>NC_066583.1:290357514-291631044 GCF_024323335.1 Lathyrus oleraceus
GAATTGCCGTATGCTAGCAATTTTATCCTCAGTGGGTCCTTTCACCGTATGCCAGTGATTTGTTCCCCGGGTCATTGATGTTTATCAATGCATCCCCAGTGAGTCATCTTTCATTTACCCTTTTGTTGGTAATATTTGTTGCTCCCCTTGATCGGTCATCTTTATATACCTAGTTTTGGTATCCCGATGCCTTTCTCTTCGGTCGATTTATCCTTTATTAACCCAGTAACCGGTTGTGGATAATATTCCATGCGAGTATACTATCCACGTTCTGACGGTAATGGATAATATATCTCATGCACTCTTCAGTCGAAGCCTGTTGTGTTTCCCCAGTCGAGTAAGATTCGTGTTCCTTTTGCGGAATCGAATGTTCATTTCTACCCCTTTTTGAGCGTATCTCCCAGTAACCGGTGATATGTCTCCTGGATAATTGCCGTATGCTTGCAATTTATCCCCAGCGAGTTATCTTTCGTCCACCCTGTTGTTGTTGGTAACGATTGTTTCTCTTTTCGGTCGGTCACCTATTATATGCCCAGTAACCGGTATCCCTGGTGTTCCTTCCATGTGAGTATACTATCCACGTTCTGATGGTAATGGATAATATATCTCATGCACTCTTTGGTTGAAGCCTTTTGTCCTTCCCCATTTGAGTAAGATTCGTTTTCCCTTTGCGGAGTCGAATGTTCATCCTGTAAGTCGATTTGCTTTTTCAAGCCCTCCTTTTGGATGATGAGTGATTTGGCAGTAAAAACCAATTCACGCTTTGGTTGGTCACCTATTATATACCCAGTAACCGGTATCCCTGGTGTTCCTTCCTTTCTGCTCCCTATTATGACCTTGGTCCCCTGCGGAGTCAGATTTTCCTGAGTTGACGTACCTTTTTCAGGTCTTCCTCAGATGTTTTGGTTGATTGATATCTCTCACCCTTATACCGGTCTTAGATATTCATTCTTCCTGAGCTTGTTGTTCTTTCACCCAATAACCGGTGTTTAGATCACATGTCTCTTTGAGTTTGTTACCCAGTAACCGGTAACACCTCACCCCTATTGTTTTCCCCTGGAGAGTCTTTGTTAGACATTCCCCAGCGGAGTTTCTGTTGTGATTTACCCTTTTGCAGTATTGGCATAACTCCCCAATATATGCAATTTTCCCCGGCAGGGAGGTTCTGTGTGAATCTTTCCCCAGCCTGAGTCCGGATTTTTATCCGAAGTATCCTTTGTGGATAGTTTTGCTGTGTTGGCGTTTTCCCCAATACACACATCTTTGAGTCGTTTCATCGGATTTGTCTTCCTTTGGAACTCTTTTCCCCAGTCGGAGTCCTTTACTCCCCAGTAAGGTCTCCAGTCGAGTTATGTCCTGCTCACGCAGTGCCAATTTCTTTTTCCCCTAATTCAGAGTCGTGTCCTGCTCACGCATTCTTTTTTTTTTCGTATCCCCGTAAGAGTCCTGTTAGAGTCTCTGTTCCTGGTGAGTGTATTACTCCGATGAATCGTCTTTTTCTCCTTGTGGACCCCTATATCCCCACAGAGTTGTTTCTTTTGCATACATACATTTGCATCATGAGGTCTCTTAGGGACCAAAATTTGTCTCTTTTATTGTTATTTAAGCCCATTCTACCGCGTCGAGACAAAGATTTTAACCTTCACTTCTCCGGCTAGAACGACCTTAAATAGGGGCATCTGTAAGACCCCAATTTTGTCCCTAAGATCCCTCATGGCATCATATTATAACATTGCATAGCCTCAAGGATCATTGGACACCTTGCTTCCTTCCCTGTGGGTGGGATCTTTCTTGAGAGTGGTTCTTGATCACCAAGCCTTGCTTGCATTTGTGTATCATTGCTTTTCTTTCAATCACTAACCAAAATGTACAAAAATATGTCATTAACCTTTGTTACTTGCAGCTTAAGCAGTCAACAGGTCAAGGCAATTCAAGTGAATCCTTTGTACAAGAGATGAAGTTTCCATTGAAGATATGGATCATGTGATCATTATTTTGAGCTTATGTGAGCTATAGGTTCATTTTGGAGCAAATCCCCCAGGTGGTTGAGGCCCAAATTCATCAGAACATTTTCAGGTAATCTAAGGGCCAATGCAGTCAACTGAAAAGTCAACTGTGGGTTTTTGAATTAAGAAATTGAGTTTCTTCATCCCATTCATGTCCAAATCATGCTTATTCATCATACCAAAGATCAAGGTTGAAGAATTTGAGGTCAAGTCAAAAGTTTCCAAAAATGGAAAGTGACCTATAATTTCAAGTTTCCAAAAATGGAAAGTTTTTGGTCCAAATTCAACTCAAATTTCCAACATCAAAGAAGCTTCAAATGAATTTTTGTCCAACATGAAAGTTTAAGATCTCTCTCTCCCATTTCCAAAAAGTCCAAGATCATGAGCATCTGATGAATGGTTGAGGAGATATGATCCAATCATTGCCAAGTGTGCATGGAACTTCAAAAGGCCATAACTTTTGATTCATAACTCCAAATTTGGTGCCTCTTTTTCTAAAAAGCTTCTCATGACATGAACTTTTCAAGACATTCATCACATTGCATGAATTTCCATCATATGATCATTTGCTATTCCATGCCCTTTTTTTGGAGGGAATTTTGAAAATTTAAAATTGGTGCATCATGGGGACCAATTTCCATTGCCATTGTGTTTGAAAAATGTTTTTAAGTGAATTTAACCATGCAATTGGCACTGTTCACGTGGGATTACTCCATGCACCACCAATTTTCATTTTTTTTGCCATACACCTTATTTGCACTTAATTTCAACTAAGCATGGTTAATTTGGATTAAGAGTGGATTAGGACTTCATATATATTCATAATCATAACAGAATTGAAGGGGATGCTAGATCTAGATCTCAAAATTCTCTCTCCCTCCAAAATTTTCTTCTAATAAAAAATTCAAAAATCTTCAAAGAACCTTGCAATATTCTTCCATATTCTTGTTCTCTGGTGTGAATTTAGTGCAGATCAAGCTTTGGATTGTTGAATTCGTGTGGAAATCAAGCATGGAAAGTTCATGAAGGTGAAGATGGAAGTTGATTGTTGAGCTGGATTTAAGCCACTACAAGCCTCAATTACTACACAAAGCTTCAAGATAACATCTCAGGAGTTGATTTGGATCGTTTGGAGTCTTGAATCGTGCATTTCAAGAAGCTGCTCTTCAAGAGGTTCAATTTTCGAATCTCATAATTCTTAAATTCATTAACATGTTAGTGTAGATCTTGGAATGCTGAGTCTGCTGATGCTTTTAGAATTGAAAATGATGAATTATTGAGAGAGATATGCTTGATTAAAGTTTGTTGCATCAAAATGTTTTTGATCGTATCTCTTAATCCATGGCTTGTTATGATTATTGGATGTTAGATTTGGCTTGTGCTTGGAATAACGGTTCGAATGGTATAAAGTTTGACAAATTCTGGATTTTTTTTTTCGTGAACAGTAACCACCACCGTCTTCATGAAGAAGACGGTGGTTTCCGCCCGTAGCGTCCACCTAGCGCCCGTTTAGTGTCCGTCTGGTTTTTGGTTAGGGCTTTGGTCCAAAACATCGTCGTTTTGGCCAGCGAAGGCGCCTTCGCTTCGATTCCAGCGCATGCCACATTTTCAAATCAGTTCCATTTTTACCTTTTCCCTCCATTTTCTATATGCTTTGTTCATTTTAATTTCATATTTTTTGCCAACTTTAAAAATGCATAATAAATAGTAAAATGATCCAATTAATTCCTGGTTTTTTGCTACTTGATCCTTGAAATGTCTTCTATTTTTTGATGCAAATTTCTGAAGTTGTGCATGGCTGGATTTTGAATTGTGTTAGGATGATTGAACATGTATGCTTTTGTGACATTGCCTTGTTCTTTCTATTGTGAAATGCTTGATATTGATCCAAATGCCATGAAATTTTGCATGATTGTTCCCAACATATTGATGGATGTTTGAGGCTTGATTGTGAATTTTTACCATTTTTCATTTCTGTTTTATACACATGTTTGTATGGTGTGACAATGGGTGTCACACAATTTGATGATCAACTTGTGCAATTTTATTTCCATATCAAATGACCTTTTTTGATTCTGATTTTTGGTATGATGATTGCATTGGACATGTTGTGTGCACTTAAAAATTTCCAGAATTGTTTGATTCATTTCTGTTTTGATTTGGAATTTTGAGTCTCAATGTCCAAATGTATGCTTTGAATTTGCCTTTGACTTCTCTTGCTTATTACATGGATTTGCTTAATGCTTTTGATTTGGTCCTTTTTAGGACATGTTCATGATTGAATAAACATGCTTTGTGTTGAATATTGGTTGATGTTTTGACTTTTTTCTCCACCTTTGACCCTAGGCTTTGACTTAGGGGTTAGAACTCACATTTGAGCTTTGAATTTCAGGTTCAAGCATCCAATTTCCATGATTGAGGTTGCCTCATCATTTGAATGTTGATATTTGCTATTGATTGCTAACATTTGGTTATTTTGTAGGTTTTGATGATAGCTCACTTGAGTTGTTTGGCTTACATGTTGTATATTGGGATTGTCTGTTTGTTGTTAACTGTTGTCTGTTTGTCTGAACACTATGCTGACTATTTGGTTGTTTGCACAGGTACTTTAGTAGCTTTAACTCATTATTTGAGTTGCTTTGCTTTGCTTGTGGTTGGCATACCACTTAGGTATTTTTCCTTGATCTCCATGTAGTCTGGAAGACTTGCTGTTATTGGCAGGCACCTGTCTGAAGCCCTCCTTAAGAGGCCATGTCTTTGTTTGTTTAATGTTGTACCAAGCAGGTTAAGTCCTCTTAAGAGGCAATTGGCAGATAGAAGGGATGTGCAATCCATCCCCTGCTATTCAGTTGTGTCATTCATCTTGCTCACACTAAGTGTTGATGCATTTTGAATAAAAAACCCAAAATCTTGTTGTGTCAGTCATTGTGGAATAGAGTTCCTCATTCTGGACTCCCACACATTCTTTGATCAAAGCTCACCCAGGCCAGGGTTAAGAGCTATGAGGTCTAATCCTCATTTCCCATTTCATCTGCTCACCCTAACTCTCAATGTTAGTGGTTAAGAGCCTCTGTTTACACTGATACAATGGCTTGTTTGTCGAGGTTGATATGGCCCCTTGACTAAAGCCCACCCTTTGTGTGCAGCCTCTTGTTCATGTATAGTGTGTGCTTATTTGTTCATCTGTGCATATTTGTCTGTGTGTGCCTTTGTGCATTTGTTTTCATTACTTGTATATCATTTCATGATCATTGTTCATACTTTGTGACACTTTGTTTTGTCCATTGAGGAGTCAATTGTAAGTCCAGCTATTGGCTTTTGTTTCCTGTGATCTGGTAGGAGTGTGGGACTAAGACCATTGATTGGCATTCCATTTCCTAGGAGTCGAGTGTAAGACCATTTATTGGCAACTTGTTTCCTCTTGCTTATGGCATTTGTTTTCTTTGCTTTGTGAGGCTAGTGTAAGTCCATTGATTGGCATCTGGTTTCCATCTTTGTTTTGTGGAGGTGGATATAAGACCATTGATTGGCACTCCATTTCCTATTGTATTTTGTTTTGTGAGGAGTCAGATGTAAGACCATTGATTGGCTATCTGTTTCCCGTGATCATTTTGTGGAGTCAGGTATAAGACCATTGATTGGCAGCTTGTTTCCTATTTTGTTTCTTGTTGCGGAGTCGGATATAAGACCATTTATTGGCCATCTGTTTCCATCTTTATCTCTTTTTGAACCTTGATTGTTTGCTTTGCTTGTTGCCTATTCCAAAGGAATCACTTGGGTCATCTACATATGATCTCAAGAGGTGAACTCCTAAGAAGTTTTACTCCTCATCCCCACCTTTGTTTCCTTACAACCTCCACTTGCATTTATAACCCAAACCAGAAAACTTTGTGCAAACATTTTCATCTGTTTTCAAATTAGAAACCTAGGCCTTAGGCCTTTGATTTTCAAAAATTCATTTTCACAATACTCCTTCTGAATTGAATCTAATGTCAACTTTGACCATTTTTGTGAATAATCTAATTGACTAATTCCACTCATTCAATTGTTTTGTGGCTTTGTCCATTCTTTAATCAAGTTTTCATACATTAGCCATAGATCTCAATTATCTTAGTGGTTGATGTAAATCTCACCTTTTGTCCTTAGTGATTGAATTGTAAGACTTCCTTGCTTATTATAGGGCATGGTCCCTCACTAGCAAGTTGAAGCTTTTCTCACATGGTGGACTTGTGGTTGTATAGGTTGAGTTTTCTCCCGTGGATAATGAAAGACCTTAGGGCTTTTGTTTAAAATCAATCCACTTACCTTTTTGGAAATCTTTTAGCCGAACTACGAGGTTTTGATCCTGTAAAGGTACGTAGGCAATGGATCTTTCCATCTAAACACAAAAATAATAAAATTTGTATATTCTTTTCCCATCCTCCCAATCAATGTTTGCACAATAAATATTTCATAAACAAATAATTGATACAACAAGTTGTGAAAAGGGTTCCCTAGGAGTACCTAGGATGCATTGGGTGCCTAACACCTTCCCTTTGCATAATTACCCCCTTACCTAGATCTCTGTACCTTTTTATTAGTTTTCTTTGTAAAACTTCTTAGGCTTTTGTTCGCTTTTTAGCCATTCCTTTGGATAAATAAAAGTGCGGTGGCGACTCTATCTTTGTATACTTTGCTTTTGATTTAGTCAATAAATCATAAAGTGATGAATGCACCGCTACAGAAAAGTGGCGACTCTGCTGGGGATACCTGGATTTCCTAGTGGGTTTGCCAACTTTTCACAATTGTTGTAATATATTGTTTATGACATATTTTTGTATAATTTGGGATTACTGTATTGCTTGTAATGATTGATTTGCTTGATATATCAATTGCTTGCTTGTTTGGTGATCTCTGTGAGATGAGTTCTATACCCGAACTCGAGTGCACCCTATGATAGGAGAATGGCATAGTCTCGTCGACTTGTGTGGAGTTATTCCTTAGCAAGTTAACTTGCGAGTCCATTCACTTGGTGGAGGTCATGTTGGATTAATGATGTCACACAAGTTATTTGTGGTTAGGCATTATTCTTTCAACATGTGCCTTAGAAGCCAAGGACCTTAGTTTACCAAGCCCGTCTTGGCCTATTTTTAGGACGTAGTGCGGAGGTCGTTCAGATGTAAGATCTGATGCGATTGTTACGCGATACTACACTCATAAGAGTCTCTCTTGAGAATATTTTTGGAATACGAGTATTCGTTCCTCCGATAATATTTGAAAGATGGGATGATGACTATGGGAACCTCTGATAGAACATGTCCGGCAGGTTTAAACCATAGCACATACCCTTTGGGTGGTTCTTAACCGAGACTCCATGCTCGTGACTCATAACAAATCCGTGATTCATGGTTGATCCGTTCACCCATCGTTAATATCAATGGAACTTGGGTGTCGATAAGGTGAAAACCTAGTCCACCAAAATGGATGATTGATATTAAGGATGGTTGAACTGTTCATATATCGTTAATATCAATGGAACTTGGGTGTTGATAAGGTGAAAGCCATAATCCACCAAAATGGATGATTGATATTAGGGATAATATGAATCATCCCATGACCTTTGTCTGGTGTGCTTTGCTTGATCCTTGAGTGTGATTGTTGCATTCATGCATTCATGCATTCATCTGCATCCATATCATCAGAAAAAGAAAATTTTCAAGGAACTTAAGGGGTTTATTTGCAAAAATTTTCAGGTATGGAAAGACCAAAAAGGCATACAAAGAAGTACAACTTTAGACAGCCCGGTCTGAAAGAGTTAAGGAATCTGACATCTTATGTATTAGATCCCTTGGGTTTCAAAGCTCGTGATGGGAAGCTTCTGCCTCTTCTGACTACTCAGGTTGATGAAGGGTTGATGAATACTTTGGCGCAGTTCTATGATCCTCTGTATCACTGCTTCTCTTTTCCAGACTTTCAGATGTTGCCTACCCTCGAGGAGTATGCTCATCTTGTGGGTATTCCGATTCTGGATCAGGTGCCGTTCAATGGCTTGGAGAGTATTCCTACTTCTCGAGAGATAGCTGACATGTTGCACATAGATGAATCTTTGGTTAAAACTCATATGACTTCCAAAGGTGGAATTCAAGGTCTCCCTTCTGAGTTCCTCATTGCTCAAGCTACCGTCTATGGGAAGGCCATGAGTGAGGATGCCTTTGAAGCCATATTTGTGCTTCTCATCTATGGACTGGTATTGTTCCCCAACATCGACAAATTTGTGGATGTGAACGCTATTAGGATCTTCTCGGTTCTTAATCCCGTTCCGACTCTGTTGGGTGATGCCTATGTCTCTTTGCATTTGAGGAATGCAAAGGGTGGTGGCGTTATTGTGTGCTGTTTGCCTCTGTTGTATAAGTGGTTTGTTTCTCACTTACCTCAGACGATCGCTTTCAAGGAGAACAAGGGATGTCTACGGTGGTCTACGAGACTCATGTCTCTCACTAATGATGATATCTCTTGGTATGATTGTGCATATGACGGTGTCCAGATCATTGATTCTTGTGGCGAATTCTCCAATGTGCCTCTTCTTGGTACATGTGGTGCGATTAGCTACAACCCTATTTTAGCACGACGTCAGCTTGGGTTCCCCCTAAAGGATAAACCTAATAACATTCTGTTAGAAGGTGTGTTCTTTCAGGAGGGTAAAGATCCCCAAGGCCTGAAAGCCAGGATGGTTCGCGCTTGGTGCAAGATTCACAAGAAGGGTAGAAGTGAGTTGGGTCCGAAGAATTGCATAGCTTTGGAGCCATATACTACTTGGGTGAGGAAGAGAGCATCCGAGTATCTCATGCCCTATGATTATCCGAGACCTACAACTTTGGTTGTGGCTGGGCCTTCAACCCTCCCTAACCAAGGCGTAGAGGAGTTGAGAGACGAAGACCTTTCACGTGCCTGGATCCGTGAAATAGAAGAGTTGCTTCAACAGCTTAAGGAGAAAGATGCCATGATCGAGTTTCTCGAGCATCAGGTCATTGATGATCCTGATGATGCTTGGACTTCTCTACTTCCTCAGTCTTCCAAGTTCTGGAAAAGGAGGTATGACAGACTCGCTAAAGAGAAGGCGGACATGGAAGCAGCATATGAGAGAGAGATCAAGAGGCTTCGTGCAGCTTATCTTCCAGCATCCCGAGCTTCTAGGGATCCATAGGATGTTTATTTTCTTTTTCTCTTGTAATAATTGACAATGCTGTACTTCTTTGTTCAAATATATTTGATGAGATATTTTCCATATGCGATTAAAATGCGTAATATTCAAAATTTGCAAATAATACCCTAAAGTTCCGTCGAAAATAAAAACAAATCATGTGCACGAGCATTGCATGCATCATTTGCATAAGCAAGTGTTTATTCCGGTCTTCTTGTCTGTGGCCTAACTCTGTGCTCTTCATTTATTTTGAAGACAAGCTGACTCATCGGTACTACACCAGAGCCAACTCTGCAAGATTAATGGATCATCTCGAGCAAGAGAATCGTGAGCTGAAGGAAGAAGTTGCCAGACTGAGCGCTCTGATGGAGCAATTCCTAGCCGCTCAGAATCAGCCGTCTCCATCACCTGCAACTCCTCCCCAGAGGACTGTTATCTTTGAGGTTGTTTCTGCTACTGTGCCAGCTGCTAGTGCTCATTTTGTGCCAACAGCCATGCCGCCCGGGTTTTCGTGGGGGATGCCTCCTGGTTATATGCCTGATATTCCTGCACCAACATTTGCTTCCATGCCGACATCTAGCCCGGTCCTTGCGGTGCCTCCTCCTGTCGTGCATACCACTCCTAGGGTAGACGACACCATCTATCATTCTGAGCCGTCGGAGGGCCCAGATTTTCATGAGAAGATGGATGCAATGAATGACCAATTTCTTGAACTCCGCAAGGAATTGAAGACCCTTCGAGGAACGGATTTGTTCGGCAAATCTGCAGCCGAGTTGTGTTTAGTTCCCGGGGTGAAGATACCCGTCAAATTCAAAGTCCCAGACTTTGAGAAGTATAAGGGGAACACTTGCCCTCTCAGCCACCTGGTTATGTATGCCAGGAAAATGTCTACTCAAACGGATAATGATCAACTGCTGATTCATTATTTCCAGGATAGTTTATCCGGTGCTACACTAAGATGGTATATGAGTCTGGATAGTGCAAACATCCGATCCTTCATTGATCTTGGCGAAGCCTTCGTCAAGCAGTACAAGTACAACGTGGATATGGCTCCCGATCGGGATCAGCTCAGAGCCATGTCCCAGAAGGACAAAGAGACATTTAAAGAGTACGCCCAAAGGTGGCGAGAGCTGGCAGCTCAGATTACTCCTCCGCTGGAAGAGAAGGAAATGACCAAAATCTTTCTGAAGACTTTGAGTTCATTTTATTATGAGCGAATGATCGCTAGTGCTCCCTCTGATTTCACTGAAATGGTGAACATGGGGATGCGATTGGAGGAAGGAGTCCGGGAAGGACGGTTATCCAAGGATGAAGGCTCTTCTAGCAAGCGATATGGGGCGTTTGCTAAGAAGAAAGATGGGGAGGCACATGTTGTGCAATCCCATGTCAAAACCAGAAGAACCTCTGCAAAGAGGAAGCCTGTGCGTCATGCCAGCAGTCAGCACCAAGTGGCTCACATAGCACCTGTTTTCAGAGACAACAATCAGCAATATCAGCATAATAATCAACAACAATCTCAACAGTATCAGCAACAACATCGCCCTCAGCAGCAGGCCTATCAGCCTCGCAACAGTAATCCAGCTGGTCCGGGTTATGAAAGGAAGAAGATCACTTTCGATCCGATTCTAGTATCATATGCAGAGCTGTATCCCTCTTTGATAGAGCGGAAATTGATTACTCCAAGGGATCCTCCGGCTATACTTGCTAACCCGCAGTGGTGGTATAAGCCTGATCAACATTGTGTTTACCACTCCGGTGCTCCGGGTCATAATGTGGAAAACTGCTTTCCTTTGAAGACTAAGGTTCAAGACCTTATGAGATGCGGCATTCTGAGCTTTGAGGACTCAGGCCCTAATGTTACGAAGAACCCATTGCCTGAGCATGGGAAGTCGGTTAACATGGTCCAGGGTTGCCTTGGCAAATACAAGGTCAAATATGTAAGCCATATTCGACAGTCGTTGGTTGAGTTGCATCGTCTGCTGTGTGATTACAGTCATATGGAGCACGACCATGACAAATGCCGTATCTGCTCTGTCAACAGATTGGGATGTCGCCAAGTGCGTAGAGAGCTGCAAGAGTTGTTAGATGATGGAACCATTGAGATTCTTCAGAACAGAAATGTTGATGAAGATGAACCAGAGGTGAATGTGATTTCTCCTGTGTTCAAGATACCTGAGCCTTTTGTCATCCGATATGATGGTAGCAAGCATAAGGTTTCTCCTTCGCTGATTATCAAACCTGCAGGTCCTGTGCCTTATTCGTCTGATAAAGCAGTTCCCTTCCGCTATAATCCAGTTGCTGTTGAAGATGGGAAAGAAGTGTCGTTGCCTTCATCCCCTGTTGTGAATATAGCTGATGTGAGCGGATTGACCCGTAGTGGTCGCATGTTTTCACCTCCGAAGCCTCAGGCTAGAGCTGACTCTGATGTGCGTCCGGTTGGGAATGATGTTAATCCTCCGAACCCGGCACCTGTTGTTAAACCCTCCTCTGTACAAAAGACTCCTACTTCTTCTGTTGGCCCTAGTGGCACTGTGAATAAAGACTGTGATGAGATGCTGAGGCTCATCAAAAAGAGTGAGTACAACGTTGTAGACCAACTTCTACAAACGCCGTCCAAGATCTCCGTGTTATCTTTGCTTCTCAATTCAGAACCCCATAGGGAGGCTCTGCAGAAAGTTTTGGACTTGGCTTATGTTGATCATGATGTCACAATTGAACAGTTTGACAGTATTGTTGCAAACATCACTGCTTGCAACACTTTGAGTTTCTGTGACGCTGATCTCCCTGAGGAGGGAAGAGACCACAACATGGCTTTACATATATCCATGAATTGCAAGAACGACGCCATGTCCAATGTGCTGGTGGACACTGGGTCATCTTTGAATGTATTGCCGAAATCCACTCTCTCTAGATTGTCATATCAAGGGCCTCCCATGAGGCAGAGTGGTGTTGTTGCGAAAGCTTTTGATGGGTCGCGTAAGACTGTGATTGGGGAAGTTGATCTCCCAATCAAGATTGGACCAAGTGATTTCCAAGTTACCTTTCAGGTTATGGATATCCACCCATCTTATAGCTGTCTCCTTGGTAGACCATGGATTCACGAGTCTGGCGCTGTGACATCCACCCTGTCATACCCCGATTTTGTTCCTGAATTTTTTGTGAGGTTTGGTTTTGATCCAAAGTCATGGTGTTGTGATTGTGGATACCTCTATGGTCTGGGTCATCTGAACAACCAAGTTTCTTGTGTTTCTAACCACTTGCCAGTCATGTTATTGGTTCATGGATACTATAACCTTATGGTCTTATTTCATGGTTTTGTTCATACACTTTATCAGTCAAGTTATTTTCTTTTCAAGAGTCAAACATTCAAGTTATGATTAAACCAATTGTGAAACCAACTTCAAACCATTTTGTTAATCCATTTCAATTTTATTTCAGTACATATGATTCCATACAAGAAAATACAAAATTTGGCATTTTGACCAACTGTTGACTTTGGTCAACAGTTGACTTTTTGGTCAACTTTGACCAAAGTCAACCCAAATTCACTAAACCCAAAAAATTCACCCATATTTTTCCATTGCATATCCATTTATAAAGAAATCAAAAAGAAAATACATTTTGACCATTTGTTGACTTTGGTCAACAGTTGACTTTTGTTCAACTTTGACCAAAGTCAACTTTCACTTGCTCTTGCCCATCCAACGTGGCCTGGCCTTTTCCTTCAATACATCACCCAATTTTCATGTTTGTTGTTGATTTTTCTTGGTTTCTTCCATTGCAAGCAAGTCCCATTGTGCAAACCATGTTGTCTTGACCATGAACCATTAACCGTTTTTCTTTAGCCCGCCCTAACCAGGTCCAAAGAGTCCTCCAACAATCCAACATAATACTTTGCTTATCACTCACAGCTCGTACCAAGAATACAATACACCAAACCTTGAAAACAAATGACCTAGCCAAGGGAAACCATATGTCAGCCATGCCGCTGCAAGCAGTTCATGTTACAAGTTGCTTTGCCTTGCCCAATACTTTCCAGCAGCACTGAACCTACCCTTGACCTTGAGATAGTGATTGCGATAATGGCTCATGGGAGCTACATGGTAACCTCCTTGTATAAATGGTCCAGCATAACCAACTGCAGGAACTCGTGTGGTTTACTTCCCTCAGGGTCATAGTGAACAGGTATCTGCCACAACGAATCGCAAAATCGATGGGCACATACCGAATTACCCTAGCTTGCCACCTCAGTTGGTTTGCCAGCTTCACAATGTCACTATGCATGCTGATGTTGAAACAGATGAAGTATATGCTCAAATGACACTACAGCCGCTAACCCCGGAAGAGCAGAAGGATACATTTCTTCCTCTGGAATTGGGAATTCCAAGTAAGCAGAACCTGCTACAATCAAATCAGTTACAATCTTCTCAGCAATCTGGCATGCAGCAGCCTTCCATGATCCAAACATCTGCTCTATCTAGCATTCAGCACAATCAACAAACACCAATGGCTCAACAGTCAATATTACCTCCACAACAGCAGCAACTAATAAATCAGCAAAAACAATCTATCAAATATACACCAACAGTTGGGAAACAATGTCAATGGGTTACAGCCGCAGCAGGTCCTTGGACCTCAATCTGCCAATTCAGGCATGCAGACAAGCCAGCACTCTGCGCACGCGTTACAGCAATCGAAGGTTCCAATTCAACAGCAATCACAACAAGGTGCATCAAATTTGTTACCATCTCAAGCACAGCAGTCACAACAACAAGTGCCACAGCAGCAATTGATGCCACAGATTCAATCTCAGCCTGCACAATTGCAACAGCAAATGAGTTTGCAACAGCAACCAAATCCTTTGCAACGAGATATGCAGCAAAGGCTTCAGACACCGGGTTCCATACTTCAACAAACGGGTGATCTTGATCAACAAAAGCAGTTATATCAATCACAACGGCCCCTTTCAGAGACTTCGTCAAATTCTCTGGATTCAACAACACAGAGCATGAACCTATAGCCCCTGAAACTACAGCATAAGAAAATGGCAATAGCATACTCCAAAAGGGTTTGAGCTCATGTCCTGATACGGCAATTAGAAGTTCACCTCTCTTGTAAACGGAGTGATTCAAGACAACAATTACAATCAAAGCTAGAAGGTACAGAAGGAATGCGACATTGGTATATTTCTCTGTCAACTGCTCTGGAGTATAAACAGGTGATTGGTGATTGCCAAAAGCCACTAGAAAAACATTTCCAAGAACAATGAAAGCCGTGGCAACCAGTACCTTGACTGTCACCACTATGTTCAACACAAAGTAAGCGAATACGGGATTCGGAACGGTGAATTATATCATTTTCCTACTTGATTGGTAGCATATTGTGGAGGGATTTGGGATAAAACTGCTTTTCATATATAATCGGAAGCGATCGTCTTCATTTTTCCTCACTATTTTGGACTCCACCACAAGATGGTCCGCAAATGAAGGATCAAATTGCTGCATATGTTGAGTACTTGATTCAGTTTACATCAGAGCAATTTGCCGACGATATTGCTGAGTTGATCCACAACCGTTACCCGTCGAAAGATTAGTGAATCCAGTAGCAGGTCGGAAAGGCTTGAAGCTGATCAAAAGACACTGTCAGAGCGTAGTACCTGCTGTTTTCAACATCATTGTGCATTTACAAAGCCCACATACATTTTATGTTAACTTGAGATGTAAAACAGTTGCCGGTACTCCAAATCCAGGTGTCTGGTTCATGCATGGTCATAGTGAAGTGCACATCCCAAAACTCAAACCAACTCACCATGAAACTACTAAAATTCAAGGAAAAATCACAAACCATCCTTCAGATGTTGAAATCAAACCAAGCCCTCCATTTTCACTGCAGTAAAAAGGTAGTTAATTCACTGCAGTAAAATCACAACAACTCGGTAAGATGGTAAGAATTCACAAGCAACAAAAATGAAACATTTTCACAGAAGAAGTACAAGGTACATGTTACCTTTTGCAGAGCAAACACCAAAATGGGATAGACAACAGAGCAGCACAAAAAAGAAAGCACTTCCAATTCCAATACTCTTTTGATCTCATCCAAACCCTAGCAATGGGATTATAAAAGAGGCGAATTCTGCAAAACAGAGGGAGCTGAAAAAAAAAACCCTAAATTCTTTGGAGGATAGCCGCCACTATTCACTGAGAGAAAGAGGAGTAGACGGCAAGGAGAAAAGAAGGCCATATTTTTTCTTGGTGGTGAAGAGCGGACAAGAAGATCAAAACCGCTTCAGGTGAAACGCTTACTCACATTCATCGATCGAGCTCGCCGCAACCGGTTAGCTTCCTTTCCGAGCTTTATTTCTATGTTTCGGTTATGCTTTGAACTCCATGTTTGATTTAGAAATACTACTGCCTGTTTGTTTGTGATGTCAACTTCCTGTTAAAATTTTGATGTTCAAAATGGAAAGAAACAAAGTGCGTTAACAATGAACTTGTTGCTACTGGAAAGAAACAGAGTGCATTAACGATGAACTTGTTGCTACTGTTTTTTTTTCCAACTTTGTATTTCATTTAAAAGTTTTGGTCCGTTTGTTTATCTTATGTATTAGTGCTTGAGATCATACTACAAGGATGCTTGTCTGGCGGAGTTGGTAAAGGAATGCTTTGGCAAACCTTTGGTCTCGGGTTTGATACCCTTGTGCTTCACTTTGGTTTTAGTTTTTTCACTTTATTCAATTTTTAATCTTTGATTGATTTAGGATTTTTTTATATTATTAATCATTTTATTTTATTTTATTCTCACTTTTCAATTTTAGTTTTTATTCTCTCGCTGTTATTTTATTTTTTATTTGTTAAATATCGATTTTAATTTATGGGTTTGACAATTTTCTTGTTATTTATCCGTGATTATTTTTATCGATAAAGTGATAGTATTTCGCCGCGTTTTGACTAATCACATATGACATTTCAATTGTTGTCAATATGTGCAAACCGGCTTTGAGCACATTATTTAGGTTTTGTGTGTCCCTCAATTTCCATCCGTGCAAATCCCGATTTTATCCTTTTTTCGATTTAATTTTTAAGTGTTTTGTAAATATAACTTGTTGTGTTATTTATTTTCTTCACATAGCTTACTCTTGGGCTTTCTTACAATGAGCCGGTTCCCTTTCACTTACACTCATACGTTGTTTAATGCTCATTCATTTCATCTCTTTGATTATTTGATTTGATCACATACTTGTTTAAATATCATATTGTTTGATTGTTGCCTACTTGTATGATGTATGAGGCATATATTTATATTGCTTGATTACCATGTCAACCCCCATTCATAACAAATGTACCCCTCTCCCATGAAATGTATAAAATTTACTCTTTCATTCTTTATTCACCTGTTAATACAAGAATTAAAATGAACATTCGATAACCATTTCAAAACAAGATCAAAACCTCGATCCAACGTCGAGTAATCATTTTTCAAAACCTAACAGAACCAACACGTATTCATCCACCCTTTTGTAAGTCGATTGCTTTATGCATCGCCATCAACCTTGTAAGTCGATTGCTTTATGCATCGCCATCAACCTTGTAAGTCGATTGCTTCATGCATCGCCATCTACCTTTATCCCTAACACTTCTCCTTGCTCCATTCGTCGATTCTTGTTCCGATTAGGTAGCACCCATTAGATAGTAACCCTTTGTATGATAACATAGGTAGGATTCCCATATCCTTTCGTATGATAACATAGGTAGGATTCCCATATTCCTTTGCATGCTAACATTAGGTAGATATTCCCATTTGTAAATCCTAACACTTAAGTACATATTGCATGACAACTTTAGGGCAGAGCTTCCCCACTTCTAGACCTTTCCGAGCGTCTCCGATCTTGTGGCATGTAGTCCGTTCTATTGCAAAGAGGTAACTGCCTAAGACTCGATTCAGCGAGCTGCGACACCTACTGCTAGGGCGTGAACACATTGCCCACTCTCTTTTGACACAACTGGTGTCCTCCTTTTCTAAGTCCATATTCAGATGGCAACCCCTATGAAAGGGAACTACGTCGCCCTGATTCTCATACCAGATGAGATACGTAGGCAGGAGATCGAGCGAGATCTCTGCGGGTAACCTTTTTGTTTCTTTTGACGTCTCAGCGTCTCTTTTAGTTTGTGTTCATCCTTTCCCCTATGTAAGGGAACTACGTCGCCCTGATTCTCATACCAGATGAGATACGTAGGCAGGAGATCGAGCGAGATCTCTGCGGGTAACCTTTTTGTTTCTTTTGACGTCTCAGCGTCTCTTTTAGTTTGTGTTCATCCTTTCCCCTATGTAAGGGAACTACGTCGCCCTGATTCTCATACCAGATGAGATACGTAGGCAGGAGATCGAGCGAGATCTCTGCGGGTAACCTTTTTGTTTCTTTTGACGTCTCAGCGTCTCTTTTAGTTTGTGTTCATCCTTTCCCCTATGAAGGGGAACTACATCGCCCTGATCCTTGTTCCAGACGAGGTATGTAGGCAGGTGGTCGTGCGAGACCACTCCGGGCACCTTTCTTTTTCTTTTTGTGCGTGTTTCGGTTCGGATGCTGATGTAAGTCCAGTGATTGGCAGTCGGGCTCCACGTTTGCCCTTTTGTGTGTGTTTTGGTTCGGATGCTGATGTAAGTCCAGTGATTGGCAGTCGGGCTCCATGTTTGCCACCTTTTTGTGTGTAGGTGTCTTGTTTTGTTTGGCGTGCGTGAGCCGAACTACGGCAACTCTGATTCTCATGTTCAGATGAGATACGTAGGCACAAGATGCGATGTCTTGCCGAGTTTGACTAACGACTAACAACTAATCCTTGTTTTCTTTCGCCCTCGTTGCTGTAGCGGTGTATTCGTCGCTATATGATCTATCGATTAAATCATAAGCTAAGAGATACATTGAAATTTTCGAGTCGCCACCGCACTTTTATTTATCCAAAGGACTGGCTAAAAAGCGAACAAAAGCCTAAGAAGTTTTACACGTAGAAAACTAATAAAAAGATCAGAGATTCTGGGTAAGGGGTAAATTACGCAATGGGAAGGTGTTAGGCACCCACTACGTCCTAGGTACTCCTAGGGAGCCCTTTTCACACTTGTTATGCAAAATTATTATTTGTTATGACACATGTATTGTGCAAACATGATTGGGATGATGAGAAAAGAATATACATTTTTATTGGTTATTGGGTTCGAACGGATGAACCCGTTGCCTACGTACCTTCCATCAAAGGTAAGGATCAGAACGCCGTAGTTCGGCTAAAAGATTTCCAAAAGTTGGTGGATTCAGTTTTAAACACAAGCACTGAGGCTTTTCACTATCAATGGGAGAACACTCGACCAAAAACAACATCCACCATGCGAGGATAGCTTCGACGTACTAGAGGGGTTAGCCCTGTTTGAAGTACGGAAGTCTTACTGTCGACTCACTAAGGATAGGCAAGATTTACATCAACCACAAAGATAATTGAAGCCTATGGCTAATGTGAAAAGATTAACAATGGACAGAGCCAAAACAAGTGAATGAGTGAAGTTAATTGATTGTGATTATGAAAATGAAGTCAAAGTATGATTAAGATTGATTCAGAGAAGTATTATGAAATGGAGTTTGAAAAAAGTCAAGGACTTGAGTCCAGGTTTTTAATTAGAAAACATGAAGATGTCTGCACAACACTTATGTCAAGTTTGAAAAGTAAAGTGTGAAAAAGTCTAGGACATAATGAATGATGAATGGATGAGGATGGATAGTAAAACTTCTTAGAAGGTTCACTTCTTGAAATCATATAGAAGATGATTCAAGTGTGTCCTTTGGAATAGCAATGGATAATAATAAACAAACAAAGCAAAGAAAGGCGGATATCGGATGCCAATCAATGGTCTTATACCAATCTCCTAAAACAAAACGGGATATCTGATGCCACTCAATGGACTTACACTAATCTCCACAGAAGAAAACAAGAATGAAACATGGAAGTCAACTGCCAATCTATCTGGACTTAGGTTAACTCCACAGTATGCTCACAGGAAATCCAATGCCACATCACTGGGACTTATAATGGATCCTCACATACAAGAACAAAAGCAACAATGTGATCACAGGAATGCAAATGCCAACTTACAGGGACTTATAATTGCAACCTCTCACACAAACGGAGAAACAAACTATGATCACAGGAAAGCAGATGCCAACTTACAGGGACTTATAACTGCAACCTCACATACAACATCAAACAGATCAAATTATGATCACAGGATAACAGATGCCAACTTACAGGGACTTATAACTGTATCCTCCCATACAAACAGATAAAACAGAAGATATGAGTGACCAATGAGGTCTTACACTCTATCCTTCCATATCACAGGAGCAAATGCCAAAGCAATGGACTTACAATTGTCCTCAATGGGCAAACAACAATGATAACATCACAAAAAAAATGAGATGATCATGCACTAATGGCAATTGATGATGATGATAAATGCATAGCATATAGGCAAGCAAGTGCACATGAAGCAATCAATCAATCAATGAATATCAGACAGCACACTCTATAGCCAAAACAAGGGGGCTCACACAAGAGGGTTTGACTTTGAAAGTCCACTGTAATAGGTGAAGGTCGCTCTTAACCTTGCCATTGAGAGGCTAAGGTGAAGCAGATGAAAAGGAAATGAGGGGTGTGCCTCATTGCTTCTATCCCTGATCAGGGAGAGCATCAAAGAAAGTGTGGGAGTTCAGAAAGTAGGAACTCTCTCCACATTATTGACTCGATAGATCTTGGGTTTTTATCTCAATGCTTCAACCATGTAATGGGAGCAAAGAGAGGACACACTGAATAGTGGGGGATAGATTGCTTATCCCTACCTTCCACCAATTGCCTTACTTGAAGGACTTTTCCTGCTTAGGACAATTTTAAACAAACACAGGCATTGCCTCTTAAGGAGGACTTCAGACAGTTTGCCCGGTCAAATAACAGACCGGGTCTCCAGACTACATGAAGAAGAAAGGTTTATACCTCAAAGCAAATGCTAAATAGCAAAGCAAGCAAGTTCAAAGAACTTAGGCAACTAAAGTACTTGGATTTGAAGAAAAGTGTAGAGCAGTGATTATTTGAAAGTTTGAAGCTCGAACAGATGAAGATGATGGTCCCAAATGATGTATCCCAGAAGGAATTGTGCTCAACCTTGCTTGAATCGATTCTAGCTTCAAGCTGCCATGGGAGAGGTCTTTGTAAAACAGAAGATGATGAAGACTTTACAGCAGTGATTTGATGGTGAAGGTGAGCTAAATATGTTGTCCAAGTGAAGAAATAACCAAGGGTTACTTGTGTGCTTTGATGGTTTTGGGTGGAAAATCTCAGTCGAGCAAAATGCAAGATGAGAGAGTAGGAGTATTTTTCTGTATGTGGCTGCTGTGGTTAGGGTTAGATGACAGAAAGAATACTTTATATATGGTCTGTTAGCATGGCTTAATCACATATTAAACTTGGTTAACTTACAAATGAATCATTTTGCATTTTGCTAATTGTGTGCACAAGTGAAAAGGAGGTGTGTTTGTGGTCGAGTGGGCTGGGCACAGGCTGCAGAAGGACATTGCAAAATGCTGTTTGTGGTTGTACATGTACTGCTGTACTGGTTTTGCTTTATGAAGCTTCTTGCCAATTTTCAAGTTTTAGCATTTGGTCCAAAAAATGATGGCATAATGGTGGTATGATTATGATTTTAGGCTTGGAACAAATCATAAATGATATATGGAACATTTCCCAATTGGCAAAATCAAGAAAAAGTCAAAGAAACAAAAAGTCAAAGTTTGGTCAAACTTTGATTTTAAATGCAAAAGGTCCAAAAATGCCATTTTGAATGGTAAGGTTTCAGGTCATGAAATTTATATTTTTGGAAAGAGGATGAAAAATGTGGTTTGTAGGAAAAAACCCCACCAAATTTGGCCTTATGGTTTGAGAGATATGGCTTGTTGAAGTTCCAAAATTGGTGAAAATGATTTGATCATATCTTGACAACCACACATGGGATTTGGGAGTTCTTGGACTTTTTGAAAATGGGAAGACAAGATCTTCAACTTTCATGTTGGGCAAAAATTCATTTGGAGCTTGTATCATGATGTAAGTTTAAGATCAAGAAGTTTCCATTTTTGGCAGTTGAAACTACAGGTCCACTTGCTATTTCTGGAAAACTTTCTGATTGACTTGATTTTCTTCCATGATGAGGTTGAACATGATATATGAGGCTTATACAAGCATGAATGAACTCCTTCAAATCAATTCTATCCATCAAATCTCTGATTAAATCCACAGTTGACCAAGTTTGACTGTCTGTTGACTTTTCTAGGGTTTTGAATGATTGAGCCTCTTCTGATGATTTCCAAACCCTAATTCCTTGAGAACTTGACTTCAAATGATGTCTCAAGATGTATGAACCTTTGATTATTGATCATGGTGCCCAAATTCTGCAAGAATGGCCACCATCCATTGCTTTGACTGATCAATGACTGACTTTGACCTAATTGCTGATGATTGCTTCAACTGCAAGCAAAAAGGTTAGACTGACAATATTTTTGTACTTTTTGAATGATAAACATATGAAAGGCAAAGATATACAAATGCAAAGAATGCTTGGTGATCAAGAAACAAACCCACAAGGCAATCTATCCACTAAGAGGAAAGCAAAGGCATGCATTGATCCTTGAGGTTATGAAATGAATGATATGGGCCATGAGGGATCTTAGGGCCCAAAATTGGGGTCTTACAGATGCCCCTATTTAAGGTCATTCTAGCCGGAGAAGTGAAGTTTAGAAATCTTCATATCGACGCGGTAGAATGGACTTAAATAACAGTAATGAGACAAATTTTGGTCCCTAAGAGACCTCATGATGCAGATGTATGCGTGCAAAAGACACAAATTCTGTGGGGAATATGATTCACACAGAAGAAAAGACGATCCATCGGAGTAATACACTCACCAGGAACAGAGACTCTAACAAGACTCTATGGGGATAATAAAAGAAATGTGTGAACAAGACACGACTCTAAACTGGGGAAAAAACAAAACTGACATAACGTGAACAAAACACGACTCTGATTAGAAAAAACAGAAAACAGACTGGAGAACTCACTGGGGAGTGAAGGACTCACACTGGGAAAAGAATTCCAAATGGAAAATAAATCCATTGGAGAGACACAAGCTGACTCCTGAGGAGAAGCAACAAAAAGTTCCACTGGGGAAGTAACAAAGCAAATGAGATGTTACCAGGCATACGGGTAACAAACTCAGGAAAATCTGACTCCACAGGGGGACCGAGGTCAAAATAGGGAGCAGAAAGGAGGGAGCACCAAGGATACCGGTTACTGGGTACATAATAGGTGACCGACCAAAGCGTGAATTGGATTTCACTTCCAAAACACTCATCACCCCGAAGAGAGCTAGAAAAGCAAACTTGTTTATAGGATGGACATTCGATTCTACAAAGAATACGAATCTTACTCTGAGGGGAAAGCAACAAAGGATTGACCCAAGAGTGAACGAGACATATTATTCATTACCGGCAGACCGTGAATAATATACTCAAAAGGAAAATTATCCTGAACCGGTTACTGGGTTGTTTATAGGATAAGATCCGAAATCGTGAATTGGTTTGTGTTCCAAGACACTCATCATCCGAAAGAAAGCTAGAACAGCAGACTTGTTTAAAGGATGGCCAAAAAACGTGAATTGGTGTGTGTTCCAAAACACTCATCACCCGAAAGAAAGCTAGAACAGCAGACTTGTTTAAAGGATGGACAAAAAAACGTGAATTGGTGTGTGTTCCAAAACACTCATCATCCAAAACGCAAACTGGTTAAAGGATGGGCAAAAAAGCGTGAATTGGTGTGTGTTCCAAGACACTCATCATCCGAAAGAAAGCTAGAACAGCAGACTTGTTTAAAGGATGGTCAAAAAACGTGAATTGGTGTGTGTTCCAAGACACTCATCATCCGAAAGAAAGCTAGAACAGCAGACTTGTTTAAAGGATGGTCAAAAAAACGTGAATTGGTGTGTGTTCCAAGACACTCATCATCCGAAAGAAAGCTAGAGCAAACTTGTTTAAAGGATGGTCAAAAAACGTGAATTGGTGTGTGTTCCAAAACACTCATCATCCGAAAGAAAGCTAGAACAGCAGACTTGTTTAAAGGATGGATAAAAAAACGTGAATTGGTGTGTGTTCCAAAACACTCATCATCCAAAACGCAAACTGGTTAAAGGATGGATATTCGATTCTACAAAGAATACGAGTCTTGCTCAGCTGGGAAAAATCAACAAAGGATTCCAACTAAAGAGCGCATGAGATATACTATTCATTACCGGCAGACCGTGAATAATACACTCGAAGGGAAAAGACACCAGAGATACCGGTTACTGGGTATATAATAGGTGACTATCCAAAAAGAGAGAGACAATCGATACCAAGCATCCGGGTAAACGAAAGACATCTCAAAGGATAAATTGCAAGCATCCGGCAATTATCCAACAACAAGAATATTCGACTCCACAAAGGGAAATAACGAATTTTACTCGACTGGGGAAACACAAAAGGCTTCGACTGAAGAGTGCATGAGATATATTATTCATTACCGGCAGACCGTGAACAATATACTCGCATGGAAGATTATCCACAACCGGTTACTGGGTTAATAAAGGATAAATCAACCGAACAGAAAGGCATCGGGATACCAAATTAGGTATATAATGATGACCAATCAAAAGGAGCAACAGACATTACCGACAAAAGGGTAAATGAAAGGCGATCTGCTGAGGATAAATTGCAAGCATCCGGCAATTATCGACAGAAAACTAGCTGGGGATGCACTGGTAAACAACCAATGATCCGGGGAACAAATCACTAGCATACGGTGAAAAGACCCACTGGGGATAAAATTGCTAGCATACGGCAATTATCCACAAAAGACTTGCTAGGGATATAAGTGCTGATCTGAGCAACTTATACAAGCAAAGGAAAATCATCATCAAAGACTAGATGAAGATAACCACAAAATTAGGGTTTACATCTACCGAATACGGGGTAGAAGCCCAACAACTCCGCGTGGGGATAGAACAAATCACAAATCCGCACGGGAAACCAAAATAGGGTTATAACAAACCACAAACTGCTGAAGAGCAGGAAAATAGGATTTTACAACTACCGGGTAGTAGGTAGAAAACCAAAAACTCTGGCTGGAGAATAAAAGGTGTATAACCACAAATTCTGTCAAGAAAGCCAGGAAAATAGGACTTACAACTACCGGTTATGAGGGTAGAGGCCCAAAAACATTCCACTGGGGAACAACCCACTGGGAAGCACAATATATTTGACAAATAGTCGATTCGGGAATGATCCGAAGAGACAGACTAAATAAAGACACGTCCTAATGAGAATGTAACTCAAATAGGAAAATCCATCCCAATATATGTGTTGGGAGGAAACGGAAGAAACCGTCATCCACGAGGATATATCTCAGTGGGGAACTGCAGAAGGAAAGACAAACATTTTCTGCTTATGGGGTTGACTCTATATGGAGAGATTTTAAACACCCAACATCTGCTTGGGGGGATCTGTAAAGAGATCTATATCACCCGCTGCAGGAGACACGACAAACAAAAGATATATGGCGAGAAATGCAACATGAATATCTGAATGTTTTATGAATATGCATGAATATGCGTGATTTATGTTTGATGAATGCTGACAAAACAGACAATTCTAACACAAACAGGTTCAGGAACAAACGTCCGGTATTATACTTCCAGGGGAAAAACCAACTGGAGAGCCAATCTGCGGAGATCCACATGCTGTAAAGCAAAGATCTGCGGGTACTGCTGAAGAAGCAGCGAGTCATAGATATCAGGAAACAACCCAATCAGGGTACAGAAAGTCACAACGGGCGATACGGCCACCAAGACGAATCTGTAGGGGAACAAGAGAAGTCCCAAAGTATCTGCAGGGGATCCCAGTGTTAACTGAGAAACAAAGGGTGCATAAGCACGAACTGCTGTAGAAGCAAATCCACACAACTCCGCTGGGGGAAAACCCACTGAGGGAGAATGATATCATCCAAATAGAATCTAACTGTATAAGCAACTCTACTGGGGAAAACTGTCGGCTACTCTCTTGGGAACAAGCCACTGAGGGAGGACAGATCAAACAGGTAGATTCTGCAACGAACCACTCCACGTGGGGAGAATATACAAAGCAAACTGATCACAACAAGTAGATTCTGCAATATAAGCCACTCTACTGGGGATCACAAACAGTCAGGAAATCAAATCCGTTCTCGGGAGGCTAGAGCCATCATCCGACCATACTGGGGATTGAAAGAGTGTTCAACAGGCGAAACTGCCACAACAAACATTCTGCAGACTAAGCTGAGGAAAAGATGATTGAAATACTGGGATATCAACCCGATCAACCACTGAGTAGGAAAATAAATCCTGTTCTACTGGAGAGAATAACTCTGATGGAGAGATAGCAACAATTCCACAGACGACTTCGCCGGGGAAAAGGTAAAGTACCGGGTATCAAACCAATGACTTACCAAGTCTTCAAAAAGAAAACGATCATGCTGAGGAAACAGACAATTCCGCTGGCAACACTGCATGGGGAAAAGCGGTAACAACTCCACTTGCAACCCTGGTGGGGATATCAATAACAGCTCTACTCGCGACTCCGAGGGGAGTATCAGTCAATGGCTATACTCATGACTGTGCTGAGGAGACAAATAAAGTCTGGGGCAGACGACCCACTGGAGAAAGTGACGGGGCACCAAGATGACAAACCATCAACCGCCGAAACTTCACAAGAAAACACCCATGCTAGGGGAAAGCTGCTGCTGGAGAATGAAGTCTTCAACAACAAACCACTTGCGACTGTACTGGGGAACAGCCCCAACAACAACTCTGTTTGTGGAACAGCCTCAACAAAGGTCTGAAGAAAGAAAATACCACCAAACCAGGAATATGAACAAATGTCTTACCTGTTGGGAATCATGCCACCCTCGGGAGAGCACTGAGATATTCTTGAGTATCCTTTCAATCTTGTGAATGTTCACTTTGTTTAGAACAAAAATTTTGAAAAATTTGATTTGTTTAAAACAATGACATTTTATCAATTTAAAACATGCAAAACATTTGTTGAATTGAAACAAATAAGAGTGCAAATAATTGGATAAAAAGCTCAAATTGATTTGATAGAATGGTAGTCTGCAAATGGCAAGACTCCATAGATCTGTACAAATTTGAAATCAGTGATATATATTGGAAGAGGGCTACATTGAACATAATGATCCTTTCTCTACCAATTTGAATCTCGATGTATCCGAAGCTTCAGTTGACGACGACTCGAGAATCTTCTGACGAAATGACGACTGATGAACCAGAAAGTCTTGTCAGGATGCAGTTACTTGCCAAATCCCTTATTTTTGCCTAGATTGCCCCAGAGTGAGGTACTCAATCTAGCGGGATGCAAATATATTCTTTTTTTTCTTCAAGTCTCTAATTTTTGCCTAAATTACCCTTGCGGGTTCTCCACCGAGACGCTCATTTTTGCCTAAGCCGCCCTTTCGGGTTTTCAACTTAGCGAGCAATTCTGTTTTTTATTCATTCTTTTTTCATTTGCATATACTTTTTTTTTTAGGCAAAGTATCTCTTAACTGCATCTGAATTCACAGGACGAGTGAAATCCTCCCCATTCATTGTTGTAAGCATCAAAGCACCGCCTGAAAAGGCTCTCTTAACAACATATGGACCCTCGTAGTTTGGAGTCCACTTGCCCCTGGAATCGGGCGCGAAAGACAAAACTTTCTTGAGCACAAGGTCACCTTCTCGGAACACACGAGGCTTGACCTTCTTATCGAATGATTTCTTCATTCTCTGCTGATATAACTGACCATGGCATATGGCAGTTAATCGCTTTTCTTTAATCAAATTCAGTTGGTCATAACGACTCTGAATCCATTCAGCATCAGTCAACTAGGGACTTGAGGGTATAATTTTCTTTTTTCTTTTGGAAATTTTTTTTTTTTTTGCTGATTTTTGATTTTTCATTCTTTTTCACCCTCTTTCTTTTTTTTTTTTTTTTTTTTTTTTTTTTTTTTTTTTTTTTTTTTTTACTGCCCCAGTTTGACTGGTTTGCTGATTCTTGTGATACAGCTGAATGAGCTTCTTTTGGTGCTCAAGAAGGCGGGTAATCTCATCGGGAATCCCCTTCAACATCATCTTCCTCTGCCTCAGATACAAGGACTTCAAGATTGGGAGATGGCGTTGGATCATTATGTTCAATGGGTTTAGAAATCCCTGCATAACGATTCTGGATAATGAAAAGCATTTGTATTTAAACAAGCAAATCATTTATGCAGATGAAAAATGTTGTTTTTGTTTTTCAGGGTTTTTTGTGATCACTGATTTCATGCAAAAAGCAAAAAGTGAAAACAAATGGAAAAACAAATGTTTGACAATGCATTAATTGAATGAAAACATCATTGTATTAAATGCTGCCAACAATGTTATCACTTCTCCTTTTGGCATGGGAGAAGGATTTTAAACAAAGTGAACAAATCACGCTGATTTATGAATGACCGTAGGAACATCCACAGCGACCCAATTGTGGTAGACACCACCAGGTATGATAAAATTGTTCAGATCTTATGCATCTTCTTCAAAGATAGCAACAGCTTCTTCTTCAGGTTGATCGGCATGGATGAATCCTCCACTTGAATAAACCATGCTCCTTAAGTGCCCCAGAACAGTAGCCAATGCCAGCCCGGGATCGGTTAACCAGGAATAAATCCATCAACAGGAATAAATCCATCAACAGGAATAAATCCATTAAAAGCACTTGGTCTGGAAAATATCTCTCCTCTGAGTTCACAATTCTCTTGCTCAAGAAGGTCCATCAATCTGGCAGAGGTGGCTCTGGTATAATACCGGCAAAGCGCGTCTTCAAAATAAATGAAGATCGCAGGGTCAGACCACAGGACGGGAGACCGGAACAAAACACCTGTTTATGCAAATGATGCATGAAGTGTTTATGCATATGCTTGTTTTTTATTCAAAGGAACCCGAGGGTTTTATTTGCAAACTTTGAAATATTTAAGCATTTGATCATACATGAGAATGTCTCATCAGATATATCAGGTGAAAAAATTTTCCCGGTTTTTTCATGTTTTTGAAATTTTTTGCAAATAAACTCCTTTGAGTTCCTTGAAAATTTTCTTTTTCTGATGACATGAATGCGGATGAATGCGTGAATGTATGAATGCAACAATCACACTCAAGGATCAAGCAAGGCACGCCAAACAAAGGTCGTGGGAAAGCTCTATGTATCCCTAATATCAATCATCCATTTTGGTGGATTTAGGTTTTCACCTTATCGACACCCAAGTTCCATTGATATTAACAGTACATGAACCGGTTCAGACATTCTTAATATCAACCAGCCGCTTTGATGGATTTTAGGTTTTACACCTGATCCGGGATCCATTGATATTAACAATGTTTGAACGACTCAACCACGAATCACGGGTTTGTTGAGAGTCACGAGCATGGAGTCTCGGTTAAGAACCACCCAACGGGAGTGTACTAGGGTTTAAACCTGCCAGACATGTTCTATCAGAGGTTCCCATAATCATCGTTCCATCTTTCGAATATTATCGGAGGAACGAATACTTGTATTCCAAGAATATTCTCAAGAGAAACTCTTATGAGTGTAGTATCGCGTAACAATCGTATCAGAACTGACATCTGAACGACCTCCGCACTACGGTCCTAAAAATAGGCCAAGATGGGTTTGGTAAACTAAGGTCCTTGGCTTCTGCGGAACATGATTGAAAGAATAATGCCTAACCACAAATAACTTGTGTGACATTATTAATCCAACATGACCTCCACCAAGTGAATGGACTCGCAAGTCAGCTGGCTAAGGACTACTCCACACCAGTCGACAAGACTATGCCATTCTCCTATCCTAGAGAGCACTCGAGTTCGGGTACAGAACTCATCTCACAGATCACCAAAGCAAACAGCAAATGTATATCAAGCAATTCACACATTACAATCAATACATTCATCCCAAATTGTACAAAAATATGTCAGATAAAGAATAACAATATAGCACAACAAGGGTGAAAAGTAGGCAATACAACCAGGGATGATTTCCCCAGCAGAGTCGCCACTTTTCTGTAGCGGTGTATTCGTCGCTATATGATCTATCGATTAAATCATAAGCTAAGAGATACATTGAAATTTTCGAGTCGCCACCGCACTTTTATTTATCCAAAGGACTGGCTAAAAAGCGAACAAAAGCCTAAGAAGTTTTACACGTAGAAAACTAATAAAAAGATCAGAGATTCTGGGTAAGGGGTAAATTACGCAATGGGAAGGTGTTAGGCACCCACTACGTCCTAGGTACTCCTAGGGAGCCCTTTTCACACTTGTTATGCAAAATTATTATTTGTTATGACACATGTATTGTGCAAACATGATTGGGATGATGAGAAAAGAATATACATTTTTATTGGTTATTGGGTTCGAACGGATGAACCCGTTGCCTACGTACCTTCCATCAAAGGTAAGGATCAGAACGCCGTAGTTCGGCTAAAAGATTTCCAAAAGTTGGTGGATTCAGTTTTAAACACAAGCACTGAGGCTTTTCACTATCAATGGGAGAACACTCGACCAAAAACAACATCCACCATGCGAGGATAGCTTCGACGTACTAGAGGGGTTAGCCCTGTTTGAAGTACGGAAGTCTTACTGTCGACTCACTAAGGATAGGCAAGATTTACATCAACCACAAAGATAATTGAAGCCTATGGCTAATGTGAAAAGATTAACAATGGACAGAGCCAAAACAAGTGAATGAGTGAAGTTAATTGATTGTGATTATGAAAATGAAGTCAAAGTATGATTAAGATTGATTCAGAGAAGTATTATGAAATGGAGTTTGAAAAAAGTCAAGGACTTGAGTCCAGGTTTTTAATTAGAAAACATGAAGATGTCTGCACAACACTTATGTCAAGTTTGAAAAGTAAAGTGTGAAAAAGTCTAGGACATAATGAATGATGAATGGATGAGGATGGATAGTAAAACTTCTTAGAAGGTTCACTTCTTGAAATCATATAGAAGATGATTCAAGTGTGTCCTTTGGAATAGCAATGGATAATAATAAACAAACAAAGCAAAGAAAGGCGGATATCGGATGCCAATCAATGGTCTTATACCAATCTCCTAAAACAAAACGGGATATCTGATGCCACTCAATGGACTTACACTAATCTCCACAGAAGAAAACAAGAATGAAACATGGAAGTCAACTGCCAATCTATCTGGACTTAGGTTAACTCCACAGTATGCTCACAGGAAATCCAATGCCACATCACTGGGACTTATAATGGATCCTCACATACAAGAACAAAAGCAACAATGTGATCACAGGAATGCAAATGCCAACTTACAGGGACTTATAATTGCAACCTCTCACACAAACGGAGAAACAAACTATGATCACAGGAAAGCAGATGCCAACTTACAGGGACTTATAACTGCAACCTCACATACAACATCAAACAGATCAAATTATGATCACAGGATAACAGATGCCAACTTACAGGGACTTATAACTGTATCCTCCCATACAAACAGATAAAACAGAAGATATGAGTGACCAATGAGGTCTTACACTCTATCCTTCCATATCACAGGAGCAAATGCCAAAGCAATGGACTTACAATTGTCCTCAATGGGCAAACAACAATGATAACATCACAAAAAAAATGAGATGATCATGCACTAATGGCAATTGATGATGATGATAAATGCATAGCATATAGGCAAGCAAGTGCACATGAAGCAATCAATCAATCAATGAATATCAGACAACACACTCTATAGCCAAAACAAGGGGGCTCACACAAGAGGGTTTGACTTTGAAAGTCCACTGTAATAGGTGAAGGTCGCTCTTAACCTTGCCATTGAGAGGCTAAGGTGAAGCAGATGAAAAGGAAATGAGGGGTGTGCCTCATTGCTTCTATCCCTGATCAGGGAGAGCATCAAAGAAAGTGTGGGAGTTCAGAAAGTAGGAACTCTCTCCACATTATTGACTCGATAGATCTTGGGTTTTTATCTCAATGCTTCAACCATGTAATGGGAGCAAAGAGAGGACACACTGAATAGTGGGGGATAGATTGCTTATCCCTACCTTCCACCAATTTCCTTACTTGAAGGACTTTTCCTGCTTAGGACAATTTTAAACAAACACAGGCATTGCCTCTTAAGGAGGACTTCAGACAGTTTGCCCGGTCAAATAACAGACCGGGTCTCCAGACTACATGAAGAAGAAAGGTTTATACCTCAAAGCAAATGCTAAATAGCAAAGCAAGCAAGTTCAAAGAACTTAGGCAACTAAAGTACTTGGATTTGAAGAAAAGTGTAGAGCAGTGATTATTTGAAAGTTTGAAGCTCGAACAGATGAAGATGATGGTCCCAAATGATGTATCCCAGAAGGAATTGTGCTCAACCTTGCTTGAATCGATTCTAGCTTCAAGCTGCCATGGGAGAGGTCTTTGTAAAACAGAAGATGATGAAGACTTTACAGCAGTGATTTGATGGTGAAGGTGAGCTAAATATGTTGTCCAAGTGAAGAAATAACCAAGGGTTACTTGTGTGCTTTGATGGTTTTGGGTGGAAAATCTCAGTCGAGCAAAATGCAAGATGAGAGAGTAGGAGTATTTTTCTGTATGTGGCTGCTGTGGTTAGGGTTAGATGACAGAAAGAATACTTTATATATGGTCTGTTAGCATGGCTTAATCACATATTAAACTTGGTTAACTTACAAATGAATCATTTTGCATTTTGCTAATTGTGTGCACAAGTGAAAAGGAGGTGTGTTTGTGGTCGAGTGGGCTGGGCACAGGCTGCAGAAGGACATTGCAAAATGCTGTTTGTGGTTGTACATGTACTGCTGTACTGGTTTTGCTTTATGAAGCTTCTTGCCAATTTTCAAGTTTTAGCATTTGGTCCAAAAAATGATGGCATAATGGTGGTATGATTATGATTTTAGGCTTGGAACAAATCATAAATGATATATGGAACATTTCCCAATTGGCAAAATCAAGAAAAAGTCAAAGAAACAAAAAGTCAAAGTTTGGTCAAACTTTGATTTTAAATGCAAAAGGTCCAAAAATGCCATTTTGAATGGTAAGGTTTCAGGTCATGAAATTTATATTTTTGGAAAGAGGATGAAAAATGTGGTTTGTAGGAAAAAACCCCACCAAATTTGGCCTTATGGTTTGAGAGATATGGCTTGTTGAAGTTCCAAAATTGGTGAAAATGATTTGATCATATCTTGACAACCACACATGGGATTTGGGAGTTCTTGGACTTTTTGAAAATGGGAAGACAAGATCTTCAACTTTCATGTTGGGCAAAAATTCATTTGGAGCTTGTATCATGATGTAAGTTTAAGATCAAGAAGTTTCCATTTTTGGCAGTTGAAACTACAGGTCCACTTGCTATTTCTGGAAAACTTTCTGATTGACTTGATTTTCTTCCATGATGAGGTTGAACATGATATATGAGGCTTATACAAGCATGAATGAACTCCTTCAAATCAATTCTATCCATCAAATCTCTGATTAAATCCACAGTTGACCAAGTTTGACTGTCTGTTGACTTTTCTAGGGTTTTGAATGATTGAGCCTCTTCTGATGATTTCCAAACCCTAATTCCTTGAGAACTTGACTTCAAATGATGTCTCAAGATGTATGAACCTTTGATTATTGATCATGGTGCCCAAATTCTGCAAGAATGGCCACCATCCATTGCTTTGACTGATCAATGACTGACTTTGACCTAATTGCTGATGATTGCTTCAACTGCAAGCAAAAAGGTTAGACTGACAATATTTTTGTACTTTTTGAATGATAAACATATGAAAGGCAAAGATATACAAATGCAAAGAATGCTTGGTGATCAAGAAACAAACCCACAAGGCAATCTATCCACTAAGAGGAAAGCAAAGGCATGCATTGATCCTTGAGGTTATGAAATGAATGATATGGGCCATGAGGGATCTTAGGGCCCAAAATTGGGGTCTTACAGTTGCGATCCTTTCTCTCGCCCTCGTTGCAATCGAGACTTTCCCTTTCTCTTGCCCTAGTTGCAATCGAGACTTTTGTTCCCGTAGTTTAGTTTGAACTACGTTTTGCTCTGATTCTCATTCCCGATGAGATACGTAAGCATAAGACGCGATGTCTTAGCGAGCACACTCCTCTTTAACCCATAGGTAACCGAGCTACGAAGACTCTAATTCTCATATTCAGATGAGATACGTATGCAGTGGATGCGACATCCGTGCGAGTCATTTTCTTTGACCCTTCCCTTTTAGTAAATAGTACATTAGATAAACACACACCCTTTAGACAAGAAACAACAAGAGTGGATCCCGTAGAGTACTACGGATGCGTAGGGGTGCTAATACCTTCCCTTCGCATAATCGACTCCCGAACCCAAGATTTGGTTGCGAGACCTTGTCTTTTCCTTTCCTTTCTCCAGGTTTACTTCGAGCGTTTCCTTTCCCTCCTTTGGGATAAATAACGCACGGTGGCGACTCTTCTGTCTTTTTTTCTTTCCCCGGTTGTTTTCTCGCACACTGTATTTTTCGGGTTGCGACAGCTGGCGACTCTGCTGGGGATCTACAGTTTCCCTAAGCGAGTCCCTCCTAGCTTTTGTAGGTTTCTTGTTTGTTGGGTGTTTATTCTTTTGTACAGTTATTTATTTTCAGCATTTACCTGCTTTACCTTATTGCATTCATGTACATATGTTTGCTGTATCTGCTGCCGTTTATCTGTTTGTTGGGGTGGGGTGTTCTATGAGAGGTAAGCCCATTACCCAGGCTTGAGTGTACACACAGATTTTAGAGTGGGTGTTCATGAGGCTTGCGTGGCATGTTGCTACGTTAAGTCGTTCGTGAAGAACCACACCCAGACGAGGTTTCTCTTGGATATATTATGTCCTACGGATGTTCCGTAACGACATGATGTTCCTCTAGAAATTGTCGACTCTGGTGACCATTTTCCGAGAACTCAGTCGAGGCCTCTCCTCCGAGACGTGATTATGTTAGCTCTGGTGGGCGCATTCTCGCTGCTCAATCCGAGGACCCCGAGACTGGGAACTTGCTTTAGGATATCCTGTTGAGGGGAGTCAGCAGAGGTCTTTTATCCCGTAATAATGCTAAACCTTCAGTGGTAAACGTATTATTCTCGACTGAAGGGCTGAAGCTGACAAACTTCTGTTCTTAGAACTTACCTGTGAGGGGAGGGTTTGATCTCTGCAGATACGGTTTCTGCTAGTGGTGCTGTGATGGTGACTTTGGTTCAGCCAAATTTATGGACGTTTATTTCTGGGACGCCGGAGTTCTGTCCGTGGTTTATCCGCGGGTTCCGTTTATTTCGGATCCCTGGGCTGAATCTGTGGGTGCTCACTCAGATGGTGACTCAGTTCTCCAGACATGGGTTCAGATGCCAGTTGATCAGATTGACTTTGGGTTTCAGATGGTTGTGATCAGAGTTCAAGCCGAAGCTTCGGATCCTGTGTGCCGAGATGCACAGCCTGCCAGTCTTGGCTCCATCATTTGCATCATAGCATGTTTATTTTCCAAAAAATAATAATGCATGAAAAAAAGTCAACTCGCATGTGCATATCCTTTTCAGGATCATTCATGATAAAATAGCATCCGCATCATATGCATATCATGCACATATCATCCTTGCATTGTAGACATGCTTGGGAGAGACTTCTCACTCTGGGTTTTGACTGAGACTGGATTGTTGATCATCGTCCGCACCGCAACCAGATTGAATCACCAGAGGAGTATGGATCAAGTCCAAGCTGAGTTGGCTGAGATGAGGGCAAACATGGCCCAGTTCATGACCATGATGCAAGGAGTTGTTCAGGGGCAAGAGGAGCTACGTGCCTTAGCCCAAAGACAGGACATGGCTCAGTTCATGAGCATGATGCAAGGGGTTGTTCAGGGGCAAGAGGAGCTGCGTGCCTTAGCCCAGAGACAGGAAGCTGTGATTCTGCCGCCCAGTCGTGCTTCACCAGAGAGGGTCCCTGTCAATTATCAAATTACTGCTGTCACTATTCCCGTCAACAACTATGCCGTGGGTGAAGATTTGAGGGGTATTATAATTAGTGGACAACCCCTTGCTACAAAGACTGTTAATGTCAGAGCAACCCTTGCTCCGGTTCGCCATCCTGGCTCTTCAAATCCTTCAAGTTCTAAAAAGCCATCCTCTGGGGCACCCAGAAGGGGAGAGGGTGAAACAAACGTTGTGCACCGTCGGAGGAGCGTGAACAAAGGACAGCATCGGCAAGTTGCTACTGTGACTATTCCAGCCACTCAAACTCAACAACAATAGAGAAGACCAACTCAGCAATATCAGCATCAACAACATCGTCCTCAGCCGCAGACTTACCGGCCTCACAATGATAATCAAGCTAGTACGAGTAATGAGAGGAAGAAGATCATTTTTGATCCGATCCCTATGTCATACACAGAGCTGTATCCCTTTTTGATAGAGCGGAACTTGATTACTCCCAGAGACCCGCCGGCTATGCCTGTCAACCCTCGGTGGTGGTATAGGCCCGATCAGCATTGTGTGTATCATTCGGGTGCTCCTGGTCATGACGTGGAAAGCTGCTTTCAGTTTAAGAATAAGGTGCAGGACCTTGTCAGATCAGGGATTCTGAGCTTCGAGGACTTAGGTCCCAGTGTTAATCAAGCTTGAAGACAACAAGCCCCGGGCCAGCGGTGGCTTTTCTTCTAAGATCTTCAACAAATAGGGTTGTTCAAAAGCAGAAGTTGCTGATGCAAAGGATACTGACAGTTGTTATCCCTGGTGGGATCTATCACAAATGGGTCACTGTGGGTGTTCCTACAGTTGTTCAGAAGTCAGAGTAATAATCACTTTGTTTAAAAACCCTTCTCCCATGCCAAAAGGAGAAGTGATGACATTGTTGGCAACATTTTGTGCAATGATATTTTCATTCAAATAAATGCATGTTAAACATTTGTTTTTTCCAATTGTTTTCCTTTTTCACTTTTTACATGAAATTGGTGATCACAAAAAACCCTAAAAACAGGAATAAAAACAATCTTTTCATCTGCATAACGATTGTCTTGTTTGATTTCCAAAAAGCTTTTCATATCAAAATCATTATGCAGGTTATTTCTTAAACCCATTGAACACAATGATCTGACGTCATCTCCCAATTGTGAATTCCCTGTATTCGAAGCGGAAGAAGATGATGTTGAAGGGATTCCTGACGAGATTTCCCGACTTCTTGAGCAAGAAAAGAAGATCACTCAGCTGTATCTCGAGAATCAGCAGAACAGCCAACTGGGGCATAAAAGAAAAAGAAAAAAGAAAATACAAAGAAAGAAGAGGGTGCAAAATCAAAAGAAATCAGAATCAAAAGAAAGAAAGAAAGAAACAAAAGAAAAAATAGCACCCTCAAAGTCCCAAGTTGACTGATGCTGAATTCGATCGAAAAGAAGAGATTAACTGCCATGTGTCATGGTCAGTTATATCAGCGGAGAGTAACGAAAGCACGCTATAAGAAGGTCAAGCCTCGTGTGTTCCGAGGGACCCTGTGCTCAAGAAAGTCTTGTCTTTCGTACCCGATTCCAGGGCAAGTGAACCCTAAGCTATGAACGCCCATAGGTTGTCAAGAGAGTCTTTTCAGGCGGTGCTCTGAGACTTAGAGCAATGGATGAAGAAGTTCACTCGTCCTGTGAATTCCCGATGCAGTCAAGAAATACTTCGCAAAAAAACAAAAAAGAACAAAAAGCTCGCTAAGTCGAACACCCCAAAGGGCAACTTAGGCAAAAAGGAGCGTCTCGGTGGATTGAAAACCCGAAAGGGCGATCCAGGCAAAAGTTAGAGACATTGAAAAAAAAAAGAATTCGCATCCCGCTAGATTGAGCACCTCACACTGGGGCAATCTAGGCAAAAATTAGGGATTTGGCAAGTAACTGCATCTTGACAAGACTGTGTTCTATATCTGTCATCCGTCAGGAATCCTCGATGCGTCGTCGACTGAAGCTCTGAATACATCGAAATTCAGAATGGTAGAGTAAGGGTCATTATGTTCAATGTAGCCCTCTCCAATATATATCACCGATTTCAAACTTGTACAGATCTATGGAGTCTCGCCCTTTGCAGACTACCATTCCATCACATCAATTTGAGCTTTTATCCAATTATTTGCACTCTTATTTGTTTCAACTCAACAAACGTTTTGCATGTTTTAATTGATAAAGTATCATTGTTTTTCAAAATAAATAAATTTTTCAAAATTGTTCTCAAACTAAGTGAATATTCACAATGATGGAAGGATACTTAGGAGACCCACAGTGCTCTCCCAAGGGCGGTATGATTACCAACAGGTAAGACAATTGTTCGTATCTCGAGCATGACTGTATCTTTTCCCTGTAGAACCTCTCATGGTTTCTCCTCAGCGAGATTGCCCAGTGTAGTGTTGGTTGAAGTTGTTCATCTTCATGTCCCCGGCAGTGCAGTTTTTTTCTTCCAAGTCCCTATTAGCACCTATAGTGGGGCATCCCCAGTAGAGTGCTGTTTGAGCCCTATTGTGGGGCATCCCTAGCAAGTTTGCTGTTTGGACGCTTTTTGTGGGGCAGTCCTAGGCAGAACATTTATTGAAGACTTCAACTTTCCTCTCTCCAGCAGAGCAGTCTCCTCCTCTCCCCGGCATGGGTGCTTGTCTTTGAAGGATTCGGTACTTGGTGGATTGATATCCCAGTAATCCGACATTCCCTCGGATAGATCCCTCAGCGGAGTTGTTAGCATGAGGAGCTTTATCAATGCCTATCTATCTTCATCAGAGATATGGTTGCTTCTGAGTATCTCTGATTTCCAGCACGAGTTGTCATGGCGCGTCCGCCTGTATGCTGAACTCTGTTCTCCGGTTGTGACCGACGATCCCTCCGGAAGCCTCTGGTGGCCTTCCTCCCCTGCAGGATGGTGTTGCTCCCTGATATCCCAGTCTCCAGTGGATTTTCTCGGCTCTCTGGTGACTTTGGTTTTCCCTCCGGAAGAGTGGTACCGGATGGTTGATTCCCGGACCTGTGTGTTGAGCACGTCTGTTGGTCAGCATTCATCATACATTTTTAGGTATCATGCATACATGCATAATCATAGCATTCAGATACTCATGATGCAGCTGTTGCCGTGTATCTGTTGATGGTTGTCTCCTGCTATTTGTTGATACAGATCTCTCCAGTAGATCCTCCCTAACAGATTTGAGATCAGTGTCTCCTCAGCGAGCCTGAAGGTTACTGCCTTCCCAGTAGGGTTTGTGTTGATGGTTTTCCCTCAGTGAGATCCCCAAGCGGATCGGGTTTGGAGAAAATCATCCCCAGTAGAGATAAGAATGGGTTGCCTCCCCTAGCAGGGTAATCTCCAAGCAGTTCGGGTTCGATGGAGTGCATCCTCAGCAAGGTTTGTCTTTCCCCAGCAGGGTGGAAGTTGACATGGTTATAGGATCCTCAGCACAGTTCCTGGAGTTCCCCGGTGTTGTCTCTGGAGGAGACGTGTGTTTATGCATTCATCATTTAGATAAGCATAACATATTGCATCATTAGTGCATAGCATTTCCAGGATCATGGGGCATTGTGTAAAACAAAAAAACTCATGCATCAACATTGCAAACATATCCATTAGCCCTAGGCCGTGGTGACCAACCGAGTTTGGGTTGTTGGAAAGAGTTTAGCATCGCGCCATTGGATCGGCTTCAGAATTGGGTTCATCAGCATGGTTGAGAAGTTGGTGTTTTCCCAACAAGTGACTCCCTAGTTGAGTGGGTATCCCCAGCAGTGTTACTCCCCGAAGTTGGCAGCATCTTGCAAGCTTGGGTCCATTCCCTTAGCAGAAGTGGGTGTGTCTGATCTCTCCATGTAGAGTCTACCCCTTAAGCAGAAAGTGTCTACCATTTCCTTCTGCGCTCCCCACTGAGTTACATCCTCGTGGATGACGGTTGTTTCCGTTCCCTCCCTAATGGGATGGGTTTTCCCTATTGAGTTCTTTCCTCATTAGGATGAGTCCTGATTCAGTCTGCCTTTTTGGATCGATCCTAAACTGGCTTCCTGTTGGCTGTCGCCCGTGCTTCCCTGGGGCATAAATGAATAGTCGCTCATTAACCGACACTCATTCATCTTATCCTCGGCAGAATTTGTGGCTTCTACCAACGAACCGGTAGTTGTAAGTCCTATCTTTGTGGTTTTCTACCTACTAACTGGTAGTTGTAAAATCCCACTTTCATCCCCTAGCAGAGGTAACCGTTGTGGTTCATTCTGATTGTTGGCGGATTTTGCGGTCTTCTACCTACTACCCGGTGTCGCATTACGCGAAAAACCGGCGGGAAAACAAGAAACAACAGAGCCGCCACCGTGCGTTATTTATCCCAAAAGAGGGAAAGGAAACGCTCAGAGTAAACCTGGAAAGAACATGGTCTCGCGACCAAAGAGGATGGGATCGGGAGTCGGTTATGCGAAGGGAAGGTATTAGCACCCCTACGCATCCGTCGTACTCGACGGGATCCACGCACAATAGAAAGGAAAATGGTTGCTAAAACACTGCTCAAACTCACACACACTGGCTGAAAGAGACACAAGAAAACTGACTGAAGCTGACTCGGCAGGATATCGCATCCTGGGCCTACTTAGTCTATCAAGCATAGACATCAGAGTCGAAGTAGTTCGGAATGGGGAAACGACACATGCTCGCTAGGATATCGCATCCTATGCATACGTATCTTCTCGGACGAGAGAAGAATCAGAGCATTCGTAGCTCGGCTGACACGCACACAAACAAACAAAGGCAAAGGCAAACGTGGAGCCCGAATGCCAATCACTGGACTTACTTCAGCATCCGAACCAAACACACACAAAGAGGCAAACATGGAGCCTGAACGCCAATCACTGGACTTACATCAGCATCCGAACCAAAACACACGCACACTGGAACCCAAATGCCACTCGATGGACTTACATCAGCTTCCAAGCACACAACAAGACAAAACAAAGACACAGGCGCCCGGAGAGATCTGCTCATCTCCTGCCTACGTACCTCATCTGGTATGAGGATCAGGGCGACGTAGTTCCCCTACAGAGGGATACAGGACTAGCCTAACCAGATAACAGAGGGAGACACAACTAGGGAGACTACGACTCGAGCCTAGATGTTATCATGCAAAATCATCCCTAAGTTAAGGTTTCTAGCTAACTGGCACAGGGAGCCAGCCTATCCTAATCATGACTTGCACAGGAAGCAAGCCACACACACACTTAACTTGCACAGGAAGCAAGCCAAGCAAAACCTAACTTGCACAGGAAGCAAGTCTAAACTAACCCTAACTTGCACAGGAAGCAAGTCAAACAAACATACAAGCACAGATAGCACACACTATACACAAGCAAGTGGCTCAAACAAGGGTTAGGTTTTAGTCGAGGGGTCATATCAACCTCAACAAACAAACCTCTGGAACTGGGTGAATGTGCTCTTAACCTTGCCATTGAGGGGCTAAGGTGAAGCAGATGAAAGGTGAGTGAAGATAAGACTTCACAGCTCTTATCCCTGGCCTGGGAGAGCTTAAAACAAGAATGTGTGGGTTCAGAAAGTGGGAACCCTTCTACACATTTGAAACTGACTCAACTGTACAATTGCACAAGATCTTGGGTTTGTATCTGCAATGCATCAACACAGTGGTGTGAGCAAAACAGATGACACACTGAATAGCAGGGGATAGGTTGCATATCCCTTGGGTTCTGCCAATTGCCTCTTCACTTAGGAGGACTTTGACTCTATACAAGGACAAATGTAAACAGTCACAAACATTGCCTCTTAAGGAGGGCTTCAGACAGTTGCCTGGCCAAGTAACAGGCCAGGTCTTCCAGACTACATGAAGATTAGAAATATACCTCAATGCAAATTGCTTATATAAGCAAAGCAAAGCAAAAGTTCACAAGGAACTAAGCAACTAAAAGCACCTGAAATAGTCAAGCAGATGTTAGTATGCAACTCAAATCAAAGCAAAAGGAAACAGACATTAACAGTTAATCAGAAGCAAATGGATGTGCAAGGCATAAGGCTTAAGGCATGTGGGCCAAGCCACCTACAAAACAAACAAGTTAGACAATGATATTTAAGCAAGCTCAATCAAAAATAAATGGTCTCATTGGTCATTTGTTGGTCAACCTGAAAACATGAGCTCAAAGGTGAGTAACAGGACCACTAGGGCAAGCCTAGGGTCAAAAGAGAATGAAAAAGTTAAAACAGCAAAGGGCAAGTATCCAAAATCATGTTCAAACATTCAAGAAACAAAACCAATTGGGTTCACATTTATATCAATCATCATCATCATTTCATGAACAAATTAGGTCAAAACATGGCATTTGGAAGCTCATAGAAGTCAACAGCAAGACTTAACTCAAAAGCAATCTTAAACATTTCTAAAAATCACCAAATAAATCATGATCAATCACAACCCACAGCATGGTAAGCATGTCAAATTTCATCTCATTTGGACAAGTGGAAGGCAGCCAATGAAAATCAGAAAGTCAAAGCAATTTTGAACATGCTCAATGAAGTCAACCAAACATACATCAACTTAGAAAAATCATAAATCAGAGATGGTGTATGATAAATGAATGGGACTAAAACCATGGCAAAGATGGGGATGTCTAGTTATCTCATGTAAAATTTCATGTCCATCTAATAAAGTATGAGGATTTCACAAATGAAATGGGAACATGTGTCACAAAAAGTCAACATAAGACCAAACAGGGGAGAAAATCCCAAACAATTAGGAAATGCCACAAATAATTCCAAGAAAATTCACATGTAAACTAGGCACACAAGAGCTCAATCATGCAAAAATTCAATCCAATTTGAGTTCAAGAAGCATGGTAATGAAAATCATGAAGTTGGACATCAATGGTGTGACACAAATTGTCACACCCTAATTCAAAAAATCATAACTCACAAACCAACAATGATAAATTCACAAACCCTACACCAAAATCACCATGAGTGTGTCTAGTTTAAGCACAAAAAATTTGGGAGCCATTGGATAAAGTATCACCATTTCACAAATGTTTTGGCAAAGTGTACAAAATATGCATACATGTCACAAACCCTCATACCAATTAAAAACCATCCATCAAAAAATTCTGGAAAAAATATGACAAAAAACTAGAGATGGAGATGAACATTCCACAAAAAACCCCATGATTTTTGGATTAAAATTGGATGCGCAATGATTTTTGTAAGATTGATAATCAAATGGAATTAAAATGGAAAAGAAACCAAAATAATTCAATGTGTCATGGGCCCCGAGTGGCAAACTTGTAAATAACCCATCCACTTAATCAAACGGCCGCGTTTTGGGCCAGGGAATGAAATAATTTGATTGGCTCATGGGGGCTGGAACAGTAAAATCATGCGCAGAAACGAAACAGCAACAGCCAAACGTGAAATTTCTGGGCAAAGCTAGGGTTTGTTCATGCTACAGTGAACGTGTTCATCACGATGAAGAATTTTTCCCAGAAACTTGAATCCAACACACCAATCGAAACGTCAAGCAATGCACACCAATATTCCAGCAACCATTAAGCTTAAATCATGCAAGAATGGAAGGAACAAGCAAGATAACATTTAGACATCAAAGTTCATTTCACCATATCTCTCTAAATACTCAACCAATCATCACGATTCAAAGAGCAGAATAATCAGCAAGGCAAGCTCTACACAAAGCATAGCATCATTTCAAGAAATGAGAGATTCGAATCCTTACTTGTTTTTGAAGAAAAAAGTGAAACAGTGTTGTTTTGGTGGTTTAATGGTGAAACAGATGCTTTATGGTCCTCCAAATGATGGTTGGTGAAGGTTGTTTGGCTTGAAACAACTTGCAATAGCTTTAACCAAACTCTGCCATTGATGATATTTTGGAAAAAACAGTCATGTAGATGGCCTTCCAGCTGGAGAATGATGGTTGAAACAGGTCCACAATGTTGTATGGATGTTGTATTAAGCAAGGCAAGGTTCAGTTCTTTGGCCAATGTTGACATATTTTGAAAGTGGCAAGAAAATGAGATTTTTAGAGAGTGAGTTTTTCTGTGTTTTGAGGCTGCAACTAGGGTTTCTAAGTGACAGAAAATGATCTTTTAATTCTCTGTTTAAAGGTACAAATCAAGCTTCATGAAAATATGGAAAGGAGTTGGTAAAAGTGTACTTTTGTCCAATTTTCAAGCAACTTGGGGATGGCTATGTGTACTGCACGAAAATGGCTTTGTAACATGACCAAAACCACATTTCTGAACTATTTCAATTGGCCAAATGGTTTAAAAATGATTATTTTGAAAAGTCAAAATTCAACTCACTTGAAATTAATTAAGGCAAGTTCAAAAAGGCCATTTTGCATGGTGATGTTTTGGTGCATGAGGATGACATATTTGGAAAGATGAGGTCAAATGTGACTTGTTGGAAAAAACCCCACCCAATTTGGCCAAATGGTTTGAGAGATATGGCCTTTTGAAGTTCAAGAATTTCTGAAAATGATTTGATCATAACTTGCCAACCATACATGGGAATTGAGTGTTCTTGGACTTTTTGGAAATGGGAGAACAAGATCTTCAACTTTCATGTTGGGCAAAAATTCATTTGGAGCTTGTATCATGATGTAAGTTTGAGGATCAAGACTTTCCATTTTGGGCAGGTTTCAATTACAGGTCCAGTTTCCATTTTTGGAAATTTCTGATCTGGCTTCAAATTCTTCCATGATGGTGTTTGCCATGATATATGAGGACTATATGGACATGAATGAGACCTTTCAAACCAAATCCAAACATCAAATCACTGATTAAATGGACAGTTGACCAACAGTTGACTTTTAGGGTTTCTGACTGATTGTGCATTGACTGATGACTTCTGAACATCCAATCCTTGACCAAAACACTTCAAATGGATCCCCAAGTCATGTGAACATGTTGGACCAACCCTAGAGCCTTGGCTCCTTGAGAAACACCCTTGCTTGCTTGACTGACTGATCTCCTGACCAGTTTGACCTAATTTCTTGATTGGCTTGCACTTGAGGCAAATGGGACAATGCAATGCTATGCAGTGGACCATGTTATGCTATGACCTAATATGAGAATGTATGTACAATGATAGGTGCAAATTTGAGGTGTTACAGCTGCCCCTATTCAATCAGCTGGGAAACCCGAATGGATGAGAGCAACGGCTGTCAGACTTTCAGGGTAAACAGGGATTGAATACCAAGAACCGTAGAATTTGCACTCTGCTGGATATGATACAAGGAGAACCACGTCATTTACTGATGACGCCTGCAATTGTCAACTTCAAAAAAGCGAAACCATTTACCGATGGTTAGAAACTGGTAACTTGATATTTACCGATATCAACTTCAGCAAGACCATTTACCGATGGCTGTTGGGAAACAACTCTGATGTAAAAGGAAGCAAGACCATTTACCGATGGTGGCTCCAAAGAAAACTTGACATTTACCGATATCAACTTCAGCGAGACCATTTACCGATGGCTACTGCAACTGGGGATCTGATATTTACCGATATCAAAGAAAAAGGGGCCATTTACCGATGGCGGATAAAACTGGGCATTCAATATTTACCGATATCGAAGCATACAGGGCCATTAACCGATGGCGTCTCCACTTGAGGAGGAACAAAATCTTTGTGGTGTAATCAGACAAGACGTTTATCGACGACTTCTGGGGATCTTGATTTTATCAACAAGGAAATAAAGCATGACCAGACATTCACCGATGACTGGGATGAGACTCGACGTTTACCGACATCGAAAGATGATGTTTACCGACATCAAAACAAACGACCAGACATTTACTGATGACTGGGGAAAAATTTATTGGGGAGAGACAAACAAATATTCGCAACCGGAAACCAGATAGGACATCTACCAATGACTCTACTGGGGATTTAGCTGGGGATTATCAGACATTTACCGATGACTGCAGAAAAGACTTGATGTTTACCGACATCGAAAGATGATGTTTACCGACATCGAAATGACCAGACATTTACCGATGACTGGGTGCGACTCGATGTTTACAGACACCGAAACAATGGTGTTTACCGACACCAAAAATGATGACCAGACATTTACTGATGACTGGGGAGAAAACCCGATGTTTACAGACACCGAAACAATGGTGTTTACCGACACCAAAAATGATGACCAGACATTTACTGATGACTGGGGAGAAAACCCGATGTTTACAGACACCGAAACAATGGTGTTTACCGACACCAAACAAAGAAACACACGCGGGTGCTAGTATGACACTTACTGGTATCACAAGAACGACATCTTAGATATGTCAAGGCAATGTTGACCACTTGCTGGGGGTCTCACTGGGGAGAAACAAACTTTCTGTCACCAACGGGTGAGGTAATAAACCTCTGTGGGGATATCAATCCTGAATGCTGTCAAGAGCAACTGTAGCAGACTTGCTGTGCTGATGTTGAATGAAATGATCCGCCTCTGCCGGGGATACGGTCTGGTGAGGTTAACACATGAATGCATATGTTTGAATTTTTCTATGGCGTAATGCTCCATATTGAATGGGAATGCTACGCAGTTTGAGGATGCAATGATCACTAAAATGCAAAAATGCAAAAATGATGAAAAACTCCGGCTGGGGAGCCAAAACTGATCGGGCACTCCAACTCTGCGGGGAGACTCTGCAGGGAGAGCAACGACTTCTCACTCATGTTGAAGAATAGCACTGCTGCTGGGGAAAGGTAAACTCCGCTGGGGATATCCTTCAGTCCACAGATAGTATAAATGCTAGAGATAAATTTCAAAGAACCTGCCTCACTCGGGGAGGAAATCGGCAAATACAGGCCTGTTGAGGATAGGCAATCCTTAGATCTGTTGGGGAATAGAAGGCACTATCCACAGACGTCTCCGCAGGGGAACATAGCTCTGATAGCTTCCAAACTTGCTTGGGGAAAATATCTGCTGAGGGAACGTCCTCACAGATGCCAATCTGAAAAATAGCACAACAAAATGCCCCCAGGGGATACATGGACAAGATACGCTCAAGTGTCCTCAACATTCAAAATGATTTTCAAATGTTTTGTCTTTTTGCACGTTATTGTGTAGCCTTCATGTTCTTATATGCAATGCTTATCAAAAATTCGGACATTTTTGCAAACAAAACAGTAAAAATAAAAACCAAAGAGCTATTTATCTGAATAACGATTTTTATTGATTGAAAACGTGCCTGAAAAGGCAAATACATTGGGAGGCAATTCCTAGAAAGAGGTAATTGCGCACAAAAGGAAAAATCTATCCTAATGGCAACGTGAACACGTCATCCACTATTTCCCAATTCTGTTATAACTCACAGATCATCAGTTTTCCTCCTAACTCCTTGCTTTCTGAGAAGAATGACTGGACGGATCACATCTTTCGAGATGGCAGACGACAAAGCTTGATGAAGTACAGACAACTCAGACTGTAGTCTTCGCTTTAATCCCTCTTTTGGCTGGATCGCCCTTTCGGGTTTTCAATCCACCAGGATACCCATTTTTGCCTAAGTCGCCCTTGCGGGTTTTCGACTTACCGGGTGTACAAATTCTTTTCATTTTATCCCTAATTTTTGCCCGAACCTTTTCTTTCTGTTTTTTGGTTCGCCGGGATGCCCTTTTTTTTTGCCTGGACTCTTTTTCTTTTTGTCCAGCGGGTCAATTTATGCGAAGTATTTTTTGACTACATCTGAGTTAACAGGAGATGGAAAGTCTTCACCATCCATAGTTGTAAGCATCAAGGCTCCACCGGAGAAGACCTTCTTCACAACATACGGACCTTCATAATTAGGAGTCCACTTGCCCCTGTTATCTGCACCGGGCGGGAGGATCCTCTTCAAAACTAGATCACCGATCTGATAGCTTCGAGGATGCACTTTCTGATCAAAGGCTCGCTTCATCCTTCTCTGATACAATTGTCCATGGCATACAGCTGCTAACCGTCTCTCCTCGATAAGGCTCAACTCGTTAAACCTTGTTCGAATCCACTCGGCTTCGTCCAACTTGACATCCAATAAAACTCTCAGAGAAGGAATCTCCACTTCAACAGGTAGGACAACTTCCATACCATACACAAGGGAGTAAGGGGTTGCCCCGGTCGACGTACGTACTGAGGTACGGTACCCATGCAAAGCGAAAGGCAGCATCTCATGCCAATCCTTGTACGTAACGACCATCTTCTGCATAATCTTCTTGATATTCTTGTTTGCCGCTTCTACAGCACCATTCATCTTTGGTCTGTAAGGAGAAGAATTGTGATGTTCAATCTTGAAATCTTTACAAAGCTCTTTCATCATCTTGTTGTTGAGATTCGAACCATTGTCAGTGATGATTCTCTCAGGAACTCCATAACGACAGATGATTTCTTTCTTGACGAACCGGGTAACCACTTGTTTGGTAACGTTAGCATAGGAAGCTGCTTCCACCCATTTGGTGAAATAGTCAATCGCGACCAAGATGAAGCGATGTCCATTCGAAGCAGTAGGCTCAATCTTCCCAATCATATCAATGCCCCACATGGCAAACGGCCAAGGCGAATTCATGACATTCAGAGGGCTTGGTGGTACATGCACCTTATCAGCATAAATTTGACACTTATGGCACCTCCGAGCATACTTGAAACAATCGGATTCCATAGTCATCCAGTAGTAACCCGCTCTCAACAATTTCTTAGCCATTGCATGTCCGCCGGCATGAGTACCGAAGGAACCTTCATGAACTTCCTGCATTAACATGTCTGCCTCGGGTCTGTCCACGCATCTGAGCAAGACCATGTCAAAGTTTCTCTTATACAGCACATCATCCTGATTCAAATAGAAGCTTCCAGCTAGCCTTCTCAGGGTTTTCTTGTCATTCTTCGACGCACCTTCAGGATACTCCTGAGTCTTGAGGAAGTTCTTGATGTCATAATACCACGGCTTCTCATCAATCACAACAGACTCGGCTGCAAACACATACGCAGGCCTCTCGAGTCGATTCACCGCAACATGTGGCACATGATTCCACCAATGAACTTTGATCATGGAAGACAAAGTTGCCAAAGCATCAGCCATCTGATTCTCATCCCGGGGGACATGATACAACTTCACCTTCTTGAAGAACGTCAGTATTCTTCTGGTGTAATCTCTATACGGAATCAAATGTGGCTGATTCGTATTCCAATCTCCATTGACTTGATTGACCACTAGAGCTGAATCTCCAAATATATCAAGAGTTTTGATCCTCAGATCAATGGCTTCTTCTATCCCCATGATACAAGCCTCATACTCAGCTTCGTTGTTGGTGACGTCAAACGTCAATCTGGCAGAAAAAGGTATATGAGCACCTTTAGGATTGATCAATACTGCCCCAACACCATTACCGTTCATATTCACAGCCCCATCAAACATCAATGTCCATTTGTCATTCGGATTCGGTCCTTCCTCAACAAGAGGCTCTTCGCAATCTTTCATCTTAAGATACATGATGTCTTCATCAGGGAATTCAAACATCATAGGCTGATAATCTTCAATCGGTTGCTCGGCGAGGTAGTCTGACAGAATACTACCTTTGATGGCCTTTTGTGACGTGTACTGAATATCATATTCTGTTAGAATCATCTGCCAACGAGCAACGCGTCCGGTGAGAGCCGGTTTCTCAAAGATGTACTTCACTGGATCCATCTTAGAAATCAATAAGGTAGTATGGTTCAACATATACTGCCTCAGTCGGCGAGCAGCCCAGGCCAAAGCACAGCAAGTTTTCTCGAGCAGTGAATATCTTGTTTCACAGTCGGTAAACTTTTTGCTAAGGTAGTATATGGCATGCTCTTTTCGACCAGACTCGTCATGCTGTCCCAATACACACCCCATCGAGTTCTCAGTCACTGATAGGTACATTATCAGAGGTCTCCCTGGAACTGGAGGTATAAGGATTGGAGGTTTCTGTAAATACTCCTTTATCTTGTCAAAAGCTTTCTGACAATCATCATTCCACTTGATCGCCTGATTCTTTCTGAGCAGTTTGAAAATTGGTTCGCACGTGGCTGTTAGATGAGATATGAACCTTGCAATGTAGTTCAACCTCCCTAAAAACCCACGGACTTGTTTCTCCGTTTTTGGTTCAGGCATCTCTTGAATAGCTTTGACTTTTGCTGGATCAACCTCAATCCCTTTCTCACTGACAATGAAGCCTAAAAGCTTCCCTGATCTCACCCCAAACGTACACTTGTTCGGATTCAACCTCAGCTTGAACTTTCTCAACCGATCAAACAGCTTCTGCAAATTAACCAGGTGCTCCTCTTCTGTCTGCGACTTCGCAATCATATCATCTACGTATACTTCAATTTCTTTGTGCATCATGTCATGAAAGAGAGTCGTCATTGCCCTCTGATAGGTAGCACCAGCATTCTTTAGCCCAAATGGCATCACCTTATAGCAGAACGTGCCCCAAGGTGTAATGAATGTCGTCTTTTCCATATCCTCTGGCGCCATCTTGATCTGATTATATCCAGAGAAACCATCCATGAAAGAGAATACCGAGGATTGAGCCGTATTATCAACCAATACATCAATGTGAGGTAATGGGAAATCGTCTTTCGGACTCGCTCTATTCAAATCCCGGTAATCGACACACATTCTGACTTTACCATCCTTCTTCGGCACAGGAACGATGTTGGCCACCCATGGGGGATAACTCGTAACAGCCAAAAAACCCGCATCCCACTGCTTCTGAACCTCTTCCTTGATCTTAGTTGCCATATCGGGACTCGTTCTACGAAGCTTCTGCTTGACCGAAGGACATCCTTCTCTAAGAGGTAATCGATGCACCACAATGTCTGTATCCAACCCAGGCATATCTTGATATGACCAGGCGAATATCTCCACATATTCTCTCAGCATCTCAATCAGCCTCCTCTTGACGGAGTCCTCTAAAGCAGCCCCAATCTTGATTTCTCTTTTGGCGTCCTCAGTACCCAAATTAACAACCTCCAACTCCTCCTGATGAGGTTGGATGACCCTTTCCTCCTGCTTCAGCAATCTGACCAATTCTGCAGGAAGTTCACAGTCTTCCTCACTCTCCTCTTCAGCTTGGTAGATGGGATTGTCGAAATCATACTGAGCCATAACAGAACTGTTCATAGTGAATGCCATAAGATCGCTTCTGCATGTTTAATGCTTTGTTTTAGAAAAAAGAGTTCAATAAAGTCACAAAAAACAAAAATATTGCCATTTTTATTGTTTTTGAAAAAGGATGAAAACAAAAAAAATAGAAAGACAGGGATCACAAAGTTTGATTGCAAAAAATGTCCTTCATTAATGATAATCATTAAAACATGATGAGGCCCTACAATGAACCACTACGCCTTGGGCAGAACGTAGGATTTTCATGCAAAATGACAAAACAACAGAAAATTACTCTGTCAGAAGAGTAACTTGAACCACTTCTTCAGCCGTCCAGTTGTTGATAGACTCCCCTGGTGCACACGGGCGAACCCAGTTGTCCAGATCACAATCACTGTCACAGTCTTCACTACCAGTTGCAGAGACGTCGCCATGATTCATCAGCCCAGCGCTGGTAAAAGTACTCGGACCCGCTTGACCATTCTGCTCTGCTTGGAGAGGCTCATAACCAACGCCAAATTTGTCTTCTTTGACAGGCAAATCCACCATCTTGCCCCAGCCTTCAGCTTTGCCAGAATCAACAACCTCCTTAGCCTGCTTGTAAGAAGTAATTGAAGCACCTGGCTTCCTCTGCTCAGCGTACGCCACTTTCTCAAGAGCCACAGTCTCAAACGCTTGGCATAAGGTTTCGTGAATCTCGCCATCCACCTCAACATATTTGAACGAGGATAGGTGACTCACCAGAATCTCTTCTTCACCGCACACAGTCACAATCTGACCGTTCCAGACATACTTGAGTTTTTGATGGAGAGTCGACGAGACTGCCCCTGCTGCATGAATCCATGGACGCCCCAATAAACAACTATAGGCGGGCTGGATGTCCATAACATAGAAGATGATATCGAATACCTCAGGACCTATCTTCACAGGCAAGGTAACTTCCCCACACACAGAACGTTTGGAGCCGTCGAAAGCACGAACGATCAGGTCACTGGGAGTAAGCACAAACCCTTCCACATCAATCTTCTTCAGAATCTGCTTAGGCAGCACATTCAGCGACGACCCGGTGTCTACCAATACGTGAGACAACACTGCCCCATTGCACTCCATGGTGATGTGCAAGGCTTTGTTATGGTTCCGCCCTTCAGGCGGTAAGTCCAGGTTGGTGAATCCTACACCATGCCTGGTGCTCACATTGGCCATCACACCCTCCAGTTGATTGACAGAAATCTCCTGAGGCACGTAAGCCAGATTCAACATCTTCAGCAAGGCATTACGGTGTGCCTCAGAGCACAACAACAGTGAAAGTATAGAAATCTTGGACGGAGTTTGATTCAACTGATCTACAATCTTGTAGTCACTCTTCTTGATTATTTTCATAAACTCCTCCACGTCCTTCTCAAATGACCCCTCGGGCGCTTCCTTCTGGACAGGTTCTTCCTCAACCACAGCTTGCTTACCCTTTGCTTTGGCGAGAGCCTCAGCATTATTGTCCCTCAAAGGCTGCGGTGCGAACAGACGACCGCTTCTGGTAAAACCTCCTGGACCCCCTACATTATCCACAGCCGGACCAACAGTTGCAGGAACTCTATTCGGTAAACCAATTGTCACTGGAGCTTGATTCACTGGTCTCGTCTGACTTTCATCCCTTCTGTTACTGCGGTAAGCATTATCATACTTCCACGTCACGGCTCTACTATTCTCAACAGCCCTTCTTCCAGACGCAACGATAGTAGTCAGAGCACTGATGGTTACAGGCACTGAAATGGTAACTGGGGTACCATTTGCTGCAGGTGCACTAACGACCCTTTATCCACGTCCTTCAGACGGTTTAAAGTAAATGGTGATAGTTGACACTGTTCCACGATCTTTTACAGCCCTACTGAATTGCAAACAACCCTCATCCATCATACCCTGGATACCGGCCCTTAACTGGTCACAACCATTCTCAGATTCTGCACAGCCCAAACAATCCTCATCACAGCCCGAGTAGACACCCCCATTCAGCAGACGGCCCTTCACAACTAACAGAGAAGTCTGAACATCATCAACACTAACAACCGGATCTTCAGCTTCTTTCCCCTCAATATTGTTCACTCTATGCCCACCATGCTGAGGCATAGGGTTGTTTACGACGTTAGGCACTGGAGTGAAGTTGATTGCCTTGGCATCGATCAAATCTTGGACCTTGTGCTGGAGAGCCCGACACTTCTCAGTATGATGCCCTGGTGCCCCAGAGTGAAAGTCACAACGGACGTTGGCGTCGTACCCAGGAGGCAATACTGTAGGCGGAGCCATTGTACGCAACTCAACCATCCCCAACCTGAGTAGTTCGGGCAGCAGTTCGGCGTACGACATGGGTAGCGAATCAAAACGTCGATCAGGCATCCTCTGTCTGGGCTGATACGGACGTTGCTGTTGTTGTTGTTGTTGTTGCGGTTGTTGAACTCTTTGTTGTTGTTGTTGACGAGGTTGAGGTGCCGGAATGGTTACTGCAGCAGCTTGACGGTATTCACTTCTGTTCTGATCTCTGCGGTGTTGAACAGCATTAGTTTCACCCTCTCTTCGACGAGGTGCTCCAGCAAACGGCTTCTTAGAAGAAGAGGAACCAGCATCTTGGATCTTCCCAGTTTTAATCAAGCTCTCAGTCCTCTCTCCACAAATGACAACATCAGAAAAACTACCGAATGGGCAGCTCCCCATCCGGTCCATAAACACACCCTGAAGAGTGCCGATAAACATATCTGTCAACTCCCTCTCCAGCATAGGGGGTTGAACTCTAGCAGCCAGTTCACGCCACCTCTGGGCGTACTCCTTGAAGCTCTCTCCGGATTTCTGACATAGACTCTGCAGCTGAGTCCGGCTCGGTGCCATGTCCATGTTGTGTTTGTATTGCCTCAAAAAGGCCTCACCCAGATCCCTCCAACAGCGGATAGAATCTCTCTTCAATTCCATGTACCAGTCCAAAGAAGCCCCAGATAGACTATCTTGGAAAAAATACATCCACATCTTTTCATCATCGGTATACGCAGAGATTTTTCGATAATAAGCCTGCACATGGGTGCGAGGGCAAGAAGTACCGTTGTATTTATCGAAGGACGGTGCTTTGAACTTGTAAGGGATTCTCAAACCTTCCACCAACCCCATATTGGTAACATCAAAACCGAGAGAATTCTGACATTCCATAGCTCTAATTTTCTCAGCAAGGGCATCAACTTTACGATCCCTCTCATCAACCCTTCCCAGAACATCTTCGTCTTCACTGAGCAGAGTGAACATATCCTCTTGTCTGTCAACAATCGGAGCAGGATTACGGGCCGGGGCACGGACTGCTCTGGCATTAGCGGCATCTGGAGCAATAGGTTGACCGTTGATTCGAATACCCCCCAACTCATCACCTACAGCATAGTTGTTGATGGGTACAGCAGCAACAACATTATTATCATTGACCGGGCCTCCCTCTGGCGGAGCATGGTTGACCGGTGGAATTGCAGCCTCTTGTCTCTGAACCATGGCTCGAAGCTCTTCTTGACCTTGTGCAACCCCTTGCATCATATTCATAAACTGGGCCATGTTAGCCTTCATCTCAGCCAGCTCTGCTTGAACTTGATCCATACCTCTCTGTTGATTCAGTCTTGTTGAGTAGCGGTGCGGACGTTGATCAGCTATCCTGCCTGAACAGGAACCAAGAGTGAGAAGTCACGACCAAGAACACCTGTTATGTAAAATGATATGAGTATGGTGCTAATGATGCGTATGATGCACATGATATGTTCATTCCTCAGGCATTCAAAGAGCCTGAGTCATCCTCAAAAGATGGCAACCTGCAGCAAGAACAACACAGAAGCACAGAAACAACATACACAAGAGTGATGAGTACAAGGTGAAACCAACAACCTCATCTATATGAGTAACAGGATCATACAACAAAGTCGACAAAGAAAATCCAAACAATCGGAGTACAACAATGAATCCCTTCCAACAAGCCTGGAGGTGATTCCCAACATACATATCTGTAAGACCCCAATTTTGGGCCCTAAGATCCCTCATGGCCCACATCATTCATATCATAACCTCAGGGATCAATGCATGCCTTTGCTTTTTCTCCTAGTGGATAGATCGCCTTGTGGGTTGTTTTCTTGATCACCAAGCATACTTTGCATTTGTATATCTTTGCTTTCATATGTTTATCATTCAAAAAGTACAAAAATATTGTCAGTCTAACCTTGTTGCTTGCAGTTGAAGCAATCATCAGAAGTTAGGTCAAAGTCAATCATCAGTCAGTCAAAGCAATGGATGGTGGCCATTCTTGCAGAATTTGGGCACCATGATCAATAATCAAAAGTTCATATGACTTGAGACATCATTTGAAATCAAGTTCTCAAGGAATTAGGGTTTGGAATTCATCAGAAGTGCATTAGTCATCCAAAACCCTAGAAAAAGTCAACAGAAAGTCAAACTTGGTCAACAGTTGATTTAATCAGAGATTTGATGGATAGAATTGATTTGAAGGAGTTCATTCATGCTTGTATAAGTCTCATCTATCATGTCAAACCTCATCATGGAAGAAAATCAAGCCAATCAGAAAATTTTCCAGAAATAGAAAGTGGACCTGTAATTTCAACTGCCAAAAATGGAAACTTCTTGATCTTAAACTTACATCATGATACAAGCTCCAAATGAATTTTTGCCCAACATGAAAGTTGAAGATCTTGTTCTCCCATTTTCAAAAAGTCCAAGAACATCAAAATCCCATGTGTGGTTGTCAAGATATGATCAAATCATTTTCACCATTTTTTTGAACTTCAACAAGCCATAACTCTCAAACCATAAGGCCAAATTTGGTGGGGTTTTTTTCCTACAAACCACATTTTTCATCCTCTTTCCAAAAATATAAATTTCATGACCTAAAACCTTGCCAATCAAAATGGCATTTTTGGACCTTTTGCATTTAAATTCAAAGTTTGACCAAACTTTGACTTTTTGAGTTTTTGACTTTTTCTTGATTTGGTCAATTGGGAAATGTTCCATATCACATTTGTGACTTGTTCCAATCCCAAAACCATCATCATACCACCATTTTCCCATCATTTTGAATCAAAATGCAAATTTGGCAATTTGGCAAAAGAAGCTTCACAAAAGTAAAAAATCAGTACAGCATTTCACTTGTACAACCAAAGCAGCAGAAATGCAGTCTGTTTCCAGCTTGTTGCAAGCCCACTCGACCAGCCACTACACCTCCTCTTTCACTTGCTTCCAAATTAGCAAAATGCAAAAGCTTCATTTTCAAACTAAACCAAGTTAGCACTCCCTAATCCAACTCTAAACAGGTGATATATAAGTCATCTTCTGACATTTGTGAAACCCTAGACAGCAGCCACATACAGAAAATACTCCTACTCTCTCATCTGGCATTTTGCTCGACTGAGATTTTCCACCCAAAACCATCAAAGCATACAAGTAACCCTTGGTTATTTCTTCACTTGGACAACATATTTAGCTCACCTTCACCATCAAATCACTGCTGTAAAGTCTTCATCATCTTCTGTTTTCCAAAGACCTCTCCCATGGCAGCTTGAAGCTAGAATCGATTCAAGCAAGGTTGAGCACAATTCCTTCTGAGATACATCATTTGGGACCATCATCTTCATCTGTTCGAGCTTCAAACCTTCAAATAATCACTGCTCTACACTTTTCTTCAAATCCAAGTAAATTTTCGAAACTCTAATTTCTTAAATCAATGCTATGCCATGTGTAGAGTATGTTCTTGTGGTTACATTAAGCTTGAAATTACTAAAAATGATTAAGTATCATGCTAGTTATGTTGAAATGAAATCTGGAATTGGTTTATGTTCTTGCTCGATTTGTGACAATCAATGAGTTCTAGTGGAAATGGCAGGTAGATTCATGTTAGTTAGAGCTTGCTGGTCAGTTGTGCGCATTTGATTTTCATTTCTGGAAAATATTGCTGTTAAGCTCGATTGAACATGATGATGATAACACTCTGCAGCTGAAATTCTGTCTTGCCCAAATTTTGCATGAATTTAGTTTTGTTTGTGGCTGTTTGATGGTTGCACGATTGTTCAGGGCCATGCTTGTTTATGTGGTGCTGTTGGAATTCATTTTCTCTTTGATGATGAGCTTTGATGCTATGCTGTTGTTTTTGATGAACATTGCTGATAATGAATGCTTGCTGCTGTTCAAACCTGACCATTGCCCAAAAAACCATTTGATTTATGCTGAATGCTGTTGTTTGTTGGTTGTGTGAGCATCACCATGAAAACCATGCTGCATTTTTTAAAACCCTCATTGATTTGTCAAGGCCATGCTGTTGGGTGGTGTGGTCGAATCATGTTGTTTAATGTTTGTTGATACCATGAAGATAATACCATGCTGTTGTTTATTTGGTTTGGTTGATAAATAATGATGAATGTGTGATTGGTGATGAACCATGTTGCTGTTGCTGCTATACCATGCTGTTGAACCCAGAAACTTGCTTGGTCTTACTATTGTATGTTTGCAGTGTGAATATCACAATCATTTTTCATGCTGTTTGTCTTTTGGTGCTTGAATGCGTTTTAATGTTGATAATAAAACAATGCATATGCTGCTATTTGGAAACCTTAAGCTGTCCAGGATCTCCCATGAGCATGTTTGTTCTAATGTTGGTTGATGCTGCTTACCTGCTATTGTTTATATTTGCATAAACTCGTTGCTACTGCTTGCCATACCCTGCTGTTTATGTGCTTTTGTTTGAAAACCTAGCTCTGTCCAGTTTTCCATGTTTTGTATTTAGTGGTTGAGATTGCATGATGAAGCTTGCTATGCTGTTGTGATTTTTTGCTCTACTTTGTTTTATGATGATGATAACATGAAAGTGATGCTGCAAGTGCCCTGCTGCTGTTATTTGAACCAAACACCATGTCCAGAAAATCCACATGGTTGATATTTGATTGTGTTGGTCGTGGATGTTTGACTTGTGTGTTGTTACATGTTGCTGTTCACTTGTTGTTATTTTTGATCGATTGATGAAGCTACCAATACCGTGCTGCTAAAACCATGCTACGGTTTCGAAATCCCATGAGCATTGTCCTAAAAACCATATGAACTGTGTTGCATATTGTTGTTTGGTTGCTATGTGAACATTGTTAAATGCTATGTTGTTTGTTTTGTTGGGATGTTTGATGAACACATGAATACTTTGCTGCTATGCTGAATTTCAATTGATTATGATTGATTTCCAATACCCTGCTGTTGTATGCTTGGTCGGATTATGTTGCCTGATGTTGCCTAGCTACAATGATGAATGTTGCTGTTTTCTTGTTGTTTGAATGATGATGATGTATACCATGCTACTATGTGTTGTTGTTTGGTTTGATATGATGCTGATGAACACATACTGCAATGCATATCCTGCTGCTGTTTTGCTATTTTCAGCTGTCCATAAATCCATATGGCTGGTGGCTGTCGTTATTACATGATTGTATGCTGTTAAATGCTGTTAGAGTTTTTTTGTGTCGCTGTTGTGCCAATGCTATGATTCAGTTTGTTGTTGTCCATTTGATGTTATTTGGTTTGATTACATGAGAAACAATGCTGAAACCATGTTGCTGTTTGTTTAAACCTTGAGCTGTCCGGAAATCCACAAATTTGCATTGTTTATTGTGTTGGGTCGTAGATGCTTGACCATGGTATGATTGGTATGTTGCATGCTGCTGTTAGTTGATTTTGTTTGGATTGGATTGCTTGAAGATAAGTTGCCTTTGCCATGCTGTAAACCTAGGGCTTCTAAAACAGAAAACATGAGTTGCCTTTGGCTCGTCACTGTTCCATTGGCTAGTGGCCAATAGGAACATTTCCTGAGGCACCTTGAAACGACGCCGTTTCAATTAGTGAGACAAGGAATTACAGCTTTGCCATCGTTGACTCTTATGTTGACCAATTGCCATGCCATGTTCTTCATGTTTCCATTCAAATTTCATCCAACTTCCACAATTCATTTCTAATTCATTTTAACTCCAAAAATCCTGAAATTTTTTCCACATGTTCACAAGAATGTCCTTTATCTAATCATGATTTTTAATGATTTTTCCATTGGCTGGATTTTTTATGGTAATTATTTTCCCAACATGTATGCATAAAATGATACATTGTGCCATTCTTATTGTGAAATTCTCATATTGTATCCAATGAGCTTGAAATTTTTTGTGGTGAAACTAGACACATTGATCTTCATTTCCATATAGAGTTTGTGCATTTATCATTTGTGGATTGAGAATTATGAATTTTTGAAGTTGTGTATTGCATTGGGTGTCATACCATGATCATGCATTTTCACAATTTTTGTTTACACACTTCCCTACATCCAAATGACTCTAAATTTTGCATGAATGATCCCTTGTATGTCTAATTGATGTATGAATTTTTTGGAATTAATCTTGCTGTTTTCCATTTGATTGAGAATTTTCTTCCATATGTGGTCATTTGTTGACTTTTTGTGCTATGCCTTGCCAAATCTTTTGTGAAATTCTCAAATCTTATCGTATGACCATGAAATTTCATATGTGATAACTAGACATCTCAAGCTTTGCATTGGTGTTAATCTCATTCATTTCTCTTCTGTTTTCAAATTGATATGATTTTTTGAAGTTGACCCATGCTTGTTGACTTTCACCATGCTTACTTGAATTTGATTTGACTTCATGATTTTATTTGACTGCCTTCCTCTCATCCAAATGCCATGAAATTTTACATGTCTACCATGTTAGATGTTAGGATTGAGTGTGATTTATTTCATGATTTTTGAAATTGTTTGAGTTGACTTTTGAATGAAGTCTTTGCTGTTGACTTTTGTATGCTTCTCTTGCCATGCTTTGCATCCTTTTGCATATGAAATGACCATGATGCATGATATAATTATGAATCCAATTGAGAATGCTTCTTGAATGTTTAGACTTGGTTTGGGTTGACTTTCCTTTGCTGTTTGACTTTTTTCTTTCACCTTTGACCCTAGGCTAGTCCTAGTGGTCTTCTAAGCTTATGTTGAGTTCATCTGTTTCAGGTTAAGCACCAATACCTTGAGGATCATTCAAATTTGTTTTAATTTGATTGTTTAATGTGCTAACCTTTGTTTTGTAGGTGACTCATATGCTTAAGTCTTTGTGCTTAGCACAATTGATCCCTCTGTGGTTGACTATTGGGTTATTTCCTTTTGATTTTGATTGTTGACTTGTTTACTAATGAGTTTGACTTTTTCAGGTACTTTAGTTGCCTAAGTTCTTTGAACTTGCTTGCTTGCTTTGCTTTTTAGCATTTGCTTTGAGGTATAATTACTTCTTCTTCATGTAGTCTGGAGACCCGGTCTGTTATTTGACCGGGCAAACTGTCTGAAGTCCTCCTTAAGAGGCAATGCCTGTGTTTGTTTATATTTGTCCCAAGCAGGAAAAGTCCTTCAAGTAAGGCAATTGGTGGAAGGTAGGGATAAGCAATCTATCCCCCACTATTCAGTGTGTCCTCTCTTTGCTCCCAGTACCTGGTTGAAGCAATGAGATAAATACCCAAGATCTAATCGAGTCAATAATGTGGAGAGAGTTCCTACTTTCTGAACTCCCACACTTTCTTTGATGCTCTCTCTGATATGAGATTGAAGCAATGAGGCACACCCCTCATCTCCTTTTCATCTGCTTCACTTGAGCCCCTCAATGGCCAAGTTAAGAGCGACCTTTACCCATTACAGTGGACTTTCAAAGTCAAGCCCTCTTGTGTGAGCCCCCATTGTTTGGCTATAGAGTGTGCTGTTTGATATTCATTGACTGATTGATTGCTTCATGTGCACTTGCTTGCCTGTATGCTATGCATCTATCATCATCATCAATTGCCATTAGTGCATGATCATCTCATCTGTTTTGTGATGCTATCATTATTGTTTTCCCATTGAGGACAATTGTAAGTCCATCTCTTTTGGCCATTTGATCCTGTGATATGGAAGGATAGAGTGTAAGACCTCATTGGTCACTCATATCTTCTGTTTATCTGTGTGTATGTGAGGATACAGTTATAAGTCCCTGTAAGCTGGCATCTGTTGTCCTGTGATCATAATGTGATCTGTTTGATTTGTATGTGAGGTTGCAGTTATAAGTCCCTGTAAGTTGGCATCTGCTTTCCTGTGATCATAATTTGTTCATCTGTTTGTATGAGAGGTTGCAATTATAAGTCCCTGTAAGTTGGCATTTGCATTCCTGTGATCATATTGTTGCTTTTGTTTCTTGTATGTGAGGATCCATTGTAAGTCCCAGTGATGTGGCATTGGATTTCCTAGGACCATACTGTGGAGATAACCTAAGTCCAGATAGATTGGCAGTTGACTTCCACATTTCATCTTTGTTTTCTTCTGAGGAGATTAGTGTAAGTCCATTGAGTGGCATCTGATATCCCATTTTGTTTTAGGAGATTGGTATAAGACCATTGATTGGCATCCGGTATCCATCTTTCTTTTTGTTTGTTTGTTATTTGCCATTCCAAAGGACACACTTGAATCATCTGCTATATGATTTCAAGAAGTGAACCCTCTAAGAAGTTTTACAATCCATCTTCATCCATTCATCCTCATTATGTCCTAGACTTTTCACACTTTATCTTTCAAACTTGACATAAGTGTGGTGCAAACATCTTCATGCTTTTCTAACTAAAAACCTGGACTCAAGTCCTTGACCTTTTTTCAAACTCATTTCATAATACTTCTTTAAATTGATCTTAATCATACTTTGACTTCATTTTCATAATCATAATCAGTAACTTCACTCATTCACTTGTTTTGGCTTTGTCCATTAATCTTTTCATGCATTAGCCATAGGCTTCAATTATCTTTGTGGTTGATGTAAATCTTGCCTATCCTTAGTGAGTCGACAGTAAGACTTCCGTACTTCAAACAGGGCTAACCCCTCTAGTACGTCGAAGCTATCCTCGCATGGTGGATGTTGTTTTTGGTCGAGTGTTCTCCCATTGATAATGAAAAGCCTCAGTGCTTGTGTTTAAAATCAAATCCACCAACTTTTGGAAATCTTTTAGCCGAACTACGGCGTTCTGATCCTTACCTTTGATGGAAGGTACGTAGGCAACGGGTTCATCCGTTCGAACCCAATAACCCAATAATAATAAAAATGTATATTCTTTTCTCATCATCCCAATCATGTTTGCACAATCTTTATGTCATAACAAATAATAATTTAGCATAACAAGTGTGAAAAGGGCTCCCTAGGAGTACCTAGGACGTAGTGGGTGCCTAACACCTTCCCATTGCGTAATTTACCCCTTACCCAGAATCTCTGATCTTTTTATTAGTTTTCTACGTGTAAAACTTCTTAGGCTTTTGTTCGCTTTTTAGCCAATCCTTTGGATAAATAAAAGTGCGGTGGCGACTCGAAATTTTCAATGTATCTCCTAGCTTATGATTTAATCGATAGATCATATAGCGACGAATACACCGTCACAGAAAAGTGGCGACTCTGCTGGGGATGTCTCACCAGAATCCCTGGTGGTATTGCCTACTTTTCACCCTTGTTGTGCTATATTGTTATTCTTTATCTGACATATTTTTGTACAATTTGGGATCACTGTATTGATTGTAATGTGTGAATTGCTTGATATACATTTGCTGTTTGCTTTGGTGATCTGTGAGATGAGTTCTATACCCGAACTCGAGTGCTCTCTAGGATAGGAGAATGGCATAGTCTTGTCGACTGGTGTGGAGTAGTCCTTAGCCAGTTGACTTGCGAGCCCATTCACTTGGTGGAGGTCATGTTGAACTAATAATGTCACACAAGTTATTTGTGGTTAGGCATTATTCTTTCAATCATGTGCCGCAGAAGCCAAAGACCTTAGTTTACCAAACCCATCTTGGCCTATTGTTAGGACCGTAGTGCGGAGGTCGTTCAGATGTCAGTTCTGATACGATTGTTACGCGATACTACACTCATAAGAGTTTCTCTTGAGAATATTCTTGGAATACGAGTATTCGTTCCTCCGATAATATTCGAAAGATGGAACGATGATTATGGGAACCTCTGATAGAACATGTCTGGCAGGTTTAAACCCTAGTACACTCCCTTTGGGTGGTTCTTAACCGAGACTCCATGCTCGTGACTCTCAACAAACCCGTGATTCGTGGTTGAGTCGTTCAAACATTGTTAATATCAATGGATCCCGGATCAGGTGTAAAACCTAAAATCCATCAAAGCGGCTGGTTGATATTAAGAATGTTTGAACCGGTTCATGTACCGTTAATATCAATGGAACTTGGGTGTCGATAAGGTGAAAACCTAAATCCACCAAAATGGATGATTGATATTAGGGATACATAGAGCTTTCCCACGACCTTTGTTTGGTGTGCTTTGTTTGATCCTTGAGTGTGTTTGTTGCATTCATGCATTCACGCATTCATCCGCATTCATGTCATCAGAAAAGAGAAAATTTTCAAGGAACTTAAAGGGTTATTTGCAAAATTTTCAGACATGGAAAGACCGAAAAGGCATACAAAGAAGTACAGCTTTAAGCAACCCGATGTAAAAGAGTTAAGGAATCTGACATCATATGTACTAGATCCCTTGGGTTTCAAGGCTCGCTATGGGAAGCTTCTGCCGCTGTTGACTACTCAAGTGGATGAGGGATTGATGAGCACTCTTGCTCAGTTCTATGATCCGCTCTATCATTGCTTCTTATTTCCGGACTTCCAGTTGTTGCCGACTTTGGAAGAATACTCTCACCTTATTGGGATTCCGATTCTGGATCAAGTGCCGTTCAGTGGCTTAGAGAGTATTCTATCTGCTCGAGAGATTTCCAGTCTGTTGCACATAGATGAAGATCTGATTAGAGCTAATCTGACTACCAAAGGCGGAATTCAAGGTTTTCCTTCCGAGTTCCTCATTGCCCAAGCTACCTTTTATGGGAAGGCCATGAGTGAGGATGCCTTTGAGGCTCTATTTGTGTTGCTCATCTATGGATTGGTGCTGTTTCCCAACTTCGACAAGTTCGTCGACATGAATGCCATTAGGATCTTTTCAGTCCTTAATCCAGTTCCGACCTTGTTGGGTGATGCATATGTCTCCATGCATCTGAGGAATATGAAGAATGGAGGAGTCATTGTCTGCTGTTTACCCCTGCTATACAAGTGGTTTATTTCGCACTTGCCGCAGACAGTTGCTTTCAAAGAGAACAAGGGATGTCTACGGTGGTCTCAGAGACTCATGTCTCTCACTAATGATGATATCACCTGGTATGATCGCGTGTATGATACCGTTCAGATCATTAACTCTTGTGGTGAATTCCCTAATGTGCCTCTTCTTGGTACATGTGGTGGGATTACTTACAACCCTACGCTTGCACGTCGTCAGCTTGGGTTCCCCCTAAAGGATAAACCCCATAACATTCTGTTAGAAGGTGTGTTCTTTCAGGAGGGTAAAGATCCCCAAGGCCTGAAAGCCAGATTTGTCCGCGCTTGGCGCAATATTCGCATGAAGGGTAGGAATGAATTGGGTCCAAAGAACTGCATTGCTTTGGAGCCATACACCTCTTGGGTCAGACAGAGGGCTGCTACCTATCTGATGCCATACGATCATCCGAGACCTACACTGTTGGATGTGGCTGGGCCTTCAACCCTCCCTACCCAACGTGTAGAGGAGTTGAGAGAAGAAGACCTTTCGCGTGCCTGGATCCGCGAGAGAGAGGAATTGCTGCAGCAGCTCAAGGAGAAAGATGCTATGATTGAATTTCTCGAGCACCGAGTGATCGACGACCCGAACGACACTTGGACTTCTCTGCTTCCTCAGTCTTCCAAATTCTGGAAAAGGAAGTATGATCAACTTGCAAAGGAGAAAGCTGATATGGAGGCTGCCTATGAGAGAGAGATCAAGAAGTTGTACACCTCTCGTCTTCCAGCATCCCGAGCTGTTAGGGATCCATAGGATGTTATTTACCTTTTCTCTTTGTAATATTTAAAAGAATGCTGTACTTCTTTGTCTTAATATTTTGAATGAAATATTTTCCATGAGCAATCAAAATGTTTAAATATTCAAAATATTGCAAACAAATACCCTAAGGGTTCCTTGAAAACAAAAGCATTTGCATAAGCATTTCATGCATCATTCCTGCATAAACAGGTACCCATTTTTCTGGTCTTCCGGTTCTAACTTCTGCTCTTCATTTATTCTGAAGACAAGCTGACTCACCGGTATTATACGAGGGTCAACTCTGCAAGGATTATGGAGCAGTTGGAACAAGAGAACCAGAGTTTGAGAGATGAGGTCGCCAGACTTGGCGCTCTGATGGAGCAACTTCTTGCTGCCCAGAATCAGCCTGCTCCTCAACCAGCAACTCCCGTTCAGCGGACGGTTATATCTGAGATAGCTACTTCAGCGGTGCCTGTCAGTGCCCATCAGCCAAATGCCATGCCTCCCGGTTTTCCTTGGGGGATGCCTCCTGGCTTCATGCCTGATCTGCCAGCTCCAACATTTGCTCAAATGCCGGCATCTAGCCCGGTCCCTATACCTGTTCCTCCTGTCGTGCATACCATGCCGAGGGTAGACGACACCATTTATCACTCTGAAGCGTCTGAGGGCTCAGATGTACATGAGAAAATGGATGCAATGAACGATCAATTCCTCGAGCTGAGAAAGGAATTGAGAACTCTCAGAGGCAAAGATCTCTTCGGCAAGTCAGCAGCCGAACTTTGTCTAGTTCCCGGTGTGAAGATACCAGTTAAGTTCAAGGTCCCAGACTTTGAAAAGTATAAAGGGAACACTTGTCCTTTGGCACACTTGGTCATGTATGCCAGAAAGATGTCCACGCAGACCGACAACGATCAACTCTTGATCCACTACTTCCAAGACAGTTTGTCTGGTGCTGCTCTCCGTTGGTACATGAGTCTGGACAGTGCCAACATCCGCTCTTTCAACGACCTTGGCGAAGCTTTCGTCAAGCAATATAAATACAACGTTGACATGGCGCCTGACAGAGATCAACTCAGGTCTATGTCACAAAAGGACAAAGAGACGTTCAAGGAGTACGCCCAGAGATGGCGTGAGCTGGCAGCTCAAATCACTCCACCATTAGAAGAGAAGGAGATGACCAAGATCTTTCTAAAGACTCTTGGGTCATTTTATTATGAGAGAATGGTGGCCAGCGCTCCCTCTGATTTCACCGAGATGGTGAACATGGGGATGCGTCTTGAAGAAGGTGTCCGAGAAGGACGATTAACTAAAGATGATGGTTCTTCCTCTAAGCGATATGGAGCGTTTAAGAGGAAAGAAGGCGAAGCGCATGCTGTGCAGTCTCAGCCAAAACATCGAAGACCCTCTGTTCAGAGGAAGCCCGCACATCGTGCCGGACATCAGCATCAGGTGGCTAGTGTGGCACCTGTATTTAAGGATAATGCTCAACAGTATCAGCATCAGCAGCAATATCCACAACCGCAATATCAACAGCAACAGCAGCGTCCACAGCAACAGGCTTACCAGCCTCGTGGAAGTACAACCAATCAAGCAAATGTGAACTACGATAGGAAGAAGGTCAGCTTCGACCCTATTCCGATGACATATGCAGAGCTTTATCCCTCCTTGTTGGAGAGGAAGTTGGTTTCTCCCAAGGATCCTCCTGCTATTCCTGCCAATCCGCAATGGTGGTACAAACCAGACCAGCATTGTGTCTACCATTCCGGTGCTCCGGGCCACAATGTAGAGAACTGTTTCCCGCTGAAGACTAAGGTTCAAGACCTTATGAGAAGCGGAATTCTGAGTTTTGAAGACTCAAACCCGAATGTCACCAGGAACCCATTGCCTTCGCATGGGAAATCTGTCAATATGATCCAGGAAGACCTTGGGAAGTACAAGGTTAAGTACATCAGTCATATCCGGCAGTCATTGGTTGGATTACATAAGATGCTGTGTCAGCACAGCTATTTGAAGCATAACCATGACCAATGCCGCGTCTGCTCGGTCAACCGCTTGGGTTGTGATCAGGTTCGCAAGGAATTACAAATGATGTTGAATGAAGGCACCATTGAGATTCTCCAGAATCGCAATGTGGATACAGTTGAACCTGAGGTGAATGTCATATCTCCAGTGTTCAAGTTGCCTGAGCCTGTTGTTATTCGCTACAATAGCAATAAACCAAAGGCTTCCCCTGCTTTGATCATCAAGCCTGCCGGCCCTGTGCCGTATTCATCTGATAAAGCTGTACCTTTCAGATATAATCCTGTTGCTGTCCAGGATGGGGTTGAGGTACCTCTGCCGTCTACTTCCGTGACCACTATTGCTGATGTTAGTGGTTTGACCCGCAGTGGTCGTGTATTTTCTGCGCCTCCAAAGGCTACCACTTCTGACACTGTTGTGCATCCCGTAGGGAATGCTGTGAATGTTCAGAATCCGGCACTTGCTGTTGCCCAGCCTTCCTCCTCCGTACAAAAGACTCCTGTTTCTTCTGTTGGCCCGAGTGGCATTGTTGATGAAGAATCTGATGAGATGCTGAGGCTCATCAGAAAGAGTGAGTACAATATTGTAGACCAGCTTCTACACACGCCCTCCAAGATCTCCATTCTTTCTCTATTGCTGAATTCAGAACCCCATAGGGAATCTCTGCAGAAAGTCTTGGACCTGGCGTACGTTGATCATGACGTCACCCTGGAACAATTTGATAGCATCGTTGCAAACATTACCGCTTGCAACACTCTGAGCTTTTGTGACGCTGATCTCCCTGAGGAGGGAAGAGACCACAACATGGCTTTACATATCTCTATGAACTGCAAATCTGATGCAATGTCCAATGTACTGGTGGACACTGGATCATCTCTTAATGTATTGCCAAAATCCACACTCTCACGATTGTCATATCAAGGTCCTCCTATGAGGCAGAGTGGGGTTGTTGTAAAAGCTTTTGATGGGTCGCGTAAGACCGTGATTGGGGAAGTTGATCTCCCAATTAAAATTGGACCAAGTGATTTCCAGATCACTTTTCAAGTAATGGATATCCACCCATCTTACAGCTGTCTCTTGGGCAGACCATGGATTCACGAGGCTGGCGCCGTGACATCCACCCTACACCAAAAGCTGAAGTTTGTGAAAAACAAGAAATTGGTTGTAGTAGGGGGAGAAAAGGCTCTCCTGGTCAGTAATTTGTCTTCTTTCTCGTACATTGATGCAGAGGATGAAGTTGGAACTCAGTTTCAAGCTTTATCTATTGATAAACCAATCGAGAAGAAGTCTCCTTCATTCACTTCCTACCGTGATGCAAAGCTGGCCATTGAATGTGGTGCAGTCGCTGGATTAGGGAAAGTGCTTGAACTTGAAGATAACCGATCCCGGGCTGGCGTCGGCTATGGTTCTGGGGCATGCAATGAGCAAGGTCTGTTCACCAGTGGAGGATTCATCCATGCTGATCAACCTGCAGAAGAGGAAGCTGCTGCTATCATCGAAGAAGAAGATGCAGAAGACTTGAACAATTTTGTTATTCCTGGTGGTGTCTGCCACAATTGGGTCGCTGTGGATGTTCCTACAGTTATCCATAGATCAGAGTAATTGTTCATTTTGTTTAAAACCCTTCTCCCATGCCAAAAGGAGAAGTGATGACATTGTTGGCAAAGCATATATACAATGATGTTTTCATTCAATTTTTGCATTGTCAAAACATTTGTTTTTCCTTTGTTTTCACTTTTTGCTTTTCTTTATGAAATCAGTGATCACAAAAAACCATAAAAACAAAAATAAAAGCTGTAAAAGCAACATCTTTTCATCTGCATAATGATTTGCTTGCTTAAATTCTGAAGTTTTTCTTAACCAAAATCATTATGCAGGTTGATCCTAAAACCCATTGAACATAATGATCCAACGCCATCTCCCAATTTTGAATTCCCTGTATTTGAGGCAGAGGAAGATGACGTTGAAGAGATCCCTGATGAGATCACCCGTCTCCTTGAGCACGAAGAGAAGATCATTCAGCCGCATCTCGAAGACTTGGAAACAGTCAACTTGGGATCTGAAGATTGTGAGCGCCTGGTGAAGATTGGGGCACTTCTTGAAGGGTCTGTTAAAGAAGATTTGATCAGCTTGCTACGAGAATATTCAGATATCTTTGCTTGGTCCTATGAAGACATGCCGGGTTTAGATACAGATATTGTGCAACATTTCCTGCCTTTGAAGCCTGAGTGCGTGCCTGTGAAGCAGAAGCTCAGAAGAACTCATCCAGATATGGCAGTGAAGATCAAAGAGGAAGTTCAGAAGCAAATTGATGCGGGGTTTCTGGTGACTTCGACATATCCTCAATGGGTGGCCAATATTGTGCCTGTTCCTAAGAAGGACGGAAAAGTCCGTATGTGCGTTGACTACAGAGATTTGAATAAAGCTAGCCCAAAAGATGATTTTCCTCTACCACACATTGACATGTTGGTAGACAATACAGCTAAATTCAAAGTCTTTTCCTTTATGGACGGATTTTCCGGATATAATCAAATCAAGATGGCACCAGAGGATATGGAGAAGACAACATTCATCACACCTTGGGGAACATTCTGTTATCGAGTGATGCCCTTCGGTTTGAAGAACGCCGGAGCCACGTATCAACGAGCTATGACTACCTTGTTTCATGACATGATGCACAAGGAGATAGAAGTCTATGTTGATGATATGATTGCTAAGTCCCGAACGGAAGTTGAGCATATTGAGCATTTGTTGAAGCTTTTTCAGCGTTTGAGAAAGTTCCAGCTTCGTCTGAATCCGAACAAATGTACTTTTGGAGTCCGTTCCGGAAAGTTGTTGGGTTTTGTGGTAAGCGAAAGAGGTATTGAGGTTGATCCTGCAAAGGTCAAAGCAATACAAGAGATGCCCGCACCCAAAACTGAGAAGCAAGTCCGAGGTTTTCTTGGCCGCTTGAACTACATTTCCAGATTTATATCCCACATGACTGCCACATGTGCGCCGATATTCAAGCTCCTCCGGAAAGATCAGTCTCATGATTGGACCGAGGATTGCCAGAAAGCTTTCGACAGTATCAAAGATTATCTGTCCGAACCTCCGATTTTGTCTCCGCCTGTGGAAGGAAGACCTCTGATTATGTACTTGACAGTTCTTGAAGACTCGATGGGTTGTGTACTCGGTCAACAAGATGAATCAGGGAAGAAGGAGTTTGCTATTTACTACCTCAGTAAGAAGTTTACTGATTGTGAGTCTCGGTACTCTATGCTTGAGAAGACGTGCTGTGCTTTAGCTTGGGCAGCTAAGCGTTTGCGCCAGTACATGATTAATCATACAACTTGGTTGATATCCAGAATGGATCCAATTAAGTATATATTCGAGAAGCCTGCTTTAACTGGGAGGATTGCCCGTTGGCAGATGCTGTTGTCTGAGTATGATATTGAGTATCGAGCTCAGAAAGCTATCAAAGGTAGTATCTTGGCTGACCATCTAGCGCACCAGCCGATTGAAGATCATCAGTCTGTTCAGTATGACTTCCCTGACGAGGAAATTCTGTATTTGAAGATGAAAGATTGCGATGAGCCTACACTTGATGAAGGTCCAGAACCTGGTTCCAGATGGACGATGGTGTTTGATGGCGCTGTTAATCAATATGGGAATGGAATTGGGGCAGTAATTGTTAATCCCCAGGGATCGCACATTCCATTTACAGCAAGGCTAACCTTCAAATGCACGAACAACATGGCGGAGTATGAAGCCTGTATTATGGGACTTGAAGAATGCATTGATTTGAGAATCAAGTATCTTGATGTCTATGGTGATTCAGCTTTGGTTGTCAATCAGATCAAAGGTGAATGGGAGACAAATCAACCAGGTCTCATCCCATACAGAGATTATGCAAGGAGAATTTCAACTTTCTTTACAGAAGTTGAATTTTATCATATTCCTCGAGAGGATAATCGGATGGCAGACGCCCTTGCTACGCTTGCTTCTATGATTGTTGTCAGATGGTGGAATGATGTTCCCAACATTACTGTGATGCGCTTGGATAGACCCGCTCACATATTTGCAATTGAAGACGTGAAAGATGACAAGCCTTGGTATTTTGATATCAAGAATTTCCTCCAGAACCAGGTCTACCCGCCTGGGGCATCTGTGAAAGACAGGAAAACTTTGAGAAGGTTGTCAGGCAGTTTCTACCTCAGTGGTGAAGTGCTGTACAAGAGAAATTTTGATATGGTTTTGCTCAGATGCGTGGATAGACACGAAGCAAACCTATTGATGACTGAGGTCCATGAGGGTTCATTTGGTACTCATTCCAATGGACATGCCATGGCTAAGAAAATGTTGAGAGCAGGCTACTATTGGCTGACAATGGAGTCTGGCTGTTGCAAGTATGTGAAGAAATGTCACAAGTGTCAAATTTATGCGGATAAGATTCATATTCCTCCGACACTTCTGAATGTAATTTCATCACCATGGCCTTTCTCTATGTGGGGAATTGACATGATCGGCATGATTGAGCCGAAAGCGTCCAACGGACATCGTTTTATTCTCGTAGCAATTGATTACTTCACCAAATGGGTTGAAGCCGCGTCGTACGCGAATGTAACCAGGCAGGTGGTTGTGAAGTTTATCAAGAACCAGTTGATTTGCCGTTATGGTGTGCCAGAGAGGATCATTACTGATAATGGATCCAATCTGAATAACAAGATGATGGACGAGTTGTGCGCTGAATTCAAGATTGCACACCATAATTCCTCTCCTTACAGACCTAAGATGAATGGGGCTGTTGAAGCTGCTAACAAGAATATCAAGAGGATTATCCAGAAGATGACTGTCACCTACAAAGATTGGCATGAGATGCTGCCATTTGCTTTGCATGGATATCGTACGTCTGTACGCACTTCAACAGGGGCAACCCCTTTCTCTCTTGTTTATGGCATGGAAGCCGTTCTCCCAGTAGAGGTGGAGATCCCATCAATGCGAGTCTTGATGGAAGCCAAGTTGACTGATGCTGAATGGATTCAGAGTCGTTACGACCAACTGAATTTGATCGAAGAGAAGCGATTGACTGCCATGTGTCATGGTCAGTTATATCAGCAAAGAATGAAGAAAGCATTCGACAAGAAGGTCAAGCCTCGCGTGTTCCGAGAAGGTGACCTTGTGCTCAAGAAAGTTTTGTCTTTCGCGCCCGATTCCAGGGGCAAGTGGACTCCAAACTACGAGGGTCCATATGTTGTTAAGAGAGCCTTTTCAGGCGGAGCTTTGATGCTTACAACAATGGATGGGGAGGATTTCACTCGTCCTGTGAATTCAGATGCAGTTAAGAGATACTTTGCCTAAAAAAAAAAAAAGAAAAAAAGTATATGCAAATGAAAAAAAGAGAATGAAAAAACAGAATAGCTCGCTAAGTTGAAAACCCGAAAGGGCGGCTTAGGCAAAAATGAGCGTCTCGGTGGAGAACCCGCAAGGGTAATTCAGGCAAAAATTAGAGACTTGAAAAAAAAAGATATATTTGCATCCCGCTAGATTGAGTACCTCACCCTGGGGCAATCTAGGCAAAAATTAGGGATTTGGCAAGTAACTGCATCCTGACAAGACTTTCTGGTTCATCAGTCGTCATTTCGTCAGAAGATTCTCGATTCGTCGTCAACCGAAGCTTCGGATACATCGAGATTCAAATTGGTAGAGAAAGGATCATTATGTTCAATGTAGCCCTCTTCCAATATATATCACTGATTTCAAATTTGTACAGATCTATGGAGCCTTGCCATTTGCAGGCTACCATTCTATCAAATCAATTTGAGCTTTTTATCCAATTATTTGCATTCTTATTTGTTTCAATTCAACAAATGTTTTGCATGTTAAATTGATAAAATGTCATTGTTTTAAGCAAATCAAATTTTTTCAAAAATTTTGTTTTAAAACAAAGTGAACATTCACAAGATTGAAAGGATACTCAAGAATATCTCAGTGCTCTCCCGAGGGTGGCATGATTTCCAACAGGTAAGACATGTGTTCATATTCCTGGTTTGGTGGTATCTTCTTTCTTCAGATATTTGTTGGGGTTGTTCCTCAAACAGATTTGTTGGTGGGTTTGTCCCCCAGTACAGTCGCAAACAGAGTGTTGTTGAAGGCTTCGTTTTCTCCAGCAGCAGTTTTCCCTAGCATGGGTGTTTTCTTGAGAAGTTTCGGCGGTTGATGGTTTGTCATCCTGGTGCCCCGTCACTCTCTCCAGTGGGTCGTATATCCCCAGACTTTATTTATCTCCTCAGCAGTCATGAGTATAGCCATCGATTGATACTCCCCTCGGAGTCGCGATTAGAGCTGTTATTGATATCCCCACCAGGGTTGCAAGTGGAGTTGTTACCGCTTTTCCCCATGCAGTGTGCCAGCAGGAATTGTCTGTTTCCTCAGCATGATCATGTTCTTTTGAAGACTCGGTAAGTCAGTGGTTTGATACCCGGTGCTTTACCTTCTCCCCGGCAAAGTCGTCTGCGGAATTGTTGCTATCTCTCCATCAGAGTTTTTCTCTTCAGCAGAGCAGGATTTATTTTCCTATTCGTTGGTTGATTAGGTTGACACCCCAGTATTACAATCATCTTTTCCTCAGCTTGGTCTGCAGGATGTTTGTTGTGGCAGTTTCGCCAGTTGAATACTTCTTTCAATCCCCGATATGGTCGGATGATGGCTCTAGCCTCCAGTGAACGGATTTGATTTCCTGACTGTTTGTGATCCCCAGTAGAGTGGCTTATATTGCAGAATCTACTTGTTGTGATCCGTTGCTATGTATATTCTCCCCAAGTGGAGTGGTTCGTTGCAGAATCTACCTGTTTGGTTTGTCCTCCCTCAGTGGTTTGTTCCCAAGAGAGTAGCCGACAGTTTTTTCCCCAGTAGAGTTGCTTATGCAGTTAGATTCTACTTGGATGATATCATTCTCCCTCAGTGGATTGTTTCCCAGTGGAGTTATGTGGAGTTTGCTTCTACAGCGGTTCGTGCTTATGAACTTTTTGTTTCTCAGTTGACACTGGGATCCCCTGCAGATACTTTGGGACTTCTCTTGTTCCCCTACAGATTCGTCTTGGTGGCTGCTTTGCCCGTTGCGACTTTCTGTACCCTGATTGGGTTGTTTCCTGATATCTATGATTCTCTGCTTCTTCAGCAGTACCTGCAGATCTTTGCTTTACAGCATATAGATCTCCGCAGATTGGCTCTCCAGCTGGTTTTTCCCCCTGGAAGTATAATACCGGGCATTTGATCCCTGGACCTGTTTGTGTTAGAATTGTCTGTTTTGTCAGCACTCATCAAACATAAATCACGCATATTCATGCATATTCATGAAACATTCAGATATTCATGTTGCATTTCTCGCCATATATCTTTTGTTTGTCGTGTCTCCTGCTATGGTGATACAGATCTCTTTACAGATCTCCCCAAGCAGATGTTGGGTGTTATAAATCTCTCCATATAGAGTCAGCCCATAAGCAGAAAATGTCTATCTTTCCTTCTGCAGTTCCCCACTGAGATATATCCTCGTGGATGACGGTTTCTTCCGTTTCCTCCCAACACATATATTGGGATGGACTTTCCTATTTGAGTTATATCCTCATTAGGACGTGTCTTTATTCAGTCTGTCTTTTCGGATCATTCCCGAATTGGCTATTTGTCAGATGTCTTGTGTTTCCCAGTGGGTTGTTCCCCAGCGGAATGTTTTTGGGCCTCTACCCTCATAACCGGTAGTTGTAAGTCCTATCTTTTCCTGGCTTTCTTAACAGAATTTGTGGTTATACACCTTTTATTCTCCAGCCAGAGTTTTTGGTCTTCTACCTACTACCCGGTAGTTGTAAATCCTATTTTCCTGCTCTCCAGCAGTTTGTGGTTTTTTTATAAACCCTATTTTGGTTTCCCGTGCGGATTTGTGATTTGTTCTATCCCCATGCGGAGTTTTTGGTCTTCTACCCCGTATTCGGTAGATGTAAACCCTAATTTTTGTGGTTGTCTTCATCCAATATTTGATGATGATTTTCCTTTGCTTGTATAAGTTGCTCAGATCAGCACTTATATCTTCCAGCAAGTCTTTTGTGGATAATTGCCGTATGCTAGCAATTTTATCCCCAGTGGGTCTTTTCACCGTATGCTAGTGATTTGTTCCCCGGATCATTGGTTGTTTACCAATGCATCCCCAGCTAGTTTTCTGTCGATAATTGCCGTATGCTTGCAATTTATCCTCAGCAGTCCACCTTTCATTTACCCTTTTGTCGGTAATGTCTGTTGCTCTTTTTGATTGGTCATCATTATATACCTATTTTGGTGTCCCGATGCCTGTCTTTTCGGTTGATTTATCCTTTATAAACCCAGTAACCGGTTGTGGATAATCTTCCATGCGAGTATATTATTCACGGTCTGCCGGTAATGAATAATATATCTCATGCACTCTTCAGTCGAAGCCTTTTGTGTTTCCCCAGTCGAGTAAGGTTCGTTATTTCCCTTTGCGGAGTCGAATATTCTTTGTCGTTGGATAATTGCCGGATGCTTGCAATTTATCCCTTTGAGTTGTCTTTCGTTTACCCGTATGCTTGGTATCGATTGTCTCTCTTTTTGGTTAGTCACCTATTATATACCCAGTAACCGGTATCTCTGGTGTCTTTTCCTTTCGAGTGTATTATTCACGGTCTGCCGGTAATGAATAATATATCTCATGCGCTCTTTAGTTGGAATCCTTTGTTGATTTTCCCCAACTGAGCAAGATTCGTATTCTTTGTAGAATCGAATATCCATCCTTTAACCAGTTTGTGTTTTGGATGATGAGTGTTTTGGAAGTGAAATCCAATTCACGTTTTCGGTAGATCACCTATTATATACCCAGTAACCGGTATCTCTGGTGTTTCTTACCATGCGAGTTTGTTATCTACGTTCTGACGGTAATAGATAATATATCTCATGCGAGTATTCTTATCCACGGTCTGCCGGTAATGGATATTATATCTCATGCACTCTTTGGGTTTGTGTTCCCAGTTGAGTAAGATTCGTTTTCCCGTTGTGGATTCGAATGCCCATCCTGTAAGTCGATTTGCTTTTTCAAGCCCTCCTTTTGGATGATGAGTGTTTTGGAAGTGAAAACCAATTCACGTCTTCGGATTTTATCCTATAAACAACCCAGTAACCGGTTCAGGATAATTTTCCCATTCGAGTATATTATTCACGGTCTGCCGGTAATGAATAATATGTCTCATCTGAGTATTCTATCCACGTTCTGACGGTAATGGATATTATATCTCGTTCGCTCTTGAGTCGATCTTTTGATTATTTTCCCCTCAGAGTAAGATTCATTTTCCTTGTGGAATTGAATATCCATCCTATAAACAAGTTTGCTTTTCTAGCTCTCTTCAGGATGATGAGTGTTTTGGAAGTGAAATCCAATTCACGCTTTGGTCGGTCACCTATTATATACCCAGTAACCGGTATCCTTGGTGTTCCCTCCTTTCTACTCCCTATTATGACCTTGGTCCCCCTGTGGAGTCAGATTTTCCTGAGTTTGTTACCCGTATGCCTGGTAACATCTCATCTCTTTGTTACTTCCCCAGGGGAACCTTTTTGTTGCTTCTCCTCAGGAGTCAGCTTGTGTCTCTCCAATGGATTTATTTTCCTTTGGAAGTCTTTCCCAGTGTGAGTTCTTCACTCCCCAGTGAGTTCTCCAGTCTGTTTTTCTGTTTTCCTTAATCGGAGTCGTGTTTTGATCACGTTATGTCAGTTTTGTTTTTCCCCAGTTTAGAGTCGTGTATTGTCCACGCATTTCTTTTATTATCCCCATAGAGTCTTGTTAGAGTCTCTGTTCCTGGTGAGTGTGCTACTCCGATGGATCGTCTTTTTCTTCTGTGTGAATCGTATACCCCACAGAATTTGTGTCTTTTGCACGCATACATTTGCATCATGAGGTCTCTTAGGGACCAAAATTTGTCTCATTTACTGTTATTTAAGTCCATTCTACCGCGTCGAGATGAAGATTTCTAAACTTCACTTCTCCGGCTAGAATGACCTTAAATAGGGGCATCTGTAAGACCCCAATTTTGGGCCCTAAGATCCCTCATGGCCCACATCATTCATATCATAACCTCAGGGATCAATGCATGCCTTTGCTTTTTCTCCTAGTGGATAGATCGCCTTGTGGGTTGTTTTCTTGATCACCAAGCATACTTTGCATTTGTATATCTTTGCTTTCATATGTTTATCATTCAAAAAGTACAAAAATATTGTCAGTCTAACCTTGTTGCTTGCAGTTGAAGCAATCATCAGAAGTTAGGTCAAAGTCAATCATCAGTCAGTCAAAGCAATGGATGGTGGCCATTCTTGCAGAATTTGGGCACCATGATCAATAATCAAAAGTTCATATGACTTGAGACATCATTTGAAATCAAGTTCTCAAGGAATTAGGGTTTGGAATTCATCAGAAGTGCATTAGTCATCCAAAACCCTAGAAAAAGTCAACAGAAAGTCAAACTTGGTCAACAGTTGATTTAATCAGAGATTTGATGGATAGAATTGATTTGAAGGAGTTCATTCATGCTTGTATAAGTCTCATCTATCATGTCAAACCTCATCATGGAAGAAAATCAAGCCAATCAGAAAATTTTCCAGAAATAGAAAGTGGACCTGTAATTTCAACTGCCAAAAATGGAAACTTCTTGATCTTAAACTTACATCATGATACAAGCTCCAAATGAATTTTTGCCCAACATGAAAGTTGAAGATCTTGTTCTCCCATTTTCAAAAAGTCCAAGAACATCAAAATCCCATGTGTGGTTGTCAAGATATGATCAAATCATTTTCACCATTTTTTTGAACTTCAACAAGCCATAACTCTCAAACCATAAGGCCAAATTTGGTGGGGTTTTTTCCTACAAACCACATTTTTCATCCTCTTTCCAAAAATATAAATTTCATGACCTAAAACCTTGCCAATCAAAATGGCATTTTTGGACCTTTTGCATTTAAATTCAAAGTTTGACCAAACTTTGACTTTTTGAGTTTTTGACTTTTTCTTGATTTGGTCAATTGGGAAATGTTCCATATCACATTTGTGACTTGTTCCAATCCCAAAACCATCATCATACCACCATTTTCCCATCATTTTGAATCAAAATGCAAATTTGGCAATTTGGCAAAAGAAGCTTCACAAAAGTAAAAAATCAGTACAGCATTTCACTTGTACAACCAAAGCAGCAGAAATGCAGTCTGTTTCCAGCTTGTTGCAAGCCCACTCGACCAGCCACTACACCTCCTCTTTCACTTGCTTCCAAATTAGCAAAATGCAAAAGCTTCATTTTCAAACTAAACCAAGTTAGCACTCCCTAATCCAACTCTAAACAGGTGATATATAAGTCATCTTCTGACATTTGTGAAACCCTAGACAGCAGCCACATACAGAAAATACTCCTACTCTCTCATCTGGCATTTTGCTCGACTGAGATTTTCCACCCAAAACCATCAAAGCATACAAGTAACCCTTGGTTATTTCTTCACTTGGACAACATATTTAGCTCACCTTCACCATCAAATCACTGCTGTAAAGTCTTCATCATCTTCTGTTTTCCAAAGACCTCTCCCATGGCAGCTTGAAGCTAGAATCGATTCAAGCAAGGTTGAGCACAATTCCTTCTGAGATACATCATTTGGGACCATCATCTTCATCTGTTCGAGCTTCAAACCTTCAAATAATCACTGCTCTACACTTTTCTTCAAATCCAAGTAAATTTTCGAAACTCTAATTTCTTAAATCAATGCTATGCCATGTGTAGAGTATGTTCTTGTGGTTACATTAAGCTTGAAATTACTAAAAATGATTAAGTATCATGCTAGTTATGTTGAAATGAAATCTGGAATTGGTTTATGTTCTTGCTCGATTTGTGACAATCAATGAGTTCTAGTGGAAATGGCAGGTAGATTCATGTTAGTTAGAGCTTGCTGGTCAGTTGTGCGCATTTGATTTTCATTTCTGGAAAATATTGCTGTTAAGCTCGATTGAACATGATGATGATAACACTCTGCAGCTGAAATTCTGTCTTGCCCAAATTTTGCATGAATTTAGTTTTGTTTGTGGCTGTTTGATGGTTGCACGATTGTTCAGGGCCATGCTTGTTTATGTGGTGCTGTTGGAATTCATTTTCTCTTTGATGATGAGCTTTGATGCTATGCTGTTGTTTTTGATGAACATTGCTGATAATGAATGCTTGCTGCTGTTCAAACCTGACCATTGCCCAAAAAACCATTTGATTTATGCTGAATGCTGTTGTTTGTTGGTTGTGTGAGCATCACCATGAAAACCATGCTGCATTTTTTAAAACCCTCATTGATTTGTCAAGGCCATGTTGTTGGGTGGTGTGGTCGAATCATGTTGTTTAATGTTTGTTGATACCATGAAGATAATACCATGCTGTTGTTTATTTGGTTTGGTTGATAAATAATGATGAATGTGTGATTGGTGATGAACCATGTTGCTGTTGCTGCTATACCATGCTGTTGAACCCAGAAACTTGCTTGGTCTTACTATTGTATGTTTGCAGTGTGAATATCACAATCATTTTTCATGCTGTTTGTCTTTTGGTGCTTGAATGCGTTTTAATGTTGATAATAAAACAATGCATATGCTGCTATTTGGAAACCTTAAGCTGTCCAGGATCTCCCATGAGCATGTTTGTTCTAATGTTGGTTGATGCTGCTTACCTGCTATTGTTTATATTTGCATAAACTCGTTGCTACTGCTTGCCATACCTTGCTGTTTATGTGCTTTTGTTTGAAAACCTAGCTCTGTCCAGTTTTCCATGTTTTGTATTTAGTGGTTGAGATTGCATGATGAAGCTTGCTATGCTGTTGTGATTTTTTGCTCTACTTTGTTTTATGATGATGATAACATGAAAGTGATGCTGCAAGTGCCCTGCTGCTGTTATTTGAACCAAACACCATGTCCAGAAAATCCACATGGTTGATATTTGATTGTGTTGGTCGTGGATGTTTGACTTGTGTGTTGTTACATGTTGCTGTTCACTTGTTGTTATTTTTGATCGATTGATGAAGCTACCAATACCGTGCTGCTAAAACCATGCTACGGTTTCGAAATCCCATGAGCATTGTCCTAAAAACCATATGAACTGTGTTGCATATTGTTGTTTGGTTGCTATGTGAACATTGTTAAATGCTATGTTGTTTGTTTTGTTGGGATGTTTGATGAACACATGAATACTTTGCTGCTATGCTGAATTTCAATTGATTATGATTGATTTCCAATACCCTGCTGTTGTATGCTTGGTCGGATTATGTTGCCTGATGTTGCCTAGCTACAATGATGAATGTTGCTGTTTTCTTGTTGTTTGAATGATGATGATGTATACCATGCTACTATGTGCTGTTGTTTGGTTTGATATGATGCTGATGAACACATACTGCAATGCATATCCTGCTGCTGTTTTGCTATTTTCAGCTGTCCATAAATCCATATGGCTGGTGGCTGTCGTTATTACATGATTGTATGCTGTTAAATGCTGTTAGAGTTTTTTTGTGTCGCTGTTGTGCCAATGCTATGATTCAGTTTGTTGTTGTCCATTTGATGTTATTTGGTTTGATTACATGAGAAACAATGCTGAAACCATGTTGCTGTTTGTTTAAACCTTGAGCTGTCCGGAAATCCACAAATTTGCATTGTTTATTGTGTTGGGTCGTAGATGCTTGACCATGGTATGATTGGTATGTTGCATGCTGCTGTTAGTTGATTTTGTTTGGATTGGATTGCTTGAAGATAAGTTGCCTTTGCCATGCTGTAAACCTAGGGCTTCTAAAACAGAAAACATGAGTTGCCTTTGGCTCGTCACTGTTCCATTGGCTAGTGGCCAATAGGAACATTTCCTGAGGCACCTTGAAACGACGCCGTTTCAATTAGTGAGACAAGGAATTACAGCTTTGCCATCGTTGACTCTTATGTTGACCAATTGCCATGCCATGTTCTTCATGTTTCCATTCAAATTTCATCCAACTTCCACAATTCATTTCTAATTCATTTTAACTCCAAAAATCCTGAAATTTTTTCCACATGTTCACAAGAATGTCCTTTATCTAATCATGATTTTTAATGATTTTTCCATTGGCTGGATTTTTTATGGTAATTATTTTCCCAACATGTATGCATAAAATGATACATTGTGCCATTCTTATTGTGAAATTCTCATATTGTATCCAATGAGCTTGAAATTTTTTGTGGTGAAACTAGACACATTGATCTTCATTTCCATATAGAGTTTGTGCATTTATCATTTGTGGATTGAGAATTATGAATTTTTGAAGTTGTGTATTGCATTGGGTGTCATACCATGATCATGCATTTTCACAATTTTTGTTTACACACTTCCCTACATCCAAATGACTCTAAATTTTGCATGAATGATCCCTTGTTTGTCTAATTGATGTATGAATTTTTTTGGAATTAATCTTGCTGTTTTCCATTTGATTGAGAATTTTCTTCCATATGTGGTCATTTGTTGACTTTTTGTGCTATGCCTTGCCAAATCTTTTGTGAAATTCTCAAATCTTATCGTATGACCATGAAATTTCATATGTGATAACTAGACATCTCAAGCTTTGCATTGGTGTTAATCTCATTCATTTCTCTTCTGTTTTCAAATTGATATGATTTTTTGAAGTTGACCCATGCTTGTTGACTTTCACCATGCTTACTTGAATTTGATTTGACTTCATGATTTTATTTGACTGCCTTCCTCTCATCCAAATGCCATGAAATTTTACATGTCTACCATGTTAGATGTTAGGATTGAGTGTGATTTATTTCATGATTTTTGAAATTGTTTGAGTTGACTTTTGAATGAAGTCTTTGCTGTTGACTTTTGTATGCTTCTCTTGCCATGCTTTGCATCCTTTTGCATATGAAATGACCATGATGCATGATATAATTATGAATCCAATTGAGAATGCTTCTTGAATGTTTAGACTTGGTTTGGGTTGACTTTCCTTTGCTGTTTGACTTTTTTCTTTCACCTTTGACCCTAGGCTAGTCCTAGTGGTCTTCTAAGCTTATGTTGAGTTCATCTGTTTCAGGTTAAGCACCAATACCTTGAGGATCATTCAAATTTGTTTTAATTTGATTGTTTAATGTGCTAACCTTTGTTTTGTAGGTGACTCATATGCTTAAGTCTTTGTGCTTAGCACAATTGATCCCTCTGTGGTTGACTATTGGGTTATTTCCTTTTGATTTTGATTGTTGACTTGTTTACTAATGAGTTTGACTTTTTCAGGTACTTTAGTTGCCTAAGTTCTTTGAACTTGCTTGCTTGCTTTGCTTTTTAGCATTTGCTTTGAGGTATAATTACTTCTTCTTCATGTAGTCTGGAGACCCGGTCTGTTATTTGACCGGGCAAACTGTCTGAAGTCCTCCTTAAGAGGCAATGCCTGTGTTTGTTTATATTTGTCCCAAGCAGGAAAAGTCCTTCAAGTAAGGCAATTGGTGGAAGGTAGGGATAAGCAATCTATCCCCCACTATTCAGTGTGTCCTCTCTTTGCTCCCAGTACCTGGTTGAAGCAATGAGATAAATACCCAAGATCTAATCGAGTCAATAATGTGGAGAGAGTTCCTACTTTCTGAACTCCCACACTTTCTTTGATGCTCTCTCTGATATGAGATTGAAGCAATGAGGCACACCCCTCATCTCCTTTTCATCTGCTTCACTTGAGCCCCTCAATGGCCAAGTTAAGAGCGACCTTTACCCATTACAGTGGACTTTCAAAGTCAAGCCCTCTTGTGTGAGCCCCCATTGTTTGGCTATAGAGTGTGCTGTTTGATATTCATTGACTGATTGATTGCTTCATGTGCACTTGCTTGCCTGTATGCTATGCATCTATCATCATCATCAATTGCCATTAGTGCATGATCATCTCATCTGTTTTGTGATGCTATCATTATTGTTTTCCCATTGAGGACAATTGTAAGTCCATCTCTTTTGGCCATTTGATCCTGTGATATGGAAGGATAGAGTGTAAGACCTCATTGGTCACTCATATCTTCTGTTTATCTGTGTGTATGTGAGGATACAGTTATAAGTCCCTGTAAGCTGGCATCTGTTGTCCTGTGATCATAATGTGATCTGTTTGATTTGTATGTGAGGTTGCAGTTATAAGTCCCTGTAAGTTGGCATCTGCTTTCCTGTGATCATAATTTGTTCATCTGTTTGTATGAGAGGTTGCAATTATAAGTCCCTGTAAGTTGGCATTTGCATTCCTGTGATCATATTGTTGCTTTTGTTTCTTGTATGTGAGGATCCATTGTAAGTCCCAGTGATGTGGCATTGGATTTCCTAGGACCATACTGTGGAGATAACCTAAGTCCAGATAGATTGGCAGTTGACTTCCACATTTCATCTTTGTTTTCTTCTGAGGAGATTAGTGTAAGTCCATTGAGTGGCATCTGATATCCCATTTTGTTTTAGGAGATTGGTATAAGACCATTGATTGGCATCCGGTATCCATCTTTCTTTTTGTTTGTTTGTTATTTGCCATTCCAAAGGACACACTTGAATCATCTGCTATATGATTTCAAGAAGTGAACCCTCTAAGAAGTTTTACAATCCATCTTCATCCATTCATCCTCATTATGTCCTAGACTTTTCACACTTTATCTTTCAAACTTGACATAAGTGTGGTGCAAACATCTTCATGCTTTTCTAACTAAAAACCTGGACTCAAGTCCTTGACCTTTTTTCAAACTCATTTCATAATACTTCTTTAAATTGATCTTAATCATACTTTGACTTCATTTTCATAATCATAATCAGTAACTTCACTCATTCACTTGTTTTGGCTTTGTCCATTAATCTTTTCATGCATTAGCCATAGGCTTCAATTATCTTTGTGGTTGATGTAAATCTTGCCTATCCTTAGTGAGTCGACAGTAAGACTTCCGTACTTCAAACAGGGCTAACCCCTCTAGTACGTCGAAGCTATCCTCGCATGGTGGATGTTGTTTTTGGTCGAGTGTTCTCCCATTGATAATGAAAAGCCTCAGTGCTTGTGTTTAAAATCAAATCCACCAACTTTTGGAAATCTTTTAGCCGAACTACGGCGTTCTGATCCTTACCTTTGATGGAAGGTACGTAGGCAACGGGTTCATCCGTTCGAACCCAATAACCCAATAATAATAAAAATGTATATTCTTTTCTCATCATCCCAATCATGTTTGCACAATCTTTATGTCATAACAAATAATAATTTAGCATAACAAGTGTGAAAAGGGCTCCCTAGGAGTACCTAGGACGTAGTGGGTGCCTAACACCTTCCCATTGCGTAATTTACCCCTTACCCAGAATCTCTGATCTTTTTATTAGTTTTCTACGTGTAAAACTTCTTAGGCTTTTGTTCGCTTTTTAGCCAATCCTTTGGATAAATAAAAGTGCGGTGGCGACTCGAAATTTTCAATGTATCTCCTAGCTTATGATTTAATCGATAGATCATATAGCGACGAATACACCGTCACAATATCAAAGATACAAGCTAAGACAAACGGCCTCCCGGAATGAGAGTCTTCAAGTACCGACACTGGTCTATCAACAGGTCACATTCTGAACATTCTGGCAAAAAAGTGATCTTCTCCTTCAGTTGTCGTCTAAGCTCTACCACTTCTCCTCCAAGGTGATTCTCTGATGCCTGTCTCAAGTCTACTTCCTTCTTCAACTGGATGTCTTTATCTCTGAGTTGCTTCTCCAAGTCTCTGATCTTCTTCTGATAGCTGGCCTCAACCCTCTGCAACCTCAAGCGCTCCCGGTGTTCTGCATCCAATATGCTCTCCATCTCCTCGTAGGATCTCTTCTTGCTTCTCAGTCTGCTAGCATCTTCTTCTCGCACTCCTCTGAGTTGATGAGCCAAATTCAACCTATCAGCTTCGGCTTTGTACAGCTCCATCTGGGTATCTTGCTCCTTCTCTCTCAAACGGCGATTCTCCATCAGGGCTTGCTTGTAGTGCTCCGCAGGCACACTCTCAGCAAGGATCAAAGGTGGTTGCTCCTGCAACGGCTCCATCCTATCGTAGGGTAACAACAAAGTTTCTACTCTCTTCTTGACCCAATCAGTGTAATCGGGCATAGCAACGGCAAACTTCTTCCCTAAGACAGATCCATCCTTCACACCGATAGACTTCCAAGCTTTCCCTATCTGCTCCAATCTAGCCAGGTCACTCTGCTTCTCAAAACACACACTTTCAGCTACCTCAGCCTCAAGTGGTCTTCCCTTCATCACAAACCCCAACTGGCGAAGAGAAAGAACCGGGTTGTAATTGATGCAACCCCTAGTCCCTACGAGTGGCACATTACGGAATCCTCCACAGCTCATAATGACGTTACGCACATCCATCCGGTAAGATTGCCATCTGATATCATAGGAGGTAAGAGACATAACCCTCTGAGTCCACTTATGCGTGCTCTGAGCATCCACAAAAGGTCCACTGACTGGCAGGAGAGACAAGAACCATCTGAGCAAAAGCGGGAGACAACGCCTGATAGCCCCACCCTTACCATGCCTACTGTGAATAGCATGGTAAGTGTCAGCTAATAGAGTAGGAACTGGATTTCCTCCAATGAAAATACTGACTGCAGCATAGTCAACAAAATTTGGCATACTTGGAAACAGGACGATCCCATAGATCATGACGGCCAACTGAGCATGAAAGGCTTCCCAACTTCCCTTCTCTGCTTCTTCTCTAGCTACCCTCAACAGAAACTTCAAAGGCAATCCTACAACATCCCCACTGGACTTCCAACTATCACTGATTTCCTTGATGCTCAAATGGAGAGCTCTGGCAACAACTCTGAAATCAACCTCCTTGGGCACATCCAAGAAAGGAACCTGATACCGGACCGGGACACTCAGCAGAATGGAGTACTCCTCAAGAGTAGGCGCCAACTGATAATCTTGAAAGGTGAAACAATGAAGCTCTGGGTCGTAGAACTGTAGAAGAGTCTACAACGGCACCGGATCGACTACCATCTTCAACAGGGTCAGAATATCTCCATACTGGTCAACAAACCCCTTCTGGTTACCACTGGTCATAAGGTTGCTCAACTCAAACAGAGACGTCAAAGGTTCACGGTGAAAGCTGTAGGAGCAAGTCTTCCGCTTCAACTCTGGGACTGTTGCCATCTCTATCAGTGAACAAGCTCTGGAATGTACCTGAGGAATGATATGCATGCAGGGATTAGTTTTTTTTTTTGTTTTCTTTTTCCCCTTTTCTTTTTTTTTTTTTGTATTTTTTTTTATTGCGTTTCTTTTGAAAAATAAATATGCTATGATGCAAATGATGCAGACACGACTGGTTGGCTGTGTCTCTCAGAACACAGGATCAAAGCTTCGGCTTGAACTCGGAACCACAAATTCATCTGAAACCCAAAGTCATCTGAGACCCCAAAATTCTGAACCAATAGTCACCAACAGGATCGCAAGTCACCAACAAGTCACTAACAAGTCACCAACTGTACCTGTAATAATGATCATTCCCTCCCCACTCACGGGTGTCGTCTAGGCCAGGGTAAGGTCGAGAGAAACGCAGCATAAATAACCTTTCGCAGAACATCATCATATACACACCCGAAGTATGTAACGATAATGTCCCACCAGGGTCTGAACTGCTCGTGATATCAATGTTCCGCTAAGTGGCGCAATACCACCCGCTTCCCATGAATCACTCTATTCCTAAGTATCCTAGATTTCACTCATAGCCTGGGTATTGGGCCTTTTACCTCATGTAACTCCCATCCCAACAGAGAGAAACAGACAACCAGCCAGATGAATAATGAATGAATGCAAACATTAATGCAAACAATAAATGCAAACAGTAAATGCAAATATATACAAATGAATGCAATAAATAACAGCATAAAGCAACCAAAGCCCTAACCTAGAGAGCGCTAGGAGAGACTCGCTTAGGGAAGATGGACCAGCATAGGTCAACTTCTCTTAATCCCCAGCAGAGTCGCCAGCTGTCGCGTTACGCGAAAAACCGGCGGGAAAACAAGAAACAACAGAGCCGCCACCGTGCGTTATTTATCCCAAAAGAGGGAAAGGAAACGCTCAGAGTAAACCTGGAAAGAACATGGTCTCGCGACCAAAGAGGATGGGATCGGGAGTCGGTTATGCGAAGGGAAGGTATTAGCACCCCTACGCATCCGTCGTACTCGACGGGATCCACGCACAATAGAAAGGAAAATGGTTGCTAAAACACTGCTCAAACTCACACACACTGGCTGAAAGAGACACAAGAAAACTGACTGAAGCTGACTCGGCAGGATATCGCATCCTGGGCCTACTTAGTCTATCAAGCATAGACATCAGAGTCGAAGTAGTTCGGAATGGGGAAACGACACATGCTCGCTAGGATATCGCATCCTATGCATACGTATCTTCTCGGACGAGAGAAGAATCAGAGCATTCGTAGCTCGGCTGACACGCACACAAACAAACAAAGGCAAAGGCAAACGTGGAGCCCGAATGCCAATCACTGGACTTACTTCAGCATCCGAACCAAACACACACAAAGAGGCAAACATGGAGCCTGAACGCCAATCACTGGACTTACATCAGCATCCGAACCAAAACACACGCACACTGGAACCCAAATGCCACTCGATGGACTTACATCAGCTTCCAAGCACACAACAAGACAAAACAAAGACACAGGCGCCCGGAGAGATCTGCTCATCTCCTGCCTACGTACCTCATCTGGTATGAGGATCAGGGCGACGTAGTTCCCCTACAGAGGGATACAGGACTAGCCTAACCAGATAACAGAGGGAGACACAACTAGGGAGACTACGACTCGAGCCTAGATGTTATCATGCAAAATCATCCCTAAGTTAAGGTTTCTAGCTAACTGGCACAGGGAGCCAGCCTATCCTAATCATGACTTGCACAGGAAGCAAGCCACACACACACTTAACTTGCACAGGAAGCAAGCCAAGCAAAACCTAACTTGCACAGGAAGCAAGTCTAAACTAACCCTAACTTGCACAGGAAGCAAGTCAAACAAACATACAAGCACAGATAGCACACACTATACACAAGCAAGTGGCTCAAACAAGGGTTAGGTTTTAGTCGAGGGGTCATATCAACCTCAACAAACAAACCTCTGGAACTGGGTGAATGTGCTCTTAACCTTGCCATTGAGGGGCTAAGGTGAAGCAGATGAAAGGTGAGTGAAGATAAGACTTCACAGCTCTTATCCCTGGCCTGGGAGAGCTTAAAACAAGAATGTGTGGGTTCAGAAAGTGGGAACCCTTCTACACATTTGAAACTGACTCAACTGTACAATTGCACAAGATCTTGGGTTTGTATCTGCAATGCATCAACACAGTGGTGTGAGCAAAACAGATGACACACTGAATAGCAGGGGATAGGTTGCATATCCCTTGGGTTCTGCCAATTGCCTCTTCACTTAGGAGGACTTTGACTCTATACAAGGACAAATGTAAACAGTCACAAACATTGCCTCTTAAGGAGGGCTTCAGACAGTTGCCTGGCCAAGTAACAGGCCAGGTCTTCCAGACTACATGAAGATTAGAAATATACCTCAATGCAAATTGCTTATATAAGCAAAGCAAAGCAAAAGTTCACAAGGAACTAAGCAACTAAAAGCACCTGAAATAGTCAAGCAGATGTTAGTATGCAACTCAAATCAAAGCAAAAGGAAACAGACATTAACAGTTAATCAGAAGCAAATGGATGTGCAAGGCATAAGGCTTAAGGCATGTGGGCCAAGCCACCTACAAAACAAACAAGTTAGACAATGATATTTAAGCAAGCTCAATCAAAAAGAAATGGTCTCATTGGTCATTTGTTGGTCAACCTGAAAACATGAGCTCAAAGGTGAGTAACAGGACCACTAGGGCAAGCCTAGGGTCAAAAGAGAATGAAAAAGTTAAAACAGCAAAGGGCAAGTATCCAAAATCATGTTCAAACATTCAAGAAACAAAACCAATTGGGTTCACATTTATATCAATCATCATCATCATTTCATGAACAAATTAGGTCAAAACATGGCATTTGGAAGCTCATAGAAGTCAACATCAAGACTTAACTCAAAAGCAATCTTAAACATTTCTAAAAATCACCAAATAAATCATGATCAATCACAACCCAAAGCATGGTAAGCATGTCAAATTTCATCTCATTTGGACAAGTGGAAGGCAGCCAATGAAAATCAGAAAGTCAAAGCAATTTTGAACATGCTCAATGAAGTCAACCAAACATGCATCAACTTAGAAAAATCATAAATCAGAAATGGTGTATGATAAATGAATGGGACTAAAACCATGGCAAAGATGGGGATGTCTAGTTATCTCATGTAAAATTTCATGTCCATCTAATAAAGTATGAGGATTTCACAAATGAAATGGGAACATGTGTCACAAAAAGTCAACATAAGACCAAATAGGGGAGAAAATCCCAAACAATTAGGAAATGCCACAAATAATTCCAAGAAAATTCACATGTAAACTAGGCACACAAGAGCTCAATCATGAAAAAATTCAATCCAATTTGAGTTCAAGAAGCATGGTAATGAAAATCATGAAGTTGGACATCAATGGTGTGACACAAATTGTCACACCCTAATTCAAAAAATCATAACTCACAAACCAGCAATGATAAATTCACAAACCCTACACCAAAATCACCATGAGTGTGTCTAGTTTAAGCACAAAAAATTTGGGAGCCATTGGATAAAGTATCACCATTTCACAAATATTTTGGCAAAGTGTACAAAATATGCATACATGTCACAAACCCTCATACCAATTAAAAACCATCCATCAAAAAATTCTGGAAAAAATATGACAAAAAACTAGAGATGGAGATGAACATTCCACAAAAAACCCCATGATTTTTGGATTAAAATTGGATGCGCAATGATTTTTGTAAGATTGATAATCAAATGGAATTAAAATGGAAAAGAAACCAAAATAATTCAATGTGTCATGGGCCCCGAGTGGCAAACTTGTAAATAACCCATCCACTTAATCAAACGGCCGCGTTTTGGGCCAGGGAATGAAATAATTTGATTGGCTCATGGGGGCTGGAACAGTAAAATCATGCGCAGAAACGAAACAGCAACAGCCAAACGTGAAATTTCTGGGCAAAGCTAGGGTTTGTTCATGCTACAGTGAACGTGTTCATCACGATGAAGAATTTTTCCCAGAAACTTGAATCCAACACACCAATCGAAACGTCAAGCAATGCACACCAATATTCCAGCAACCATTAAGCTTAAATCATGCAAGAATGGAAGGAACAAGCAAGATAACATTTAGACATCAAAGTTCATTTCACCATATCTCTCTAAATACTCAACCAATCATCACGATTCAAAGAGCAGAATAATCAGCAAGGCAAGCTCTACACAAAGCATAGCATCATTTCAAGAAATGAGAGATTCGAATCCTTACTTGTTTTTGAAGAAAAAAGTGAAACAGTGTTGTTTTGGTGGTTTAATGGTGAAACAGATGCTTTATGGTCCTCCAAATGATGGTTGGTGAAGGTTGTTTGGCTTGAAACAACTTGCAATAGCTTTAACCAAACTCTGCCATTGATGATATTTTGGAAAAAACAGTCGTGTAGATGGCCTTCCAGCTGGAGAATGATGGTTGAAACAGGTCCACAATGTTGTATGGATGTTGTATTAAGCAAGGCAAGGTTCAGTTCTTTGGCCAATGTTGACAGATTTTGAAAGTGGCAAGAAAATGAGATTTTTAGAGAGTGAGTTTTTCTGTGTTTTGAGGCTGCAACTAGGGTTTCTAAGTGACAGAAAATGATCTTTTAATTCTCTGTTTAAAGGTACAAATCAAGCTTCATGAAAATATGGAAAGGAGTTGGTAAAAGTGTACTTTTGTCCAATTTTCAAGCAACTTGGGGATGGCTATGTGTACTGCACGAAAATGGCTTTGTAACATGACCAAAACCACATTTCTGAACTATTTCAATTGGCCAAATGGTTTAAAAATGATTATTTTGAAAAGTCAAAATTCAACTCACTTGAAATTAATTAAGGCAAGTTCAAAAAGGCCATTTTGCATGGTGATGTTTTGGTGCATGAGGATGACATATTTGGAAAGATGAGGTCAAATGTGACTTGTTGGAAAAAACCCCACCCAATTTGGCCAAATGGTTTGAGAGATATGGCCTTTTGAAGTTCAAGAATTTTTGAAAATGATTTGATCATAACTTGCCAACCATACATGGGAATTGAGTGTTCTTGGACTTTTTGGAAATGGGAGAACAAGATCTTCAATTTTCATGTTGGGCAAAAATTCATTTGGAGCTTGTATCATGATGTAAGTTTGAGGATCAAGACTTTCCATTTTGGGCAGGTTTCAATTACAGGTCCAGTTTCCATTTTTGGAAATTTCTGATCTGGCTTCAAATTCTTCCATGATGGTGTTTGCCATGATATATGAGGACTATATGGACATGAATGAGACCTTTCAAACCAAATCCAAACATCAAATCACTGATTAAATGGACAGTTGACCAACAGTTGACTTTTAGGGTTTCTGACTGATTGTGCATTGACTGATGACTTCTGAACATCCAATCCTTGACCAAAACACTTCAAATGGATCCCCAAGTCATGTGAACATGTTGGACCAACCCTAGGGCCTTGGCTCCTTGAGAAACACCCTTGCTTGCTTGACTGACTGATCTCCTGACCAGTTTGACCTAATTTCTTGATTGGCTTGCACTTGAGGCAAATGGGACAATGCAATGCTATGCAGTGGACCATGTTATGCTATGACCTAATATGAGAATGTATGTACAATGATAGGTGCAAATTTGAGGTGTTACACTCGGTAGTTGTAAATCCTTTTTTCTCGCTCGGTCTCTCAGCAGACTGTTTGTGGCTTCTACCAACGAACTGGTAGTTGTAAGTCCTATCTTTGTGGTTTTCTACCTACAAGCTGGTAGTTGTAAAATCCCACTTTCACCCCCTAGCAGAGGTAGCCTTTGTGGTTCATGCTGTTTGTTGGCTTCTACCTACAAACCGGTAGTTGTAAGTCCTATCTTTGTGGTTTTCTACCTATTAACTGGTAGCTGTAAAATCCCACTTTCATCCCCTTGGTGAAGTTAACCCTGTGTGCTCATCCTATCGATGACTGGTTACTTTTCCGTGGTTTTCTGCCTACTAACCGGTAGATGTAATCCCCTCTTTGTGGTATTGATAGTCTTGTTCCCTTTGGATACTTGCCTTGATCAAGCAGTATTGTCCCCATTGGGTCTTCCCCTTCTTTTTGGATACTTGCTCCGAGTAAGCAACTTTATCCTCTTTTGATTGGTCATCTTTTGCATACCTAGTCTGGTACCCCGTTGCCTTTCTTTTCGGTCGTTTATCCATTTAACAACCTGCAACCCGGTTATGGATAATCTTCCATGCGAGTGTATTATCTACGTTTTGACGGTTATAGATAATATATCTCATACACTCTTTGGTCAATCTTTCGATTGTTATCCCCAGCATAGGTCTTTGGCATGCGTGCCGGCTCACGTATCACTGTTTTGTTATCTTCGCCGATGCTGATAGACATGAAGTTTTCCGGGTATCCAGACCGAAGTGGCATTCAGGCCAGTTTTCCCGGTGTCCAGACCGAAGTGGCATTCCAGGCCAGTTCCCGGTATCCAGACCGAAGTGGCATTCAGGCCAGTTTTCCCGGTATCCAGACCGAAGTGGCATTCCAGGCCAGTTCCCGGTATCCAGACCGAAGTGGCATTCAGGCCAGTTTTCCCGGTATCCAGACCGAAGTGGCGTCCAGGCCAGTTCCCGGTATCCAGACCGAAGTGGCATTCCAGGCCAGTTCCCGGTATCCAGACCGAAGTGGCATTCAGGCCAGTTTTCCCGGTATCCAGACCGAAGTGGCATTCCAGGCCAGTTCCCGGTATCCAGACCGAAGTGGCATTCAGGCCAGTTTTCCCGGTATCCAGACCGAAGTGGCGTCCAGGCCAGTTCCCGGTATCCAGACCGAAGTGGCATTCAGGCCAGTTTCCGATTTTCAGATCGAAGAAGTTTCCGACGATCAGGTCGATGTACTTGTGGCATTCAGGCCAGTAGTTTCCGGTATCCAGACCGAAGTGGCATTCAGGCCAGTTCCCGGTATCCAGACCGAAGTGGCATTCAGGCCAGTCTTTTCCGATTTTCAGATCGAAGAAGTTTCCTACGATCAAGTCGAAGTACCTGGGGCATTCAGGCCAATTCTCCGATTTCCATGTCGAAGTGGAGTTCAGACCAGATTTCCGGTGATCAGACCAACATTGATACTCTCATATTCCAATGCTTAGTGTTCAGACTAATGTGTGGCGTTCAGGCCATGGGTATTCCTGTGTTACCATTTATTTTGGTATCCAGGTCAACTTTTTGTTTCGGTACTCAGACCGATTTTCACCGTACCAGACGGACTCTTCTTTCGAGATTGCTTCTTGGCCGATTCTGACAGACACTGTTAATTGTTTCATAGGGATTCAGGATCAAAATCCGGGTCTTCTTAGTATTTAACCATCTCCCACAATGATCATACGAAGAACATCCTGCTTCATATTCTCTAGTTGAAGACGCTTAAATAGGGGCAACTGTCATACCCCGATTTTGTTCCTGAATTTTTTGTGAGGTTTGGTTTTGATCCAAAGTCATGGTGTTGTGATTGTGGATACCTCTATGGTCTGGGTCATCTGAACAACCAAGTTTCTTGTGTTTCTAACCACTTGCCAGTCATGTTATTGGTTCATGGATACTATAACCTTATGGTCTTATTTCATGGTTTTGTTCATACACTTTATCAGTCAAGTTATTTTCTTTTCAAGAGTCAAACATTCAAGTTATGATTAAACCAATTGTGAAACCAACTTCAAACCATTTTGTTAATCCATTTCAATTTTATTTCAGTACATATGATTCCATACAAGAAAATACAAAATTTGGCACTTTTGACCAACTGTTGACTTTGGTCAACAGTTGACTTTTTGGTCAACTTTGACCAAAGTCAACCCAAATTCACTAAACCCAAAAAATTCACCCATATTTTTCCATTGAATATCCATTTATAAAGAAATCAAAAAGAAAATACATTTTGACCATTTGTTGACTTTGGTCAACAGTTGACTTTTGTTCAACTTTGACCAAAGTCAACTTTCACTTGCTCTTGCCCATCCAACGTGGCCTGGCCTTTTCCTTCAATACATCACCCAATTTTCATGTTTGTTGTTGATTTTTCTTGGTTTCTTCCATTGCAAGCAAGTCCCATTGTGCAAACCATGTTGTCTTGACCATGAACCATTAACCGTTTTTCTTTAGCCCGCCCTAACCAGGTCCAAAGAGTCCTCCAACAATCCAACATAATACTTTGCTTATCACTCACAGCTCGTACCAAGAATACAATACACCAAACCTTGAAAACAAATGACCTAGCCAAGGGAAACCATATGTCAGCCATGCCGCTGCAAGCAGTTCATGTTACAAGTTGCTTTGCCTTGCCCAATACTTTCCAGCAGCACTGAACCTACCCTTGACCTTGAGATAGTGATTGCGATAATGGCTCATGGGAGCTACATGGTAACCTCCTTGTATAAATGGTCCAGCATAACCAACTGCAGGAACTCGTGTGGTTTACTTCCCTCAGGGTCATAGTGAACAGGTATCTGCCACAACGAATCGCGAAATCGATGGGCACATACCGAATTACCCTAGCTTGCCACCTCAGTTGGTTTGCCAGCTTCACAATGTCACTATGCATGCTGATGTTGAAACAGATGAAGTATATGCTCAAATGACACTACAGCCGCTAACCCCGGAAGAGCAGAAGGATACATTTCTTCCTCTGGAATTGGGAATTCCAAGTAAGCAGAACCTGCTACAATCAAATCAGTTACAATCTTCTCAGCAATCTGGCATGCAGCAGCCTTCCATGATCCAAACATCTGCTCTATCTAGCATTCAGCACAATCAACAAACACCAATGGCTCAACAGTCAATATTACCTCCACAACAGCAGCAACTAATAAATCAGCAAAAACAATCTATCAAATATACACCAACAGTTGGGAAACAATGTCAATGGGTTACAGCCGCAGCAGGTCCTTGGACCTCAATCTGCCAATTCAGGCATGCAGACAATCCAGCACTCTGCGCACGCGTTACAGCAATCGAAGGTTCCAATTCAGCAGCAATCACAACAAGGTGCATCAAATTTGTTACCATCTCAAGCACAGCAGTCACAACAACAAGTGCCACAGCAGCAATTGATGCCACAGATTCAATCTCAGCCTGCACAATTGCAACAACAAATGAGTTTGCAACAGCAACCAAATCCTTTGCAACGAACAAACGGGTGATCTTGATCAACAAAAGCAGTTATATCAATCACAACGGCCCCTTTCAGAGACTTCGTCAAATTCTCTGGATTCAACAACACAGAGCATGAACCTATAGCCCCTGAAACTACAGCATAAGAAAATGGCAATAGCATACTCCAAAAGGGTTTGAGCTCATGTCCTGATACGGCAATTAGAAGTTCACCTCTCTTGTAAACGGAGTGATTCAAGACAACAATTACAATCAAAGCTAGAAGGTACAGAAGGAATGCGACATTGGTATATTTCTCTGTCAACTGCTCTAGAGTATAAACAGGTGATTGGTGATTGCCAAAAGCCACTAGAAAAACATTTCCAAGAACAATGAAAGCCGTGGCAACCAGTACCTTGACTGTCACCACTATGTTCAACACAAAGTAAGCGAATACGGGATTCGGAACGGTGAATTATATCATTTTCCTACTTGATTGGTAGCATATTGTGGAGGGATTTGGGATAAAACTGCTTTTCATATATAATCGGAAGCGATCGTCTTCATTTTTCCTCACTATTTTGGACTCCACCACAAGATGGTCCGCAAATGAAGGATCAAATTGCTGCATATGTTGAGTACTTGATTCAGTTTACATCAGAGCAATTTGCCGACGATATTGCTGAGTTGATCCGCAACCGTTACCCGTCGAAAGATTAGTGAATCCAGTAGCAGGTCGGAAAGGCTTGAAGCTGATCAAAAGACACTGTCAGAGCGTAGTACCTGCTGTTTTCAACATCATTGTGCATTTACAAAGCCCACATACATTTTATGTTAACTTGAGATGTAAAACAGTTGCCGGTACTCCAAATCCAGGTGTCTGGTTCATGCATGGTCATAGTGAAGTGCACATCCCAAAACTCAAACCAACTCACCATGAAACTACTAAAATTCAAGGAAAAATCACAAACCATCCTTCAGATGTTGAAATCAAACCAAGCCCTCCATTTTCACTGCAGTAAAAAGGTAGTTAATTCACTGCAGTAAAATCACAACAACTCGGTAAGATGGTAAGAATTCACAAGCAACAAAAATGAAACATTTTCACAGAAGAAGTACAAGGTACATGTTACCTTTTGCAGAGCAAACACCAAAATGGGATAGACAACAGAGCAGCACAAAAAAGAAAGCACTTCCAATTCCAATACTCTTTTGATCTCATCCAAACCCTAGCAATGGGATTATAAAAGAGGCGAATTCTGCAAAACAGAGGGAGCTGAAAAAAAAAACCCTAAATTCTTTGGAGGATAGCCGCCACTATTCACTGAGAGAAAGAGGAGTAGACGGCAAGGAGAAAATAAGGCCATATTTTTTCTTGGTGGTGAAGAGCGGACAAGAAGATCAAAACCGCTTCAGGTGAAACGCTTACTCACATTCATCGATCGAGCTCGCCGCAACCGGTTAGCTTCCTTTCCGAGCTTTATTTCTATGTTTCGGTTATGCTTTGAACTCCATGTTTGATTTAGAAATACTGCTGCTTGTTTGTTTGTAATGTCAACTTCCTGTTAAAATTTTGATGTTCAAAATGGAAAGAAACAGAGTGCGTTAACAATGAACTTGTTGCTACTGGAAAGAAACAGAGTGCATTAACGGTGAACTTGTTGCTACTGTTTTTTTTCCAACTTTGGATTTCATTTAAAAGTTTTGGTCCGTTTGTTTATCTTATGTATTAGTGCTTGAGATCATACTACAAGGATGCTTGTCTGGCGGAGTTGGTAAAGGAATGCTTTGGCAAACCTTTGGTCTCGGGTTCGATACCCTTGTGCTTCACTTTGGTTTTAGTTTTTTCACTTTATTCAATTTTTAATCTTTGATTGATTTAGGATTTTTTTATATTATTAATCATTTTATTTTATTTTATTCTCACTTTTCAATTTTAGTTTTTATTCTCTCGCTGTTATTTTATTTTTTATTTGTTAAATATCGATTTTAATTTATGGGTTTGACAATTTTCTTGTTATTTATCCGTGATTATTTTTATCGATAAAGTGATAGTATTTCGCCGCGTTTTGACTAATCACATATGACATTTCAATTGTTGTCAATATGTGCAAACCGGCTTTGAGCACATTATTTAGGTTTTGTGTGTCCCTCAATTTCCATCCGTGCAAATCCCGATTTTATCCTTTTTTCGATTTAATTTTTAAGTGTTTTGTAAATATAACTTGTTGTGTTATTTATTTTCTTCACATAGCTTACTCTTGGGCTTTCTTACAATGAGCCGGTTCCCTTTCACTTACACTCATACGTTGTTTAATGCTCATTCATTTCATCTCTTTGATTATTTGATTTGATCACATACTTGTTTAAATATCATATTGTTTGATTGTTGCCTACTTGTATGATGTATGAGGCATATATTTATATTGCTTGATTACCATGTCAACCCCCATTCATAACAAATGTACCCCTCTCCCATGAAATGTATAAAATTTACTCTTTCATTCTTTATTCACCTGTTAATACAAGAATTAAAATGAACATTCGATAACCATTTCAAAACAAGATCAAAACCTCGATCCAACGTCGAGTAATCATTTTTCAAAACCTAACAGAACCAGCACGTATTCATCCACCCTTTTGTAAGTCGATTGCTTTATGCATCGCCATCAACCTTGTAAGTCGATTGCTTTATGCATCGCCATCAACCTTGTAAGTCGATTGCTTCATGCATCGCCATCTACCTTTATCCCTAACACTTCTCCTTGCTCCATTCGTCGATTCTTGTTCCGATTAGGTAGCACCCATTAGATAGTAACCCTTTGTATGATAACATAGGTAGGATTCCCATATCCTTTCGTATGATAACATAGGTAGGATTCCCATATTCCTTTGCATGCTAACATTAGGTAGATATTCCCATTTGTAAATCCTAACACTTAAGTACATATTGCATGACAACTTTAGGGCAGAGCTTCCCCACTTCTAGACCTTTCCGAGCGTCTCCGATCTTGTGGCATGTAGTCCGTTCTATTGCAAAGAGGTAACTGCCTAAGACTCGATTCAGTGAGCTGCGACACCTACTGCTAGGGCGTGAACACATTGCCCACTCTCTTTTGACACAACTGGTGTCCTCCTTTTCTAAGTCCATATTCAGATGGCAACCCCTATGAAAGGGAACTACGTCGCCCTGATTCTCATACCAGATGAGATACGTAGGCAGGAGATCGAGCGAGATCTCTGCGGGTAACCTTTTTGTTTCTTTTGACGTCTCAGCGTCTCTTTTAGTTTGTGTTCATCCTTTCCCCTATGTAAGGGAACTACGTCGCCCTGATTCTCATACCATATGAGATACGTAGGCAGGAGATCGAGCGAGATCTCTGCGGGTAACCTTTTTGTTTCTTTTGACGTCTCAGCGTCTCTTTTAGTTTGTGTTCATCCTTTCCCCTATGTAAGGGAACTACGTCGCCCTGATTCTCATACCAGATGAGATACGTAGGCAGGAGATCGAGCGAGATCTCTGCGGGTAACCTTTTTGTTTCTTTTGACGTCTCAGCGTCTCTTTTAGTTTGTGTTCATCCTTTCCCCTATGAAGGGGAACTACATCGCCCTGATCCTTGTTCCAGACGAGGTATGTAGGCAGGTGGTCGTGCGAGACCACTCCGGGCACCTTTCTTTTTCTTTTTGTGCGTGTTTCGGTTCGGATGCTGATGTAAGTCCAGTGATTGGCAGTCGGGCTCCACGTTTGCCCTTTTGTGTGTGTTTTGGTTTGGATGCTGATGTAAGTCCAGTGATTGGCAGTCGGGCTCCATGTTTGCCACCTTTTTGTGTGTAGGTGTCTTGTTTTGTTTGGCGTGCGTGAGCCGAACTACGGCAACTCTGATTCTCATGTTCAGATGAGATACGTAGGCACAAGATGCGATGTCTTGCCGAGTTTGACTAACGACTAACAACTAATCCTTGTTTTCTTTCGCCCTCGTTGCGATCCTTTCTCTCGCCCTCGTTGCGATCGAGACTTTCCCTTTCTCTTGCCCTAGTTGCAATCGAGACTTTTGTTCCCGTAGTTTAGTTTGAACTACGTTTTGCTCTGATTCTCATTCCCGATGAGATACGTAAGCATAAGACGCGATGTCTTAGCGAGCACACTCCTCTTTAACCCATAGGTAACCGAGCTACGAAGACTATAATTCTCATATTCAGATGAGATACGTATGCAGTGGATGCGACATCCGTGCGAGTCATTTTCTTTGACCCTTCCCTTTTAGTAAATAGTACATTAGATAAACACACACCCTTTAGACAAGAAACAACAAGAGTGGATCCCGTAGAGTACTACAGATGCGTAGGGGTGCTAATACCTTCCCTTCGCATAATCGACTCCCGAACCCAAGATTTGGTTGCGAGACCTTGTCTTTTCCTTTCCTTTCTCCAGGTTTACTTCGAGCGTTTCCTTTCCCTCCTTTGGGATAAATAACGCACGGTGGCGACTCTTCTGTCTTTTTTTCTTTCCCCGGTTGTTTTCTCGCACACTGTATTTTTCGGGTTGCGACAGCTGGCGACTCTGCTGGGGATCTACAGTTTCCCTAAGCGAGTCCCTCCTAGCTTTTGTAGGTTTCTTGTTTGTTGGGTGTTTATTCTTTTGTACAGTTATTTATTTTCAGCATTTACCTGCTTTACCTTATTGCATTCATGTACATATGTTTGCTGTATCTGCTGCCGTTTATCTGTTTGTTGGGGTGGGGTGTTCTATGAGAGGTAAGCCCATTACCCAGGCTTGAGTGTACACACAGATTTTAGAGTGGGTGTTCATGAGGCTTGCGTGGCATGTTGCTACGTTAAGTCGTTCGTGAAGAACCACACCCAGACGAGGTTTCTCTTAGATATATTATGTCCTACGGATGTTCCGTAACGACATGATGTTCCTCTAGAAATTGTCGACTCTGGTGACCATTTTCCGAGAACTCAGTCGAGGCCTCTCCTCCGAGACGTGATTATGTTAGCTCTGGTGGGCGCATTCTCGCTGCTCAATCCGAGGACCCCGAGACTGGGAACTTGCTTTAGGATATCCTGTTGAGGGGAGTCAGCAGAGGTCTTTTATCCCGTAATAATGCTAAACCTTCAGTGGTAAACGTATTATTCTCGACTGAAGGGCTGAAGCTGACAAACTTCTGTTCTTAGAACTTACCTGTGAGGGGAGGGTTTGATCTCTGCAGATACGGTTTCTGCTAGTGGTGCTGTGATGGTGACTTTGGTTCAGCCAAATTTATGGACGTTTATTTCTGGGACGCCGGAGTTCTGTCCGTGGTTTATCCGCGGGTTCCGTTTATTTCGGATCCCTGGGCTGAATCTGTGGGTGCTCACTCAGATGGTGACTCAGTTCTCCAGACATGGGTTCAGATGCCAGTTGATCAGATTGACTTTGGGTTTCAGATGGTTGTGATCAGAGTTCAAGCCGAAGCTTCGGATCCTGTGTGCCGAGATGCACAGCCTGCCAGTCTTGGCTCCATCATTTGCATCATAGCATGTTTATTTTCCAAAAAATAATAATGCATGAAAAAAAGTCAACTCGCATGTGCATATCCTTTTCAGGATCATTCATGATAAAATAGCATCCGCATCATATGCATATCATGCACATATCATCCTTGCATTGTAGACATGCTTGGGAGAGACTTCTCACTCTGGGTTTTGACTGAGACTGGATTGTTGATCATCGTCCGCACCGCAACCAGATTGAATCACCAGAGGAGTATGGATCAAGTCCAAGCTGAGTTGGCTGAGATGAGGGCAAACATGGCCCAGTTCATGACCATGATGCAAGGAGTTGTTCAGGGGCAAGAGGAGCTACGTGCCTTAGCCCAAAGACAGGACATGGCTCAGTTCATGAGCATGATGCAAGGGGTTGTTCAGGGGCAAGAGGAGCTGCGTGCCTTAGCCCAGAGACAGGAAGCTGTGATTCTGCCGCCCAGTCGTGCTTCACCAGAGAGGGTCCCTGTCAATTATCAAATTACTGCTGTCACTATTCCCGTCAACAACTATGCCGTGGGTGAAGATTTGAGGGGTATTATAATCAGTGGACAGCCCCTTGCTACAAAGACTGTTAATGTCAGAGCAACCCTTGCTCCGGTTCGCCATCCTGGCTCTTCAAATCCTTCAAGTTCTAAAAAGCCATCCTCTGGGGCACCCAGAAGGGGAGAGGGTGAAACAAACGTTGTGCACCATCGGAGGAGCGTGAACAAAGGACAGCATCGGCAAGTTGCTGCTGTGACTATTCCAGCCACTCAAACTCAACAACAATAGAGAAGACCAACTCAGCAATATCAACATCAACAACATCGTCCTCAGCCGCAGACTTACCGGCCTCACAATGATAATCAAGCTAGTACGAGTAATGAGAGGAAGAAGATCATTTTTGATCCGATCCCTATGTCATACACAGAGCTGTATCCCTTTTTGATAGAGCGGAACTTGATTACTCCCAGAGACCCGCCGGCTAGGCCCGATCAGCATTGTGTGTATCATTCGGGTGCTCCTGGTCATGACGTGGAAAGCTGCTTTCAGTTTAAGAATAAGGTGCAGGACCTTGTCAGATCAGGGATTCTGAGCTTCGAGGACTTAGGTCCCAGTGTTAATCAAGCTTGAAGACAACAAGCCCCGGGCCAGCGGTGGCTTTTCTTCTAAGATCTTCAACAAAGAGGGTTGTTCAAAAGCAGAAGTTGCTGATGCAAAGGATACTGACAGTTGTTATCCCTGGTGGGATCTATCACAAATGGGTCACTGTGGGTGTTCCTACAGTTGTTCAGAAGTCAGAGTAATAATCACTTTGTTTAAAAACCCTTCTCCCATGCCAAAAGGAGAAGTGATGACATTGTTGGCAACATTTTGTGCAATGATATTTTCATTCAAATAAATGCATGTTAAACATTTGTTTTTTCCAATTGTTTTCCTTTTTCACTTTTTACATGAAATTGGTGATCACAAAAAACCCTAAAAACAGGAATAAAAACAATCTTTTCATCTGCATAACGATTGTCTTGTTTGATTTCCAAAAAGCTTTTCATATCAAAATCATTATGCAGGTTGTTTCTTAAACCCATTGAACACAATGATCTGACGTCATCTCCCAATTGTGAATTCCCTGTATTCGAAGCGGAAGAAGATGATGTTGAAGGGATTCCTGACGAGATTTCCCGACTTCTTGAGCAAGAAAAGAAGATCACTCAGCTGTATCTCGAGAATCAGCAGAACAGCCAACTGGGACATAAAAGAAAAAGAAAAAAGAAAATACAAAGAAAGAAGAGGGTGCAAAATCAAAAGAAATCAGAATCAAAAGAAAGAAAGAAAGAAACAAAAGAAAAAATAGCACCCTCAAAGTCCCAAGTTGACTGATGCTGAATTCGATCGAAAAGAAGAGATTAACTGCCATGTGTCATGGTCAGTTATATCAATGGAGAGTAACGAAAGCACGCTATAAGAAGGTCAAGCCTCGTGTGTTCCGAGGGACCCTGTGCTCAAGAAAGTCTTGTCTTTCGTACCCGATTCCAGGGGCAAGTGAACCCTAAGCTATGAACGCCCATAGGTTGTCAAGAGAGTCTTTTCAGGCGGTGCTCTGAGACTTACAGCAATGGATGAAGAAGTTCACTCGTCCTGTGAATTCCCGATGCAGTCAAGAAATACTTCACAAAAAAACAAAAAAAGAACAAAAAGCTCGCTAAGTCGAACACCCCAAAGGGCAACTTAGGCAAAAAGGAGCGTCTCGGTGGATTGAAAACCCGAAAGGGCGATCCAGGCAAAAGTTAGAGACATTGAAAAAAAAAAGAATTCGCATCCCGCTAGATTGAGCACCTCACACTGGGGCAATCTAGGCAAAAATTAGGGATTTGGCAAGTAACTGCATCTTGACAAGACTGTGTTCTATATCTGTCATCCGTCAGGAATCCTCGATGCGTCGTCGACTGAAGCTCTGAATACATCGAAATTCAGAATGGTAGAGTAAGGGTCATTATGTTCAATGTAGCCCTCTCCAATATATATCACCGATTTCAAACTTGTACAGATCTATGGAGTCTCGCCCTTTGCAGACTACCATTCCATCACATCAATTTGAGCTTTTATCCAATTATTTGCACTCTTATTTGTTTCAACTCAACAAACGTTTTGCATGTTTTAATTGATAAAGTATCATTGTTTTTCAAAATAAATAAATTTTTCAAAATTGTTCTCAAACTAAGTGAATATTCACAATGATGGAAGGATACTTAGGAGACCCACAGTGCTCTCCCAAGGGCGGTATGATTACCAACAGGTAAGACAATTGTTCGTATCTCGAGCATGACTGTATCTTTTCCCTGTAGAACCTCTCATGGTTTCTCCTCAGCGAGATTGCCCAGTGTAGTGTTGGTTGAAGTTGTTCATCTTCATGTCCCCGGCAGTGCAGTTTTTTTCTTCCAAGTCCCTATTAGCACCTATAGTGGGGCATCCCCAGTAGAGTGCTGTTTGAGCCCTATTGTGGGGCATCCCTAGCAAGTTTGCTGTTTGGACGCTTTTTGTGGGGCAGTCCTAGGCAGAACATTTATTGAAGACTTCAACTTTCCTCTCTCCAGCAGAGCAGTCTCCTCCTCTCCCCGGCATGGGTGCTTGTCTTTGAAGGATTCGGTACTTGGTGGATTGATATCCCAGTAATCCGACATTCCCTCGGATAGATCCCTCAGCGGAGTTGTTAGCATGAGGAGCTTTATCAATGCCTATCTATCTTCATCAGAGATATGGTTGCTTCTGAGTATCTCTGATTTCCAGCACGAGTTGTCATGGCGCGTCCGCCTGTATGCTGAACTCTGTTCTCCGGTTGTGACCGACGATCCCTCCGGAAGCCTCTGGTGGCCTTCCTCCCCTGCAGGATGGTGTTGCTCCCTGATATCCCAGTCTTCAGTGGATTTTCTCGGCTCTCTGGTGACTTTGGTTTTCCCTCCGGAAGAGTGGTACCGGATGGTTGATTCCCGGACCTGTGTGTTGAGCACGTCTGTTGGTCAGCATTCATCATACATTTTTAGGTATCATGCATACATGCATAATCATAGCATTCAGATACTCATGATGCAGCTGTTGCCGTGTATCTGTTGATGGTTGTCTCCTGCTATTTATTGATACAGATCTCTCTAGTAGATCCTCCCTAACAGATTTGAGATCAGTGTCTCCTCAGCGAGCCTGAAGGTTACTGCCTTCCCAGTAGGGTTTGTGTTGATGGTTTTCCCTCAGTGAGATCCCCAAGCGGATCGGGTTTGGAGAAAATCATCCCCAGTAGAGATAAGAATGGGTTGCCTCCCCTAGCAGGGTAATCTCCAAGCAGTTCGGGTTCGATGGAGTGCATCCTCAGCAAGGTTTGTCTTTCCCCAGCAGGGTGGAAGTTGACATGGTTATAGGATCCTCAGCACAGTTCCTGGAGTTCCCCGGTGTTGTCTCTGGAGGAGACGTGTGTTTATGCATTCATCATTTAGATAAGCATAGCATATTGCATCATTAGTGCATAGCATTTCCAGGATCATGGGGCATTGTGTAAAACAAAAAAACTCATGCATCAACATTGCAAACATATCCATTAGCCCTAGGCCGTGGTGACCAACCGAGTTTGGGTTTTTGGAAAGAGTTTAGCATCGCGCCATTGGATCGGCTTCAGAATTGGGTTCATCAGCATGGTTGAGAAGTTGGTGTTTTCCCAACAAGTGACTCCCTAGTTGAGTGGGTATCCCCAGCAGTGTTACTCCCCGAAGTTGGCAGCATCTTGCAAGCTTGGGTCCATTCCCTTAGCAGAAGTGGGTGTGTCTGATCTCTCCATGTAGAGTCTACCCCTTAAGCAGAAAGTGTCTACCATTTCCTTCTGCGCTCCCCACTGAGTTACATCCTCGTGGATGACGGTTGTTTCCGTTCCCTCCCTAATGGGATGGGTTTTCCCTATTGAGTTCTTTCCTCATTAGGATGAGTCCTGATTCAGTCTGCCTTTTTGGATCGATCCTAAACTGGCTTCCTGTTGGCTGTCGCCCGTGCTTCCCTGGGGCATAAATGAATAGTCGCTCATTAACCGACACTCATTCATCTTATCCTCGGCAGAATTTGTGGCTTCTACCAACGACCGGTAGTTGTAAGTCCTATCTTTGTGGTTTTCTACCTACTAACTGGTAGTTGTAAAATCCCACTTTCATCCCCTAGCAGAGGTAACCGTTGTGGTTCATTCTGATTGTTGGCGGATTTTGCGGTCTTCTACCTACTACCCGGTAGTTGTAAATCCTTTTTTCTCGCTCGGTCTCTCAGCAGACTGTTTGTGGCTTCTACCAACGAACCGGTAGTTGTAAGTCCTATCTTTGTGGTTTTCTACCTACAAGCTGGTAGTTGTAAAATCCCACTTTCACCCCCTAGCAGAGGTAGCCTTTGTGGTTCATGCTGTTTATTGGCTTCTACCTACAAACCGGTAGTTGTAAGTCCTATCTTTGTGGTTTTCTACCTATTAACTGGTAGCTGTAAAATCCCACTTTCATCCCCTTGGTGAAGTTAACCCTGTGTGCTCATCCTATCGATGACTGGTTACTTTTCCGTGGTTTTCTGCCTACTAACCGGTAGATGTAATCCCCTCTTTGTGGTATTGATAGTCTTGTTCCCTTTGGATACTTGCCTTGATCAAGCAGTATTGTCCCCATTGGGTCTTCCCCTTCTTTTTGGATACTTGCTCCGAGTAAGCAACTTTATCCTCTTTTGATTGGTCATCTTTTGCATACCTAGTCTGGTACCCCGTTACCTTTCTTTTCGGTCGTTTATCCATTTAACAACCTGCAACCCGGTTATGGATAATCTTCCATGCGAGTGTATTATCTACGTTTTGACGGTTATAGATAATATATCTCATACACTCTTTGGTCAATCTTTCGATTGTTATCCCCAGCATAGGTCTTTGGCATGCGTGCCGGCTCACGTATCACTGTTTTGTTATCTTCGCCGATGCTGATAGACATGAAGTTTTCCGGGTATCCAGACCGAAGTGGCATTCAGGCCAGTTTTCCCGGTGTCCAGACCGAAGTGGCATTCCAGGCCAGTTCCCGGTATCCAGACCGAAGTGGCATTCAGGCCAGTTTTCCCGGTATCCATACCGAAGTGGCATTCCAGGCCAGTTCCCGGTATCCAGACCGAAGTGGCATTCAGGCCAGTTTTCCCGGTATCCAGACCGAAGTGGCGTCCAGGCCAGTTCCCGGTATCCAGACCGAAGTGGCATTCCAGGCCAGTTCCCGGTATCCAGACCGAAGTGGCATTCAGGCCAGTTTTCCCGGTATCCAGACCGAAGTGGCATTCCAGGCCAGTTCCCGGTATCCAGACCGAAGTGGCATTCAGGCCAGTTTTCCCGGTATCCAGACCGAAGTGGCGTCCAGGCCAGTTCCCGGTATCCAGACCGAAGTGGCATTCAGGCCAGTTTCCGATTTTCAGATCGAAGAAGTTTCCGACGATCAGGTCGATGTACTTGTGGCATTCAGGCCAGTAGTTTCCGGTATCCAGACCGAAGTGGCATTCAGGCCAGTTCCCGGTATCCAGACCGAAGTGGCATTCAGGCCAGTCTTTTCCGATTTTCAGATCGAAGAAGTTTCCGACGATCAAGTCGAAGTACCTGGGGCATTCAGGCCAATTCTCCGATTTCCATGTCGAAGTGGAGTTCAGACCAGATTTCCGGTGATCAGACCAACATTGATACTCTCATATTCCAATGCTTAGTGTTCAGACTAATGTGTGGCGTTCAGGCCATGGGTATTCCTGTGTTACCATTTATTTTGGTATCCAGGTCAACTTTCTGTTTCGGTACTCAGACCGATTTTCACCGTACCAAACGGACTCTTCTTTCGAGATTGCTTCTTGGCCGATTCTGACAGACACTGTTAATTGTTTCATAGGGATTCAGGATCAAAATCCGGGTCTTCTTAGTATTTAACCATCTCCCACAATGATCATACGAAGAACATCCTGCTTCATATTCTCTAGTTGAAGACGCTTAAATAGGGGCAACTGTCATACCCCGATTTTGTTCCTGAATTTTTTGTGAGGTTTGGTTTTGATCCAAAGTCATGGTGTTGTGATTGTGGATACCTCTATGGTCTGGGTCATCTGAACAACCAAGTTTCTTGTGTTTCTAACCACTTGCCAGTCATGTTATTGGTTCATGGATACTATAACCTTATGGTCTTATTTCATGGTTTTGTTCATACACTTTATCAGTCAAGTTATTTTCTTTTCAAGAGTCAAACATTCAAGTTATGATTAAACCAATTGTGAAACCAACTTCAAACCATTTTGTTAATCCATTTCAATTTTATTTCAGTACATATGATTCCATACAAGAAAATACAAAATTTGGCATTTTTGACCAACTGTTGACTTTGGTCAACAGTTGACTTTTTGGTCAACTTTGACCAAAGTCAACCCAAATTCACTAAACCCAAAAAATTCACCCATATTTTTCCATTGAATATCCATTTATAAAGAAATCAAAAAGAAAATACATTTTGACCATTTGTTGACTTTGGTCAACAGTTGACTTTTGTTCAACTTTGACCAAAGTCAACTTTCACTTGCTCTTGCCCATCCAACGTGGCCTGGCCTTTTCCTTCAATACATCACCCAATTTTCATGTTTGTTGTTGATTTTTCTTGGTTTCTTCCATTGCAAGCAAGTCCCATTGTGCAAACCATGTTGTCTTGACCATGAACCATTAACCGTTTTTCTTTAGCCCGCCCTAACCAGGTCCAAAGAGTCCTCCAATAATCCAACATAATACTTTGCTTATCACTCACAGCTCGTACCAAGAATACAATACACCAAACCTTGAAAACAAATGACCTAGCCAAGGGAAACCATATGTCAGCCATGCCGCTGCAAGCAGTTCATGTTACAAGTTGCTTTGCCTTGCCCAATACTTTCCAGCAGCACTGAACCTACCCTTGACCTTGAGATAGTGATTGCGATAATGGCTCATGGGAGCTACATGGTAACCTCCTTGTATAAATGGTCCAGCATAACCAACTGCAGGAACTCGTGTGGTTTACTTCCCTCAGGGTCATAGTGAACAGGTATCTGCCACAACGAATCGCGAAATCGATGGGCACATACCGAATTACCCTAGCTTGCCACCTCAGTTGGTTTGCCAGCTTCACAATGTCACTATGCATGCTGATGTTGAAACAGATGAAGTATATGCTCAAATGACACTACAGCCGCTAACCCCGGAAGAGCAGAAGGATACATTTCTTCCTCTGGAATTGGGAATTCCAAGTAAGCAGAACCTGCTACAATCAAATCAGTTACAATCTTCTCAGCAATCTGGCATGCAGCAGCCTTCCATGATCCAAACATCTGCTCTATCTAGCATTCAGCACAATCAACAAACACCAATGGCTCAACAGTCAATATTACCTCCACAACAGCAGCAACTAATAAATCAGCAAAAACAATCTATCAAATATACACCAACAGTTGGGAAACAATGTCAATGGGTTACAGCCGCAGCAGGTCCTTGGACCTCAATCTGCCAATTCAGGCATGCAGACAAGCCAGCACTCTGCGCACGCGTTACAGCAATCGAAGGTTCCAATTCAGCAGCAATCACAACAAGGTGCATCAAATTTGTTACCATCTCAAGCACAGCAGTCACAACAACAAGTGCCACAGCAGCAATTGATGCCACAGATTCAATCTCAGCCTGCACAATTGCAACAGCAAATGAGTTTGCAACAGCAACCAAATCCTTTGCAACGAGATATGCAGCAAAGGCTTCAGACACCGGGTTCCATACTTCAACAAACGGGTGATCTTGATCAACAAAAGCAGTTATATCAATCACAACGGCCCCTTTCAGAGACTTCGTCAAATTCTCTGGATTCAACAACACAGAGCATGAACCTATAGCCCCTGAAACTACAGCATAAGAAAATGGCAATAGCATACTCCAAAAGGGTTTGAGCTCATGTCCTGATACGGCAATTAGAAGTTCACCTCTCTTGTAAACGGAGTGATTCAAGACAACAATTACAATCAAAGCTAGAAGGTACAGAAGGAATGCGACATTGGTATATTTCTCTGTCAACTGCTCTGGAGTATAAACAGGTGATTGGTGATTGCCAAAAGCCACTAGAAAAACATTTCCAAGAACAATGAAAGCCGTGGCAACCAGTACCTTGACTGTCACCACTATGTTCAACACAAAGTAAGCGAATACGGGATTCGGAACGGTGAATTATATCATTTTCCTACTTGATTGGTAGCATATTGTGGAGGGATTTGGGATAAAACTGCTTTTCATATATAATCGGAAGCGATCGTCTTCATTTTTCCTCACTATTTTGGACTCCACCACAAGATGGTCCGCAAATGAAGGATCAAATTGCTGCATATGTTGAGTACTTGATTCAGTTTACATCAGAGCAATTTGCCGACGATATTGCTGAGTTGATCCGCAACCGTTACCCGTCGAAAGATTAGTGAATCCAGTAGCAGGTCGGAAAGGCTTGAAGCTGATCAAAAGACACTGTCAGAGCGTAGTACCTGCTGTTTTCAACATCATTGTGCATTTACAAAGCCCACATACATTTTATGTTAACTTGAGATGTAAAACAGTTGCCGGTACTCCAAATCCAGGTGTCTGGTTCATGCATGGTCATAGTGAAGTGCACATCCCAAAACTCAAACCAACTCACCATGAAACTACTAAAATTCAAGGAAAAATCACAAACCATCCTTCAGATGTTGAAATCAAACCAAGCCCTCCATTTTCACTGCAGTAAAAAGGTAGTTAATTCACTGCAGTAAAATCACAACAACTCGGTAAGATGGTAAGAATTCACAAGCAACAAAAATGAAACATTTTCACAGAAGAAGTACAAGGTACATGTTACCTTTTGCAGAGCAAACACCAAAATGGGATAGACAACAGAGCAGCACCAAAAAGAAAGCACTTCCAATTCCAATACTCTTTTGATCTCATCCAAACCCTAGCAATGGGATTATAAAAGAGGCGAATTCTGCAAAACAGAGGGAGCTGAAAAAAAAAACCCTAAATTCTTTGGAGGATAGCCGCCACTATTCACTGAGAGAAAGAGGAGTAGACGACAAGGAGAAAAGAAGGCCATATTTTTTCTTGGTGGTGAAGAGCGGACAAGAAGATCAAAACCGCTTCAGGTGAAACGCTTACTCACATTCATCGATCGAGCTCGCCGCAACCGGTTAGCTTCCTTTCCGAGCTTTATTTCTATGTTTCGGTTATGCTTTGAACTCCATGTTTGATTTAGAAATACTGCTGCCTGTTTGTTTGTGATGTCAACTTCCTGTTAAAATTTTGATGTTCAAAATGGAAAGAAACAGAGTGCGTTAACAATGAACTTGTTGCTACTGGAAAGAAACAGAGTGCATTAACGATGAACTTGTTGCTACTGTTTTTTTTTCCAACTTTGTATTTCATTTAAAAGTTTTGGTCCGTTTGTTTATCTTATGTATTAGTGCTTGAGATCATACTACAAGGATGCTTGTCTGGCGGAGTTGGTAAAGGAATGCTTTGGCAAACCTTTGGTCTCGGGTTCGATACCCTTGTGCTTCACTTTGGTTTTAGTTTTTTCACTTTATTCAATTTTTAATCTTTGATTGATTTAGGATTTTTTTATATTATTAATCATTTTATTTTATTTTATTCTCACTTTTCAATTTTAGTTTTTATTCTCTCGCTGTTATTTTATTTTTTATTTGTTAAATATCGATTTTAATTTATGGATTTGACAATTTTCTTGTTATTTATCCGTGATTATTTTTATCGATAAAGTGATAGTATTTCGCCGCGTTTTGACTAATCACATATGACATTTCAATTGTTGTCAATATGTGCAAATCGGCTTTGAGCACATTATTTAGGTTTTGTGTGTCCCTCAATTTCCATCCGTGCAAATCCCGATTTTATCCTTTTTTCGATTTAATTTTTAAGTGTTTTGTAAATATAACTTGTTGTGTTATTTATTTTCTTCACATAGCTTACTCTTGGGCTTTCTTACAATGAGCCGGTTCCCTTTCACTTACACTCATACGTTGTTTAATGCTCATTCATTTCATCTCTTTGATTATTTGATTTGATCACATACTTGTTTAAATATCATATTGTTTGATTGTTGCCTACTTGTATGATGTATGAGGCATATATTTATATTGCTTGATTACCATGTCAACCCCCATTCATAACAAATGTACCCCTCTCCCATGAAATGTATAAAATTTACTCTTTCATTCTTTATTCACCTGTTAATACAAGAATTAAAATGAACATTCGATAACCATTTCAAAACAAGATCAAAACCTCGATCCAACGTCGAGTAATCATTTTTCAAAACCTAACAGAACCAGCACGTATTCATCCACCCTTTTGTAAGTCGATTGCTTTATGCATCGCCATCAACCTTGTAAGTCGATTGCTTTATGCATCGCCATCAACCTTGTAAGTCGATTGCTTCATGCATCGCCATCTACCTTTATCCCTAACACTTCTCCTTGCTCCATTCGTCGATTCTTGTTCCGATTAGGTAGCACCCATTAGATAGTAACCCTTTGTATGATAACATAGGTAGGATTCCCATATCCTTTCGTATGATAACATAGGTAGGATTCCCATATTCCTTTGCATGCTAACATTAGGTAGATATTCCCATTTGTAAATCCTAACACTTAAGTACATATTGCATGACAACTTTAGGGCAGAGCTTCCCCACTTCTAGACCTTTCCGAGCGTCTCCGATCTTGTGGCATGTAGTCCGTTCTATTGCAAAGAGGTAACTGCCTAAGACTCGATTCAGTGAGCTGCGACACCTACTGCTAGGGCGTGAACACATTGCCCACTCTCTTTTGACACAACTGGTGTCCTCCTTTTCTAAGTCCATATTCAGATGGCAACCCCTATGAAAGGGAACTACATCGCCCTGATTCTCATACCAGATGAGATACGTAGGCAGGAGATCGAGCGAGATCTCTGCGGGTAACCTTTTTGTTTCTTTTGACGTCTCAGCGTCTCTTTTAGTTTGTGTTCATCCTTTCCCCTATGTAAGGGAACTACGTCGCCCTGATTCTCATACCAGATGAGATACGTAGGCAGGAGATCGAGCGAGATCTCTGCGGGTAACCTTTTTGTTTCTTTTGACGTCTCAGCGTCTCTTTTAGTTTGTGTTCATCCTTTCCCCTATGTAAGGGAACTACGTCGCCCTGATTCTCATACCAGATGAGATACGTAGGCAGGAGATCGAGCGAGATCTCTGCGGGTAACCTTTTTGTTTCTTTTGACGTCTCAGCGTCTCTTTTAGTTTGTGTTCATCCTTTCCCCTATGAAGGGGAACTACATCGCCCTGATCCTTGTTCCAGACGAGGTATGTAGGCAGGTGGTCGTGCGAGACCACTCCGGGCACCTTTCTTTTTCTTTTTGTGCGTGTTTCGGTTCGGATGCTGATGTAAGTCCAGTGATTGGCAGTCGGGCTCCACGTTTGCCCTTTTGTGTGTGTTTTGGTTCGGATGCTGATGTAAGTCCAGTGATTGGCAGTCGGGCTCCATGTTTGCCACCTTTTTGTGTGTAGGTGTCTTGTTTTGTTTGGCGTGCGTGAGCCGAACTACGGTAACTCTGATTCTCATGTTCAGATGAGATACGTAGGCACAAGATGCGATGTCTTGCCGAGTTTGACTAACGACTAACAACTAATCCTTGTTTTCTTTCGCCCTCGTTGCGATCCTTTCTCTCGCCCTCGTTGCGATCGAGACTTTCCCTTTCTCTTGCCCTAGTTGCAATCGAGACTTTTGTTCCCGTAGTTTAGTTTGAACTACGTTTTGCTCTGATTCTCATTCCCGATGAGATACGTAAGCATAAGACGCGATGTCTTAGCGAGCACACTCCTCTTTAACCCATAGGTAACTGAGCTACGAAGACTCTGATTCTCATATTCAGATGAGATACGTATGCAGTGGATGCGACATCCGTGCGAGTCATTTTCTTTGACCCTTCCCTTTTAGTAAATAGTACATTAGATAAACACACACCCTTTAGACAAGAAACAACAAGAGTGGATCCCGTAGAGTACTACGGATGCGTAGGGGTGCTAATACCTTCCCTTCGCATAATCGACTCCCGAACCCAAGATTTGGTTGCGAGACCTTGTCTTTTCCTTTCCTTTCTCCAGGTTTACTTCGAGCGTTTCCTTTCCCTCCTTTGGGATAAATAACGCACGGTGGCGACTCTTCTGTCTTTTTTTCTTTCCCCGGTTGTTTTCTCGCACACTGTATTTTTCGGGTTGCGACACACCCTACACCAGAAGCTGAAATTCGTTAAGAACAAGAAACTGGTTGTGGTAGGGGGAGAGAAGGCTCTCCTAGTTAGCCACTTATCTTCTTTCTCATATATTGATGCTGAGGATGAAGTTGGAACTCCTTTCCAAGCTTTGTCTATTGCTGAGCCAATTGAGAAGAAGTCTCCTTCATTTGCTTCCTATCGCGATGCGAAACTGGCCATTGAATGTGGTGCAGTTGTTGGTCTAGGAAAAATGATCGAGCTTGAAGATAATAAATCCCGGGCTGGCATTGGCTATTCTTCTGGGGTCTTCAACGACAAAGGGTTGTTCAAGAGTGGAGGTTTCATCCACGCCGATCAAGCTGAGGAAGCTGCTGCTATTCTGGAAGAGAATGCAGAGGATATTGACAATTTTGTCATCCCTGGCGGGATCTGCCACAATTGGGTCGCTGTAGACGTTCCTACAGTCATTCATAGATCAACGTAATATGTTTGCTTTGTTAAAAAACCATTCTCCCATGCCAAAAAGAGAAGTGATGACATTGTTGGCATCATATATACAATGATATTTCATTCAATAAATTCATGTTAAATGTTTGTTTTTCCATTTGTTTTCACTTTTTGCTTTTTTGCATGAAATCGGTGATCACAAAAAACCCTAAAAACAAGAATAAAAGCAATCTTTTCATCTGCATAATGATTTGCTTGTTTAAATTCTAAAGTTTCTTTATTAACCAAAATCATTATGCAGGTTGATTCTTAAACCCATTGAACATAATGATCCAACGCCATCTCCCAATTTTGAATTACCTGTATTCGAAGCAGAGGAAGATGATGTTGAAGGGATTCCTGATGAGATTACCCGTCTTCTTGAGCACGAAGAGAATATCATTCAGCCACACCTTGAGAATCTGGAAACAGTCAACTTGGGGTCTGAAGATTGTGTTCGGTTAGTGAAAATTGGGGCACTCCTTGAAGAGTCTGTCAAGAAGGGGTTGATCAGTTTGCTACGAGAATATTCTGATATCTTTGCTTGGTCGTATGAAGACATGTCGGGTCTAGATACAGATATTGTGCAACATTTCCTGCCGCTGAAGCCTGAGTGCGTGCCTGTGAAGCAGAAACTCAAAAGAACTCATCCAGATATGGCAGTGAAGATCAAAGAGGAAGTTCAGAAGCAAATTGATGCGGGGTTTCTGGTGACTTCTACGTATCCTCTATGGATGGCCAATATTGTGCCTGTGCCTAAGAAAGACGGAAAAGTCCGTATGTGTGTTGATTATAGAGATTTGAATAAGGCTAGTCCGAAAGATGATTTCCCTCTACCACACATTGATATGTTGGTAGACAATACAACCAAATTCAAAGTCTTTTCCTTTATGGACGGATTTTCCGGATATAATCAAATCAAGATGGCACCCGAGGATATGGAGAAGACAACATTCATCACACCTTGGGGAACATTCTGTTATCGAGTGATGCCCTTCAGTTTGAAGAACGCCGGAGCCACGTATCAACGAGCTATGACTACCTTGTTTCATGATATGATGCACAAGGAGATAGAGGTCTATGTCAATGATATGATTGCTAAGTCACGAACTGAAGTTGAACATGTTGAGCATATGTTGAAGCTTTTTCAGCGTCTGAGGAAGTTCAGGCTTCGTCTGAATCCGAACAAATGTACATTTGGAGTCCGTTCTGGCAAGTTATTGGGTTTTATTGTCAGCGAAAGAGGTATTGAGGTTGATCTTGCAAAGGTCAAAGCAATACGAGAGATGCCTGCGCCCAAAACTGAAAAGCAAGTCCGAGGTTTTCTTGGCCGCTTGAATTATATTTCTAGATTTATATCCCACATGACTGCCACATGTGCGCCGATATTCAAGCTCCTCCGGAAAGATCAATCTCATGATTGGACCGAGGATTGTCAAAAAGCTTTCGACAGTATCAAAGAATATCTGTCTGAACCTCCGATCTTGTCTCCGCCTGTGGAAGGAAGACCTCTGATCATGTATCTGACTGTTCTTGAAGACTCGATGGGTTGTGTACTCGGTCAGTAAGACGAATCGGGAAAGAAAGAATCTGCTATCTACTACCTGAGTAAGAAGTTCACTGATTGTGAGTCTCGATACTCTATGCTTGAGAAGACGTGCTGTGCTTTAGCTTGGGCCGCTAAGCGTCTACGCCAGTACATGATAAATCATACAACTTGGCTGATATCCAGAATGGATCCAATCAAGTATATCTTCGAGAAGCCTGCTTTAACCGGGAGGATTGCCCGTTGGCAGATGTTGTTGTCTGAGTATGATATTGAGTATCGAGCTCAGGAAAGCTATCAAAGGTAGTATCTTGGCTGACCACTTGGCACATCAGTCGATTGAAGATCATCAGTCTGTTCAGTACGACTTCCCAGATGAGGAGATTCTGTATTTGAAAATGAAAGATTGTGATGAGCCTACACTTGATGAAGGTCCGGAACCTGGTTCCAGATGGACGATGGTGTTTGATGGCGCTGTAAATTAGTACGGAAATGGTATTGGGGCAGTAATCATTACTCCTCAAGGCACACATATTCCGTTTACAGCAAGGCTAACTTTCAAATGCACGAATAATATGGCTGAGTACGAAGCCTGCATTATGGGATTAGAAGAGTGCATTGATCTAAGGATCAAGCATCTTGATGTGTATGGTGATTCGGCTCTGGTTGTCAATCAGATCAAGGGTGAGTGGGAAACGAATCAACCCAGTCTCATTCCGTATAGAGATTATGCGAGGAGGATTTCAACGTTCTTTACAGAAGTTGACTTTCATCATATACCTCGAGAAGATAATCGGATGGCAGATGCTCCGGCTACGCTTGCTTCAATGATTGTAGTCAAGTATTAGAATGAAGTTCCCAACATCACAGTGATGCGCTTGGATAGACCAGCTCACGTGTTTGCAGTTGAAGAAGTGAATGATGACAAGCCTTGGTATTATGATATCAAGAATTTCCTCCAGAACCAGGTCTACCCGCCTGGGGCATATGTGAAAGATAGGAAAACTTTGAGAAGGTTGTCAGGCAGTTTCTACCTCAGTGGTGAAGTGTTGTATAAAAGAAATTTTGACATGGTTTTGCTCAGATGCGTGGATAGACACGAAGCAGACCTGTTAATGACTGAGGTCCATGAGGGTTCATTTGGTACTCATTCCAATGGACATGCCATGGCTAGAAAGATGCTGAGAGCAGGCTACTATTGGCTGACAATGGAGTCTGACTGCTGCAAATATGTGAAGAAATGCCATAAGTGTCAGATTTACGCGGATAAGATTCATATTCCTCCGACACTTCTGAATGTGATTTCATCACCATGGCCTTTCTCTATGTGGGGAATCGTCATGATCGGCATGATTGAACCTAAAGCGTCCAACGGACACAGGTTTATTCTCGTAGCAATTGACTACTTCACCAAATGGGTTGAAGCGGCGTCGTATGCTAATGTGACCAGGCAGGTGGTCGTGAAGTTTGTCAAGAATCAGCTGATTTGCCGTTATGGTGTGCCAGATAAGATCGTTACTGATAATGGATCTAATATGAATAACAAGATGATGGAAGAGTTGTGCGCTGAGTTCAAGATTGCACACCATAATTCCTCTCCCTACAGACCCAAGATGAATGGGGCTGTTGAAGCTGCTAACAAGAATATCAAGAAGATTATCCAGAAGATGACAGTCACGTAAAAAGATTGGCATGAAATGCTGCCGTTCGCTTTGCATGGATATCGTACATCTGTCCGCACTTCAACAGGGGCAACCCCTTTCTCTCTTGTTTACGGCATGGAGGCTGTTCTCCCAGTAGAGGTGGAGATCCCATCAATGAGAGTCTTGATGGAAGCCAAGTTGACTGATGCTGAATGGATTCAGAGTCGTTATGACCAACTGAATCTGATTGAAGAGAAGCGATTGACTGCCATGTGTCATGGTCATTTATATCAGCAGAGAATGAAGAAAGCATTCGATAAGAAGGTCAAGCCTCGTGTGTTCCGAGAAGGTGACCTTGTGCTCAAGAAAGTCTTGTCTTTCGCGCCCGATTCCAGGGGCAAGTGGACTCCAAACTATGAAGGTCCATATGTTGTTAAGAGAGCCTTTTCAGGCGGTGCATTGATGCTTACAACAATGGATGGGGAGGATTTCACTCGTCCTGTGAATTCAGATGCAGTCAAGAAATACTTTGCCTAAAAAGAAAACAGAATAGCTTGCTAAGTTGAAAACCCGAAAGGGCGGCTTAGGCAAAAATGAGCGTCTCGGTGGATAACCCGAAAGGGCGATCCATGCAAAAGTTAGAGACATAAAAAAAAAGTATATTTGTATCCCGCTAGATTGAGTACCTCACCCTGGGGAAATCTAGGCAAAAATTAGGGATTTGGCAAGTAACTGCATCCTGACAAGACTTTCTGTTTAACAATTGTCTTTTCGTCAGAGATTCTCGCTCAGTCATCGTCAACTGAAGCTTCGAATACATCGGATTCAAATAGGTAGAGAAATGATCATTATGTTCAATGTAGCCCTCTTCCAGTATATATCACCGATTTCAAATTTTGTACAGATCTATGGAGTCTTGCCATTTGCGGGCTACCATTCCATTAAATAAATTTGAGCTTTTATCCAATTATTTGCACTCTTATTTGTTTCAATTCAACAAATGTTTTGCATGTTTTAATTGATTAAATGTCATTGTTTTAATCAAATAATTTTTTCAAAATTGTTTTTAAACAAAGTGAACATTCACAATGATAAAAGGATACTTAAGAATTTCTCAGTGCTCTCCCAAGGGTGGCATGATTTCCAACAGGGTAAGACATTTGTTCATATTCCTGGCATAGCTGTATCCTCTTTCTCCAGATCGTTGTTGGGGTTTCCCCCCGAGCAGAGCTTCTGTTGAGATTTTGTTCCCTGAGCAGGGTGTTTGTTGGGATTTTTTCCCGAACAGATTTTGTTGAACAGAGCCTTTATTATGACTCCTCCTCACTCAGAGTGCTTGTTGAAGACTTCAATTTTCCTCTCCAGCAATATTCTCTCCCTAGCATGGGTGCTTTCCTTTTGGAAGATTCGGTAGTTGGTGGGTTGACATCCCGGTACTTCGTCATTTTTCCTCGGATAGATCCCCAGCGGAGTTGTTGGTATGATATACTTCATCTATGCTATCTCTCCCCATCAGGATGTTTTGTTGAAGTTTTCACCTCCCCTCCCTTCAGCAGAGCAGTGTTTCTTTCCTCCTCAGCAGTTGTGATTTCCTTTTGAAGGATTGGTATTTTGGTGGTTGATCCCCGGTTCTCCTTCTCTGCCTCAGATAAATCCCCAGTAGATTTGTGGTGGTGGATTGTATCTGTGATGATTTTCTCCCCTGCAGAGATTTGGTGATTTCCTGATATATTTTGATCCCCAATAGAGTTGCTTGTGTGGCAGAATCTACTTGTGTGATCTGTTTTCTCCCTCAGTGGATTCGTCCCCAATGGAATTGCTGACAGTATCCCCGATAGAGTTGCTTGTGCGGCCAAATTCTACTTGTGTGTTCTGTTCTCTTCAGCAGTTTCTGCTTATGTAGTAAACTCCTTTTCTCAGCTGAGACTGATGATCCATCACTAAGAGATTTTGTGTGATTCCTGTGATATCTCATATCTCCAGCAGATTAGATACTCTCCATTAGAGTTTCTGACTTTCTCTCCTGTGGTGTAGTACCGGGCGTTTGATTCCTGGACCTGGTTGTGTTAGATATGTCTGTTTTGTCAGCATTCATCAAACATAAATCACGCATATTCATGCATACTTTCCACATTTAGATATTCGTGTTGCATTCTTTGCCATATATCTTTTGTTTGTTGACTCCTGCTAAGAGGTGATATAGATCTCTCCAGTAGATCTCCCTAAGCAGATATTGGGTGTCTAATCTCTCAATATAGAGTCAGCCCCTTAAGCAGAAAGTGTCTGTCGTTCATTCTGCAGTTCCCCACTGAGATATATCCTCGTGGATGACGGTTGTTTCCGTCTCCTCCCAACACATATATTGGGATGGGTTTTCCCTTTTGAGTTCTTTCCTCATTAGGACGAGTTTTGTTTCAGTTTGCCTTTTTGGTTTGATCCTGAATTGGCCTTTTTTCAACTGTCTTTTATGATTCCCTATGGAATAAATGAATAAATTGCCCAGTAACCGACAATAGTTCATTTTATCCCCAACGGAGTCTTGGGGGCCTTCTACCCAGTAATCGGTAGTTATAAGTCCTATCCTTTTTGGTTTTCTACCCAGTAACCGGTAGTTGTAAATCCTATATACCTTTTTCCCTCTTTGCGGAATCTGTGGTTGTTTATCCAGTGATTGGTATTTGTGAACTTTTGGTTCCTCGGCAAGAGTCGGTGGTTTTCTACCCAGTATTCGGTAGTTGTAAATCCTATTTTCTTGCTCCAGCAGAGTTTGTGGTTTTCTACCCAGTAACTGGTAGTTATAAACCCTATTTTGTTTTCCCCGCGTGGAGTTGTGATCCTTTCACTCCCCACGCAGAGGCTTTGGTTTTCTACCCCGTATTCGGTAGTTGTAAACCCTACTTTTTTTATCCTCATTAGAGTTGTGACCCTCTACCCAGTAACCGGTAGTTGTAAGTCCTATCTCTATTCCCCTAGCAGAGGTAACCTTTGTGGTTCATTCTGGTTGATGGCGGATTTTGTGGTTTTCTACCCAATATTCGGTAGTTGTAAATCCTATGTTGTTGTTGTCTCCCTAGCGGAGTCTGTGCTTCCTGTAGGATAGATGGATAATTGCTCAGTAATCGGCAATCATTCGCCTTATCCTTAGCTGAGTCTTTGGTTTGCTACCCAGTATTCGGTAGTTATAAATCCTCTGTTCTCCCCTTTGCAGAGTTAACCTTGTTGTTCATCCTAACCGATGATGGTTACTCGTCCGTGGTTTTCTACCCAGTATTCGGTAGATGTAATCCCCTATTTATGGTTATCTTCATCCAGTATTCGATGTTGATATTCCCTCCTTTCTTCTGGGTAATTGCTCTGAGTAAGCAATCGTATTTCCCAGCAGGTCTTTCCTTGTGGATAATTTCCGTATGCTAGCAATTTTATCCTCAATGGGTCCTTTCACCGTATGCCAGTGATTTGTTCCCCGGGTCATTGATGTTTATCAATGCATCCCCAGTGAGTCATTTTTCATTTACCCTTTTGTTGGTAATGTTTGTTGCTCCCCTTGATCGGTCATCTTTATATACCTAGTTTTGGTATCTCGATGCCTTCCTCTTCGGTCGATTTATCCTTTATTAACCCAGTAACCAGTTATGGATAATCTTCCATGCGAGTATACTATCCACGTTCTGACGGTAATGGATAATATATCTCATGCACTCTTCAGTCGAAGCCTGTTGTGTTTCCCCAGTCGAGCAAGATTCGTGTTCCTTTTGCGGAATCGAATGTTCATTTCTACCCCTTTTTGAGCGTATCTCCCAGTAACCGGTGATATGTCTCCTGGATAATTTCCGTATGCTTGCAATTTATCCCCAGCGAGTTATCTTTCGTCCACCCTGTTGTTGTTGGTAACGATTGTTTCTCTTTTCGGCCGGTCACCTATTATATGCCCAGTAACCGGTATCCCTGGTGTTCCTTCCATGCGAGTATACTATCCACGTTCTGACGGTAATGGATAATATATCTCATGCACTCTTTGGTTTAAGCCTTTTGTCCTTCCCCATTTGAGTAAGATTCGTTTTCCCTTTGCGGAGTCGAATGTTCATCCTGTAAGTCGATTTGCTTTTTCAAGCCCTCCTTTTGGATGATGAGTGATTTGGCAGTAAAAACCAATTCACGCTTTGGTTGGTCACCTATTATATACCCAGTAACCGGTATCCCTGGTGTTCCTTCCTTTCTGCTCCCTATTATGACCTTGGTCCCCTGCGGAGTCAGATTTTCCTGAGTTGACGTGCCTTTTTCAGGTCTTCCTTAGATGTTTTGGTTGATTGATATCTCTCACCCTTATACCGGTCTTAGATATTCATTCTTCCTGAGCTTGTTGTTCTTTCACCCAGTAACCGGTGTTTAGATCACATGTCTCTTTGAGTTTGTTACCCAGTAACCGGTAACACCTCACCCCTGTTGTTTTCCCCTGGAGAGTCTTTGTTAGACATTCCCCAGCGGAGTTTCTGTTGTGATTTACCCTTTTGCAGTATTGGCATAACTCCCCAATATATGCAATTTTCCCCGGCAGGGAGGTTCTGTGTGAATCTTTCCCCAGCCTGAGTCCGAATTTTTATCCGAAGTATCCTTTGTGGATAGTTTTGCTGTGTTAGAGTTTTCCCCAATACACGCATCCTTGAGTCGGTTTGAGTCGTTTCATCGGATTTGTCTTCCTTTGGAACTCTTTTCCCCAGTCGGAGACCTTTACTCCCCAGTAAGGTCTCCAGTCGAGTTGTGTCCTGCACACGCAGTGCCAATTTCTTTTTCCCCTAATTCAGAGTCATGTCCTGCTCACGCATTCTTTTTTTTTTTCGTATCCCCGTAAGAGTCCTGTTAGAGTCTCTGTTCCTGGTGAGTGTATTACTCCGATGGATCGTCTTTTTCTCCTTGTGGATCCTTATATCCCCACAGAGTTGTTTCTTTTGCATACATACATTTACATCATGAGGTCTCTTAGGGACCAAAATTTGTCTCTTTTATTGTTATTTAAGCCCATTCTACCGCGTCGAGACGAAGATTTTAACCTTCACTTCTCCGGATAGAATGACCTTAAATAGGGGCATCTGTAAGACCCCAATTTTGTCCCTAAGATCCCTATTGGCATCATATCATAGCATTGCATAGCCTCAAGGATCATTGGACACCTTGCTTCCTTCCCTGTGGGTGGGATCTTTCTTGAGAGTGGTTCTTGATCACCAAGCCTTGCTTGCATTTGTGTATCATTGCTTTTCTTTCAATCACTAACCAAAATGTACAAAAATATGTCATTAACCTTTGTTACTTGCAGCTTAAGCAGTCAACAGGTCAAGGCAATTCAAGTGAATCCTTTATACAAGAGATGAAGTTTCCATTGAAGATATGGATCATGTGATCATTATTTTGAGCTTATGTGAGCTATAGGTTCATTTTGGAGCAAATCCCCTAGGTGGTTGAGGCCCAAATTCATCAGAACATTTTCAGATCATCTAAGGGCCAATGTAGTCAACTGAAAAGTCAACTGTGGGTTTTTGAATTGAGAAATTGAGTTTCTTCATCCCATTCATGTCCAAATCATGCTTATTCATCATACCAAAGATCAAGGTTGAAGAATTTGAGGTCAAGTCAAAAGTTTCCAAAAATGGAAAGTGACCTATAATTTCAAGTTTCCAAAAATGGAAAGTTTTTGGTCCAACTTCAACTCAACTTTCCAACATCAAAGAAGCTTCAAATGAATGGTTGAGGATATATGATCCAATCATTGCCAAGTGTGCATGGAACTTCAAAAGGCCATACTTTTGATTCATAACTCCAAATTTGGTGCCTCTTTTTCTAAAAAGCTTCTCATGACATGAACTTTTCAAGACATTCATCACATTGCATGAATTTCCATCATATGATCATTTGCTATTCCATGCCCTTTTTGGAGGGAATTTTGAAAATTTAAAATTGGTGCATCATGGGGACCAATTTCCATTGCCATTGTGTTTGAAAAATGTTTTTAAGTGAATTTAACCATGCAATTGGCACTGTTCACGTGGGATTACTCCATGCACCACCAATTTTCATTTTTTTGCCATACACCTTATTTGCATTTAATTTCAACTCAGCATGGTTAATTTGGATTAAGAGTGGATTATGACTTCATATATATTCATAATCATAACAGAATTGAAGGGGATGCTAGATCTAGATCTCAAAATTCTCTCTCCCTCCAAAATTTTCTTCTAATCAAAAATTCAAAAATCTTCAAAGAACCTTGTAATATTCTTCCATATTCTTGTTCTCTGGTGTGAATTCAGTGCATATCAAGCTTTGGATTGTTGAATTCGTGTGGAAATCAAGCATGGCAAGTTCATGAAGGTGAAGATGGAAGTTGATTGTTGAGCTGGATTTAAGCCACTACAAGCCTCAATTACTACACAAAGCTTCAAGATAACATCTCAGGAGTTGATTTGGATCGTTTGGAGTCTTGAATCGTGCATTTCAAGAAGCTGCTCTTCAAGAGGTTCAGTTTTCGAATCTCATAATTCTTAAATTCATTAACATGTTAGTGTAGATCTTGGAATGTTGAGTCTGCTAATGCCTTTAGAATTGAAAATGATGAATTATTGAGAGAGATATGCTTGATTAAAGTTTGTTGCATCAAAATGTTTTTGATCGTATCTCTTAATCCATGGCTTGTTATGATTATTGGATGTTAGATTTGGCTTGTGCTTGGAATAACGGTTTGAATGGTATAAAGTTTGACAAATTCTGGATTATTTTTTTTCGTGAACAGTAACCACCACCGTCTTCATGAAGAAGACGGTGGTTTCCGCCCGTAGCGTCCACCTAGCGTCCGTTTAGTGTCCGTCTGGTTTTTGGTTAGGGCTTTGATCCAAAACATCGTCGTTTTGGCCAGCGAAGGCGCCTTCGCTTCGATTCCAGCGCATGCCACATTTTCAAATCAGTTCCATTTTTACCTTTTCCCTCCATTTTCTATATGCTTTGTTCATTTTAATTTCATATTTTTTTGCCAACTTTAAAAATGCATAATAAATAGTAAAATGATCCAATTAATTCCTGGTTTTTTGCTACTTGATCCTTGAAATGTCTTCTATTTTTTGATGCAAATTTCTGAAGTTGTGCATGGCTGGATTTTGAATTGTGTTAGGATGATTGAACATGTATGCTTTTGTGACATTGCCTTGTTCTTTCTATTGTGAAATGCTTGATATTGATCCAAATGCCATGAAATTTTGCATGATTGTTCCCAACATATTGATGGATGTTTGAGGCTTGATTGTGCATTTTTACCATTTTTCATTTCTGTTTTATACACATGTTTGTATGGTGTGACAATGGGTGTCACACAATTTGATGATCAACTTGTACAATTTTATTTCCAGATCAAATGACCTTTTTTGATTTTGATTTTTGGTATGATGATTGCATTGGACATGTTGTATGCACTTAAAAATTTCCAGAATTGTTTGATTCATTTCTGTTTTGATTTGGAATTTTGAGTCTCAATGTCCAAATGTATGCTTTGAATTTGCCTTTGACTTCTCTTGCTTATTACATGGATTTGCTTAATGCTTTTGATTTGGTCCTTTTTAGGACATGTTCATGATTGAATAAACATGCTTTGTGTTGAATATTGATTGCTGTTTTAACTTTTTTCTCCACCTTTGACCCTAGGCTTTGACTTAGGGGTTAGAACTCACATTTGAGCTTTGAATTTCAGGTTCAAGCATCCAATTTCCATGATTGAGGTTGCCTCATCATTTGAATGTTGATATTTGCTATTGATTGCTAACATTTGGTTGTTTTGTAGGCTTTGATGATAGCTCACTTGAGTTGTTTGGCTTACATGTTGTATATTGGGATTGTCTGTTTGTTGTTAACTGTTGTCTGTTTGTCTGAACACTATGCTGACTATTTGGTTGTTTGCACAGGTACTTTAGTAGCTTTAACTCATTATTTGAGTTGCTTTGCTTTACTTGTGGTTGGCATACCACTTAGGTATTTTTCCTTGATCTCCATGTAGTCTGGAAGACCTGCTGTTATTGGCAGGCACCTGTCTGAAGCCCTCCTTAAGAGGCCATGTCTTTATTTGTTTAATGTTGTACCAAGAAGGTTAAGTCCTCTTAAGAGGCAATTGGCAGATAAAAGGGATGTGCAATCCATCCCCTGCTATTCAGTTGTGTCATTCATCTTGCTCACACTAAGTGTTGATGCATTTTGAATAAAATACCCAAAATCTTGTTGTGTCAGTTATTGTGGAATAGAGTTCCTCATTATGGACTCCCACACATTCTTTGATCAAAGCTCACCCAGGCCAGGGTTAAGAGCTATGAGGTCTAATCCTCATTTCCCATTTCATCTGCTCACCCTAACTCTCAATGTTAGTGGTTAAGAGCCTCTGTTTACACTGATACAATGGCTTATTTGTCGAGGTTGATATGACCCCTTGACTAAAGCCCACCCTTTATGTGCAGCCTCTTGTTCATGTATAATGTGTGCTTATTTGTTCATCTGTGCATATTTGTCTATGTGTGCCTTTGTGCATTTGTTTTCATTACTTGTATATCATTTCATGATCATTGTTCATACTTTGTGACACTTTGTTTTGTCCATTGAGGAGTCAATTGTAAGTCCAGCTATTGGCATTTGTTTCCTGTGATCTGGTAGGAGTGTGGGACTAAGACCATTGATTGGCATTCCATTTCCTAGGAGTCGAGTGTAAGACCATTTATTGGCAACTTGTTTCCTCTTGCTTATGGCATTTGTTTTCTTTGCTTTGTGAGGCTAGTGTAAGTCCATTGATTGGCATCTGGTTTCCATCTTTGTTTTGTGGAGGTGGACATAAGACCATTGATTGGCACTCCATTTCCTATTGTATTTTGTTTTGTGAGGAGTCAGATGTAAGACCATTGATTGGCTATCGGTTTCCTGTGATCATTTTGTGGAGTCAGGTATAAGACCATTGATTGGCAGCTTGTTTCCTATTTTGTTTCTTGTTGCGGAGTCGGATATAAGACCATTTATTGACCATCTGTTTCCATCTTTATCTCTTTTTGAACCTTGATTATTTGCTTTGCTTGTTGCCTATTCCAAAGGAATCACTTGGGTCATCTACATATGATCTCAAGAGGTGAACTCCTAAGAAGTTTTACTCCTCATCCCCACCTTTGTTTCCTTACAACCTCCACTTGCATTTATAACCCAAACTAGAAAACTTTGTGCAAACATTTTCATCTGTTTTCAAATTAGAAACCTAGGCCTTAGGCCTTTGATTTTCAAAAATTCATTTTCACAATACTCCTTCTGAATTGAATCTAATGTCAACTTTGACCATTTTTGTGAATACTCTAATTGACTAATTCCACTCATTCAATTGTTTTGTGGCTTTATCCATTCTTTAATCAAGTTTTCATACATTAGCCATAGATCTCAATTATCTTAGTGGTTGATGTAAATCTCACCTTTTGTCCTTAGTGATTGAATTGTAAGACTTCCTTGCTTATTATAGGGCATGGTCCCTCACTAGCAAGTTGAAGCTTTTCTCACATGGTGGACTTGTGGTTGTATAGGTTGAGTTTTCTCCCGTGGATAATGAAAGACCTTAGGGCTTTTGTTTAAAATCAATCCACTTACCTTTTTGGAAATCTTTTAGCCGAACTACGAGGTTTTGATCCTGTAAAGGTACGTAGGCAATGGATCTTTCCATCCAAACACAAAAATAATAAAATTTGTATATTCTTTTCCCATCCTCCCAATCAATGTTTGCACAATAAATATTTCATAAACAAATAATTGATACAACAAGTTGTGAAAAGGGTTCCCTAGGAGTACCTAGGATGCATTGGGTGCCTAACACCTTCCCTTTGCATAATTACCCCCTTACCCAGATCTCTGTACCTTTTTATTAGTTTTCTTTGTAAAACTTCTTAGGCTTTTGTTCGCTTTTTAGCCATTCCTTTGGATAAATAAAAGTGCGGTGGCGACTCTATCTTTGTATACTTTACTTTTGATTTAGTCAATAAGTCATAAAGTGATGAATACACCGCTACACTAGTCACTTTATTCGAATCAAATTTTGCACTTGATCTGAATCATTTTCATGGTGATCAAATTTTGTTTGATTTTATTCGAATCAAACTTTATACATGATTAAAATTATTATCCTTTTCAAAATATTCATTGTCAGGGCTGTGGAATTTGATTCAAATCAACATTTACGCATGATTTGAATCACATGGTATTTGATTCGAATCACCAGATGCCTGATTCGAATCATCTGGCAGTTTTTCAAAATTCTATTTTTCTTTTTATTCCACTACACTTGCTCATTTGATTCATATCATAGATTGCTCTTGATTCAAATATAATTGACTTTTTCAACCATTTTGTGTGCTTATTCTCAAACACATATAAAAGCTTTTTGTCATCATTTCTCATCATATCATCTATCATTTTGATCATAATTTTCAGTGTGGTTTAGTGAAAAATCAATTTCCTCTGTTTTGAGTGTTCACGGTCTAGCTACAAAATTCTCGCATCTTCAACTTCAATTGAGTTCAGATCTTGATACCAAGAGTTCTGTAATTGATTAAAGGAGGCACGTACTTGAAACTAATCATTCTTGGAGATCTTATTGAGTTTTTCAAGTTGTTAACAAGATTGAGGGATTGTCAATGGTGATGACAAACTCCATTGAAAAGAATTAGGTTCTTCTCTCCAGAATTTCCTTAGTAGTGACTTTGTGGATGGCTACAGATAAGGTGAAGTTCTTCTCAGATCTTCAAACAATTTCACCGCTCAAGGAATTAGTAGGATCAATGGGTTAATAGATACACACGAATGCTTGGAGCATAATTGGTGTTATTATAAGATTCGGGAAACGTATTTGAGTAAAGATTATGTGGAAGAGTTTGGCAAGTGTGATGTATACAAGTCAATATCCAAATTAGGAGATTTATTTTATCAGTTTTATTTAGGGGTGTTCATGGGTGCAGGTTGACCCACGAACCCGCTGACCTAAACCAAAACAACCCATATATTACCCGAACTCATTTATTTAAGGGTTTACTCAATCCAACCCATAACAACCTGTTTAGTTTTGGTTATGGTATCAGGTTTGAGTTTTGCAAACCGCGGACCCGTTGACCCAATCCATTGATGTGGCTTTAGTAATTTCTTATTAAGTTTATTATTATTTTAAATAAAAATATAAGATTAATATCTCACTGATAACCATAATTTTTCCAAAAATATTTTGTTCTCCATCAATAATACTATTAGACCAATGAGTTTACGTAAATTCTAAGATTAAATATTTTTTTTGTATCATTTTCAACTTATGTATTTTATGAAAATAATATGTCATGTTGAATTTTATACTACTATCAAGTGTTATGTCGTGTTGATGAATTTTATTAGATGTTATAGGATGTGTTTTATTGAATTTGAGTGTTATAAAATGAGTATGCTTGTATTGAGTTGTGTTACATTTATTTTAAATAGAAAAAAAGAATCATAAAAAAATATTCTTTATTTGAAGCACAACCTGCGAATCCAACACATAAATGAACAGGTTGGTTTTGACAAAAAAATGTGGGTTGGACGAAGAACCCAACCCATTGAAGTTTCAATGGGTTGGGTAACAGGTTAGACCAAACACTGTCCAACCCAACCTGCGTACACCCCTAGTTGTATTGTGGATTGGTGATTGTATGAACTCTTGGAAATATTTGTCAAATAGCAAGGAACAATGCAGGTTCCAATGGGAAACCAATGAAAAGTGCACGTAGGCAAAAGGAGGAAGAACACCGAAGCATTATAAATCTAGGTGTCATTTCTCTCTCTCTCTCTCTCTCTCTCTCTCTCTCTCTCTCTCTCTCTCTCTCTCTCTCTCTCTCTCTCTCTCTCTCTCTCTCTCACACACACACACACACACACACACACACACACACACACACACACACACACTCTTGCATTTATTTTTCATAGTGATTGCATGCTTAGGTTTTTCAATTTTGCCGTATTATATCACTTGTTCTTGATAGATATTTATTACGTAAGCATTAGGTTTTGTTGGAATTGGATAACTAGTTAAGCTAGTCTTCTGATTAATAATCTGAAGCGAATTGAATTTATAACTTCATCAATTGAATCATTATGTAAAAATTTCTCGTGCATTACTCAATTGAATCTATTCATACAAAGCGTTTCAATCATATTAATCTTTGATATTTATGAAACGACCAGTGTTGACTTGATCAATAATCAAACTGTATAATTTTCATTTTCGCATCAAACATTCCGCTCGCAACTCATTTTTGAAAACACTCTGAATTTTGAATAACGACAATTGGATTTTAATTTGGGTCTATTCACCCCCTTTTAGACCGTTTTTCTACTTTCATATTCACATCCAACAATTGGGATCAAGAGCTAGTCTTTTGATTATGTATAATCGATATTCAAAAGTTTGTGAATATGTCAAAAGATAATGATCCTAAGGGTGCGCATAATAGAGCAGTAGTTTTCAAAGGCGTAAATTATACTTATTAGAAATCGATCATGTATGTACACTTGTTGTCGATTGACAAAAATCTACGGTGTGCCATCACCGAGGGATCGTTTATTCTCAAGGGTGATGAGGACATTGTTAAACATCCAAGAGATTGAGATGATGTTGAAACCAAAAAGGCTTCATATGATTTGAAAGCGAGGAACATACTTATTTCAGCACTAAGTACTAAAGTGTTCTATTGGATTTCACATCATACGAGTGCTACAGGTATGAGGGAACAAAGGACGTCAAGGATTCTAAAATCAATATGTTTAAAGAGGAGTTTGAACTATTTCGTATGGAACCTAGATAATTTGTGGAATCCATGCAAACTAGATTCCTCCATTTAATCAACAGACTACGAGACTTAGGTAAAAGCTTTTCCAACAAATATTGCACTAACAAAATATTGAGATCCATGTGCAGGGAGTGGCAACCAAAAGTCACTGCTATAAAAGAAGCAAATGATCTTAGTGTTTTGGATATTATAAAATTGTTTGGGAAGTTAGCCGAGCATGAGAATCATCTGAAACGACTCGTCGATAACTAAGTAAAGTCGAAAAAGAAATAGAAAGGAAAAGAAGAGAAATAAGATCTTTCTTTTAAATATGAGGAGTGACATAGGAGGTTCACACAACTTCTTCCTCGAGACAACACTCCTCATATTTGGAGGGAAAAGCACCAAAAGGTTCTGATCCCAAACTTGGCAAGAAAAAATCCTTCAATGGTTCTGCTCTTGGTTCTGTCTCCATTAGATAACTTAGTTGTCTCAAGGCCAACAAATGGTTTTAGTTGATACAACCTCGAGGACCCATGAGAGGAACGTTTGGAAAATCTCCAAAGCTAGTGATAACTTGTTCCACTTTCCATACGGGAAGATACTATACCATGACATCAGAAGTGAGAAAAGGCAACTTTTGAGACCATTTCAAGTCCTTTAGAAATTCTACCCATGGACCCTTTTGAGGGATGTGAGATAGAAGCCATGAGTACAAGAGAGATGCATAGATCAAGACCACACCTTTATTCTTTTTATGTCTGGTGTGTAAAAAACAATGCACATCGACCACTAGAGCAGGGACTGGATTCCCAGATAAGAATACACCAATAGTAGAGGAATCTATGTAATCATCATCACTGGGGAACATGATGACCCCATATATTAGGAGAGACAAGATAACACTGAAGGGTAGACATTTCCCTTCTTTCTCCAAGGCCTAAGCCTTCTCTTCTAGAATTTTTCTAGAAAACCCTCTGGGTCTCAGACCAAGAGTCACTTATGTAATTGTCAGATGTAATGCTTCAACTACTGATTCTGATATCAACTGTTCACCCAAACTTTTAAAGGGAGGATGATCCTTCAAGTACCAGCCCAGTAATCTTTCATATTCTTCAATTGCCGGAGCCAACTGAAAATATTTGAAAGTGAAACACCAAAGCAGAGGATCATAGTACTAAGAGAGAGCTACTAGGGTTAAAACATCCACATAGGTAGTCAAAAAGTCTAATATTTGTCCATATTTGCTGACGAAGTTGTTCCTCTTGCACGAAGTGATATTCTTGCTTAAAGCTAGGAGATTGTCTACCCTTGGAAGCTTGAAGTTGAATGGAAGCGTATTCTTCCTATCTGAACCCATTCTTGAATGTTCACTGCATAATACAAACCTTTAGGATTCCCTAAGAATAAGACCCAAGTATAACTGTATGCAATGCAAATGTTATGAATGCTCATAGTACAAGAGAACATGACTGTAGCAGATTCAAGGTATATTGGAGTTTTAGTTTCCTTGTAAGAAACCCATAGTCCCTCATAAGTTGAGTACTAAGACTTATGAAGATGCTTAGAGTCACAGATCATGAGGCGAAAATATTGTTTCCGCAACAAGATAACTTGTGAGTCAATAATAATTCCAGGATGATCTACTCTAAGTGATGTTACCCTTAAATTCAAAATCCAAGGGTTGTCTAAAGGTCCTCGGAGTCATGGACCCTCTTTGGAAGAATGGTTGTCAGCGTAAAATGACTGACGTGCTAGTGAAACTCCAAAAAGAATCCATTCCAAGCGAGATCTTCGTATCTTTCCCCCAAGAAAACTATGTCCGACGAGTCAATACGAAGTCCCTCCTATCTTAGGTATACTCTCTAAGCCTGTGTATTGGGATTTTCACTCAATAGAATCTAACCCACAAGAGCAACTCAAATATATATAACATGAATATATAATAGGAATAGATAAAGAAAGCAATACAGAAATAAACATTCAAGGTAAAAGGATACATGCAAGTTAGGCTTGACTTACTTAGGGAACCAGTCCCCAGCAAAGTTGCCAGCTGTCACACTGCAAATAATACAGAGTCGTCACCAGATTTTATTTATTCCAAAGGAAAGGGAAAATAGTGATAAAACCCCAAATATAATGGTCTTCGAAACCAAGAGCAGATTCGGAAGTCGGTTATGTAAGGGGAAGGTATTATCACCCCTCACATCCATCGTACTTCATGTGAACCACTAGTTTGTATCAATGTGTACGGATGTTATTTATCTGAATGTTACTTGCTGTCAGTGAAATGAGATGAGATAAAATAGGATGGGAAGATAAAATAAGTTTTAAATTAGTGTGCTCGCCAAGGTTTCGAACCCTTGTGCCTACGTATCCTCATTCGCGCAATAAGAAAGTCAGAGATCCATAATTTAGCTCACAAAATGGAGTATTTGTTTGGTTTTTTTTACCGAACAATGTTGACGTTCATGTTCTACAAACAACTTGCTTGTATGCTCGAGCATGGGAGCGTTAAATGTTTGTTAGTTTGCAATAGAACGAATACGCTTGGATCACACTCTAGCAGTTAAACATTACTTGGCCACACATGAAGGCTTAAGCTTCGTTCACGGAAAAACGGAAGTAACACGCCCTTTCTGAAAAGGTTTTGAAAGATTCCCTAAGGAAGAAAGTGATTTGATTGGTTGGGGTTTATTTTAGTACGAAGACAAGTATCAGACCCTTGGCTAGATACGATCAACAATCTGAATACTTGGGAGTTGAGAGGACATTGACATCCTACCAATATTTTCATCTAAAATAAGTTTTGATTTGTGAAAGGATTTGGAAAACTTAATCATTGGTACTTAGAGGGAGACATGTATCTAACCCTTGGCTAAGTACGACCAACAATTAGAATATTTGAGAGTTGAGAGGACAATGGCATCCTAACCACTCTTTTTCTCTCTCAGAGCACCAAATTTTGAATTTGATTTATTGTTAGATGTTTTGAGAAGAAAGTCAAGCATCGGGCCCCCAAGGTAGGTACGGACGAAAATACAAGTACTTGAATGTTGTGTACAAGCACACATACCCCATTTTTGCATTCCAGTTTATTGAGAAATTGTTTTGGAAAGTCACTTGATTTTGGATCAAGTGTTTGGCATTTATTGTGAAAAAATGTGTATGAAGAATGGAGGTAGAGATAGGATGAGATAGACTGAGAAGAGAATGATATGAGAGATACAAATAATGGATTGAGATACTTGACGTTGAATCAAGCATTCACGTTGCTATGAAGTGAGTTCATTTGGGAAACACTTGACATTGTATCAAGTGTGCTTTTTATCTTTTGAAAGATTTATTTTTATCGTTTGGTTTTATCTTTTTTAGTTAGCATGCATGGAAAGCTATAAAAGAATGTAAACCTAAGCTATTACACTTGCATGGGAAAGGGGGACATATGACCCACAATGGGGGATGGAACCATACAATACAAAAGGTAAAGAATGGAAACCAAACAAGTTACAATCCAAGCACCATGCCTAAAACAATCAAGTGACATGGTGTCCTCAAACCATACAAGGCAAATGAATGATTAAAGATCATAATAAGAAAGGCATCTTGGGTATAACTTGAAGTCTCAATGGTCATGTATACATACAAATACATGGAGTTAGTATGAAATAAAGCAAATGAAATTAATACATCAAATGTAAACATGTTTAATGGCATTTTCTTACTTCAAATGGAAATGCATCAATATGGACAAATAAAGGAGGGTTAATCATAGGATCATGGTAAATGAAATGACATACACAAGGCATACATCATATAAATTGAAATGATATTTTCAATTTTTATAAGATGATCACAAACCAAAATGAAGAATTAAATGGATATTAAATCTAATGATCAAAATCACCTAAACATGAATTATGGATCAAATGGACAATTAATTAAAGGTACTCAATTATTAACAATAATGCAAAGAGTAAAATTCTCAATTAAATGTGAATTAAAATCAACAAAAGTTCTAAGAAAAATTGACCCCATAATGCTTAAATAAACTCCTAATTTAATGGTAAAATATATCCTAATTACAGTAGAATTATGGTAAAAAATTTACACAAAATTATCAAGCAAAAAAGAGTGCAAAAAGATCAAGAAAAACCAAGAATTAAAGGGGGACAGAACTGCACCATGGGGTGCAATCTGATGCTGGCGCATGGGCCTTGGGAAAAAAAGCCCAATCCAAATGCAACAAGGTAGTGGGGTGCACCATCTAAAACATGCATGTGTCTAGCAGTTTTTTTCTTAGGCCCAGTACAAGGCCCATCCGGATTCAGCATGGTGCAATGAAGAAGATGAGAAGTGGATAAGGTGATGTGGCCATGGAATGTTGAGTCAGCGGTGACATGCAATCATGTGTATGAGTCAGTCAATGTATGTGTGTATCTTCAATGCATGTGATAAGTCAATTGAATGATAGTTAATGAATCACACATTTTTAAGGCACATGTAAAATCATTAAAAAAGAACTCAGAACAATATGGAAAGTCAAACGCATCTCACCTCTTTCTCATTTCAGCTGACCTTCCACCGTGCCGGAGGCTTCCTCGGTAAAGGAGGTTCCTAGGAATTAAAATATAAACCGTCAATATCTCCCCTTTAACCTCATATTCCAAATCCCTAAACCATATAATCTAACATCTAAACACACGTCCAAATCGAAGCCAAAAATCCATGAACCCTAATTCGTTTTCTTGAAATTAAATAATGATTTGAAGGAATCAGATCCTCATAGGAGATGGCTTTGATTCATGAGGTGAATCTCTACATGCTGGTAGGTGAAATGGTGTAAAATTGGGAATAATTGAGGACCTACCTCACCGGAGAAGACGACGGAGATGGCAGCGACACCGGTCTCAAAATCTCAGGTGCTTTGATTCTTTATTCCTCCTTCTTCTGAGCTTTCTACTTCTTCCTCTAGGAGAGCTTCTAGTTTCATGTCCCTACTTCACTTAGGGGGAGCTTATATATTCATTTATTTTGTTGTTTGTCTTATCACTTTCATCTTTGATTTTATTTCGATTCGTTGAGTCTCCTTCATGATTGCACTTCTCAGAACCAAGTTTGAAAAGATTCATTTTTAGCATGCATAAAACTTTGGTTAGATTTAATCTTGATCATGATGTACTTTGATCAATAGCACATGTTAGTGGAATGACATTTTGTGTGTGTTTTTGTTCAAGTTTGATTCAAAGTAAAATCTCAAAGTACCTTTAAAAACTTAAAAAATTGAGATTTTACCAGATTGATTCAAATCATTCAATTTACACTGCATTTTATCCTGATCAAACGGGACAAAAGTGAAACCTAGTCATTTGATTCGAATCATTTTCACGGTGATCAATTATGTTTGATTTGATTAGAATCAAACTTTATACATGATTCAAATCATTCTCTTTTTCAAAATATTCATTGTCATAATTGTGGCATTTGATTCAAATCAAAATTTACACATCATTTGAATCACGTTGTCGCATCCGCGAAAAACAACCGGCGGGCTGAAACAAAAACAACACAGAGCCGCCACCGTACGTTATTTATCCCAAAGAGGGAAAGGAAACGCTCGAAGTAAACCTGGGAAAAGCAATGGTCTCGCGACCAAAGAGAATGGGATCGGGAGTCGGTTACGCAAGGGGAAGGTATTAGCACCCCTCACGTCCGTCGTACTCGACGGGATCCACGCTCAAAAGATAGGTTAAGGTTGCTAAAACAAACATCATACACACACACTGAAGACAACACATGTGGGGGAAAAGAGGAGAGGGCTCGCTAGGATATCGCATCCTATGCCTACGTATCTCGTTTGGAACGAGAATCAGAGCTGCCGTAGTTCGGCTCACGCACGCCAAACAAGACACACACAAACACAAGCAAACATGGAACCCGAACGCCAATCGCTGGACTTACATCGGCTTCCGAACCAAGCAAACACACTCAGGATACGGACAACCAATCGCTGGGCTTACATCCATATCCTGACACACAAGAGGGTTAACAAGCAAGCACACACAAAAAGAAAAAAAAGTGCCCGGAGAGACCTCGCACGGTCTCCTGCCTACGTACCTCATCTGGTATGAGGATCAGGGCGACGTAGTTCCCCTGAACGGGAAAGAAATTCTAACCAGATACAAAGGGAGACACACTACTAGGGAGCTGGACTCGAGCCTAGGCGTTATCATGCATCATTGCCCTATGTTATGGTTCACTACCTACTTGCACAACAACAAGCTAATCCTATCCAGGAAAAAGCACAGCATGCAAGCATAAACACAGCAAAGCAAACATTTCAAATAGCACACACTATATCCAGTCAAAAGTGGGCTCAAACAAAGGGTTAGACTGCCAAGGCAAGTCATCTGTGCAAGGGTGGTGCTAGCTCTTAACCCTGACATTGAGAGTCAGGGTGAAGCTGATGAAAGGTGAGTGAAGATTAGACTTCACAGCTCTTATCCCTGACCAGGGAGAGCTTCTGACAAAGGAGTGTGGGTTCAGAATGGAGGAACCCTTCTACACTCATGACTCTGACACAACTGTGCAACTGTACAAGATCTTGGGTTAATGTCCCAATGCATCAACACAGTGGTGTGAGCAGAGGGACGACTCAACAAGAATATCAGGGGATGGATTGCACATCCCTTGGGTTCTGCCAATTGCCTTAATCAAGGTCTTTACCTGCTTGGGGATAAAGTTAAACAATCACAAACATCGCCTCTTAAGGAGGACTTCAGACAGTTGCCTGGCCAAGTAACAGGCCAGGTCTTCCAGACTACATGGAGACGAGAGAGTCTACCTCAATTGGTTTATACAACCAAGCACAGCAATCAAGTTCTCAAGGAACTATTAGCAACTAATGTACCTGAAATCAATCAAATACAATCAGTATACCAATCACAAAAGCAAAACAGACAGTATAAAAGCCAACAGTCAATGTTCAATCAACAATGCAATGTGCAATGCACAATCAACTCAAGTGAGCCAAGCATCCTACAAAATGAAACAAGTTAGTTCACAACAATTAACCAAATCAAACTCAATTAACTTGAAGCAATCTCCTTAAGGCATTTGCATCTCAACCTGAAAAGCCAAACTCAAATATGAGAAACAAGACCACTAGGACAAGCCTAGGGTCAAAAGGAGATGAAAAATCCAAAACAGCAAGTGAAAATTATCCAAAATCACAATAAATCAATTAAGAAACAACTCCCATTGGTCCCATGCTCATATCATTCATTATCATCATTTCATGAAAGAAAAGGCACAAAACATGCAATTTGCAACCTCAAAGGACCAAACAGAATGATCTCAATCAAATCAACATCAAAACATTTCAATAAATTCCACAAAAATTCAAGTCTAAACAGAACACATTCAATGAATAGAATATCAAATTTCATGCCATTTGGACCAGAGGAAGTATGGAAATTAAATTCATAAAGTTCAGACAAGCTCAAGCAAGCCAACACAAGTCATCAAAAAAATCATCAACTTCCATCAATCATAAAACAGAAATGAAATATGATAAATGAATGGGATCAAAACCACAATGACCTATAATGTGTCTACAATGCTCATACCAAATTTCACACTCATCCAATTAATGACCAGAATTTCACAAAGCAAATACCAACATGTATCACAAAAAATCAACAAATGACCAAACAGAGGGAACAATTCCAATCAAATAGGAAATGCCATCAATAAATCCAGAAAAATTCACATGTAATATCAACATCCTTATGCTCAATCATGCAAAAATTTAGCCCAATCCAATGTCCCTAAGGACATCAAATAAAATCATGAAATTCACCAAGCATGGTGTGACACAAATTGTCACACCTCTAATCAAAAATTCATATCTCATCAACCAGGGATCCAAAAATTGCAAACCACATATCAAAATCACCAGCAAAGAGTCCAGAACATGCACAAAAAATTTCAAGCATTTCTATGGAAGCATCATCATTTTATGAGTGAAATGGCAAGGCATATACAAATTGAACACATCCAAACAATCCCTAAGCAATTTATTTTTTCACATGTGCACAAAACTATTAAAAATCACCATAAAAAACTACACATCACAAGGAGAAATATGCAAAAAGTCTCATCAAATTTGGACAAAAAATGAAGAACTTATGATTTTTTGAAGTTCATGAATCAAAATGAAATAAAATTGCAAAAGAAATGAAATATGATGAAATAATGCTGAAAATGGCATATTCGTAATTAAGTGAACCAGGGAGCAAAACGCTGCGCTCCATTAAACTGCATGGCGCGTTGCTATTGGTTGGATCCGGAGGGAAACACGAATTCAAATTCATCCAAGCCAAACACGGATCAAAACGCGCATATGAACACGTTCTTCATCAAGAACAACAAGAAAATTCCAGAAAATGCTCAAGAACAATTTTCAACAAAAACACACATGCCATACATCAAAATCACCAGCAAATCACGTACATCATGAATATGAAATTAGTTTGACCTAATTCTACTCATGTTAACCGGATCGAGCGAAAATAGGTTTGCACATCAAACTTCCAATCGAGATTTCTCATCCAATTCTCAATCAAAATCAAAACCACAAGCAGCATGATACTCTACGTTGAAAGCTCTATCATAACCATATCACAATTCAAGCAATGGTTGAGATCGAGTTTTTACCTCTTGATGATGGCAGATGTTGATTTGTGAGTTTCAAGGTCCGAACAGCCAAAACAGATGAAGCTTCTTGATGTAGAAGTTGATTGGAACGGATAGCTTAGCTCAATGATGCTTCAGATCCAAGAATCATGAAATTGCCATGGATGAGCTTGCCTTCAACAGTTGCGAATCTTCACTCCTTTGGCCTTGAATGTGTGAAACAGTTCTTCAATGATGATTGTAGAAGGTGGATCCAACAAGAACGAGCCAAATTGATGCAAAACTTGATGAGGAATGATGAAAAATGTCAAAACAGTTTTGGAGAATTTGGAGAGAATTGGAGGGAAATTCTGTTAGATCTTGAGAAATGTGAAGTGTTGATTATGATTCTGTTATGATTAACATCTTATACCAATGCTTAATCCACTTACTAATCACAATTAGCAAATCAACATGAATTAGTGAAATGCAACTTTTATGTAAAATATCCAAAAAGTCCTTTTGCAAATTAGTCCAATGTAACAGTAAAAACCAGCTGGAACAAGTCACTTTGATCATTTGTGATGTGTTGGAATGAGCCTTGTATGCAAAATCCATGTAATTCACAAAATCACCTATTTTCCCATCAATTTTCAAATAATCCACTTAAAAAATGACTTTTTGCCATGATCATTTTTGATAAAATGTGATGATGCATCATTAAAGTACATATGAAATTTGGTTTGCTCAAAGAAAGATCACCCAATTTGGCCATTCCATGTGAAAGTTATGCCACTTTGAATTTAGGCATTTTTGGAAAATGATTTGATCATATCTTGCCAACCATACATGAGAAATTCATGTCCTTGGACTTTTTGGAAAGGTGAGAGCAAGATCTACAACTTTAATGTTGGAAAAAATTTCATTTGAAGCATTTTTGGACATGTAATTTTGAGATGAAAAACTTTCCATTTTTGGAAACTTTCAATTACAAGTCACTTTCTATTTTTGGAAAGTTTCCATCTGACTTTATTTTCTTCATTCTTGATGTTTGAAATGCCAAATGAAACTTGTTTAGACATGAATGAATTATATCCAACCCTCTCCCACCTCTAAATCCATCAATTCTGGCACAGTTGACCACAGTTGACTTTTCTGACTGATAGATGAATTTGGCTATGCATTGATCAAGTTGAGCCTCAAACTCCTGATGAAATGGCTCAATGATGAAACCCTAGCTTCCACAAGCTCAATATAATCACAAAAATGATCCCCATATCCATTGTCAACCCCATCTCCTTGCCAAGCCCTGACTGGCCCAATACAACTGATCCAACTGATTAGGGTTGACCAGTGGTTAAAACCCTAATCTCAAGGTATCTGATCAATCTCTTGAATCTCTTGGATGATATCAAAACCATGATGATGATGGTGTATCATTGCAACCAAGATGAAGATCAATCTCCTTGAGAATCAAGAAACCCTAATTTGAATCACACACCCTCAGATGATTAGTGATCAATCCATTCAATGACACCCTCAGCTTGAATATCTCAAACCTCTTCATCAATTGGCCAAGACTCATGAGGATGACTTTGCACAATGTAACCACATGATATGCACATATGTAATGCCTAATGACCTAAAAATACAATGCAATATGCCAAGCTAGTCCCAAGAGAGGAGGGCAAATTTTGAGGTGTTACAGCTGCCCCTATTCAATCCACTGTGAACCTGTCGATATGAATAGCCTCGGCTTTCAGATGATCAGGATGAAGAGTGATTGAATACCAAGAGCAGACGAACAATTTGCACTCTGATGGGAAAATAATTAAGAATGCCTGTCAGAATCGGCAAAGAAACAATCTTGAAAGAAAAATCCGTCTGGAACGGAGAAAGTCGGCCGGAATACCGAAACAGAAACGTCGACCTGGATACCAAAATAAATGGTAACACAGGGATAACCATGGCCTGATCACCACATCCGCTGGGGATTACTATTTTTTGCTTTTTCTTGAACCCCGAAATTTTTCCTAATCTTTTTCTTTTCTTGAACCCCGAAATTTTCCTTCGCGCTGATAATCTTTTTTCATTTTCTTGAACCCCGAAAAGTTTTTTTTTTCGCACAAGTGATTCCGGATCACTGCATTTGAACCCCAACATCTCGTTTGCCAAAATAATGAACCCCATTCTCCATTTGAACCCCAGTCGCCTGACGATAACTTGCGATCGCCATTGTGAACCCCGTTCTCCAGAAAATGCCTCAACATTTCCCTTTCTCCATTTGAACCCCGTTCTCCAGAAAATGCCTCAACATTTCCCTTTCTCCGTTTGAACCCCGTTCTCCAACTTCTTGTGATAATTCCGCTGGCAATGTCGGAAATAACACCAAACACCACTCTGAGGGCGACATATCAGAGGGTACACCTTCACAAAAGGAAGGTAACATGTGCATCTCTTCCTCAGAAGACACCCATAACGACCTCTGTTGGCCTCAGCCAAAGTCTAAGGTGACACATGAACAGAAGATAATCCTGAGGACCTCATCCTGGACATAATCTTCAACTCCACTATCCATTTGAACCCCGTTCTCCAGAAAATGTCTCAACATTTCCTTTTCTCCAATTGAACCCCGATTGTCGCACTGATCGCGTCATGATGTTAAACTCATCCGAGTAACATCTTCACCATCCGGTGAAACCAAATCTCAAGCGGTATCCACGGCTTGAATCGCGCTTATCGCGTCATGATGTTAAACTCATTCGAGTAACATCTTCACCATCCGGTGAAACCAAATCTCAAGCGGTAACCACGGCTTGAGTAACTGATACTTGCCATGCTGATGATTTTCCAACTAGTGAAACCACTCCTCAAACGGTAACCACGGCTTGAGTAGCTGATACTTGCAATGCTGATGATTTTCCAACTAGTGAAACCACTCCTCAAACGGTAACCACGGCTTGAGTAGCATCTTCACCCACTGGCAAAACCATATCTCAAATGGTAACCACGGCTTGAGACTAGCGTATGCTTGCAATGATGATGCATGATTTTTTTTTCAGCGTAATGCTCCATAATCATGGAAATGCTACGCGATTTACTTCTTTTTTTTTGTTATGCAATATGCTATGCTTATTCTACATGATGTATGTATAAAAGAGGTATCCCCCTCAAGGGACTCTTCTGGGAGCTCGAGACACTCTGCTGAGGATCTCGCCAATACTCCGATCTCCACCCTGCTGGGGAATAGCACTGCTGCTGGGGAAAGGCAACCCTTGCTGGGGATAACCTCCTTCTTTGCACCCAATCCGCTTGGGGATTTGCTGGGGAATAAACCACCAACACTCTGTGGGGATACACCAGACTTTGACTTGCTGGGGATATAAATCCCGACTCTGCTTGGGAAACCCTCACAGATACCTCCGCTGGGAAACAGCAACCTTCGGGCCTGGCGACTGGGGAAGCATCGATCTGAAACCTGCTGGGGATAACCATCCTAACCCTGCTAGGGAATCACAGACCTTGAATCTGCTGGGGAATTAGTCGTTCTGACTCTGCTTGGGGAGGAGGACAGTCCGGTACTGAACACCCGTCGACTCGTCGAACCACGATATTCACCGTTCACTCCGTACTCTACGGAAATCGAACTCCTGGGATTTATACAGACTTTTCAATTTTCAGACTTTGAAGAGTCTTCTTGATTAATTTCAAGGGTCGCCGTACGTCCATCACCGTCATTTCATCGTTATTCCATTCATTCGCTCGTCCCTGATCGGACTCCATGGGGATTTGTTTTGTCAACAGCTTCCACATCACAACCTGCAAGTGAGTGAAAATACCTAACAGCACCTGCAAAAGAGATCGTTAGATAAAACCGTGCCCCAGGCGTGTCAAGATTTCAACACTTGAGTCACTCAACCTTCCGAATAAGATTTCAAGCTTTCAATCTTATAAGCACGCATTGGAAGGGACCTGTATGTCTTAAAATGCAAGATTCTTTATCACAATAATTGGATGTTTTTGCAATCAAAGCGGCAATGAAAAACAAAAACAAAATTATTCGACTGAATATGCATTTTATTGATTGAAAAGTGTGTGGCTCAAATTGAGCAATACAAAAGGAAGCAATTCCTGAAAAGAGGTAATTGCGCACAAAAGGAAAAATCTATCCTAATGGCAATGTGAAACCCGTGATCTCCTCGAGTTCCAACTCGGTTACACCCCATATGTCCTCAGACTCTCCTTGCTTTCTGCCTTCTGAACAAGACGATTCTGATTGATCCCCACCGGGTATTATCCATGATGCTTTAACCAAAGCGCAAACGATCATGCTAGACGCAGTTGTTCGTTTCAATCCCTCTTTTGCCTGGACCGCCCTTTCGGGTTTTCAGTCCACCGGGATACCCTTTTTTGCCCAAGTCGCCTTTCCAGGTTTTCGACTTGCCGGGTGTACATTTTTCATTTTATCCCTAATTTTTGCCCGAACCTTTCCTTTCTGTTTTTTTTGGTTCGCCGGGATGCCCATTTTTGCCTGGACTATTTTATTCTTTTCGTCCAGCGGGTCTCTTTATACGAAGTATTTTTTAACTGCGTCCGCATTCACAGGGGATGGAAAAATCCTCGCCATCCATGGTCGTTAGCAACAAGGCTCCGCCAGAGAAGACCTTCTTGACCACGAATGGACCTTCATAATTAGGTGTCCATTAGCCCCTACGATCGTTTTGAGGAGGAAGGATCCTTTTCAGCACCATATCACCTACGTGATATACCCGAGGTCGTACCTTTCGGTCAAAAGCATGCTTCATCCTTTGCTGGTATAACTGCCCATGACAGATAGCCGCCAGCCTCTTTTCCTCAATCAGGCTCAACTCTTCGTACCGGGTTCTTACCCATTCCGCCTCTTGCAACTTCACGTCCATCAGGACTCTCAAAGAGGGAATCTGGACCTCAACCGGTAGCACGACTTCCATCCCATATACCAGTGAAAAAAGCGTTGCCCCAGTAGATGTACGCACCGGAGATCGATACCCAGGATACAAGCTTCCTACTCAATCACACCGTCGGTGCATTCAAACGTTATCCGGGCAACAAAAGGAATGTGGGATCCTTTCGGTGTAACCAAAGCAATAACAACTCCTTCACATTAACCCCATCAGACATCAGAATCCATTCGGATTCAGGGTCAGGCCCCTCCTCCGGGATCGGTTACTCTCAATCTTTCGATTAGAGCACCTCGAGATGTCCTCATCAGGGAACTCAAACTTCATCGGTTGATAATCCTCCACGGGTTGCTGGGCGATGTAATCAGACAATACACTCCCCTTGATTGCTTTCCGAGAGGTATATCGAATATCGTATTCAATCAAAATCATTGGCCCTTTCGCAACCCGTCCGGTCATTGCTGGCTCTTTCAGAAATCTACCTGATCAGATCCATCTCGAAATCCACAAAGTGGTATGAACCAGCATATACTGTCTCAGTCAGCGAGCAGCCTATGCCAAAGTACAGCAAGTTCTCTCGAGCAGTGAATGTACTGTTTCACAGTCGATGAACTTTTTGCTAAGGTAAATTGCATGCTCTTTTCGACAAGACTCGTCATGCTGACCCAATACACCTCGTAGACCCCTCGAAGGCCGTCAAATACAGAATTGATGGTCGTCCCTCCACAGGGAGACATCAGAATCGGAGGCTCCTGCAACTTATTCTTTTATCTCTCACTGCCCCTTGGCAATCATTATTTCACCTGACCGTTTGATCTCTTTTTTTTTCAACAGCTTGAGTATAGGTTCACACGTGGCTGTTAGAGGAGATGTGAACCATGACATGTAGTTCAATCTACCTAATAGACCACGAACCTCTTTTTCTGTTCTCGGTTCTGTAGCGGTGTATTCGTCGCTATATGATTTATCGATTAAACCATAAGCAAAGCATACAATGAATTTCGAGTCGCCACCGCACTTTTATTCATCCAAAGGACTGGCTAAAAAGCGAACAAAAGCCTAAGAAGTTTTACACGTAGAAAACTAATAAAAAGATCAGAGAGTCTGGGTAAGGGGTAAATTACGCAATGGGAAGGTGTTAGGCACCCATCACGTCCTAGGTACTCCTAGGGAGCCCTTTTCACACTTGTTGTATAAAATTGTTATTTGTTATGACATAAGCATTGTGCAAACATGATTGGGATGATGAGAAAAGAATATACAATTTTATTGGGTTTGAACGGATGAACCCGTTGCCTACGTACCTTCCATCAAAGGTAAGGATCAAAACGCCGTAGTTCGGCTAAAAGATTTCCAAAAGTTGGTGGATTCAATTTTAAACAATAGCACTGAGGCTCTTCATTATCAATGGGAGAAAACTCGACCAAGACCAACATCCACCATGCGAGGATAGCTTCGACGTACTAGAGGGGTTAGCCCTGTTTTCAGTACGGAAGTCTTATAATCGACTCACTAAGGATAAGGTGAGGTTTACATCAACCACAAAGATAATTGAAACCTATGGCTAATGCATGAAAAGATTAACAATGGACAAAACCAAAACAATTAAATGTGTGAAGTTAATTGATTGTGATTGTGAAAGTAGGGTCAAAGTATGGTTAAGATTAATTCAAAAGAAGTATTATGAAATGGAGTTTGAAAAAAAAGTCAAGGACTTGGGGTCCAGGTTTTTAATTTGAAAACATGAAGATGTTTGCACAATATCTATGTCAAGTTTGAAATCAAAGTGTGAAAAGGTTTAGGACACAATGGGGATGAATGGATGAAGATGGATTGTAAAACTTCTTAGAGGGTTCACTTCTTGAAATCATATAGAAGATGATTCAAGTGTGTCCTTTGGGAATGGCAATGAGTAATAACAAACAAACAAAGAAGAAAGTCAACAAAAGCGGATACCGGATGCCAATCACTGGGCTTATACCAATCTCCTAAAACAGAACTGGATATCAGAGGCCACTCTATGGACTTACACTAATCTCCTCAACAAAGAAATAAAAAGAATGGATACCGGATGCCAATCTGTCTGGACTTATACCAATATCCAACATATGATCATAGGAAAGCAAATGCCAACTTGCAGGGACTTACAATTGCATCCTCACATAAACAAAGAAAAGCAAAACATGGATGTCAGATGCCAATCTATCTGGGCTTACTCTAACCTCCACAGTATGGTCCTAGGAATACAAATGCCAACTTGCAGGGACTTATAATTGCATCCTCACATACAATCAAACAAAGCAACATGTGATCATGGGAAAGCAAATGCCAACTTACAGGGACTTATAATTGCATCCTCACATAAACAAACAGAAGCAACATATGATCACAGGAAAGCAAATGCCAACTTACAGGGACTTATAATTGCATCCTCACATAAACAAACAGAAGCAACATATGATCACAGGAAAGCAAATGCCAACTTACAGGGACTTATAATTGCATCCTCACATACAACCAACAAATGCATCAAGCAAAGAGATGAGTGGCCAATGAAATGGTCTTACAACTCACTTCCATATCATAGAAACAATGGCCAAAGGAATGGTCTTACAATTGTTCTCAATGGGCAAACAACAAAGATATGATGTCACAAAGACAAATGAGATGATCATGCAATAATGAGCAATTAATGATGATAAATGCATAAAGCATGCAAGCAAACATGTGCATATGAAGATAAGCAATCAATCAATGAAATCATTCAGCACACACTATAACCAAACAGGGAGGCTCACACAGAAGGGCTAGGCATTGAAGCCAACTGGAATAGGGTCAATGGTGCTCTTAACCTTGCCATTGAGGGGCTAAGGTGAAGCAGATGAAAGGATATGAGGGGTGTGCCTCATTGCTCTTATCCCTGGTCAGGGAGAGCATTTGAATATCAGAAGGTGTGGGAGTTCAGAAAGTAGGAACTCTCTCCACAGATTATTGACTCGATAGATCTTGGGTTTGGATCTCAATGCTACAACCATGTAATGGGAGCAAGGAGAAGACTCACAGAATAGTAGGAGATAGGTTGCTTATCTCTTTGATCTACCAATTGCCTTATTTGAAGGACTTTTCCTGCTTGGGACAAATATAAACACACACAAGCATTGCCTCTTAAGGAGGACTTCAGACAGTTGCCTGGCCAAGTAACAGGCCAGGTCTTCCAGACTACATGAAGAAAAAGGGATTATACCTCAATGCAAATTGCTATAAAGCAAAGCAAAGCAAGTTCAAAGAACTAAGCAACTAATGGTACCTGAAATAGTCAAACAGAATCAGTACACAATTCAAAAATCAAAGCAAAATGAGAATAGAATTAACAGTCAACATAATCAGATGAATGTGCAAAGCACAAGACTCAAATCATATGAGTCAAGCCACCTACAAAACAAAGAGGTTAGCTAATGATAAACAATCAAGCTTAATCAAATTGGATTGTTCTCTTTGAAGCATTTGTTGCTTAACCTGAAACAATGAACTCAAACATAAGCAACAGGACCACTAGGACAAGCCTAGGGTCAAAATGAGATGAGAAAGTCAAAACAGCAAGGGATAGTCAACCAAAATCAAGTTTAAACAATCAAGAAGCAAACTCAATTGGTCCCACATTCATATCATGCATCATCATCATTTCATAAGCAAAAGAAGTCAAAGCATGGCAAATGAAAGCTCATAGAAGTCAACAGCAAGACTTAACTCAAAACCAAACATAATCAATTTCAAAAATAATCAAATAAATCATGATCAATCATAATCCATAACATGACATGCATATCAAATTTCAGCTCATTTGGATCATGGGAAGATAGTCAATGAAAATCAGAAAGTCAAAGCAAGTTTAAGCATGCTCAAAGAAGTCAACCAAACATGTATCAACTTCAAAAATTCATAAATCAGTGATAACATATGAGAAATGAATGGGATCAACACCATGGCCAAGCTTAAGATGTCTAGTAAACACATGTCAAATTTCATGTTCATCCAATAAAGTATGAGAATTTCACAAATGAAATGGCAACATGTATCACAAAAGTCAACATTTTGGTCAAACAGGGGAGAAAATCTCAAACAATTGGGAAATGCCACAATTAATTCCAAGAAAATTCACATGTAAACTAGATATACAAGAGTAGGATCATGCAAAAATTCACATCAATTGGAGGTCAGGAAGCATGGTATCAAAAATCATGAAATTGCACATCAATGGTGTGACACAAATTGTCACACCCTAATTCAAAAATTCATAACTCACAATCCAGATAAGATAAATTCACAAACTCTACACCAAAATCACCATGGATGAGTCTAGTTTGTGTACAAAAAATTTCAGATCAAATGGATAATGCATGACTATTTCACAATTGAATTGGTAAAAGGTACAAAATATTGATACATGAACAAAACCCTAATACCATTTAAAATTCACTCATCCAAAAAATCAGCAAAAATCATGATAAAATACTAGACATCAAGATGAACACAATACAAAAATTCCCATGAAATTTGGATTAAAATCGAAGATTCTATGATTTTTGGAAGTTTATGTAACAAGATGAAATAATATTATGAAATAAAATGATTTGAATAAACAAATAAACCCTGCCGTGGCATATTTGTAATATCTGGGAAAGTTTAATGAAACGGTGAGTATTGCTGGGAGACGTGGCACTCGGTAACAGGGCATGGCAATGAAATAGTAGATTTCTCATGCAAACAAACACAAACGCGATGCAGTCCAGATTTCTGGGTTTTGGAAAAATAGGGTTTGTACAGCTACAATACTCATCATCTCAAATTCGACTCAACCATTTAATTTTCCAGAAACACAAATTGAGAGCAATATTCGAACCAGCCAAGCATCATCATCAACATTCTATCATTTATTTTCAGTAACTTAAACTAAAACAAAAGAAATAAGCAAAAACAACATTTAACATGCAACTTCAAATCATCATTATTCACTCATCACTCGACCATTTTTATGGATCCAAAGCTCAATAGAATCAGCGAAACAAAACCTACCTAAAGCATGGCATGGTTTAGAGAAATAAGTGAATCGAAAATTTACTTGTTCTTGAAGACAGAGCTGAAACAGTGGTGGTTTGAGGGTTTGGCTCAAAACAGATGCCCTTTCCAGCTTGCAATGATGAATGGTTAGTGACTTGTAGCTCAACAACCTTTGGAATGTCTTCAAACCAGATCTGCCATTGATGGAGCTTTGGATGAAACAGTTGTTTGAGTGCTTTACAGTAGGAAAATGAAGCTTGCAATCAACTCAAAATGGTGAGCACATGAGGAAACCAACAAGACAGTTCGAGTTCTTTTGGGTTTTTTTAGCCAAAGTTCAAAAATGAGGAAATGAGATTTTTGAGAGAAAAGAGTTTTTTCTGTCTTCAATTGATGGCTGCTAGGGTTGGAATTGACAGAAAATGAGTTTATATATCTCTGTTTTCTATTGGCTAATGAAGTGCTAATCATGCTTTGCTAAAAATGACCATTTTGCTAATTGGAGCATTTTCACTTAGGTGGTGAGGTGTAAGGTGCTAGCTGCGAAATTGGGCTTGCAAACATGACCAAAATGCATTTTCTGAACTATCTCAATTGGCAAAGTGTGTTAAAATTGGTTAATTCACAAAATCACTTTTGCACCACACTTGAAATTAATTAATGCAAGTCCAAAAAGGCTATTTTGAATGGTGAAGTTTTGGTGAATGATGATGACATTTTTGGAAAGAGGGGATCAAATATGACTTGTAGGAAAACCCCCACCAAATTTGGCCAAATGGTTTGGGAGATATGGCCTTTTGAAGTTCATAAATTTTTGAAAATGAAATGATCATATCTTGCCAACCATACATGGGAATTGAGAGTTCTTGGACTTTTTGGAAATGGGAGAACAAGATCTTCAACTTTCATGTTGGGCAAAAATTCATTTGAAGCTTGTATCATGATGTAAGTTTGGGATCAAGAAGTTTCCATTTTTGGCAAATTTGAATTACAGGTCAACTTTCTATTTCTGGAAATTTCTTGTTTGACTTCAAATTCTTCCATGATGGTGTTTGACATGATATATGAGGCCTATGTGGACATGAATGAACTCCCTCAAACCAATTCCTACCATCAAATCACTGATTAAATCCATAGTTGACCAAGTTTGACTTTTCTAGGGTTTTGCATGACTGAAGCATGTTCTGGTGAATTCCAAACCCTAATTTCTTGAGATCTTGATTCCAAATAATATCACAACATATATGAACTCTTGATTATTGATCATGGTGCCCAAGTTCTTCAAGAATGACCACCATCCACTGCAATGACTGACTTTGACTGATTTTGACCTAATTGGCTGATGATTGCTTCAGCTGCAAGTAACATGGTTAGCTGGCAATATTTTTGTACTTTTTGGTTAGTAAACATATGAAAGGCAAAGATATACAAATGCAAAGCATGCTTGGTGATCAAGAACTAACTCACAAGGCAACCCACCCACTAGGAGGAAAACTAGGGCATGCAATGATCCTTGAGGCCATGATATGATATGATATGGGCCATGAGGGATCTTAGGGCCAAAATTGGGGTCTTACAGATGCCCCTATTTAAGGTCATTCTAGCCGGAGAAGTGAAGTTTAGAAATCTTCATCTCGACGCGGTAGAATGGGCTTAAATAACAGTAATGAGACAAATTTTGGTCCCTAAGAGACTTCATGATGCAAATGTGTGCATGCAAAAGACACAAATTCTGTGGGGAATATGGTTCACACAGAAGAAAAGACGATCCATCGGAGTAGTACACTCACCAGGAACAGAGACTCTAACAAGACTCTTGTTGGGGATAAACAAAACTGACACAACGTGAACAAAACACGACTCTGATTAGGGAACAGAAAACAGACTGGAGACCTCACTGGGGAGTGAAGGACTCACACCGGGGAAAAGAATTCCAAAGGAAAATAAATCCATTGGAGAGACACAAGCTGACTCCTGGAGAGAAGCAACAGGAAACTTCACTGAGGAAGTACCAAACAATGAGGTGTTACCGGTATAAGGGCAACAAACTCAGGAAGAATGAGTATCTAAGACCGGTATAAGGGTGAGCGATATCAATCAACCAACATCTGAGAAAGACCTGGAAAAGGTACATAAACTCAGGAAAGTCTGACTCCACAAGGGACCGAGGTCAAAATAGGGAGCAGAAAGGAAGGAACACCAAGGATACCGGGTTGTAGGTATGTAACAGGTGACCCACCAAAGACGTGAATTGGTGTGTGTTCCAAAACACTCATCATCCTGAAGAGAGCGAAAGCAAACTTGTTTATAGGATGGATATTTGATTCTGTAAAGAACGCAAATCTTACTCAGTTGGGGAAACAAACAAAGTGTTCGACAAAAGAGTGCATGAGATATATTATCTATAGCCGTCAAAACGTAGATAATGTACTCGCATGGAAAGTTATCCTGAACCGGGTTGTAGGTTGTTTATAGGATAAGATCCGAAATCGTGAATTGGTTTGTGTTCCAAAACACTCATCACCCTGAAGAAAGCTATAACAGCAGACTTGTTTATAGGATGGATATTCAATTCCACAAGGAATATGAATCTTACTAAAGGAAGATTATCCTGAACCGGGTTGTAGGTTGTTTGTAGGATAAGATCCGAAATCGTGAATTGGTTTGTGTTCCAAAACACTAATCATCCTGAAGAAAGCTAGAACAGCAGACTTGTTTATAGGATGGACATTCGATTCCACAAGGAATGCGAATCTTACTCTGCGGAGAAAACAATCAAAAGATTGACCCAAGAGCGAACGAGATATAATATCCATTACCGTCAGAACGTGGATAGAATACTCACAAAGGAAGATTATCCTGAACCGGGTTGTAGGTTGTTTATAGGATAAGATCCGAAGACGTGAATTGGTTTGTGTTCCAAAACACTCATCATCCTGAAGAAAGCTAGAACAACAGACTTGTTTATAGAATGGACATTCAATTCCACAAGGAATATGAATCTTACTCGACTGGGGAAGATCAACAAAGGATTCCGACCAAAGAGCGCATGAGACATATTATTCATTACCGGCAGACCGTGAATAATATACTCGAAAAGAAGAGACACCAGAGATACCGAGGTATATAATAGGTGACTAACCAAAGACGTGAATTGGTATATATGCCAAAACACTCATCATCCAAAACACAAACTGGTTAAAGGATGGATATTCGATTCTACAAAGAATACGAATCTTGCTCAGCTGGGGAAAATCAACAAAGGATTCCAACTAAAGAGCGCATGAGATATATTATTCATAGCCGTCAAAACGTGAATAATAACCTCGCATGGAATATTATCCTTAACCAGGCTGTAGGTTGTTTATAGGATAAAATCCGAAAAGAAAGGCATCGGGATACCAGAATAGGTATATAATGATGACCAATCAAAAGGAGCAACAGACATTACCAACAAAAGGGTAAATGAAAGGCGATCTGCTGAGGATTCACTGGTGAGAATCAATGATCCGGGGAACACAATCACTGACACAAGGTGAAAGGACCCGCTGGGGATAAAATTGCTAGCATACGGCAATTATCCACAAAGGACTTGCTGGGGATATAAGTGCTGATCTGAGCAACTTATCCAAGCAAAGGAAAATCGACATCAAGAACTAGATGAAGATACCCACGAGGGAAATTGTCAACGGTTGGGATGAACAACAAAGTTAACTCTGCAAGGAGAGAACAAGGTTTATAACTACCGATTTGTAGGAAAACCGCAAAGATAGGACTTACGACTGCTGGTTTGTAGGCAGAGGGCCAAAAGGGTGGAGGTGACCACAAAATTAGGGTTTACATCTACCGAATACGGGGTAGAAGACCAACAACTCCACGTGGGGATAGAACAAATCACAAATCCGCACGGGAAACCAAGATAGGGTTTATAACAAACCGCAAACTGCTGAAGAGCAGGAAAATAGGATTTACGACTACCGACTGTTAGGTAGAAAACCAAAACTCTGGCTGGAGAAATAAAAGGTGTATAACCACGAATTCTGTCAAGAAAGCCAGGAAAAATAGGACTTATAACTACCGGTATGAGGGTAGAGGCCCAAAAACATTCCGCTGGGGAACAACCCACTGGGAAGCACAAGACTTGTGACAAATAGCCGATTCGGGAACAATCCGAAAAGACGGACTGAATCAAAACATGTCCTAATGAGGATATAACTCAAATAGGAAAATCCATCCCAATATATGTGTTGGGAGGAAACGGAAGAAACCGTCATCCACGAGGATATATCTCGGTGGGGAACTGCAGAAGGAAAGACAAACATTTTCTGCTTATGGGGCTGACTCTATATGGAGAGATTTTAAACACCCGACATCTGCTTGGGGAGATCTACAAAGAGATCTATATCACCATAGCAGGAGACACGACAAACAAAGGATACATGGCAAGAAATGCAACATGAATATCTGAATGTTTATGAATATGCATGAATATGCGTGATTTATGTTTGATGAATGCTGACAAAACAGACAATTCTAACACAACAGGTTCAGGAATCAAACATCCGGTATTATACTTCCAGGGGAAAAACAGCTGGAAAGTCAATCTGCGGAGATCTACATGCTGTAAAGCAAAGATCTGCGGGTACTGCTGAAGAAGCAGAGGGTCGGAGATATTAGGAAACAACCCAATCAGGGTACAGAAAGTCACAACAGGCAAAACAGCCACCAAGACGAATCTGTTGGGGAACAAGAGAAATCCCAAAGTATCTGCAGGGGATCCCAGTGTCAACTGAGAAACAAAAGGTGCGTTGCACAAGCACGAACCGCTGTAGAAGCAACTCCACACAACTCCGCTGGGGAATAACCCACTGAGGGAGAATGATATCATCCAAATAGAATCTAACTGCATAAGCAACTCTACTGGGGAAAACTGTCGGCTACTCTCTTGGGGAACAAACCACTGAGGGAGGACAGATCAAACAAGTATATTCTGCAACAAACCACTCTACTTGGGGAGAATACACATAGAAAACTGATCACAACAAGTAGATTCTGCAATATAAGCCACTCTACTGGGGATCACAAACAGTCAGGAAATCAATCCGTTCACTGGAGGCCAAAGCCATCATCCGACCATACTGGGGATTGAAGGAGTATTCAACAGGCAAAAACTGCCACAACAAACATTCCGCAGACTATGCTGAGGAAAAGATGGATGAACACACTGGGATATCAACCCGAATCAAACAATGAGTAGGAAAATAAATCCTGCTCTGCTGAAGAGAAAAAACTCTGATGGAGAGATAGCAACAATTCCGCAGACGACTTCGCCGGGGAAAAGGTAAAGTACCGGGTATCAAACCGCTGACTTACCGAGTCTTTAAAAAAGAAAGCGATCATGCTGAGGAAACAGACAATTCCGCTGGCAACTGCACTGGGAAGAGTGACAATAACTCTGCTCACGAATCCGATGGGGATATCAATAACAGCTCTACTCGTGACTGTGCTGAGGAGACAAATAAGGTCTGGGGCAAACGACCCACCGGAGAAAATGACGGGCACCAAAATGACAAACCATCAACCGCCGAAACTCACAAAGAAACACCCATGCTAGGGAAGACTGCTGCCGGAGAAAACGAAGTCTTCAACAACACTCTGTTTGCGACTATACTGGGGAACAACCCCAACAACAACTCTGTTTGAGGAACAACCCCAACAAAGATCTGAAAAAAGAAGATACAACCAAACCAGGAATATGAACAAATGTCTTACCTGTTGGAAATCATGTCACCCTCGGGAGAGCACTGAGATATTCTTGAGTATCCTTTCAATCTTGTGAATGTTCACTTCGTTTAAAACAATATTTTTTGAAAAATTTGATTTGTTTAAAACAATGACATTTTATCAATTTAAAGCATGCAAAACATTTGTTGAATTGAAACAAATAAGAGTGCAAATAATTGGATAAAAAGCTCAAATTGATTTGATGGAATGGTAGCCTGCAAATGGCAAGACTCCATAGATCTGTACAAATTTGAAATCAGTGATATATATTGGAAGAGGGCTACATTGAACATAATGATCCTTTCTCTACCAATTTGAATCTCGATGTATCCGAAGCTTCGGTTGACGACGAATCGAGAATCTTCTGACGAAATGACGACTGGTAAATAGAAAGTCTTGTCAGGATGCAGTTACTTGCCAAATCCCTAATTTTTGCCTAGATTGCCCCAGAGTGAGGTACTCAATCTAGCGGGATGCAAATATTCTTTTTTTTCAAGTCTCTAATTTTTGCCTGGATTACCCTTGCGGGTTCTCCACCGAGACGCTCATTTTTGCCTAAGCCGCCCTTTCGGGTTTTCAACTTAGCGAGCTATTCTGTTTTTCATTTGCATATACTTTTTTTTTAGGCAAAGTATCTCTTGACTGCATCTGAATTCACAGGACGAGTGAAATCCTCCCCATCCATTGTTGTAAGCATCAAAGCTCCGCCTGAAAAGGCTCTCTTAACAACATATGGACCCTCGTAGTTTGGAGTCCACTTGCCCCTGGAATCGGGCGCGAAAGGCAAGACTTTCTTGAGCACGAGGTCACCTTCTCGGAACACACGAGGCTTGACCTTCTTATCGAATGCTTTCTTCATTCTCTGCTGATATAACTGACCATGGCACATGGCAGTTAATCGCTTCTTTTCAATCAAATTCAACTGGTCATAACGACTCTGAACCCATTCAGCATCAGTCAACTAGGGACTTGAGGGTATACTTTTTTTCTTTTTCTTTTGGAAAAATTTTGAAATTTTTTTCCTGATTTTTGATTTTTTTTCATCTTTTTCACCCTCTTCTTTTTTTTTTTTTTTTTTTTTTTAATTTTAAAATTACATTTGTAATGCCCCAATTTGACTGTTTAGCTGATTCTCATGATACAGCTGAATAGGCTCCTTTGGTGCTCAAGAAGTCGGGTAATCTCATCAGGAATCCCCTTCAACATCCTCTTCCTCTGCCTCGGATACAAGGAATTCAAGATTGGGAGATGGCGTTGGATCATTATGTTCAATGGGTTTAGAAATCCCTGCATAATGATTCTGGATAATGAAAAGCTTTTGAATTTAAACAAGCAAATCATTTATGCAGATGAAAAGTTGTTTTCTTGTTTTTCAGGGTTTTTTGTGATCACTGATTTCGTGCAAAAAGCAAAAAGTGAAAACAAATGGAAAAACAAATGTTTAACAATGCATTAACTGAATGAAAACATCATTGTATTAAATGCTGCCAACAATGTCATCACTTCTCCTTTTGGCATGGGAGAAGGGTTTTGCACAAAGTGAACAAATCACGCTGACTTATGAATGACCGTAGGAACATCCACAGCGACCCAATTGTGGCAGACACCACCAGGTATGATGAAATTGTTCGGATCTTCTGCATCCTCTTCCAAGATAGCAGCAGCTTCCTCTTCAGGTTGATCAGCATGGATGAATCCTCCACTCGTGAACAAACCTTGCTCATTAAATGCCCCAGAACAGTAGCCAATGCCGGCCCGGGATTGGTTAACCAGGAATAAATCCATCAACAACACTAAGTCTGGCAAATATCGCTCTGAGTTCAAAATTCTCTTGCTCAGGATGATCCATCAATCTGGCAGAATCGGCTCTGGTATAGTACCGGCAAAGTGCGTCTTCAAAATAAATGAAGATCGCAGGGTCAGACCACAGGACGGGAGACCGAAACAAAACACCCGCTTATGCAAATGATGCATGAAGTGTTTGTGCATATGCTTGTTTTTATATCAAAGGAACCCGAGGGTTTTATTTGCAAACTTTGAAATATTTAAGCATTTTGATCGGATATGAAAAATATCTCATCAGACATATCAGGTGAAAAAATTTTCTCGGTTTTTTCATGTTTGAAGATTTTTGCAAATAAACTCCTTTGAGTTCCTTGAAAATTTTCTTTTTTCTGATGACATGGATGCAGATGAATGTATGAATGCATGAATGCAACAATCACACTCAAGGATCAAACAAGGCACACCAGACAAAGGTCGTGGGAAAGCTCTATGTATCCCTAATATCAATCATCCATTTTGGTGGATTTAGGTTTTCACCTTATCGACACCCAAGTTCCATTGATATTAACGGTACATGAACCGACTCTAACATCCTTAATATTAACCAGCCGCTTTGGTGGATTTTGGTTTTACACCTGATCCGGGTTCCATTGATATTAACGGTGCTTGAACGACTCAACCACGAATCACGGGTTTGTTGAGAGTCACGAGCATGGAGTCTCGGTTAAGAACCACCCAAAGGGAGTGTACTAGGGTTTAAACCTGCCAGACATGTTCTACCAGAGGTTCCCATAATCATCGTTCCATCTTTCGAATATTATCGGAGGAACGAATACTCGTATTCCAAGAATATTCTCAAGAGAAACTCTTATGGGTGTAGTATCGCGTAACGATCGCATCAGAACTTACATCTGAACGACCTCCGCACTACGTTCCTAAAAATAGGCCAAGATGGGTTTGGTAAACTACGGTCCTTGGCTTCTGCGGCACATGATTGAAAGAATAATGCCTAACCACAAATAACTTGTGTGACATTATTAATCCAACATGACCTCCACCAAGTGAATGGGCTCGCAAGTCAACTGGCTAAGGAATACTCCACACCAGTCAACAAGACTATGCCATTCTCCTATCCTAGAGTGCCCTCGAGTTCGGGTATAGAACTCATCTCACAGATCACCAAAGCAAACAGCAATTGTATATCAAGCAATTCAAACATTACAATCAATACAGTTATCCCAAATTGTACAAAAATATGTCATATAACAAATAACAATATAGCACAACAAGGGTGAAAAGTGGGCAATACCACCAAGGATTCTGGTGAGATTTCCCCAGCAGAGTCACCACTTTTCTGTAGCGGTGTATTCGTCGCTATATGATTTATCGATTAAACCATAAGCAAAGCATACAATGAATTTCGAGTCGCCACCGCACTTTTATTTATCCAAAGGACTGGCTAAAAAGCGAACAAAAGCCTAAGAAGTTTTACACGTAGAAAACTAATAAAAAGATCAGAGAGTCTGGGTAAGGGGTAAATTACGCAATGGGAAGGTGTTAGGCACCCATCACGTCCTAGGTACTCCTAGGGAGCCCTTTTCACACTTGTTGTATAAAATTGTTATTTGTTATGACATAAGCATTGTGCAAACATGATTGGGATGATGAGAAAAGAATATACAATTTTATTGGGTTTGAACGGATGAACCCGTTGCCTACGTACCTTCCATCAAAGGTAAGGATCAAAACGCCGTAGTTTGGCTAAAAGATTTCCAAAAGTTGGTGGATTCAATTTTAAACAATAGCACTGAGGCTCTTCATTATCAATGGGAGAAAACTCGACCAAGACCAACATCCACCATGCGAGGATAGCTTCGACGTACTAGAGGGGTTAGCCCTGTTTTCAGTACGGAAGTCTTATAGTCGACTCACTAAGGATAAGGTGAGGTTTACATCAACCACAAAGATAATTGAAACCTATGGCTAATGCATGAAAAGATTAACAATGGACAAAACCAAAACAATTGAATGTGTGAAGTTAATTGATTGTGATTGTGAAAGTAGGGTCAAAGTATGGTTAAGATTAATTCAAAAGAAGTATTATGAAATGGAGTTTGAAAAAAAAGTCAAGGACTTGGGGTCCAGGTTTTTAATTTGAAAACATGAAGATGTTTGCACAATATCTATGTCAAGTTTGAAATCAAAGTGTGAAAAGGTTTAGGACACAATGGGGATGAATGGATGAAGATGGATTGTAAAACTTCTTAGAGGGTTCACTTCTTGAAATCATATAGAAGATGATTCAAGTGTGTCCTTTGGGAATGGCAATGAGTAATAACAAACAAACAAAGAAGAAAGTCAACAAAAGCGGATACCGGATGCCAATCACTGGGCTTATACCAATCTCCTAAAACAGAACTGGATATCAGAGGCCACTCTATGGACTTACACTAATCTCCTCAACAAAGAAATAAAAAGAATGGATACCGGATGCCAATCTGTCTGGACTTATACCAATATCCAACATATGATCATAGGAAAGCAAATGCCAACTTGCAGGGACTTACAATTGCATCCTCACATAAACAAAGAAAAGCAAAACATGGATGTCAGATGCCAATCTATCTGGGCTTACTCTAACCTCCACAGTATGGTCCTAGGAATACAAATGCCAACTTGCAGGGACTTATAATTGCATCCTCACATACAATCAAACAAAGCAACATGTGATCATGGGAAAGCAAATGCCAACTTACAGGGACTTATAATTGCATCCTCACATAAACAAACAGAAGCAACATATGATCACAGGAAAGCAAATGCCAACTTACAGGGACTTATAATTGCATCCTCACATAAACAAACAGAAGCAACATATGATCACAGGAAAGCAAATGCCAACTTACAGGGACTTATAATTGCATCCTCACATACAACCAACAAATGCATCAAGCAAAGAGATGAGTGGCCAATGAAATGGTCTTACAACTCACTTCCATATCATAGAAACAATGGCCAAAGGAATGGTCTTACAATTGTTCTCAATGGGCAAACAACAAAGATATGATGTCACAAAGACAAATGAGATGATCATGCAATAATGAGCAATTAATGATGATAAATGCATAAAGCATGCAAGCAAACATGTGCATATGAAGATAAGCAATCAATCAATGAAATCATTCAGCACACACTATAACCAAACAGGGAGGCTCACACAGAAGGGCTAGGCATTGAAGCCAACTGGAATAGGGTCAATGGTGCTCTTAACCTTGCCATTGAGGGGCTAAGGTGAAGCAGATGAAAGGATATGAGGGGTGTGCCTCATTGCTCTTATCCCTGGTCAGGGAGAGCATTTGAATATCAGAAGGTGTGGGAGTTCAGAAAGTAGGAACTCTCTCCACAGATTATTGACTCGATAGATCTTGGGTTTGGATCTCAATGCTACAACCATGTAATGGGAGCAAGGAGAAGACTCACAGAATAGTAGGAGATAGGTTGCTTATCTCTTTGATCTACCAATTGCCTTATTTGAAGGACTTTTCCTGCTTGGGACAAATATAAACACACACAAGCATTGCCTCTTAAGGAGGACTTCAGACAGTTGCCTGGCCAAGTAACAGGCCAGGTCTTCCAGACTACATGAAGAAAAAGGGATTATACCTCAATGCAAATTGCTATAAAGCAAAGCAAAGCAAGTTCAAAGAACTAAGCAACTAATGGTACCTGAAATAGTCAAACAGAATCAGTACACAATTCAAAAATCAAAGCAAAATGAGAATAGAATTAACAGTCAACATAATCAGATGAATGTGCAAAGCACAAGACTCAAATCATATGAGTCAAGCCACCTACAAAACAAAGAGGTTAGCTAATGATAAACAATCAAGCTTAATCAAATTGGATTGTTCTCTTTGAAGCATTTGTTGCTTAACCTGAAACAATGAACTCAAACATAAGCAACAGGACCACTAGGACAAGCCTAGGGTCAAAATGAGATGAGAAAGTCAAAACAGCAAGGGATAGTCAACCAAAATCAAGTTTAAACAATCAAGAAGCAAACTCAATTGGTCCCACATTCATATCATGCATCATCATCATTTCATAAGCAAAAGAAGTCAAAGCATGGCAAATGAAAGCTCATAGAAGTCAACAGCAAGACTTAACTCAAAACCAAACATAATCAATTTCAAAAATAATCAAATAAATCATGATCAATCATAATCCATAACATGACATGCATATCAAATTTCAGCTCATTTGGATCATGGGAAGATAGTCAATGAAAATCAGAAAGTCAAAGCAACTTTAAGCATGCTCAAAGAAGTCAACCAAACATGTATCAACTTCAAAAATTCATAAATCAGTGATAACATATGAGAAATGAATGGGATCAACACCATGGCAAAGCTTAAGATGTCTAGTAAACACATGTCAAATTTCATGTTCATCCAATAAAGTATGAGAATTTCACAAATGAAATGGCAACATGTATCACAAAAGTCAACATTTTGGTCAAACAGGGGAGAAAATCTCAAACAATTGGGAAATGCCACAATTAATTCCAAGAAAATTCACATGTAAACTAGACATACAAGAGTAGGATCATGCAAAAATTCACATCAATTGGAGGTCAGGAAGCATGGTATCAAAAATCATGAAATTGCACATCAATGGTGTGACACAAATTGTCACACCCTAATTCAAAAATTCATAACTCACAATCCAGATAAGATAAATTCACAAACTCTACACCAAAATCACCATGGATGAGTCTAGTTTGTGTACAAAAAATTTCAGATCAAATGGATAATGCATGACTATTTCACAATTGAATTGGTAAAAGGTACAAAATATTGATACATGAACAAAACCCTAATACCATTTAAAATTCACTCATCCAAAAAATCAGCAAAAATCATGATAAAATACTAGACATCAAGATGAACACAATACAAAAATTTCCATGAAATTTGGATTAAAATCGAAGATTCTATGATTTTTGGAAGTTTATGTAACAAGATGAAATAATATTATGAAATAAAATGATTTGAATAAACAAATAAACCCTGCCGTGGCATATTTGTAATATCTGGGAAAGTTTAATGAAACGGTGAGTATTGCTGGGAGACGTGGCACTCGGTAACAGGGCATGGCAATGAAATAGTAGATTTCTCATGCAAACAAACACAAACGCGATGCAGTCCAGATTTCTGGGTTTTGGAAAAATAGGGTTTGTACAGCTACAATACTCATCATCTCAAATTCGACTCAACCATTTAATTTTCCAGAAACACAAATTGAGAGCAATATTCGAACCAGCCAAGCATCATCATCAACATTCTATCATTTATTTTCAGTAACTTAAACTAAAACAAAAGAAATAAGCAAAAACAACATTTAACATGCAACTTCAAATCATCATTATTCACTCATCACTCGACCATTTTTATGGATCCAAAGCTCAATAGAATCAGCGAAACAAAACCTACCTAAAGCATGGCATGGTTTAGAGAAATAAGTGAATCGAAAATTTACTTGTTCTTGAAGACAGAGCTGAAACAGTGGTGGTTTGAGGGTTTGGCTCAAAACAGATGCCCTTTCCAGCTTGCAATGATGAATGGTTAGTGACTTGTAGCTCAACAACCTTTGGAATGTCTTCAAACCAGATCTGCCATTGATGGAGCTTTGGATGAAACAGTTGTTTGAGTGCTTTACAGTAGGAAAATGAAGCTTGCAATCAACTCAAAATGGTGAGCACATGAGGAAACCAACAAGACAGTTCGAGTTCTTTTGGGTTTTTTAGCCAAAGTTCAAAAATGAGGAAATGAGATTTTTGAGAGAAAAGAGTTTTTTCTGTCTTCAATTGATGGCTGCTAGGGTTGGAATTGACAGAAAATGAGTTTATATATCTCTGTTTTCTATTGGCTAATGAAGTGCTAATCATGCTTTGCTAAAAATGACCATTTTGCTAATTGGAGCATTTTCACTTAGGTGGTGAGGTGTAAGGTGCTAGCTGCGAAATTGGGCTTGCAAACATGACCAAAATGCATTTTCTGAACTATCTCAATTGGCAAAGTGTGTTAAAATTGGTTAATTCACAAAATCACTTTTGCACCACACTTGAAATTAATTAATGCAAGTCCAAAAAGGCCATTTTGAATGGTGAAGTTTTGGTGAATGATGATGACATTTTTGGAAAGAGGGGATCAAATATGACTTGTAGGAAAAACCCCACCAAATTTGGCCAAATGGTTTGGGAGATATGGCCTTTTGAAGTTCACAAATTTTTGAAAATGAAATGATCATATCTTGCCAACCATACATGGGAATTGAGAGTTCTTGGACTTTTTGGAAATGGGAGAACAAGATCCTCAACTTTCATGTTGGGAAAAAATTCATTTGAAGCTTGTATCATGATGTAAGTTTGGGATCAAGAAGTTTCCATTTTTGGCAAATTTGAATTACAGGTCAACTTTCTATTTCTGGAAATTTCTTGTTTGACTTCAAATTCTTCCATGATGGTGTTTGACATGATATATGAGGCCTATGTGGACATGAATGAACTCCCTCAAACTAATTCCTACCATCAAATCACTGATTAAATCCACAGTTGACCAAGTTTGACTTTTCTAGGGTTTTGCATGACTGAAGCATGTTCTGGTGAATTCCAAACCCTAATTTCTTGAGATCTTGATTCCAAATAATATCACAACATATATGAACTCTTGATTATTGATCATGGTGCCCAAATTCTTCAAGAATGGCCACCATCCACTGCAATGATTGACTTTGACTGATTTTGACCTAATTGGCTGATGATTGCTTCAGCTGCAAGTAACATGGTTAGCTGGCAATATTTTTGTACTTTTTGGTTAGTAAACATATTAAAGGCAAAGATATACAAATGCAAAGCATGCTTGGTGATCAAGAACCAACTCACAAGGCAACCCACCCACTAGGAGGAAAACTAGGGCATGCAATGATCCTTGAGGCCATGATATGATATGATATGGGCCATGAGGGATCTTAGGGCCAAAATTGGGGTCTTACAGGTTCAGGCATTCCTTTTTTCTTTTTTTTTTCTTTTTTTTTAGCAGGATCGACCTCGATTCCTCTTTCACTTACAATAAGCCCCAGCAACTAACCGGACCGCACTCCGATAGTGCACTTATCTGAATTCAACCTCCGTTTGAATCGTCTCAACTGGTCCACTCAGCTTGGCCAGATCCACCAGATGCCCCTCTTCTGTTTGGGACTTTGCTATCATGTCATCAACATAGCATTCAATTTCATGATGAATCATATCATGAAACAAAGTCACCATGGCTCTCTGATAAGTAGCATCGGCGTTCTGCTTCTCTAGAGGACAGTCTTCTCTCCATGGTAGCTTGTGCACAACGACATCGGTATCCGACCCTGGCATATCCTGACACGACTAGGTGAAGGTATCCATATGCTCTTTCAACAGGGCTACCATTCTGCTCTCGACTTGCCTCTGAAGCGGCCCCAACTTTTCATTTCTTTTCTGACCTCGGTGGTGCCTGAAATAACAATCTCAACTCGCTCTTCCTGCGGCTGAATCACCTTCTCCTCTTGTTTCGACAACCTGGCTAATCCCAGCAGATCACAATCTTCTTCGCCTTCTTCTTCGACATGATAGATCGGATTGTCGAAGTCATACAGAGGTGTAACCGAATTGTTATCAATGAGATCCGGAGAATTATTTTTCGAAGTCGGAACGAGACAAATCAAAAGGAAGACAAAATGAAAACAAACATTGCCATTTTTATTTGTTTTTAAACTGCAAAAATAAATGAAAAACAAGGAACACCGCTTTTAATTGAAAAACATCCATTTATTTATGATGCAAAATGTTGCAAAATGAAACATGAGGTGGCCCTTACAATGGACCATTACGTTTTGGGCAAAACATATGGCTTTCATGCAAATAAAAACTGAAAAACAAGAAATATTACTCTCCCGGATGAGTGACAGTGATGATCTTTTCAGGCCTTCCAGCTTCCTGGTACGCACGATTTTATCCACGACTCCAGCTCGCGGTCACTGTCAGTTTCTTTACCCACTGTACAGGCGTGACTTGGAACCAACATTCCAGCACTAACAAACGTGAACGGTGGACGACGTCCTCTGTTCTGCTCAGACGAGTCTTGCCCTTCCTGATAGCCAACCCCAAACATATCTGCCTTCACCATAATGCCTATGATCCTTCCCCAGCCTGGGATCCCTCCATTTCTCACCACTTCCACGGCCTGTTTATAAGAAGAAATGGATGGCTTTTTCTCTTTCTCAACACTAATGGCACTTTTTGTAACACCCCAATTAAAATAAGATAATTATTTAATTTAAATTAATATTTTATTTATTAATTTAATTGAATAATTGGAAATTTGGATTATTATTATTATTATTTTGGAATAATAATTATTGGAATAATTATTTATTGGAATATATAAGTTGGAATAAAAAGTCCCAATTTTGAAAAAAAAGGTTTTCACGTGAAAAGGAAAAGAGAAGCGGCTGAAAGAGAGAAAGGGCAAAAGGCAGAGCAAGAGAAGAGGAAAAGCTTGAAGCTGCAGAATTTGCCGGATTAACTCAGGTAAGGGGGGTTTATCATCGGTTAAAGGGTATTATATGATAATATGTACTGGGTAGTGATAACCATTGTTTTACCTCTGATTAGATGGATGCATGATGAATTTGTGAAATATTGGATGAATGAAATTGGATGATAATTGAAAGGGGTTTGGTAGGAATTGGATGTAAAAGTGTTAGATTTTGTGTAATCGAATAAGATAGGAATTGTGTGGAAAATATGGACGATTATTTGGTGTAAATTGGACTGTAGAAGGTTGGATCGGATAGGTTTCGTAATAGAGAAAGCCATTTGCAGATCTGGAAATCTGGTTCTGTAGCAGAGGGTTCTGTTTGCGCGCGATTCGCGGCGCGAAGCCCAGTTCGCGGCGCGAACTGGCAAAATCCAGAGGGGTTCTGTAACGCACCGTTCGCGGCGCGAACCCTGCTGCGCGGCGCGAACTGTGCTGTGCAGAAGTGGATGTTGGTGAGTTTTGAGTACGTTGAGTTGCGAGGCTCTTAGTAAGTCGCTGTAATTGTATTATCAATAATTAACAGTGATTATATGATTGTGTATGGCCAGAGTTGTGAATTTTCTGTGCTGTTGTGGTGCAGTTTTGGTTGTTAGGCTGAGTGATGTAACGTAGCTGAGATATGATGTAGTCGGGATCATTTCCCGTTGTTTTGAGTAGTGTAGGTATCAGTAGAGTACGCTAATACTGTGTTGATTTTATGGCATGATGTGATGTGCTTTTGTGATAAAATGTGTTGATGATATGTGATGGTATGCATAATGCTGTGGATGTATCAGTTATGTATGTATTGTGAATAGACTGTTTTATGGCTTAGAGTGTAAGCATGTGTCTATTCTTGAATTGTTGTTGTTGTTGCCTTGCTAGATGATTAGCATGCATGGCATAGCCTGTGGGGCTGTAGCTAATTCCCATTGTGAGGAATTAGTGAGTAAAATATGGTGGAGTTGTTGTTGATGTTTGCATACTAGATGAGTAGTGTGCATAGTCTAGCCTTGGGGCTGTAGCTAATTCCCATAGTGAGGAATTAGTGAGTGAGTCATTAGATCTCAATGAGTGGGACTAGTGAGTTCAGTAGCCGTATCTGGAGGGATCGGTGAGCTTGAACTGTATGTTCAAGAATAGTCGGTACCGCATATGTTGAGTCTCATTGCATAATGAATGTATGGCATATAATATGAATGGATGTATTCCAGTATTATATGTGTGTTGAATGTTGTGTGTTGTGTTGTTGATGTTGAGTATGGTTGAGATTATACATATGCTATATGTTATTGTCGAGTAGAATGTTTGAGTTGATACTGCAGTTGCTGAGTGCGTAGTCTGGTTAGGGTGAATAAATGCGTATTTACTTAACATTACATAATGTTGTATAATGCTTATTATATTGATTGAGGAACTCACCCTTACAACTATGTTTTTCAGGTAACGAGCAGTGAGTTGAGTAGAAGCTAGTCCTTGGAGTCTAGTGTCGTCCTTAGTGGTCATGCTCTGGTAGATGTAACATCGGGAGGGGATGTTTTAATTATTTTGATGTTGATTGTTGAATAATTTACATGTACTGTGGTACATGTTATTACATGATTGAATTGATTTTCTATCCGCTGCGAATTATGCAAAAGTGTCCTATTTTGATTAAATAAATGAGCATGACAGGATATTTGATGAATATTGTGTGACACCCTTCGGGGCATAATTACTCTGATTGATATGTTATATATTTTAATTAAATATTTTGGGGTATTTAGAAGGGTGTTACATTAGTGGTATCAGAGCATAGTCGGTCGAGTCGAGTCGTAATTATTCTGTTTCCCCTGTACGGAATAGGTGTTGTGTAACCCTATCAGTACTTATTGTTTAGTTGTTGGGTTTCAGAATTGAGATGGCTGGAAGAGGTAGAGATGATGCTGCGATTGCTGAGGCTCTGGGTATGCTAGCTGGAGTACTTGGAGGGAATCCGAATGTTGTGGGAATGGGAGCTGCTCGTCAACTGAGTGAGTTCCAGAAGAACAATCCTCCAATGTTCAAGGGAGCATACGACCCAGATGGTGCTCAGAAGTGGTTGAAGGAGATTGAGAGAATCTTCAGAGTAACTGAGTGTGCTGATAACCAGAAGGTCAGGTTCGGTACACATATGCTGTCAGAGGAAGCTGATGATTGGTGGGTTGCTACCCGCACTGAGTTGGAATCTGCTGGGAATGCTGAGATCACTTGGGCAGTGTTCAGAGAGAGATTCCTGAGGAAATATTTTCCAGAGGATGTTAGGGGAAAGAAAGAGATAGAGTTCTTGGAATTGAAGCAGGGTAACGGGTCTGTTACTGAGTATGCTGCTAAGTTCACAGAGCTGTCGAAGTATTATACTCCCTATAATGAGGCTGCTGGAGAATTTTCGAAATGTGTGAAGTTTGAGAACGGGTTGCGTCCTGAGATCAAGCAGGCTATTGGATATCAGCGGATCCGAGTGTTTTCTGATCTGGTTGACTGTTGCAGGATTTTTGAACAGGATTCCAAGGCCAGAGCTGAGAGCTATCAGCAGAGGGTTGATAGGAAAGGCAAGAATCAGATTGATCGTGGAAAACCGTATGCAGCTGGCAAAGGTTTTCAGAGACAGAGTGGGATGAAGAAGCCTAGTGGGGGAGACTCTAGTGCTCCTGTTAAGTGTTACATATGTGGTCGGGCTGGACATCGTGTTCATGAGTGTACCAGTGCTGAGATGAAGTGTTTCAAGTGTGGAAAAGGTGGTCATTTGGCTGCAGAGTGCCGGTTGAAGACTGTGACTTGTTTCAACTGTGGAGAGTTGGGTCATATCAGTCCGCAGTGTCCTAAGCCGAAGAAAGAGAATCAGTCGGGAGGCAAGGTTTTTGCTTTATCGGGTTCTGAGACTTCTGCAGATGATCATTTGATCCGAGGTACGTGTTATATTAATGGCTTTCCTCTTGTAGCTATTATTGACACAGGTGCGACTCATTCTTTTATATCTTTGGATTGTGCTGTGAAACTTAAGTTAGAGATATCTGAGATGCGTGGTAGTATGGTGATTGATACTCCTGCGAAGGGTTCAGTGACTACTACGTCAGTTTGTTTAAATTGTCCCTTGAGTATTTTTGGTAGAGACTTTGGGATAGACCTTGTGTGTCTTCCATTAGTGCAGATTGATGTTATCCTGGGTATGAACTGGTTGGTGTTTAACCGAGTTTATATCAATTGTTTTGATAAGACTGTGATCTTTCCTGAGATTGAGGAAGGGAAGAGTTTGTTTCTATCAGCGAGGCAAGTGAATGAGGAAGTAGCTGATGGGGCAGAGCTGTTTATGCTGTTAGCGACTTTGGAAGCTAAAGATAAACTAGTGATTGGCGATCTCGCTGTGGTGTGTGATTTTCCTGATGTGTTTCCGGAAGAAGTGAATGAATTACCACCAGAGCGTGAAGTTGAGTTCTCGATTGATTTGGTACCTGGTACTAGGCCGATATCGATGGCTCCGTACCGTATGTCTGCTGTTGAGTTAACTGAATTGAAGAGTCAGTTGGAAGATTTGTTGGATAAGAAATTTATTCGTCCGAGTGTGTCACCGTGGGGTGCACCAGTGTTGTTGGTTAAGAAGAAAGAAGGTACTATGAGGTTGTGTGTGGACTACAGGCAACTGAATAAAGTGACGATCAAGAATCGATATCCTTTGCCGAGGATTGATGATTTGATGGATCAGTTGGTTGGTGCGAGTGTGTTCAGCAAGATAGATTTGAGATCTGGGTATCATCAGATACGTGTGAAAACTGAGGATATTCAGAAGACTGCTTTCAGAACGAGGTATGGACATTATGAGTATTCTGTAATGCCTTTTGGTGTGACTAATGCGCCTGGAGTATTTATGGAGTACATGAATAGGATTTTCCATCCGTACTTGGATCAGTTTGTTGTGGTGTTTATTGATGACATTTTGGTGTATTCGAAATCTGAAGAAGAGCATGCTGAGCATTTGAGAGTGGTTTTAGGAGTGCTGCGAGAAAATCAGTTATTTGCTAAACTGTCTAAGTGTGAATTTTGGTTAGAAGAGGTTAGTTTTCTTGGTCATGTAATTTCAAGAGGTGGTGTTGCTGTTGATCCTTCTAAGATAGAAGCGGTATCTAAGTGGGAAGCTCCGAAGTCAGTTTCTGAGATAAGAAGTTTTCTTGGATTTGCAGGTTATTATAGGAAGTTCATTGAGGGATTCTCTAAGTTGGCGTTACCGTTGACGATGTTGACTAGAAAGGGGCAAGCGTTTGTTTGGGACTCAAAATGTGAAGAAGGTTTCCAAGAGTTAAAGAGAAGGTTAACTACTGCTCCTATCCTGATATTACCGAGTTCGTCGGAACTATTTGAGGTTTATTGTGATGCTTCATTGCTGGGTTTAGGTGGTGTGTTGATGCAGAATAAGCAGGTTATAGCTTATGCCTCGAGACAGTTAAGAGTTCATGAGAGGAACTACCCGACACATGATTTAGAGTTGGCAGCTGTGGTATTTGTTCTGAAGTTATGGAGGCATTATTTATATGGGTCAAGATTTGAAGTTTTCAGTGACCATAAAAGTTTAAAGTATTTGTTTGATCAGAAAGAGCTGAATATGAGGCAGAGGATATGGTTAGAATTTCTGAAGGATTATGATTTTGGGTTGAACTACCATCCGGGTAAAGCAAATGTAGTGGCTGATGCATTGAGTCGGAAATCATTGCATATGTCTATGTTAATGGTTAAAGAACTGGATTTAATTGAACAGTTTAGAGACTTGAGTTTGGTGTGTGAGAGTACTCACAATAGTGTCAAATTGGGAATGTTGAAACTAACAAGTGGTATTTTGGATGAGATCAGAGAGGGTCAGAAATCTGATGTGCTTTTGGTTGATAAGTTGACTTTAGTGAATCAAGGTCAAGGTGGTGAATTCAGAGTTGATGAGAATGGTATTTTGAAATTTGGTAATCGGGTGTGTATTCCGGATGTTGCCGAGCTTAAGAAGAGTATTCTTGAAGAAGGACATCGTAGTGGTTTGAGTATTCATCCTGGAGCTACGAAGATGTATCATGATTTGAAGAAGTTATTTTGGTGGCCGGGAATGAAAAGAGAAATTGCGAGTTTTGTTTATTCCTGTTTGACTTGTCAGAAGTCGAAGATTGAGCATTAGAAGCCGTCTGGGCTAATGCAACCGTTGGCTATTCCAGAGTGGAAGTGGGACAGTATCAGTATGGATTTTGTTTCGGGTTTACCGAGAACAGTTAAGAATTTTGAAGCCATTTGGGTGATTGTTGACAGATTGACAAAGTCGGCTCATTTCATTCCGATCAGAATGGATTATCCGTTAGAGAGATTAGCCGAGTTGTATATTGAGAAGATTGTAAGTTTGCATGGTATTCCGTCGAGTATTGTTTCGGACAGGGATCCTAGATTTACATCGAAATTCTGGGAAGGTTTGCAGAAGGCTTTGGGAACTAAGCTGAGATTGAGTTCTGCATATCATCCGCAGACTGATGGTCAGACTGAGAGGACGATTCAGTCATTAGAGGATCTTTTGAGAGCTTGTGTTTTGGAAAAAGGAGGTGCTTGGGATTGTTATTTACCTTTGATTGAGTTTACCTACAACAATAGTTTTCATTCGAGCATTGGTATGGCACCGTTTGAAGCTTTGTATGGTAGGAGATGTCGGACACCTTTGTGTTGGTATGAGTCCGGTGAGAGTGCTGTGGTTGGACCGGAGATTGTTCAACAGACTACGGAAAAGATTAAGATGATTCAGGAGAAGATGAGGATTGCTCAGAGTCGTCAGAAGAGTTATCATGATAAGAGGAGGAAGTCACTTGAGTTCCAAGAGGGAGATCATGTGTTTCTTCGTGTTACTCCGATAATTGGTGTTGGTCGAGCTTTGAAGTCAAAGAAGCTGACTCCTCGATTTATTGGTCCTTATCAGATTTTGGAGAGGATAGGGGAGGTAGCCTATCGTATCGCTTTACCGCCGTCACTTGCGAATTTGCATGATGTTTTTCATGTGTCTCAGTTGAGGAGATACGTTCATGATCCGTCGTATGTAGTCCAAGTAGATGATGTACAGGGGAGAGATAACCTGACTGTTGAAACATCACCTATGAGGATTGAAGATCGAGAGTTGAAGCAGTTGCGGGGTAAAGAGATTGCCTTAGTGAAGGTAGCTTGGGAAGAACCAGCAGGTGGCAATGTGACTTGGGAACTTGAGAGTCAGATGAAGGAATCTTATCCAGAGTTGTTCGCTTGAGGTATGTTTTCGAGGACGAAAACTCTTTTAGTGGGGGAGAGTTGTAACACCCCAATTAAAATAAGATAATTATTTAATTTAAATTAATATTTTATTTATTAATTTAATTGAATAATTGGAAATTTGGATTATTATTATTATTATTTTGGAATAATAATTATTGGAATAATTATTTATTGGAATATATAAGTTGGAATAAAAAGTCCCAATTTTGAAAAAAAAGGTTTTCACGTGAAAAGGAAAAGAGAAGCGGCTGAAAGAGAGAAAGGGCAAAAGGCAGAGCAAGAGAAGAGGAAAAGCTTGAAGCTGCAGAATTTGCCGGATTAACTCAGGTAAGGGGGGTTTATCATCGGTTAAAGGGTATTATATGATAATATGTACTGGGTAGTGATAACCATTGTTTTACCTCTGATTAGATGGATGCATGATGAATTTGTGAAATATTGGATGAATGAAATTGGATGATAATTGAAAGGGGTTTGGTAGGAATTGGATGTAAAAGTGTTAGATTTTGTGTAATCGAATAAGATAGGAATTGTGTGGAAAATATGGACGATTATTTGGTGTAAATTGGACTGTAGAAGGTTGGATCGGATAGGTTTCGTAATAGAGAAAGCCATTTGCAGATCTGGAAATCTGGTTCTGTAGCAGAGGGTTCTGTTTGTGCGCGATTCGCGGCACGAAGCCCAGTTCGCGGCGCGAACTGGCAAAATCCAGAGGGGTTCTGTAACGCACCGTTCGCGGCGCGAACCCTGCTGCGCGGCGCGAACTGTGCTGTGCAGAAGTGGATGTTGGTGAGTTTTGAGTACGTTGAGTTGCGAGGCTCTTAGTAAGTCGCTGTAATTGTATTATCAATAATTAACAGTGATTATATGATTGTGTATGGCCAGAGTTGTGAATTTTCTGTGCTGTTGTGGTGCAGTTTTGGTTGTTAGGCTGAGTGATGTAACGTAGCTGAGATATGATGTAGTCGGGATCATTTCCCGTTGTTTTGAGTAGTGTAGGTATCAGTAGAGTACGCTAATACTGTGTTGATTTTATGGCATGATGTGATGTGCTTTTGTGATAAAATGTGTTGATGATATGTGATGGTATGCATAATGCTGTGGATGTATCAGTTATGTATGTATTGTGAATAGACTGTTTTATGGCTTAGAGTGTAAGCATGTGTCTATTCTTGAATTGTTGTTGTTGTTGTTGCCTTGCTAGATGATTAGCATGCATGGCATAGCCTGTGGGGCTGTAGCTAATTCCCATTGTGAGGAATTAGTGAGTAAAATATGGTGGAGTTGTTGTTGATGTTTGCATACTAGATGAGTAGTGTGCATAGTCTAGCCTTGGGGCTGTAGCTAATTCCCATAGTGAGGAATTAGTGAGTGAGTCATTAGATCTCAATGAGTGGGACTAGTGAGTTCAGTAGCCGTATCTGGAGGGATCGGTGAGCTTGAACTGTATGTTTAAGAATAGTCGGTACCGCATATGTTGAGTCTCATTGCATAATGAATGTATGGCATATAATATGAATGGATGTATTCCAGTATTATATGTGTGTTGAATGTTGTGTGTTGTGTTGTTGATGTTGAGTATGGTTGAGATTATACATATGCTATATGTTATTGTCGAGTAGAATGTTTGAGTTGATACTGCAGTTGCTGAGTGCGTAGTCTGGTTAGGGTGAATAAATGCGTATTTACTTAACATTACATAATGTTGTATAATGCTTATTATATTGATTGAGGAACTCACCCTTACAACTATGTTTTTCAGGTAACGAGCAGTGAGTTGAGTAGAAGCTAGTCCTTGGAGTCTAGTGTCGTCCTTAGTGGTCATGCTCTGGTAGATGTAACATCGGGAGGGGATGTTTTAATTATTTTGATGTTGATTGTTGAATAATTTACATGTACTGTGGTACATGTTATTACATGATTGAATTGATTTTCTATCCGCTGCGAATTATGCAAAAGTGTCCTATTTTGATTAAATAAATGAGCATGACAGGATATTTGATGAATATTGTGTGACACCCTTCGGGGCATAATTACTCTGATTGATATGTTATATATTTTAATTAAATATTTTGGGGTATTTAGAAGGGTGTTACACTTTTCACCTTGGCGGTTTCAGCTGCCAGACTGGGTGCTTTATATCTTGCATCGCCCATTTCTACTTTCATCATTCTTTGGATTGTTTCCCCAATCACAACACACCCCTTTGTGGCGACGGCTGCACAACAATTATCAACACGAGGGAATGCTCCACTTTTCGTCGGACATTTTAGGACCACAGACATTGGAATTTTTAACTGATCATCCTCAGTCACCTATATCCCTCTCTTGTCCTTCGACCTCATTTCTACCTTTACAGGACCATGCCTTGTCACGGGGTTAGCACTATCATCTGTCATTGGTGCAAAGTTGATGGCTTTAGAATCTACCAAGTCCTGGACCACATGCTTAAAAGCTTTGCAATCCTCAACATGATGTCCGGGTGCCCCAGCATGGAACTCGCACCTGACATTCTCATCATAACTGGCAACCCTCTGATCCGGTTTTCCTGGAATCAATGTCCTTGGCTGCACCAACCCAAGATCCCTCAACCTTTTAAACAGAGAGGCGTAAGTCACAGGCGGCTTATTGAAATGACGATCTGTCGTCCTCCTTCTCACTTGGCCCCCAGCTCTTTGTGTCCTCTGTTGAGGTGACTGTTGTCTCTGTGGTGCAGGTGCATCACCAACAGGAATGGTTACGGCGGCAGCATAAGGGTGGTAACGATCCTTACCGCATTCTCTTTTAGTCTGCACACCACCTGATTCAACCTTCTTCTTGAAATGACCACTGTCAGGGGTCTTTTTTACTACAGGCGACGGAGCCTTTCCCTGAACTCTCTCCGCTAGCAGCCATTTCTCAATCTTCTCCACTTTTTCAGCAATTACCTTCTGCCCCAAGGCGAGCCCCTGCACGACTTTGAACAACTCCCCCATCATCTCTTTCAGCTCGAGAATGTCGCCGTTGGGAAGATTCATCATTCCTGTGTCAATCAAACAGGTTAAAAACTAACACCTGCAAAATAAAAGACAAGTTATTATGGTTATACATGAATGCAATGTCTATCCACATGAGGAACACTTTGTCTCTCGATCCTGGCTTCATCGAGACAGATAAAAATCCGGCGGCAACATTCTGATATTCATCATTTGATTTCATCATATAGATCAGAGACATATGATTTAGTGAAATACCCCCAACCATGTGTGTGTGCTGTGTGAGTGTATACGGGAAAGCAAATAAAGCTCGAAGATCGATCACTGAATGAAAACAATCATCACATAGCAAAATGCACAATAAGTGCCATAGTCATACATCAAAGATGATATAAATCGAATACAATCCTCCAGAATCAGGAAGGAAATACAAGCAAGTGAATTCCGTCAACAGGCCTGACGGTAATCCACACAAATGAGAAAGGTCTACCCTGACGAGGGTCCCACAGAAGGCCCTACATCCTCAACCATCTTTGCGAACTCTGCGGCGAACCTGAGCTCGGTGTTCTCCTGCTGTAATCTCCCCACCTCTTTCTGGTGAATCTTCATCTGCCTAAAGTAATGATCTCTCTCAGCAAGGTAATGATCTCTCTCGGCGATGATCTTTGCGTTCTCTGCTTCCTTGGTCTTCATCTTTGCTTCCCACTTAGCGACGAGGATTCTGACTCTGTCTTCTCTCTGATCTCTCACGAGGATTTGCCTCCTCTTTTCATCTTCAATGACCTTTGAGGCTCTGGCTAGCTTCTCTTTAGTGATGTCGTGCTCCTTTGTCGACGACTCCAATGCTTGGTTGATCTTCCCATAATAGGCAGTGTCCATCTCAAAGCGCTTTGCTTCCAGGGCATGTCGCTTGTCCTGATCTTCCATCCTCCCTCTAATCTCCTGATTAGACATCTGAATCCGAGCAACACTCATCTCCAATTCTGCTTTCTCTGCAAGCAACTGATCTCTGGCTCTCTTCATCTCGAGGAATTCTTCCATACTGACGGAAGAACGCGGACCCTCAATCATAGGACACCAAGGATCACCTCCAGGAAATGGTAGATGAGTGATCTCAATTCTCTTCCGAAGCCAATCATCAAATAAAGGAAGAGACCGGCTGTTGACCTTGCCAAAAGGAACCTTTCCTTTTCTCTTAATGTTGCGCCATGACCCAGACACCTGCATCAGCTTGGCCTGATTACCCTCAACCGGGAAGTAAAAGGACTCCTGAGTCTCACACTCAAGGGGAGGAACTTCCATATCGAACCCCATCTGTCTCCTAAGAAGCGTTGGGTTGTAATTAATGCAGCCCTGAACTCCTATAAGAGGCACATTGGGAAAATCCCCGCAGCTATATATAAAATTCCGTCCAGCCAAACCATTATGAGTCCATGCTATATCAGCAGCCCGCAAACCCATCAATCTGACCGACCACTTGACCGTAGGATCGAGATGAGCAAAAGCACCTCGGGAAGGCAAATACCCCATAAACCACCTGAATAGCATCTGAGCACAACATCGGATCAGACCACCGCGCCGCTTCTCATTCCTGTTATGAACCGAATAATAGACGTCTCCGATCAGAGTAGGAATAGGGTTCCTCTGTATGAACAATCTGATAGCATTATGGTCGACAAAGCTCTTCTGATTAGGAAACAGAATGATCCCATAAACGCTCACAGCAATCAAAGCACAGACCGTCTTCCAATTACCCATAGCAGCATGTTCCTTGGCCTTAGCCTCCAAGAAACTCAAATGAAATCCAGGTAATTTTCCTTTCTCCTTCAATCCCTCCTTGGTCACTTCCGGACTCAAATAAAGAGCACGGGAAACCCCAAGGACATCAGGCTCTCCCCTAATAGCATAGAAAGGAATCTGATCTCGGATCGGAATACCCAAGATACTTGCATAGTCCTCCATCAAAGGTCCCAATAAATAATCCGGGAACACAAAACATCTCAGACCCGGGTCATAGAACTGGAGAAGTGTATGAATGACGCTCCTGTCGCTGTCTGTGAGTCTGAAAGCCATCTTCAGAATACTACCGTATGCCTCTCTGAACATCCCCACATGGTCGGGTGTAATCAGTGCTATCATATCTCTCAACTCATCAATCTCTGGGTTGAAGAAGCTGTAGACAACATCGTCCTTCAAACCGGTCCTCATATCCGAGCAGAAAGTCCCTCAACCAGGATCTCAATCAAAATGTCCCTGCATATGGATAAACATGTGTTAGATGCAAGTAAATGCAAGATGTAATGATGCTGATGAATGAATGCAATGCATTGCCATCCTCCAAGTCATCTGATCATCTGTTGCTCTGAATCACAGCCCTGACTTCTGAATCGATCACAACCATCTGAGGGGATATGTAACCACAAATCCGACTCAAGGGTTCCGAAATAAACGGAAGACAGATACATCATCATCACCATCACCAAACAATCTCTGAGCAGATACCCACAACCATCTCTGAATCGGCCCGGGGAATCCTGAAATAAACGGATCCCCACTGATAAATAACACGGACAGCCCTCCGGCGTCTCTGAAATAAATGCCCATAAATCTGACTTATAAATAGGACTCTGATCAACGGAACCAATAGTCACCATCAAAGTCACCATCTGAACATGCATCTGCAAGAATCACCCTCCCCTCACAGGTAAATTCTAATCAGGTCACCCTAAGGCGGATAATGGTTTCGACGATCGGGCAAAGATACTCAATGGGTTTGCCCTTTCGGGTGTGCCATTGTAGCTCCCTTAAGATCATCTAAACCAAAGATCCGGGAAATGATCGGTCACCAGAGTCAATAGTTCAGATGAAGTGACACAACCAAAGTGGATACTCCACAAAGGAAGGGCACTATCAAATGAACCTCGTCTGGCTTGTGGTATGTCACGTTGCAACAATATGCTGATAAAGCAAATGAGGAACGTGAGACCACACTAGTCCTAGGTGTATACTCGGGCCTGGGTTTTAGCCCCACTCAGAACACCCACCCCAAAACAGAGGAACCACCTGCACAGAGGACGGCAACATGATAGTATGATGCATGCAAATATTTATGCAAATATATACACAGTCAGAATAATAAATGCAATAAATAACAGCACAAGCAACCTAAACTATCCTAGAACGCTAGGAGAGACTCGCTTAGGGAAGATGGACCAGCACAGGTCAACATCATGAAGTCCCCAGCAGAGTCGCCAACTGTCGCATCCGCGAAAAACAACCGGCGGGCTGAAACAAAAACAACACAGAGCCGCCACCGTGCGTTATTTATCCCAAAGAGGGAAAGGAAACGCTCGAAGTAAACCTGGGAAAAGCAATGGTCTCGCGACCAAAGAGAATGGGATCGGGAGTCGGTTACGCAAGGGGAAGGTATTAGCACCCCTCACGTCCATCGTACTCGACGGGATCCACGCTCAAAAGATAGGTTAAGGTTGCTAAAACAAACATCATACACACACACTGAAGACAACACATATGGGGGAAAAGAGGAGAGGGCTCGCTAGGATATCGCATCATATGCCTACGTATCTCGTCTGGAACGAGAATCAGAGCTGCCGTAGTTCGGCTCACGCACGCCAAACAAGACACACACAAACACAGGCAAACATGGAACCCGAACGCCAATCGCTGGACTTACATCGGCTTCCGAACCAAGCAAACACACTCAGGATACGGACAGCCAATCGCTGGGCTTACATCCATATCCTGACACACAAGAGGGTTAACAAGCAAGCACACACAAAAAGAAAAAAAAGTGCCCAGAGAGACCTCGCACGGTCTCCTGCCTACGTACCTCATCTGGTATGAGGATCAGGGCGACGTAGTTCCCCTGAACGGGAAAGAAATTCTAACCAGATATAAAGGGAGACACACTACTAGGGAGCTGGACTCGAGCCTAGGCGTTATCATGCATCATTGCCCTATGTTATGGTTCACTACCTACTTGCACAACAGCAAGCTAATCCTATCCAGGAAAAAGCACAGCATGCAAGCATAAACACAGAAAAGCAAACATTTCAAATAGCACACACTATATCCAGTCAAAAGTGGGCTCAAACAAAGGGTTAGACTGCCAAGGCAAGTCATCTGTGCAAGGGTGGTGCTAGCTCTTAACCCTGACATTGAGAGTCAGGGTGAAGCTGATGAAAGGTGAGTGAAGATTAGACTTCACAGCTCTTATCCCTGACCAGGGAGAGCTTCAGACAAAGGAGTGTGGGTTCAGAATGGAGGAACCCTTCTACACTCATGACTCTGACACAACTGTACAACTGTACAAGATCTTGGGTTAATGTCCCAATGCATCAACACAGTGGTGTGAGCAGAGGGACGACTCAACAAGAATAGCAGGGGATGGATTGCACATCCCTTGGGTTCTGCCAATTGCCTTAATCAAGGTCTTTACCTGCTTGGGGACAAAGTTAAACAATCACAAACATCGCCTCTTAAGGAGGACTTCAGACAGTTGCCTGGCCAAGTAACAGGCCAGGTCTTCCAGACTACATGGAGACGAGAGAGTCTACCTCAATTGGTTTATACAACCAAGCACAGCAAGCAAGTTCTCAAGGAACTATTAGCAACTAATGTACCTGAAATCAATCAAATACAATCAGTATACCAATCACAAAAGCAAAACAGACAGTATAAAAGCCAACAGTCAATGTTCAATCAACAATGCAATGTGCAATGCACAATCAACTCAAGTGAGCCAAGCATCCTACAAAATGAAACAAGTTAGTTCACAACAATTAACCAAATCAAACTCAATTAACTTGAAGCAATCTCCTTAAGGCATTTGCATCTCAACCTGAAAAGCCAAACTCAAATATGAGAAACAAGACCACTAGGACAAGCCTAGGGTCAAAAGGAGATGAAAAATCCAAAACAGCAAGTGAAAATTATCCAAAATCACAATCAATCAATTAAGAAATAACTCCCATTGGTCCCATGCTCATATCATTCATTATCATCATTTCATGAAAGAAAAGGCACAAAACATGCAATTTGCAACCTCAAAGGACCAAACAGAATGATCTCAATCAAATCAACATCAAAACATTTCAATAAATTCCACAAAAATTCAAGTCTAAACAGAACACATTAAATGAATAGCATATCAAATTTCATGCCATTTGGACAAAAGGAAATATGGAAATTAAATTCATAAAGTTCAGACAAGCTCAAGCAAGCCAACACAAGTCATCAAAACAATCATCAACTTCCATCAATCATAAAACAGAAATGAAATATGATAAATGAATGGGATCAAAACCACAATGACCTATAATGTGTCTACAATGCTCATACCAAATTTCACACTCATCCAATTAATGACCAGAATTTCACAAAGCAAATACCAACATGTATCACAAAACATCAACAAATGACCAAACAGAGGGAAAAATTCCAATCAAATAGGAAATGCCATCAATAAATCCAGAAAAATTCACATGTAATCTCAACATCCTTATGCTCAATCATGCAAAAATTTAGCCCAATCCAATGTCCCTAATACATCAAATAAAATTATGAAATTCACCAAGCATGGCGTGACACAAATTGTCACACCTCTAATCAAAAATTCATATCTCATCAACCAGGGATCCAAAAATTGCAAACCACATATCAAAATCACCAGCAAAGAGTCCAGAACATGCACAAAACATTTCAAGCATTTCTATGGAAGCATCATCATTTTATGAGTGAAATGGCAAGGCATATACAAATTGAACACATCCAAACAATCCCTAAGTAATTTATTTTTTTACATGTGCACAAAAATATTAAAAATCACCATAAAAAACTACACATCACAAGGAGAAATATGAAAAAAGTCTCATCAAATTTGTACAAAAAATGAAGAACTTATGATTTTTTAAAGTTCATGAATCAAAATGAAATAAAATTGCAAAAGAAATGAAATATGATGAAATAATGCTGAAAATGGCATATTCGTAATTAAGTGAACCAGGGAGCAAAACGTTGCGCTCCATTAAACTGCATGGCGCGTTGCTATTGGTTGGATCCGGAGGGAAACACGAATTCAAATTCATCCAAGCCAAACACGGATCAAAACGCGCATATGAACACGTTCTTCATCAAGAACAACAAGAAAATTCCAGAAAATGCTCAAGAACAATTTTCAACCAAAACACACATGCCATACATCAAAATCACCAGCAAATCACGTACATCATGAATATGAAATTAGTTTGACCTAATTCTACTCATGTTAACCGGATCGAGCGAAAATAGGTTTGCACATCAAACTTCCAATCGAGATTTCTCATCCAATTCTCAATCAAAATCAAAACCACAAGCAGCATGATACTCTACGTTGAAAGCTCTATCATAACCATATCACAATTCAAGCAATGGTTGAGATCGAGTTTTTACCTCTTGATGATGGCAGATGTTGATTTGTGAGTTTCAAGGTCCGAACAGCCAAAACAGATGAAGCTTCTTGATGTAGAAGTTGATTGGAACGGATAGCTTAGCTCAATGATGCTTCAGATCCAAGAATCATGAAATTGCCATGGATGAGCTTGCCTTCAACAGTTGCGAATCTTCACTCCTTTGGCCTTGAATGTGTGAAACAGTTCTTCAATGATGATTGTAGAAGGTGGATCCAACAAGAACGAGCCAAATTGATGCAAAACTTGATGAGGAATGATGAAAAATGTCAAAACAGTTTTGGAGAATTTGGAGAGAATTGGAGGGAAATTCTGTTAGATCTTGAGAAATGTGAAGTGTTGATTATGATTCTGTTATGATTAACATCTTATACCAATGCTTAATCCACTTACTAATCACAATTAGCAAAATCAACATGAATTAGTGAAATGCAACTTTTATGTAAAATATCCAAAAAGTCCTTTTGCAAATTAGTCCAATGTAACAGTAAAAACCAGCTGGAACAAGTCACTTTGATCATTTGTGATGTGTTGGAATGAGCCTTGTATGCAAAATCCATGTAATTCACAAAATCACCTATTTTCCCACCAATTTTCAAATAATCCACTTTAAAAATGACTTTTTGCCATGATCATTTTTGATAAAATGTGATGATGCATCATGAAAGTACATGTGAAATGTGGTTTGCTCAAAGAAAGATCACCCAATTTGGCCATTCCATGTGAAAGTTATGCCACTTTGAATTTAGGCATTTTTGGAAAATGATTTGATCATATCTTGCCAACCATACATGAGAAATTCATGTCCTTAGACTTTTTGGAAAGGTGAGAGCAAGATCTACAACTTTAATGTTGGACAAAATTTCATTTGAAGCATTTTTGGACATGTAATTTTGAGATGAAAAACTTTCCATTTTTGGAAACTTTCAATTACAAGTCACTTTCTATTTTTGGAAACTTTCCATCTGACTTTATTTTCTTCATTCTTGATGTTTGAAATGCCAAATGAAACTTGTTTAGACATGAATGAAGTATATCCAACCCTCTCCCACCTCCAAATCCATCAATTCTGGCACAGTTGACCACAGTTGACTTTTCTGACTGATAGATGAATTTGGCTATGCATTGATCAAGTTGAGCCTCAAACTCCTGATGAAATGGCTCAATGATGAAACCCTAGCTTCCACAAGCTCAATATAATCACAAAATGATCCCCATATCCATTGTAAACCCCATCTCCTTGCCAAGCCCTGACTGGCCCAATACAACTGATCCAACTGATTAGGGTTGACCAGTGGTCAAAACCCTAATCTCAAGGTACCTGATCAATCTCTTGAATCTCTTGGATGATATCAAAACCATGATGATGATGGTGTATCATTGCAACCAAGATGAAGATCAATCTCCTTGAGAATCAAGAAACCCTAATTTGAATCACACACCCTCAGATGATTAGTGATCAATCCATTCAATGAAACCCTCAGCTTGAATATCTCAAACCTCTTCATCAATTGGCCAAGACTCATGAGGATGACTTTGCACAATGTAACCACATGATATGCACATATGTAATGCCTAATGACCTAAAAATACAATGCAATATGCCAAGCTAGTCCCAAGAGAGGAGGGCAAATTTTGAGGTGTTACACACGTGTGTAAGACCCCAAATTTGACACTAAGATCCCCTCATGCTATCTCATCATATGCATTGGCTTAGGGATCACACCTTGGCATCCTCATTACCCCTCATTCATTGGGTTTGCATTGGGAGAGAACATCTTGCCCAAGCTTTGCCAAGAGAACTCAGACCCTCACACCATAGAATTTCTTGAGGATTTCATTGAAATCGAGTTTGAATTTCACCTTCTGTTTTGAAGTTCAAAGTCCAAGAATTCATTGCCCTTTCCATCTCAATTAACCACTTCAAGCAAGAGGAGGAAGAATCAAGCAAATCCAGATCAAGATCAAGTTGAATTGAAGATACTCGAAGGTGAAATTTTAGAAACTTCATCTCTTCGGTTCTCTCTCAATTCTTCATTATTCTTTGTGATTTTCGGTTGGATGAAGTCCTATCAATGTAGACAACAAGGTTGAGTTACTTTGATGTCAAATCGAAGCAACTCAGTATATGATCCTCAAAATTCAAATCCCTGTATCTTTTTATATACTTGGAATTGGAGAAAATTGAGGCCAGATTCGAGCTCCTGAGCATTTTCTCTTTGAAATAGTGTTCTTGTTTTTCATTTTTCATGAAGTTGAGGTTGAACTAGTCCGATGGTGATCACCGGAGAAGTTGAAGTTGAGGTAGGGCTCCAGTGGTGCGTTGGCAAGTCCCAAGCCATCTAATCTGGTCCAAATGTTTTAATCTTGGCCCTTGGTTGTGATTACCACGCGTGTGGCGCTTTGACTCATGTCTTTCGTAGATAGCGCGCGCGTGGCCATCAGATCTGCCACCTCAATTAATGAGGGACATCTGATGGCCCTTGTTTTTTTTTGTATTTTCTGATTTATCATTTAATTGCTTTATTTTGTTTAATTGATAATAATTTCATTTTTAATCCAAAAAATACGAGACTTTCAACAAAAATCTTTAAATATTTTTCTCTTTCATTTTCTGAATTAAAATTATTTTCTGGATTAATTTTGATATTTTTCATGAATTAAATGGTTTTGTGCATATATTTAATTATTTAAAAATACTTCTGACTTTTCAAAAATCATGAAACTTTTTGTCTAAGGTCCTTTGACCTTGTTTGACCTCGGACAAATCTCTTGGCTAAACTAATTTGTATTTTAATGTATTTTTAATTGATTAAATGTGTAAAAATTATGTTGCGCCATTTTTATGGTCTTGTGATGTTTGACTATTTGTTTGGGCCTTTGTCAATATTGATTTGACTTTTATTGGATTAAAATCACTGGATATAGGCGATTGATGAAATGTATATTTCATCTCCCAAAATGAATGAATGATTTTAATTTGATAAAATGCCTCTCATGATCAATTTGTGTTTCTCTACCTCCCCTCCCTCTTCATCTTCATCCCTATTCTTGCCAATTCCTTTCATTAACCAATGAAATCTCAAATATCTTAAGGCTAATTGATTCATCAATGACCTTGTGTTAGATGAACCAATATAAGTATGGATGAGATAGGTCCATCCCTTTTGATATTTTCTTTTAGTGTGTGGTATGTTTTAGGAGGTTGTTTCATCATACCAAATATCTAACATGCATTAACACCTAAATTTTTATTGCCCCGCCTCAGATAGTTGTGACTTCTACATAAGTACAATTGTGATTGCTTAACATAGAGCTAAATTTGACCCTAAAGGCATAACATTCTAGTAAGTGAGATTGTAAGTCTCCCATCTTTCATGGTATTGTATGGAAACTTGGCCTTTTTCCCTTCCTATGGAAGATGTCTTGGTTCAAGGATTCATGCTTGTGAATGGATGGTTGAGTATTCTCCAAAGAATGACTTAATCAATTAAAAATAAAAAAACTGCTAACATTCAATTAACTTTGACTAACATTTGACTATCTCTTATTAAAATTATTTTACTTTCAAGTCATTTACTTTATGCAATTTACTTTCAGTCATTTATCATTCATTTCCATTTACATCTCATTTAAATTGTTTATGTTTATGTCATTTTCACTTTGCTCATTTGAGCCATATATTGTGATTGCATATATTTGTCAGTGTACTTTGACTTTTGTTTATGGTCTTAGGACCTTAAAATACTTAATAAACAACAAAGCCCCCTAAAAAATATTTGGTGGACTGTTGATCTTGATCTGAACTTTTGAACTTAGAACTAGGCAACGTTCACTGTGCAAAAAAGGACTTGACCAATTCCAACATTCAGAGATCAAATGATTGTGAACTGAGCCTTCATCTGATGAAATTCTTGGGATTCATTTGAACTCATCTGCTACATTGTATTGATGCAAATTGTTGTTTTGATCTGGTGTCTAATGCTTTATTTTGAGTTGATCAAGGAGCATTTCACCTGATACATGAGAAAACAAATAAGACTGCTAGCAATGGAGTTGCATGCTTGGATATGGCTATCTTTATTTGATGCCTTGACCTTCATGATGTATGATATTGCTAATTGCTTGCTGATTATTGCTTGATTCAAAATCCAAAGGGAAAATGGGTTTTTCTATATGACATACTTATTTGTTGGATTGCATCATATTGGTCAGATCTTTTCAACTCTTAACTTTTAATTTTATGCTTAGGATAACCTCTTCATCTCCTCCCAGTTCTTAAATTTCAAAATCTCTTCCCATTTTCAAAAACTTTCTTTGCTTGTGATTTCAAACTTAGACCTTATTTCAAATAGAAACTTTGGCCTTATGCCATTGACTTTTCAAACTCCCTTTTCTTAAATCAAACTTGTAAATAAATCTAATCATATTGACTTAAAATTTCAAAAGACAAAAAGAACTAACAACTTCATTCAAATTTTTAGTCTCTTGTACCTTTCTTATTAACTTTTGATTAAAATCAATTCACTCACTTTGAAATTGTTACCACGAACTACGAGGTTTTGATCCCTCATTTTTATGTTGGTACGTAGGCACAAGTCCGAAGGTCTTGTCAAACACAAAAATATAATCAATGAATTCTTTTCTCATCCCCACACTCTATTTTTCTCAAACATCATTTTATACCAAAAACACATACACACATAAAAAGGGCTCCCTAGGAGTACCTAGGACACTTTGGGTGTTAACACCTTTCCTTTGTGTAACCAACCCCCTTACTTGTGATCTCTGACATTTTATTAGTTTTGATTTGAAAACTTCTTATCTTTGGGTTTTGTTCGTACTTTTCCCTTTTCGTTTGAAAACAATAAAAGCGCAGTGGCGACTCTGATTTTATTGACGTTAAGCTTATCCATAGCTTGATTGGTCATGAATTTACCGCTACAACATGGTATTTGATTCAAATCACCCTATGCCTGATTCAAATCAACTGACAGTTTTTCAAAATTTTGTTTTTCTTTTTATTCCACTACACTTGTTCATTTGATTCAAATCATAGATTGATCTTGATTCAAATCTAACTGAATTTTTCAACCACTTTATGTGCTTATTCTCAAACACATATAAAAGCTTTTTGTCATAATTTCTCATCATATCGTCTATCATTCAGATCATAATTTTCAGCGTGGTTTAGCGAAAAATCAATTTTCTTTATTTTGAGTGTTCAAAGTCTTGCTACGAAATTCTTGCATCTTCAACTTCAATTGAGTTCAGATCTTGATAACGAGAGTTTTGTAATTGACTAAATGAAGCACGTAATTGAAACTAATTGTTCATGAATATCTTATTGGGATTTTTAGATTGGTAGCAATATTGAGGGATTGTCAATGGTGGTGACAAACTACATTGAAAATAAGTAGGCTCTTCTCTCCATAATTTCCTTAGTAATGATTTTGTGGAAGGCTATAGATAAGGCGAAGTTCTTCTCAGATCTTCAGACAATTTCAGCGCTCAAGGTATTAGTAGGATCAAGGGATTGGTAGATACACACGAACGCTTGGAGTAGAATTGATGTTATTAGAAGATTCAAGAAAGATATTAGAGTAAAGATTACGTGGAAGAGTTTGACAAGTGTGATGTATACAAGTCAGGATCCAAATTAGGAGATTTATTTTCTCAGTTTTATTGTAGATTGGTGATTGTATGAACTCTTGGAAATATTTGTCAAATAATAAGGAACTATGCAGTTTCCAATGGGAAACCATTTAAGAGTGCACATAGGAAAAGCGAGGCCGAACGTCGAAGCACTATACTTCGGTGTCATCTCTCTCTCTCTCTCTCTCTCTCTCTCTCTTACTCTTGCATTTATTTTTCATAGTGATTACATGCTTAGATTTTTCAGTTATGTCGTATTATATCGTTTGTTCTTTATAACGATTTATTACGCAAGTATTAGGTTTTGTTAGTCATGTGATTAATAATGTGAAGCAAATTGAATTTAGAACTCCATCAATTGAATCATTGTGTAAATACTTCTCGTGCATTACACAATTGAATGAATTCATATCAAGCGGTTAAATCATGTTAATCTTTGATATTTGTGAAATTATTTATGTTGACTTGATCAACATTCAAACCGTATAATTTTCATTTTTGCATCAAACCTTCCGCTCGCAACTCATTTTTGAAAACACTATGATTTTTGAAAAACGGCGGTTGAATTTTAATTTGGGTATATTCACCCCCTCTAGACCGTTTTTCTACTTCCATATTGACACCCAACACCAACACGTAGCCTTCAAGCCTACACCCCTCGATTAGTGGTAAGATCATAGATTTTCAAATAAGGCAATTTTCTTTGTCTAGCTTGAAAGAAAAATTTGAGGGAAGATCATTTTTCTGATTTGTGTTTGCAGCGCTCATGGTTGTTTTGTGGATCGAGAGCCTTCAATATTAAGTGATATGATACTAAGTTAGAAATATAATTTTAAGGTCATCCTATTATCATTAATCTCATGTCTTTAAATATAAAAAAGTGTACATATAAATTGTACAAGAATCAAGGACTTCTTAATTACAATGAATGACAATAAAGCTAAATAAGAAAAAACATACACAACAAATGAAGAATAAAAAATGAATGACAATGAGTGGCGTGATCTTGTAATCAATGAGATATCATAAGTCCTTCTCATACATGGATAAATGAATGTAGACATATTCTAACATAACTTAGGATTTTTATTGGCTCATGTTTAATCTTATTTATGTTATTCGTGACTTGCACATTATTCGCTATGAACATTATTTTCATATTGAACAATGTTTACTGGATCTTAAAAATACTGCAATGCATAAAGACAAAGGCAAACATAATGAAGATGTAAAAATAAAAGAAACTGCAATAAAAACAAAGAAAAGGCACCACAATGAAGAAAGAAAAATCAAAGAACCTGTAAAAAAATGCTTAACAACAAAATAACTCACAAAGACAATTGAGATTTATGCATAAAAATACTTCTAAAATCAGGAACTCTAATATCACGAGTTAAAATGAGAATTTATCCAAGTCATACATCTAGTATTTGAGGTGTATTGGATACTTTGGTAGTTGTGTCTAGCGAGGGTTTGCAATTTTTTTATCCAAAAATTATAGTTTAGAGAATCTGCAATTTTCACTCTAAGACTCTTTTTGCCATGACATATTTTTGAACTTATAACTTATAACCCCATATGAGAATAAAAGACCTATTTGGAAACGATCTTTTCATCACGAGCTTATAACTTATTTTATAGTTTATTTTCTAGATGCGATTTTAGATAGTGTTTTAACTTATATCTTAGAGCTTATCATTTTTTCTTCCACTTTTACCCTTATTTTTTTGGAATCAAATAAAACTTTTAAAATTCCAACTCAATGAATACAACCGATCCCAAACGGATCCAAGAATAACAAAGCTCTTAAGACAACTATATTATGCTAAGATTCACAATCTTTACATGAGTATTTAGTATTTTATGCATAGTACATCTCAAAACTAAATTATACATGATATTTTCCTCTTATCCTAGAATCAAATAACCTAGAATCAAAGCATTGCTGAGAAAATATCATTTAATTCATTGCTTTTCAAATTCTATAAATGGTTTCCGCTACAAGAATTTTTAAAATATGTATTTTCCACCCTTTCTTCATAGTATATTGACTAAGCTAGACTTTTTCATTAGACCAACCTATAGGGTTTCTATGATAGTTGTCACTTTTACCCTTATTATTTTAACTAAAATTCACTTTTACCCTTTACAATTTTAAATATCTTAAATATTCATTTTATTATTAATTAATAAATATCATTTTATGTAATTTTACATTGATCAGTTAGTTGAATCACTAATTTTATCAAACACTTCAATTAACTTATCACCTATCTGTCATCCGCCACCAGCTATAAGTTATAAGCTACCCGTCATAATATCAACCATAAGCTATAAACTATGAACTAGGTTATCAGACAACCACTATTTTTACAAACAGAACCTAAAAATTCTAGTTGTGAGAGTTTATAATTTTCTCTTTCTAAAAATGGTAAGTTAGTATTAGAGCCTATCGATCGGACCTTGGACCGTCCATCGTTTAAATCCACGTATCAAGCTCAAAAGACTGATGGGCGTGAGGACATGTATTGGAAAGATTTCAAGTCTCACATTGGTTAGAGATAGAGTATTGAAAGAGTTTATCTAGAGTGACATCCATCACCTTACAAGTCGGTTTTGTAAGGATAAGTTAGGTCAAATTTTAATATGGTATCATAGCTCATCGACTGAACCATGGGCAATCCACCAATTATATCCATGCACCAAGTCCAAAATGATGTTAGGTGTGAGGGGGTGTATTCTAAAGATCTCAAGTCTCACATTGGTTATACATAGAGCTTGGAAATAATTTACATAGAGAGACACTTATCACCTTACAAACTAGTTTTGTAAGAATGAGTTAGTTCAAACTCTAATATAGTATTAGAGTCTATCGATCGGACCTTGAGCCGCCCACTGTTTAAGTCCATGCACAAAGTTCAAAAGAGTGTTAGGCGTGAGGGGTTTTATTATAAAGATTCTAAGTTCCACATTTGTTGGAGATAAAACATTGAAAGAGTTTATATAGAGTGACACCCATCACCTTACAAGCTAGTTTTCTAAGAATAAGTTCGGTCAAACTCTAATAGTTAGTAATAAGTTTTATTGTAAACTAATTTGGTTTTAATTTATTTTTATTTGTGTGGAGTTTTATTTTCTAATTATTGACCCAATAGTGATAACTGAGCCGATAGTTCAACTAAGAGAATTCTTTTATGTTGAATTTTTTTTATAAGATAGTGGTTAGACAATGTGTCATGTTGATGTCTAAGTCATACATCTAGTATTTGAGGTGTATTGGATACTTTGGTAGTTGTGTTTAGCGGGGGTTTGCAATTTTTTTATCCAAAAATTATAGTTGAGAGAATCTGCAATTTTCACTCTAAGACTCTTTTTGCCATGACATATTTTTGAACTTATAACTTATAACCCCATATGAGAATAAAAGACCTATTTGGTAACGATCTTTTCATCACGGGCTTATAACTTATTCTATAGTTTATTTTCTAAATGCGATTTTAGATAGTGTTTTAACTTATATCTTAGAGCTTATCATTTTTTCTTCCACTTTTACCCTTATTTTTTTGGAATCAAATAAAACTTTTAAAATTCCAACTCAATGAATACAACCGATCCCACCCAGGAATAACAAAGCTCTTAAGACAACTATATTATGCTAAGATTCACAACCTTTACATGAGTATTTAGTATTTTATGCATAGTACATCTCAAAACTAAATTATACATGATATTTTCCTCTTATCCTAGAATCAAAGCATTGCTGAGAAAATATCATTTTATTCATTACTTTTCAAATTCTATAAATGGTTTCCGCTACAACAATTTTTAAAATATGTACTTTCCACCCTTTCTTCATAGTCTATTGGCTAAGCTAGACTTTTTCATTAGACCAACCTATAGGGTTCCTATGATAGTTGTCACTTTTACCCTTATTATTTTAACTAAAATTCACTTTTACCCTTTATAATTTTAAATATCTTAAATATTCATTTTATCATTAATTAATAAATATCCTTTTATGTAATTTTACATTGATCAGTTAGTTGAATCACTAATTTTATCAAACACTTCAATTAACTTATCACCTATCTGTCATCCGCCACCAGCTATAAGTTATAAGTTACCCGTCATAATATCAACCATAAGCTATAAACTATGAACTAGGTTATCAGACAACCACTATTTTACAAACAGAACCTAAAAATTCTAGTTGTGAGAGTTTATAATTTTCTCTTTCTAAAAATTGTAAGTTAGTATTAGAGCCTATCGATCGGACCTTGGACCGTCCATCGTTTAAATCCACGTACCAAGCTCAAAAGACTGATGGGCGTGAGGACATGTATTGGAAAGATTTCAAGTCTCACATTGGTTAGAGATAGAGTATTGAAAGAGTTTATCTAGAGTGACATCCATCACCTTACAAGTCGGTTTTGTAAGGATAAGTTAGGTCAAATTTTAATATGGTATCATAGCTCATCGACTGAACCATGGGCAATCCACCAATTATATCCATGCACCAAGTCCAAAATGATGTTAGGTGTGAGGGGGTGTATTCTAAAGATCTCAAGTCTCACATTGGTTATACATAGAGCTTGGAAATAATTTACATAGAGAGACACTTATCACCTTACAAACCAGTTTTGTAAGAATGAGTTAGTTCAAACTCTAATATGGTATTAGAGTCTATCGATCGGACCTTGAGCCGCCCACTGTTTAAGTCCATGCACAAAGTTCAAAAGAGTGTTAGGCGTGAGGGGTTTTATTATAAAGATTCTAAGTTCCACATTTGTTGGAGATAAAACATTGAAAGAGTTTATATAGAGTGACACCCATCACCTTACAAGCTAGTTTTCTAAGAATAAGTTCGGTCAAACTCTAATAGTTAGTAATAAGTTTTATTGTAAACTAATTTGGTTTTAATTTATTTTTATTTGTGTGGAGTTTTATTTTCTAATTATTGACCCAATAGTGACAATTGAGCCGATAGTTCAACTAAGAGAATTCTTTTATGTTGAATTTTTTTTATAACATAGTGGTTAGACAATGTGTCATGTTGATGTCTAAGTCATACATCTAGTATTTGAGGTGTATTGGATACTTTGGTAGTTGTGTTTAGCGAGGGTTTGCAATTTTTTTATCCAAAAATTATAGTTGAGAGAATCTGCAATTTTCACTCTAAGACTCTTTTTGCCATGACATATTTTTGAACTTATAACTTATAACCCCATATGAGAATAAAAGACCTATTTGGTAACGATCTTTTCATCACGGGCTTATAACTTATTTTATAGTTTATTTTCTAAATGCGATTTTAGATAGTGGTTTAACTTATATCTTAGAGCTTATCATTTTTTCTTCCACTTTTACCCTTATTTTTTTGGAATCAAATAAAACTTTTAAAATTCCAACTCAATGAATACAACCGATCCCACCCAGGAATAACAAAGCTCTTAAGACAACTATATTATGCTAAGATTCACAACCTTTACATGAGTATTTAGTATTTTATGCATAGTACATCTCAAAACTAAATTATACATGATATTTTCCTCTTATCCTAGAATCAAAGCATTGCTGAGAAAATATCATTTTATTCATTACTTTTCAAATTCTATAAATGGTTTCCGCTACAACAATTTTTAAAATATGTACTTTCCACCCTTTCTTCATAGTCTATTGGCTAAGCTAGACTTTTTCATTAGACCAACCTATAGGGTTCCTATGATAGTTGTCACTTTTACCCTTATTATTTTAACTAAAATTCACTTTTACCCTTTATAATTTTAAATATCTTAAATATTCATTTTATCATTAATTAATAAATATCCTTTTATGTAATTTTACATTGATCAGTTAGCTGAACCACTAATTTTATCAAACACTTCAATTAACTTATCACCTATCTGTCATCCGCCACCAGCTATAAGTTATAAGCTACCCGTCATAATATCAACCATAAGCTATAAACTATGAACTAGCTTATCAGACAACCACTATTTTTATAAACAGAACCTAAAAATTCTAGTTGTGAGAGTTTATAATTTTCTCTTTCTAAAAATTTTAAGTTAGTATTAGAGCCTATCGATCGGACCTTGGACCGTCCATCGTTTAAATCAATGCACCAAGCTCAAAAGACTGATGGGCGTGAGGGCATGTATTGGAAAGATTTCAAGTCTCACATTAGTTAGAGATAGAGTATTGAAAGAGTTTATCTAGAGTGACACCTATCACCTTACAAGCCGGTTTTGTAAGGATAAGTTAGGTCAAACTCTAATATGGTATCATAGATCATCGATCGGACCATGGGCAACCCACCGATTATATCCATGCACCAAGTCCAAAATAGTGTTAGGCGTGAGGGGGTGTATTCTAAAGATCTCAAGTCTCACATTGGTTAGACATAGAGCTTGGAAATAATTTACATAGAGAGACACTCCTCACCTTACAAGCCGGTTTTGTAATAATGAGTTAGTTCAAACTCCAATATGGTGTTAGAGTCTATCGATTGGACCTTGAGTCGCCCACCGTTTAAGTCCATGCACAAAGTTCAAAAGAGTGTTGGGCGTGAGGGGTTGTATTGTAAAGATTCTAAGTTCCACATTTGTTGGAGATAAAACATTGAAAGAGTTTATATAGAGTGACACCCATCATATTACAAGCTAGTTTTCTAAGAATAAGCTAGGTCAAACTCTAATAGTTAGTAATAACTTTTATTGTAAACTAATTGTTTTTAATTTATTTTTATTTGTGTGGAGTTTTATTTTCTAGTTATTGACCCAATAGTGACAACTGAGCCGATAGTTCAACTAAGAGAATTTTTTTTATAAGATATTGGTTAGACGTTGTGTCATGTTGATGTTTAAGTCATACATCTAGTATTTGAGGTGTATTGGATACTTTGGTAGTTGTGTCTAGCAAGGGTTTGAAATTTTTTTATCCAAAATTATAGTTGAGAGAATCTGCAATTTTCACTCAAAGACTCTTTTTGCCATGACATATTTTTGAACTTATAACTTATAACCCCATATGAGAATAAAAAACCTATTTGGTAACGATCTTTTCATCACGGGCTTATAACTTATTTTATAGTTTATTTTCTAGATGCGATTTTAGATAGTGTTTTAACTTATATCTTAGAGCTTATCATTTTTTCTTCCACTTTTACCCTTATTTTTTTGGAATCAAATAAAACTTTTAAAATTCCAACTCAATGAATACAACCGATCACAAACGGATCCAGGAATAACAAAGCTCTTAAGACAACTATATTATGCTAAGATTCACAACCTTTACATGAGTATTTAGTATTTTATGCATAGTACATCTCAAAACTAAATTATACATGATATTTTCCTCTTATCCTAGAATCAAATATCCTAGAATCAAAGCATTACTGAGAAAATATCATTTTATTCATTGCTTTTCAAATTCTATAAATGGTTTCCGCTACAACAATTTTTAAAATATGTATTTTCCACCCTTTCTTCATAGTCTATTGACTAAGCTAGACTTTTTCATTAGACCAACCTATAGGGTTTCTATGATAGTTGTCACTTTTACCCATATTATTTTAACTAAAATTCACTTTTACCCTTTACAATTTTAAATATCTTAAATATTCATTTTATTATTAATTAATAAATATGCTTTTATATAATTTTACATTGATCAGTTAGTTGAACCACTAATTTTATCAAACAATTCAATTAACTTATCACCTATCTATCATCCGCCACCAGCTATAAGTTATAAGCTACCCGTCATAATATCAACCATAAACTATAAACTATGAACTAGCTTATCAGACAACCACTATTTTTACAAACAGAACCTAAAAATTCTAGTTGTGAGAGTTTATAATTTTCTCTTTCTAAACATTGTATGTTAGTATTAGAGCCTATCGATCGGACCTTGGACCGTCCATCGTTTAAATCCACGCACCAAGCTCAAAAGACTGATGGGCGTGAGGGCATGTATTGGAAAGATTTTAAGTCTCACATTGGTTAGAGATATAGTATTGAAAGAGTTTATCTAGAGTGACACTCATCACCTTACAAGCCGGTTTTGTAAGGATAAGTTAGGTCAAACTCTAATATGGTATCATAGCTCATCGATCGGACCATGGGCAATCCACTGATTATATCCATACACCAAGTCCAAAATAGTTATCCAAAAATTATAATTGAGAGAATCTGCAATTTTCACTCTAAGACTCTTTTTGCCATGACATATTTTTGAACTTATAACTTATAACCCCATATGAGAATAAAAAACCTATTTGGTAACGATATTTTCATCACGGGCTTATAACTTATTTTATAGTTTATTTTCTAGATGCGATTTTAGATAGTGTTTTAACTTATATCTTAGAGGTTATCATTTTTTTCTTCCACTTTTACCCTTATTTTTTTGGAATCAAATAAAACTTTTAAAATTCCAACTCAATGAATACAACCGATCCCAAACGGATCCAGGAATAACAAAGCTCTTAAGACAACTATATTATGCTAAGATTCACAACCTTTACATGAGTATTTAGTATTTTATGCATAGTACATCTCAAAACTAAATTATACATGATATTTTCCTCTTATCCTAGAATCAAATATCCTAGAATCAAAGCATTGCTGAGAAAATATCATTTTATTCATTGCTTTTCAAATTCTATAAATGGTTTCCGCTACCACAATTTTTAAAATATGTATTTTCCACCCTTTCTTCTTAGTCTATTGACTAAACTAGACTTTTTCATTAGACCAACCTATAGGGTTTCTATGATAGTTGTCACTTTTACCCTTATTATTTTAACTAAAATTCACTTTTACCCTTTACAATTTTGAATATCTTAAATATTGATTTTATTATTAATTAATAAATATCATTTTATGTAATTTTACATTGATCAGTTAGTTGAACCACTAATTTTATCAAACACTTCAATTAACTTATCACCTATCTGTCATCCGCCACCAGCTATAAGTTATAAGCTACCCGTCATAATATCAACCATAAGCTATAAATTATGAACTAGCTTATCAGACAACCACTATTTTTACAAACAAAACCTAAAAATTCTAGTTGTGAGAGTTTATAATTTTCTCTTTCTAAAAATTGTAAGTTAGTATTAGAGCCTATCGGTCGGACCTTGGACCGTCCATCGTTTAAATCCACGCACCAAGCTCAAAAGTCTGATGGGCGTGAGGGCATGTATTGGAAAGATTTCAAGTCTCACATTGGTTAGAGATAGAGTATTGAAAGAGTTTATCTAGAGTGACACCCATCACCTTACAAGTCGATTTTGTAAGGATAAGTTAGGTCAAACTCTAATATGGTATCATAGCTCATCGACCGAACCATGGGCAACCCATCGATTATATACATGCACCAAGTCCAAAATAGTGTTAGGCGTGAGGGGGTGTATTCTAAAGATCTCAAGTCTCACATTGGTTAGACATAGAGCTTGGAAATAATTTACATAGAGAGACACTCCTCACCTTACAAGCCGGTTTTGTAAGAATGAGTTAGTTCAAACTCCAATATGGTATTAGAGTCTATCGATCGGACCTTGAGCCGCCCACTGTTTAAGTCCATGCACAAAGTTCAAAAGAGTGTTGGGTGAGGGGCATGTATTGGAAAGATTTCAAGTCTCACATTGGTTAGAGATAGAGTATTGAAAGAGTTTATCTAGAGTGACACCCATCACCTTACAAGTCGGTTTTGTAAGGATAAGTTAGGTCAAACTCTAATATGGTATCATAGCTCATCGACCGAACCATGGGCAACCCATCGATTATATACATGCACCAAGTCCAAAATAGTGTTAGGCGTGAGGGGGTGTATTCTAAAGATCTCAAGTCTCACATTGGTTAGAGATAGAGCTTGGAAATAATTTACATAAAGAGACACTCCTCACCTTACAAGCCGGTTTTGTAAGAATGAGTTAGTTCAAACTCCAATATGGTATTAGAGTCTATCGATCGGACCTTGAGCCGCCCACTGTTTAAGTCCATGCACAAAGTTCAAAAGAGTGTTGGGTGAGGGGTTGTATTGTAAAGATTCTAAGTTCCACATTTGTTTGGAGATAAAACATTGAAAGAGTTTATATAGAGTGACACCCATCACCTTACAAGCTAGTTTTCTAAGAATAAGTTAGGTCAAACTCTAATAGTTAGTAATAAGTTTTATTGTAAATTAATTTGGTTTTAATTTATTTTTATTTGTGTGGAGTTTTATTTTCTAATTATTGACCATTTAATTTGGTGGTAATGAGTTTTAATGGCTTAAAATTCTTGATAATAAAACTATTATGTTTTTGCTATTGCTAGTTATTGAACCCAAGTCCTGATCCATGGCATTCATGCATGTTACCGTTGGGCTGTTTTGTTAAACATGTATTTTGATTCTATTCATATCCATATGATTTCATTTTTACTGATTATTATACTTTATTATTTAATCTTTGAATTAAATTTGTTCAAAAAAATTAAAATTGATTTATAATGTTATTATTTTGTTAAGTAATTGTATAAGAGATCTTATTTATTTATTTTTGTTCTCTCATATAATTGAGTTACTATGTCTAGTGGTCGTTATAATTTTGATTAATTTGGATTAGCCACATCATCCTTAAATTAATTGAGATTATTTTTTTTAAAGTTTTGAGATCACATAAATTATTAGACATAAAATTGTAATTAATTATACGTGGTATAATGAATTTTATCCTACATGAATTTTTATTATATTTGTATGATTAATTAGGATAAAATGTCAAAATATTTTCATAACTTGCCCACAGAAATTATGAATTGGTACATAATATGATAGTTTTATCATAAAGTATTAATTTTGGATAGAAAAACAAAATTATATCATGCACGTAAAGTGTGAGGTTTGAAAAATCTATCGCAATTTTTTTAAAATCTTATTACATTGAAATTTAACCCACATGTAATTTTTATGTTGCAAGATTTATTTTATGGTATATTTATATTGATAATACATACAATATGGATAATATTTATGCCTCAAATTTTGACATCAATTTTGTTTATCTTTTTAGCTTCCAACCTGCTAATTTTTCTGATATCCGATGTGATATTCCCGAGCTCAGAGGAGATAATTATAAGGTGTGGAAGGAAAGAATTCTCCTCCATCTAGGATGGATAGACATAGATTATGCTATTAGGAAAGACGAACCACCTGCAATTACAGATGAAAGTACTCCAGCTGTAATCGCACTATATGAGCGGTGGGAGAGATCCAACTGACTCAGTGTGATGTTCATTAAGACTAAGGTCACAGGTGGAATACGTGGTTCTGTCGATCAGCATGAGAATGTCTGTGATTTGCTGAAAGCCATTGACGATCAGTTCGTCACCTCTGAAAAGGCTTTGGCAAGCACATTAATTATGAAATTTTCCTCCTACCGACTCACCAGTGTGAACGGTGTGCGTGAGCACACAATGAAAATGCGTGACATTTCAGCTCAACTTAAGAAACTTGAGGTTGATATGTCTGACTCCTTCCTGGTGCACTATATTCTGAACTCTCTTCCGTCTGAGTATGGGCCTTTCACGATCTCCTACAATACACATAAAGACAAATGGTCAATCAATGAATTAATGACCATGTGTGTTCAGGAAGAAGAAAGGCTTATAATGGAACAGAGTGAGAGTGCATTGCTGACAAGCACTCGCGGGAAGAACAAAGCTTTCAAAACTGACAAGTCACAAACCAATCAAAAAGGGAAATTCAAAATACCACGGCAAGGTGATATCAAGAAAGAAGCAAAGTGTTACTTCTGTAAAAAGGGAGGACACATGAAGAAGGAATGCCCTGGATTCTAAGAATGGCTTGAGAAGAAAGGTAATTTATTCTCATTTGTTTGTTATGAATCTAATATGACCGATGTTAATATTAACACCTGGTGGATTGATTCTGGATCAACAATCCACATAACAAATTCCTTACAGGGTATGCAAAACCGAAGGAAGCCAGTGGGAAGTGAGCGGACTGTCCTATCAAGAAGCAGGATGGGCTCACATGTGGAAGCTATTGGAACTTGTAATTTAATTTTGAATAATGGTTTTGTTTTGAAATTGGAAAGGACCTTTTATGTACCAAGTTTCTCACGAAACTTAATTTCAGTTTCTAGACTTGTACCTTTTGGATATTCCTTTAATTTTAAAGACACCTTGTTTGAATTATTTTATAATTCGGAATGTGTTGGGAATGGTATATTGTCTGATGGTATTTATCGTATTAATTTATAAATCGAATCCATTTATAGTTCAATGCATGTTCAAACTGACACTAAGCGGTGTAATATTAATGAGAATTCTTCTATGTTATGGCATCGGAGATTAGGACATATCTCCATAGAGAGAATTAAAAGGTTAGTAAAAGATGGGGTACTTAATACTCTAGATTTTGCTGACTTTGAAACTTGTGTTGACTACATTATGGGAAAGTAGACCAACATGTCTAAGAAAGGTGCCAATAGAAGTTCAAGTATATTAGAAATAATTCATACAAACATATGCTGTCTTGATATGGATCCACATGGTCAAAAATATTTCATCACTTTCATAGATGATTACTCACGATATATGAATATTTATTTGCTTAACAATAAATATGAAGCATTGGATGCCTTCAAAGTCTTTAAGGCTGAAGTTGAGAACCAGTGTGGAAAACAAATAAAGATAGTGAGATCAGATCGGGGTGGTGAATACTATGGTAGATACACTGGGAGTGGACAAGCACCGGGCCCATTTGCTAAGTTTCTTCAAGAACATGGGATTGTTGCCCAATACACCATTCCCGGTTCTCCGAACCAAAATGGTGTTGTAGAAAGAAGAAACCGACTATTATTGAACATGGTGCAGAGTATGCTTAGCAACTCTAATCTTCCTAAATCATTATGGAATGAAGCACTAAAGACGGATGTGTATATTCTAAATCGGGTTCCATCCAAGGTTGTCCCAAAGACACCATTTGAGTTATTTAAAGGATGGAAACCGAGTTTACGACATATGCGCGTTTGGGATATCCGTCTGAGGTGAGGATTTATAACCCACAAGAAAAGAAACTAGATCCGAGGACCATTAGTGCGTATTTCATTGGATATGCCGAAAGGTCTAAACGTTATAGATTTTATTGTCCATCTCATACAACTAGGATTGTGGAGTCAAGAAATGCAAATTTTCTTGAAAATCATTTGACTAGTGGGAGCGATCAAATCAAAAATTCAATTTCTGTGCATGATCATATAGAGTATGAACCTTCCACTTCAAGTAATAGATTGGTTACTATTTACAACATCCCTCAAGTTCAAATGGATGTTGATCAACCAATCATCGAGACTCCACAAGCTACTGATGATCCAGTAAATCAAGTTGGTCATCAAGATGATGAACAATTTGTTGAACAACAAGATCCACAAGAAAATGTTGATCAAACATTAAGAAGATCTACTAGGACAAGAAAATCAGCTATTCCTAATGATTACATTGTGTATCTACAAGAATCTGACTATAATATTGGAGCTGAGAATGATCATGAGAGCTTTAAAACAAGCCTCTCGTCAATGGTATCTTAAATTCCATGAAACGATATCTTCATTTGGGTTTATTGAAAACCCCATGGATCAATGTATATACCAGAAGGTCAGTGGGAGTAAAAAAAATTTTCTCATTTTGTATGTGGATGACATACTACTTGCAAATGATAAAGGTTTTCTACATGAGGTGAAACAATTCCTCTCTAAAAACTTTGATATGAAGGATATGGGTAAGGCATCTTATGTCATTGGCATTATGATCCACAGAGATAAACTTTGAGGAATTTGGGTCTATCACAAGAAACCTACATCAATAAAGTTTTAGAGAGATTTAGAATGAAAGATTGTTCACCAAGTGTTGCACCCATTGTCAAGGGCGACAAATTTAATTTGAATCAATGCCCTAAGAATGATTTTGAGCGGGAACAAATGAAGAACATTCCATATGCTTCTGTTGTTGGAACTCTTATGTATGCTCAAGTATGCACAAGGCCCGACATTGCATTTGCTGTTGGAATCTTAGGAAGATATCAGAGTAATCCAGGTATGGGTCACTGGAAAGCTGCAAAGAAGGTGTTGAGATATCTTAAAGGAACAAAAGGTTACATTCTAATGTATAGGCAGACGGACAATCTTGATGTGATCGGCTATTCAGACTCCGACTTTGCTGGTTGTGTTGATTCTCACAAATCAACATCAGGATATATTTTTATGATGACTGATGGAGCTATTTCGTGGAGAAGTACTAAGCAAACCTTGGTTGCTACTTCTACTATGGAAGCCCAGTTTGTCTCCTGTTTTGAGGCTACTTCTCATGGTGTATGGCTTAAGAGTTTTATTTCTAGGCTTAGAATCATGGATTCTATTTCTAAACCTCTGAAGATTTTTTTGCGATAATTCAGCAGCTGTCTTTATGGCTAAGAACAATAAAAGTGGAAGTCGAAGCAAGCACATCGACATAAAGTATTTAGCCATTAGAAAAAGAGTTAAAGATAAAATAATAGTTATTAATCATATTAGTATTGATTTAATGATCGTTGTTCCTTTGACTAAGAGCATGCCACCAATAAAATTTAAGGATCATGTAGAGAACATGAGACTTGGGTCCTCCTTATGATTGTATACATACAGTTTATTAATAAAACTCTTATATTATGATGTTTTCTCATTTTCATGCGCACATCAGTTTGAGAAAATATGTTACATCTGGACCAAGAGTAAACATTGGTTTATGTTAGACTATGGCACGGATCTAGAAGGGGGGGTTGAATAGATCCCAATTAAAAACTTGAGTCGGCGCTACCAATTTGAAAGAAAATTGGTTTTGAAAATTTGTTTTAAATGCGGAAGCAGCCGAGGAAAATTTTAGTCTAAAACGAACCGTTATTGGAAAACCGGATATGCGTTAAGCTAATGGATTAGAGATAAAATGAAATACAAATCACTACACTATTTGCACACTCAATTGATATATTTCACTAACTAGCAAGCCTAGTTCCAATGATCCAAAATACCAAATTAAATTGAGTGCAAACTTAAGGCAACTTTGGCTTATGCAAATTCACAAACACTTGGTGTGCATATACTCCAAGAGATATTTGAGTTGAGTAAGTAATTCAAATTTATCTAGTACAATATACTATTGTACTTTGTATTCAAACAGCAGTTTTAATTTCTTACTCAACTTATATCAACGTTTGGTAAAATTGCTTAAACTAAAATCACTTAATTTTTAAGCTGAAAAGCACTTATGCAGAAAATTAAAGAAGACAGAGATTTGATGAGGCAGTTCCCCCGTCGTCCTCGCTTCGGGGTACGTCTGCCCTCAATTCTAAAAATAGAATTGAGATGATTAATTAGATATCACCTGTGAAATTTAATCGTTTATACAAGGATTGCAAAGCATGTAAACAACAGAACTTCCAATGTGTTGAATGATGCTTCCTATCCTTGCTCCTTGATTCAAGATGAATCAAGACCTTCGATCGTTGTTGCTAGACCTCCGATTCCAGCCCCTTTGTTGAAGAATCTTCCGTTCTTCAAACCCTCGGCCCGGCTGATCTCAAACACAACGAGTCGAACCCGAATCCTTCACTTTAATGCCACCAAATCCGCTACTAGACTGATGAAGACTTCCTCTTCTCAATCACCTTCGCTCGGCTGAATATTGAAGAACGATTCGTCCAAAAACCCCCAAACACAAACCCGTATTGGAGGACAAAACCCTAACGGTTTTATTCAAGAAAGAACCTGCCACAAGCTTCAACCCGAACTGGATTCTTTGATCACAGCTTCGAACCTTATCACCTTTAATCGATCACGAACCACATCAAAAGTAATTGTTTGCAGATGATGAGTTGTGAAATGTTGAAGATGAAGATGATGAGTCTTGGACACCTTTTTCACTCTTTCTTGTTTCCTTGAACATTTGAACTCAAATTAGCAAATGTTGGTTAATAAAAGTGTTTTAACTTCTATATATAGTAACTGACAAAACCAATTAAAAATAACAGAATTTCAAACAGTGGAAATAACTCAGAAAACTGAGTTTACGCACGAGCGGTCGACCATAGGTCGGCGTGCGCTGAGCCGTGAGTGATGCGCCGACCCCTATGGTCGACCCATGGTTCCATGCGCTGACCCAGAATAACTTCATTAAGCCATGCGCTGACTTCTGGTCGACTCAAGGAATTTTTGCGCTAACCCGTGAGTTATGCGCCGACCCTTATGGTCGACGCAAGGAAGCATGCGCTGACCAATCTCAGTTCTGCTGAGCTTCGCGCTGACCCGTGAGCTTTGAGCTGACCTCTATGGTCGACTCAAGGCCTTCAAATCTTCATAAAACTGTGTTTTGTGATTTTCATGCATTTCGTCATGATCACACTTTGTCCACATATGTTTTTTATCATTATAATAGGTTTAGACAAACATAGAAAAGGATATGGTGGGTAATGTGTTTCATTTGTTTGTAGACGTGCATGATGGTCTTTTGTCATCATCGAAACTTGCGATCGTATGTTGTCTGACTCTTTGTCTTTACACACTCCCCCTTTTTTATGATGACAACCTGTATAAATCAACGTGACAAACAACATGCGGTATTGACGCATTTTCCACACTCCCCCTTTCTTTTGTAATCTAAGGCTATCTGCAGAAAGCTACTGTTAGTTGTGGGCATTTTTGTCTGCCTGCTTTGTGCACTTTTCTCCCCCTTTGACAACATCAAAAAGAAGAACAGAGTGATTTTTCAAGATATCAAGGAAATTTCACAGGAATTAACATAAACAGATAATAATAACACACCAATGTCATTTCTAAGCAATAGTCATTTATAAAGAAAACAAGTAAAACATAGAAATACATTCAAAATAACAATCAGACTACATAATGCATGTGAATTGTCTATGTCCTAGTGGCGGTGTCCTGGACGATAACAAATTCCCGGGTTTTTGTAAGGGTCAGCCAGAGATGAAAGGTATTCGGTGACACCGTTCAGATGCTTGAGACTCTCGTCGATTGACTTTTCCTGAAATTCAAATGAAGCCGAAAAGGTTGCGAACCAGTCATTCATGCTTGTAGAGAAGGAGTCGAGACGCTCATTTTGGGCTTGAAGTTGCTCGTTGATATGAGCATAGCGCTCATCTTGAGCTTGCATGAAGGACTGTTGAGCTATCTGCATATTATGCATCATATTCAACAGTTCTGAAGATTCTGCTTGCTGTGGAGGGGACGGAGGAGATTCTTCTTCATCTTGGTGATACGGCTGGTAGAATTGACGTTGAGTAGACCAGCCCGTATGTTTCCATTCACCCCAGCCACCCCAGCGTGGAACATCTTCTTCAGTTGAATGCGACTGCTGAGCCCAAGCGGAGTCCGAGTAGTCGTGAGTGTCAACGGGTGGAGGATTATCATCTCCACCATTGTGATCTACATCGTGCCTGGCTTCTTCTTCTTCATTTTCTTCTTCATCTTCTTGGTCTTCGCTTTCATCACTGTCATCATCTGCAGGAATATTTGCTCTTCGAATAAACTTATACATTCTCCGCTCATTGCACCAAAGATATCCCATCATAGACATGGTTTTTGTGCTGAACTCTTTGTCAGATGAGATGGAAGTGTACAGGAAAGACGGATGATTAACGTTGGCTGCAGTCAGGACCTCTTGAATGAAGGATCCGTAGGCAAGAGCCGTTCCTCGTCCGGAATCACGTAGCCCAAACATTCTACTGGCAATATAGTACGGCCAGTTGATTTTCATCTTATTTTTCAGAATGTAAATCAGATGAACCTCGGCCGGTTCGACTCTGGAGAGACCGCCCTTCTTTGGACGCAGGATTCGTGAGACAACCCACTGAAGAATCCTTTCTTCGGCTTTCAGCTTGCCGGCAGTGACAGTTCGTGGGAACGCGTCACTATTCACAAACTGATCAGGATAGGGTCGTCTCAGCATGTCATTCAAGGCACTCTTAAACTCATAGCCATCTATGTGGTGAGAGTCAGTTACCTCCGGTAGAGGGTTTCCAGCATTATCAACAGACATATCAAAATATTGATTCCAGATATTTGATTTAAGCGGTACCTTTGTCTGACCAATTCTAGAGTGAAACTTGTGCCCGCGAAAGTTGTCATGAAGGCCGGCATAGAACACTCGAACAAGGTCTTCACTGTATTTGGTATTACATTCTAAGAAGTTGATAAAGCCCTGATGCTGCAGCAGAGCCAGGACTTCAGGAAGGTGCATGCGTTCAGCGGTAAGTTTGTAGAACGCATGTTGTTGCACAACGCCTCTTTTGCTGATGTCTCTGTTGAAGACTTCGACGCGAGCGGGTGGAACGAGTGATACAGCAGATATGGGTAGAGATGCGGCGAATGATTCTTGGGATCTCTTGCCGGAAGGTCTGCGTGATGAGGAAGCCATTTGAGCAAGTTTGAAACAGAGTGTTTGGGTATAGAGAGAAGGTTTAAGAAGGGTTTTGAGAGTGATTCTGCTAGGTAGAGGTTTCTCCCAATTTATAGTGGAAAGGTTAGGGTTTTGGGAAGATGGAAGATCAAGGAACAATAGCCACTAGGTAGATGCAAGTTACAAAGTAGTGGGTAGTTTGAAAGGTGATGGAATGTAAATGCACACTTAATGATGATTTTTGAATGGGAATGCATGAAAAACAATTTAAATTTTTCTGCAGAAAAACGAAATTTTCGAGCGATGCGTCGACCATAGCCCTGTATGCGTCGACGCATACTGTTTGGTTTTTGAGAAAATGCAGAAATTAATTAAGCGTGCGTCGACCATAGCCCTGCTGCGGTCGACTCATACAGTTCAAATTTCAATTTTTCACTATTTGCCACATGCGATGACAGGTTTGATGCATAATTAACACAACATAAAGCAATAAACATCCAAAGAGAGAGATCATATATATATATATATATATATATATATATATATATATATATATATATATATATATATAAAAACAACATCATTATGAGATATAACTATTGTAGTCATGAGATTTTGCAGAGAGAGAAAGAGAGGAACAGTATCACCTTAATGCCAGAGTGACTTAGTGAACGGTAGAATTGTGCTTACAACAACATAGATTTGTTAGAAGTACAGGATTAAAGTCTTACATGGAATAAGGTAAAACAGCACACTATAGTGCCCGTTCCGAAATATCGAGAATGCCAAGTTCTCGGCGGATATGAAAGAAAGGTTCAGTGGCTAGCGGCTTTGTGAAAATGTCCGCTAGTTGATTTTCAGTATTGACATGTTCAAACACAATGTCACCTTTCTCTACATGATCCCGAAGAAAGTGGTGTCGAATTTTGATATGTTTGGTGCGAGAATGTAGCACAGGATTCTTGGTTAGATTAATGGCACTTGTATTGTCACAAAAAATGGGAATACGTTCAAGTTTGAGGTTAAAATCCAATAGTTGTTGCTTAATCCATAGGATTTGGGCACAACAACTACCGGAGGCAACGTATTCCGCTTCGGCGGTTGACAAAGCAACAGAAACCTGTTTCTTGCTATGCCAACTGACCAAAGAGTTTGAAAATAGGTGACAAGTGCCACTGGTGCTCTTCCTATCCGATTTGCAACCGGCAAAGTCGGAATCGGAAAAACCTACCAAAGAACAATCATTACCTTTGGAATACCACAATCCATACTTCGGAGTACCGGATAGGTATCGAAGTATTCGTTTGACGGCTTTTAAATGGGATTCCTTGGGACATGATTGATATCTTGCACACATGCATACGCTAAACATAATATCGGGACGAGAAGCAGTAAGATAAAGGAGTGAACCAATCATACCTCTATACCGTTTTACATCTACTTCCTTACCGTCTTCATCTTTGTTCAAGTTGGTACACGTAGGCATGGGGGTGTCTATGGCCTTAGCTTTTGCCATGTCAAATCTCTTGATAAGGTCCAAACAGTACTTTGTCTGGCTCACGAAAGTTCCTTCTTTGAGCTGTTTGATTTGCAGACCGAGAAAGTATGTGAGCTCCCCCATCATACTCATCTCGAATTCGCCCTGCATAAGGTCAGAAAACTCTCTCACAAGATTCATGTTAGTAGATCCAAATATGATATCATCTACATAAATTTGCACTAATATCAAGTGCTTTCCTTGATGTTTAATGAAGAGGGTTGTGTCAACCTTTCCTCTTGAGTATTTTTGATCGAGTAAGAATTTGCTTAGTCTCTCATACCAAGCTCTAGGAGCTTGTTTGAGGCCACACAAAGCTCTTTTTAGTTTATAAACATGATCAGGATACTCATGGGATTCGAAACCTGGAGGTTGTGCGACATAAACCTCTTCATTTATGTGACCGTTAAGGAACGCACTCTTGACATCCATTTGGAATAGCTTAAAGTCGTTCGCACAAGCGAAAGCAAGGAGAAGGCGTATAGCCTCGAGTCGGGCAACCGGCGCATAAGTTTCCTCATAGTCGATGCCTTCCTCTTGGTTATACCCTTGCGCGACTAAACGCGCCTTATTACGGGTTATTACCCCGTTTTCGTCCAGCTTGTTCCTAAACACCCATCGGGTGCCGATTACTCGATGATCTCGCGGAGGAGGGACGAGGTCCCAAACCTCATTTCTGGTGAACTGATTAAGTTCCTCCTGCATTGATAAAAACCAGTGTTCATCGAGTAGGGCTTCTTTAGGGTTTTTAGGTTCCATCTGCGAAACGAAAGCGAAGTGATAACAGAAGTTACTTAGCTTAGATCGAGTTGTTACACCCTTTGAGATGTCCCCGAGAATGTTGTCTATTGGATGGTCTTTGGAAGACTTCCAAGCTTGAGGAAGATCATCGTTTGAAGGCGGATGAACTACCTCGGTTTCCTCATGGTGTACATCTTTGTCCTCCTCAATTTTGACTATGTCGGGTTGATCAATCCCCGGCTCGCCACCTTTGAGTATGTCTTCGGTAGATGTACCTGCACCATGAAAAACACTACCCTTTCCGACATTTCTCGGATTGGATTCATCAAAAGTGACATGTACAGACTCTTCTACAGTAAGTAATCGCTTGTTGTATATTCTATATGCTTTGCTAGATTGAGAGTATCCGAGGAAGATACCTTCGTCGGCCTTGGAATCGAATTTCCCTAAGTTTTCCTTTCCATTATTCAATACAAAACATTTGCAACCAAAGACATGTAAGTGAGAAACATTTGGCTTTTGTCCTTTTAAAAGTTCATACGGTGTTTTGTTTAGAATGGGGCGAATGAGCACCCTATTCAGAACGTAACAAGCCGTACTAATGGCGTCAGCCCAAAAATATTTCGGTAAGCCACTTTCATTGATCATTGTTCTTCCCAATTCTTCCAAAATTCGATTTTTACGCTCCACAACCCCATTTTGTTGAGGAGTACGTGGAGCGGAGAAGTTATGATCAATACCAAGGTTACCGCAATATTCTTCAAATAAGTGATTTTCAAACTCACCTCCATGATCACTTCTAATTGCAACAATGTTTGTATTTAGTTTATTTTGGGAAAGCTTAGCAAATCGTTCAAAGGCGGCGAATGTGTCACTCTTACTTACTAAGAAAATAGTCCAACAAAATCGAGAAAAGTCGTCCACTATTACGAAACCGTAATAGTTTCCTCCTAGACTTTTAATCCTAGATGGCCCAAATAAATCCATATGGAGAAGCTCGAGAGGTCTCGTTGTTGAAACGATGTTTTTGGATTTAAAAGAGATCCTCGTTTGCTTCCCCTTTTGACAAGCATCACAAAGGTGATCCTTGGTGAACTTAATTTTGGGGAGACCTAGGACTAGATCTTTTGAGACTACTTTGTTAAGTAAGTCAAAGTTAACATGTGCTAAACGCCTATGCCATAACCATGAATCTTCACTCATTGTTACAAGGCATTTGTCACTTGTTAACGATACTTCATTTAAGTCAAGCATATAGACATTGTTCACATGAAGACCATTAAACATACTCTTCTTATCATCATTATGTACAATTTTGCAGCAATCTTTTGAAAACGATACATTGTATCCTTTGTCACATAATTGACTGATGCTAAGTAGATTGTGTTTAAGACCTTCGACAAGCAAAACATCAGAAATAGTAGTAGAGGAGGGATTACCTACACTACCTTTCCCAAGTATTGCTCCACGGTTGTTGTCACCATAAGTTACATATCCCTTCTTCTTAGCCACAAAGTCAATGAAGAGAGATATGTCACCTGACATGTGCCTTGAGCATCCACTGTCGAGAACCCATCTTCTCTCGGTAGTCTCGAGGCATTGTACCTGTGACAAGATAATTAACAAGAGAAGGTACCCAATTGCTTATTGGGTCCTGAGTGGTGAGGAACGAAATGGTTGCATTTGGGCATCCATTGATAAATGCCTTTAGGAACTAAAAACCTCCTAAATCTACATTTAGCAATGGAATGGCCTTTCTTGCAACAATAGAGACAAGAGAAAGTTACATTTGGATTGCTTTTGCTATCTTCATCTTTTATAACATATTTATATTTTTGATATGGATTAACCATACTTTTTCGAAAATTAGATTTGTCGATAGCAAAAGTAATCTTGGGCTCAAGAGCCTTGTCAAGTTTGGCTTTTAGGTTTCTTACTTCACCTTGCCAAATGTAACAAGTATCACACCCAAAGTTCATCATTCTACTTTTAAGGTCCTCATAACTTGTTTTTGTGCTTTCCACTATAGAAGCTTTAAGTGCCTCAAGTTTCCGTTCGGATTCTTGAATTTTATGTTTCAAATGAGAAAATATTTTCTTATTTGAGGCAAGCCTTTTAAAGGCCTCTTTCGCTTCATAGTGTAAAGTATCAAAAGCAGTTTGCAATTCATGATGAGACATACTAGAGGATTTTTCATATTTAGTATGTCGTACCTGTTTCTTTTTGTTCTTTTGATGAGCAGAAAGACATAGATTTGCATTTTCATCTTCATCACTAGAACTTTCATCATCGGAGGAGTCGCTATCGCTTTCCCAAGCTATGTATGCTCTCCTTGGCTTTGATGGTTTCTTGTGTGATTTGTATGAATCTTTTTCTTTTGTCTTTTTGTTCATCGGACAGTCCGGTTTGTAGTGACCCGGCTTTCCACACTTATAGCACGACCCTCTAGTTGTTTTTCCTTTTGAGTCATCATTTTTAGAGAACCTAGATTGCTTCCGGAAGTTTACCAAGTTCTTCTCGGAATGTTGGATGCCGTTCTTTCTCACGTAACGGTTGTAGCGTTTGACGAACAACCCCATATCTTCACTCTTGTCCTCTTCTTCTTCGTCACTCGATGAATAATCACTTTGCTCTTTTGCTTGAGACTTTGAGGAGGAAGTCTTTAGAGCTATTGATTTCTTTTCACTCACCTTTGCTTTGTCTTTCTTGTCCTTCTTTTCGTGTTGTTCCAGGCTTAAGAGAACTTGTTCGTGCTCTTGTAGTTTACCGAACAATGTTGTCAAGTCCAAAGTGGTAAGATCATTTGCCTCTTTGATGGCGGTCACTTTCGGCTGCCATTCCCTGTTAAGACATCTTAAGATCTTATTAGTAGCAATATCATTGGAAACAGGCCTACCAAGTGAATGTAATCGATTGATGAGATGAGTGAATCTCTTTTGCATGTCAGCAATGGTTTCCCCTTGCTCCATGAAGAAGAGATCAAACTCTTGTGTTAGTGTATTGATTCTAGCCAATTTAACATCATTAGTCCCCTCATGGGCAATTTGTAGTGAATCCCACATAGCCTTAGCAGTAGGACAATGGGATACACGATAGTATTCATCTACGCCTAATGAGGAGATTAGGATATTTTTGGCTTTCCAATCATAATTGTATTTCTTTTCATCATCATCGGTCCATTGTGCTTCGGGCTTAGGCACCACTTCGTTGTTCTCATTGGTCATGGTTATTTGAATTGGACCATTGAGAATAACATTCCATATTTTTCTATCTATGGAATTTATGTGCACCCGCATACAGTCTTTCCAATAACTATAATTTTCACCATTGAAAACGGGAGCTCTATTGTAAGCCCCTTTAGGTTCGTTAGCCATTTTCTATCAAATTTGTATTTTGAAGCACAGAGTGAACCGGAGCTCCTGATACCACTTGTTAGACTATGGCACGGATCTAGAAGGGGGGTTGAATAGATCCCAATTAAAAACTTGAGTCGGCGCTACCAATTTGAAAGAAAATTGGTTTTGAAAATTTGTTTTAAATGCGGAAGCAGCCGAGGAAAATTTTAGTCTAAAACGAACCGTTATTGGAAAACCGGATATGCGTTAAGCTAATGGATTAGAGATAAAATGAAATACAAATCACTACACTATTTGCACACTCAATTGATATATTTCACTAACTAGCAAGCCTAGTTCCAATGATCCAAAATACCAAATTAAACTGAGTGAAAACTTAAGGCAACTTTGGCTTATGCAAATTCACAAACACTTGGTGTGCATATACTCCAAGAGATATTTGAGTTGAGTAAGTAATTCAAATTTATCTAGTACAATATACTATTGTACTTTGTATTCAAACAGCAGTTTTAATTTCTTACTCAACTTATATCAACGTTTGGTAAAATTGCTTAAACTAAAATCACTTAATTTTTAAGCTGAAAAGCACTTATGCAGAAAATTAAAGAAGACAGAGATTTGATGAGGCAGTTCCCCCGCCGTCCTCGCTTCGGGGTACGTCTGCCCTCAATTCTAAAAATAGAATTGAGATGATTAATTAGATATCACTTGTGAAATTTAATCGTTTATACAAGGATTACAAAGCATGTAAATAACAGAACTTCCAATGTGTTGAATGATGCTTCCTATCCTTGCTCCTTGATTCAAGATGAATCAAGACCTTCGATCGTTGTTGCTAGACCTCCGATTCCAGCCCCTTTGTTGAAGAATCTTCCGTTCTTCAAACCCTCGGCCCGGCTGATCTCAAACACAACGAGTCGAACCTGAATCCTTCACTTCAATGCCACCGAATCCGCTACTAGACTGATGAAGACTTCCTCTTCTCAATCGCCTTCGCTCGGCTGAATATTGAAGAACGATTCGTCCAAAAACCCCCAAACACAAACCCGTATTGGAGGACAAAACCCTAACGGTTTTATTCAAGAAAGAACCTGCCACAAGCTTCAACCCGAACTGAATTCTCCGATCACAGCTTCGAACCTTATCACCTTTAATCGATCACGAACCACATCAAAAGTAATTGTTTGTAGATGATGAGTTGTGAAATGTTGAAGATGAAGATGATGAGTCTTGGACACCTTTTTCACTCTTTCTTGTTTCCTTGAACACTTGAACTCAAATTAGCAAATGTTGGTTAATAAAAGTGTTTTAACTTCTATATATAGTAACTGACAAAACCAATTAAAAATAACAGAATTTCAAACAGTGGAAATAACTCAGAAAACTGAGTTTACGCACGAGCGGTCGACCATAGGTCGGCGTGCGCTGAGCCGTGAGTGATGCGCCGACCCCTATGGTCGACCCATGGTTCCATGCGCTGACCCAGGATAACTTCATTAAGCCATGCGCTGACTTCTGGTCGACTCAAGGAATTTTTGCACTAACCCGTGAGTTATGCGCCGACCCTTATGGTCGACGCAAGGAAGCATGCGCTGACCAATCTCAGTTCTGCTGAGCTTCGCGCTGACCCGTGAGCTTTGAGCTGACCTCTATGGTCGACTCAAGGCCTTCAAATCTTCATAAAACTGTGTTTTGTGATTTTCATGCATTTCGTCATGATCACACTTTGTCCACATATGTTTTTGATCATTATAATAGGTTTAGACAAACATAGAAAAGGATATGGTGGGTAATGTGTTTCATTTGTTTGTAGACGTGCATGATGGTCTTTTGTCATCATCGAAACTTGCGATCGTATGTTGTCTGACTCTTTGTCTTTATAGTTTATTCATCAAGTTAGTTACCACATTACAAATATATACTTGAAAATAGACATGTTGTAATACATAGATGAGACTACTCGCTTTAAGAGGGACTATCTCTATGATTCACATATTTATTTCTTGAGTAAGTTTTCCATGACTCATTTATGCCAATAATAAGTTCTATGGACCAAGTGGGAGAATGTAACGGTTTCTTATTTTTATTATAATAATTATTAATAATAAAATACCAATTTTAATGTGGTCCGTAGTTTTGGGATTTTGGTTCTGAAAAAGGTATGATTTATTTTCGTTTTAATGTAAATTGATATGACCATTTAATTGGGTGGTAATGAGTTTTAATGGCTTTAAATTCTTGATGGTAGAATCAAGCCTATAAATAGTCTTTGGTCCCCAAATCTTTCTCTCATCAGAAAAGAAATACATCATCTATATTGAGAGAGCAAGAGCTTGGAAGAATCAAAGGCAGTGCACTCACAACACTGCAACAATGGCTGGAGGTAAAACCTCTAATTCTATTTCCGCATTTTGTTTTATTGATCTTGTTGTTCTTTTGTTATCAGGAACATAAAATCAATATATATATATATATATATATATATATATATATATATATATATATATATATATATATATATATATATATATATATATATATATATATATATATATATATATAATCTAACATCTCATTTATATGGTTGTTCTTGGTCCGATGTAAATGTTCTTTTAGGATCCATCCGACAACTCTCTTAGGTGTAAAAATCAAAGAAGTTAGAGAAGAGATACAATTATGAATTAAAGAACTAAATTGGTATATTTATCATTGTTTTTTAATATCGATCGACTAAATTGTCATATTTTTGAAATTTAAAAGACAAGTTTAATGTGTTTTTTTTTATATTTTATGGACTAAGGAGAGATGAATGCTAACTAGGAGTGAAAATAGGTTGATCCGAGCTAAGACTTTGCCAAGCATAAGTCTGACATGCCAAAAAAATTGAAGTCTAAGTCTAATTTATAGTCAGTCATAGACTTATTTTTAGGCATGAGATATTCTTTTCGAAAAATTGGTTAATATATTAACTTATATAAAAGTCTATTTATTTTAGACATATATAAATAAACAATTTAAATAATGTTTAAATAGACTAACAAACTAAAATATATCTCAGATTAAAAGTTTATTTTCATTGACTTATTTTAACTTACCTATTATCATACGTTTTGTGAGACTATTTGCTTAAGAATATTTATGAAAATAACTTATGACATAATTCATAAGATGTTTTTATCTTATTTTTATAAGTTCTTTAAAATAATTAATTTTTATTTACGTATTTTAATTCAAAATACAAAACATAACATTATGATAATAAAAACATTATTCATATTTATTTGAATAGAATTATAGAATAGATTTAAAAAGTCTTTTATAGGCTGAGACCTAATTTTTTTAATTGAATAAACCTAAAAAGAGAATTTAGGTATTTTTTATTTTTAAAAAAATTTGATCTAACTTAAATATGTGTATGTTATTTCTATCCCAATGCCAACGTGACTGTTAACACTAGTCAAATAACTCAAAGCGACATGCGAACTAATTAGAGATTGAATGCCAACGTGACAGTTAGTTAACTCAAAGAGACAGGTGAACTAAATAGATTGCTTGAAGAATAGTTTAGCTACTATATAGTTGCCTTTTATAGTTTAAATACTACTTTAAAGAGATAATATTATTTCAGAAATGAAATTAACTGTTTATTGTTTTTGTCCTTTCCTCACTGATTTTTTTTTTCAGTTGCTTAAAGTTGTTTTCCTTGTAACAGAAAGACGCACTATTGTGCAGGGTATGGCATCATTAATTTCAACGTGACAATTTAAAGGACAAAGAATCAAGTTGGATCTCAGTATTGATAGGTACCTTAATGATTGTACTTTGTGAGGACCAATTTTCCTTCTAAAATTATAGATGTGAGAATGTAAAATAAGTTGGTCTTTCTGTTAATTAATTTATGTTGGGATTAATTACTATGCATTGTCAGTGTAAAAAGTTTTATACTGTCGATTCATCACCATCATCCGTTTGGAATATTTTATAGATTTTTAAAATAAAAGTCAAATTTATTTTAATATCCGACTTCTAGGATTAAATGACGGTGTAAAATCTCTTTACAGTGAAAGTGTATTTCTATTAAATCCATTTATGTTACTAGTTAGCAAATTACTTGTTGAATTATTATATCACTTGCAAATAAATTAGTCCATGAATTATATATATATATATATATATATATATATATATATATATATATATATATATATATATATATATATATATATATATATATATATATATATATATATATATGCTTGTTTGAATTGACTGAATTTATTTTATGCAAAATATATTTTATGACATTGTTCGGAAGAATTTATTAAAGCAACTTATAATATTATTGATAAACTATTTTATAGCATTATTCATAAATTTTTTTGAACTTATAAAAAGAAGTTGTCGAATATGAAAACAATTTTATGGCGCATATAGACACAATTTAAAATTATTTTACTTTTAAATAAAAATAACGTATGTAAATTTTTTTATAAATGCTTGTTTAGATAAGTATTTGTGCTATCGGGTTCAAATAAGTTCAAATTACTCAATTTGATTTTAAAAGTCAATTTTTTTTTTCATTTGAAATTTTTAGAGGTGTAAATGTTCAATTTTATAATCTTAAAAAGCTAATGGAAGGTTTACTCCATTTTCTCATTAACTTTATATTTTAGTTCTTTCAACGAAGTGACTTTCAACCTTAGCTTAAATTCATTTCATATGAATATAACATGATTGACCTTGCTATTTCGAAGTCGCTTAAGTAGATGTAAGATGAGTCAAGTATGAGTAATTTATGGGAATTTGTAACATGTTTTAACTTTGATTTACCGATGAAGAGTTGTGGTACCTATAAATCCTTCAACGTCCAAGTCAATGATTATCAGAAGTAAGAAGTATTCTTTTTGGTTAGAAAAAAGGTGTATCTAGATTTGGCGCATTGCCTTTCTTTCTATAGATAAGTTATAAGATTTTGGGGTTCTAGAACCTTCTTGTGTAAAATAATTATCTAAAAGGATAAGTGTTAAAATATTTTTTGTTATGTCATCTGACAGTCCTCTTTCAGTTTTTTTCCATGATCAGGTGTTTCCCTATGGCATGTACATATTTGTTACCAATGTCCTAGAAACTTATAGGATCCATAGTTGTAGGAATGAGCCTCTAGAACAACGTCATATAAGTAGTATTATCCTTGATCAAACGATCCTTTGTTCATGTAAAGCGATGAAGATGATCAAATTGTACTTTATCCATTATGGGTCAGTGCCCTTATTGGGCTGTTCAGTACACCGACCAACCCATATATGAATAGATTTCCCTGTAAGAACTCGTATAATATATATCTAGAATAATATCATACACGTGTTAATTTTTGGTACTATCACAACATAAGTGACTAACGACATCTTTATATACATGTCCATAAAATAAAATACAACATATGGCAAATGTCATACAATAATTCCTAAATAAAAATCTAAGAACTATGTACAATATCTACAATTGTACAAAATCCACAGCAGAAGATCACAATAAAATTTTCCCTTGATACATAAATGCACAACTCCTATTGTATAATATAACATGCAAACAATACCTGAAAAACAACAACAATATTGGGGTGAAATAATAATCTCAGTGAGTTCTTCTATCCTATGAGTTCGCTCGGCTCTACAGGATTTTCTAATCGATTTCCTAACTTAAGTCTTCAAAAGATGAAGACTTAAGCAACTAGAGGATTTTCACATTGTATGGAAACATGTACACTTGAGTTCACCAACTAAAAGCAATTATTATTCGGAAACCTACCAATGTATCTTTCTCCGGCCAACCATACGTCTAGGATTATCGACACAGGTCACAAATCCTTGTATCATACTTCGACTTACGAATGGACTTCGGATTCCAAGTGATAACATCCACTTCAAGAATCGTCGTCCCCTATGGGACTCAAAACCTATTTCGAGCCTTTTACCTATATGGGACTCTAACCCACTTTGGGATCCATCGCATTTGGGACTCTAACCCAGGTCGAACAAAGTATTAGTACATATTTCCCAATTCTTACTTTTCATAAGTATCAAACTTTAGGACGCCACGACAATGGGGTTGTTTTCGAATACATGACTAGTTCATCAACGCAACGTGATTGTACACATCAATCAATAGGTGTTCACATCCACCAATTCTCATAATAATAAATCATGTTCCATACAAAGCATATTAGTTTGTGACTAAATTATAATTCTAGCAAGTACTCGTCCATGGTACACACCGAGACACCCTTTACGTCCAAGCATCGCCACATAACTTTATTTCAAAAACCTAGATTATCTTTCTATGTCATTCTCCTAGTTATACTCCTAAGTTTCCTCACTCATATTCATAAGGTTTTAATCATATTGTTTCACATTTAACACAACAACAATATTTAGCATACATCATAATATGATTCATCGTATTCATAAGGCGCACAAGGTAGTATATCATGGTACAAGAATAATAGTCCTCTACGTTATCTTTCTAACGCATTCGTCTGCGTCCAAAACGAAGTTACGACATTTAAGTTATCTAACAATCTAATCTAATTGAAGATTTAGAGTAACACATATTCATTGCACAAGTATTCAACAACAAAATCCTTGGCATAGTGGTACGGCATGCACCATGGTATGTTCCATACAAAGCCTTTTTCAAAGAACTAATTCATGTCAATTGATTGACCAAATGGAACAATCGATTGGATGAGACCACTGGTTTTTAGACATAGTACCCAAATTACAATTTACACATGACATGGCTCATCAACAACATGTATTCATTCCATAATTTTCCCAAGACCATGAAACATATAATCATCACAACAACAACATTCAAACATGTGAAACATAACAATCATAGAGAATAGGAGAGAATCACTTGTTCATGGCAATCTTTATAGTCAAGATAGAACACTTATCATACACCTTACCAGCTATTCTATAATTCTAACAAAAATACTAATTCCTAAAATCATAAAGTTCTAACTAGAACTCACATGATTCAAGAAGAGGATGATGATATTGATGAAATATAGATGAAGTTGGTGATGAATATGATGAATATGATGAGATGTAGCTCCCTCCCTGAGTTCTTCTTCTTCTTCCTATTCTTTCTATTTTCTCTTTCTCATTCTTCTTATCTTCTTCTCTTCTCACCAAAATATTCCTCTCTTTCATTTTCCACCACACAACATATATACCTAATATATATATATATATATATATATATATATATATATATATATATATATATATTATATATATATATATATATATATATATATATATATATATATATATATATATAATATTAGGCAATGATACAAAATATCTCGATTGATATTTTCTTTTCTTTTAATAATGCCCCTCTTGTACTTATCAATAATGTTCCTTTTCTTTTAATAATAATTGATCTCTTGAACTTATTAATAATGTTCCTTTCCTTTTCATCCATCACCTTCCACGGTGCTACTTTGATTTCAACAACGGAACACCTTGGATTCCTAGGCACTACTGGTTAGCTAACAGTCTTCATATAAGATCACGCTTATCCTCCAGAGTGACCACCACCCAAAACAATATTAGGACCTACCGACATCCATTAGTAGAATAAATTTCTTACTGACAGATAAAAGTTTAGAATAGGACTAACACCCCCCAGTAGATAAGTATGCAGGAGTCACACGACTACAACCATAAAAGTGTACAACATTCAGATTTTCCCTGTGCTCTAAGAAACTTATCCAAATTAGTTTGATAATATTCGGTTTTTGTTAACATATTCTATATCAAATCCTCTTATAGGGTTATGATTCATTCAAGGTTTATGCTGACACCAAATCTCAACCAATAACAAAATAATACCATCAAGGAACATTGAGTCATCAACGAGACACCACTTTTAAGGAACCTTAAGATATCTAGAATGTAGTTGTGAGTTCTCATACTACTCACAAAGGCACACCATACTTCACACACGTTTGGAGATAACATTGCACTTCCCATCCAAAAATCATTCATCTCAATCGTCTTGTTCCATCTTCCATAATCTTAGCTCATACTCTTACTAATATACAGTCTGTGTTACATGTTTAACTTCACAGTGTGAACATTTTCTCACTGGTTATGCTATTTTAGGTTAATCCTCTACTGACTGTTGGTATTTTCGCGAAAAAAACATGTTTCCCTAGGGTTGCTTCTAGGGATTTTATGTTGGGGCGCAATTAGTGATTTACCCCTTACACCTAGGTGTGATAGTTATGGTGTGGGAAAATGTAGTAGTAATGATTTTAATTCTAGTTGGCTTCTTGTGATTGATTTTTATTGGAGTGTCTTTATAAATAGGATTTTCTTGTCCATCTAAGCTTTTTTATTCCTCTCGCCTTTTGTAGTGTGTGGTTCAAGCTCTTTTTTTTGGCGTTTCTCCTTCATTGTCTATTTTTCTTGTTGAGTTTTTTCAAGCTTATTATTAGAGTGTTCTTGTGATGGCATCCTATATAAGTTCCTCTATTCCTTATATCTTATCATATGTTTTAAGATCGTGGGCAGTTTCTTTTGTGCTTATAAACTATGATGTGATCTTTCATTTATAATGGTGATAACTATTACATGTAATGTTTTAACTTATATTCATGGTGGGGTGGTTAAGTCTCACTTGTGGTGACATTGACATGTAATTATGGTGATATTGTCCCCCATTTAATATGGTATTAGCTTTTTCTTTTTCCCTGTTACATTTCTTGTCGTCACAGGGATCTTCGTGTGAAGAGCTTTGAGAAATTATGTAAATTTGATGAGGAAGCGTATTTTTCTAATGTAACCCTTTTGAGCATGTATCTATGGATGAATTCCAATGGTATCCCCGAGACAAGCTTGTTGTTCCAGCAAATTGAATCACTTTTGAGGGTCGTGTCAATCGTCTTTATCTTGGTTGTTATTCCATGTACTTTGGTCGTGATTGGTCTACCACGATTTGAGTCTCAGAAAAACTTTGAAAAATCGAAGGAATGGACTATGATCCTCCCCGATACTATTGAACTAATCGATGGGTGTTATCCCTTATGTCAGTTTCCTATGTATTGATGTTACCTTTCAAGTTTATAGCGTTTGGTTTCCTTCCACCACCTTTGAATTTTATTTATTTTCGAGTTCATTTTTGGCTCCCTCAATTATCTATCCCCTAATCTTATAATCATATTTGAGCCTTTCAACATCTTTGTTCTCATCTTAAAGTAAAACCTCGTGCTTTGATATTCTTTCCCATGTTTTATATCCATTGAGAATTCTCAGGGCAAACCCATGGTTTGAATATCTTCGTGTTGGTTTTCCCTATTTTTAAACTCTTACTATGTTTTTCAAAGGACTTTCAATGTCACTTTGTAATTATTTCTCTTCTAGTCAAGGTTTATCATAAGTCAATGTATATCACTAGTAAGCTTGCAAACCATGTTTTAACCAATGTTTGTCAAATGACCATCTTTGGGTAAACATAGAGGAATTGCATTTTGTCCTTGAAATATTTAAGGATTTGAATGTTGAATCTTTCTGAAAGATAAAGAACTCTGTAGATTCTTTGAGTAGGCCTACCCCTCATTGCCTCATAGATTCTATGGACCTCGTTTATGTTGTAAAAGGTTGAACTTTTACTATATCAGGTGTGTAATGTTGTTTATCCCGTGATGTCTTGAATACTTTTAGTCCTCTTATTGTTTTTCTTTTACTATTTTGGTTCTCTTATTGTTTTTTCTTTTCCTATTTTTTTCGCATATTCTTCTATATGCTTTGTATAAGTCCAAGTCCAAATAGGGGATGTCGAGGTGATCTATGAGGAAGTCGATAGATTATCCGCTTCTTAAGAATGGGAAATTTTTTGTGTGATTTTATCCGATAAAAACACCTTTAGAGGATGATCTCTACTAATAAAAGTGATTCTCTATTTATTCTTTGAATTGCGACCCTCTTCCCCCAAATCCGTCAAAAATCAGAGTCTTGGTCTCAAAAGTGGATATGGATTAGGTGGCTAACTTGGGGCTCATGGTCTGTTAATTTATGCTTGTAGAATGAATTACTAATATTGCTAAGTTGGTGGCTTGAAATTCTCTTGTGTTGGAGGTTGCTTAGTTAACGAGGGAATGACAACTCTCTGAAGCATAAGAGCATGCTTAATAGAATTTTCTAATGGGTTTTGGGAATGTTCTCTAGGCTTAGAGAAAATTGGATGGTTCTAAAAAGAGATTGAGATAGTGAACAAAGCTCTGACATTCTTGTGAGAAATTGGAAATGATTGTGGCGAATCACATGGCCTCAAAAAGGTATCTTAGGGACCAAATTTCATTCTTAATGAAGAGACGAATATGGATGAAGCTACAACATCCATTAGTGATGAACATAAGAAGATAATGTAAGCTCAACTAATAACCTCGAAGACCAAGATTTATTATTGTGTCTAAAAATGCCCTTTACGAAGAAACATTTTAGCAATGTGAGATTCGATGAGGTTCAAAATAAGGCTCCTCTAATGGTTTTAGAGAATCTATAATTTAAAAGGCTTCATCAAGAAGCTCGTAAACTATGATATGAATATGAGATGAAGATCACTACCATCGGTATGTAAAGCTTCAAAAATGTCATTGCTCTTATTTAAGTGTTAAACCCTTTATAAGTTGAATATTGATAGTCTAAATGTTTCTAAAGGTGTGGTAGATGGTAGGATTAAATGAATATATGTTTTGTGTTTTCTTTGTTGCGTGGTTATGAGGGTTGTTCACGAAATTCTATATTTTAAAATATGAATATGATATTATGGGTATGATCCTCATTAAATTTCTCTTTTGGTGCTTGTTTCTCAAATGATCGCAGTTTGGTTCGCCCTTTAAATCATTTGTGCCTTACTTATCATTTTTTATAGCAGTATATTTTTCATTCAAAAACATTTGTATTACCAAAAATGGATTTGACTTTGTTATGTATGATGTTTATTAATCATTGTTTTCCTGTGATGGAACTATACAACAGGGACGCTCCTGCCTAAAGGATACCCTTTGTATGCCCCCTATTCTAGGTTTTTGGCCTTAGATGAAGGACATATTTCTCATAGACGAAAATTCGTCCCCTAGTGGCAAACCAAGGAGTAAGGTCCTCCTACCATCATATGTGTCTTTCATTTATTCTTTCATTTATTTGGAGTGAAGTTCTTTGTTTGTTCGTGCCTCTACAAGGGTTTTGGAAGTTTAAAGGAATTCACTCGATCATCATGTGTGAAAAAAGAAATATGTCCATAATTAATTAGAATATTGGAAACATGTGATAGGAATTCAGGTGGTGAAAGTCAACCCTGCATAAAATAAAACTTGATTGAATATAATAATAATAATATATATAACCTGAATTCCTCGACACTGGGGACCAACTTCTTTGTTGCATCATGTTCTTATTATTTGGTATCATAGCCTTATTTTTACCCACGTATGTCGGTTTTGATCCTGGCGCACACATCCACCAAGTTGGCGTATGCATGGTTTCCTTCACTTTCCTTTTAATGAGTACTTTCCTTTCAACGAGTAAATTTCCATTCCCATTGTCTTTGGACTTCTGTTCTTCTAGGTTCTTCGTGCCCTTAAGTAGTAAGAGTCAATTCCCCTTGATGTCAGTCTTTTCTTGGTAGAGTTTGGGGGACGCCAAAAAAATAGGCCATGCACACTTTCAAATAATTATACATGATGGTAAAAGAAGATTAACCTATTATACAATTGTAAATTGACTTGTAGTTAACTACCATAAACATTGTCTTTACTCTATTTCTTTCTGAAGGATACCATGAGATTTATGTTCCCCCAAGTCCTTGTTGTCGACCCATTGAATCCTTGAATATTTTTAAGGGATGAGGTTTTCATAGTTTAGACATTGGGTTTCTAAGAGGTTAGTTTACATTATGTCGCATAAGCTACCTTAGTCCATCTAAACCCTTCACATGTCGTAATTGGCCATTATGAAACTTACTAGCAACAAAACATGATAATTGGGTACACCATTGATTAACCCCCTAACATAAAATTAGGTTGATGGCTAAAATTTCCTATGAGTTTAATGGTATTGTGTATGCTCTTACAACATCATCTCTCCCATCTTGCTCTTAAATGAATTGTAGAAGCGCTCCCCCTCCTCTTAGAGTGGGGGAAGCCTCATGAGACCATCAGTGTGGTTTTCAACGAGTTCAATTGTTGTGAAGAAATGTCATGTATGATTACATTTAGCTCATGACATTTTATCCTACACATTTTACTCCAATGTTGATGGTAAAGTTCTCCAGATATTGGAATACCTTTCCTTCAACATTCATTAGTATTGAGAGATTATCCCATTCGTTGAAATTTCCTCCAACGATGGAATACACCACTGGTAGATATTTCTCCTCATTTTCATCAAGTTGTTTTTCTTGTTTGGCCACTTTAACGACTTCATCTATCTTCCTCTATGAGATTCCTTCTCCCGACCTCTTTTCCTTAGGTTTTCCTTTGTCTTGGTTGACAAATCTTGATTGTCTTCCATTATGAATCAAGTCTTCTACACATTCCTAGGTATTATGGATGTTTCTTTTAAGGGATCTGCAACGCAAGTACTTAATGATTTCAGGGCACTTTCGAATCTGTTTCATAGATTTTACTTGTGTACTCCTGAAATTTCAGCGTTGAGGCATTCGTGCAGATTGCAGTCTCTGAAGTGTTTAAAAGTGTATAGTCTTGGTAGTTTGAGGGATTAAACCTTAGTTTAAATGGCTTAACTGGGTATCGTCTTTTCCTTCATTCCTTCACTCAACACTTTTCTTTGACTCTTTACCTTCTCTTTTCTCTACCACATCATTTTAAGAACTTCCTCCATAGTTTATCTTCACATTGCTTGTATTTTTTTAGCTCTTGCCAATAGGTAGTTAAAGGTTTTCAAGGCTCTAATCCCAATGCTTTATGTAAACTTGGATCTTGGTTAGAGTCTGGGGCTTAACTAATACTTATTCATTTTGGCATTAATGCTTTTGACCAGGATGACCTCCTTATTGAACCTTTTGATGTAATGTTGCAGGAATTCATCCTTTTCTTCCCTAGTCAAACCTAAAATTTCCATTAATATTGAAAGCCTCTAGATGTTGTGAAATGGTAGGTAAACCACCTGTGAATTTCTCCCTATTAGGTGATTAATTCATTTCTCAATCCCCTAAAATAATCCATGGATTCAACCTTCAATGTGAGAAAACATAGTTTACAATTTTTTTGGCCTCTGTCTCATTTAAAGTTTAGGAGGACACTGACAAGTCCCATGTGTTTAAAGGGATTGGTTATTCTATCATAGGATCCCATTTCAACTATTTTTTATACTTCCCTTCTAATAGGATGCTCGTTGAATCTTTTGCGGAAATCGTTTGTAACAAGGATGCCTTTGTCCCCTTCTAAAGCATCAAACGATAAGGATGGTGAAACATGAAGATGAAGATGAGGATGATGCCTTAAATTATAGCCATCAAACTCAGATCCTGAAGGGGAGTGTCTCTGTGGAACCGAAAAGTGTGTTATCCAATGATGACTTCTCGGTTAGTGTACCGATAATATCGCAGTAACAAATAAGATCGAATCTACTAGGATTGCTATTTAACAAGACAAAATTGTGCAATGCATAGGAAATATTAATTGGGAGGGGTCCGAGTTTGAAATGTAAAAATAAAATAAAGTGTTCAGACAAAATTATGAAAGCGACCAGGTTGTGTATAAAATCCCCTATTTCTCTATTATTAATGTTCGACGCATTACATGAATAATATTGACACTATAATCCCATGGTGAATTAACAAAATCACTATAACCAATCCCTTGCAATTTATCTCACTAATCACTACTCAGAGTTTTCTATCCCTAATCCACCAGCATAAGTAGGATTAGGCAATGCAACAGAGCGTTAATTCCTAAGTCATTACTCAGGGTCTCCTATCCTTATTCAACAAGTGTAAGCATAATAATTGCCCTAGGTCCAGCACATAGACTAATGGCTAAAATTCCATATATGCCCAAAATCAGATTAAAAGAGTATCTCATATAAAAAACATTACGAACAAGATACAATTGAATAGAATTATAGGTCAAAATACTCATGCAATATTAAATCAAACATATGTCCCAACAATATCGAAACACATTCATCAAACACAACCTAACCTAGAGAGATTTAGCTACTCATAATTCAAAATACAATACCAAAATCAATTAATAATGTTTTCCTATGAATTCCCTTGAAGGATTGACATCCAATGGCTTCAAATGCTCTCAAAAGTCACTTCTGGTGCTGTAAATTCGTACTCCTTGTGTAGAAATTTCTAACCCTTGAAAAAGTGTCAAAATACCCTTTACAAAGCCTTCAAAATGCGTCAGAAGAGCCCAGAAAAGGGATCATCGCACACGTGATGACCTGCACCACACGCGCAATGTAGTTGATACATCCCTATCACGCGCACGGTGCTGCACGTGATTATTCCAGTGGATGCACGCTTTTGCTCCCCCTTTTCACCCGATTTTCACTAAGTCCTTATTTCTTCACACTTAGATATATTTTCCTCATTCTTTGGTCCTTCTTCTTCGTTTTTGCTCTCTTTAACTTGTTTTGATCCGTTTGTTCGATCAAATTCATGCAATGACTGACTGTCATCATAACCCTAAACTTTAATCGTTGTTTGTCGTCAAATAACTCGCCTGTAACTGCACATTTCAAAGAAAGCAAGTTGCACAATAATAATTGGCCATCACCAAATAATTTTTTTCTTTACCTGAACATCGTTCAAGCTTCCAACTTCATTCTGGAAAATTCGGAAAACATCCTCAAACTTTGATGAGTACTTAACATGTCTCTCATCTCACCTTTACTCACTCAACAGATAAGATAATATCTCAATCAAAAAGGAAAATAGTTTATACTTAATTTTGTCATGCTCTAATATAATTCATAGAAGAAATCAAAACACACACATTTGAGGATTTTTTTGGTTGTATTTTGGCTTATGTCCGGCTAGGATATTTTTGGGAAAGTAGGTTTAAACCTTTGGAGTTAGGTGCCTAGTTTGCCTTCTATTATCATACCCCTTTATTACATCTTGATGGTACTAGAGCTTTTACTATTATGGTCCTTACCATGCACTTTTTCATTCTTTTCATTTTGTTTAAGAAATCTCTTTTTCCACTTCTTATTTTCTCACAATTTTTTGAATTTTTTGACCAATTTTATCTAGTACCCCAATCCCAAACTTAGAGCTTTGCTCACTTCCAAGAGAAACCCCTAACTTAATCTTTTTCCTATCACTTAAGAACTACAATTCTACCTAACTCCAAAGAGAGGGTGAAAAGATAAGATCTTTCAAGTTATACAACTAAGAATTTAGGATAAGTCTTCGAAAGAAAGGCTAAGCTCAAAGTGGTTAGCAATGAATATACCTATTACTACATCATGGTTAAAAAGGCTCAAAGTTATAAACAAACAACTGCCTCAATGTGTGTCAATCAAACCAGACAAATTTAATCAGAAATAGTTCAAACCAGATAAAACAATAATGCATGGATACACTCAATAAGAAATAATAGTGAATAATGCAATTTATTTGGCTCAAACTTTACTAGTTGAAGTATCTGAAGGTTGAGTACAAGTTTTTTATTCTTTTCTCATCCTTTTCCTTCAATTTTTAAGTTGTTTTCCTGATGATCAAGTTCCTTTTGGTTCATTTGTTCGATGGTAAAGGTGCAAATTTGTATGTCCAAAAGAAACACAGCTAAAAACTTGTTCATTAAAGACAACATAAATTGTAATGGAAAGTCATGCTCAAGTGGCTAATTCTTCTTATTGAAATGCATGCATCACATGATGTAAATTCTACAAAAACAAAAACTAGTTATAAGTGATGGGTTGCCTCCCATCCAGCGCTTCCTTTCCGTCAATAGCTTGACGCCATATGCCTAAGGCATGTCAGGTGCAAGGGATACCCTCACGCCGGTCAATCCACTTGTTTCCTTTCCTTTTTTAACCTTACTACCTTTTTCCTCCAGATGGTAGCATGTATCCATGTTCTTCATATACGGTGTCCAGTCATACACATTGAAAACCACTTTTTCTTTGTTGAACTTCAAGACAAGTTCACAAGTTTCCACATTTATAAACGCTTTCCCGGTTTCCAAGAATGGGCGTCCGAGAATAACCGACCCTCCTGGGTCTCCTTTCGTATCAATCACCACAAAATCTGCAAGAAAAACTAAACCACCGACATGTACTAACACGTCTTGTAAGATGCCAAGATGGTGAGTAATAGATGAATTACCTAAAGTGAGAGTCATGTTACTCGGTGTGATCTTACCCACTTTCAATTCTTTAACCTTATTCAATGGCATAACATTTACACTAGACAATAAATCACATAAAGCATATGGGATCTTTATTCCACCAATATTACAAGAGATAATAAACTTACTTGGGTCCTTTAGCTTGAGTGGCAATGTTTGAGGCACTGCCACTCATCCTTCTCAGTCATGTTTACTTGTTCCTTGACCACTTTCTACTTTGTCCCCTTTAGTAATGCCTTCATAAATTTAGAAAACTTAGGCATTAGTTCAAAAACCTCATGGAACGAAATACTTACCTGAAGTGTTGTCAACATCTCTTTAAACTTTGCAAACATTCATGCTTCATCTTCATGTATTGGTTTCTTCTTAATTATAGGATAATGTAGTTTGATGTAATCGGGTAGTTCTGGATTTGAATCATTAAGGATCTGTTTCTTCGTCCTTCTCTAAGGGGAGTTTTTATCTATTAATTTCTCAATGGTGACTCCTCCTCCTCCTGGTCACCCTGATTGTTAATGTCCTCTTTTTCAATCCTCATATCTTCCTTTTCCATCAAAACCTCTTCAACTATTTCATCTTCATCTCTGTTGGTAAACACCTCAAAACCCATTTCTACAGCCTTGCAAGATTCATTCTTAGGATTATCTACATTATTACCCGTAAACCCTCCACTCGAGATAGGTAAAGAAGTTATTTGTCGAATAATTGACCAATCTGCATCTCCAATTTTTTATAGACGCATCATGGTTCCTACTCATTATCTCATGGTTCTTATTCACCTGATTGAAACTACTCTGAGTGACCTTGATGAAATTTTGCAGGGTCTCTTTCAATTGTGAAGGCTTCCTTTAGATTGGAGCTTGTTGGCCTTGTTTCATACCTTGATTACCACTTGTATTCTAGTTATTGCTCCAATGAAAATTTGGGTGATCCTTCCATCCTGGATTGTAGATGTTGGAATAAAGGTTATTCCTCTGAAAGTTGGAAAGTTGAGCTTCTTCACTTGACCCTTCCAAAGAAAACCTTCTATTTGCATGTTCTCCTCCACAAAAATCACACCTAAGTGCTTGTACCTGGATCATGTTAGCTTTACCTAAGCTGCTTTCAGCTAGCTTTTTATTCAATAATTTAATTTGAGCTAAAAGTGCAGTATGAGTATCAACAATTAACATACCTTTGGGTGTGCCCACAATTTCAATTTTTACTGACCTTTCGCTCTTTGAACGGTATTCATTCAAGCATATATTTTCAATTAGGTCTTTAACTTGTGGTTCGGTTATTGATCTAATCGTGCCTCTCGTGGAAGCATCCAACAACATGCAGGTCCGACTCTTAAGACCTTTGATAAAATTCTGCATATGCTCCATATTATTCGTATTATGATTTGGGCATATGTGTAAAAAAATTTAAACCTTTCCGATGAGTCATATAGGGATTCAGTGTCATGCTGCTCAAAATTTACAATTTATGCTCTTCGCTCAACAAACTGAGTAGTGGTGAAGAATCATTCTAGGAATTTGTCCTCTAACTCCTTCCATGTTCGAATTATCCTATTTGGAAGGAAAAGTAATCAATCCTTATCCCTTCCAATTAGAGAAACCAAACAACCGTATCTTGACTTGGTCTTTCGTGACATCATCTGGTTTGCACATCAAAGTTGTTTCATAGAAGCGTGCAAGATGTGCCCATGGTTCTCTAATCGCGTTCCCGCCGAACAGATTATCTCTTAAACCTGAAAGCACAAAATTCTTAATATTAAAGTTAGCGGGGTCTGCTGGTACAAACCCTCTCGAAACATGTACTTCATCAGTTCTTTTGTAGTAATCACCCATAGTTTGGGATGGTACATCTGCCATGATGATCTTCTCTTCAGTTTCTGAAGAAATCAGTGTTTGATCTTCTACTAAGATCCTTTGAGATATAGTTGCTTATCTAACTTCTCTCCGGAAAGCACATGCGGTTCTTTCAATTTCTGGATCAAACGGTGTCAACGCCGATCCTGAGCTGCACATACACAAACAGGAAATACCTCAGTAGCACTATGATTAACAAGAAAATAAAATAAAAATAAAAAAACTAAAAATAAAATGTTGCACAAGCATTTACTTTTATGAAATATCAATAGTCCCTAGCAACAACGTCAAAAACTTGATGACTTATCGGTAAGTGTATCGATAAGGTTGCAGTAATAAATATAATCGAATCCATAAGGACTGCTATTTAACAAGACAAAATTTTACAACAGGTAGGAAATAGTAACTGGGGGGGGGAGGGTGGTCGAGTTTGAAATGCGAAAATAAAATAGTGTTCAGAAATAATTACGAAAGCAGCCAGGTTGTGTATAGAATCCCATATTTCTATATTATTGATGTTCTTTGGATTACATGAATGATATTGACACTATAATCCCACGAAGAATTAAAAAAATCGTTATAACCAATCCCTTGCGATATACCTCACTAATAACTACTCAGAGTTTTCTATCCCTAGTCCACCAGTGTAAGAAAGATTAGGTAATGCAACATAGCGTTAATTCCTAAGCCACTACTCAAGGTCTCCTATCCCTATTCAACCAGCGCAAGTACACAAATTTTCCTTGGTATAACACATAGACTAATGGTCAGTATTCCCTAATTGCCCAAAGTTAAATTAAAATATTATCTCACATAAAAAGCATTATGAGCAAGAAGAAATTGAATAGAATTATAGGTCAAACTACGCATGCAACATCAAATCAAACATATGTCCCAACAATATCGAAACAGGTTCATCAAACACAACCTAACCTAGAGAGATTTAGCTACTCATATTTTAAAATACATTACCAAAATCAATTAATAATGTTTTCATATGAATTCCCTTGTGTCGCATCCGCTAAAAAACAACCGGCGGGAAAAAGAAACAAACAGAGTCGCCACCGTGCATTATTTATCCCAAAAGAGGGAAAGGAAACGCTCGAAGTAAACCTGGAAAGGAAATGGTCTTGCGACCGGAGATTGCAAGGATCGGGAGTCGGTTACGCAAGGGGAAGGTATTAGCACCCCTCACGTCCGTCGTACTCGACGGGATCCACGCTCAGAAAGGAAAGAATAAGGTTTCTAAATAACTGCTCAAAACATGCACCCACACTGGAATAAGCACACAGGTGGAAGGAGACGGAAGCGGACTCGGCAGGATGTCGCATCCTGGTCCTACGTAGTTTGTCAGAAACAAACATCAGAGTCAACGTAGTTCGGGGACAGGGGAAACGTGCTCGCTAGGATGTCGCATCCTATGCATACGTATCTTCTCTGACCGAAGAAGAATCAGAGCACTCGTAGCTCGGCTAACGCACACCGAAACAAACACAACACAAAGACGCTGAGACGTCAAAAGAAACTCGCAAATAAAAACAGACTGCCAATGACTGGTCTTACGTCCGACTCCAAACAAACAGGCAAACCTGGAAGCCGAATGCCAATCGCTGGACTTACATCAGACTCCCACAAGCAAACAAGACACAGGAAACCAACTTCCAATCGCTGGACTTATGTCAGACTCCAACACAACACAAAGGGTTGAAAAAGAAAAAGGGCGCCCGAAGAGATCAGCTCATCTCCTGCCTACGTACCTCATCTGGTATGAGGATCAGGGCGACGTAGTTCCCCTAAACAGGGAAAGAACTTCTGTCCTAACCAGAGACAAAGGGAGACACAAACTACTAGGGAGACTACGACTCGAGCCTAGAAGTTGTCATGCATACGATCCCTATGTTAAGGTTTCTATCTAACTTGCACAGGAAGCAAGCTATCCTAACACAACACAATCAATCAAAAGCACAAAAGCAAGCACACACACTATATGTAAACAGACGGGCTCATACAAGGCTAGGCTTTAGTCAAGGGGTCATGTCAACCTCAACAAACAAGCCACTGGAATGGGGTATGATTAGCTCTTAACCCTAATATTGAGAGTTAGGGTGAAACAGATGAAAGGGAAAGTGAGGGTAAGACCTCACAGCTCTTATCCTTGGCCTGGGAGAACTTGACTCAAAGTTGAAAGTGTGGGAGTTCAGAATGTAGGAACTCTTCTCCACAGATGACTGACTCAACATGATCTTGGGTTAATATTCAAAGTGCATCAACACAATGGTGTGAGCAGGATGAATGACTCAACTGAATAGCAGGGGATGGATTGCACATCCCTTTTATCTGCCAATTACCTCTAAAGAGGTCTTTACCTGCTTGGCACAAAAGTAAACAAACACAAGCATTGCCTCTTAAGGAGGGCTTCAGACAGGTGCCTGCCCACATAACAGGACAGGTCTTCCAGACTACATGAAGTCAAAGGAGTTATACCTCAGTGGTTAAGCAACCAAGCAAAGCAAAACAAGTTCAAAAGAACTCAAAGCAACTTAGGTACCTGTGAAAAATCTAAACCAATCAGTTCAACTGTACAGACAAACAGTCAACAGGCAATAACAAACAGACAAACAATGTTCACAATTTGCAAGCCACAAGGCACAACACAAATGAGTTAACATCAACCTACAAAACACACAAGTGTTAGTAATCAAGAGCAAACATCAATGCTCAAATGAGGAAGCATCATCAACTATGGACTTGGATGTTTAAACCTGAAATCAAAGCCCACATGTAAGCCACAAACCACTAGGTCAAAGCCTAGGGTCAAAGATGGAGAAAAAAGTCAAAACAGAACATGAAATTTAACATGAATCATGTTCATTCAATCAAGAACAAATCTCAAAAAGTCCCACATCAAAATCATTAATCATATTCATTTCATGAGCAAAACATGGCAAGGTATGCAAATGGTGATCACATTGAGACATCAGAAGAAATAAATGCACATTAAATCAAAAATGACTCAAATAATCTTGACAAAAATCATGAGTAAACAGGACATATAACATGATCATCATAAAAAAAATCAGAGGCATTGGACATCATTAGGCATGGCAATCACATAGCACAATCCAAACCATCACATGTGTGACACAAATTGTCACACCAAGTTAGCATGAGCATAAAACAGAATGGGAGCATGGGAAAAATCTCAAACCAAAGCCAAAATATCACTCAACATGTCTAGAAGCTACACACAAAATTTCAGAAGCATTGGATCATTTTTGAGCATTTTATGATCAAAGGAACAAGGCAAGGTCAAACATGTATATGCATTCAATCACCCTAGGACAAATCATTTTTTAAGCCAGGCACAACTTGTAATTCAATAATCATAAAAAAGTAGACAAGATAAGGAACACATAACAAAAAATTGGAGATCATTTGGTGCATTTTTCATTTTTAAATGATTTTTGGAAGTTTGGAGAAATTTTGAAAATGAAAATGGAGCCAAGGTATGAAATGTGGAGGGAAAAGGAATAATGCATGGCCTTTTGAAAAAGTGGATTCGCTCAAATTCGAACCAGTGCCAGATTTGAACTACCCAGCGCGCCACATTCAAAACGACTGCGCTTTGATATTCAAACCCTAGCCTGGCGCGCTTTCAACTTTCGTAGCTAATTTCAAAACGCACATGCAAATTCGTAGCTAAATCTGTAGCAATGCCCTAGCTATTCTGGAAACACATGAACCTCATGCATGGACGATGAAGATCACGAAGATCTTCATATGAAAATTTCCAGAAAATAAGAAAATGTTCCAGAAATTGATAAAACCTACACCATTCAACTCGTCCTTCCATGCACATCAAAGATCAAGCAATGATTCATGCAAAAACAACACAATCAAGCCAAATCGAAGGAATCAAAAATTGACATCAAAACTTTAATTGAACATAACTTCGTGTATAGGGCACCAAATCACTCGAATTTTACATCAGCATCATCACCAAACCATGATCTACACAAATATCACAAAGATTTTGAGAATTATTGAGATCAAAAAATTGACCTCTTGATGAACAGAACTGGATTCAGCTTGCTTCAAGGCTTGTGATGCTCCAGAACTCTTCCAATATGCTTAGTGAGGTGAATGATGATGAAATTGAAGCTCAAGGATGCACAACACCAGCTTAATCTTCAACTGCCATGGAACCTTCAAGCTTCAAATCCAACTCAATATGCCACGATTTCTCTTGATTCCACGTCCAAACCTTCTCAACAATACTTCAGGATGATGAATTGATCAATAGAGGATGCTCTTGTTTGAAGAAATTTGGAAAAAGTTTGAGAGAATTTTTTTGAGAATTTTGTGATTCTAGATCTGAAATGTTGCTAATGATCAAAAACAGTTATGATTATCCCTTTATACCTCATGCTAATCATGTTTAGATCATGTTTAAGCCAAAGCCAAAGGTGATTAGCAAGTTGGAAGGTGTTTGTGCAAAAATGATTTTTCACCTCACATGCATGCCATGCACGTGAACAATACTAGTTCTGGCCCAAAATTCCCTTAAAATGAGTCCATGCACACTTGTGAATTGGTCTTGTATGCTCATGATCAATCAAAAAGATGTTATGCAATTTTCTTCCAAAAACTTCATGAGTGAGCACATGCCTATGCAAATGAAATTCATGTCAAGTAATGATACGCTTGGAAAGTACATGTTATAAGGATCAAAATGCAAAAAGAACCACTCATTTTGGAGTTTTGGTTAAAAAGTTATGTCCATTTGAATTTTGAAACACACTTTGCCATGATTGGACCATATCTCCTCAGCCACACATGAGAAATTCGTGATCTTGGACTTTTTGGAAATGGGAGAGAAAGATCTTCAACTTTCATGTTGGACAAAATTTCATTTGAAGCTTTCTTGATGATGTAATCTTGAGTTGAAGTTGGTCCAAAACCTTTTCCATTTTTGGAAAGTTCAAATTACAGGTCACTTGCTATTTTTGGAAAGTCTTGATCTGACTTCAAATTCTTCAATGTTGATGTTTGAAATGTCAAATGAGACTTGTTTGAACATGAATGAAGCATCTCTAACCACTTCCCACCTCCAAATCCACAGTTGACTTTGCAGTTGACTTCTGTTGACTGTCATGGGCCTCAGATGATTTGCACATGGATTGATGAATTCTGAGCCTTCAACACTTGATGAAATAACTCCAAAATGAAACCCTAGCTTATACAAGCTCAATAAAATCATATGATGATCTCCATCTTAATAAAGACCTCATCTCCTTGAAAAACCCTGACTGGTAGAATGCAACTGATTAGGGTTGACCAGAGGTCAAAACCCTAATCCCAAGGAATCTGATCAGAAATAATGAACCATGATGATGATGATGTACCATTTCAACCAAGATAATACTCAACCTCCTTAAGGAACCAAGAAACCCTAATTGAAGCACAAACCTCAGACGAACAATTTGCACTCCGCTGGGAAAATAATTAACAAAGCTTGTCAGAATCGGCAAAGAAGCAATCTCAAAAGAAGAATCTGTCTGGTACGGTGAACGTCGGCCTGAATACCGAAAAGAAATATTGACCTGGATACCAAAATAAATAGTAACACAGGGATAACCATGGCCTGAATGCCGCTCATCAGTCTGAATACTGAGCATCGGAATATGGGAGCATTGATATCGGTCTGAACACCGAGAGATTGGTCTGAATGCCCGAAAAATTGGCCTGAATGCCACTTCAGTCTGGATACCACTTCGGTCTGGATACCACTTCGGTCTGAATACCACAAGTACTTCAACCTGATCGTCGGAAACTTCTTTGATCTGAAAATCGGAAAATCTGGTCTGAATACCCACCTCGGCCTGAACACCGGAAACTTGGCCTGAATGCCGCAAGCTGCATCGATCTGAACTTCGGAAGCTTCTTCGATCTGAACATCGGAAAACTGGCCTGAATGCCACTTCGGTCTGAATACCGGAAACTGGCCTGAATGCCACTTCGGTCTGAATACCGGAAACTGGCCTGAATGCCACAAGTTGCATCGACCTGAACGTCGGAAACTTCTTCGATCTGAACATTGGAAAACTGGCCTGAACGCCACTTCGGTCTGAATACCGGAAACTGACCTGAATGCCACTTCGGTCTGAATACCGGAAACTGGCCTGAATGCCACAAGTTGCATCGACCTGAACGTCGGAAACTTCTTCGATCTAAACATCGGAAAACTGGCCTGAACGCCACTTCGATCTGAATATCAGAAAATCTGCATGCCTGTCAGCATCGGCAGAAATAGGGAAAGATAATAGAGGCGGCGCATGGGCCAATGACACTTGCTGGGGATAACAAGCCATGAGTATGCTATCCTCTATTCGACCCTAACAGACGAACAATTCACGCTCAGCTGGGGATTTTTCGCTTTTCACTTTTCTTTTTGCTTTTCTTGAACCCCAAAACTTCTTGAATTATCATTTCCATCTCCGCCTGACAGAAACTCTTCCTCCAATATCGCACTACTTGGGGATATTATGGATCTGACATCATGATGATAAACTCCTCAGAGTAACATCTTCACCATCTGGCGAAACCAATCCTCGAACAGTAACCAAGACTTGAGACTAGCTTATGCTTGCAATGTTGATGCATGATGATGATTTCTTTTTAGCGTAATGCTCCATAATCATGGAAATGCTACGCAATTAGCTATGCAATATGCTATGCTTATCTACATGATGAATGCATAAAAAGTATCCCCCTCAAGGGACTCTTCTGGGGAGCTCGAGGCACTCTGTTGAGGAACTCAACAACACTCCGACCTCCACCCTACTGGGGAATAGCACTGCCGCTGAGGAAAGGACCACCCTTACCAAGGATGACCTCCACTGAACCCGATCCACTTGGGGACTTCGCTGGGGAAATAGAAACCTTCAGGCCTGGCTGCTGAAGAAACATCGATCTAAAACCTGCTGGGGAGATAACCATCCCGACCCTGCTAGAGAAGACACAGAAAGTATGGCACAAAACACCCGTCGACTCGTCGAACCCTGGTGTTCCATATCTAAACCCAATATCAGCTTTCCACTTTTGAGAGTTCTCAGACTCGCCTGGACTTTTCTGATTCATCACCTTGTATTCTCGCCTTCTCCGTACTCCACGGGGATCGAACGCCCTGGATTCATACAAACTTTCCAGTCCTCAGACTTTGAAGAGTCTTCTTGATTAATATTCAGGATCGTCGTCATCCCTCACCGTCTTTTCACCATTCTTCAATCCCTTGTCCTTGATTGGACTCCACGGGGATCCTTTTGTCAAAAAGGTTTCACATCACAACCTGCAAGTGAGTGAAAATATCTAACAGCACCTGCAAAAGAGATCGTTAGACAAAACGTGCCCCAGGTGTGTCAAAGTTTCAACACCTAGGTCACTCAACCTTCCGAATAAGATTTCAAGTTTTCAATCTTATAAACATGCATTGGAAGGGATCTCCATGTTTCGAAATGCAAAGATTCTTTATCAAAATAAACGGATGTTTTTGCAATCAAAGCGGTAATGAAAACAAAAACAACATTATTTGACTGAATATGCATTTTATTGATTGAAAAGGTGTGGCTCAAACTGAGCAATACAAAGGAAACAATTCCTGCAAAGAGGTAATTGCGCACAAAAGGAAAATCTATCCTAATGGCAATGTGAAACCGTGATCTCATCGAGTTCCAACTCGGTTACACCCCACATATCCTCAAGACTCTCCGTGCTTTCTGCCTTCTGAACAAAACACTCTCGATTGATCTCTGTCGGGGATTATCCTGGTGTCATATCCAAAGTACAAACGATCATGCCAGACATAGTTGTTCGTTTCATTCCCTCTTTTGCCTGGACCGCCCTTTCGGGTTTTCAGTCCACCGGGATACCCTTTTTTGCCCAAGCCTCCCTTGTGGGGTTTTCGACTTGCCGGGTGTACAATTTTTACCTTTTTATCCCTAATTTTTGCCCGAACCTTTTTCTCCTTTTTTTTTGGTTCGCCGGGATGCCCATTTTTGCCTGGACCATTTTATTCTTTTCGTCCAGCGGGTCTCTTTATACGAAGTATTTTTTAACTGCGTCCGCATTCACAGGGGATGGAAAATCCTCACCATCCATGGTTGTCAACAACAAGGCTCCGCCAGAGAAAACCTTCTTGACCACGAATGGACCTTCATAATTGGGTGTCCACTTGCCCCTACGATCGTTTTGAGGAGGAAGGATCCTTTTCAGCACCATATCACCTACGTGATACACACGAGGTCGCACCTTTCGGTCAAAAGCACGCTTCATTCGCTGCTGGTACAACTGCCCCTGACAGATGGCTGCCAACCTCTTTTCCTCGATCAGGCTCAACTCTTTATACCGAGTCCTTACCCATTCAGCCTCTTGCAATTTCACGTCCATCAAGACTCTCAACGACGGAATCTGAACCTCAACCGGCAACACGGCTTCCATTCCATACACAAGCGAGAATGGCGCTGCCCCAGTAGATGTACGCACTGAAATTCGGTACCCATGCAATGCAAATGGCAACATCTCATGCCAATCTTTATAGTTCACGACCATTTTTTGCACAATCTTCTTTATATTCTTATTAGCTGCCTCAACCGCCCCATTCATCTTCGGACGATACAGAGAAGAATTGTGATGCTCAATCTTGAATTCTCGGCACAGTTCTGCCATCATCTTATTGTTCAAATTAGAACCATTATCAGTAATGATTCTCTCGGGAACCCCATATCGGCAAATGATGTCTCTCTTCAAGAATCTGGCAATGACCTGCTTCGTCACATTTACGTAAGAGGTTGCTTCCACCCACTTGGTGAAGTAATCAATAGCCACTAATATGAACAGGTGCCCATTCGAAGCCGTAGGCTCAATCTTCCCAATCATATCAATGCCCCATATAGCAAACGGCCACGGAGACGACATTAAGCTCAACGGATTTGGGGGCACGTGCACCTTGTCAGCATAAATCTGGCATTTATGACACTTCCGCACGAAATTGAAACATTGGGCCTCCATTGTCATCCAATAATATCCGGCTCTCAACAGCTTCTTCACCATTGCATTCCCACTGACATGGGTACCGAACGACCCTTCGTGAACCTCTTTCATCAATTGGCTTGCTTCTTTATCATCAACACATCTGAGCAAAACCCAATCGAAATTTCTCTTGTACAAAACCCCATCCTTATTCAAGTAGAACACCATGGCCAACCTCCGCAGAGTCTTTCGGTCCTTCTTAGATGCTCCCTCAGGATACTCTTGGATTTCCAAATAGCGCTTGATATCGTAATACCACGGTTTCTCATCATCAGGCGTTGTGTCAACAGCAAACACATAAGCCGGTCTATCCAGACGTCCCATCTCAACACTGGGGAACTGATTCCACCATTGCCCTTAATCAAGGCAGCCAGAGTAGCCAAAGCATCTGCTAACGGATTCTCTTCTCTAGGCACGTGATGCAATACCACCTTGGTGAAAAACGTCAACAATCTCTTCGTATAATCCCGGTATGGAATTAAATGAGATTGATGCGTATACCATTTTCCGTTAACCTGATTCACAACCAAAGCTGAATCTCCATATACAACAAGGTTTTTGATCCTCAAATCAATCGCCTCTTCAATCCCCAAGATACAAGCTTCGTATTCAGCCACGTTGTTGGTGCACTCAAATGTTAGCCGGGCAGCAAAAGGAATGTGGGACCCTTTCGGCGTAACCAAAACAGCACCAACACCGCTACCATTCACGTTAACGGCCCCATCAAACATCAAAATCCATTCGGATTCAGGGTCAGGCCCCTCCTCCGGGATTGGTTCCTCACAATCTTTCGATTTGAGAAACATGATGTCCTCATCAGGGAACTCAAACTTCATTGGTTGATAATCCTCAATGGGTTGCTGGGCGAGGTAATCAGACAATACACTCCCCTTTATCGCCTTCTGAGAGGTATACTGGATATCATATTCAGTCAAAATCATTTGCCACCTCGCAACCCGTCCGGTCAATGCTGGCTTCTCAAAAATGTACTTGATTGGATCCATCTTGGAAATCAATAAAGTGGCATGAACCAGCATATACTACCTCAGTCGGCGAGCAGCCCAGACCAAAGCACAACAAGTTTTCTTAAGCAGTGAATATCTTGTTTCACAGTCGGTAAACTTTTTGCTAAGGTAGTATATGGCATGCTCTTTTCGACCAGACTCGTCATGCTGCCCCAGTACGCACCCCATGGACCCCTCGAGGACTATCAAGTATAGAATTAACGGTCGTCCCTCCACAGGAGGCATCAGAATCGGAGGCTCCTGCAAATACTCTTTTATCTTTTCAAATGCCGCTTGGCAATCATTATTCCACCTGACCGTTTGATCTTTTCTTAACAACTTGAATATCGATTCACACGTGGCTGTTAGATGAGATATGAACCGTGAAATGTAGTTCAATCTACCTAAAAAACCACGAACCTCCTTCTCTGTTCTTGGTTCAGGCATTTCTCGTATTGCTTTTACTTTAGCAGGATCAACCTCGATTCCTCTTTCACTTACAATGAACCCCATCAATTTACCGGACCACACTCCGAAAGTGCACTTATTCGGATTCAACCTCAGTCTGAATTGTCTCAACCGGTCAAACAACTTGGCGAAGTCTACCAAATGCCCCTCTTCTGTCTGGGACTTTGCTATCATGTCATCAACATAGCATTCGATTTCATGATGAATCATATCATGGAACAAAGTCACCATAGCCCTTTGATAAGTAGCACCGGCATTCTTGAGACCAAACGACATCACTTTATAACAAAAAGTGCCCCACGGTGTGATGAACGTTGTTTTCTCCATATCATCTGGCGACATTTTGATTTGATTATAGCCAGAAAAGCCATCCATGAAGGAAAACACCGAGAATTGAGCTGTATTATCTACCAACACATCAATGTGAGGTAATGGGAAATCATCCTTCGGGCTAGCTCTGTTCAAATCCCGGTAGTCCACACACACTCTCACCTTCCCATCTTTCTTCGGGACCGGCACAATATTTGCGACCCAAGGCGGATAATTAGTGATAGCGAGGAAACCAGCATCCAATTGCTTCTGAACCTCCTCTTTAATTTTCATTGCCATCTCAGGTCGAGTTCTGCGCAACTTCTGCTTCACTAGAGGACAATCTGCTCTCAATGGTAACTTGTGCACAACGATATCGGTATCCAACCCTGGCATATCTTGATAAGACCAGGCAAAGATGTCGACATACTCTTTCAACAAGGCTACCATTCTGCTCTTGACATTTTCCTCCAAAGCGGCCCCGATTTTCACCTCTTTTCTGACCTCGTCGGTACCCAGATTCACAACCTCAACTTGCTCCTCGTGCGGCTGAATCACTTTTTCCTCTTGTTTCAACAACCTGGCTAATTCCTCCGGCAGTTCACAATCTTCTTCGGCATGATAGATCGGATTGTCGAAGTCATATGAGGGTGTAACAGAATTGTTATCAATGAGATCCGGAGAATGATCACATCTGCATGAATGTTGATTCATGCATTGCTTTAGAACCGGAGCGAAACAAGAAAAATGAGAATAAACATTGCCATTTTTATTTTTGTTTTGATTAAACTGCAAAAGTAAATGAAAAACAGGGAACGCCGCCTTTAATTGAAAAACATCCTTTTATTACTGATGCAAATTTTGCAAAATGAAACATGAGGTGGCCCTTACAATGTACCATTACGTTTCGGGCAAAACGCATGGCTTTCATGCAAATAAAGTTGAAAACAGAAAATATTACTCTTCAAGTAGAGTGACAGTGATGATCTTTTCGGCATTCCAGTTCTGGACTTCCATCCCTGGCACGCACGGCTTTATCCATTGATCAATCTCACAGTCATTGTCGACCTCTTCACCCACCATACAGATGTGATCTGGGTCTAGCATTCCAGCACTGGTGAATGTGAATGACGGACGACGTCCCTTGCTCTGACCAGACGAGCCTCGGCCCGGCTGATAACCCACTCCGAATTTGTCTTTCTTGGCGGCGATGTCCATCATCTTTCCCCAACCAGGAGCTTCCCCACTCTTCACCACCTCAGCGGCCTGCTTGTACGAAGAAATGGACGGCTTTTCCTCTTTAGCAAAAAGAGCATTCTCCACCTTGACGGTTTCAAATTCTTGACTCGGTGTCTCAACAATTTCACCGTCCATTTCCACGTATTTGAACGATGACAGGTGGCTGACGAAGATGTCTTCCTCTCCACAGACTGTGACGACCTGCCCGTCCCAGATATACTTCAGCTTCTGGTGCAAAGTCGAAGTCACTGCTCTAGCAGCATGGATCCACGGCCTACCCAACAAACAACTGTATGCCGGCTGAATATCCATGACATAGAATATCGACTTGAACACCTCGGGCCCGATTTTCACAGGAAGCTCCACTTCCCCAAACACAGCCCGCTTCGAACCGTCAAAAGCTCTCACTATCAGGTCAGTGGGCGTCAAAATCAACCCTTCACAATCCAGCTTTGCCAAGGCTTTCTTTGGCAACACATTTAATGACGAGCCAGTATCAACCAACACGTGCGAGAGCACGGCTCCTTTACATTCCATAGCAATGTGTAATGCCCTTTTATGATTCCTCCCATCCACAGTTAGATCAAGATCAGTGAAACCCAACCCATGGCTGGCATTGACGTTTTACACCACCGTCTCTAACTGATTGATTGTGATCTCTTGGGGAACGTAGGCTCTCTTCAGTATTTTCAACAAAGCCTCCCTATGCCCCTCGGAGCTCAGCAACAATGACAGGATTGAAATCTTGGATGGGGTCTGCTGCAGATGGTCAACAAGCTTGTACTTTGACTTCTTGATGATTCTAAAAAATTCTTCAGCTTCATCATCAAGTTCTCTCTCCGACCCACCAGGCGCCGGTGTCACCACAGGAGTACCCTCATTTACCACCTGCTTCCCTCCTGGCTAAAGCCTCGGCCTTATCTTTCTTTTCTCTCTCTCCATCCCCATTCCTCAAAGCACCAGGTGCAAACAACCTTCCACTGCGAGTGAAACCACTGGGTCCGGCATTATCCACCTTTGAAACGGTGGTTTCACCTGCAGTCTGATCCTCCAACCTCTCCCAATTACATTAAACTTCTCCACCATAATGCCACGGCACGGCGTCATCTTTGTCATAAGGAGTTGGCCCAGGTACCGTGATAGTAACTGGAGCCGCATCTGCCAGCGTTGACAAATCGACCGGATCGAAATAGATGGTTATGGTGGAGACAACTTCCTTCCCCGAATCCATCTTCTAAAATCTGAGGCTTCCTTCATCCATCAGCCTCTGGACAGCCTCGCTCAACGATACACACCCATCAGGAACAACAGTGCACGCAGCACAACAGTTATCACAGCCCGGAAAGACCCCGTTCTTCAATAGTTGTCTTTTGATCTCAGCCAACAGAGTCTTCAACTGATTCACACACATCAGCCCGATTCTACCCTCTTCAGAAATTGCATTCACCCCCATTTGACCATGCGCAGGCATGGGATTAGCGTTAACATTTGGAGATGGTGCAAAGTTGATAGCTTTGGAATCCACCAAGTCCTGGACCACATGCTTAAAAGCTTTACAATTTTCTACATTGTATCCAGGGGCACCTGAGTGGAATTCTCACTTGGCGTTCTCATCATAGCTAGGAGGCCTTTGGTCGGGTCTCACCGGAGCCAAAGTTCTCAGCTGAACCAACCCCAAGTCCTTCAACTTCTTCAGCAAGAATGAATAAGTCACAGGTGGCCTATCAAATTGACGATCATTCATTCGTCCTCTTACTTGATACCCGGCCCTCTGCGGTCGCTGTTGAAACGGCTGTCGTTGTTGTTGCGATTGTTGCTGTTGCTATTGTTGATTATCAGCAGGAATGGTTACCGCAACAGTGTGCTGGTAGTAACGATCCCTACTCTGCCCCCTCTGAGCATACACGGCACTTGTATCACCCTCCTTCTTTTTCTGACCATTTCCAAAGGGCTTCTTCGATCCAGACGACGAAGCGTTACCCTGTATCTTTCCCATCTTCAACCAACTTTCAATTCTTTCTCCGGCCACCACTATATCAGCAAAGTTAGTAACCGGGTGTCCAACCATTCTTTCAGCAAAGGTCCCCTGCAGGGTACCCATAAACAGATCTGACATTTCTCGGTCTACCAACGGTGGTTGAACTCTGGCAGCTAGCTCCCTCCACCTCTGTGCATATTCCTTAAACCCTTCATTAGGCTTCTGAGACATACCCTGCAATTGAGTACGGCTAGGAGCCATATCAACATTAAATTGGTATTGCTTAAAGAATGCATCACCAAGATCCTGCCAGCTCTTGATATCAGCCGACCTCAGCTTGGTGTACCATTCCAAAGACCCCCCAGACAGACTGTCCTGGAAGAAGTACATCCAAAGCTTTTGGTCCATGGTATAAGCAGAAATCTTACGGACGAAAGCCTGGAGATGGGTTTCCGGGCAAGAATTCCCATTGTATTTGTCAAATGCAGGCGCTTTAAATTTTTGCGAGATCACAATCCCCTCAACCAGCCCCATATTAGACATATTGACAACCCCTGGAGTAGCATAGCTTTCAAGAGCCCTGATTTTCTCCACCAGCACCTGAATCTCTTTATTTGATGGTTGGACACCGTACTGCCCAAACTGTTCATTCAACATGGAGAACTGATCTGCTTCTCTGTCTTCCTCTATATCTTCCTCAGCCCCAAAGAAAGGAGGAAACAGACTGTCCTTCATATTATTGCCCACCGGACCCGGTCTACCGCTTGTGGCAACACCAAAACCACCCCCACTGTTGATCACCACGCCATCAGTTGTCTTCTTTCCGAGATCTCCCCCATCCCCGGACCCACCAAGGCCATGGTTGGAAACACCCTCTAAATTATTACCATTGTTGGCAGCTGAGGCCCGCTCGAGCTTCTCCACTTTATCAGCAAGTGCTTTTTGCCCCACGGCAAAACCTTGCATGACATTGATCAGTTCATTCATTTTCTCCTTCAGCTCGAGAAAATCTGTGTTGGGTAGATCCATCAGCCTAGGTGTGTTGCGTCTGGTAAAGTATCTGTGTGGACGGGTTGTATGCAAGGGAATGATTCTACGCGCACGAGCAATGATTCCTGAAACAACGAAGCACGTTAGAAACTGACACCTGCAAAATAGAAGACAAGTTATTATGATTCATGCATGAATGCAATGTCTATCCATATGAGGAACACTCTGTCTTTCGATCCTGGTTTCATCGAGACAGATAATAATTCGATAGCATTCTGACATCAATCATCTGATTTTGCCATTTGGATAAGAGAATTATGATTTTAGCAAAAATACCACCCAACCATGTGTGTGCTGTGTGAGTGTGCACAGAGAAGCAAATAAAGCTTTGAAGATCAATCACTGAATGATAATAACCACTGTATATCAAAAGTGCACTACAAGTGCAAAAGTCATACATCAGGCTGATACAAATCAGATACAATTCTCCAGAATCAGAAAGAACATACAAACAAGTGAATTCCGTCAACAGGCCTGACAGTAATCCAACACAATAACAAAAGTCTACACTGAAGAGGGTCCCACAGGCGGCTCTGCATCATCAACCATCTTGGTAAACTTCACGGCGAACCTGAGCTCAGTGTTCTCCTGCTGCAATCTCCCTATCTCCTTTTGGTGAATCTTCATCTGTCGGAAATAATGATCTTTCTCAGCAAGATAGTGATCTCTCTCAGCAATAATCTTCACGTTCTCTTCTTCCTTAATCTTCAGCTTTGCTTCCCACTCGGCGATAAGGACTCTGACTCTGGCATCTCTCTGATTCTTCACAAGGATTTGCCTCCTCTTCTCATCTTCAATGACTCCCAAAGCTCTGGCCAACTTCTCCTTGGTGATGTCGTGCTCCTTTGTAGACGACTCCAATGCTTGGCTGATCTTGCGATAATAAGCAGTGTCTATCTCAAAGCGCTTCACCTCTATGGCATGTCTCTTATCCTGATCTTCTATTCTCCCTTTGATTTCCTGATTAGCCATCTGAATTCTAGCAACACTCATCTCCAACTCAGTCTTCTCTGCTTGCAGCTGATCTCTGGCTTTCTTCATCTCAAGGAACTCTTCCATGCTGACAGAAGAACGTGGCCCTTCAATCAAAGGACACCAAGGATCACCTCCAGGAAATGGTAGATGTGTGAGCTCAATCCTCTTCCTAAGCCAATCATCAAATGGAGGAAAAGACTTGTTGTTAACCTTGCCAAAAGGAACCTTTCCCTTTCTCTGAATGTCGCGCCACTCATCAGACACTTGCCTCAACCTTGTCTGATTGCCCTCAATTGGGAAGTAGAAAGACTCCTGAATCTCTCGCCCGAGAGGAGGACCCTCCACAGCAAATCCCATCTGTCTCCTAAGAAGCACCGGGTTGTAATTAATGCAACCTTGAACTCCTATAAGAGGTACATTGGGAAGACTCCCACAACTGTAAATGAAATCTTGTCCAGCCATACCATTGTGAGTCCAAGCTATGTCCTTGGCTCGCAAACCCATCAGCCTGAATGACCACTTGACAGTAGGATCAAGAAAGGAAAATGCACCTCTGGATGGAAAATACCCCATGAACCATTTGTACAATAGCTGAGCACAACATCGGATCAATCCCCCATGCCGCTTCTCGTTCCGATTATGGACCGAGTAATAAACATCCCCAACCAGAGTAGGAATAGGATTCCTCTGCATAAACAACCGGACAACATTAATGTCCACAAAGTTCTTCTGATTAGGGAACATGATGATCCCATAGATGCTCACAGCAATCAAAGCACAAACGACCCTCCAATTACCCACAACAGCATGCTCCTTGGCTTTAGCCTCCAAGAAACTCAGATGGAAACCGGGTAACTTTCCCTTCTCCTTCAAACCCCCCTTAATTATCTCTGGGCTCAAATAAAGAGTACGAGAGATCTCAGAAACATCAGGCTCCCCCTTAGTGGCATAGAAAGGAATCTGATCTCTGATCTGAATACTCAGGATGCTGGCATAGTCCTCCATTAAGGGTCCCAATAAGTAATCCGGGAACACGAAGCATCTCAAGCCCGGGTCATAGAACTGGAGAAAAGTATGGATGGCGCTCCTATCACTGTCTATGAGCCTGAAAACCAACTTCAAAATACCACCGTATGCCTCACGGAACATCCCCACATGGTCAGGTGTAATCAATGCTATCATATCTCTCAGCACACCAATCTCTGGGTCGAAGAAACTGTAGACAACATCGTCCTTCAAACCGGTCCTCATGTCTGGAACAAAGAAGTCTCTCAACTAGGATCTCAATCAAAAATGTCCCCTGCATATGGATAAACATGAGTTAGATGCACATAAATGCAAAATGTGAATGATGTTGATGTATGAATGCAATGCACTGTGCCATCCTCCACGTCATCTGAACATCCACTGCACTGAGTTACGGCCTCTGAACTGATCACAACCATCTGAAGGAATATGTAACCACAAATCCCACTCAGGGTTCCGAAATAAACGGAACTGAAGGATATATCACCATCATCACCAGAGATCCTCTGAACAAATAACCACAAGACCCTTTGAACCAGCCCAGGGAATCCTGAAATAAACGGATCCCCACTGATAAATATCACGGACAGAATTCCGGCGTCTCGGAAATTAATGTCCATAAATCCAACTTATAAATATAACCCCACAGTCACCAACAAAGAGTCACCATCAGAACATGCATCTATAAGAATCAACCCTCCCCTCACAGGTGAATTCTAATCAGGTTATCCTAAAGCGGATAATGGTCTCGACAATCGGGCAAAGATACTCAACGGGTTTGCCCTTTCGGGTGTGCCGCTGCAGCTCTCTTAAGATCGTCTAAACCAAAGATCCGGGAATGAACGGTCACCGAAGTCAACAGCTCAGATGAGGTGACTCAACCAAAGTGGATACTCCATAAAGGAAGAGCTTCCTCAAAAGAACCTCGTCCGGCTTGTGGTATGTCACGTCGCCCAAAATATGTTGACCTAACATGAGAGGCAACATGAAACCACACTAATCCTAGGTGTATACTCGGGCCTGGGTTTTAGCCCCACTCAGAACACCCCCCCAAACCAGAGGAACCACCTGTACAGAAGACAACACAATGATAGTATGATGCATGCAAACATTTATGCAAATATATACACAACATAATAATCATAAATGCAATAAATAGAGCAACACAAGCAACTTAAACTATCCTAGAGAACGCTAGGAGAGACTCGCTTAGGGAAGATGGACCAGCAAGAGGTCAACTTTCCTACTCCCCAGCAGAGTCGCCAGCTGTCGCATCCGCGAAAAAACAACCGGCGGGAAAAAGAAACAAACAGAGCCGCCACCGTGCGTTATTTATCCCAAAAGAGGGAAAGGAAACGCTCGAAGTAAACCTGGAAAAGAAATGGTCTTGCGACCGGAGATTGCAAGGATCGGGAGTCGGTTACGCAAGGGGAAGGTATTAGCACCCCTCACGTCCGTCGTACTCGACGGGATCCACGCTCAGAAAGGAAAGAATAAGGTTGCTAAATAACTTCTCAAAACATGCACCCACACTGGAATAAGCACACAGGTGGAAGGAGACGGAAGCGGACTCGGCAGGATGTCGCATCCTGGTCCTACGTAGTTTGTCAGAAACAAACATTAGAGTCAACGTAGTTCGGGGACAGGGGAAACGTGCTCGCTAGGATGTCACATCCTATGCATACGTATCTTCTCTGACCGGAGAAGAATCAGAGCACTCGTAGCTCGGCTAACGCACACCGAAACAAACACAACACAAAGACGCCGAGACGTCAAAAGAAACTCGCAAATGGAAACAGACTGCCAATGACTGGTCTTATGTTCGACTCCAAACAAACAGGCAAACCTGGAAGCCGAATGCCAATCGTTGGACTTACATCAGACTCCCACAAGCAAACAAGACACAGGAAACCAACTGCCAATCGCTGGACTTATGTCAGACTCCAACACAACACAAAGGGTTGAAAAAGAAAAAGGGTGCCCGAAGAGATCATCTCATCTCCTGCCTACGTACCTCATCTGGTATGAGGATCAGGGCGACGTGGTTCCCCTAAACAGGGAAAGAACTTCTGTCCTAACCAGAGACAAAGGGAGACACAAACTACTAGGGAGACTACGACTCGAGCCTAGAAGTTGTCATGCATACGATCCCTATGTTAAGGTTTCTATCTAACTTGCATAGGAAGCAAGCTATCCTAACACAACACAATCAATCAAAAGCACAAAAGCAAGCACACACACTATATGTAAACAGATGGGCTCATACAAGGCTAGGCTTTAGTCAATGGGTCATGTCAACCTCAACAAACAAGCCACTGGAATGGGGTATGATTAGCTCTTAACCCTAACATTGAGAGTTAGGGTGAAGCAGATGAAAGGGAAAGTGAGGGTAAGACCTCACAGCTCTTATCCCTGGCCTGGGAGAACTTGACTCAAAGTAGAAAGTGTGGGAGTTCAGAATGTAGGAACTCTTCTCCACAGATGACTGACTCAACATGATCTTGGGTTAATATTCAAAGTGCATCAACACAATGGTGTGAGCAGGATGAATGACTCAACTGAATAGCAGGGGATGGATTGCACATCCCTTTTATCTGCCAATTGCCTCTAAAGAGGTCTTTACCTGCTTGGCACAAAAGTAAACAAACACAAGCATTGCCTCTTAAGGAGGGCTTCAGACAGGTGCCTGCCCACATAACAGGACAGGTCTTCCAGACTACATGAAGTCAAAGGAGTTATACCTCAGTGGTTAATCAACCAAGCAAAGCAAAACAAGTTCAAAAGAACTCAAAGCAACTTAGGTACCTGTGAAAAATCTAAACCAATCAGTTCAACTGTACAGACAAACAGTCAACAGGCAATAACAAACAGACAGACAATGTTCACAATGTGCAAGCCACAAGGCACAACACAAATGAGTTAACATCAACCTACAAAACACACAAGTGTTAGTAATCAAGAGCAAACATCAATGCTGAAATGAGGAAGCATCATCAACTATGGACTTGGATGTTTAAACCTGAAATCAAAGCCCACATGTAAGCCACAAACCACTAGGTCAAAGCCTAGGGTCAAAGATGGAGAAAAAAGTAAAAACAGAACATGAAATTTAACATGAATCATGTTCATTCAATCAAGAACAAATCTCAAAAAGTCCCACATCAAAATCATTAATCATATTCATTTCATGAGCAAAACATGGCAAGGTATGGAAATGGTGATCACATTGAGACATCAGAAGAAACAAATGCACATTAAATCAAAAATGACTCAACTAATCTTGACAAAAATCATGAGTAAACAGGACATATAACATGATCATCATACAAAAAATCAGAGGCATTGAACATCATTAGGCATGGAAATCACATAGCATAATCCAAACCATCACATGTGTGACACAAATTGTCACACCAAGTTAGCATGAGCATAAAACAGAATGGGAGCATGGGAAAAATCTCAAACCAAAGCCAAAATATCACTCAACATGTCTAGAAGCTACACACAAAATTTCAGAAGCATTGGATCATTTTTGAGCATTTTATGATCAAAGGAACAAGGCAAGGTCAAACATGTATATGAATTCAATCACCCTAGGACAAATCATTTTTTAAGCCACGCACAACTTGCAATTCAATAATCATAAAAAAGTAGACAAGATAAGGAACACATAACAAAAAATTGGAGATCATTTGGTGCATTTTTCATTTTTAAATGATTTTTGGAAGTTTGGAGAAATTTTGAAAATGAAAATGGGGCCAAGGTATGAAATGTGGAGGGAAAAGGAATAATGCATGGCCATTTGAAAAAGTAGATTCGCTCAGATTCGAACCGGTGCTAGATTTGAACTACCCAGCGCGCCACATTCAAAACGACTGCGTTTTGATATTCAAACCCTAGCCTGGCGCGCTTTCAACTTTCGTAGCTAATTTCAAAACGCACATGCAAATTCGTAGCTAAATCTGTAGCAATGCCCTAGCTATTCTGGAAACACATGAACCTCATGCATGGACGATGAAGATCATGAAGATCTTCATATGAAAATTTCCAGAAAATAAAAAAATGTTCCAGAAATTGATAAAACCTACACCATTCAACTCGTCCTTCCATGCACATCAAAGATCAAGCAATGATTCATGCAAAAACAACATAATCAAGCCAAATCGAAGGAATCAAAAATTGACATCAAAACTTTAATTGAACATAACTTCGTGTATAGGGCACCAAATCACTCGAATTTTACATCAGCATCATCACCAAACCATGATCTACACAAATATCACAAAGATTTTGAGAATTATTGAGATCAAAAAATTGACCTCTTGATGAACAGAACTGGATTCAGCTTGCTTCAAGGCTTGTGATGCTCCAGAACTCTTCCAATATGCTTAGTGAGGTGAATGATGATGAAATTAAAGCTCAAGGATGCACGACACCAGCTTAATCTTCAACTGCCATGGAACCTTCAAGCTTCAAATCCAGCTCAATATGCCACGATTTCTCTTGATTCCACGTCCAAACCTTCTCAACAATACTTCAGGATGATGAATTGATCAATATAGGATGCTCTTGTTTGAAGAAATTTGGAAAAAGTTTGAGAGAAATTTTTTGAGAATTTTGTGATTCTAGATCTGAAATGTTTCTAATGATCAAAAATAGTTATGATTATCCCTTTATACCTCATGCTAATCATGTTTAGATCATGTTTAAGCCAAAGCCAAAGGTGATTAGCAAGTTGGAAGGTGTTTGTGCAAAAATGATTTTTCACCTCACATGCATGCCATGCACGTGAACAGTACTAGTTCTGGCCCAAAATTCCCTTAAAATGAGTCCATGCACACTTGTGAATTGGTCTTGTATGCTCATGATCAATCAAAAAGATGTTATGCAATTTTCTTCCAAAAACTTCATGAGTGAGCACATGCCTATGCAAATGAAATTCATGTCAAGTAATGGTACGCTTGGAAAGTGCATGTTATAAGGATCAAAATGCAAAAAGAACCACTCATTTTGGAGTTTTGGTTAAAAAGTTATGTCCATTTGAACTTTGAAACACACTTTGCCATGATTGGACCATATCTCCTCAGCCACACATGAAAAATTCATGATCTTGGACTTTTTGGAAATGGGAGAGAAAGATCTTCAACTTTCATGTTGGACAAAATTTCATTTGAAGCTTTCTTGATGATGTAATCTTGAGTTGAAGTTGGTCTAAAACCTTTTCCATTTTTGGAAAGTTCAAATTACAGGTCACTTGCTATTTTTGGAAAGTCTTGATCTGACTTCAAATTCTTCAATGTTGATGTTTGAAATGTCAAACGAGACTTGTTTGAACATGAATGAAGCATCTCTAACCACTTCCCACCTCCAAATCCACAGTTGACTTTGCAGTTGACTTCTGTTGACTGTCATGGGCCTCAGATGATTTGCACATGGACTGATGAATTCTGAGCCTTCAACACTTGATGAAATAACTCCAAAATGCAACCCTAGCGTATACAAGCTCAATAAAATCATATGATGATCTCCATCTCAATAAAGACCTCATCTCCTTGAAAAACCCTGACTGGTAGAATGCAACTGATTAGGGTTGACCAGAGGTCAAAACCCTAATCCCAAGGAATCTGATCAGAAATAATGAACCATGATGATGATGATGTACCATTTCAACCAAGATAATACTCAACCTCCTTGAGGAACCAAGAAACCCTAATTGAAGCACAAACCTCAGATGATTAGTGATCAATTTATGAGACCCTCAGGCTTGCATCTCTTAACCTCTCTATCCTCTGAGAAAGACTTAGGAGGATGACCTGCTCATTCTCTCATGATATGCCATATGCAAATGCCTAATTCCCTAAACAATGAAATGCAATATGCTAAGCTAGTCCCAAGAGAGGAGGGCAAATTTTGAGGTGTTACACCTTGAAGGATTAACCTCCAATGCATTCCAATGCTCTCAAAAATCACTTATGGTGCTGTAAACTCGTACTCTTTGTGTAGAAATTCATAACCCTTGAAAAAGTGTCAAAATCCCCTTTAAAAAGCCTTTAGAATGGATCATAACGCGTCAGAAAATCCCATAAAAAGGGATCATCACGCACGTGATATAGTTCATACATCCTTATCGCGCGCGCGATGATGCACGTGATTATTTTAATGGCGGTATGCTTTTTCTCCCTTTTCACCTGATTTTTACTAAGTCCTTATTTCTTCACACGTAGCTATTTTTCCTCATTTTGTGGTCTTTCTTCTTTATTTTTGCTCCTCTTTAACTTGTTTTGATCCGCATTTTCGACCGAATTCATGTAATGACGAACTATCATCATACACCTCCTATGACCTTGAGGTTGGAAGTGCTGGAATGATTATGCACGATCTTCGTTGTAACTTGTAATTATTTCATCATTGGCTTGGGTCTGTTTCCTCGCAAGCATAGGTGGTAGGAGGTGGTATGAATCGATTGTTTCGACTCCCAAGAGTCATTTATTTCGATTTTCTAGTAGTTCTTACTTTCTCTAGACTATCATTAGTAGGTCTTTCAATAGTTACTTGTTTTAATGTTAGCTACTAGTGTCATAAGAACTGTGATTTAGGGTGTGTTACCATCTCCTTGTGTAATAGAAGGAGGTAGCATGGTTTCGTCAACTGGCACAGAGACCCTTGGAGGAGGTAGATTCATGTGGTGTGATCAAGAGGTGGGGAATACCTCGATAAAAGGTGGTGGTGGAATCAGACTTTCCTGATAAGTGGATGGTGTATTGTGTGTGTGTGTCGTTGTAGTCGTGGTTGACCCAAATGATCTCGCTAGCTATGGATCAATATGGATGGTTGTAGATTTGGGTAGTTCTTTTTCAGCAGTTCACCATTATAACGTTGAGCAATATGTTGAAACACTGATGAACATTCCCACTGAAGGCCCCAATGACCTCGATGTATAAAAGTCACTCATATAGATGTGGAAGGATTAGGGTACATGCAAACACTCCAATGCCCAAGTCACTAACTATCAAGAGATGTATTTTTTGTTAGAAAAAAGGTGTACTTAGATTTCACGTATTGAATTTCCTTTAATAGTCATTTTCTATGTTTTAGGGGTCCTATATGCGATTTTATGTGTTGTGTATGTTAATGTCTTCTAAAGGTTTTGATGATGACAACTGAACAAGGAAGAATAAACCACAAGCATCACAAGTCAATAAGCAAGCACAAGATAAAGTGTTCAAGTTCCAGTTCAAAGATCTAAACTAAGTGAGATCAAATAATAAAAAAGAACTGAAGTCATGAAGTAGGGAAAGTTTTCCTAATCTCGTGCTATGTATTTTATCTTGTAGTTTGATCAATTAAATATAAATGAAGCAAGAGTAGGTATTGAAATACTAAGGTTATGCACGTGCACACAGTCTCTCTCTCTCTCTCTCTCTCTCTCTCTCTCTCACACACACACACACACACACACACACACACACACATACACACACCCTCCCCCTCACACACATACACACATACACACACACACACCAAAATTATTTCAAAATCTTCATCTTTTGCATAAAACGTCTTAAAAATCAATCATGGAAAGCATTTAATCTATTAAGAAGTAATTCTAATTAATTAGGAAAGCTGAGGTACTTACCCTTTCTGGCCCCGCCCGAGGGACTCACCCTTCCACATTTTTCTTAAGGAACTTACCTTTCTAGGATTTTTAGGAGGTACTTGCCCTTCCAAGCCTCTCCCTTCCAAAACTGACCCGAGCGACTTTCCTTTTGATGCCTCACCTTAAGGACTCACTATTTCAAGCATTGCTCGCTGGACTCTCCCTTTCATGCCTCGCCTAGAGAGATATTTATGTCCACCTAGCTTATTTATGTCCTCCCTTCCCAAGCCTCGTGTCTGAGGGACTGTGGACTATGATAATTTATATTGCGCCCTAGAAGACAACATACCATGATTATATCAACTCAAATGTGTTATGAAAAGGCCATAAGATCAAACATGCATGCGCAATACACGTTGCCAGGACCTAGCCCATATCCATTACAAGCTAAGCACTAAAAATATGGCATATGAAGTGTCCATGAGAGGGTCAGTTTCATTAAGGTTGCATGTTAGGAAGCTTTTCCTATAATCTTGAAGGTCGAGCAGATCCTCATAGTCTCAAGTATTCATCGGGAGGCGAGGAAAGATTGTTTCCCTAATACGCTCCAGCACATGGATCATATCCACATATATCCCAACCATGGGCTTGGGAGGGATCATTCATTGTTTTCACACATTCAATATCTACAAATCCCTTTGCATCCATACTGACGCATTACGCGAAAAACAACCAGCGGGAAAAACAAACAAACAGAGCCGCCACCGTGCGTTATTTATCCCAAAGGAGGGAAAGGAAACGCTCGAAGTAAACCTGGAAAGGAAATGATCTTAAAACCGGAGATTACAGGGTACGGGAGTCGGTTACGCAAGGGGAAGGTATTAGCACCCCTCACGTCCGTCGTACTCGACGGGATCCACGCTCAAAAGAATAGAATAAGGTTGCTAAATAACTGCTCAAAGAATGCACACACACTGGAATAAACAGGCGGGAGAAGATGGAGGAAGGGGACTCGGCAGGATATCGCATCCTGGGCCTACGTAGTTTGTCAGACACAAACATCAGAGTTGACGTAGTTCGGGGAAATGGGGAACAGGCTCGCTAGGATATCGCATCCTATGCCTACGTATCTCATCTGGAATAAGAATCAGAGCTACCGTAGTTCGGCTCACGCACGCCGAAACAAAACACACGCACAGACGCTGAGACGTCAAAATAAACACACAAATGGAAACAGACTGCCAATGGCTGGTCTTACGTCCGACTCCAAACAACAAACACACACAAGGAAACCGAATGCCAATCGCTGGGCTTACATCAGACTCCAAGCACACAACAAACAGGGAAACCGACTGCCAATCGTTGGACTTACATCAGACTCCAAACACACAACAAATAGGAAACGGAATGCCAATCGCTGGTCTTACATCCAACTCCTAACATACACAAAAAGGTTATCAAATAGACAAGCTAATAGGGAGTCTGGAACTCGAGCCTAATAGCTGTCACACAAACACCAAGCAGACGTTGAGACGTCAAAAGAAACAAACAGACTAAAAGGGAGTCGGGAACTCGGACCTGATAGCTGTCAAGAAAACACACGCAAAAAGAAAAAGGGTTGAACAGACAGACTAAAAGGGAGTCGGGAACTCGGACCTAATAGTTGCAAACAAAACACACGCAAAAAAAGAAAAGGGCGCCCGGAGAGATCTCGCACGACCTCCTGCCTACGTACCTCATCTGGTATGAGGATCAGGGCGACGTAGTTCCCCTTAACAAGGGAGAAACTTTCTCCTAACCAGAGACCGGGAAATAACAAACTAAAAGGGATACTGACTCAAGCCTAATAGTTGTCATGCAATCCACAATAGTCCTAGGTTGAGGTATCTGAACAGAACCTAACTCGCACAGGCAGCAAGTCAAGCAAACAACATATAACCAGCCAGTAAACATCGCAAGTGAACAGGTATCACACACAATATGCAAACAAGCGGCTCATACAAGGCTGGGCTTTAGTCAAGGGGTCATATCAACCTCGACAAACAAGCCAACTGGAAAGGGTATCTGACAAAGCTCTTAACCACTAACACTGACCGTCAGGGTGAGCAGATGAAAAGGTAATAGGGTCGGACCTCATAGCTCTTAACCCAGGCCTGGGTTAGCTTCAAACAATGAAGGTGTGGGAGTCCAGAATGGGGAACTCTACTCCACATGACTGACTCTATATACAAGGATCTTGGATGTTTATTCAAAGTGCATCAACACATGGTGTGAGCAAGATGAAAGACTCAACTGAATAGCAGGGGATGGATTGCACATCCCTTCTATCTGCCAATGCCTCTTCACTTAAGAGGTCTTTACATGTACAAGACACAAAGATAAACAAGCACAAACATTGCCTCTTAAGGAGGGCTTCAAACAGGTGCCTGCCAACATAACATGACAGGTCTTCCAGACTACATGAAGTCAGAGGTCATTGTTGGTGTAAGCCCTAGAGGCCAATACATTTTGGTACTTGTATCGAATAATAAAAGGCATTCTCTTTATTATGGTTGATTAATAAAGTCCCTGGAATAGATAGTCCGTTTAATGTATTAAGTGTGACTTAATCATGAGAACACATTAAACATAAGGACACTATTCCTAAAGTATCCGTAGTCGAGCTTTAGTGTGAAGTGGGATAACATTAAAGCATTAAGACTATTATGTTTGTAGACTGATGATCACATCTCATGGATCATGGATAAAGAGTTATCAAGTCTTAAACATATGTATGAATATTAAGAGTAATATTTATACCGGATTGACCCGCTATGAGAATACTATATAGAAAGTTATGCAAGGTGTCATAAGTTATTCTCATGGTGATAATAGTGTATTCCACTCTTCGACCTGAAACCACTATGGACCCTAGATGTAGAGTCGAGTGCTTTATTGCTGATCCAACGTTGTCCGTAACTGGATAACCATAAAGACAGTTGATGGGTACTCCACGAAGCATGCTGAGGGACATGAGTGACCTAGATGGAATTTGCCCATCCTGCATAACAGGATAAATGTCTATGGGCCCAATATTGAACTGGACAAGGATGACACGATCTATGCCTTGTGTTCAATATAGACATAAGGGCAAAAGGGTAATTATACACATAAGTATTATCACAAAAGGTTTTGTCAGATCACATGACATTTTCGTGTCTTGGGTAGCAGTGATGTGTTGCTAGATACCGCTCACTGTTTATTATATTAAATGTGTGATTTAGTATAATTGCCAACGTCACGAAAACCTACAGGGTCACACACAAAGGACGGATTGATGAGAGATAGAGTAACTAAGGAATACCGTAAGGTACGGTGCCCTTAAGTGAGTTATAGAACATCGTAAGGTACGATGTACTTGAGTAGAATACGAAATATGGTAAGGTACCATGAGCTTAAGTGATTTTGGGCATATTATAAGATATGGGCCAAAATACACTTAAGTGGGCTTTTAGCTTGAAGCCCACACAAGTGGTTCTATAAATAGAACCCTTGTGCAGAAGCAAAAATTTGCGGTTGCATTGTTTTTCGTTTTCTCTCACTCTCTCTCTCTCACTCAAAGTCTTCATTCGTACCAGCTAGCACTGAGATTGAAGGAATCCGTTCGTGTGGACTGAGTAGAGACGTTGTCGTCGTTCAACGTTCGTGATCGCTTCGTGGATCTGCATCAAAGGTATTGATCGTCACAAGAGATCTGCACCAAAGGCTTCGATCATCACAAGAGGTAAATATTCTATCACTGATCATGACCATTCGTAAGGATCTCTAAAGGAGAAATTTTAATTTCCGCTGCGTCTTGGACCGCAATTCTCCTTCAGTGGTATCAGAGCCACTTACGAAACCATGACTCGGATAGCTGTTTATTTTCTGTATTAATATGATTAAAAGACAGAATGAATCAATTAATTAAACGAGTGATTAAATTTGGCATCATGAGTGTACAAGTTGGATGATTGATGTTGACTATGCTTCGGAATCCGACATTAGTATGGTGAAGCAACGATACATCGATCGTTCATAGGTTACGCAATTGAGACCGATCAACTTATATATGATATAAGTAATCCTAATGCAAAATACGGTATATGTGATATACTGTTTCTGTTTCGTTCATTCGAACACTAAATGATTGTTTTCCTTTGAGCGATCAATGGTCATTTGCTTCGGAATCCGACATTAGTATGGTGAAGCAATGACTTGTTGATCAATCATACTGAATCAACAATCGAGGTGTGTTTGACGGTCTGAAATTGGCGCATTAGGGTTGGTGACGGCGCAACGGTTGTGCCGTCAAGGAGTTGTGAATTTAGGGCTTTTGGAAGAGGTCTGTAGACTGTTTCAAAGTTCTGTTATTTTGGCCGCGTGAAGCTCGTGTGACGAGCGTAACAAGCGTAACAAACAAGACGCGTGACGTTCGTAACAGACCCATGACGGTCGTAACATGATGGGCGTGACGGTCGTCACGTGCTGTGTGACGGTCGTCACATTCACAAGTCCAGAAAACTAGGCGTTTCTGTTTTTGGCCCTGTGACGGTCGTAACGTGTTTTGTGTGACGGTCGTCACACTCACATGGCCTGTGACGGTCGTCACATGCCTGTGACGGTCGTCACACTCACAGAGTCAAAATTTTGGGGTTTCTATTTTTGTGCCTACGCAAGAGTTGTGTTGATGCAAAAACAATGTCCATTTCAAATGAATTGTTCGCTGACCGGGCAGCGGAACCCCCGGCTAACTCTGCGTAGTGTGATCGGTCGCCGAAACTTGATTTGGTTTTAATTAATTAAAGGAATTAAAAATTAATAATAATAATAATGTGTTTGTTATTATTGTCTTGTGGTGATCAGTTATGGCTTTAGTTATCCTTTATTTTGTTTTGGGTTTTTTTAAATACGACCTGCGTGTCGTGCCTCTCCTTTTAATCCTTGAATGTAACTTCTTCTCTCATCTCAATCCCTCGTATGTAAAACGAGTTTCTTCTGGAATGTAATGTTATGAAGAAAGAGAAGAAGACAATGTTATGAAGAAAGAGAAGATTTCAATATCAAAGGAGGACAACCTTGAAGATCTTGTTTGGAGAAGCTTAGAGAAGAATTCAATATTAAAGGAGGACAACCTTGAAGATCTTGCTTGGAGAAGCTTAGATCGTTATTAGGTTAGCTTAGGTTCTCTCATTGGCTTGAGAGAACAATTGCGCTAGGGGCCATAACTATTTCATTGTGTATGTATGTTGATGCATGTGTATGTATGTTGATGCATGTGAATATATGGTGATGCATGTGAGAGACGATTTATATGATAAACAAGCCGGTGAGATCAGAACAATTGCAATTCCCTCAAACTAAAATATTAAGTTTATGCATTCCAAGTCTTAGCACTCATCAAGACTAGTTTCGGATAATGTAGGTTTCGCCAAAGCGAGGTGCATGTTCTATATTAGTAAGGTGCGATGGGATAATTGTAATATCCAACTACTAAAACAATGGGTCAAACTTAACTAAACAAATTATGATGATATTATATATGTTTGCTTTCCAAGTTTTAGCACTCATCAAGACTAGTATCGGATAATGTAGGTTTCGCCAAAGCGAGGTGCATGTTCTATATTAGTAAGGTGCGATGGGATAATTGTAATATCCAACTGCTAAAACAATGGGTCAAACTTAACTAAACAAATTATGATGATATTATATATGTTTGCTTTCCAAGTTTTAGCACTCATCAAGACTAGTATCGGATAATGTAGGTTTCGCCAAAGCGAGGTGCATGTTCTATATTAGTAAGGTGCGATGGGATAATTGTAATATCCAACTGCTAAGACAATGGGTCAAACTTAATTATAATAATATCATATATGTTTTAGAAGCAAGAGTTGGGAATGATCCATATGATGGATTCGAATAAGGAGTTATTCACCCAACTGAAATTTTCGAGAGTTGTATGAGATACAATTGGAAGGAGTTCCTACCTAAATAACCTAGTTTTGTGTAATCCGCCTACGCGGACTTAGAACGAAGTGAAATATGGATCTCGACCCACTAGAAAATCTTCCAACGGGATTTTCCGAATCAAATGATGAGGGTCATTTGTTTTGAGTAAAATAGTGGGAGCATATTTAATTAAAGGCCTAATTAAATATGTCAACGATACTTATATTTTCTTAATCCTTATGTAGATAACCATGACAGGAAACACCTCTAACAACATCTTGCGATCAATCCTTGACAAAGAAAAATTGTCTGGGACAAATTTCCTGGATTGGCACCGAAACCTGAGGATTGTCCTCAAACATGATAAAAGGTTGTATGTCTTGGAGTCACCTGTTCCTGAAGAGGAACCTCCTAGTTCTGCACCTAAGGCAGAAAGAGATGCTTATAAGAAGCATGTCGATGATGCTAATGAAACTGCTTGTCTCATGCTGGATGTCATGAACTCAGAGTTGCAAAAGCAACATGAGAACATGACAGCGTTCGATATGATCGAACACCTGAAGATGCTCTATAAAGAGCAAGCAAGGCATGAAAGGCTTGAAGTTTTCAAAACCCCCTTTTTAAGGCAAGTTAGCTGAGGGAGCCCTTGTAGGTCCCCATGTGCTCAAGATGATTGGGTATGTGGAAAACCTTGAAAGGTTGGGTTTTCCCCTCGGAAATGAACTTTCAACTGATTTGATCTGGCAATCGTTGCCAGATGGATTCAGTCAATTTGTCCTAAATTTCAATATGAATGATATGGACAAATCTCTTCCTGAACTGCTAGCCATGTTAAGAACTGCTGAGCAGAATCGGAAGACAAAAGGGAAATCCATTCTGATGATCAGAAATGGAAAGAGACAGAACAAAAGGCCCACCAAGCAGGGTGATAAAGGGAAGGGCAAGGAAGTTGCCAAACCCCAAACCCACTGTTGCTGCTTTGAAGCCTAGTGGAGGCATAGCAAAGGCAGGCACCTGCTTCCATTGCGGTAAGACCGGACACTGGAAGAGAAACTGCCCAAAGTACTTGGAAGATGACAAAATCTCCATTCACACGAATAGGTGAAAGAGCTAATGATCTTTTGGGCCTCATACATACTAATGTATGTGGACCACTGAACATACCAGCCAAAGGAGGTTTTCAGTACTTCATCACATTCACTGATGATTTCAGTAGATATGATTATGTGTATTCAATGAAACACAAATCAGAATCCTTTGAAAAGTTCAAGGAATTCAAGAATGAAGTACAAAACCAACTAGGTAAGAATATTAAAACTCTTCGATCAGATCGAGGTGGTGAGTATTTAAGCCTAGAGTTTGATGACCATCTGAAAGAGTGTGGGATCCTATCCCAACTTACTCCTCCTGGAACACCCCAATGGAATGGTGTATCTGAGAGAAGAAATCGAACCCTGTTAGACATGGTCCGATCCATGATGAGTCACGCCGATCTTCCAAACTCCTTTTGGGGACATGCACTATTGACAGCAGCTTACACACTTAACCGTGTTCCATCCAAAAAGGTTGAGAAGACACCATATGAGATATGGAGTGGTAAGAAACCACATATGTCTTACATGAAGATTTGGGGTTGCGAGGTTTATGTGAAACGACAAATTTCAACTAAGCTTGAGCCCAAATCTGACAAATGCTTATTTGTGGGGTATCCTAAAGAAACAAAGGGGTATTACTTCTACAATCCTTCTGAGGGCAGAGTATTTGTCGCTCGAACTGGAGTTTTCCTAGAAAAGGATTTTATTTCCAAAGGAACCAGTGGGAGGAAAGTAGAGCTTGAAGAAATTCAAGAATCACAAAGCATAGATACACCTATGGAGGAATTAGAGCAGGAAACACAAGAAGTTGTGGAAGAGCAACCTGCTCAAGTAGAACAAGACCAGTGTAGGTCAAGCAGGATACGTCAACTACCTGAGAGATATGGATATCTCATAACTGATCAAGGTGATGTATTACTCATGGATCAAGATGAGCCTGTGACCTACCAAGAGGCCATAACTGGTCCCGAGTCTGAGAAGTGGCTAGAAGCCATGAAATCTGAAATGGATTCCATGTACACAAACCAAGTTTGGACCTTGGTAGAGCCTCCTGTAGGAGTTAACCCTATAGGATGTAAGTGGGTCTTCAAAAAGAAGACTGACATGGATGGTAAGGTACATACCTATAAGGCAAGACTGGTTGCAAAAGGATATAAACAAATTCATGGGATTGACTATGATGAAACCTTTTCACCAGTTGCAATGCTTAAATCTGTTCGGATTTTACTTGCTATCGCTGCATATCATGATTATGAAATATGGCAGATGGATGTCAAAACTGCTTTCCTTAATGGAAATCTTCTTGAGGATGTATACATGACACAGCCTGAAGGATTTGACATACCAGAGGAAGCCCAAAAGATATGTAAGTTACAAAGATCAATCTATGGATTGAAGCAAGCTTCCAGAAGCTGGAATCTTTGTTTTGATGAAACAGTAAAAGAATATGGATTCATCAAGAACGAAGATGAGCCTTGTGTCTACAAGAAGGTTAGTGGGAGCATGATCATTTTCCTGGTATTATATGTAGATGACATATTACTCATTGGAAACGATATCCCCACCCTACAACAAGTAAAGTCTTGGTTGGGGAAATGCTTTTCTATGAAGGACCTAGGTGAAGCAGCCTATATATTAGGAATCAGAATCTATAGAGATAGATCACAAAAACTGCTTGGCCTAAGTCAGAGTACATACATAGACAAAGTATTGAGACGCTTTAATATGCATGATTCCAAGAAAGGATTCATACCTATGCAACATGGCCTGTGTCTATCAAAAACACAATCCCCTTTAACTAAGGAAGAAAGGGATCGCATGAATAAGATTCCATATGCATCTGCAATAGGATCTATCATGTATGCCATGTTATGTACTCGACCAGATGTCTCGTATGCTTTAAGTGCAACGAGTAGGTACCAATCTGATCCTGGTGATGCTCACTGGGTAGCTGTCAAGAATATCCTTAAGTATTTAAGAAGGACTAAGGACTCATTCTTGATATATGGAGGTCAGGAAGAGTTGGTTGTAATTGGATACACCGATGCTAGCTTCCAGACAGATAAGGATGACTTTAGATCGCAATCTGGTTATGTGTTTTGCTTAAACGGTGGCGCTGTGAGCTGGAAAAGTTCAAAGCAAGATACAGTTGCTGATTCTACAACCGAGGCCGAGTATATTGCTGCCTCAAGTGCAGCAAAGGAAGCTGTTTGGATCAAAAAGTTCATTAGTGAACTTGGCATAGTCCCTAGCATTGTGGATCCCATTGGTCTCTACTGTGATAACAATGGTGCTATCGCACAAGCCAAGGAGCCTAGATCTCACCAACGATCCAAACACATACTTAGGCGTTATCATCTCATTCGAGAGATAATAGATAAAGGAGATGTGAAAATATGTAAAGTACCTACACTTGACAATATAGCTGATCCACTGACAAAGCCTCTTGCGCAGCAGAAGCATGATGGCCATACTAGATCAATGGGCATAAGGGGTATACCTGATTGGCTCTAGTGCTAGTGGGAGATTGTTGGTGTAAGCCCTAGAGGCCAATACATTTTGGTACTTGTATCGAATAATAAAAGGCATTCTCTTTATTATGGTTGATTAATAAAGTCCCTGGAATAGATAGTCCGTTTAATGTATTAAGTGTGACTTAATCATGAGAACACATTAAACATAAGGACACTATTCCTAAAGTATCCGTAGTCGAGCTTTAGTGTGAAGTGGGATAACATTAAAGCATTAAGACTATTATGTTTGTAGACTGATGATCACATCTCATGGATCATGGATAAAGAGTTATCAAGTCTTAAACATAGGTATGAATATTAAGAGTAATATTTATACCGGATTGACCCGCTATGAGAATACTATATAGAAAGTTATGCAAGGTGTCATAAGTTATTCTCATGGTGATAATAGTGTATTCCACTCTTCGACCTGAAACCACTATGGACCCTAGATGTAGAGTCGAGTGCTTTATTGCTGATCCAACGTTGTCCGTAACTGGATAACCATAAAGACAGTTGATGGGTACTCCACGAAGCATGCTGAGGGACATGAGTGACCTAGATGGAATTTGCCCATCCTGCATAACAGGATAAATGTCTATGGGCCCAATATTGAACTGGACAAGGATGACACGGTCTATGCCTTGTGTTCAATATAGACATAAGGGCAAAAGGGTAATTATACACATAAGTATTATCACAAAAGGTTTTGTCATATCACATGACATTTTCGTGTCTTGGGTAGCAGTGATGTGTTGCTAGATACCGCTCACTGTTTATTATATTAAATGTGTGATTTAGTATAATTGCCAACGTCACGAAAACCTACAGGGTCACACACAAAGGACGGATTGATGAGAGATAGAGTAACTAAGGAATACCGTAAGGTACGGTGCCCTTAAGTGAGTTATAGAACATCGTAAGGTACGATGTACTTGAGTAGAATACGAAATATGGTAAGGTACCATGAGCTTAAGTGATTTTGGGCATATTATAAGATATGGGCCAAAATACACTTAAGTGGGCTTTTAGCTTGAAGCCCACACAAGTGGTTCTATAAATAGAACCCTTGTGCAGAAGCAAAAATTTGCGGTTGCATTGTTTTTCGTTTTCTCTCACTCTCTCTCTCTCACTCAAAGTCTTCATTCGTACCAGCTAGCACTGAGATTGAAGGAACCCGTTCGTGTGGACTGAGTAGAGACGTTGTCGTCGTTCAACGTTCGTGATCGCTTCGTGGATCTGCATCAAAGGTATTGATCGTCACAAGAGATCTGCACCAAAGGCTTCGATCATCACAAGAGGTAAATATTCTATCACTGATCATGACCATTCGTAAGGATCTCTAAAGGAGAAATTTTAATTTCCGCTGCGTCTTGGACCGCAATTCTCCTTCAGTCATTACCTAGGTGGTATGCCAACCACAAGCAAATCAAAGCAACTCAAGCAATGAGTTAAAGCTACTAAAGTACCTGTGTAAACAGCCAATCAGTCAGTATAGTATTCAGACAAAACAATCAGAAAATCCAACAGTGAGACAACCAATCATCAGACAACATTAATGCAAGGCATCAGATGCAAGCGAATTAAATTGATTCATCATCCACAATACCTACAAAACAGCAAGGTTAGTCAACAAAAATAACTTGTATCTCAAGTGATGAGATCAAATCAACCAATGTGGCTAATTGCTTGAAACCTGAAACACAAAGTCCAAAGGATGAGAACAAACCACTAGCTCAAAGGCTAGGGTCAAAGGTGGGGCAAAAAATCAAAACAGAACTTGATATTCAACATGAAGCAACTACATTCACTGAAGAACATGTTCTAAAAAGGACCAAATCAAAATCATTAAGCAAATTCATTTCATGTGCAAGAGAAGGCAAAGAGCAAATTCAAAGCTCACAATTGATCACCATGAATGAAAATTCCACATCAAAACAGAAATGACTCAAACAATTCTGGAATTTTTTATGAGCATTTAAATCATCAAACACAATCATCATACCAAAAATCAGCATCATCAAAGTTCAATTGATATGGAAATGAAAATGCATAAGCAAACCAACCAATTGTGTGACACAAATTGTCACACCTAAAGTACATGTGTCCCAAACAGTGAAGACAATAGCAAAAAATACCAAATAAAATCACACAAATCCATCAACATGTTAAGAATCATCATGCAAAATTTCATGGCATTTGGATCAATATTGAGCATTTCATGATGGAAAGAATAGAGCAACGTCACAAATACATACATGTTTAATCAAACAGTCACAATTCAAAATCCAGAAATGGTAAATCATAAAATCAACACCATAAAATTCTAGACATTTCAAGGATCATGTAGCAAAAAAACTGGAATTATTTGGATCATTTTTCAATTTTATATGAATTTTCAAAGTTGGAAGAAAATATGAAATAAAATGTGACATGTACATGAAATATGGAGGGAAATGAAGAAATGGAAATTAATTTGAAAAATGTCCTCAGCTGGAATCGAAGGGAGTGCGCGCCTGAACCAGACAAACCCTAGCATATGGTACACGTATGGTACGCGTAAGGTACTCGTACGTGTATGGTACGCGTATGATACGCGTATGGTACGCGTATGGTACGTGGTGGTTTCCACCGTCTTCTTCGCGAAGACGGCGGAGCTACAGTGTACGTGCTTCAATTTTTTTTCCAGAAACAGGCAAATTGTACATCATTAGAAAGCTCATGCTACGTACATTATAGATCAATCAATAACTAAACCTAATTCATCACCAATCATGAGAATCGATCAAAAACATTTATGAACGTCAAACTTTAATTCAACATATCTCAGCCATTTCTCAACCAAATTCCACGAAATTTATATCAGATTGATCAGCAAGAGAAGAACTACAAGATCATGCACATAAAATCAACAATTAAGAGGATCGAAAAACCTACCTCTTGAAGAGCAGTTGCTGAAATCTATGGATTCAAGGCCTTGCAAGCTGCAGATCTACTCCTAAGATGATGTCTTGAAGCTTTATGCAATAATTGAGGCTTGAAGGGGCTTGAATCGAGCTCAATAATCAGTTTCCATCTTCATGTTCTTGCTTGGAGTATGTTTGATTTTCACTCGAATTCAATGATCCAATGCTTGATCTACACTAAATGAAGATCAAGGAACAAGAATATGGAAGAAAATCAAAGGCTTATGTGGAAGAAATTTGAATTTGGATGAAGAGAAATTTTGGAGGGAAGAAGAATTTAGATCTTGAAATGGTGAATTCCCCAAAATTCTGTTATGATTAGCCTTTTATATGCTTCCTTAATCACTTTGCTAATTACACTTAGGCATGGCTAATGAAAGTTTAATGAGATATGAGGTGTAATGCCAAATTTGGAAAACTGTGGTGCATGGCCTAATTTGGACGTGAATAGTAACATGCAAACATCCATTTTCACTCAAAACCACCTAATGAACACAATGGCAATGATACTTTGTTCATATGATGCACCAATTTTGAATTTGTCATTTTCCCTCCAAAATGAGCATGCATGGGCAAATGATTATATGATTAAATTTCATGCAATGCCATGAATGATTTGGAAAATATATATCATGACGAGCAAATTGCAAAAAGAGCCACTCAATTTGGAGTTATGAGTCAAAAGTTATGGCCATTTGAAGTTCCATGCACACTTGGCAATGATTGGACCATATCTCCTCAACCATTCATCATAAATTCATGATCTTGGACTTTTTGGAAATGGGAGAGAGAGATCTTCAACTTTCATGTTGGACAACAATTAATTTGAAGCTTCTTTGATGATGCAAGATCAAGTTGAATTTGAACCAAAAACTTTCCATTTTGGGAAACTTTCAATTACAGGTCACTTTCCATTTTTGGAAAGTTTTGATCTGACCTCAAATTCTTCAAGATATGCATTTGACATGATTAATAAGCCCCTTTTGAAGATTTATGAGATGTTGAAACTCATTTCTCCACCTCCTAGCCCTCAGTTGACTTTCTGTTGACTTTCTGGTTGACAGATGACTTAGAAATGCCCTGATCAGCCTGAGCCTTAACCACTTGACGAAATGGCTCCAGAATGAAACCCTAGCTTATACAAGCTCAATAAAATCATATGATGATCTCCTTCCAAGCAAATAACCTCATCTCCTTAAAAAACCCTGACTAGGAGAATGCCATTGATTAGGGTTGACCAGAGGTCAAAACCCTAATCCTAAAAAACATGATCAGGCACAATGAACCCCTTTAGGATGACATAACCATGATGATGGTGACATATCCTTGCCAACAAGATAATACTCAACCTCCTTGAGGAACCAATAAAACCCTAATTGAAGAACAACCCTCAGATGATTGATCAATTCAATAAGACCCTCAGGCATGAATCTCTCAACCTTTCTATCTTCTGAGGAAGACTTAGGAGGATGACTTGTCTATTTTCACATGATATGCAATATGCAATGACTAATGTCCTACAAAATAAAATTCAATATGCTAAGCTAGTCCCAAGAGAGGAGGGCAATATTTGAGGTGTTACAGCTGCCTCTATTCAATCCACTGTGAACCTGTCGATATGAACAGCCTCGACTTTCAGATGATCAGAGTGAAGAGTGGTTGAATACCAAGAACAGACGAACAATTTGCGCTCCGCTGGGGATTATTATTTTTTTTTTGCTTTTCTTGAACCCCAAAACTTTCTGATTTTTTTTTTGAACCTCACAACAAATATGTTTCTTCCACGCGGATGATCCCGGATCACCACATTTGAACCCCGACCTTCGCGCTGATCGCGTAACATTCTCTGATTTTCATTCCCATCTCTGCCCGACGGAAAATTTTCCTCCAGTATCGCACTACTGGGGAACATTGTTACTCTAACGTCATGATGCTAAACTCCTCAGAGTAACATCTTCCAACTTCCATCTCGCACGACGGAAACCTCCTCCAGTATCGCACTACTGGGGAATACCGTTGACCCAACGTCACGATGCTAAACTCCTCAGAGTAACATCTTCAAACTTCCATCTCGCACGACAGAAATCTCCTCCAGTATCGCACTACTGGGGAATACCGTTGACCCAACGTCACGATGCTAAACTCCTCAGAGTAACATCTTCCAATTTCCATCTCGCACGACAGAAATCTCCTCCAGTATCGCACTACTGGGGAATACCGTTGACCCAACGTCACGATGCTAAACTCCTCGATGTAACATCTTCCAATTTCCATCTCGCACGGCAGAAATCTCCTCCAGTATCGCACTACTGGGGAATACCGTTGACCCAACGTCACGATGCTAAACTCCTCAGAGTAACATCTTCAAACTTCCATCTCGCACGACAGAAATCTCCTCCAGTATCGCACTACTGGGGAATACCGTTGACCCAACGTCACGATGCTAAACTCCTCAGAGTAACATCTTCAAACTTCCATCTCGCACGACAGAAATCTCCTCCAGTATCGCACTACTGGGGAATACCGTTGACCCAACGTCATGATGCTAAGCTCCTCAGAGTAACATCTTCAAACTTCCATCTTGCACGACAGAAATCTCCTCCAGTATCGCACTACTGGGGAATACCGTTGACCCAACGTCACGATGCTAAGCTCCTCAGAGTAACATCTTCAAACTTCCATCTCGCACGACAGAAATCTCCTCCAGTATCGCACTACTGAGGAATACCGTTGACCCAACGTCACGATGCTAAGCTCCTCAGAGTAACATCTTCCAACTTCCATCTCGCACGACAGAAATCTCCTCCAGTATCGCACTACTGGGGAATACCGTTGACCCAACGTCACGATGCTAAACTCCTCTGAGTAACATCTTTAAACTCTGGCGAAACCACCTCTCAAACAGTAACCACGACCTGAGTTGCGCTGATCGCGTAATGCTGATGCTGATCTTCCAACCAGCTAAACCAATTCTCAAACGGTAACCACGGCCTGAGTTGCGCTGATCGCGTAATGCTGATGCTGATCTTCCAACCAACTAAACCAATTCTCAAACGGTAACCACGGCTTGAGACTAGCTTATGCTTGCAATGCTCATGCATGATGATTTTTTTTAGCGTAATGCTCCATAACCATGGAAATGCTACGCAATTAACTATGCAATATGCTATGCTTATCTAAATGATGAATGCACAAAAAAGTATCCCCCTGAGGGGATTCCACTGGGGAGCTCGAGGCACTTTGCTGAGGAGCTTGATACCACTCCGATCTCCACCCTGCTGGGGAAAGGACAACCCTCACCAGGGATGACTTCCACCGAACTTGATCCGCTTGGGGACTTCGCTGGGGAAGAAACCACCAACGCACTCTGCGGGGAAAACAACAATCCTCGACTTGTTGGGGAAATAACAATCTCCACCCTGCTAGGGGAAATAACAACCTTCAGGCCCGGCTGCTGAGGGCACACCGATTTCGAACCCGTTGGGGAGATAACCATCCCAACCCCGCCAGGGAAGACACAGACCTGGAATCTGCTGGGGAGGTAACAATCCCAACTCTGCTAGGGGAAGTACGAAATATCTGACATGGGACACCTGTCGACGCGTCGAACGATGATATCCCCTATCTACCCAAAGTGTCAATTTTCCACTTTTCAGACTTTGAAGAGTCTTCTTGATTAACCCTCAAGGATCATCGCACGTTCTGCCGTCGTCTTTTCACCGTTCCTCCATTCTTCGTCCCTGATTGGACTCCACGGGGATCTTTTGTCAAACGCTTCACATCACAACCTGCAAGTGAGTGAAAATATCTAACAGAACCTGCAAAAGAGACCGTTAGACAAAAACGTGCCCCAGGCGTGCCAAAATTTCAACACTTGGGTCACTCAACCTTCCGAATAAGATTTCAGGCTTCCAATCTTATAAACATGCATTGGAAGGGACCTGTATGTCTTAAAATGCAAAGATTCTTTATCAAAAGTAACTGGATGTTTTTGCAATCAAAGCGGTAATGAAAACAAAAACAAAATTATTTGACTGAATATGCATTTTATTGATTGAAAAAGGTGTGGCTCAAAACCGAGCAATACACAGGAAGCAATCCCTGAAAAGAGGTAATTGCGCACAAAAGGAAAAAATCTATCCTAATGGCAATGTGAACCCGTGATCTCATCGAGTTCCAACTCGATTACACCCCATATGTCCTCAAGACTCTCCGTGCTTTCTGCCTTCTGAACAAGACGTTTCTGACCGATCCCTGCCGGGGATTATCCATGATGTCTTAACCAAAGCAAACGATCATGCTAGACGCAGTTGTTCGTTTCAATCCCTCTTTTGCCTGGACCGCCCTTTCGGGTTTTCAGTCCACCGGGATACCCTTTTTTGCCCAAGCCGCCCTTGTGGGGTTTTCGACTTGCCGGGTGTACAATTTTTCTTTTTATATCCCTAATTTTTGCCCGAACCTTTTCCTTCTTTTTTTTTCGGTTCGCCGGGATGCCCATTTTTGCCTGGACTATTTTATTCTTTTCGTCCAGCGGGTCTCTTATACGAAGTATTTTCTAACTGCGTCCGCATTCACCGGGGATGGAAAATCCTCACCATCCATGGTCGTCATCAACAAGGCTCTGCCAGAGAAAACCTTCTTGACCACGAATGGGTATTCATGACTGGGTGTCCACTTGCCCCTACGATCGTTCTGAGGAGGAAGGATCCTTTTCAACACCATATCGCCTACGAGATACACACGAGGTCGCACCTTCTGGCCTAAAGCACGCTTTGTTTGCTGCTGGCGCAACTGCCCATGACAAAATAACCGTCAGCCTCTTCTCCCCCGTTAGGCTCAACTTTTCATACCGAGTCCTTACCCATTCAACCTCTTGCAATTTCACGTCCATCAGGACTCTCTATGATGGGATCTGGACCTCAACTGGTAGGATGGCTTCCATCCCATACGAGTGAGGAAAGTGTTGCCCCAGTAGACGCACCGAGGTACGATATCCAGGATACAAGCTTCATACTTGCCACATTGTCGGTGCATTCAAATGTTCGCCTAGCAGCACAAGGAATGTGAGGATCCCTTCGGCGTAACGAAAACAACACCAACTCCACTATCATTCTCAACAACGGCCCCATCAGACATCAGAATCCGTTCGGATTCAGGGTCAGGCCCCTCCTCCGGGATCGGTTCCTCACAATCTTTCGATTTGAGAACCTCGATGTCCTCATCAGGGAATTCAAACATCATCGGCTGATAGTCACCAATCAGTTGCTCGGCAAGGTGATCAGACGATACACTCCCCTTGGTTGCTTTCTGAGAGGTATATTGTATATCAAAATCAGTCAAAAATCATTTGCCATCTCGCAACCCGTCCAATCAATGCTGGCTTCTCAAAAACATACTTGATCGGATCCATCTTGGAAATCAATAAAGTGGTATGAACCAGCATATACTGTCTCAATCGGCGAGCAGCCTATGCCAAAGTACAGCAAGTTCTCTCGAGCAGTGAATATTTTGTTTCACAGTCGGTAAACTTTTTGCTAAGGTAAATTGCATGCTCTTTTCGACCAGACTCGTCATGCTGCCCCAGTACACACCTCATAGACCCCTCGAGGGCCGTCAAGTACAGAATTAACGGTCGTCCCTCCACAGGAGGCATCAGAATCGGAGGCTCCTGCAAATACTCTTTTATTTTTCAAATGCCCCTTGGCGATCATTATTTCACCTGACCGTTTGATCTTTTTTTTTACATGAGTTCACACATGGCTGTTAGATGAGATATGAACCGTGAGATGCAGTTCAATCTACCTAAGAAACCACAAACCTCTTTTTCCGTTCTCGGTTCAGGCATTTCTTGTATTACTTTTTTTTAGCAGGATCAACCTCGATTCCTCTTTCGCTTACAATAAGCCTAAGCAACTGACCGGACCGCACTCCGAAAGTGCGCTCACTCGGATTCAACCTCAGTTTGAATTGTCTCAACTAGTCAAACAGCTTGGCCAGATCTACCAGGTGCCCCTCTTTTGTTTGGGACTTTGTTATCATGTCATCAACATAGCATTCGATTTCATGATGAATCATATCATGAAACAAAGTCACCATGACTATCTGACACGTGGCACCGGCGTTCTTGAGACTGAATGGCATCACCTCCACTCTTGTCACTCGCCTCCAAGGCAGCCCCAACCTTTACTTCCTTTCAGACCTCCTCGGTACATAGGTTAACAAGCTCAACTCGCTCCTCATGCAGTTGAATCACCTTCTCCTCTGGATTCAACAACCTGGCTAATCTTCCAGCAGATCACAATCTTCTTCACCTTCTTCTTCGGCATGATAGATCGGATTGTCGAAGTCATACGAGGGTGTAACAGAATCGTTATCAGTGAGATCCGGATAATTAAACAGTCGGAACGAAGCCAATCAAAAGGAAGGAAAAATGAAAATAAACATTGCCATTTTTATTTTTATTTTTAAACTGCAAAAATAAATGAAAAACAGGGAACACCGCTTTTAATGAAAAAAATCCATTTATTAATGATGCAAAATGTTGCAAAATGAAACACATGAGGTGGCCCTTACAATGAACCATTACGTTTCGGGCAAAACGTATGGCTTTCATGCAAACAGAATTGAAAAACAGGAAATATTACTCTTCATGTAGAGTGACAGTGATGATCTTTTCGGCCTTCCAGTTCTGGACTTCCATCCCTGGTACGCACGGTTTTATCCACGAGTCAAGCTCGCAGTCACTGTCGATTTCTTCACCCACCGCACAGGCGTGACCCGGATCTAGCATTCCAGCACTGATGAACGTGAACGGTGGACGACGGCCTCTACCCTGTCCAGACGAACCTCGACCCGACTGATAGCCAACCCCAAACCGGTCTTCCTTGGCGGCAATGTCTATCATCTTTCCTCAACCTGGGGCTCCTCCGCTCTTCACCACCTCAGCAGCTTGCTTGTAAGAAGAAATTGACGGCTTCTTCTCTTCTTTAGCAAAAATGGCATTCTCCACCTTGACGGTTTCGAACGCCTGACCTGGTGTTTCAAACACCTCACCGTCCATTTCCACGTATTTGAACGATGACAAGTGGCTGACAAAGATGTCCTCCTCCCCCCAATCAACTTTCTCAAATCGGAGACGTCCTTCATCCATCATTCTCTGAATCGTCTCCCTCAGTATTACACACCCATTTGTAGTGACGGTGCAGGCAGCACAACGATTATCATAACCAGGGAAAACTCCACTCTTCATCAGATGTCTCTTGACCACAGACATTGGAGTCCTCAACTGATTCACATCCGTCACCTCCATTTTTCTCTTATCCTCTGACATTACGTTCACCCTCATAGGACCATCCACCGGCATGGGGTTAACATTAACGTTCGGCGTCGGTGCCAAATTGATGGCTTTAGAATCCACCAAATCTTGAACGACATGCTTAAAAGCTTTACAACCTTCAATGCTATGCCCGGGTGCACCAGAATGGAACTCGCACTTGATGTTCTCATTGTAACCTGTAAGCCTTTGGTCTGATCCTACCGGAGCCAACGTCCTCGGCTGAACCAATCCAAGATCCTTCAACCTCTTAAACAGAAGAGCATACGCCATGGATGGCTTATCAAGATGACGATCAGTCATCCTTCTTCTCGCTTGGCACCCAGCTCTCTGTGTTCTCTATTGAGGTGGCTGCTGTTGCTGTCGTACAGATTGATTACCAACAGGAATCGTTACTGTAGCAGCATACGGGTGATAACGATCCCTACCGTGTCCCCTTTGGACATCCACATCGCTCGATTCCCCCTCCTTCTTGCGCTGACTATCACCAAAGGGTTTCTTTACTCCCGACGACGGAGCATTTCCCTGTATTTTCCCCATTCTCAGCCAGCATTCAATCCTCTCCACCTTCTCGGCGATTGCTTTCTGCCCCAAGGCAAACTCTTGCATGGCATTGATCACCCCCCTCATCATCTCTTTCAGCTCGAGAATGTCAGCGTTGGGTGGATTCATCGTTCCTAAGTCAATCAAACATGTTAGAAACTGACACCTGCAAAACAGAAGACAAGTTATTATGATTCATGCATGAATGCAATGTCTGTCCATATGAGGAACACTCTGTCTTTTGATCCTGGCTTCATCGAGACAGATAATAATTTGCCAGCAACAATTCTGATGTCAATCATCTGATTTCACCATACAGAGCAGAGTTATGATTTAGCAAAGATGTCACCCGACCATGTGTGTGCTATATGAGTGCGCAAAAAAAGCAAATAAAGCTTGAAGATCGATCAATGAATGACAATAACCACTGCATATCAAAAGTGCACTGCTCGTGCAAGAGTCATACATCCAGTTTGATACAAATCAAAATACAATCCTCCAGAAACAGAAAGAAAATACAAGCAAGTGAATTTCGTCAACAGGCCTGACGATAATCCAACACAATAATAAAAGTCTACACTGAAGAAGGTCCCACAGACGGCTCTGCATCATCAACCATCTTAGTAAACTTCACGGCAAACCTGAGCTCAGTGTTCTCCTGCTGAAGTCTTCCTATCTCCTTCTGGTGAATCTTCATCTGTCTGAAATAATGATCCCTCTCAGCAAGACAGTGATCTCTCTCAGTCATAATCTTCGCTTTCTCTGCTTCCCATTCTGTGGCAAGGACTTTGGCTCTAGCATCTCTCTGATTCTTCACAAGGACTTGTCTTCTCTTCTCATCTTCAATGACGCTCAAAGCTCTAGCCAACTTCTCCTTGGCAATGTCGTGCTCCTTTGTAGATGACTCCAACGCTTGGCTGATCTTGCGGTAATAGGCGACGTCTATCTCAAAGCGCTTCACCTCCATGGCATGTCTCTATTCCCGATCTTCTATTCTCCCTTTGATTTCCTGATTAGCCATCTGAATTCTAGCAACACTCATCTCCAACTCAACCTTCTCTGCTCGCAACTGATCTCTCTCCTTCTTCATCTCAAGGAACTCCTCCATGCTGACAGAAGAACATGGCCCCTCAATCAATGGACACCAAGAATCACCCCCAGGAAATGGTAGATGCGTGAGCTCAATCCTCTTTTTGAGCCAATCATCAAACAGAGGAAAAGACCTATTATTAACCCTACCAAAAGGAACTTTGCCCTTTCTCTGAATGTTACGCCATGCCCCAGACACTTGCCTCAACCGTGTCAGATTACCCTCAGCCGGGAAATAGAAAGACTCTTGAATCTCGCGCTCGAGAGGAGGAACCTCCATAGCAAACCCCATCTGTCTCCTAAGAAGCGTCGGGTTGTGATTAATGCAACCCTGAACTCCTATAAGAGGCACATTGGGAAAGCTCCCACAACTGTAAATGAAGTTTCGTCCAGCCATACCATTGTGAGTCCAAGCTATGTCCTTGGCCCGCAAACCCATCAACTTGGTCGCCCAATTAACCGTAGGATCAAGAGAAACAAAAGCACCTCTGGAAGGCAGATATCCCATGAACCACTTGTGCAACAGTTGAGCATAACATCTAATCAATCCCCCTCGCCTCTTCTCGTTCCGATTATGGACCGAGTAATACACATCCCCCACCAAGGTAGGAATAGAGTTCCTCTGAGCAAACAACCTGATGGCATTAATATCCACAAAATTCTTCTGATTAGGGAATAGGATGATCCCATAAATGCTGACAGCAATAAAAGCACAAACGACCCTCCAGTTACCCACACTAGCATGCTCCTTGGCTTTAGCCTCCAAGAAACTCAGATGAAAACCGGGCAACTTTCCCTTCTCCTTCAAACCCCCCTTTGTCACCTTTGGGCTCAAGTAAAGAGCACGAGAGATCTCAGCAACATCAGGTTCCCCCTTAGTGGCATAGAAAGGAATCTGATCTCTGATCTGAATACCCAAGATGTTGGCATAGTCCTCCATCAAAGGTCCCAACAAGTAATCCGGGAGCACAAAGCATCTCAAACCCGGGTCATAAAACTGGAGAAGAGTATGGATGGCACTCCTATCACTGTCTGTGAGCCTGAAAACCAACTTCAGAATACCCCCATAAGCCTCACGGAACATCCCCACATGGTCAGGTGTAATCAATGCTATCATATCCTTCAGTACATCAATCTCTGGGTCAAAGAAACTGTAGACAACATCATCTTTCAAGCCGGTCCTCATGTCTGGAACAAAGAAGTCTCTCAACCAGGATCTCGATCAAGAATGTCCCCTATATATGGATAAACATGAGTTAGATGCAGATAAATGCAAAATGTGAATGATGCCGATGTATGAATGCAATGCACTGAGCCATCCTCCAAGTCATCTGAACATCAACTGCACTGGGTTACGGCCTCTGAACTGATCACAACCATCTGAGGTACGGAGTAACCGTAAATCCAACTTGAGAGTTCCGAAATAAACGGAACCTGAGAATACATCACCATCATCATCAGAAAATCATTGATCTGACAACCACAAAATTATCTGAATCAACCCAGGGAATCCTGAAATAAACGGATCCCCACTGATAAATATCACGGACAGAACTCCGGCGTCTCAGAAATAAATCCATAAATCCGACTTATAAATAGGACCCAATAGTCACCAACAAAGAGTCACCATCAGAACATCACCATCAGAATATGCATCTGTAGAAATCAAACCTCCCCTCACAGGTGAATTCTAATCAGGTCATCCTAAGGCGGATAATGGTCTCGACAATCGGGCAAAGATACTCAACGGGTTTGCCTTTCCGGGTGTGCCGCTGCAGCTCTCATAAGATCGTCAAAACCAAAGATCCGGGAAAGAACGGTCACCAAAGTCAACAGCTCTAAAGAGACAACTCAACCAAAGTGGAATACTCCACCCGGAAGAGCTCACTCAGAAGAACCTCGTCCGGCTTGTGGTATGTCACGTCGCAACAACATGCTGATACAACATGTGAGGAAACGTGAGACCACACTAATCCTAGGTGTATACTCGGGCCTGGGTTTTAGCCCCACTCAGAACACCCACCCCAAATCAGAGGAACCAAACCTGTACAGAATCCAGCATAATGATAATATGATGCATGCAAACATATATGCAAATATATACAATCACAGCATAATAATCATAAATGCAATAAATAAAGCAGCAAAAGCAACCACAACTATCCTAGAGAGCGCTAGGATTGACTCGCTTAGGGAAGATGGACCAGCAAGAGGTCAACTTCTATAAATCCCCAGCAGAGTCGCCAACTGTCGCATTACGCGAAAAACAACCGGCGGGAAAAACAAACAAATAGAGCCGCCACCGTGCATTATTTATCCCAAAGGAGGGAAAGGAAACGCTCGAAGTAAACCTGGAAAGGAAATGGTCTTACGACCGGAGATTACAGGGTACGGGAGTCGGTTACGCAAGGGGAACGTATTAGCACCCCTCACGTCCGTCGTACTCGACGGGATCCACGCTCAAAAGAATAGAATAAGGTTACTAAATAACTGCTCAAAGAATGCACACACACTGGAATAAACAGGCGGGAGAAGTTGGAGGAAGGGGACTCGGCAGGATATCGCATCTTGGGCCTACGTAGTTTGTCAGACACAAACATCAGAGTCGACGTAGTTCGGGGAAATGGGGAACGGGCTCGCTAGGATATCGCATCCTATGCCTACGTATCTCATCTGGAATGAGAAACAGAGCTACCGTAGTTCGGCTCACGCACGCCGAAACAAAACACACGCACAGACGCTGAGACGTCAAAACAAACACACAAATGGAAACAGACTGCCAATGGCTGGTCTTACGTCCGACTCCAAACAACAAACACACACAAGGGAACCGAATGCCAATCGCTGGGCTTACATCAGACTCTAAGCACACAACAAACAGGGAAACCGACTGCCAATCGCTGGACTTACATCAGACTCCAAACACACAACAAATAGGAAACGAAATGCCAATCGCTGGTCTTACATCCAACTCCTAACACACACAAAAAGGTTATCAAATAGACAAGCTAATAGGGAGTCTGGAACTCGAGCCTAATAGCTGTCACACAAACACCAAGCAGACGCTGAGACGTCAAAAGAAACAAACAGACTAAAAGGGAGTCGGGAACTCGGACCTGATAGCTGTCAAGCAAACACACGCAAAAATAAAAAAGGTTGAACACACAGACTAAAAGGGAGTCGGGAACTCGGACCTAATAGTTGCAAACAAAACACACGCAAAAAAAAAAAAAAGGGCGCCCGAAGAGATCTCGCACGACCTCCTGCCTACGTACCTCATCTAGTATGAGGATCAGGGCGACGTAGTTCCCCTTAACAGGGGAGAAACTTTCTCCTAACCAGAGACTGGGAAATAACAAACTAAAAGGGAGTCTGACTCGAGCCTAATAGTTGTCATGCAATCCACAATAGTCCTAGGTGTAACACCTCAAAATTTGCCCTCCTCTCTTGGGACTAGCTTAGCATATTGCATTTCATTTTTTAGGGCATTAGGCATTTGCATATTGCATATTGCATATCATGTTATAAATAGACAAGTCATCCTCCTAAGTCTTTCTCAGAAGATGGAGAGGTTAAGAGATGCAAGCCTGAGGGTCTCATAAATTGATCAATAATCATCTGAGGGTTTGTGCTTCAATTAGGGTTTCTTGGTATTTCAAGGAGTTTGAGCATTATCTTATTGGAAAGGGTACATCATCATCATCATGGTTATGTCATCCTCAGAGGCTCATTGTTTATGCTCAGATTCTTTGGGATTAGGGTTTTGACCTCTGGTCAACCCTAATCAGTTGCATTCTACCAGTCAGGGTTTTTCAAGGAGATGAGGTCTTTCTTGAGAAGGAGATGATCATATGATTTTATTGAGCTTGTATAAGCTAGGGTTTCATTTTGGAGCCATTTCATCAAGTGGTTGAGGCTAAAAATCATTTGTGCATGTTCAAGTCATCTGTCAACCATAAAAGTCAACTGCAAGTCAGCTGAGGGCTAGGAGATGGAGAAATGAGTTTCAACATCTCATTCATGTTAAAAGGGGGCTTATTCATCATGTCAAATGCATATCTTGAATAATTTGAGGTCAAGTCAAAAGTTTCCAAAAATGGAAAGTGACCTATAATTGAAAGTTTCCCAAAATGGAAAGTTTTTTACTCAAATTCAACTTGATCTTGCATCATCAAAGAAGCTTCAAATGAAATTTTGTCCAACATGAAAGTTGAAGATCTTTCTCTCCCATTTCCAAAAAGTCCAAGATCTTGAATTTATGATGAATGGTTGAAGAGATATGATCAAGTCATTGCCAAGTGTACATGAAACTTCAAAAGGGCATAACTTTTGATTCATAACTCCAAATTTGGTGGTTCTTTTTGCAAATTGCTTCTCATGACATGAAGTTTCCAAAACATTCATCACATTGCATGAATTTCCATCATATAATCATTTGATTTTTTAAGTCAATTTTGGAGGGAAAATGGCCAATTCAAAAATGGTGCATCATGAGAACTTTCTACCATTGCCAATGTGTTTAAAAAATGATTTTGAGTGACTTTGATCAAGCACATGGCACTGTTCACGTTCATTTACTACATGCACCATGCAAATTTTCAATTTTTGCCATGCACCCTTATTTTGCTAATTCCTAATTAACTTTGCTTAATTGTAATTAAAATAGGATTAGCACATGGTATATATACATAATTATAACAGAATTTGGAGAGGTTAATCACAATTTCACATTTCTAGATCTAGTTTCTCTCTCCCTCCAAAATTTTCTTCAAACCAAATTTCAAAATCCTTCAACATAACACCTTGTTTTTGTTGAAGATTCATGATCAGTGAGTTGATTAGAGTGTGAATCAAGTATTGGTTTGTTGAATTCGTGCAAGAACCAAGCATTTGAAGCTCAAAACTCAAAGATGGAAGTTGATTAAATCTAGATCTACACGTTCTCAAGCTTCCTTTTCTTCATCAAACATCATCACAAGCATTCTGGAACTGATTTGGATCATCTGGAGCTTTGAATCGTGCAAAACAAGGAACTGCTCTTCAAGAGGTGAGTTTTTCGAGCTTCATAATTTCACAATTCATGTAGATATTCTTGTAGATCTTGCTTTTCTGATCGTTTTGATATAAATTTCATGCGATTCGGATAAAAATTGAGAGAGATATGCTTGATTGAAGTTTCACATGTCAAACTTTATTTGCTTCGATTTGCATGAATCATGTTGAATTAGGATTAATTGATGCTTGATCTATTATCTCCTTTGCATGAGCTTCGTTTTGGTATAAAGTTTTTGAAAATCTGAGCATTTCTGGAAATCTGGAAAAATCTGGAAAAACTCCATTGAAGTTCATGAGTGTTCTTCGTGTTCTTCATGAAGAAGATGAAGATTCATCATTTGCGTCAGTTTTTGTGACGGTTGTAACCGCCGCTATTTCCCTAGGGCTTTTCAGCCAAAACGACGTAGTTTCATTGCTAGGCGCGCTCCTCATTTGAATCTCAACCTGGTTCGATTCCCAGCGAAGACAAATATTCAAATCCATTCATATTTTATTGCCTTTCCCTCCAAATTTCCAATATATGTTCATCTTGATTTTCATTATTTTTTCCAACTTGTAAAATGCATATCAAATTGAAAAATGATCCAAAAAATACCTGGTTTTTTGCTAATTGTTCCTTGAGATGTCTAGTTTTTTATGATGATTTTTTATGAAGTTGTGCATGGCTGGAATGTTATTTGCTCTAGGTTGATTGATCATGTATGCATATGTGACCTTGCCTTGCTCTTTCTATTGTGAAATGCTTGATTTTAATCCAATGGAAATGAAATTTCACATGATGATTCTAGACAAATTGATGGATGTTTTAGTCTTGGTTTGGCATTTTTTCCATTTACCATTTCTGTTTTATGCATGTGTTAACTTGGTGTGACAATTTGTGTCACACCTTTGATTGTTCAACTTGTGCAATTTAATTTCCATGCCAATTGATCTTTGATGCTTCTGATTTTTTGTATGATGATCATGTTGGATGTGTTGAATGCTCATGAATTTTTCCAGAATTATTTGAATCATTTCTGTTTTGATTTGGAATTTTCATTCATGATGATCATATATGAGCTTTGAAATTGTCTTTGACTTCCTTTGCACATGAAATGCTTTTGCTTGATGATTTTGATGTGATTCTTTTTAGGAAATGTTAATATGTATTTGAAGTTGCATTGTGTTGAATTTCAGCTCCTGTTTTGAACTTTTTCTTCATCTTTGACCCTAGGCTTTGACCTAGTGGTGTGTTGCTTACATGTGAGCTTTGAATTTCAGGTTTAAGCATCCAAGTTCCATGGTTGATGATGCTTCATCATTTGAATGTTAATATTTGCTTTTGATTGCTAACACTTGCTGTTTTGTAGGTTGATGATAACTCATTTGAGTTTGCCTTATGGCTTATGTGTTGTACATTGGGATTGTTGTTATTGACTGTTGTCTGTTTGTCTGAAAGTTGTACTGATTGGTTTAGTTGTTTCCACAGGTACTTAAGTTGCTTTAAGGTCATTTGAACTTTGCTTTGCTTGCTTGTGGTTGGCATACCACTTAGGTAACTTCCTTAATCTTCATGTAGTCTGGAAGACCTGTCATGTTACCTTGGCAGACACCTGTCTGAAGCCCTCCTTAAGAGGCAATGTTTGTGGTTGTTTAATTTTTGTGCCAAGCAGGTAAAGTCCTCTTAAGAGGAAATTGGCAGATAAAAGGGATGTGCAATCCATCCCCTGCTATTCAGTTGTGTCATTCACTTTGCTCACACCATGTGTTGATGCATTGTGAATAAGAACCCAAGATCTTGTTGTGTCAGTCATGTGGAGAAGAGTTCCTACATTCTGAACTCCCACATTTTCTATTTGATTCAAGCTCTCCCAGGCCAGGGATAAGAGCTATGAGGCATAACCCTCATCTCCATTTCATCTGCTTCACCCTAACTCTCAATGTTAGGGTTAAGAGCTAAAAACGCCCCATTCCAATTGGCTTGTTTCTACACCCTAGCCTTGTATGAGCCACTTGTTTGCATATAATGTGTGTGCTTGCTCTCTTGTGAATGCTTGTTTGCTGTTTATCTGCTGTTTCAACTTGCTGCTTGTGCGAGTTAGGATCTGTTTAGATACCTCAACCTAGGACCATTGTGGATTGCATGACAACTATTAGGCTCGAGTCAGTCTCCCTTTTAGTTTGTTATTCCTAGGTCTCTGGTTAGGAGAAAGTTTCTCCCCTGTTAAGGGGAACTACGTTGCCCTGATCCTCATACCAGATGAGGTACGTAGGCAGGAGATCGTGCGAGATCTCTCCGGGCACCCTTTTCCTTTCTTGTGTGTGTTTGCTTGACAGCTAGTAGTCTCGAGTACCAGACTCCCTGTTAGCTTGTTTGTTCAACTTTTTTGTTGCTTTTGACGACTCAGCGTCCGGTTAACCTCTTGTTTGTGTGGAGTCTGACGTAAGTCCAGCGATTGGCAGTCGGTTTCCTGTGTTTGTTTGTGTGCTTGGAGTCTGATGTAAGTCCAGCGATTGGCATTTGGTTTCCTTGTTTGTGTTTGTTGTTTGGAGTCGAACGTAAGACCAACCATTGGCAGTCTGTTTCCATTTGTGCGTTTGTTTTGGCGTCTCAGCGTCTGTGCGTGTGTTTTGTTTGGCGTGTGTTAGCCGAGCTACGGTAGCTCTGATTCTCATTCCAGATGAGATACGTAGGCATAGGATGCGATATCCTAGTGAGCCCGTTTCCCCTTCCCCGAACTACGTCGACTCTGAAGTTTGTTTCTGACAAACTACGTAGGCCCAGGATGCGATATCCTGCCGAGTCACCTTCTTCCGTCTTCTTTCGCCTGTCTTGTTATTCCAGTGTGTGTGCATGTTTTGAGCAGTTTCTTTTAGCAACCTTATTCTTTTCTTTTGAGCGTGGATCCCGTCGAGTACGACGGACATGAGGGGTGCTAATACCTTCCCCTTGCGTAATTGACTCCCGATCCTTGTAATCTCCGGTCGTAAGACCATTTCCTTTCCAGGTTTACTTCGAGCATTTCCTTTCCTTTTTTTGGGATAAATAACGCATGGTGGCAGCTCTGTTTCTTTTGTTTTCCCGCCGGTTGTTTTTCGCAGATGCGACACTAGGTAGAGGTATCTGAACAGAACCTAACTCGCACAGGCAGCAAGTCAAGCAAACAGCACATAACCAGCCAGTAAACATCGCATGTGAACAGGTATCACACACTATATGCAAACAAGCGGCTCATACAAGGCTGGGCTTTAGTCAAGGGGTCATATCAACCTCGACAAACAAGCTAACTGGAAAGGGTATCTGACAAAGCTCTTAACCACTGACACTGACCGTCAGGGTGAGCAGATGAAAAGGTAATGAGGGTCGGACCTCATAGCTCTTAACCCAGGCCTGGGTGAGCTTCAAACAATGAAGGTGTGGGAGTCCAGAATGGGGAACTCTACTCCACATGACTGACTCTATATACAAAGATCTTGGGTGTTTATTCACAGTGCATCAACACATGGTGTAAGCAAGATGAAAGACTCAACTGAATAGCAGGGGATGGATTGCACATCCCTTCTATCTGCCAATGCCTCTTCACTTAGGAGGTCTTTACATGTACAAGGCACAAAGATAAACAAGCACAAACATTGCCTCTTAAGGAGGGCTTCAGACAGGTGCCTGCCAACATAACATGACAGGTCTTCCAGACTACATGAAGTCAGAGGTCATTACCTAGGTGGTATGCCAACCACAAGCAAAGCAAAGCAACTCAAGCAATGAGTTAAAGCTACTAAAGTACCTGTGTAAACAGCCAATCAGTCAGTATAGTATTCAGACAAAACAATCAGAAAATCCAACAGTGAGACAACCAATCATCAGACAACATCAATGCAAGGCATAAGATGTAAGCGAATTAAATTGATTCATCATCCACAAGACCTACAAAAAAGCAAGGTTAGTCAACCAAAATAACTTGTATCTCAAGTGATGAGATCAAATCAACCAATGTGGCTAATTGCTTGAAACCTGAAACACAAAGTCCAAAGGATGAGTACAAACCACTAGCTCAAAGGCTAGGGTCAAAGGTGGGGCAAAAAATCAAAACAAAACTTGATATTCAACATGAAACAACTACATTCACTCAAGAACATGTCCTAAAAAGGACCAAATTAAAATCATTAAGCAAATTCATTTCATGTGCAATAGAAGGCAAAGAGCAAATTCAAAGCTCACAATTGATCACCATGAATGAAAATTCCACATCAAAACAGAAATGACTCAAACAATTCTGGAATTTTTTATGGGCATTTAACACATCAAACACAATCATCATACCAAAAATCAGCATCATCAAAGTTCAATTGATATGTAAATGAAAATGCATAAGCAAACCAACCAATTGTGTGACACAAATCGTCACACCTAAAGTACATGTGTCCTAAACAGTGAAGACAATAGCAAAAAATGCCAAATAAAATCACACAAATCCATCAACATGTTAAGAATCATCATGCAAAATTTCATGGAATTTGGATCAATATTGAGCATTTGATGATGGAAAGAATAGAGCAACGTCACAAATACATACATGTTCAATCAAACAGTCACAATTCAAAATCCAGAAATGGTAAAATCATAAAATCAACACCATAAAATTCTAGACATTTCAAGGATCATGTAGCAAAAAAATTGGAATTATTTGCATCATTTTTCAATTTTATATGAATTTTCAAAGTTGGAAGAAAATATGAAATAAAATGTGACATGTACATGAAATATGGAGGGAAATGAAGAAATGGAAATTAATTTGAAAAATGTCCTCAGCTGGAATCGAAGGGAGTGCGCGCCTGAACCAGACAAACCCTAGCATGTGGTACGCGTATGGTACGCGTAAGGTACTCGTACGCGTATGGTACGCGTATGGTACGTGGTGGTTTCCACCGTCTTCTTCGCGAAGACGGCGGAGCTACAGTGTACGTGCTTCAATTTTTTTTCCAGAAACAGGCAAATTGTACATCATTAGAAAGCTCATGCTACGTACATTACAAATCAATTAATAACTAAACCTAATTCATCACCAATCATGAGAACCGATCAAAAACATTTATGAACGTCAAACTTTAATTCAACATATCTCAGCCATTTCTCAACCAAATTCCACGAAATTTATATCAGATTGATCAGCAAGAGAAGAACTACAAGATCATGCACATAAAATCAACAATTAAGAGGATCGAAAAACCTACCTCTTGAAGAGCAGTTGCTGAAATCTATGGATTCAAGGCCTTGCAAGCTGCAAATCTACTCCTGAGATGATGTCTTGAAGCTTTATGCAATAATTGAGGCTTGAAGGGGCTTGAATCGAGCTCAATAATCAGTTTCCATCTTCATGTTCTTGCTTGGAGTATGCTTGATTTTCACTCGAATTCAATGATCCAATGCTTGATCTACACTAAATGAAGATCAAGGAACAAGAATATGGAAGAAAATCAAAGGCTTATGTGGAAGAAATTTGAATTTGGATGAAGAGAAATTTTGGAGGGAAGAAGAATTTAGATCTTGAAATGGTGAATTCCCCAAAATTCTGTTATAATTAGCCTTTTATATGCTTCCTTAATCACTTTGCTAATTACACTTAGGCATGGCTAATGAAAGTTTAATGAGATATGAGGTGTAATGCCAAATTTGGAAAAGTGTGGTGCATGGCCTAATTTGGACATGAATAGTAACATGCAAACATCCATTTTCACTCAAAACCACCTAATGAACACAATGGCAATGATACTTTGTTCATATGATGCACCAATTTTGAATTTGTCATTTTCCCTCCAAAATGAGCATGCATGGGCAAATGATTATATGATTAAATTTCATGCAATGCCATGAATGATTTGGAAAATATATATCATGACGAGCAAAGTGCAAAAAGAGCCACTCAATTTGGAGTTATGAGTCAAAAGTTATGGTCATTTGAAGTTCCATGCACACTTGGCAATGATTGGACCATATCTCCTCAACCATTCATCATAAATTTATGATCTTGGACTTTTTGGAAATGGGAGAGAGAGATCTTCAACTTTCATGTTGGACAACAATTCATTTGAAGCTTCTTTGATGATGCAAGATCAAGTTGAATTTGAACCAAAAACTTTCCATTTTGGGAAACTTTCAATTACAGGTCACTTTCCATTTTTGGAAAGTTTTGATCTGGCCTCAAATTCTTCAAGATATGCAATTGACATGATTAATAAGACCCTTTTGAACATGAATGAGATGTTGAAACTCATTTCTCCACCTCCTAGCCCTCAGTTGACTTTCTGTTGACTTTCTAGTTGACAGATGACTTAGAAATGCCCTGATCAGCCTGAGCCTTAACCACTTGATGAAATGGATCCAGAATGAAACCCTAGCTTATACAAGCTCAATAAAATCATATGATGATCTCCTTCCAAGCAAATAACCTCATCTCCTTGAAAAACCCTGACTGGGAGAATGCCATTGATTAGGGTTGACCAGAGGTCAAAACCATAATCCTAAAGAACATGATCAGGCATAATGAACCCCTTTAGGATGACATAACCATGATGATGGTGACATATCCTTGCCAACAATATAATACTCAACCTCCTTGAGGAACCAATAAAACCCTAATTGAAGAACAACCCTCAGATGATTGATCAATTCAATAAGACCCTCAGGCATGAATCTCTCAACCTTTCTATCTTCTGAGGAAGACTTAGGAGGATGACTTGTCTATTTTCACATGATATGCAATATGCAATGACTAATGTCCTACAAAATGAAATGCAATATGCTAAGCTAGTCCCAAGAGAGGAGGGCAAATTTTGAGGTGTTACACATACATGTGAGCAAGCTCTCCTCGTTGTATTTTTTTAACAAGTACATGTTATAATTGATCCTTAATTATAACTGTTTGTATACGATAGGAATTACGAATCACTACTACGAAAAACATATATAATGAAGGTTATGAAACACATACAATGACGGTTTCACTTCCGTTGTTAGGTAGCATGTGATTGTATGTATGCTGGTTTCCAAAACGGGTGAGTGACCGTGGTTATAAGTTAGATAGTGTGCTACTTATAACAACGGGTAAAGAAGACAACCGTTTCAAAGTAATTTATAGGTCCTTGGTTCGAATCCAACAACGACATTCTTGCATTTTAACATTTCACCATAGTTATTTGTTCCAACTGTGATGGTATGTGCAAGAGTTTATTATAAAATATGGGATTGCTTGTTTTTTCCTTCCCCTTATTAACCATATACAACCATTCAAATAGATTTTTGAGATAATAATTAGAAAAATTAAATTATTCTTGAAAACCAACTTAAATGGTCCAATATTTTTCAAATTGAATGCATCTTGTAATTCATGATTTCCTCATTAATCCATATAATTTGACTCAATCCCAAATTCTTCAAAGTAAGGATGATGAATAAATGTATTCTAAGTCTTTCACACAAAATTTGATTTCCTCTTCTTTTTTTCTAGTATATTTTGCAAACATCAAATTTTGTGTGTCTTAACTTGGATTTTTGACATGGATGTTAATGGTAAGCAAGACACGCAGGCATACCATGGTGAGGTGTGAAGTCGAACGTGGTCGATTGAGACCATAAGTTGAATTGATGATTTTTGGTTGGTCGAAGGGTAGGTTAACAATCCCCAATTGAACGCTAGCCAAAGATTAGGGGTTGTGTGAAATCTAAACTTAGTAAAATTTCCAATATTTAGGTTCGTTATTTGATCAGTTGAATGAATAAGATATGGATAGGACCAAGTGATTATTCAAAAACACATGGAAGCCCATTGAAGATAATGGTTGCATGGGGATGAGACGTGGAGAAATGTGTCTAGTCGACCATTGTGAGTAGTTATTTTAGACTAGTATATAAGTAGACATTTACTTATGTGGTAGGGGTTCACAATTGTACTAAAAATCCCGTAAACTCAAAGTATATGTGTATTGAGAAACGAACGAAGAAATATGTATGTATGTATTCCATATTTATGAATTCAAATCATTTTACATTCAAGTTATTATTGCATTCAAGTTATCTTCTTTAAATTCTTGCATTTCGATTACATACATTTTATTCACAAGCTTTTACATTCTGATTTAGTTTAAGTCTAGATCAGTATCTTTTACACTACTATTCGATTTCAACAACAACATGTTCAAAAACTACAATTCACACAAATATGTTCCAGGAGATTTCCGATTTGATTCTTTAAGTATTAATAAAAACTTGTTTTGCTTACCAAATTCAACAGTAAACAAATTGGCACACCCGGTGGGACCCTTTTGTGTGAAGTTTAGGGTTTCATTTTGCAAACTATCATTTTTTTTAAGTTCTTCATTTCATTAAATTATCATTTTGTTAGTGTGTATGAGATTAAGGAGTGGTAGGATAACTCAGAGAGAAATTTGGAAACCTACAAGGAAATATGTCAAAAGAATGGTTATTCCCAAAAACAACAATAGAGAACAACCCTGTAATAGCACTGGGGCAGGCACAATCACTACGACATCGAATGAGACAATCCCTTTGATTGCTAGCATGATCGTTATGTTGTCGATGATGATTACACCATTAACTATGCAAGAAGGGACAATTTTCCCCCCTTTAATAACCCAGAGTCACCCGTGACTCCTAGACATATTATGGAGACAAAATATAGTCCTTTCACCATAAGTTTTACAATGCCCATGTAAGGGTGTGACCAACCTTAAGGAATGCCAACATCAGTGATGGCAGGCCTGCACACTAATCCCACAACTTTTTCAGATAATGCTGCAAATACATATTTGCCCGTATTGGCATCTAGATCAACCATATGTAACCATGCACGAACCATTCCACCTCAAATGGGAATATGATTTAGTTCTCAGGCAATGCCAACATTTACATCGAATTTTGTAATGGCAATACGCCAATAGATGGATGAGAGTAACCATGATATGGTCAATACACTTACCCAACAGATGGATACAACATTTAACCCATTAATTCAAAATACGAATCAGAGTTAGAAACAGTTGGCAACTTAAATGAATCTAATTACGAATATTTTTGGCGCTCCACCAACACAAGTTTGACCTGTGGCACAACCCTAAGTCGTTAGGCAAGTTCAAAATGAAGGGATGGCTTTAGAAGAAAACACAGTTAATCAGGGGCAGAAATTTCTGCCCCAGGTAGTCGAACAAGGGTTGCCTAGGGAAGTCGACCGTCAACCTATCATAATGGTTAATCAAAACCAAGACGTTGATCAAGTCGTTCATCAAGTTCGACAAGGAAATATGGTGGGAGAAAACAACCTTGCAACCATTGTCGAACGAATAATGGCTCAAAATGGTGTAAACGTAGGCCTGCAAAGGCCAAATTATACATCTCCTCAATCCAAATATGTGTTACAAACTAAATTGCCAAGGGGATGGAAAGTCCCTAAGTTCACCAAATTTGCTGGTGATACAAATGAGTCGACCATCGAGCATATTTCCTGATATTTGACCGAGGCAGGAGACATAGAGAATAATGAGAACTTAAGAATGAGATACTTCCATAGTTCTCTCACAAAAAACGCCTTTACATGGTTTACAATTCTCCCTGTCCATTCCATCAATGATTGGACTCGATTAGAAAGGTTATTCCATGAGCAGTTCTACATGGGGAAATCCAAAATTAGTCTGAAAGAGTTGTCGAGTGTGAAGCAAAAGTTCACTGAGTGAATCGATGAATACCTAAACCAATTTTGATTATTACAAACACGATATTTTACTCAAGTACCTGAGCATGAGCTAGTGTTGCTGGAGGATTAGATTACTCTATTAGGAAGAATTTAGATACACAGTATCTGAGAGATATGGCTCAGTTGGCCGACAGAGTTCGACAGTTCGAAAGACTAAAGACTGAGAAAGCCAGAGTAAACAAAGGTAAGAAAGAATGTGTAGCCTTTATCAACATGGAGGACAATGACTTGACATCAAATGTCGAATACAACCATGTCGAAGAAATTAAGGTCAATTTGGATGAATTAAAGCCAGGTCCCCCATATGTGTGTAAGTTGCTTACCCCTACAAATGGGAAGAATCCTTTCGAACTTGAGAAGACTAATAAGTTCCCTAAGAAAACTTACACCTTCTACTTGACCAAGTGTGATGAGATTTTTGACTTGTTGGTCGCAAATGGTCAAGTACTAGTGCCACCAGGCGCGAAAGTACCATGATTAGAACAAAGAAAGAAATAAGGGTTTTGTAAATACCGTAGTTTCCTAGGGAATAAGACCTCATAATGCTTTCTTTTAAGGGATCTTGTTTAAAATTCATTGAACAAAGGAAGATTTAAGTTTTCCAAAAGTAAGGCTCCAATGAAAATTGACTCCCACACTAAGTTGGAGACGCCGGTTACATAGAGCGTGTAACCATCAATATGTTCAAATTTTTTGAGGATTTCGACATGGCTGAGTTTGAGAATGAGAATTAGATTGAGGCAGCTTACCCAAAGGCTGGAGAAGAGTTGCTGAAATTTCTCCACAGGTGCAAAGCTGGAGATTCAAAAGTGATGATGTGTCTTCGATATTGTGTTATGTTTGATAAAAAGGTTGCGAAGAAGGTTGAAAGCGCCCAGTAGGCAAAGAACAAGGCCTTCATTTTATATCGACAAGAGGGGGGTCCCTCAAAATAAGGAACAATTCCCTGCCCAACAAAAAGGTAAGCATGGGACTTATGTACCAACATCCAATGCTCCCCAAGGGAGGTGGACGAAACCTGTTGGCAAAGGACAATGGGTTGGGAATCAAAAGTGGAGGAATTTTGAAATGGGTCAAGGTTCGTTGATGACTTATCAAAAAAACTTTCAGATGGCGGAAAGGCATTCATATGGGCCTAGTAATTATAAAGGAAAAAATCCAATGTCAAGAACTCAATGGAGGAAATTCCAGAGAAAGAAAAAAGATGAGAATAAAGATGCAGAGTCAAGTAATGGTCAGGCATATCAGATTAAAGTGAAAACCAGGTGAAGAAACCAGTGGGAAGGAAATTATTCTCTCCTAAAACAAGCCAATCGAAAAGAAAGGTGAAATAAGAGGTACCATTAAAGAAGGCGAGTTAGTGACTGATAATTTTGACTATGGGTCTGAAGATCATTTTGATGTTTTGTGCAACATGGTTTCTGTGCTCCCTAAGGACTATGATTCTGTAACGGAAGTGGATGAACCTGAGGATTGTGAGGAAGAAGAGATAGCTAAGCATAAATCATTGTGCTATTTCATGATGGATAACAGGTGTATCGAAGAACAAAATGTGTTTTTCAAAACGCCTCGTAAGGGGATGAAGATTCATCTCAAACCCTTGTTTATAAGAGAAAAATTAGAGAATACGACGGTGAACAAAAGTTTGGTAGATTTAAGGGCACCTGTTAATTTAATGCCCCATTTCTTGTTGGAAAAAATAGGAAAGTTCGACACAGACTTGAGGCCCCATAACATGGTGCTTTCAAATTATGAAGGGAAGACATAACAGACTATGGGGATCATACAAGTTGATGTAATAATGGGATCTATAACTCGACCCATAATGTTTATGGTTATAACATCGAATGCCAGCTACAATTTACTCATGGTTCGAGAATGAATCCATGGAGTGGGAGCGCAGTTCCCTCTTAAATTCATCAAAGAATAGCAATATGGTGAAATGATGGGATAATGGAGAACGTCGAAGCAGACCAAGGATACTACATGGAATAGGTGAACCATATAGATAAAAGACATTATTATAAGAACCTAGCCAACAAATCACCTTGCACACCAACATGGTTTGCTTACATTCCTCTAGAAGAGGCATTTTACCCTTTGAGACTCCACCCAACCCGTGGCTTTACATGGGATAGAGAAATAATGGGCGAGATGACTTATGATACATTTCGACCAACTGACTGGGGCGATGAATTTGATGATGATGTATGAATTCGACGCATTGAAGTGAATATCAGCTTACGTGGCCGAAAACAGATTAAAAGCGTCCTTAGAGGCCAAAATACCATACATGACTGTCGAAGCCAATGAGTTAGAAGTGTTCGACGTGAGTCAAAGGATAAGCGTTGGACCAACACCAATCGAGGAGCCGCAATCAACATGCCCAGGAAATGATAGTCGAGGAGACGGAAGGCTCAACTGTATCTATGATGATGAGCCTTTGGTTTTTGAAAAAGATCCCGCCGTGTCTACCATAAAGATGCATCCTCAGGATCCACTTGAGGAAATTGATTTGGGCGATAGAACCACCAAAAGACTGACTTACATCAGTGCTAACATCGATCCAAAATTTAGATTATAAGTAATTAATGTACTTTATGAGTTTAAATATTTCTTTGCTTGGGATTATAATGAAATGCCAGATTTGATCATGGAATTGGTGGAGTTAAAACTACCAATAAAACTAGGGGGAAACCCGATCAAGCAGACGCCTAGGCGCTTTGCGCCAGAGGTCATGTTCAAGATAAATGAGGAAATCGAAAGTCTCTTGACAAGCAATTTCATAAGAACGGAAAGGTATGTCGAATGGATTGCGAATATCGTTCCAGTAATTAGGAAAAATTGGACGTTAAGGATGTGCATCGAATTTAGAGATCTGAAAGCTACAACCCCAAAAAACGAATACCCAATGCCTGTCGTCGAGATGTTAATTGACTCAGCAGCGGGTTTCGAGTATCTTAGCATGCTTGATGATTATTCTGGATAAAACCAAATTTTCATTGCAGATAAAGATGTGCCGAAGATGCAGTTTCGATGCCCAAGAGCTATAGGCACCTACGAGTGGGTAATGATGCCACTTGGCTTGAAGAATGCTGGGGAAACTTACCAGATGGTGATGGATTATATTTTTCATGATTATATTGAAACGTTTATGCAGGTGTATGTCGATGTTATAGTCAATAAGTCTGCATCGGGAACCGGTCATCTAGACCATCTTCGACACTCATTGAAGGGATGATAAAATATAGACTAAAAATGAATCCTCTTAAGTGTGCTTTTTGTGTGCAAGCTGGGGACTTTCTTGGTTTCGTTGTCCATAAAGAGGGATTAAGATTAACCATAACAAAACTAAATCCATAGGGGAACTAAACTACCTTCGAGCAAGAAAGAGCTTCAATCTTTTTGAGGGGAAATTAATTAGGTTCATTTCAGACATAAGTGGCAAGACTCAAGCGTTCTCGCTATTACTCTGCCTGAAGAAGGAAGAGTTCATTTGGCAGCTGGAGCATCAAAGGTTTTTTTATGAAATAAAGGATTACTTGATGAAGCCTCAGATTTTATCCCCTCTAGTTAGAAATAGGTGCATAAGGTTGTATATTTCTGCCTCAGACTTGACTATAGGAAGTATGTTAGCTCAAGAGGATGATAATGGCATCGAAAGGGCCATATATCACCTTAATTGAGTCTTGAATAACGTATAAACTAGGTATAGTCTTATAGAGAATATGTGCCTTTGTTTATATTTTTCATGTATCAAGTTGAAGCATTATATAAAACCGGTCAATGAGTATGTGTCTTCTCATTTCGACGTTATTAGGCATATGTTGTCTAAACCAATCTTACATAGTAGGATTGGGAAATGGGCTATGACCTTACCAGAATAATCCTTAACGTATGTGACTTTAAAATCCATGAAGGGGCAAGTGGTCTCCGACTTTATTGTGGATCATTTGATAGTCGAGACACCTTTAAATTACTTAGAGCCAGAACCATGGAAGTTGTACTTCTATGGTTCCAATCATTAGAATGGGACGGGCGTTGGAATATCAATCATTTCTCTGAACTAGATTCCAACCAAGTTAAAATATAGGATTGACGACACTTGTTCGAATAATGAGGCTGCATACGAAGCTTTGATAGCTAGCCTTGAAATCTTATTAGATTTGGGGGCAAGACAAATTAAAGTAAGAGGAGACTCCGAATTAGTGGTGAAGCAACTAACAAAGGAGTATAGATGTATTAGAGAGAACTTTATCATGTACTTCTTTATAGTTAATCAACTAATCAGGTGTTTCGACTTTGTGAACATTCAGCATGTTCCTCGGTTTGAGAATCAAGAGGAAAATGAGTTGGCGCAAATTGCTTCAAGATATAAGGTGTCCAAAGAAAATCTAGAAGATTTGATTGAATTTTGAGGAAGAGTAAAGTCGACAAGATTGTCTCTGTCAGATCTAGAAAGGACTAAGTCAAGATCAGCAAATCCAGAAAATTTTGAAGTCTTTATTGTGGAAAATCTGACTGATAATGATTGGAGAAAACTAATAGTTGAATATTTGGTAAATCCGACTGGGATAACTAATTGAAAGGTAAAATACAGACCCCTGAGTTATGTGATTATAGGGAATCCGTTATTTAAGAAAGTGCCTGAAGGAGTGCTGCTTAAATGCCTTGGTGAAAGTGATGCATACTTGGTTGTGTCGAATGTCCATAGTGGGGCATGTGGTGTCCATCGAGTGGGGAAAAATATGAGATGGTTAATTTGTCTCCAAGGTGTCTATTGGCATATATTGTTGAAAGATTGCATTGATTTTTCCAAGGGTCGTCAGGAGTTCTAAGCACACTCAGGCATCCAGCATGTCCATGCAAGTGAATTACATGCGATTGTGAAACCATGGCCATTTAGAGGATGGGTTTTGGATTTGATTAGGGATATTTGACCAACATCTTCCAAGAGTCAGAAATACATTCTAGTCGACATCAATTACTTTACAAAATGCTGACCAAGAGGAGATAATAGAGTTTATTCATAAACACACTGTGTATAGGTTTGGGATTCCTGAAACCATCACGACGGATCCGAGGTCGGTATTCACTGGTCGAAAGATGCAAGAATTTGCATCTAAAATGGGGATTAAGCTACTAACTTCGACGACTTATTATGCTCATGCTAATGGCCAAGTCGAAGTGGCCAATAAGATTGTCCTTGGTTTGATCAAGAAACATGGTTGGAAGAAACCAAAGAATTGGCACAATAATTTAGACCAAGTTTTATGGGCATGTCAGACATCTAAATAAGCAACAAATATTACTCCATTTAGGTTAATTTATGGACATGAGGTTGTATTGCCTGTCGAGTTTTATTTGCAATAAGTATGAATTCAAAGGCATGATGAGATTCCGTTTGACCATTATTGGAGTATGATGTTGGATGAAATGGTCAATTTGGATGAGGAAAGGCTAGCAGCGCTAGATGTCTTAATAAGACAAAAAGAGCGAGTTGCCAAAGCCTATAATAAGAAGGTTAATAGTCTCATAATTGAGAAGACCCATTTCGGATTATCTAGGAATTTTTCGAATAATGCTTATGAAATTAAAGAGTTAGCAGCTTACAAACAAATTCTAAGAGTAAACGGTAAATACCTGAAGATATATAAGCCTATGCTACAAGAAATTTGAATTGATAAAGAATAATATGCATTAAGTAGCAAGCGCCAAATGGTATTAAATAAAGTGCCAAAATGGCATTGTCATTACAAACGTCAAAAGCAAAGGAAGTGAAAATGCAACTTAAGTAGGAAATTTCAATTTGAATTCTTCAATCTTGGTCTTAGACAAGTCGATTCTGGCAGTTAGTCGGTCACAAATTTCCTTCAAAGAGTTGATTTCGAGCCCCAGGTTAAGGGCAACCTCAGTGTGTTCGACACCTTTGGTTGCTTCTTCGTCAATCATCTCTCTAGTAGGTAGTGACTTTTCCCAAGCTAGCTCATCTTTCTCTTTCTCCAGGTTGTCGATCTCTTTGTTCAATTATGAAATCTTTGCTCGACCTTGTGCAATTTTCTCATCCAACACAACTTTCTTGTCGGTGTGCTCCTGGAGTTTAATTTTGAGCTTATCAACTTCTTGCTCAGACACACTGCTTAAGTCCCAGGCCACAGTCATGGCATCTTTCACTTTTTGAAGTTGTCGCAACCGCGAAAAAACAACCGACGAAAAAAGAAGAAACAGAAGAGTCGCCACCGTTCTTTATTTATCCCAAAGGAGGGAAAGGAAACGATCGAAGAAAACCTGAAGAGAAGGAAAATATAAGGTCTCGCAGCCAAATCTTGGGTTCGGGAGTCGATTATGCGAAGGGAAGGTATTAACACCCCTACGCATCCGTAGTACTCTACGGGATCCACTCTTGTTGTTCTTGTCTAAAGGGTGTAGGTATATCTAATGTACTATTTACTAAAAGAAGGGTCAAAAGAAAATGACTCGCATGGATATCGCATCCACTGCATACGTATCTCATCTGAATATGAGAATCAGAGTCTTCGTAGCTCGGCTACCTATGGGTGAAGGAGAAGTGTGCTCGCTAAGACGTCGCGTCTTATGCCTATGTATCTCATTTGGAATGAGAATCAGAGCAAAACGTAGTTCAGCTAACTACGGGACAAGGGGTCTCGATTGCAACTAGGGCAAGAGAAAGGGAAGGTCTCGATCGCAACGAGGGCGAGAGAAAAGAATCGCAGCCAGGGCGAAAGCAAGCAAGGATTAGTTGTTAGTAGTCAGTCAAAAAAACTCGGCAAGACATCGCATCTCGTGCCTACGTATCTCATCTGAACATGAGAATCAGAGTTGTCGTAGTTCGGTTAACTAGGGGTTAAGGATTGCCATCTGAACATGGACTTACAAAGGAGGACACCAGTTGTGTCAGAGGAAAGTGGGCAATGTGTTCACGTCCTAGCAGTAGGTGTCGTAGCTCGCTGAATCGAGTCTTAGGCAGTTACCTCTCTGCAATAGAACGGATTGACTTACGGCAAGATCGGAGACGCACGGAAGGTCTAAAAGTGGGGAAGCTCTGCCCTAGAGTTGTCATGCAATGTGGACCTATGTGTTAGGATTTACAAATGGGAACATCTACCTAAAGTTAGCATGCAAAGAATAAGGGAATTCTACCTATGTTGTCATACAAAGAGAGAGGGAAATCTACCTATGTTATCATACAAAGGGTTCTACCTGGTGGGTGCTACCTAAACGGAACAAGAGTCGACGGATGGAGCAGGGAGAGGAGTCACGGATAAGGGTAGATGGCGATGTCAGAAGCAATCGACTTATAGGTAGATGGCGATGCATGAAGCAATCGACTTACAAGAGAAATGGCGATGCATGAAGCAATCGACTTACAAAAGGATGGATGAATACGTGCTGGTTCTGTTAAGTTTTAAAAATGATTACTCGACGTTGGATCGAGCTTTTGATCTTGTTTTGAAATGATTATCGGATGTTCGTTTTAATTCTTGTATTAACAGATGAATAAAGAATGAAAGAATAAATTATACACTTCATGGGAGAGGGGTACATTTGTTATGAATGAGGATTGTTCATGGCAATCAAATAATAAAAAATATATGCTTCATACATCATACAAGTAGGCAACAGATATTAATCAAATCAAACAAGTAAACAAGTATATGATCAAGTCAAAGAATCAAAGAATGAAATGAAGGAGCATTAGACAATGCATGAGAAGTATAAACATGTTAAACAATCAAACAATAGAAGCATGGATGAAAGAAACAAGTATAACAAATGATAGATGGATTAGACAGATGAAAATATGCACACAAAGGATCATTGAATAATTTAATCGGGAAATGATGCAAGGATCAAATAAAATCAAGATGAAAGGCCTCTAATACATGGCATATGAGATGAACAAGGGAGGATCAAAAGATCTCTTCAATTGCCATAAGCAATCCCTAAATCAAACATTGATCATAGAAAAGTCAACTGAAAAGTCAAGTCAACTTAAAAAATATGAAATAAATAGCAAATTAATCAAGAAAATTATGAAAAATTAAACAAAAATAAGGTGGGGTCAAGACATCATCATCCCCCTAAAAGATTTTAAAAATAATGAAAATTAGTGTATAAATTAATTGAAATAAAACAGAAGTCAAATGAAAAGTCAACCAAACAAACTAGGTCAAAAATAAATCCAAAATAAATTGAAAATGGGAAATAAAATTCCAAGAAAAGGTCAGGTTGATCATGAGACATTGGTCAACCCTCATCCCAAAAATCAGAACCTAAAAATAATTCTAAGTCATGAAAGTAAAATCAAGAAATAAATGTGTGTTAAAATGATCCACTTGAAATAAATAATTGAAATAAAATATTAACATTAAGTAAATATGAAAATAAAAATTAAATAAAATTAAATAAAACATTAAGAAATGTGTAAAGTATTTTTTGGTATTTTTATGAATAAATAAAATATTTTTATTAATTAAAAAACAAAACAGAAAATAAAAATGTGAATTAAAAAATGAAAATAAAAATGGATGGGAAAAATGGTGATGGGCCTTGAACAGAGGGTGGAAAGAGTAACTGCGCTGGAAGCCCAGTCCAAACATTATTCAGGGGCGTGACCTTTAATAAAATGTTTTATTAAAATAAGCTATGTAACAATATCAATCGGTCAGCTTGTTTTAAATCACTACATGACAAAAATGGAACCAGCGGCCAGGATTAAAAGGGGAATGACATATCCAATGGTCCTAGTGATGACACGCGGTCATCATCTTCCCTAAACTAAACCCTAGCGCCATGCATAGTAAAAACACGATAACATGCAGATGAACTTCTTCAATCTTCCACACAACAATGCTCATGCTATAGTGTACCAAACATCATGAAGTAAAAACCAAAGTTTAAGTATGGAACGAGTAGATCATCGTGGTATCTTATTTCAGTAAAAATAATGGCTTGAACATAGAGAAATATGTACAACAAGACAGCCACACGCACACGGATATGAAGACATCAATGTCATAAATTAAGCAAAACAAACAATGCCTCATGTTGAGGTCTTCATAAGCAAGTAGGGCACAATATTAACATGGAAATGAGCATGGTGTTGAGCATGGTAATGAGCAAGGTAAGCATGGAAAAAAATAGTCATGAACAAGTATGAATATGGCCATGGAAGAGAGTGATAGAATGTTTACCTAGTGGAAATCAGTCCACTGCTTCTTGGTAATGGAGGAATGGAAGAAGAAGGAAGCTGCCTCTTGGTGCTTTTACTTCAAGAGCTTGTGAAATGAAAAAGGAATGAAATGGATCTTTTGCTCCTTTCCTTGCTTAACTGAAAAATTAACAGCCTCCTCTCTTCAGATTAGGGTTTTAAAGCTTATATATGTTGGTCTAAAGTGTCTAATGGGCTGTAATGTTTGGTTTTGGTTCATGAGCAAAAATGCAAAAAGTGAGGTCGTGAAAGCAAGCTCTTGTTTTGGCAAAACTTAAGTGAGTGGACAAGAGAGTACATGGCCAAATAAGGTAAAGAAACACATGTGCTGGTTTTATGGTCTGGCTGCAGCATGGCATGGCTTGGAAGTAAGTTCAAGATGGTGACTTTATGACTATGTATCTTGATGAGTACATGACCAAATGGCAAGGCAATGCAAACAGTAGGAAGAGTTCATGGAGCTTAACATCTTTCATGTGGGGCACAAATGGAAATGATGAATGGAAGAATGTGAAAAGTGGCCTTAAAGTTCAGGTTTCATCATGCCAAAAGGTTGGGCCAGTTTGGCCTAACATGCTGCCTAGAAATTCAGTTCATGATACCAACTTTAGATGAGTGTATCTCTCAAACCAATGATCCAAATGAGATGATTCCAAAAGGATGTGAAAGAGGACATGGCAAGGTACAATTGTTATGAAGAAAGTATTTTCAAATGGTGCCTTGAAGTGCAAGAAATCTGGCCAAGAATTCTTGACAAAACTTTGAAGATTTTGGACTTAGAAAATTTTCTAAGTGTCCTAAAATAATGTCTCACTTTGACTTGGCATAACTTTCTCAATATTTATCCAAATGGAGAAACCTTTATATATCTAGAAAGCTTGGAACAAGAGGAACAACTTTCATGTTGGAGAAATTTTCAAATGGAGCTTGCATCTTGATGGAAAATGGGTTTAAAGTGAGTGCAACAACCATGAAAACTTGCCCTAAATGGAAAGTCAACCATTTCCAAATTAAGTAACTTTTTCAATTACTGATTAAATGATGAATCCGTGATCCAACCTTGATCAAATTTCATATGTAGGCTCCCTTAGGCATGAATTTTGAGATTCCCCTCTTAAAATGTCAGGAGTTGACTTTTCTGGCCCCACAATTGACTTTTCCCAAACTGTCTGATTCCCGATTCCATTGATCAATTGAAGCACCTTTGGCTCAAATAAAGAGCTGATTTTTTGTATGTAGACCCTTGTAGACATATGGAGGGCCATGGAAAAGAGTTTCACCCAAGGAATCAGAAATAAATTGATTTTATACCAAACCCTAGTTTTAGGGCAAAATGATCAAGAACTGATTGCATTGATTGCCAATGAATCTTTCTTAGATAATTGTGAATCTTCCTAGGCCAAGATGCCTATCTAATAATGACATGATGAGCCCCTCTACTTCCAACCAAACATTGCCTGTTGCAGATAGCCATGCAACTCTAGTTTTTGATTAAATCCAGATGAACACTCTGATGGCTCTGAATCCTTCACTGATGAACTGAGACCCATAATAAGATACCTGGACCCCCTTGAGACCCTTAAGACTTGTATACTTGGAGAATGAAGTCCATTTTCTCAGTCTTGCTTTGTGTGGGCTCTTTTTGTTAAGGAGTGATCAATCAAACCCTGATTTCCAAGTCACTAATGCAGTATGCAATGAGTATGACCTAGTATGATGTCAATGAAATGTGAAATATAATCTCATGCTCCCAGGAAAAAGTGAAGGGTAAATTTTGGGGTATTACAGAAGTTAGACATTGTTAGTTCGTTTATGATCAATCTCCTTGCAGACTTGATCGAAGTAGGCTTTAAACTCAAAAAGGAATTAAACCATGGGGTCAGACACCTATTGCTTTTTGAGCTCAATCAGCAATCGTCGAATATCAAGGCCAATTCGAGCATCCCCTTTGATGGCATTCAGAAGATCAGACTCAAAAATGTTGGCTTTTAATTGTTGAATTATGAGATTCACTAAATCATCGCCTGTATCAGACAAAGAAGCGTCTGAGGAATGGATAGACTTGAAGCTTGTCGAAAGTTTGTGCAATTTTTTAAGGCATTTCAGAGCTTCAATTGGGTTCTTTCTTTTAAGAGAAAAAATTTCGTCTTGACTCATATAAGTATTTGATGCTGAATCATGGACAACGACTTGAGTTTTCTCTTTGTCATTGGTAGTAGTTGGCTCTTTCTCTATGGTTAGGGGTAGCTTCGACATCAGGGACGGTCTGTTCTTCGTCAAAATTTTCTAAACTGTTGGGATTTGGGTCATCTAAAATTACATTTTCATGGACGGAGACAATGGTATCATCTAGTTCTTTGTTGAACTGTGGAGAAAACTGTTCAGCGTCAACTTCGATTGTAGGTTGTGGTTGTGGAGATGTGTTTATTGTTTCGCTGACAGGCTTGGAGACAAGATTGACAGATGAAATGTTGGAATAAAGAAAGTCCGACCAATGTATGTAAGAAAAGGTTTCATAAGGAATCAAACAAGGGATACCTGGTGATTTTTCTGCTTCTTTCTGGTTCATTTTTTTTGTTTCCTAGAAATAAGAAAAGATGGTGAGTTGGAGTATATATTAAGAAGTACAAAAAGAATTACAAGTTGAGTTGAGAGCTACCTTAGGGTCGATGTTTTCTGGTTCTTTGACCGTTTTTTTTCTGAGGTTCATATGGTTTTTGGTTATCATGGGGAAGAAGTTCTTGATTCGTCTCTCGTCTTTCTTCTTCTCTTTCTTTTTGTTGTTGTTCTTCTTTCTCTATCTCATTCTCTATTTCTTGTTAGGAGGGACCAACAATCGAGGCAAAAGTTTCTTTTTTGGATTTTGGTTTTTGGGGATTTCCTTTCTTCTTATGAGTCCGACTAGGCTTAGGAGAAGCTCTAGGTCTAGTTCTCGAAAAAATGAGGTGTTCCTCCATGTCCTCTGAACTTTCATTGTAAACCAAAGTTTCATGTGGTTTTGGAGTAGTAATGGTCTAGGAAGTTTAAGCCAAATTAGATAGAGGAATTATCAAAGACCATAAAGGGATTCGAAGTGAATAAGTATACCTGTATTGAAATGGTCTTTGATTTTTTCTTCTTTTGAGGTTTGGAAGTTGTTGGATATTTAAGGTCACGTTTTTCGATTCTAGAAAACAAAACTATCAGAATTCTTTCGATGTTTAGGATAGTTTGATGAGAAAAGACTTGCCTTTTTTTTAGGCTCTTCATTTTTCTTAACTTCTACAGCATCGGAAGGTCCTTCGACATTGGTATCAGTTTGTGCCTTGGGTTCACCTAAAATTGAAATGTGAGAACATGAAAATATAGGAGAATTTGAAATTGATAGTAATATTTTTTTACCTTTTTGTTCTGGAGGATCTGGGACGGTGGAAAAGGCAGTTGACAGTATTTTGTGGAAATTTTCCTCTGGAAAATGGACTTCAAAGTATTGCGTCAACCAATTATGTTAGTCAACCGTCATGTAGGGAGTTCGAGAACTTGGTTGGGGGAAAATATTGTGCAAGCTTTGTAGTCTTTGATACCAAATTTTCTCTCAAACCAGCAAATGTCAGTGTCTCGAATGTAGAGGGAGCATGGTAGTAGCTGACTGAAGCCAAATTGTATGGCTACTAAATTGGGTTGGTAGCCAATAAAGCGATAGCCAGGAGTCCCGATTTCGATTCTCGTCGATAGAAGTGTGGGAGTAAAAAAGGTTTCCCCAGACAAAACTTGACATAGCAACGGCTGAAGGTTACACGCCAGGAAATCTGTTTCTAAACCAAGAGGGACCAACACATCGGTCCACAAAAGCAGCCATAGTCGAGACAAAAGTGTTTGATTTAACAAACAGTTCTCTGTACTTTATGAAGGTGATTCGTGAAGGGGTGTCGTAAGGAGTGGTCAAAGTGATCCTTGTATCTTCGATAGCCCTGCAACTAGTCTATTTTATCAAAGCTTGGGACTCAATTATTTGATGTTTTGGCTCAAATGTGGCGTTCATCCATAAATGGAGAAGCCAAAAGGGACTAGAGAGAACGAACGGCTTATTGGTTTCAGGGAGGTGTTTCAGCTTATAGGAAGCTTCACTAAGTGATTGATAAAGGTTTTGTAAGATTAGTTTACTTAATGAGATCTTTCGACCCTCATGAAGCTGAAATCCTAAGGGTACGAATTTTAAGGAGCCGGAGCAGAAAACATAGTAGGAAAGCCAAAGGGTTAAAAAGGCAATGTGCTCCTGGTCGGAGACTTCAAAATTTTTCTTGCCATAGTTGTCAATGATAAAATTCTTAAAACTAAAGTGTTCGATGGTGAATTCATTGGTTGTCTTTAGGTTCAGAGTAAAAATTTCACCTAAAGGGCTTAATCCTGTGCTAGCTGCTATATCGAACAAAGTTGATGTTAACATGCCACAAGGGAATTGGAAAGTGTTGGTCGAACATTCCTAGAAAAAGATTGACGATAACAACATTGCTAGATTATATCTAGGTCCAGATCTATAAAATTTGATCATGTTGTAGATCCCTAATTCCTACCATTGTTTTTTCCTTTGGGACTGAAGTTTTTCGAGCCAAGCAATGTACTCTTTGCTTTGTGTTGGTGGGGAATATCAAAAAACACGTGTAGATTTATCCATGAAAGACAGACCGAGAGCGCGTTCTTCGAACGCTGAAGGCATTGTAACTGGGTAACCTGGGAAGAAGTTCTTGACTTTCCCAGAATACGACTTTGCAGTTGGATAAGGACACAAGAATGCGAGGAGTTTACCAGATAGAGAAAAAGGAATGAGTACCTAGTTTACCCAGTTGGAGATTTTCTCTTTTACCAATGGTGGTTCAGGTATAAAATCCCTCCCTTCATCGTTTTTATTCTAGAAAAATCGTGAATGCCAAGGGATTCTTGCCAGTATCAAGCTTTGGAATTGGAGTTTTGGCTACCATTGTTGAGATTAGTAGTTTTTGTACAGAACAAGTAAAGGGTTTTTCTATGCAAGTAAATTGAAGAAATGTGTGCACGAAGAAGATGAAAGGAAGAAAATGGCTGAGTATTTTTAATCTCAATTATTGGTCAGAATCGGACACATGGCATACGCGTGGAGGTAGTGGAATGATTTCGTGTATTACAAAATGGCAGCATTAATGTGAGTGGAGGAGTTAGTGAAGACATACACATTCATGTTCGTCTAGAAACCAGGAGTAATGATGAGATTATGAGGAAATCTTATGGAAAATGACAAAGCGCAATAAAGTGGTAATGATGATGACGACGTCAGTAGTGAAGGTGAAAAAGTGTTGAAAATACACTCAAAATGTCACTTTTCTCTTTTCTTATCTAAATCGAAACATGGCATTTTGGGGGGCAATTTATTACCTTCGATTTTTGACATGGATATTAATGGTAAGCAAGACACGATAGCATACCATGGTGATGTGTGAAGTCAAACTTGGTTGGTTGAGGCCATAAGTTAAATTGGTGATTTTTGGTTGGTCGAAGGGTAGGTTAACAATCCCCAATCAAACTCTAGCCAAAGATCAAAGGATGTGTGAAATATGGACTTAGTAAAATTTATAACATTTGGGTTGGTTATTTGGTCAATCGAATGGATCAAATATCGATAGGACCAAGCGGTTATTCAGAAACACGTGGATGTCCGTCGAAGATAATGGCTGCATGGGAATAAGACGTGGCACAATGTGTCTAGTAGATCATTGTGAGTAGTTATTTAAGACTAATGTATACATATATGTTTGCTTATGTGGTAGGGGCCCGTAATTGTACTAAAAATCCTATAAACTCAAAGTATCTACATATTGAGAAACGAGCGAAGAAATATGTATGTATGTCGTTCCACATTTATGAATTCAAAGCATTTTACATTCAAGTTATGACTGCATTTAAGTTATCTTTGTTAAATCTTTGCATTTTGATTACAACCATTTTTTTCATAAAGCTTTTACTTGCCGATTTAGTTTAAGTTCAAATCAATGTCTTTTACACGACTCTTCGATTTCAACAATAACATGTTCAAAAACCATAATTCACACATATATGTGTAGATGTTTGATTGGCTACATTGTATGGTAAAACACTAGCTGGATTCTAATGTCTTGACTGATGTCATGACATGCTGTGGAGATGTTTGTTTGACTGCATTGTATGTTAGAATACCTAGTTGTACTCTGATGTCTTGGCTGATGTCATAACATTCTGAGTAGTGTACTGCAGGATTAGCTAATATAGGATTCATTGAATGTCAAACTGGATGTTATGACATTCATCCCTGTCAGCAGACACTGAGGAATAGAACAGGTGGTGTTCTACTATAACTCAGTATTTTTTATCAGTCTGCTTATCAAGGAAATAACAGACCTGGCATAAGGCCTACTGTCTGAATGTCAAACTAGATGTTATGACATTCATCATTGACAGCATATACTGAACAATAAGCAGATTGGTTTTCTGCTACATTTCAGTATGCAACTCAGTCTGCTTATCAAGAGGATAACAGACCTGATGTAAGGCTCTATGTGTGAATGTCAAATTGGATGTTTTGACATTTATTAATGTACGCTGATACTGAAGTATGGACAGATTGGTTCTGTACAGTACATCAAATTGTACAGTCTGTTTTCAGGAAAAACAGACTTAGCATATGGTTAATGATTTGGAAGTCAAACTAAATGTTGTGGCATTCATTCCTGACAGCATATGCTATATTGTAGGTTGTTTAGTTTTTCTGTTTCAGCATTTTTCTCAGGCTAAAATCCAGGAAACCAACAACCAAGCTACAATTAAGGAACCTAACAAATAGCCTATTTGTTAGCATACTAATATGTGGAAATTAGTGAGAATCCTATGTGGCATTATTTGTGGAGGTCTTGAGATATTTTAGGAACTAAATATGGAGATATTTTAGGAACTAAAAGATTGAAGACCTTGTTTGTAGCAGAAAGTTTCTGCTGATGTTGTAACAGCAAAGGAGAAGTTTGCTGCGATTTCTGAAGGCCCAAATCCAGTTGGGTGATTAGGTTATAAATAGCATATTGTAACCTAGTTTTTGTAAGCCTCATTGAATGAAAATTTAGGGGTGTGTGTGAGGTAAACCTCCCAATCTGTGGGAAGGTTACCATGTGTTTCTCAGTGTTCAAAGCTGAGAGTATTTGTAACTCAAAGCTTGTAGGCAAGAGTGATTATGTTCTTGAATGAAGCTGTGAAGCAAGTTCAAGTTGTTTAGCATTAAATTGTAATTGTAGTGATAGGAATGGAAACTGGAGGTTTCTATCTAGGAGTTCCTAGGTATAGATTGCATTGGGTAGGGATTAAGTGAAGAGTTGTAAACGAGGGAGTTTAACTCTGAATTAATACTGCTGATAGTGGATCTTCTTCCTGGCTTGGTATGCCCCCAGACGTAGGTGATGTTGCACCGAACTGGGTTAACAATTACCTGTGTTTTTACCTTCTGTACGTTATAATTCTGTCTGTTATAAAATAAGGTAAACCTGTAATGCTGTAACAGGTGATGTTCAAATCAATGTTGAGACATCATGCTGATGACTGTGCAGGCTCAACAGAAGTAAGTGCTATGTTTGATCTCTGCTGTGTCTTTGTACCAGATGGACAGAACTGGGTGTTCTTCCATTCCATGGTGATATAGTAGCAGATGTCGTGACATCTGTGAATGTGTGCATATCAGTACTAGGTTTCAATTTGTATAACTGTCTTGCTGTATTAGTAACAATGTTAGATCAGATGTCATTACTTGGAGTAGAACATCTAAACTCTGACTACACCAGAATTTCAAAATGTTCCAGGAAAGTTTCGAGTTTGATCCTTTAAGTATTAATAGAAACTTGTTTTTTTTACCAAATTCACCAGTAAATAGTGTGAAAGACTCAAATTGACATCCATTTATCATCATTGTTTTGAAGAAAATTGTGGCATTGAATCAAGTCCTATGGGCTAAAGAGGAAATCATAAATTGCAAGATCATCTAAGTTATTTTTCAAGATAATTTAATATTTATGATTATTATCTCAAACATCAATTAAAATGAATACAAGTCCAATGATGGGTTAGTGAAACAAGTAAACACATGTGATATAACAAACTCACTAACAACATTTATCAACAAAAAATCCAATCAATTAACATAGATCGGGAGAACTTGATAACCAACCGTTCCTAAAAAATTAAGACAAACTTGTAAAATGAAAGGAGAATGAAACTAAGAAGAAAACTGCAAACTTGTGTTAAATTTGAATAGATGTCATTCTAGGTCTATCACACAAGCTTGCATTTTTTACTTCATCTTTATCCTCTCTTGTATTTTTTATTCATAGTAACACAAATCAATTGCAATCCTACAAACACCATGTAAAAAATAACATGTTAACATAAACTAACAATACATTATAATCCAACAAAAATTTATCAACATACAAAAATTTGTCAACAACAACAATAACCAAGAACAAATCATGTAAAACATAACAAGGTCTTCAATCTTCATGCCTTGTTGAATTCATGCAATTCTCAAGGTTTTCATAATTCTCAAGGTCTTCATCTAATTCATAATCAGTTGCATCCATATTCTTGAAAAAAAATCTTCTTATATCTTTTCCGGGTTAAGATTCTTGAAAAAATCTTCTTAGAGCCTGTTTCACCAGACGATCCAACAACACTTATATGATCCATAACAGTTTTAGCTTCCTTGACTTTGTTCAACCATAACTTCATATCAATAACCCTATTTGTAACCTCAATCTCGTGGACAAGTTTTCTCCCACTATTCATGTTGAGAGAAGGATCTGAAATCTGAGAGAAATATCTGAAATCTAAACAAGAAGAGAAACCCTTTTTCAAAATAACATACAATACCAACAACATGAAAAAAAACATAAACTCTCGAACAAGAAGAAAATTATGTGAAAATCATATGTAACTGTAGCGGGGTATTCGTTACCATTAGAGATATTGACTAAATCCAAGGTAAACCATACAAGTCGAGTCGCCACCGCACTTTTATTTATCCAAAGGAATGGTTAGAAAGCGAACAAAAACATAATAGTTTTAACAAAAACTAGTAAAAGAAACAGAGATCTGGGTAAGAGGGTTGGTTATACAATGGGAAGGTGTTAGGCACCCAAAACATCCTAGGTACTCCTAGGGAGCCCTTTTCATACTTGTGAAGGTTGTTGTCTGTCATACGGTGAACTGGACTTTTTTGTGGTTTTAATCGCAATGTCGCGGTTAGCAAGAGTCGCCACCGACTTTTCTTTTATCCAATAAGGAAAGGTGGAAAAGAACAGGAAAAACCTTAATTTAGATTTTGGGTTCGGGAGGTACATTATACAAAGGGAAGGTGTTAGCACCCTTTGTATCCATGGTTATCCATGGGCTCTTAATTGCTCGATCACTTATATTATTTTTGTCTAAAAAAAAAGTGTTTGTGAATTGTTTAGAAAAATTGTTTTGAAAAGAGAATTTAACTTTGTAATGATTCTTGTATGAATGTATACAAAGTGATTATCTCGTTTAGTTTTGAAAATTGTTTAGAAAAATATAACTCGGTAATGATTCTAGTATGAATGTATACCAAGTGGTGATTTTCTGAAGGTATTTTGAAAGGTGTGAGGTGTGAAAAAATGTTTTAGGTTGTGAGCCAGCAATTAAGAGTTATACCGACCCAAGGTCTTTATGAGTATTTCCTATCCTTATGAGGGTAAAACTGTCCTTATTATTGAGAAATAAGTAGTTTTATCCTTTGGATGTAAAAGGGTCATCGTAGGGTCATCGATTGGTCATTGAAGGCAACAGTTACGAGGATACCTTAGCATTCGAAGGGACTATCATGTTTTAACCGTAGGCAACATCGGAGGGTCATCGAAGGACAAAGTTGTATATTCGAAGGCAACATCCGAGGGACTATAATTTATTTTATGATGATTTAACCGAAGGGTCTTTGCTAAGGGTATCCCCACGTTCGCGGGACATGACCGTAATATCGTAATCGTAAGGCAACAAAGAGAGGTCCAAGATCACTTATTCAAAGGCAAAGTTTTACAATTAATTATATAATTAGGATGAAACTCCACATTAAAATTATTAAAAATAATATATTAAAAAATTAATACATTAGAAATTAATACATTAAAAATTAATTTAGGGTGAAACTCCACAAGGGTATCCCACAAATAAAGTGGAATACCTAGCCAATAACCTTTTCCTGGGATATGTGAACCTTTACGAAACTCAAAAAAAAAAAGAAACATGTCAGAACACCAAATCAGGGTGCAATCGAAGATTACACCGGAGAAATATCACAACAATAAATAGGATAGGATGAATAATGCATGGCTATGATAAAACATAAAAAAAAGAATAGAAAAGTCAGCTACTGTCTCGTTCGCCTCTGCCTCGCCTAGCGAAGGCCAGGCGAATACTCGCCCCAGGCTCGCCTAGCGATGTGCTAGCGAGCGGCCATGGATTTTGAATTTGAAAACAGCCCCACGTTAGGAACTTTGAATTTTATGGCATTTTATCACAGGAATAACATGATCAAACGTTCAGGGTATTCAGGCATATTTAAATTCCCATACGAAAGCAAATTATATATCAACATTTAATCATGATGCATTATATATGTAGATATGGCCAATTGAAAGTATAAACAATAGAGATACGCAAACCTGTTTGCCAATTCAAGGTTGAAGGGATTGACCACTTGTAGTATCGGAATAAGTTAGGCAGCGGGAATTGGACGGCGATGGCTTCGGTGCAGATGGGCTGCCTTCAGGGTTTCTTTACTCTGAATTCTCCGGGTAGGCAGGGTTCCTATGCCAAAACTTCTATTCGTTCTTCTCTGTTCTCCTCCTCTTTTTTTTTCCAGTGAATCTCCTAGTGTAACTCCAAGTGTAACTCCCCTACTGAAACTTCAGTATTTATAGACTAATTTCGTGGGTAATGGGCTTGGAATGAGGGAGACCCAAGTCCAAAATAATTTGTTATATTTTATTTATTTATTTATTTAAATTAATTAATTAATTAATTAATTAATTAAAAAAAAATTCTCTTTTTTTTTTTTTTTTTTTTTTTTTTTTTTTTTTGGGCTCAGAATGAAGCCCGAAATTTTTGTTGTCTGTCAGCTTCGCTAGGCGAGCGCGTAGCGAACAGGCCAGTTTGGGCCATTTTCTGGATTGGGCCATCCGTGAGCTGGGCCTTTGTTTCTTCAAGATCAGTGTTATATATGAGTCGGAATGCCTTGCAAAATGTCTTGAAATATTAATGGGCAAATTTTGGGGTATGACAGCTGCCCCTGTTCAATATTCTTGGACCGAGAGAGTTAGAATGGTGTATACGCCATTCGTGGTCTGGAGGTGGAAGATTATTGAACACTAGAATGCCCCAAAAATTTGCACTTGAGAATCGACAGTTGGTCTTGATGGAGATGGGCTTAAAGATGCCATCCAGGAGGTTTGATGACGAAAGCTTCAGATCGCGCCGTATATTAGGCCAATTTGAAGACATGGGTGCCACACTGGGTCGTACGTTAGACCGTATAATGAGTCATCCATTAGGCTGCCGACTTCGCTGGGGAGTCGGAGTGTGTCATATGCTGTTGGGGATAAAGGGTCAGAATGGACCATACGCTAGATCGTATCTGAGTTGCAGAATGAGCCGTACGTTAGGCTGAATCTGATGACGAAAGGGGTAGTCGTACGTTAGACTACACTTCAGAAATGTACCGTATGTTAGGTAGCATCTGAGGGGATGGACATCCGAACGGGTCGTACGTTAGACCGTCGCAGAATGAGTCGTCTGTTAGGCCGCATCTGATGATGAAAGCGGTAGTCGTACGCCAGACTACACTTCAGAAATGTACCGTACGTTAGGTAGCATCTGAGGGTTGTAAGATCCAAACGGGTCGTACGTTAGACCGCGTTGGAGTTGCTGGAGTTCAGAATGGATCGTACGCTAGATCGTATCTGAGTTGCAGAATGAGCCGTACGTTAGGCTGTATCCGAAGAAGAAAGTAGTCGTACGCTAGACTACACCCCTGAACGTACCGTACGCTAGGCAGTATCCGAGGATTTGAAGGTCCAAATGGGTCGTACGTTAGACCGCATTGGAGTTGCTGAAGAAGTCATATGTTGGGCTGAATCAGAATGAACCGTACGTTAGGCTGTATCTGATAACCTGTATATGTTGTACTTGCAATAAATGTCTGGGATGGGCTTAAAGATGCCATCATTAGGAGGATATCGAAGTGTTGTCAGAATGAATGTTCCCATGAACTGTATTTGAAATATGTATCTGAATCTTGAATGTGATTGATAAAGGTGTCTGTCTGAATGAACCTTTTATTTTGACTATATCAGGAGGATAAATAACCTGCAAAGAAAAGTTAGCTTCATGCTATGTCATGATGCATGAGATGTTTCGTGTTATGCTAAAATAAATGTGAATGTTGTATGCATGCGTATGCTGTGAAAGGATGTAATGAATGAGCTATGCGTATGAGAAGTTCTGCTTGGGGACTCTACTGGGGAAAATAAATCCCCATCTACTGATTTGAGACATTTGTGTCGATGACCCTTTCTCGGCTGGGGATGCTTGATTTCTGTCTGATGGTGGAAATATTCAGCAGAGTCGGGCTGGAGATGGATGAGATGATCAGCCTGTCTGGCGATGCCGACCTCTGTTGGGGAATAGCTGGCTGTGCCGAGGAATACTGCCAATTTCTTCTGGGAAAAATAGGCTTGCTGGGGAAGAGAATTGGTAGCGGATTCATTGGAAGCATGGTTAGACCTTATCCTCGATCCTGAAGTCTTGTAGTAATTGCTATTGCTATTCTATGCATGTATTTTTGGTAAACATCAGTCATATTCAAATGCACATATTAATTCAAATTAAATCAATGGACATTTACGCAACCAAAACAGAAAAGTAAAAACAAAAGCATCTTTTTTTGAAAGAGGGTTGTATTGATTTTGAAAGGAGGCCTATAAACAGGCAATTTGTGTACAAGGAGACAGAAATCCTAGTAAGAGGAAATTGTCGAAAACAAAGAGAAAGCTATGTGGAAGAAGTCCTATTGATTTTAAGCCTACTACTGTCATTATGTCTTCGAGCATCTCATCCCTTGCTGTCGGATAGAAGTGATTGGCTTGGTCAGTCCCTCGAACTTGGATGAAAGTTGACTGAGAACGGGACATAGTCATACGCTTTAATCCCTAATTTTTGCCTGGACCGCCTTTTCAGGTTTTCAGTCCACCAGGATACCCTTTTTTGCCCAAGCCGCCTTTTCAGGTTTTCGACTTGCCGGGTGTACATTTTTTTTTATATATCCCTATTTTTGCCCGAACCCTTTTGGTTCGCCGGGATGCCCTTACTTTTGCCTAGATACGTCGATCTAGCGGGTCTCTTTTATGCGTAGTATTTTTTAACTATGTCCGCGTTCACGGGATGTGGGAAGTCTTCACCATCCATTGTAGCGAGTATCATGGCTCCACCTGAGAATACCTTCTTAACTACAAATGGCCCTTCGTATGTGGGAGTCCATTTGCCTCTGGGGTCAGTTTGTGGTAGGATGATGCGTTTGATTACCAAGTCGCCAATTTGATACACTTGTCTCTTGACCTTTTTGTTGAATGCCCTGGTCATGCGCTTCTGATATATCTGCCCGTGACATACAGCCGCAAGTCTCTTCTCATCCATCAAATTTATCTGATCGAGTCGAGTCTGAATCCATTCGTCCTCGTCTAAGCCCGCCTCTTTCATGATCCTTAGAGAGGGAATCTGATATTCCACTGGTAAAACGGCTTCCATTCCGTAGACTAAAGAGAAAGGAGTTGCCCCTGTCGAAGTTCGCACGGAAGTACGATAACCATGAAGAGCAAATGGTAACATCTCATGCCAGTCTTTGTATGTTACCGTCATCTTTTGTATAATCTTCTTAATATTCTTATTAGCCGCTTCTGCAGCGCCGTTCATCTTTGGCCGGTACGGAGAAGAGTTATGGTGTTTTATTTTGAACTGCGTGCAGAGTTCAGTAATCATCTTGTTGTTCAAATTAGTGCCATTGTCAGTGATAATTCTCTCAGGGACGCCGTATCGGCAGATGAGGCTGTTCTTGATGAATCGTGCCACCACCTTCTTAGTAACATAAGCAAATGAGGCTGCCTCCACCCACTTTGTGAAGTAATCAATAGCAACAAGGATGAAACGATGTCCATTAGAGGCGGTAGGTTTAATCTCGCCAATCATATCAATGCCCCACATTGCAAAGGGCCACGGCGCGGTCAACACGTTTAATGGAGCAGGAGGCACATGTACTTTATCCGCATAGATCTGGCACTTATGACAAGTTCTGGAGTGATGGTGGCAATCAGTTTCCATGGTAGACCAATAATACCCTGACCTCAGAATCTTCTTGGCCATTGTATGTCCACTAGAATGAGTCCCAAAGATACCGTCGTGCATGTCTTCCATAATCTTCTCTGATTCCTTTCTATCCACACAGCGAAGCAAAGTCGAATCATGGTTACGTTTGTACAATATTCCATTACTCAAAAAGAATTTAGCGGAGAACTTCCTCAGAAATTTCCTGTCATTGATGGATGTCCCTTCAGGGTATTCCTGAGCTTCTAAATATCTTTTTATCTCGTGGAACCAAGGCTTCTCTTCTACTTCATCAGCGTTAAGTTCATAACAATATGCTGGTTCGTCTAGTCGTTCAATGGTAATCCGGGGAGCTTCATTGTCCCATCTGACTCTGAACATAGATGACATGGTAGCCAATGCGTCTGCCAACTGGTTCTCCTCTCGGGGAATATGTTCGAATGTGATCTCTTCAAAGTATGGGATTAATGTCAACACCTGCTCTCGATAGGGGATGAGGTTCGGATGTTTAGTGTCCCATTCTCCTTTGACATGACTGATTACTAAGGCTGAGTCTCCATACACCCTCAAAAACTTGATTCTCAGGTCTATAGCAGCTCTGAGTCCCAAAATACATGCTTCATACTCAGCCATATTGTTGGTACACTCAAAACATAGTCTAGCGGTGAAAGGCGTATGGCCACCCTTGGGGGAAATGATCACGACGCCAATACCGTTGCCCAATGCGTTAGACGATCCATCAAAAACCATAGTCCATCGGGATCCCACTTCGGGTCCTTCATTCGGTCCAGGTTCTTCATAATCAGTAACAAGCATGACATCCTCATCTGGGAACTCAAAATTCATAGACTGATAATCATTCACTGCCTGATGAGCCAAATGATCAGCTAGCACGCTTCCTTTGATTGCTTTTTGGGTGGTATACTGGATATCATACTCTGTTAAAATCATCTGCCATCTTGCTATTCTTCCGGAGAGGGCGGGTTTCTCAAATATGTATTTGATAGGATCCATCTTAGAAATCAACAAAGTGGTGTGATTCAACATATACTGTCTTAGTCGGCGAGCAGCCCAGGCCAAAGCACAGCAAGTTTTCTCGAGCAGTGAGTATCTTGTTTCACAGTCGGTAAACTTTTTGCTAAGGTAGTATATGGCATGCTCTTTTCGACCAGACTCGTCATGTTGCCCCAACACGCACCCCATTGAGTTTTCTAAAACGGTCAAATACATGATTAGAGGTCTTCCCTCAACTGGTGGCACCAGAATTGGAGGTTCTTGGAGGTACTTCTTGATTTTGTCGAAAGCTTCTTGACATTCATCATTCCATATCATCTCTTGATTTTTTCTCAGTAACTTGAAGATGGGTTTGCAAGTAGCGGTCAAATGGGAAATAAATCGGGCAATGTAATTCAAACGTCCCAAGAAACCTCTGACTTCTTTATCCGTACGGGGAACTGGCATCTCTTGAATAGCTCTCACCTTGGCTGGGTCGACCTCAATACCTTTACCACTGACAATAAAGCCCAAGAGTTTACCAGATCTTACTCCAAAGGTGCATTTGTTCGGGTTCAATCTCAACTTGTATTTCTTCAGCCTCTCAAACAGTTTGTATAAATGATCGAGATGTTCTTCTTCAGTATGAGACCTGGCTATCATATCGTCCACATATACTTCTATTTCATGATGGATCATGTCATGGAACAAAACCACCATAGCACGCTGGTACGTTGCTCCTGCGTTCTTTAAACCAAACGGCATTACTTTATAACAGAAGGTGCCCCATTGCGTCACAAACGTAGTCTTCTCCATGTCCTCAGGTGCCATTTTGATCTGGTTATAACCCGAGAATCCATCCATGAAGGAGAATACCTTGTGTTGAGCGGTGTTGTCTACCAGAACATCAATGTGTGGCAGTGGGAAATCATCCTTGGGACTCGCTCTATTCAAATCTCTGTAATCCACACACATTCGCACCTTACCATCCTTCTTTGGCACTGGTACCACATTAGCAACCCATTGAGGATAAGAAGTAACCGCCAGAAAACCAGCATCGAATTGTTTCATGACTTCAGCCTTGATTTTCTCGGACATTTCAGGACGCATGCGACGAACCTTTTGCTTAACAGGACGACAATCTTCCTTCGTCGGCAAACGATGCACTACTATATCGGTATCCAGCCCTGGCATGTCTTCGTAAGACCAAGCAAAAATATCCACATAGTCATGTAGCATTTGAATCAATCTTCTTTTGACACTGATTTCCAAGCCTGCTCCTATTTTGACTTCTCTCTTGTCCACCTCGGTACCCAGATTTACAGTCTCAACTGACTCCTCATGCGGCTGTATAGTCCTTTCTTCTTGTAGTAACATTCTGGCAAGTTCTTCAGGTACTTCACAATCTTCCTCACTTCCATCTTCGGCTCGGTAGATCGGATTTTCAAAGTCATAATGAACAGTAGTAGAACTATTATCAACAGGATCCAGAGTGGATAGGGATCTGCAATTCGTTACGTGCGTGTGTGTAAGAAAACATAGCTCGTTTGAAAGATAATAGGAAAGACAAAGAGCGCAATATTTGAATGCAAAACGTCCATTGATTTATTGAATATAAATATGCTTATGAAAATGACAAAACCCTTAACAAATTAGCTATTGTGCCTCGGGCATAGACACAATGCTTTAAGAAGTTTGATTGTAAAAGAAAATTAAAATTTGCAATTCTAGAATAAACAATAACAATTACTCCTGACTAAAGGAAATCGGGATAATGTCTTCAGTCTTCCAATTGTTGAGTCCGTCACCAATTGTTGGGAAAATCCAGCTATCCAAGTCGCAATCACTATCAGCATCTTCCATAGCATTAATCTGATTTTTGACTATCTTTCCAGAGTTAAACCCCAGGCCAGCTTTATCAGACTTGTACGGTACATTGATCAGTTGACCCCAACCAGCACGATCACCATTTTCAATCGCGGCTTGAGCATCTTTCAGAGAGATCATGACAGGGGGAGCACGAACAACCTTGGGCACAAGGGGAGTTGGCTTAAGGACAGGACTGGGTGGAGGAACCACTTCAAATGACTGAGAAGGAGTCTCAAAGAATTCACCATCCATCTCGACGTATTTGAAGGCTTGCACACTACTGACAATATACTCTTCTTCTCCACATACAGTGACAACCATGCCTGCTATTGGATACTTCAGCTTTTGATGAAGCGACGAAGCTACCGCACCTGCCCCATGGATCCAAGGACGCCCCAACAAGCAGGAGTAGGCGGGACGAATGTCCATCACGTGAAAGGTAGTGTTGAAGACTTGAGGTCCTATCTTGATAGGGAGAACCACTTCACCATAGACAACACTCTTCGCACCATCGTAAGCACGCACCACAACATCACTAGGTTTCAGTTCAATGCTTTTATAGTCAAATTTATCGAGCACAGCTTTCGGGAGTACGTTCAAGGAGGAGCCATTGTCGATCAACACGTGAGCCAAGGTGATCCCCTCACACTCGATGGAGATATGCAGAGCTTTATTGTGATTCTTTCCCGCTGGTGTCAGGTCAGCATCGGAAAAGCCTAGGCCATTGTCAACAGTCAAATTAGCAACATAATGTTCGAATTGATCGACGGATGTTTCTTGAGGCACATGAGCGGTCTTCAAGAATTTCATCAACGCATTGGCATGGGATTCAGAAGATAACAACAAAGACAACATTGAGATTTTAGACGGAGTATGCCCCAATTGTTCCACTACATCAAAATCGCTCTTACGGATGATTTTCAGCATCTCTTCCATTTCCTGTTTGGCAACATCTTCAGAAGTAACTTCGACCGATGTCTCTGACTGAGGAGGATTGACTGGTCTTTTTCCTCGAATTTCGGGAGCGGGAGGTGAGATTTCTGGGGAGTAGATCCTTCCACTTCGAGTAACTTTACTAGTCCCCACAATATCATTAGGATTAGCAGAACTACCAACTTGCTTTATGCCATGGATGTAAACGTCGCCTCCATAGTTCCACGGAATAGCTTTGCTGGAGGAATATGGCACGGGGCCAGGTGCGGTAATAATCAGGGGAGCCACTTTGGGCTCAGCGGTAATCTTCACAGGCACTCTAGTAGCGGTAATCTTCACTGGAGCTTTGGACCTAGCAATCACAGATACCTCTTCAATAGAGTTGTCCACCTTAGGAACCCTTTCAAATAGAATTGTACGATCATCCATCAGCCGTTGAATGCCGTTCTTCAACTTCAAACAATCATTGGGTCGGAGTACACAGAGATCGCAATCTTCAGCACAACCTGGAAATAAACCAGCTTGCAATAAATTCCTCTTAACGATCAGGAGAGGAGATGCTAAATCAGCAACGTCAGTAACGTGAGAATTGTCGTCCACAACATTAACATTCTGGTCATGATTAGGCATAGGTGCTGTGATGACATTGGGGGTCGCCGGAGGATCAAATTCAATTTCTCCAGCGTCGATCATATCCTGAATCTTGTTCTTCAACAACCAGCAATCATTCGTATCATGCCCGGGGCTATCGGAGTGATAGGCACACCTGGCGTTGGGATTATAACGAGGAGAAGTAGTGTTGGGATTTGCAGGAGGGCCTCTGAGGGTAATCAAATTGGCCTTTAACATACTCTGCAGTGCTTGGGTTAAAGTCATATTGATCTTGGTAAACTGTCTTCTCGACCTGTCTTGTCTGTGTTGGAAGTTCTGAGATGGCGGTGCGGCAATTGTAACTGCCCCAACAGTATGGTCACGATTCTTCTTGTTATGCTTCCTCTCACTGTACACAGCATTTGATTCACTCTTTCCCTGATAGGACTTTTTGGTGCTTGCAGAAGTAGCTGCCTGTATCTTTCCACTTCGAATGCCGCTTTCAACCCGTTCACCTGTCAAGATAAGTTCAGTGAAACCTGACGAGGAACTTCCCAGTAGATGGCTGTAGAATGGGCCAGTCAGTGTACCCATGAACATGTCCACTAACTCTCGATCAGTCATAGGGGGTTTGACTCTGCCAGCCAAATCTCTCCACTTTTGAGCATATTCTTTGAAACTTTCTTTAGAGCCCATAGTCATATTTTGTAGCTGTAGCCGAGTAGGCGCTAACTCAGAATTATACTGGTAGTGCTTGTAGAAAGCTGTTGCTAAATCAGTCCATGTGCGGATGTTAGAGCTCTCAAGCTGATAATACCACTCTAACTGTGTGCCAGACAGACTCTCTTGGAAGAAATGGATCCACAGTTTCTTATCAGTAGTGTGCGGCTGAATCTTTCTCACATAAGCCCTTAGATGCATCTGAGGACAAGAGGCACCATCATACTTAGTGAAAATGGGAACCTTGAATTTGCGGGGAATGACCACATCAGAGACCAGACCCAAGTTTTCGAAATCCAGACCGGGCACTTTCTGCCCCTCCATAGCTAGCATACGTTCTTCCAGCAACTTGTACTTATCATCCTTCGGAGAGTACTGTTCATGTTCATAATCTTCATCGTCGTCCTCAGAATTGACGAGATTAGGATTCTCATCTTCCGAATCATTCTCGGTCTCTTCTTCTGAATCCTTCGGAATTCTAATCTTGACTCCTGTAACCTGTCCCTTAAGCCTTCTCCCCGGGTTGATGTAACCCACAGGTTTCTGGTCCTTCTTCTTCTCCATCAAAAGAGCTTTCAGTTCTTCCTGCCCCTTAGATAAGCTCAGCATCATTTCCTGGAATTGAGCATTCTGGGCCTGGAGATCTTTGACAGTTTGTTCGAGAGCCATTGTTCAATCTGTTTGAATCTGCTGGAATCTGTTTGATAGGAAAATCGTGAGAACACTGATCCTTTAGAATACCTGTTATGCGATGCAATGCAATGTATGAAATGTTTTCAAGGACTTTCGGGATTTAACTTTGCATAAACTAACAAAAAGAGCTTTTTTTTTCTTTTCTCTTTTGTTTTTGCTTTTGTTTTTGTTTTTTTTAGCAGAGTTAAATCCCTAAATCCTTGAAATGGTTAGTACAATGCCATGATGTTATGATGTTATGATGTTATGTTGTTAGATAAATAACAAGCACAAGCAAGTCACACAACAATCATTCCTAGGTTTTAAGGCTTGCGTGAGTTTTATAGGTAAATACCCTCCCCACTGAAGTTTGGTTGGTTCAACCTGTCTTAGAATAGTAACCGGGTTCTAGAAGGATCTCAAATCATTGACCTTTCCTTAAGTCCACTTCAGTGCAACACCAAGTGGTTGACCGAAGCTTCCCTAAAGTCCAATCTCAAAGAGTGTAGTATCGAGTCTCAACCAACTCCAGTCGGAACCGAAGCCAGTTATCTCACTACTTTCTAATGGCCAGGATGAGTCAATTAGGGTTCTAAAGGTCTGGTTAATGCTTTTATGACACCACGCGAATGCCAAATATTTCCTCAACTAACATGAGGAACATCAGGACATCCAAAGTGCCACATTAACCGTAGCCATCATTTTGACCATTCCAGTATACGCCGGACAGTCGCGATGATCTCTTGCTACTTACCTAAGGTACACTAGATCCGGGTGTAGGATCTTTCACTCAAGCATAACATACCCAAGCAATCCCTTAAAAATAAATCAGACAAATTGAATAAGTGATCTTGTTTTTAAGGTAACCTCTCTTTTTAAATATTTAGGCTCCCCAGCAGAGTCGCCAGTTCTGTCATACGGTGAACTGGACTTTTTTGTGGTTTTAATCGCAATGTCGCGGTTAGCAAGAGTCGCCACCGAATTTTCTTTTATCCAATAAGGAAAGGTGGAAAAGAACAGGAAAAACCTTAATTTAGATTTTGGGTTCGGGAGGTACATTATACAAAGGGAAGGTGTTAGCACCCTTTGTATCCATGGTTATCCATGGGCTCTTAATTGCTCGATCACTTATATTATTTTTGTCTAAAAAAAAAGTGTTTGTGAATTGTTTAGAAAAATTGTTTTGAAAAGAGAATTTAACTTTGTAATGATTCTTGTATGAATGTATACAAAGTGATTATCTCGTTTAGTTTTGAAAATTGTTTAGAAAAATATAACTCGGTAATGATTCTAGTATGAATGTATACCAAGTGGTGATTTTCTGAAGGTATTTTGAAAGGTGTGAGGTGTGAAAAAATGTTTTAGGTTGTGAGCCAGCAATTAAGAGTTATACCGACCCAAGGTCTTTATGAGTATTTCCTATCCTTATGAGGGTAAAACTGTCCTTATTATTGAGAAATAAGTAGTTTTATCCTTTGGATGTAAAAGGGTCATCGTAGGGTCATCGATTGGTCATTGAAGGCAACAGTTACGAGGATACCTTAGCATTCAAAGGGACTATCATCTTTTAACCGTAGGCAACATCGGAGGGTCATCGAGGGACAAAGTTGTATATTCGAAGGCAACATCCGAGGGACTATAATTTATTTTATGATGATTTAACCGAAGGGTCTTTGCTAAGGGTATCCCCACGTTCGCGGGACATGACCGTAATATCGTAATCGTAAGGCAACAAAGAGAGGTCCAAGATCACTTATTCAAAGGCAAAGTTTTACAATTAATTATATAATTAGGATGAAACTCCACATTAAAATTATTAAAAATAATATATTAAAAAATTAATACATTAGAAATTAATACATTAAAAATTAATTTAGGGTGAAACTCCACAAGGGTATCCCACAAATAAAGTGGAATACCTAGCCAATAACCTTTTCCTAGGATATGTGAACCTTTACGAAACTCAAAAAAAAAAAAGAAACATGTCAGAACACCAAATCAGGGTGCAATCGAAGATTACACCGAAGAAATATCACAACAATAAATAGGATAGGATGAATAATGCATGGCTATGATAAAACATAAAAAAAAAGAATAGAAAAGTCAGCTACTGTCTCGTTCGCCTCTGCCTCGCCTAGCGAAGGCCAGGCGAATACTCGCCCCAGGCTCGCCTAGCGATGTGCTAGCGAGCGGCCACGGATTTTGAATTTGAAAACAGCCCCACGTTAGGAACTTTGAATTTTATGGCATTTTATCACAGGAATAACATGATCAAACGTTCAGGGTATTCAGGCATATTTAAATTCCCATACGAAAGCAAATTATATATCAACATTTAATCATGATGCATTATATATGTAGATATGGCCAATTGAAAGTATAAACAATAGAGATACGCAAACCTGTTTGCCAATTCAAGGTTGAAGGGATTGACCACTTGTAGTATCGGAATAAGTTAGGCAGCGGGAATTGGACGGCGATGGCTTCGGTGCAGATGGGCTGCCTTCAGGGTTTCTTTACTCTGAATTCTCCGGGTAGGCAGGGTTCCTATGCCAAAACTTCTATTCGTTCTTCTCTGTTCTCCTCCTCTTTTTTTTTCCAGTGAATCTCCCAGTGTAACTCCAAGTGTAACTCCCCTACTGAAACTTCAATATTTATAGACTAATTTCGTGGGTAATGGGCTTGGAATGAGGGAGACCCAAGTCCAAAATAATTTGTTATATTTTATTTATTTATTTATTTTAATTATTTAATTAATTAATTAATTAATTAATTAATTAATTAATTAATTAATTAAAAAAAAATTCTCTTTTTTTTTTTTTTTTTCGTTTCTCGTTTTTTTTTTTTTTTTTTTTTTTGGGCTCAGAATGGAGCCCGAAATTTTTGTTGTCTGTCAGCTTCGCTAGGCGAGCGCGTAGCAAACAGGCCAGTTTGGGCCATTTTCTGGATTGGGCCATCCGTGAGCTGGGCCTTTGTTTCTTCAAGATCAGTGTTATATATGAGTCGGAATGCCTTGCAAAATGTCTTGAAATATTAATGGGCAAATTTTGGGGTATGACATTGTCTTGTGAAAATTTTGTTTGTGCAAACATGATTGAAGAGATGAGAAGAGAATGTACAAGTTATTTACATTTTGTGTTTGGATGGATAAACCCATTGCCTACGTACCATCTTATAAAAAGATTAGGATCAAAACCTCGTAGTTCGGGGTAAAAATCTCGAAATGAGTTGGTGAATTGATTGGTCCAAAAGCCTTAAGATCTTTTGTTATCAAAGGGAGAAAACTCAACCGAACCACAAATCCACCATGTGAGGATAGCTTCAACATGCTAATGAGGGGTTAACCCTATAATAAGCATGGAAGACTCATTGTCCATCACTAAGGATATAGGTGAGTATTACATCTACCACAAGGATAACTCAAACCTAATAGCTAAAGGTTATGGAAAATTTGATTAAGAAGGTGGCCATTGGAACCACAAAAGCACATTTGAATGGGTTATATTTACCAATTAGAAGTATATACAAAAATGGTCAAAGTTGACTTAAGGATTCAATTCAAAATAAGTGTTGTAAAAAAAGAAAGTTTGAAAATCAAAAGCATAAGGCTTAGGTTTCTAATGTTTGAAAACAATAATTAAATGTTTGCACAAAAGGTTTTGGCTTGGGTGAGAGTGGAGAGATGAAGAAGAAGGGCTAAGTCCTAAGAAAAAAAAAGAGGGATAAGAAATGAAACCACACTAGGAGTTCCTCTCTTGAGATCATATTGATGATCCAAGTAGCTCCCATCCTTTGGAATAAGCAGGCACAAAGCATAAGCAATCAAACAAGTCTCATAAGAGATCCTCAATGTATCTTGTATCTTCCACTTGGATGAACATGGCAATGGTCCTCCAATCAAGCTCAAATGGAAACTCCTAGCACAAAAGCACACACATCAAAAGTTCCATGAAGTAAAACAAGAATGGACAAAAGTGAGTTTAGAGATTTGGTCCTTCTAATCCATCTTCATCATTAAGGTTCATTTACTCCAATTTTGCATAAGGAAAGTCCTAGAATCTAAGTCCAATTCTCCATTTCTTTGCATAGGGAAAGTCCTAGAAACTAAGTCCATTTCCTTCCATTTGGTTCACAACAATCAAAAACAAAAACACAAGTACAATAATATATACACAATTATGTGCTCAAGTGAGCAAAAGGCAAATGGCATTAACATAAACATGTGCTCAAGTGAGCAAAGAGAAAAGGTAAATGAATAATATGTGCAAGAATAGTAAATTGCATAAAGTAAATGTTAATTGTCAATAGTTAGTGTTAGTGGTTAGTGTGCCATAAGGCAAATTTAGCGCTATGTTAAGCAATCGTAATTGGACTTATGTAGAAGTCACAACTATCTGAGGTCGGTCAATAATAATGTAGGCAACAAACACAAGTTAGGAGTCTTGATTAGTGAACCAAGTCCCAACAACTTGCCATGCCAAAAAGAAGAAAAGATGAATTAGATTTGAATCAAGGAAGGTTAAGTCTCCCTAATCAATGCCAACTTATCAACCTTCAACTCATTGATCAAAAAGAAAAGAAGTAGAAGAAGAAGAAGGAGAAGATGGATAAGAGAAAAGGAAATGACAAAATTAAAGTGCATTAAATGAAATACAATGTACTAATCCTCATATGTTGACCAATAACATTGAAAGTCAAGGTCAAACAATCAAAAACAGAAGTGAGATGAAGATTGGAAGTCAAGAAAAGAATAAAATATTTTTGGCATTTTTTAATATTTATAATAAACTTGAATTAAAATATTAAAGAAAGGTCAAACTTCAAAATCACTTCAAATCAACCTTGAAAGGTCCAAGTGATTTATCCTAAGTTCAACAAGGTCAAACAAAGTTTGACAAAAAATTTCAGCATTTTTAAAAGTCAGAAACTATTTTTAATCAATTAAAAATGGATAAAAATAACCTAATTGAACTAAAATCTCAAATAAATCTCAAATCAATTCAAAAATTGATGAGAATATTTTTCATAGATCCATCATCATTCAAATAGGTTAGGAAAATATTTTTGTATTTTTTGAATATCAAAAACTAATTAAAATGAATTAAAAATAACCAGAAAAGAGAAAATTCACAAAAAATATCAAATGACAAAATAAAAAATATTAAAAATCAGAAATAGAAACTAGAATTTATTTGGGAAATAATTCAATTGGTCCCATAATTTTTGGATTAAAAATGAGAGAGATATGATTTTTTGAAATAAAAGGAATTTAAGAAAATAAAAACATAAATTATAAAAATGCAAAAAAAGGAGGAGCGTTGGATCTGAGCTCATTAATTGAGCTGGCAGATCACACGCTCATAAGGCGCACGCCTATGGTGGTCTCTGGTCAATGCACGCACAGGGGAAAGAAATAAAAGTCATAACACTAGAGATGATGAAGCTCAGATCGAATCTGGAAACATCATCACACGATCCAGATTTAAACTAGAGATGATGAAGCCACCGGAGCCACCGTCTTCTCCGGTGAGCTTGCAATTTCCGGTGAGATTGCAGAAATTAAAACCTTATCCAAAATGTGCGATCTAAACATCAATAGAAAGCTGGGATGATGTACATCATCCCTGTACCATCCATTTTCATTCTAGATCTCTAGGATTTGAGAAATCAGAAGTTGAAAAATCTGGTGTTCATCATGAACTCAATGAATTGCAAAAATTAAAAGCATAAACAAGATGCCTCTATTGAGAGGACTTCAGCCAACACAAAATCTAAGCCAATAGGTCAATAGATTAGGAGAATCAAAGGAAATACCAGTTGGAATGCAAGTTTGAGTTCTGGTGATTTGAGCTTGAAACCTTGCTTGCTTTATAAAAACAGAAGTTCAATGAAGTGTATGATGAAGCTGAATTCTAGATTTGAATTTTTTTGAAGAAAATGCAATTGCTTCTTTAGTGATGGTTAGGGAAAGATTTCTGCAGCATTTCAGGTTGAAAATTCGTCCAATGGAAGCTCACATGCCATGTATTTATAGCCACTGCCATGCTGAAAGTGTGATTTCAAACTTGCATGAATGAAGGGGGCCTCCATGCATGGGCCTGCACAGGCGCATGGAGGGCCCAATTCCACATGGATTGGCAAGCTGAGATCATGAATGAATGAAATGGACGTGCAATTCTGATGCAATCAGCTCATGCATGGTAATTGAATCAAGTTTTCCCAAAAATGCACTTAAAGTTCTCCTCTTCGAAAATGATATTTGCCAAATCCAAAAGTAGCCATGTGAGTAATGGTTGGAAAGGTTTTTGTATGAGGAACATATGTTATGTTGGACAAAAACTTATTTGAAGTGTGGAATTTTATGAAATTTGAGTTTAAAGTGTGATATGCAAAACATGCCAAGGCAAGGTTTCTAAAATTGGCCAACTTTCAAGCCCTTCTGTTTTGATGATGAAAGCTTCAAATGGAAAAACCTCCAACATTAAAGTTGTATATCTTTTCAAGACAATCAAGATGGACTTAAATTTTGCATCATTTGGATTTTTGATGAAAACGTTATGGGCACTTGAAGTTGGACTTTTTTGGACTTTTAATGCATTTGTCCCAAAAGGACCTATAATGTCTTGCAATATCACATGTATTTCCTTTGAGATTTTGAAATTTTGTTCAACATAACATTTGAATTAGACATCTCAAGCTTTCTAATTCATTTGATCCCACCTCAAAATCATAAAAAATGAATGAGTTATGTCCTTGGGAAGTTGACCCAAAATTAGGGTTTCAGTCAAAATGACCTATAATGTTTTGTAATGGAAGATGGTTTTCCAAGCTTCAAATCAAATTTTGATGAACATAAAAGTTGTTCATATTGTCCTTAAGAACATTTTTTCTTTTGGAACCATCTCCATTTGACCAACACATAAAACGTTAGGTCTCAGTGCATTTCAAAATAGTCAGATTAATTGACTGATCAACTTCTCAAGTCGATGCCTCATATCTTGATGAATTGATGATTGAGGACACTCAAATAAGTTCAAATATGCATGAAATGATGAATTAAAGAACTTCCCTTGATTGTATTTGACCATGGGCTGAGGTTGCTTCATGAGCAAGGCATTGTGATGCACAGATGAATTAGAGTTTCTCTAGGGAACAAACCTCAAATCCTTTGACTTGCCTTGATAAAAAATGATACATTGAGGTACTAGGGAAACACATTTGATGGATGAGAGCTTTGGGGACCATTTCCATGCTTACTATCATCTCTTCTTGACCATGTCTTTGTACCAATGATCTCCTAGAGGCTTTGGACTTTGTGATTGCTCAAGCTACAAACACAAGATGCTAGTGACATATTTTTGTGCTTTTGGTTAGTAAACAAAAAATGAGAAAAGCAATGATATACAATTCAAGCATGCTTGGTGATCTCAAACCACTCACAAGGAGTCCCACCCAAAGGGAAAGGGAACCAAGATGCTCAATGATCCTTGAGGCTATGCAATGCAATGTTATGATGCCGTGAGGGATCTTAGGGACAAAATTAGGGTCTTACAGATGCCCCTATTTAAGGTCATTCTAGCCGGAGAAGTGAAGGTCAAAATCTTCGTCTCGACGGGGTAGAATGGGCTTAAATACTAGCAAAGAGACGAATTTTGGTCCCTAAGAGACCTCATGATGTAGATGTATGCATGCAAATGGTAATACTCTGTGGGGATATGCGTTCACAAAAGAAAGAGAAATTCGGAGAAACTGACAATCCTCATGAGTAAGTCATTCTATGGGACAGAGACTCTAGGACTCTCATGGGGATATGAAAAAGAATAAAAATGCGTGAGCAGGTCACGACTTGAAATTTGGGGGGACAGAATTCCAAAGGGAGTAAATCCAATGGAAAGACATCGAGCTGACTTGAAGGTGCATGTGTTGGGGAATATGCCAACACAGCAAAAATTATCCACTATGGATACTTCGGACAAAAATCCGGACTCAGGTGAGGATAATCCGCTAAGGCACCTCACTAGGGATATCCAAAAAGGACTCTCCTGGGGAAGCAACGGGATGAGGTATTACCGGTTACTGGGTATTAAGCTCAATGAGACATTTGATCTGAACACCGGTATAAGGGCGAGAGATACAACATGCTCAGGAAGAATGAATATCTAAGACCGGTATAAGGGTTAGAGATATCAATCAACCAAATCATCTGAGGAAGACCTAAAAAGGTATATTTCGACTCAGGGAAATCTGACTCCACAGGGGACAAAAGTCATAATAGGGAGCAGAAGGGGAGGAACACCAGGGATACCGGTTACTGGGCATATAATAGGTGACCAACCAAGACGTGAATTGGGGAATACTCCCAAAACATTCATCATCCAAAAAGAGGGCAAAAAGCAAACTCGATTAAGGGATGGACATTCAATTCCAAAACAGGGATACGAATCTTACTCAACTGGGGAAGAACAAAAGGCTTCGACCAAAGAGTGCATGAGATATATTATCTATTACCGTCAAAACGTAGATAATACACTCGCATGGAAGATTATCCACAACCGGTTACTGGGTTAATAAAGGATAAATCGACCGACCAAGAGAAAGGCATCAGGATACCAACACTAGGTACATAATGATGACCAATCAAAGAGAGCAACCAACATTACCGACAACCGGTATGAAAGATGATTTGCTGGGGGATAAATTGTCTAATCATAGCAATTATCCAAAAGAGGAAGGGAATATCAATACCGAATATTGGATAATGATAACCATCAGGGAGGGGATTACATCTACCAGATACTGGGTAGAAAACCACGAAAAAGTAACCGTCATCAACTAGGATGAGCAACAAGGTTAACTCTGCAAAGGGGAGAAAATAGGGTTTACAACTACCGGTACAAGGGTAGAAAACCACAGACTCCGCCGGGGATAAGATGAATGATCACTAATTACTGAGCAATTATTCATTTATACCACGGGGAAGCACAAGAACAGTCACAAGAGGCCAATTTAGGATCAAACCAAAGAGGCGAACTGAATCAAGACTCGTCCTAATGAGGATATAACTCAATAGGGGAACCCATCCCAATATATATGTTGGGAGGAAGCGAAAACAAACCGTCGTCCACGAGGATATAACTCAGTGGGGAGTGTGGAAAGAAAGATGAACACTTTCTGCTTAAGGGGATGACTTTATATATTGAGGGATCAGACGCCGACATCTTGCTTGGGGAAATATATTACTAACTAGCAAGGAGATAACAAGCAAAAGATATATGGCAAATAATGCAATATGAGTATCTGCATGTTTGGAAATATGCACATATGCATGGTTAATGTATGATGAATGCTGACAGACAGACATTTCTAACACAAACAGGCTTCACAGGAATACAAACATCCGGTACTACATCTCAAGCGAGGGCCAAATCACCAGAGAGTGTCCAGTATGCCGGTGTAATACCCCAAAATTTACCCTTCATTTTTCCTGGAAGCATACGCTTTACACCTCATGCATGCATTCATTTTTAGATCATTTAACATTAGATACATTGCATTTCATCATATCAATCAGAATTAGATCCAAGAAACTTTATTTTAAAAAAATAATAAAAAAAAAAAAAATAATAATAATAATAATAATAATAATAATAAATAAATAAATAAAGAAATAAATAAAAGAAAAAATCTCAGACTTGGACCTCTCTCAAAAGCCCACTAAGCTACCAATATTAGGCTATAAATACTAGAGTTTCAGTGAAACAAATATGGATTCTATTCCTATTACCCTGAGGAAAAAGATAGTGAGAGAAGAGCTAACAGAGTTCAGAGCAGCCTCCAAACCCTGAAGGGAACTCAACTGCACATAATCACCTCTGCCTCACATAAACCCTAAAGATTGTTTTGTAAACCTCATGCGTGCAACTCAATTTCAATCAAGCTCTCCAATTAGCTTGGAAGGATCCCTGGGTTTCCCATTCCTCTAACTGTTGTTACTTCGGATCTTTATCCGCGTGGTACTTTTACATTTTTCCCGCATTTTACTGCTTTCCTAGCTGGAAGACCTCGATAGGAGGCAATGTTTTTGTGTGTTTTTTTACAGGTTCCTTCGTCAAGGACTGCCTTTTTGCATGAGTTCACCAAACCCTAACCCTTCATTGATTTTTCTTCTCCTAAACACACGTTTACTCCTTCTACTACAGGCGAGTAAGTCTCCAAAGGTCGAGCATCCGGTAGATTGCGTAGTAACATCGTTCGTCCAAAACCCACTCCATAACCCCGTAGTTAGCCGAACTACGGCTTGCTCTGATTCTCATTCCAGATGAGATACATAGGCATGAGACGCGATGTCTTAGCGAGCACGCATCCCCCCAACCCATAGGTCAGCCGAGCTACGAAGACTCTGATTCTCATATTCAGATGAGATACGTATGCAGTGGATGCGACATCCGCGCGAGTCATTTTCATTTAACCTTTTTTTTTTGGTAAACAGCACAAGATAAACTCACACCCTTTAGACAAGAACTACAAAAGTGGATCCCGTAGAGTACTACAGATGCGTAGGGGTGCTAATACCTTCCCTTCGCATAATCGACTCCCGAACCCAAGATTTGGTCCCGTCTTGTCCTTTCCTTTTTCAGGTTTACTTCGAGCGTTTTCTTTCCCTCCTTTGGGATGAATAACGCACGGTGGCGACTCTTCTGTCATTTTGCTTCGCCGGTTGTTTTTTCGCGCACTGTATTTTTCAGGTTGCTACAGATGGCGACTCTGCTGGGGACACTAAGAAGTTGACCTCTTGCTGGTCCATCTTCCCTAAGCAAGTCCCTCCTAGCTTGTGTGATTTCTTGTTTATTGGGTGTTCATGCTTTTGTATATTTATTTGCTTACCTGCTTGCATGCATCTGGTGTATCTGTTGGATCTGTTTGTTTGTTTGTTGGGATGGGGTGTTCTATGAGAGATAAGCCCATTACCCAGGCTTGAGTGTACACACAGGTTTTAAAGTGGATAATCATGAGGCTTGCGTGGCGTGTTGCTACGTTAAGTCGTTCGTGAAGAACCACACCCAGACGAGGTTTCTTTTGGATATATTATGTCTTACAGGTGTTCCGTAACGGCAGGATGTTCCTCTAGAAATCGTCGACTCTGGTGACCATTTCCCGAGAACTCAGTCGAGGCCTCTCCTCCGAGACGTGATTATGTTAGCTCTGGTGGGCGCATTCTTGCTGCTCAATCTGAGGATCCCGAGACTGGGAACTTGCTATTAGGATGTCCTGTTGAGGGGAGTCAATGGAGGTCTTTTGTCCCGTAATAATACCAAACCTTTAGTGATAAACGTATTATTCGCGACTGAAGGGCTGAAGCTGACGAACTTCTGTTCTTAGAACCTACCAGTGAGGGGCGGGCTAAATTCAGGAAACCTTAACCTCCGACCAACCTGGTTTTCTGGAGTAGAGATCTGATCTTATATTATATTCTTCAGTGGGTTTTCTCTTCAGACAGTGCAACCCGACAGATGTTCAAGCAGATACAACAATCTTGATTTCCATGCCACTGCATTGTATTCACATCATTTTGCATCACATCATTTTGCATTCATAATCATTCACACATGTTTATCCATTTCTGTGGGGTTTATATCTTCTACTTGATTCTAGTCGGAATTTTCTTGGTTCTCATCAACGGCTTAGTCTTTTTTTTACATCGTTTATCTATTGAGAGACTGGAATCAAGGGGGTAGAATACCTTTGGAATTGATAAACATGTCATTGCATTTACATATTCATTAGCATGTCTTGCATAACAGGTACCGCCACAGTGTTCTCAATTTGTTTGGTGTTCCATCAGCAGGGCAGCTGACCCAGGCATTCACCGGTACGGTACCCGAAGGAATCAACAGAGAGCAATGGAAGGTGTACAAGCAGAGCTCGCTGAGATGAGGATCCGCATGACCCAATTCATGGATGTGGTTCAAGGGGTGGCTCAGGGACAGCAAGAGCTCAGACAGATGATGCAGAGGAATCCCGCCGCTACTCAACCAGAGACATTGGATGATCCTCCAGCTGGAGAGGCTAATGGTCCCAATGGACCGGGGCCTATCCTGATCCCACATGTCAACCTTGATCAACAGCTCGTCCATGATGATCAGGTCGATCAATTTGTAGCGGTGTATTCGTCGCTATATGATTTATTGATTAAACCATAAGCAAAGCATACAATGAATTCGAGTCGCCACCGCACTTTTATTTATCCAAAGGACTGGCTAAAAAGCGAACAAAAGCCTAAGAAGTTTTACACGTAGAAAACTAATAAAAAGATCAGAGAGTCTGGGTAAGGGGTAAATTACGCAATGGGAAGGTGTTAGGCACCCATCACGTCCTAGGTACTCCTAGGGAGCCCTTTTCACACTTGTTGTATAAAATTGTTATTTGTTATGAAATATTTATTGTGCAAACATGATTGGGATGATGAGAAAAGAATATACAATTTTTATTGTTTTTGTGTTCGAACGGATGAACCCGTTGCCTACGTACCTCCCATCAAAGGTAAGGATCAAAACGCCGTAGTTCGGCTAAAAGATTTCCAAAAGTTAGTGGATTCAATTTTAAACACAAGCCCTAAGGTCTTACGTTATCCACGGGAGAAAACTCAACCTTATACAAACAACAAGTCCACCATGTGAGAACAACTTCAACTTGCTAGTGAGGGGTTAACCCTATAATAAGCAAGGAAGACTTACAATTCAATCAACTAAGGACAAATAGGTGAGATTAACATCAACCAACTAGGATAAATCAAACCTATGGCTAATGTATGAAAACTTAACAAGAATGGACAAAGCCACAAAAACATTGAATGGGTGAAGTTAATTGATTATGATTATTCACAAAAGGAGGGTCAAAGTATGATTAAGATTGATTCAAAAGAAGTATTATGAAAATGGAGTTTGAAAAAGTCAAGGACTTGGGGTCCAGGTTTTTAATTTAAAAGCATGAAGATGTTTGCACAATATTTATCTCAAGTTTGAAAACAATGTGTGAAAAGGTTTAAGATAAAATGGATGAATGGATGAAGATGGAGTGTAAAACTTCCTAGAAGGTTCACCTCTTGAAATCATATAGAAGATGACTCAAGTGTGTCCTTTGGAATAAGCAATGAGTAATAACAAACAAGCAAAGCAAAAGAGGAAAGTCAACAAAAGCGGATACCGGATGCCAATTACTGGACTTATACCAATCTCCTAAAACAAAACTGGATATCAGAGGCCACTCTATGGACTTATACCAATCTCCTCAACAAAGAAATAAAAAGTGGATACTGGATGCCAATCTATCTGGGCTTATACCAATCTCCAACAGAACGAAGCAAACACTTGGATGTCAGATGCCAATCTATCTGGGCTTACTTTAACCTCCAACATATGATCATGAGAAAACAAATGCCAAATTACATGGACTTACAATTGCATCCTCACACAAATCAAACAAATGCATCAAGCAAAGAGAAGATGAGTGGCCAATGAAATGGTCTTATACTCACTTCCATATCATAGGAACAATGGCCAATGAATGGTCTTACAATTGTCCTCAATGGGCAAACAACAAAGATATGTCATAAAGACAAATAAAATGATCATGCACTAATGAGCAATAAATGATGATAAATGCACAAAGCATGCAAGCAGACATGTACAAATGAACTAAGTAATCAATCAACCAAAGTCATTCAGCACACACTATAACCAAACAATGAGGCTCATACAAAGGGTAAAGCATTGAAGCCAACTGGAGTAGGATTAATGATGCTCTTAACCTTGACATTGAGAGCCAAGGTGAAGCAGATGAAAGGATATGAGGGGTGTGCCTCATCACTCTTATCCCTGGTCAGGGAGAGCATTGAATATCAGAAAGTGTGGGAGTTCAGAAGGTAGGAACTCTCTCCACAAGTTAGACTCTATAGATCTTGGGTTTTTACTCACTATGCATCAACACATGTGGTGTGAGCAAGGTGAGCGACACACAGAATAGTAGGAGATAGGTTACATATCTCTTGGATTCTACCAATTGCCTTATTTAAAGGACTTTTCCTGCTTGGGACAAAAGTAAACAAGCACAAACATCACCTCTTAAGGAGGACTTCAGACAGTTGCCTGGCCAAGTAACAGGCCAGGTCTTCCAGACTACATGAAGAAAAGAGATTCTACCTCAATGCAAATGCTATCAAGCAAAGCAAAGCAAGTTCTTAAAAGAACTGAGCAACTAATGGTACCTGAAACCAGTCAAACAAAATCAGTATACAATTCAAACTCAAAACCAATATAAGATAAGGATCAACAGTCAACACAATCAGTCAAATGTGCAATGCACATAGCTCAAAGCATATGAGCTAAGCATCCTACAAAGCAAACAAGTTAGTTCATGATAATCAATCAAACTTAATCAACTGCATAAGTCTCCTTAAGGCATTTGCTTCTTATCCTGAAAAAACAAACTCAAACATGAGCAACAAGACCACTAGGACAAGCCTAGGGTCAAAAAGAAATAAGAAATCCAAAACAGCAAGTGAGAGCTATCCAAAATCAAGTTCAAACAATTAAGAAACAAACCCAAGTGGTTTCATGTTCATATCATTCATCATTATCATTTCACAAACAAATTAGGTCAAGGCATGTCATATAGAACCTCAAAGAAGTCAACATAATGATTCAACTCAAATCCAATCACAAAAAATTCAATAAATCCTCAAATAATTCATGCTCAAACATCATCCATAACATGATAAGCATACCAAATTTCAGCTCATTTGGATCAAAGGAAGTAGGTCAATGAAAATCAGAAAGTCAAAGCAAGTTCAAGCAAACTCATACAAAGCAACAAAACATGCACCAACTTCAATAAATCATAAAACAGTGACAACATATGATAAATGAGTGGGACCAAAACCATGACAAACTTTAAGATGTCTACAATTTACATGTCAAATTTTAGATCCATCCAATAATGCATGAAGATTTCACAAGTCAAATAACATCATGTGTCACAAGGGGTCAACAATTTGGTCAAACAGGGGAGAAATTATCAAACAAATAGGAAATGCCATCAATAATTCCAGAAAAAATCACATGTATTCTCAACATCCACAAGTATATTCATGCAAAAATCCAGACCATTTTGATTTCAATAAGCATGGTAATTAAAATCATGAAATTGGACATGAATGGTGTGACACAAATTGTCACACCCCTATTCAAAAAATCTTATCTCCACAACCAGCAATGATAAATTCACAAACTCTACACCAAAATCACCATGAACATGTCTAGTTTAAGCACAAAAAAGTTCAGTCTCATTGGATTAAGTATCATTATTTCACAAGCAAAATGGTGAAGCATAGGCAAAATGGATACACATGAACAAACCCTAGCACATTTTAAAATTCACACATGCAAAAAATCTGGAAAAAACATCATAATAAACTAGAGATCAAGAGGAGCATTTCACAAAAAATCCCAGCAAATTTGGACAAATAATGAGTGACTTATGATTTTTTGAAGATTGGCATATCAAATGAAATAAATATTGAAATAATGAAATGATTTAAATAAAATGAAAACCGGCAGTGGCAAACTTGTAATATTGAGACTCACTAAGTGAAACGCCGCGTTTCACTTAGTGAGGTGGCGTCCTCTGATACGCTACATGGCCAAGAACACGGGAAGCTCATGCAAACTCCAATTCCAAAGATCAAACACGCATATGGCATGGGAATTTTAGGGTTCTAACGCGTTCATCATCATTTTTTCCAGCAAGAACAAATCGTGACCAAAATCAAAAACCCATATACCAATGTGTTCATCTCACAGAGTACATCAACAATCCAAAGCTCATTAACCCTAATTTAAACTATCAAGAGAGAAAAAAGCAAAAACATATTTGACAACCAAACTTAAACTCAATGTATCTCTCTCAATAATCAACCATTTGCCACGATTCAAGTTGCATTGTACTCAGCATAGCAAGATCTTTCTAAAGCATAGCATGATTTTAAGAATGGCTAGGTTCGAAATTTTACCTAGCTTGAAGAACAGTGATGATTTGGTGGTTCTTTGGTCGTGCAAAGTATAAACAGAAGTTTCTTGATGCTCCAGATGATGAATGGATGAGTATTGGAAGTTCAGTTGCCTTGCTTCTAGTTCCAAATTCGAGCTGCCATGGAAGAGAGCTCAATGCAACAGTGTGGATTCTTTGCTTACAGTGATGAAAAGGTACTTGCTAAAGCTTCCAAAAGGATGGTGAATGATGAATCAATGGATAGTAGCACAAGTTCCTTTGAGATTTTCATAAAAAAAGTTCAGATGAAGAATCGAGTATTTTGAGAGAAAATGAATTTGGATCTGTTTTGGCAAAGTGTGGCTAGGGTTTTCTATCAGAAAATCAACAATATATACTCTGTTTTACATCCTTAAGTTTGGTTAATTGAGTGGTAATCACAATTTGCTTAATGAAGTGTTTTGATACTTTGCTAAAAACCACTCAAGTTGCATGGGGTGCATGAGCTACAGTGTGAAATATGGGCCTAAACCATCTCCAAATGTGATTTTTAATCATTTGCAATTGGTAAAATATGTGGATAAAGGTTAATTTGAGAGTTCATTTTTCACCCCTCTCTTTTTAAATTCAAGCCACTTGAAAAAGGCCATTTTGATTGGAAGGTTTTTGGTGAATTGTGATGAAGGATTTGGATAGAGCACATCAAATATGACTTGTAGCAAAAAACCTCACTCAATTTGGCCAAGTGGTTTGGAAGATATGCCACTTTGAAGTTCAAAATTTTTTGAGAATGATTTGATCATAACTTGCCAACCATAAATGAGAAATGAGTGTTCTTGGACTTTTTGGAAATGGGAGAACAAGATCTTCAACTTTCATGTTGGACAAAAATTCATTTGAAGCTTGTATGATGAAGTAATTTTGAGGAGAAGAACTTTCCATTTTTGGCAAATTCCAATTACAGGTCAACTTTCTATTTTTGGAAATTTCTTGTCTGACTTCAAATTCTTCACTGTGGATGTTTGACATGTTATATGAGGCTTATATGGACATGAATGTGACCTCTCAGACCAATTCCCACCATCAAATCACTGATTAAATGCACAGTTGACCACAATTGACTTTGCTAGGGTTTTGGTTGACTGAACCATGTTCTGATGAATTCCAAGCCCTAACCACTTGAGATCTTGATTCAAAATGATGTCACAACCCATATGAACTCTTGATGAATGATCATGGTGCCCAAATTCTTCAAGAATGGCCACCATCTATTGCTCAATGGCTGATTTGACTGTTTTGACCTAGCTTGCTTCATCTGCAAGTAACATGGTTAGATGACAATATTTTTGTACTTTTGGTTAATAGACAGATGAAAAGCAATGATATACAAATGTAATACATGCTTGGTGATCAAGAACCACACTCACAAGATAACCCAACCACTAGGAGGGAGGCAAAGGTGCACAAAGATCCTTGAGGCAATGATATGGTATGATATGATGCCATGAGGGATCTTAGGGGACAAAATTGGGGTCTTACAGATGCCCCTATTTAAGGCCATTCTAGCCGGAGAAGTGAAGTTTAGAAATCTTCATCTTGACGCGGTAGAATGGGCTTAAATAACAGTAATGAGACAAATTTTGGTCCCTAAGAGACCTCATGATGTAAATGTATGTATGCAAAAGACACACACTCTGTGGGGGATACAGTTCACACAGAAGAAAAGACGATCCATCGGAGTAATGCACTCAACAGGAACAGAGACTCCAACAAGACTCTTATTGGGGATAGTAAAAGAAAAAGAATGCGTGAGCAGGGCACGACTTCAAATTGGGGAAAAACAAAACTGACACCGCGTGAACAAGACACGACTCTGATTAGGGTAATAACAGAAATCAGACTGGAGACCTCACTGGGGAGTGAAGGACTCGCACTAGGGAAAAGAAAATCCAAAGGAAAAACATCCATTGGAGAGACACAAGCTGACTCCTGGGAAGAAGCAATAGGAAGCTCCACTGGGGGAGTACCAAAGAAATGAGGTGTTACCGGTATAAGGGTAACAAACTCAGGAAGAATGAATATCTAAGACCGGTATAAAGGTGACAGATATCAATCAACCACACATCTGAGGAAGACCTGGAAAAGGTACATAAACTCAGGAAAAATCTGACTCCACAAGGGACCAAAGTCATAATAGGGAGCAGAAAGGAAGGAACACCAGGGATACCGAGGTATATAATAGGTGACCGACCAAAGCGTGAATTGGTATATATGCCAAAACACTCATCATCCGAAAGGAGGGCTTGAAAAAAGCAAATCGACTTACAGGATGGACATCCGAATCCACAACGGGAAAACGAACCTTACTCAGCTGGGGACACAAACCCAAAGAGTGCATGAGATATAATATCCATTACCGGCAGACCGTGGATAAGAAAACTCGCATGAGATATATTATCTATTACCGTCAAAACGTAGATAATAAACTCGCATGGTAAGAAACACCAGAGATACCAAGGTATATAATAGGTGATCTACCGAACACGTGGATTGGTATATATGCCAAAACACACATCATCCGAAACACAAACTGGTTAAAGGATGGATATTCGATTCTACGAAGAATACGAATCTTGCTCAGCTGGGGAAAATCAACAAAGGATTCCAACTACAGAGCGCATGAGACATATTATTCATTACCGGCAGACCGTGAATAATATACTCGAAAGGAAAAGACACTGGAGATACCGAAGTATATAATAGGTGACTAACCAAAAAGAGAGACAATCGATACCAAGCATCCGGGTAAACGAAAGATAACTCAAAGGGATAAATTGTAAGCATCCGGCAATTATCCAACAATAAAGATTCGATTCCGCAAAGGGAAATAACGAAACTTACTCGACCAGGGAAACACAAAAGGCTTCGACTGAAGAGTGCATGAGATATATTATTCATTACCGGCAGACCGTGAATAACATACTCGCATGGAAGATTATCCACAGCCGGTTACTGGGTTAAAAAAGGATAAATCAACCGAAAAGAAAAGGCATCGGGATACCAAACTAGGTATATAATGATGACCAATCAAAGGGAACAATCAACATTACCAACACAAGGGTAAATGAAAGAAGACCCGCTGGGGATAAATTGCAAGCATCCGACAATTATCCACAACTGTAACACAAGGCACAAACTCCGCTGGGGAGAAACATTAATACTTGGGATTTACAACTACCGAATACGGGGTAGAAGACCACAAACTCAACTGGGGATAGAAATCACCACAGGGAGACACCAACTCTGTTAGGGATAAAAACCACAACAACAGAAATCCACTTATAATCAGTACGAACCACAAAGGTTACTTCTGTAAGGGGAAAAGAGATAGGACTTACAACTACCGAATACGGGGTAATAGCCATACTCTGGTGAGGATAACCACGAATTAGGGTTTACATCTACCGAATAAGAGGTAGAAAACCAAAAAACTCTGCGTGGGGATAGAACAAATCACAAATCCGCACGGGAAACCAAAATAAGGTTTATAACAAATCACAAACTCTATTGGAGAGTAAGAAACAGGATTTACGACTACCCCCTACTAGGTAGAAAACCAACAATTCCTGTCGAGGAATAAAAGGTATATAACCGCCAATTCCGCTGAAAAGGCAAAGAAAATAGGACTTACAACTACCGGTATAAGGGTAGAGGCCCGAAAGACTCCGCTGGGGAACAACCCACTGGGAAGCACGAGACAGTTGACAAATAGCCAATCCGGGAATAATCCGAAAAGACAGACTGAATCAAAAGATGTCCTAATGAGGATGTAACTCAAATAGGAAAATCCATCCCAATATATATGTTGGGAGGAAACGGAAGAAACCGTCATCCACGAGGATATATCTCAATGGGGAACTGCAGAAGGAAAGACAACAGACACTTTCTGCTTATGGGGCTGACTCTATATGGAGAGATTTAACACCCGACATTCGCTAGGGGAGATCTATTGGGGATCTGCACCACCATAGCAAGGAACAATCAACAAGAGATATATGGCGAGAAATGCAACATGAATATCTGAATGTTTATGAATATGCATGAATATGCGTGATTTATGTTTGATGAATGCTGACAAAACAGACATATCTAACACAAACAGGTCCAGGAATCAAACGTCCGGTACTATACTTCCAGGGGAGAACCAACTGGAAAGCCAATCTGCGGAGATCTACATGTTGTAAAGCAATAGATCTGCGGGTACTGCTGGGGGCAGAGGATCAGAGATATCAGGAAACGCCAAATATCTGAATGATGGATCAGCAAACAACCCAATCAGGGTACAGAAAGTCACAACGGGCAAAACAGCCACTAAGACGAATCTGTCGGGGAACAAGAGAAAATCTCGAAGAACCGCAGGGGATCTCAGCATCAACTGAGAAACAAAAGCTTTGCAACTCCAAACAACTCCGGGGAACAACCCACTGAAGGAAAAGAACATCATCTAAGTAGAATCCAACTGCATAAGCAACTCTACTGGGGAAAACTGCTGCTGGAGAAAACCGAGTCTTCAACAACACTCTGCTTGCAATTATGCTGGGGAACAACCCCATCACAAGATCTGGAGAAAGAAGATACAACCAAACCAGGAATATGAACCAATGTCTTACCTGTTGGAGATCATGCCACCTTTGGGAGAGCACTGAGATATCTTTGAGTATCCTTTCAACCTTGTGAATATTCACTTTGTTTAAAACAACAATTTTTTTTTTGAAAAATTTATTTGTTTAAAACAATGACATTTTATCAATTAAAACATGCAAAACATTTGTTGAATTGAAACAAATAAGAGTGCAAATAATTGGATAAAAGCTCAAATTCATTTGATGGAATGGTAGCCTGCAAATGGCAAGACTCCATAGATCTGTACAAATTTGAAATCAGTGATATATATTGGAAGAGGGCTACATTGAACATAATGATCCTTTCTCTACCAATTTGAATCTCGATGTATTCGAAGCTTCAGTTTGATGACGAATCGAGAGTCCTCTGACGAAATGACAACTGTGGAACAGAAAGTCTTGTCAGGATGCAGTTACTTGCCAAATCCCTAATTTTTGCCTAGATTGCCCCAGAGTGAGGTACTCAATCTAGCGGGATGCAAATATTCTTTTTTTTTTCAAGTCTCTAATTTTTGCCTGGATTACCCTTGCAGGTTCTCCACCGAGACGCTCATTTTTGCCTAAGCCGCCCTTTCGGGTTTTCAACTTAGCGAGCTATTCTGTTTTTTCATTTGCATATACTTCTTTTTTTTTTAGGCAAAGTATTTCTTGACTGCATCTGAATTCACAGGACGAGTGAAATCCTCCCCATCCATTGTTGTAAGCATCAAAGCACCGCCTGAAAAGGCTCTCTTAACAACATATGGACCCTCGTAGTTTGGAGTCCACTTGCCCCTGGAATCGGGCGCGAAAGACAAGGCTTTCTTGAGCACGAGGTCACCTTCTCGGAACACACGAGGCTTGACCTTCTTATCGAATGCTTTCTTCATTCTCTGCTGATATAACTGACCATGACACATGGCAGTTAACCGCTTCTCTTCAATCAAATTCAGTTGGTCATAACGACTCTGAATCCATTCAGCATCAGTCAACTTGGCTTCCATCAAGACTCTCATTGATGGGATCTCCACCTCTACTGGGAGAACAACTTCCATGCTGTAAACAAGAGAGAAAGGGGTTGCCCCTGTTGAAGTGCGTACAGACGTACAATATCCATGCAAAGCAAATGGCAGCATCTCATGCCAATCTTTGTACGTGACAGTCATCTTCTGGATAATCTTCTTGATATTCTTATTAGCAGCTTCAACAGCCCCATTCATCTTGGGTCTGTAGGGAGAGGAATTATGGTGTGCAATCTTGAATTCAGCGCACAACTCATCCATCATCTTATTATTCAGATTAGATCCATTATCAGTAATGATCCTCTCTGGCACACCATAACGGCAAATCAGCTGGTTCTTGATAAACTTCACAACCACCTGCCTGGTTACATTCGCGTACGAAGCGGCTTCAACCCATTTGGTGAAGTAATCAATTGCTACGAGAATAAATCGGTGTCCGTTGGACGCTTTCGGCTCAATCATGCCGATCATGTCAATTCCCCACATAGAGAAAGGCCATGGTGATGAAATCACATTCAGAAGTGTCGGAGGAATATGAATCTTATCCGCATAAATTTGACACTTGTGACATTTCTTCACATACTTGCAACAGTCAGACTCCATTGTCAGCCAATAGTAGCCTGCTCTCAACATCTTCTTAGCCATGGCATGTCCATTGGAATGAGTACCAAATGAACCCTCATGGACCTCAGTCATCAACAGGTTTGCTTCGTGTCTATCCACGCATCTGAGCAAAACCATATCAAAATTTCTCTTATACAGCACTTCACCACTGAGGTAGAAACTGCCTGACAACCTTCTCAAAGTTTTCCTATCTTTCACAGATGCCCCAGGCGGATATACCTGGTTCTGGAGGAAATTCTTGATATCAAAATACTAAGGTTTGTCATCTTTCACTTCTTCGATTGCAAATATGTGAGCTGGTCTGTCCAAGCGCACCACAGTAATGTTGGGGACATCATTCCACCATCTGACCACAATCATGGAAGCAAGCGTAGCAAGAGCATCTGCCATCCGATTATCCTCTCGAGGAATATGATAAAATTCAACTTCTGTGAAGAATGTTGAAATTCTCCTTGCATAATCTCTGTATGGGATGAGACCTGGTTGATTCGTCTCCCATTCTCCCTTGATCTGATTAACAACCAGGGCCGAATCACCATACACATCAAGATACTTGACTCTCAAATCAATGCATTCTTCAAGTCCCATAATACAGGCTTCATACTCCGCCATATTATTCGTGCATTTGAAAGTTAGCCTTGCTGTAAACGGAATGTGTGAACCTTGAGGAGTAATGACCACTGCTCCAATTCCATTTCCATATTGATTAACAACGCCATCAAACACCATCGTCCATCTGGAACCAGGTTCCGGACCTTCATCAAGTGTAGGCTCATCGCAATCTTTCATCTTCAAATACAGAATTTCCTCATCCGGGAAGTCATACTGAACAGCCTGATGATCTTCGATCGGCTGGTGCGCTAAATGGTCAGCCAAGATACTACCTTTGATAGCCTTCTGAGCTCGATACTCAATATCATACTCAGACAACAACATCTGCCAACGGGCAATCCTCCCAGTTAAAGCAGGCTTCTCGAAGATATACTTAATTGGATCCATTCTGGATATCAACCAAGTTGTATGATTTATCATGTACTGGCGCAAACGCTTAGCAGCCCAAGCCAAGGCACAGCACGTCTTCTCAAGCGTAGAGTACCGAGACTCACAATCAGTAAACTTCTTACTGAGGTAGTATATAGCAAATTCCTTCTTCCCCGATTCATCTTGTTGACCGAGTACACAACCCATCGAGTCTTCAAGAACTGTCAAATACATAATCAGAGGTCTTCCTTCCACAGGCGGAGACAATATCGGAGGTTCAGACAGATATTCTTTAATACTGTCGAAAGCTTTCTGGCAATCCTCGGTCCAATCATGAGACTGATCTTTCTGGAGGAGCTTGAATATCGGCGCACATGTGGCAGTCATGTGGGATATAAATCTGGAAATGTAATTCAAGCGGCCAAGAAAACCTCGGACTTGCTTCTCAGTTTTGGGTGCAGGCATCTCTTGTATTGCTTTGACCTTTGCAGGATCAACCTCAATACCTCTTTCACTTACCACAAAACCCAACAATTTGCCGGAACGGACTCCAAATGTACATTTGTTCGGATTCAGGCGAAGTTTAAACTTCCTCAAACGCTGAAAAAGCTTCAACAAATGCTCGACATGTTCAACCTCCGTTCGGGACTTAGCAATCATATCATCAACATAGACCTCTATCTCCTTGTGCATCATATCATGAAACAAGGTAGTCATAGCTCGTTGATACGTGGCTCCGGCGTTCTTCAAACCGAAGGGCATCACTCGATAACAGAATGTTCCCCAAGGTGTGATGAATGTTGTCTTCTCCATATCCTCTGGCGCCATCTTGATTTGATTATATCCGGAAAATCCGTCCATAAAGGAAAAGACTTTGAATTTGGTTGTATTGTCTACCAACATGTCAATGTGTGGTAGAGGAAAATCGTCTTTAGGACTAGCTTTATTCAAATCTCTATAATCAACGCACATACGGACTTTTCCGTCCTTCTTAGGAACAGGCACAATATTGGCCACCCATTGAGGATATGTAGAAGTCACCAGAAACCCCGCATCAATTTACTTCTGAACTTCCTCTTTAATCTTCACTGCCATATTTGGATGAGTTCTTCTGAGCTTCTGCTTCACAGGCACGCACTCAGGCTTCAAAGGCAGGAAATGTTGCACAATATCTGTATCCAAACCCGGCATATCTTCATAGGACCAAGCAAAGATATCTGAATATTCTCGTAGCAAACTGATCAAATCTTCCTTGACAGACCCTTCAAGAAGTGCCCAAATCTTCACCAGGCGAACACAATCCTCAGACCCCAAGTTGACTGTTTCCAAGTCTTCGAGATGCGGCTGAATGATCTTCTCTTCGTGCTCAAGGAGACGGGTAATCTCATCAGGAATCCCTTCAACATCATCTTCCTCTGCCTCAAATACAGGGAATTCAAAGTTGGGAGATGGCGTTGGATCATTATGTTCAATGGGTTTTAGGATCAACCTGCATAATGATTTTGGTTAATGAAAAAAACTTCAGAATTTAAACAAACAAGCCATTATGCAAATGAAAAAGATTGCTTTTATTCTTGTTTTTAAGGGTTTTTTGTGATCACTGATTTCATGCAGAAGCAAAAAGTGAAAACAAAGGAAAAACAAATGTTTAACAATGCATTAATTGAATGAAAACATCATTGTATATATGCTCTGCCAACAATGTCATCACTTCTCCTTTTGGCATGGGAGAAGGGTTTTAAACAAAGTGAACAATTACTCTGATCTATGGATGACTGTAGGAACATCTACAGCGACCCAATTGTGGCAGACACCACCAGGAATAACGAAGTTGTTCACGTCCTCTGCATCCTCTTCTAAGATAGCAGCAGCTTCCTCTTCAGGTTGATCAGTATGGATGAATCCTCCACTTGTGAACAAACCTTTCTCATTACATGCCCCAGAACAGTAGCCAATGCCAGCCCGGGATCTATTATCTTCAAGTTCAATCACCTTCCCTAGTCCAGCAACTGCACCACATTCAATGGCCAGCTTCGCATCACGGTAGGAAGTGAATGAAGGAGACTTCTTCTCGATTGGTTCATCCATAGATAAAGCTTGGAATGGCGTTCCAATTTCATCCTCAGCGTCAATGTACGAGAAAGAAGACAGATGGCTAACCAGGAGAGCCTTTTCTCCCCCTACTACAACCAGTTTCTTATTTTTGACAAATTTCAACTTCTGGTGTAGGGTGGATGTCACGGTGCCAGCCTCGTGAATCCATGGTCTGCCTAAGAGACAGCTATAAGATGGGTGGATATCCATTACCTGGAAGGTAACCTGGAAATCACTTGGTCCGATTTTGATAGGGAGATCAACTTCCCCAATCACGGTCTTGCGCGACCCATCAAAAGCTTTCACAACGACCCCACTCTGCCTCATAGGAGGACCTTGATATGACAATCTAGAGAGTGTGGATTTTGGCAATACATTTAGGGATGATCCAGTGTCCACCAGCACATTGGACATTGCATCAGATTTGCAATTCATGGAGATATGTAAAGCCATGTTGTGGTCTCTTCCCTCCTCAGGGAGATCAACGTCACAAAAGCTCAAAGTGTTGCAAGCGGTAATGTTTGCAACGATACTATCAAATTGCTCAATGGTGACGTCGTGATCAACGTACGCCAGGTCCAAGACTTTCTGCAGAGCCTCCCTATGGGGTTCTGAATTCAGCAGCAGGGAAAGAATGGAAATCTTGGATGGCGTTTGTAGAAGCTGGTCTACAACGTTGTACTCACTCTTTCTGATGAGCCTCAGCATCTCATCAGATTCTTCATCTACAATGCCACTCGGGCCAACTGAAGAAACGGGAGTCTTTTGTACAGAGGAAGATGGTTTGGCAACATCATGTGCCTGATTCTGAACATTAACAGCGGTCCCAACCGGACGCTCAACAGATTCAGAAGCAACAGCCTTAAGAGGCGCAGAAAACACACGACCACTTCGGGTCAACCCACTTACATCAGCGACGTTGGTCACGGAAGTTGAAGGTAAAGGCACTTCTACCCCATCTTGCACAGCAACAGGGTTGTATCTGAAGGGAACAACTTTGTCAGATGAATAGGGCACAGGGCCTGCCGGTTTAATGACCAAAGAAGGGGAAGCCTTCGGCTTGCTGCTATTGTAACGAATAACAACAGGCTCAGGCAACTTGAATACTGGAGATATCACATTAATCTCAGGCTCGACTTTATCAACATTGCGATTCTGCAGAATCTCAATGGTACCCTCATTCAACAGCTTTTGAAGTTCTCTTCGTACTTGATCGCAACCCAAGCGGTTAACCGAACAGACGCGGCACTTGTCGTGGTTATGCTCCAAGTAGCTGTACTGACACAGCAAACGATGTAATTCAACCAACGACTGCCTGATGTGGCTGTCGCATCACGCGAAAAACCGGCGGGAAAAGAAAGAAACAACAGAGCCGCCACCGTGCGTTATTTATCCCAAAAGAGGGAAAGGAAACGCTCGAAGTAAACCTAGGGAAAGAACATGGTCTTGCGACCAAAGAGGATGGGTTCGGGAGTCGGTTATGCGAAGGGAAGGTATTAGCACCCCTACGCATCCGTAGTACTCTACGGGATCCACGCACACTAGAAAGGAAATTGGTTGCTAAACACTACTCAAATATTCACACACACTGGCTGAAAGAAAGGAAAGAGACTGACTGAAACTGAACTCGGCAGGATGTCGCATCCTGGGCCTACTTAGTCTATCGGGCATAGACATCAGAGTCGAAGTAGTTCGGACTGGGGAAACGACACATGCTCGCTAGGATGTCGCATCCTGTGCATACGTATCTTCTCGGACGAGAGAAGAATCAGAGCATTCGTAGCTCGGCTGACACGCACACAAACAAACAAGACACAGGCAAACGTGGAGCCTGAATGCCAATCACTGGACTTACATCAGCATCCGAACCAAACACACACAAGAGGGCAAACATGGAGCCCGACTGCCAATCACTGGACTTACATCAGCATCCGAACCAAACACACGCACACTGGAACCCAAATGCCACTCGATGGACTTACATCAGCTTCCAAGCACACAACAACACAACAAGTTAATAGGGAGTCGGGGACTCGAGCCTATAACTGTCAAGCAACATACACAAGAAAGAAAAAAGGGCGCCCGGAGAGATCAGCTCAATCTCCTGCCTACATACTTCATCTGGTATGAAGATCAGGACGATGTAGTTCCCCTACGCGGGGATAAAGGACTAGCCTAACCAGATAACAGAGGGAGACACAACTAGGGAGACTACGACTCGAGCCTAGATGTCGTCATGCAAAATCAACCCTAAGTTATGGTTTCTAGCTAAATGGCACAAGGGCCAACCTATCCTGGACAGGCACAGGAAAAAGCAAGGTCTCAATTGCAACTAGGGCAAGAGAAAGGGGATATCTCAATCACAACAGGGGTGAGAGAAAAGAATTAGTGTTAGTGGTTAGTCAAACTCGACAAGACATCGCATCTCGTGCCTACGTATCTCATCTGAACATGAGAATCAGAGTTGCCGTAGTTCGGCCTAACAACTCTAAACATGGCTCACACAGGGAGCAAGCCACACAGACTTGACTTTGCACAAGGGCAAATCAAGCACAACCTATCTTGCACAAGGGCAAGTCTAAGCTAAACCTAAAGAGGCAAAGCAAACAGGCAATCACAATCACAAAAAAACACACTCTATATGCATACAAGAGGCTCAAGCAAAAGGTTAGGCACTAGGGCCAACTGGAATAGGGTAAAAGGTGCTCTTAACCTTGCCATTGAGGGGCTAAGGTGAAGCAAATGAAAGGTGAGTGAAGATAAGACTTCACAGCTCTTATCCCTGGCCTGGGAGAGCTCAAGACATGAATGTGTGGGTTCAGAAAGTGGGAACCCTTCTACACATTTAAAACTGACTCAACTGTACAATTGTACAAGATCTTGGGTTTGTATCCGCAATGCATCAACACAGTGGTGTGAGCAAAGCGGATGACACACTGAATAGTGGGGGATAGATTGCATATCCCTACCTTCCACCAATTGCCTCTTCACTTAGGAGGACTTTGACTCTATGCAAGGACAAAGTTAAACATCCACAAACATTGCCTCTTAAGGAGGACTTCAGACAGTTGCCTGGCCAAGTAACAGGCCAGGTCTTCCAGACTACATGAAGACAAAGAGACATACCTCAATGCAAATTGCTTATACAAGCAAAGCAAAGCAAAAAGTTCACAAGGAACTAAAAGCAACTAAAGTACCTGAAATCAGTCAAGCACAGTTAGTATACAAGTCAGACAAAACAAAAATGAAGCAGACATCTACCAGTCCACACAAGCAAGTGGATGTGCAAGGCACAAAGCTTAAGGCATGTTAGCCAAACTAACTACAAAACAAACAGGTTAGACAATGATACTTGAGTAAGCTCAATCAAAAGAATTGGTCTTAATGGCCATTTGATGGTCAACCTGAAATCACAAGCTCAAAGTGAGTAGCAGGACCACTAGGACAAGCCTAGGGTCAAAAAGGAATGAAAAAGTCAAAACAGCAAAAGGCAAGTATCCAAAATCATGTTCAAACAATTAAGAAACAAAACCAATTGGGTTCACATTCATATCAATCATCATCATCATTTCATGAACCATTTAGGTCAAAGTATAGCAAATAGAAGCTCATAGAAGTCAACAGCAAGACTTAACTCAAAAGCAATCTTAAACATTTCCAAAAATCACCAAATAAATCATGATCAATCACAACCCATAGCATGGTAAGCATGTCAAATTTCATCTCATTTGGACAAGTGGAAGGCAGTCAATGAAAATAAGAAAGTCAAAGCAATTTTGAACATGTTCAAAGAAGTCAACCAAACATGCATCAACTTAGAAAATTCATAAATCAGTGATAGCATATGATAAATGAATGGGATCAAAACCATGGCAAAGATGAGGATGTCTAGTTATCTCATGTAAAATTTCATGTCCATCCAATAAAGTATGAGAATTTCACAAATGAAATAGGAACAAGTGTCACAAAAAGTCAACATATGACTAGACAGGGAGAAAATCTCAAACAATTAGGAAATGCCACAAATAAATCCAAGAAAATTCACATGTAAACTAGACATACAGGAGTAGGTTCATGCAAAATATCAGATCAATTGGAGGTCAAGAAGCATGGTAATGAAAATCATGAAGTTGGTCATCAATGGTGTGACACAAATTGTCACACCCTAATTCAAAAAATCATATCTCACAAACCACAAATGATAAATTCACAAACTTTATACCAAAATCACCATGAATGTGTCTAGTTTAAGCACAAAAAATTTGGGAGCCATTGGATACATTCTCATTATTTCACAATTGATTTGGCAAAGTGTACAAAATTTGGTCACATGTCACAAACCCTAGCACCATTTAAAATTCGACCATGAAAAAATTCTGGAAAATATATGACAAAAAACTAGAGATCAAGATGGACACAACACAAAAAATCCCATTAAATTTGGATTAAAAATGAACAAGTTATGATTTTTGTAAGTTTGAGTGATTAAATGAAATAAAAATTGAAAATTAAATGGATTAATGGAATAAATAAAGAAACAATGGGGGGGGTCAACGCCCCGGTCAACGCGCCCAGTAGCAGCGCTCCTTTTTAAATATATATTTTAGAAGGCATTTAATAATTGAATTGGCATCGCGCCCCAGTGGTAAAATATTTGGTATTTGAAGCAAGGGTCTGGGGTTCGAATCCCCCTCGCCCCAGGCCTTTTGGAATTTAATTTAGAAACAAGGCAAGGCAGCAGAAAAACCAATTACAGTAGCCAGCATAAACACATTACAGTAACAACCAGGTTGAATTTTTTTCTTCTATTTTTTTTTCAAATTAAAATGTAAAAACACCAATATGTGCATCTAAACATGTTCAAACCTAAACCAAACTCCATTAATCCCAAATCATGCTAAAATGGACAAATCAAGTAAAAATGTAAATGAACATCAAATTTGGATTTCAAATTTCTTTCTCGATTCTCAACCGTTTCCTTCGATTCAAAGCACAGTAAGCTCATGGCAAAAAGATCTACAAGATGTAGTTCATGATTTTAGAAATAGAGAGATTTGATATCTTACTTGATTTTGAAGAAATGAGTGAAACAGTTGTTGTTTTGATGTTATGAGCTCAAACAGATGTAGACTTATGCTCTAAATGATGAATGGTGAAGATGCTTGGGCTTGAAACAGCTTGAAATAGGTTTAACCAAACTTTGCCATTGATGATGCTTTACAAAAACAGTCCCCAAAACCCTCTTACAGATGAAGAATGGTGATGAAAATAGGTTCAAAAGGTTGTATGGATGTTGTTTTAGGCAAGGCAAGGCTTAGTCCTTTGGAAGTTTTTTTTTTTGGCAGATTTTGAGAAATGGCCAAGAATGAGTTTTTGCATGAGTGAAGTTCTGTGGTTTTTTGGCAGCAACTAGGGTTACTAAGTGACAGAAAATCATCTCCTAAAATTCTGTTTTAGAGTACAAAGCATGGCTCATGAAAGTATGGATAGGTATGGTTGCAAATTGTACTTTTTCTCCAAAATCAAGCAAGCAAGCATGGCCTTTGTTTTGCTGATTTTTTAGGCTGCAAATGAGGCTTCAAATGACAGTAAATGATGCATAATGCTGCTGTCCTTTTGAGGTACAAGGCATGGTATGAAGTAGCATGGTTTAGCATGATGAAAGTGTCCTTTTTTTTGCAAATTCCAAGCAACTAAGCAATGATTCACATGTGCTGCATAATTTGAGCTTGCAAACACACTTAAAATGATATTTATGAGCTGTTCCAATTGGCCAAATGTTGAAAAAATGTTTGAGTCAAAAAGTCAACTCTTGGTCAAACTTACATTTAAATGAAAAAGGTCAAAATATGCCATTTTGATTGGTGAAGTTTTGGCTCATGAAATTTATATTTTTGGAAAGAGGGGATCAAATGTGACTTGTAGGAAAAAACCCCACCAAAATTGGCCAAACGGTTTGGGAGATATGGCCCTTTGAAGTTCAAGATTTTCTGAAATCGATTCGATCATAACTTGCCAACCACACATGGGAATTGAGAGTTCTATGACTTTTTGGAAATGGGAGAACAAGATCTTCAACTTTCATGTTGGGCAAAAATTCATTTGAGGCTTGTATCAAAATGTAAGTTTGAGGATCAAGACTTTCCATTTATGGCAGGTTTCAGTTACAGGCCCAGTTTCCATTTTGGGAAATTCATGATCTGGCTTCAAATTCTTCCATGATGGTGTTTGGCGTGATGTATGATGACTATTTGGACATGAATGAACTCTCACAAACCAATTCCAATCATCCAATCACTGATTAAATGGACGGTTGACCAACAGTTGACTATTAGGGTTTTTGTCTGATTATGCATTGACTGATGAATTCCAAACCCTAATTCCTTGAGAATTTGACTTCAAATGATGTCCCAAGTTGTATGAACTCTTGATTATTGACCATGGTGCCCAAATTCCACAAGAATGACCACCATCCACTGCTTTGACTGACAGTTGACCTTTTTTAGGGTTTTGGATTGTCTGTGTATGAACTGATGATCTCCAAGTCTTCAACCCTTGACCAAAATACTTCAAATAGACCTCCAAGCCATGTGCACTTGTTGGACAAACCCCAAGGCCTTGATTCAATGAGAAATTCCTTCGCTTGCTTGATTGACTGATCAGGAGATTAGTTTGACCTAATTCTTTGACTGTCTGCACTTGAGGCAACCGGGAACAATGCAAATGCTATGCAATGGATCATGATATGCTATGACCTAATATGAAAATGTACGCATAATGATAGGTGCAAATTTGAGGTGCTACAGCTGCCCCTATTCAATCAGCTGGGAACCCGAACGGATGATAGCAACGGCTGTCAGACTTTCAGGGTAAACAGGGATTGAATACCAAAGAACCGTAGAATTTGCACAGACTGGATATGATACCAAAGAACCACGTCATTTACCGATGACAAACTGCATGACAGCTTCAGAAAAAGCAAAACCATTTACCGATGGTTAGAAACTGGAAATTTGATATTTACCGATATCAACGTCAGCACGACCATTTACCGATGGCGGCTGGGGAAAACAAACTTCTGAAAAGCAAAACCATTTACCGATGGTTAAAACTTGATATTTACCGATATCAACTTCAGCACGACCATTTACCGATGGCGGCTGGGAAACAGATTTTGATGTAGAAAGGAAGCAAGACCATTTACCGATGATATCTTCAAAGAAACTTGACATTTACCGATGTCAACTTAGCAAGACCATTTACCGATGGCATCTTCAAAGAAACTTGACATTTACCGATGTCAACTTCAACTTGACCATTTACCGATGGCTACTGCAACTGGGAATTTGATATTTACCGATATCGAAGAAAACTGGGCCATTTACTGATGGCATCTCCACTTGGGGGGGATAAAATCTTTGTGGTGATACCAGACAAGACGTTTACCGACGACTTCTGGGGATTTTGATTTTATCAACAAGGAAACAAAGTAATGACCAGACACTTACAGATGACTGGGATGAGACTCGATGTTTACCGACATCAAAAGAATGACCAGACATTTACCGATGACTGGGGTGGGACACGATGTTTACCGACATCGAAAGATGATGTTTACTGACATCAAAAAGAATGACCAGACATTTACTGATGACTGGGATGAGACAAACAAACATTCGCAACTGGAAACCAGATAGGACATTTACAGATGACTCTACTGGGGATTTCTAGCTGGGGATTTGTCAGACATTTACCGATGACTGAGGAAAAGACTCGATGTTTACCGACATCGAAAGATGATGTTTACCGACATCAAAAAAAATGACCAGACATTTACCGATGACTGGGTGAGCCTCGATGTTTACCGACATCAAAAAGAATGACCAGACATTTACTGATGACTGGAGAGAAGACTCGATGTTTACGGACATCGAAACAATGGTGTTTACCGACACCAAATATGATGACCAGACATTTACTGATGACTGGAGAGAGTACCGATGTTTACAGACACCGAAACAAGTGGTGTTTACCGACACCAAAAATGATGACCAGACATTTACCGATGACTGGAGAAAATACTCGATGTTTACCGACACCGAAACAATGGTGTTTACCGACACCAAAAATGAATAAGCACACGCGGGTACTTACTGGTATCACAAAAACGACATCTGAGATATGTCAAGGCAAGGTTGACCACTTGCTGGGGGTCTCACTGAGGAGAAACAAACTTTCTGTCACCATCGGGTGAGGAAATAAACCTCTGTGGGGAATAAACAATTCTGAATGCTGTCAAAAGCAACTGTAGCAGTCTTGCTGTGCTGATGTTGAATGAAATGATCCGCCTCTGCCGGGGATACGGTCTGGTGAAGTTAACACATGAATGCATATGTTTGAATTTTTCTATGGCGTAATGCTCCATATTGGATGGGAATGCTACGCAGTTTTTTTGAGGATGCAATGATTACTACATGCAAAATGCAAATGAACCCTGGCTAGGGAGCCGAAATGATCAGATACTCTGACTCTGTGGGGAGACTCCTCTTGGGGAAATACTCTGCGGGGAACTTTGCTTGAGGAATGGTAAAGCGACTCCACACTCATGTTGAAGCAATGGCACTGCTGCTGGGAAAAGGTAAACTCCGCTGGGGATAAATTCAATGAACCTGCCTCACTCGGGGAGGAAATCGGCAAATACAGGCCTGCTGGGGACAGGCCATCCTTAGATCTGTTGGGGAATAGAAAACACTATCCACAGACGTCTTCGCAGGGGAACATAACTCTGATAGCTTTCAAGCTTGCTTGGGGAAAATATCTGTTGAGGAAACGTCCTCACAGACGCCAATCTGAAAAACAGCACAACGAAATGCCCCCCAGGGGATGTATGGACAAGATACGCTCAAGTGTCCGCAACATTCAAAATGATTTTCAAATGTTTTATCATTCTGCACATTGTTGTGTAGCCTTCATGTTTTTATATGCAATGCTTATCAAAAATTCGGACATTTTGCGAACAAAACAGTAAAAATAAAATAAGAGCTATTTATCTGAATAACGATTTTTTTTATTGATTGAAGATGTGCCTGAAGAGGCAAATACATTAGGAAGCAATTCCTAGAAAGAGGTAATTGCGTACAAAAGGAAAATCCTATCCTAATGGCAACGTGGACACGGCATCCACTATTTCCCAATTCTGTTATAACTCACAGATCATCAGTTTTCCTCCCAACTCCTTGCTTTCTGAGAAGAATGACTGGACAGATCACATCTTTCGAGATGGCAGACGACAAAGCTCGATGAAGTACAGACAACTCAGACTGTAGTCTTCGCTTTAATCCCTAATTTTTGCCTGGATCGCCCTTTCGGGTTTTCAATCCACCGGGATACCCATTTTTGCCTAAGCCGCCCTTGCGGGTTTTCGACTTACCGGGTGTACAATTTTTTTATTTTATCCCTAATTTTTGCTCGAACCTTTTCTTTCTGTTTTTTGGTTCGTCGGGATGCCCTTTTTTTGCCTGGACTCTTTTATTCTTTTTGTCCAGCGGGTCGATTTATGCGAAGTATTTTTTGACTACATCTGAGTTGACAGGAGACGGAAAATCTTCACCATCCATAGTTGTAAGCATCAAGGCTCCGCCGGAGAAGACCTTCTTCACAACATACGGACCTTCATAGTTAGGAGTCCACTTGCCCCTGTTATCTGCACCGGGAGGGAGGATCCTCTTCAACACTAGATCACCTATCTGATAGCTTCGAGGACGCACTTTCTGATCAAAGGCTCGCTTCATCCTTCGCTGATACAACTGTCCATGACATACAGCTGCTAGCCGTCTCTCCTCGATAAGGCTCAACTCGTTAAACCTTGTTCGAATCCACTCGGCTTCGTCTAGCTTGACATCCAATAAAACTCTCAGAGAAGGAATCTCCACTTCAACAGGTAGGACAGCTTCCATACCATACACAAGGGAGTAAGGGGTTGCCCCGGTCGACGTACGTACTGAGGTACGGTACCCATGCAAGGCGAAAGGCAGCATCTCATGCCAATCCTTGTACGTAACGACCATCTTCTGCACAATCTTCTTGATATTCTTGTTCGCCGCTTCTACAGCACCATTCATCTTCGGTCTGTAAGGAGAAGAGTTGTGATGTTCAATCTTGAAGTCTTTACAAAGCTCTTTCATCATCTTGTTGTTGAGATTCGAACCATTGTCAGTGATGATTCTCTCAGGAACTCCATAACGACATATGATTTCTTTCTTGATGAACCGGGTAACCACTTGTTTGGTAACGTTAGCATAGGAAGCTGCTTCCACCCATTTGGTGAAATAGTCAATTGCAACCAAGATGAAGCGATGTCCATTCGAAGCAGTAGGCTCAATCTTCCCAATCATATCAATGCCCCACATGGCGAACGGCCAAGGCGAATTCATGATATTCAGAGGGCTTGGTGGTACGTGCACCTTATCAGCATAGATTTGACACTTATGGCACTTCCGAGCATACTTGAAACAATCGGATTCCATAGTCATCCAGTAATAACCTGCTCTCAACAATTTCTTAGCCATTGCATGTCCGCCGGCATGAGTACCGAAGGAACCTTCATGGACTTCCTGCATTAACATGTCTGCCTCGGGTCTGTCCACGCATCTGAGCAAGACCATGTCAAAGTTTCTCTTATACAACACATCATCCTGATTCAAATAGAAGCTTCCAGCCAGCCTCCTCAGGGTTTTCTTGTCATTCTTCGACGCACCTTCAGGATATTCCTGAGTCTTGAGGAAATTCTTGATGTCATAATACCACGGCTTATCATCAATATCATTAACGGACTCGGCTGCAAACACATACGCAGGCCTCTCGAGTCGATTCACTTCAATATGTGGCACATGATTCCACCAATGAACTTTGATCATAGACGACAAAGTAGCCAAAGCATCAGCCATTTGATTCTCATCCCGGGGGACATGATACAACTTCACCTTCTTGAAGAACGTCAGTATTCTTCTGGTATAATCTCTATACGGAATCAAATGCGGCTGGTTCGTATTCCAATCTCCATTGACTTGATTGACCACTAGAGCGGAATCTCCAAATATGTCAAGGGTTTTGATCCTCAGATCAATGGCTTCTTCTATCCCCATGATACAAGCCTCATACTCAGCTTCGTTGTTGGTGACGTCAAACGTCAATCTGGCAGAAAAAGGTATATGAGCACCTTTAGGATTGATCAATACTGCACCAACACCGTTACCGTTCATATTCACAGCCCCATCAAACATCAGTGTCCATTTGTCATCTGGGTCCGGTCCTTCCTCGACAAGAGGTTCTTCGCAATCTTTCATCTTCAGATACATGATGTCTTCATCAGGGAATTCAAACATCATAGGCTGATAATCTTCAATCGGTTGCTCGGCGAGGTAGTCTGACAGAATGCTACCTTTGATGGCCTTCTGTGACGTGTACTGAATGTCATACTCTGTTAAGATCATCTGCCAACGGGCAACACGTCCGGTGAGAGCTGGCTTCTCAAAGATGTATTTTACTGGATCCATCTTAGAAATCAATAAGGTAGTATGGTTCAACATATACTGTCTCAGTCGGCGAGCAGCCCAGGCCAAAGCACAGCAAGTTTTCTCGAGCAGTGAATATCTTGTTTCACAGTCGGTAAACTTTTTGCTAAGGTAGTATATGGCATGCTCTTTTCGACCAGACTCGTCATGCTGTCCCAATACACACCCCATCGAGTTCTCAGTGACTGAAAGGTACATGATCAGTGGTCTCCCAGGAACTGGAGGAATCAGGATTGGAGGTTTCTGTAAATACTCTTTAATCTTGTCAAAAGCTTTCTGACAGTCGTCGTTCCACTTGATCGCTTGATTCTTCCTGAGCAGTTTGAAAATTGGTTCACATGTAGCAGTTAGATGAGATATGAACCTTGCAATGTAGTTCAACCTCCCTAAAAACCCACGGACTTGCTTCTCCGTCTTCGGTTCAGGCATCTCTTGAATAGCTTTGACTTTCGCTGGATCGACCTCAATCCCTTTCTCACTAACAATGAAGCCTAGAAGTTTCCCTGATCTCACCCCAAACGTACACTTGTTCGGATTCAACCTCAGCTTGAACTTTCTCAACCGATCAAACAGCTTCTGCAAATTAACCAAGTGCTCCTCTTCTGTCTGCGACTTCGCAATCATATCATCTACGTACACTTCAATTTCTTTGTGCATCATGTCATGAAATAGAGTCGTCATTGCCCTCTGATAGGTAGCACCAGCATTTTTTAGCCCAAATGGCATCACCTTATAGCAGAACGTGCCCCAAGGTGTAATGAATGTCGTCTTTTCCATATCCTCTGGCGCCATCTTGATCTGATTATATCCAGAGAAACCATCCATGAAAGAGAATACCGAGGATTGAGCCGTATTATCAACCAATACATCGATGTGAGGTAACGGGAAATCATCTTTCGGACTCGCTCTATTCAAATCCCGGTAATCGACACACATTCTGACTTTACCATCCTTCTTCGGCACAGGAACGATGTTGGCAACCCACGGTGGATAACTGGTAACAGCCAAAAACCTGCATCCCACTGCTTCTGAACTTCTTCCTTGATCTTAGTTGCCATGTCAGGACTCGTTCTACGAAGCTTCTGCTTGACCGAAGGACATCCTTCTCTAAGAGGTAATCGGTGCACCACAATGTCTGTATCTAAACCAGGCATATCTTGATACGACCAGGCGAATACTTCCACATATTCTCTCAGCATCTCAATCAGCCTCCTCTTGACAGAGTCCTCTAAAGCAGCCCCAATCTTGATTTCTCTTTTGGCGTCTTCAGTACCCAAATTAATAGTTTCCAACTCCTCCTGATGAGGTTGGATGACCCTTTCCTCCTGCTTCAGTAATCTGGCTAATTCTGCAGGGAGTTCACAGTCTTCCTCACTCTCCTCTTCAGCTTGGTAGATGGGATTGTCGAAATCATACTGAGCCATAACAGAACTGTTCATAGTGAATGCCATAAGATCGCTTCTGCATGTTTGATGCTTTGTTTTAGAAAAAGAGTTCAAAAAAGTCACAAAAACAAAAAACATTGCCATTTTTATTGTTTTGAAAAAAAGTGAAAACAGAAAACAGAAAGACAGGGATCACAAAATTTGTTCAAAAAATGTCCTTCATTAATGATAATCATTAAAACATGATGAGGCCCTACAAAATGAATCACTACGCCTTGGGCAGAACGTAGGATTTTCATGCAAAATGACAAAACAACAGAAAATTACTCTGTTAGAAGAGTAACTGGAACCACTTCTTCAGCCGTCCAGTTGTTGATAGACCCCCCTGGTGCACACGGGCGAACCCAGTTATCCAGATCACAGTCACTGTCACAGTCTTCACTACTGGTTGCAGAGACGTCGCCATGATTCATCAGCCCAGCGCTGGTAAAGGTACTCGGACCCGCTTGACCATTCTGCTCTGCTTGGAGAGGCTCATAACCAACGCCAAATTTGTCTTCTTTGATAGGCAAATCCACCATCTTGCCCCAGCCTTCAGTTTTGCCAGAATCAACAACCTCCTTAGCCTGCTTGTAAGAAGTAATTGAAGCACCTGGCTTCCTCTGCTCAGCATACGCCACCTTCTCAAGAGCCACAGTCTCAAACGCCTGGCATAATGTTTCGTGGATCTCGCCGTCCACCTCAACATATTTGAACGAGGACAGATGACTCACCAGAATCTCTTCTTCACCGCACACAGTCACAATCTGACCGTTCCAGACATACTTGAGCTTTTGATGGAGAGTCGACGAGACTGCCCCTGCTGCATGAATCCATGGACGCCCCAACAAACAACTATAGGCAGGCTGGATGTCCATAACATAGAAGATGATATCGAAAACCTCAGGACCTATCTTCACAGGCAAGGTAACTTCTCCACACACAGAACGTTTGGATCCGTCGAAAGCACGAACGATCAGGTCACTGGGATTAAGCACAAACCCTTCCGCATCAATCTTCCTCAGAATCTGCTTAGGCAACACATTCAACGACGACCCGGTGTCTACCAATACATGAGACAACACTGCCCCCTTGCACTCCATGGTAATGTGCAAGGCTTTGTTATGGTTTCGCCCTTCAGGTGGTAAATCCAAGTTGGTGAAACCTACACCATGTCTGGTGCTCACATTGGCCATCACACCCTCCAGTTGATTGACAGAAATCTCTTGAGGCACGTAAGCCAGATTCAACATCTTCAGCAAGGCATTACGGTGTGCTTCAGAGCACATCAACAGTGAAAGTATAGAAATCTTGGACGGAGTCTGATTCAACTGATCCACAATCTTGTAGTCACTCTTCTTGATTATCTTCATAAACTCCTCCACGTCCTTCTCAAATGACCCCTCGGGCGCTTCTTTCTGAACAGGTTCTTCCTCAACCACAGCTTGCTTCCCCTTTGCTTTGGCGAGAGCTTCAGCATTATTGTCCCTCAAAGGCTGCGGTGCGAACAGACGACCGCTTCTGGTAAAACCTCCTGGACCCCCTACATTATCCACGGCCGGACCAACAGTTGCAGGAACTCTATTCGGTAAACCAATTGTCACTGGAGTTTGATTCACTGGTCTCGTCGGATTTTCAGCCCTTCTGTAACTGCGGTGAGCATTATCATACTTCCACGGCACAGCTCTACTATTCTCAACAGCCCTTCTTCCAGATGCAGCGGTAGTAGTTGGAACACTGATGGTTACAGGCACGGGAATGGTAACTGGGGTACCATTTGCTGCAGGTGCACTGACGACCCTTTGTCCACGTTCTTCAGACGGTTTAAAGTAAATGGTGATAGTTGACGCTGTTCCACGATCTTTTACAGCCCTACTGAATTGCAAACAACCTTCATCCATCATACCCTGGATACCTGTCCTCAACTGGTCGCAGCCATTCTCAGATTCTGCACAGCCCAAACAATCTTCATCACAGCCCGGGTAGACACCCCCGTTCAGCAAACGACCCTTCACAACTAGCAGAGAAGTCTGAACATCATTAACATTAACAACCAGATCTTCAGCTTCTTTCCCTTCAATATTGTTCACTCTATGCCCACCATGCTGAGGCATAGGGTTGTTTACGACATTAGGCACTGGAGCGAAGTTGATTGCCTTGGCATCGATCAAATCTTGAACCTTGTGCTGGAGGGCTCGACACTTCTCAGTATGGTGGCCTGGTGCCCCAGAGTGAAAGTCACAACGGACATTTGCATCATAACCAGGAGGCAGCACTGTAGGCGGAGCCATTGTACGCAACTCAATCATCCCCAACTTGAGTAGTTCGGGTAATAACTCTGTGTAAGACATGGGCAGAGGATCAAATCTTCTATCAGCCTGCAATTTCTGTCTGGGCTGATAAGGACGTTGCTGTTGTTGTTGTTGTTGCGGTTGTTGAACTCTTTGTTGTTGTTGTTGACGAGGTTGAGGTGCGGGAATAGTCACCGCAGCCACTGGACGATATTGATCTCTGTTTGCACTTGCTCTGTACACACTCCCTCTGTGCTGTACAGCATTGGTCTCTCCTTCTCTACGGCGAGGTGCCCCAGAGAAGGGTTTCTTTGATGAAGATGAGGAACCAGCATCATGGATCCTACCAGCTTTGATTAAGCTCTCAGTCCTCTCTCCACAAATGACAACATCAGAAAAACTACCGAATGGACAGCTCCCCATCCGGTCCATAAACACACCTTGAAGTGTACCGATAAACATGTCTGTCAACTCCCTCTCCAGCATAGGGGGTTGAACTCTAGCAGCCAGTTCACGCCACCTCTGAGCATACTCCTTGAAGCTTTCATTGGATTTCTGACAAAGACTCTGCAGCTGAGTCCTGGTCGGAGCCATGTCCATGTTATGCTTGTACTGTCTGAGGAACGCTTCACCCAGATCTCTCCAGCATCGGATCGACTCTCTCTTCAATTCCATGTACCAGTCCAAAGAAGCCCCAGATAGACTATCTTGGAAAAAATACATCCACATCTTTTCATCATCGGTATACGCAGAAATTTTCCGATAATAAGCCTGCACATGGGTGCGAGGGCAAGAAGTACCGTTGTATTTGTCGAAGGACGGCGCTTTGAACTTGTGAGGGATTCTCAGACCTTCCACCAACCCCATATTAGTAACATCAAAACCAAGGGAATTCTGACATTCTATAGCACGGATCTTCTCAGCAAGAGCTTCAACTTTGCGGTCTCTCTCATTAACCCTTCCCAAAACGTCTTCGTCTTCACTGAGCAGAGAGAACATATCCTCTTGTCTGTCAACAATCGGAGCGTGATTGCGGGCCTGGACACGGACTGCTCTGGCGTTAGCGGCATCTGGAACAATAGGTTGACCGTTGATTCGAATACCCTCCAACTCATCACCTACAGCATAGTTGTTGACGGGTACAGCAGTAGCAACATTGTTGTCATTGACCGGGCCTCCCTCTGGCGGAGCATGGCTGACCGGTGGATTTGCAGCTTCTTGTCTCTGAACCATAGCTCGAAGTTCTTCTTGACCTTGCGCAACCCCTTGCATCATATTCATAAACTGGGCCATGCTAGCCTTCATCTCTGCCAACTCAGCTTGAAATTGATCCATACTTCTCTGTCGATTCAGTCTTGTTAAGTAGCGGTGCGGACGGTGATCAGCTATCCTGCCTGAACAGGAACCAAGAGTGAGAAGTCACGATCAAGAACACCTGTTATGCAAAATGATATGAGTATGATGCTAATGATGCGTATGATGCACATGATATGTTCATTTCTCAGGCATTCAAAGAGCCTGACCCCTCCTGAAAAGATGGCAACCTGCAACAGCAAGAGAGCAAAACAGATACAAGGGAATGCTGACATCCTTATATATACATAAGGGTAAAAAGGCATACAACCAATGTCAACAGAATATCTGAATAAACGTCGTACAAAGAAAAAGAATCCCATCCAACAAGCCTGGAGGTGATCCTCAACAAAAAGATCCAAGAGATGGTTTACACGCAAATGAATCCCATCCAACAAGCCTGGAGGTGATTCTCAACAAAATACAATCAGAGATACAAACTAGGACAGACGGTCTTCCGGAATGAGGGTCTTCAGGTAATGGCACTGGTCTATCAACAGTGAGCATTCTGAGCATTCTGGTAAAGGAGTGATCTTCTCTTTCAACTGTCTTCTCAGCTCCAAGACTTCTCCTCCAAGATAATCCTCTGACTTCTGTCTCAACTCCATCTCTTTCTTCAACTGAGCATCTTTGTCTCTGAGTTGCTTTTCCAAGTCTCTGATCTTCTTCTGATAGCTGGTTTCTGACCTCTGCAGTCTCAGACGTTCCCTATGCTCTGCATCTAACATAGACTCCATCTCCTCGTAGGATCTCTTCTTGCTTCTCAGTCTGCTAGCATCTTCTCCTTGCACCTCCCTGAGTTGATGGGCCAAGTGCAACTTATCAGCCTGAGCTTTGTACAACTCCATCTGAGCGTCTTGCTCCTTCTCTTTCAGACGACGACTCTCCATCAGGGCTTGCTTATAGTGTTCAGCAGACACACTATCAGCAAGTATCAAGGGTGGTTGCTCTTGCAACGGCTCCATCCTGTCGTAGGGAAGCAGCAAAGTTTCTGCTCTCTCCTTGACCCAATCAGTGTAATCGGGCATAGCAACGGCAAACTTCTTCCCTAAGACAGATCCATCCTTCACACCAATAGATTTCCAAGCTCTCCCTATCTGCTCCAACCTAACAGGGTCATCCTTCTTCTCAAAACAAAAACTCTCAGCTATCTCTGCTTCGAGTGGTCTTCTACTCATCACAAACCCCAACTGGCGAAGAGAAAGAACCGGGTTGTAACTGATGCAACCCCTAGTCCCTATGAGTGGCACATTACGGAATCCTCCACAGCTCATAATGACGTTACGCACATCCATCCGGTAAGATTGCCACCTGATATCATAGGAGGTAAGAGACATAACCCTCTGAGTCCACTTCAGGGTGCTCTGAGTATCCACAAATGGTCCACTGGCTGGCAGAAGAGACATGAACCATTTGAACAGAAGAGGTAGACAACACCTGATAGCCCCACCCTTACCATGCCTACTGTGAATAGCATAGTAAGTGTCAGCCAATAGAGTAGGAACTGGATTTCCTCCAATGAAAATACTGACTGCAGCATAGTCAACAAAATTCGGCATACTCGGAAACAAGACGATCCCATAGATCATGACGGCCAAATGAGCATGAAAGGCTTCCCAACTTCCCTTCTCTGCTTCTTCTCTAGCTACCCTCAATAGAAATTTCAAAGGCAATCCTACAACATCCCCACTGGACTTCCAACTATCACTGACTTCCTTGATACCCAAGTGGAGAGCTCTGGCAATCAATCTAAAGTCAACCTCCTTTGGGACGTCTAAGAAGGGAGTCTGGTGCTGAACTGGGATACTCAACATGATAGAATACTCCTCGAGAGTCGGTGCTAACTGGTAATCTTGGAAAGTGAAGCATCTGAGCTCTGGGTCATAAAACTGTAGTAGTGTCTGCAGAGGCACCGGATCCACTACCGTCTTCAATACTGTCAAGATGTCTCCATACCGCCCAACAAAACTCTTCAGTCGATCGTCTGTCACGAGTCTTCCCAACTCAACTAGCGGAGTCAACGGCTCACGGTGGAAACTGTAGGAACAGGTCTTTCGCTTCAGCTCGGGAACTGTTGCCATCTCTATCAGTAGACAAGCTCTGGAATGTACCTGAGAAATGATATGCATGCAGAGATTAGTTTTTTTTTCTTTCTTTTTTCTTTCTTTTTTTTGATTTTTTTTCATTGCGTTTCTTTTGAAAAAATAAATATGCTATGATGCACATGATGCAGACATGGCTGGCTGGTTGTGCAATCTCTGATCACTAGGTTGAAGCTTCAGTCAAAATCAGAACGTAAATCCAACTTAAGGTCAACTGAACACTGTCTGAACAAAAGTCACCATCAGAACCAAAGTCACCAACGGTACCTGTAATGAATAACCCTTCCCCACTCACGGGTGTAGTCTAGGCCAGGGTAAGGCTTGAGAGAAACGCAGCATAAATAACCTTCCGCAGAATACTGCCATATACACACCCGAAGTATGTAACGACAGCATCCCACCAGGGTCTGAACTGCTCGTGATATCAATGTTCCGCTAAGTGGCGCCATACCACCCGCTTCCCATGAATCACTCTATTCCTAGGTATCCTAGATTGCACTCATGGTCTGGGTATTGGACCTTTTACCTCAACTGACTCTTCCCCCCACACCGAGAGAAACAAACAACCAGCCAGGTGAACAGATGAATAAATGCAAACATTTAATGCAAACATAAATGCAAACAATAGACAATGAATGCAAACAGTAAATAATGAATGCAATAAATAAACACAGCACAAAGCAACCAAAACCCTAACCTAGAGAGCGCTAGGAGAGACTCGCTCAGGGAAGATGGACCAGCATAGGTCAACTTCTCTATTTCCCCAGCAGAGTCGCCAGCTGTCGCATCACGCGAAAAACCGGCGGGAAAAGAAAGAAACAACAGAGCCGCCACCGTGCGTTATTTATCCCAAAAGAGGGAAAGGAAACGCTCGAAGTAAACCTAGGGAAAGAACATGGTCTTGCGACCAAAGAGGATGGGTTCGGGAGTCGGTTATGCGAAGGGAAGGTATTAGCACCCCTACGCATCCGTAGTACTCTACGGGATCCACGCACACTAGAAAGGAAATTGGTTGCTAAACACTACTCAAATATTCACACACACTGGCTGAAAGAAAGGAAAGAGACTGACTGAAACTGAACTCGGCAGGATGTCGCATCCTGGGCCTACTTAGTCTATCGGGCATAGACATCAGAGTCGAAGTAGTTCGGACTGGGGAAACGACACATGCTCGCTAGGATGTCGCATCCTGTGCATACGTATCTTCTCGGACGAGAGAAGAATCAGAGCATTCGTAGCTCGGCTGACACGCACACAAACAAACAAGACACAGGCAAACGTGGAGCCTGAATGCCAATCACTGGACTTACATCAGCATCCGAACCAAACACACACAAGAGGGCAAACATGGAGCCCGACTGCCAATCACTGGACTTACATCAGCATCCGAACCAAACACACGCACACTGGAACCCAAATGCCACTCGATGGACTTACATCAGCTTCCAAGCACACAACAACACAACAAGTTAATAGGGAGTCGGGGACTCGAGCCTATAACTGTCAAGCAACATACACAAGAAAGAAAAAAGGGCGCCCGGAGAGATCAGCTCAATCTCCTGCCTACATACTTCATCTGGTATGAAGATCAGGACGATGTAGTTCCCCTACGCGGGGATAAAGGACTAGCCTAACCAGATAACAGAGGGAGACACAACTAGGGAGACTACGACTCGAGCCTAGATGTCGTCATGCAAAATCAACCCTAAGTTATGGTTTCTAGCTAAATGGCACAAGGGCCAACCTATCCTGGACAGGCACAGGAAAAAGCAAGGTCTCAATTGCAACTAGGGCAAGAGAAAGGGGATATCTCAATCACAACAGGGGTGAGAGAAAAGAATTAGTGTTAGTGGTTAGTCAAACTCGACAAGACATCGCATCTCGTGCCTACGTATCTCATCTGAACATGAGAATCAGAGTTGCCGTAGTTCGGCCTAACAACTCTAAACATGGCTCACACAGGGAGCAAGCCACACAGACTTGACTTTGCACAAGGGCAAATCAAGCACAACCTATCTTGCACAAGGGCAAGTCTAAGCTAAACCTAAAGAGGCAAAGCAAACAGGCAATCACAATCACAAAAAAACACACTCTATATGCATACAAGAGGCTCAAGCAAAAGGTTAGGCACTAGGGCCAACTGGAATAGGGTAAAAGGTGCTCTTAACCTTGCCATTGAGGGGCTAAGGTGAAGCAAATGAAAGGTGAGTGAAGATAAGACTTCACAGCTCTTATCCCTGGCCTGGGAGAGCTCAAGACATGAATGTGTGGGTTCAGAAAGTGGGAACCCTTCTACACATTTAAAACTGACTCAACTGTACAATTGTACAAGATCTTGGGTTTGTATCCGCAATGCATCAACACAGTGGTGTGAGCAAAGCGGATGACACACTGAATAGTGGGGGATAGATTGCATATCCCTACCTTCCACCAATTGCCTCTTCACTTAGGAGGACTTTGACTCTATGCAAGGACAAAGTTAAACATCCACAAACATTGCCTCTTAAGGAGGACTTCAGACAGTTGCCTGGCCAAGTAACAGGCCAGGTCTTCCAGACTACATGAAGACAAAGAGACATACCTCAATGCAAATTGCTTATACAAGCAAAGCAAAGCAAAAAGTTCACAAGGAACTAAAAGCAACTAAAGTACCTGAAATCAGTCAAGCACAGTTAGTATACAAGTCAGACAAAACAAAAATGAAGCAGACATCTACCAGTCCACACAAGCAAGTGGATGTGCAAGGCACAAAGCTTAAGGCATGTTAGCCAAACTAACTACAAAACAAACAGGTTAGACAATGATACTTGAGTAAGCTCAATCAAAAGAATTGGTCTTAATGGCCATTTGATGGTCAACCTGAAATCACAAGCTCAAAAGTGAGTAGCAGGACCACTAGGACAAGCCTAGGGTCAAAAAGGAATGAAAAAGTCAAAACAGCAAAAGGCAAGTATCCAAAATCATGTTCAAACAATTAAGAAACAAAACCAATTGGGTTCACATTCATATCAATCATCATCATCATTTCATGAACCATTTAGGTCAAAGTATAGCAAATAGAAGCTCATAGAAGTCAACAGCAAGACTTAACTCAAAAGCAATCTTAAACATTTCCAAAAATCACCAAATAAATCATGATCAATCACAACCCATAGCATGGTAAGCATGTCAAATTTCATCTCATTTGGACAAGTGGAAGGCAGTCAATGAAAATAAGAAAGTCAAAGCAATTTTGAACATGTTCAAAGAAGTCAACCAAACATGCATCAACTTAGAAAATTCATAAATCAGTGATAGCATATGATAAATGAATGGGATCAAAACCATGGCAAAGATGAGGATGTCTAGTTATCTCATGTAAAATTTCATGTCCATCCAATAAAGTATGAGAATTTCACAAATGAAATAGGAACAAGTGTCACAAAAAGTCAACATATGACTAGACAGGGGAGAAAATCTCAAACAATTAGGAAATGCCACAAATAAATCCAAGAAAATTCACATGTAAACTAGACATACAGGAGTAGGTTCATGCAAAATATCAGATCAATTGGAGGTCAAGAAGCATGGTAATGAAAATCATGAAGTTGGTCATCAATGGTGTGACACAAATTGTCACACCCTAATTCAAAAAATCATATCTCACAAACCACAAATGATAAATTCACAAACTTTATACCAAAATCACCATGAATGTGTCTAGTTTAAGCACAAAAAATTTGGGAGCCATTGGATACATTCTCATTATTTCACAATTGATTTGGCAAAGTGTACAAAATTTGGTCACATGTCACAAACCCTAGCACCATTTAAAATTCGACCATGAAAAAATTCTGGAAAATATATGACAAAAAACTAGAGATCAAGATGGACACAACACAAAAAATCCCATTAAATTTGGATTAAAAATGAACAAGTTATGATTTTTGTAAGTTTGAGTGATTAAATGAAATAAAAATTGAAAATTAAATGGATTAATGGAATAAATAAAGAAACAATGGGGGGGGTCAACGCCCCGGTCAACGCGCCCAGTAGCAGCGCTCCTTTTTAAATATATATTTTAGAAGGCATTTAATAATTGAATTGGCATCGCGCCCCAGTGGTAAAATATTTGGTATTTGAAGCAAGGGTCTGGGGTTCGAATCCCCCTCGCCCCAGGCCTTTTGGAATTTAATTTAGAAACAAGGCAAGGCAGCAGAAAAACCAATTACAGTAGCCAGCATAAACACATTACAGTAACAACCAGGTTGAATTTTTTTCTTCTATTTTTTTTTCAAATTAAAATGTAAAAACACCAATATGTGCATCTAAACATGTTCAAACCTAAACCAAACTCCATTAATCCCAAATCATGCTAAAATGGACAAATCAAGTAAAAATGTAAATGAACATCAAATTTGGATTTCAAATTTCTTTCTCGATTCTCAACCGTTTCCTTCGATTCAAAGCACAGTAAGCTCATGGCAAAAAGATCTACAAGATGTAGTTCATGATTTTAGAAATAGAGAGATTTGATATCTTACTTGATTTTGAAGAAATGAGTGAAACAGTTGTTGTTTTGATGTTATGAGCTCAAACAGATGTAGACTTATGCTCTAAATGATGAATGGTGAAGATGCTTGGGCTTGAAACAGCTTGAAATAGGTTTAACCAAACTTTGCCATTGATGATGCTTTACAAAAACAGTCCCCAAAACCCTCTTACAGATGAAGAATGGTGATGAAAATAGGTTCAAAAGGTTGTATGGATGTTGTTTTAGGCAAGGCAAGGCTTAGTCCTTTGGAAGTTTTTTTTTTTGGCAGATTTTGAGAAATGGCCAAGAATGAGTTTTTGCATGAGTGAAGTTCTGTGGTTTTTTGGCAGCAACTAGGGTTACTAAGTGACAGAAAATCATCTCCTAAAATTCTGTTTTAGAGTACAAAGCATGGCTCATGAAAGTATGGATAGGTATGGTTGCAAATTGTACTTTTTCTCCAAAATCAAGCAAGCAAGCATGGCCTTTGTTTTGCTGATTTTTTAGGCTGCAAATGAGGCTTCAAATGACAGTAAATGATGCATAATGCTGCTGTCCTTTTGAGGTACAAGGCATGGTATGAAGTAGCATGGTTTAGCATGATGAAAGTGTCCTTTTTTTGCAAATTCCAAGCAACTAAGCAATGATTCACATGTGCTGCATAATTTGAGCTTGCAAACACACTTAAAATGATATTTATGAGCTGTTCCAATTGGCCAAATGTTGAAAAAATGTTTGAGTCAAAAAGTCAACTCTTGGTCAAACTTACATTTAAATGAAAAAGGTCAAAATATGCCATTTTGATTGGTGAAGTTTTGGCTCATGAAATTTATATTTTTGGAAAGAGGGGATCAAATGTGACTTGTAGGAAAAAACCCCACCAAAATTGGCCAAACGGTTTGGGAGATATGGCCCTTTGAAGTTCAAGATTTTCTGAAATCGATTCGATCATAACTTGCCAACCACACATGGGAATTGAGAGTTCTATGACTTTTTGGAAATGGGAGAACAAGATCTTCAACTTTCATGTTGGGCAAAAATTCATTTGAGGCTTGTATCAAAATGTAAGTTTGAGGATCAAGACTTTCCATTTATGGCAGGTTTCAGTTACAGGCCCAGTTTCCATTTTGGGAAATTCATGATCTGGCTTCAAATTCTTCCATGATGGTGTTTGGCGTGATGTATGATGACTATTTGGACATGAATGAACTCTCACAAACCAATTCCAATCATCCAATCACTGATTAAATGGACGGTTGACCAACAGTTGACTATTAGGGTTTTTGTCTGATTATGCATTGACTGATGAATTCCAAACCCTAATTCCTTGAGAATTTGACTTCAAATGATGTCCCAAGTTGTATGAACTCTTGATTATTGACCATGGTGCCCAAATTCCACAAGAATGACCACCATCCACTGCTTTGACTGACAGTTGACCTTTTTTAGGGTTTTGGATTGTCTGTGTATGAACTGATGATCTCCAAGTCTTCAACCCTTGACCAAAATACTTCAAATAGACCTCCAAGCCATGTGCACTTGTTGGACAAACCCCAAGGCCTTGATTCAATGAGAAATTCCTTCGCTTGCTTGATTGACTGATCAGGAGATTAGTTTGACCTAATTCTTTGACTGTCTGCACTTGAGGCAACCGGGAACAATGCAAATGCTATGCAATGGATCATGATATGCTATGACCTAATATGAAAATGTACGCATAATGATAGGTGCAAATTTGAGGTGCTACAGTGGCTTACATATCTGACCTTGTACTTCCCAAGGCATTCCTGAACCATATTAACTGATTTCCCATGCGCGGGCAATGGGTTCTTGGTGACATTTGGGCCCGAATCTTCGAAGCTCAAAATTCCACACCTCATAAGGTCCTGAACCTTAGTCTTGAGTGGATAACAGTTCTCGATGTTATGGCCTGGGGCACCGGAATGGTAGACACAATGCTGATCCGGTTTATACCACCATTGTGGATTTGCAGGAATGGCAGGGGGATCCCTGGGAGAAACCAATTTCCTTTCCAACAAGGAAGGATAAAGCTCTGCATATGTCATAGGAATTGGATCAAAGCTGATCTTCTTCCTATCATAATTCACGTTAGCTTGATTGGTTGTACTGCCACGAGGCTGGTAGGCCTGTTGCTGTGGACGATGTTGTTGCTGATACTGAGGCTGTTGATATTGTTGTTGATGCTGATATTGCTGATGTTGCTGAGCATTGTCTTTAAAGACAGGTGCTATATGAGCCACCTGGTGCTGATGACCGGCACGACGTGCGGGCTTCCTCTGAGCAGAGGGTCTTCTATGTTTGGGATGGGATTGCACAGCATGTGCTTCCCCATCCTTCCTCTTAAACGTCCCATATCGTTTAGAGGAAGAGCTCTCATCTTTCGCCAATCGTCCTTCACGGACACCTTCTTCAAGACGCATCCCCATGTTCACCATCTCGGTGAAATCAGAGGGAGCGCTTGCCACCATCCGCTCGTAATAGAATGAGCCAAGAGTCTTCAAGAAAATCTTGGTCATTTCTTTCTCCTCCAGTGGTGGAGTGATCTGAGCTGCCAGCTCTCGCCACCTCTGGGCGTACTCCTTGAACGTTTCCTTGTCCTTCTGCGACATGGACCTGAGTTGATCTCGGTCAGGCGCCATATCGACGTTGTACTTATACTGCTTGACGAAAGCTTCGCCAAGGTCGTTGAAGGATCTGATATTGGCACTGTCTAAGCTCATGTACCATCTGAGCGCGGCACCAGACAGACTGTCTTGGAAATAATGAATCAGAAGCTGATCATTATCTGTCTGGGTGGACATCTTCCTGGCGTACATGACCAGGTGAGCGAGTGGACAGGTGTTCCCTTTATACTTTTCAAAGTCAGGTACTTTGAATTTAATTGGTATCTTCACACCTGGAACAAGGCACAACTCGGCAGCAGACTTGCCGAATAAGTCTTTACCTCGAAGAGTCCTCAATTCCTTTCTCAGCTCGAGGAATTGGTCGTTCATGGCGTCCATCTTTTCATGAACGTCTGAGCCCTCAGATGGCTCGGAGTGATAGATAGTGTCGTCTACCCTTGGCATGGTATGCACGACAGGAGGAGCGGGAACAGGGACCGGGCTAGACGCCGGCATGTGAGCAAAAGTTGGCGCAGGCTGATCAGGCATAAAACCTAGAGGCATTCCCCAAGGGAACCCGAGCGGCATAGCATTGGGCACCTGATGAGCACTGACTGGCACAGTCGAAGCGACGACCTCTGAGATGACCGTCCTCTGGGCAGGCGTTGCAGGTGATTGAGCAGGTTGATTTTGAGCAGCGAGGAGTTGCTCCATCAAAGCGCCAAGTCTGGCGACCTCTTCTTTCAGTTCTCTGTTCTCTTGTTCTAGCTGCTCCATAACTCTCGCAGAATTGACTCGAGTATATTACCGGTGAGTCAGCTTGTCTTCAAAATAAATGAAGAACACAGTTAGGACAAGAAGACCAGAAACAAAGGGTACCTGCTTATGCAAAAATGATGCATGAAATGCTTGTGCAGATGCTTTGTTTATTTTCAAGGAACCTTTAGGGTATTATTTGCAATATTTTGAATAGTTAAAGCATTTTAATTTCTCATGGAAAATATTTCATTCAATATATTGAGACAAAGGAGTACATCATTTTTTAATCATTACAAAGAGAAAAGGGAAATAAACATCCTATGGATCCCTAGAAGCTTGGGATGCTGGAAGACGAGAAGTACACAGCTTCTTGATCTCTCTCTCATAGGCCGCTTCCATGTCTGCTTTCTCCTTTGCAAGTCGATCATACCTCCTCTTCCAGAATTTGGAAGACTGAGGAAGCAGAGAGGTCTAAGTGTCGTTCGGATCATCGATCACTCGGTGCTCGAGGAACTCAATCATAGCGTCCTTCTCCTTAAGCTGCTGAAGCAACTCTTCTCTTTCACGGATCCAAGCACGTGAAAGGTCTTCTTCTCTCAACTCCTCTACACGTTAGGTAGGGAGGGTTGAAGGCCCAGCCACATCCAACGGTGCAGGTCTCGGATGATCATATGGCATCAGGTACACGGCAGCTCTCTGTCTGACCCAAGAAGTGTATGGCTCCAAAGCAATGCAGTTCTTTGGACCCAACTCGTTCCTACTCTTCTTGCGAATACTGCGCCAAGCACGGACAAATATGGCTTTCAAGCCTTGGGGATCTTTACCCTCCAGAAAGAACACACCTTCTAACAGAATGTTATTAGGTTTATCCTTTAGGGGGAACCCAAGCTGACGTCGTGCGAGAATGGGATTGTAGCTGATCCCACCACATGTGCCAAGAAGAGGCACATTAGGGAATTCACCACAATAGTCAATGATCTGGACGGTGTCATACACGCGATCATACCAAGTGATATCATCATTGGTGAGAGACATAAGTCTCTGAGACCACCGTAGACATCCCTGGTTCTCCTTGAAAGCAATCGTCTGCGGCAAGTGCGAAATAAACCACTTGTACAACAGGGGTAGACAACAGACAATAACTCCTCCACCCTTTGCGTTCCTCAAATGCAAAGAGACATAGGCATCGCCCAACAAAGTCGGAACGGGATTAAGAACTGAGAAGATCCTAATGGCGTTCATGTCCACGAACTTGTCGAAGTTGGGAAACAACACCAATCCATAGATGAGTAGCACAAACAAAGCCTCAAAGGCATCCTCACTCATGGCCTTCCCATAAAAGGTAGCTTGGGCAATGAGGAACTCGGAAGGAAAACCCTGAATTCCGCCTTTGGTAGTCAGATTAGCCCTAATCAAATCTTCATCTATGTGCAACAAGTTGGCAATCTCTCGAGCAGTCGGAATACTCTCTAGGCCACTGAACGGCACTTGATCTAGAATCGGAATCCCAATAAGATGAGAATACTCTTCCAAAGTTGGCAACAGCTGGAAGTCCGGAAATGAGAAGCAATGATACAGGGGGTCATAAAACTGGGCTAGAGTACTCATCAACCCTTCGTCAACCTGAGTAGTCAGCAGAGGTAGAAGCTTCCCATAGCGAGCTTTGAAACCCAAGGGATCTAATACATAAGATGTCAGATTCCTTAACTCTTTTACATCGGGCTGTCTAAAGCTGTACTTCTTTGTATGCCTTTTTGGTCTTTCCATGTCTGAAAATTTTGCAAATAAACCCTTTTAAGTTCCTTGAAAATTTTCTTTTTCTGATGACATGAAGTGCAGATGAATGCATGCATGAATGCAACAATCACACTCAAGGATCAAACGAGTCACACCAGACAAAGGTCATGGGAAAGCTCATTGTATCCCTAATATCAATCATCCATTTTGGTGGATTTAGGTTTTCACCTTATCGACACCCAAGTTCCATTGATATTAACGGTACATGAACCGGCTCGAACATCCTTAATATCAACCATCCTTTTTGGGGGATTTAGGTTTTATACCTGATCAACACCCAGGTTCCATTGATATTAAGGTTGTCTGAACGACTCAACCACGAATCACGGGTTTGTTGAGAGTCACGAGCATGGAGTCTCGGTTAAGAACCATCCAAAGGGAGTGTACTAGGGTTTAAACCTGCCAGACATGTTCTACCAGAGGTTCCCATAATCATCGTTCCATCTTTCGAATATTATCGGAGGAACGAATACTCGTATTCCAAAAAATATTCTCAAGAGAAACTCTTATGAGTGTAGTATCGCGTAACAATCGCATCAGAACTTACATCTGAACGACCTCCGCACTACGTCCTAAAAAATAGGCCAAGATGGGTTTGGTAAACTAAGGTCCTTGGCTTCTGCGGCACATGATTGAAAGAATAATGCCTAACCACAAATAACTTGTGTGACATTATTAATCCAACATGACCTCCACCAAGTGAATGGACTCGCAAGTCAACTGGCTAAGGAATACTCCACACCAGTCAACAAGACTATGCCATTCTCCTATCCTAGAGTGCACTCGAGTTCGGGTACAGAACTCATCTCACAGATCACCAAAGCAAACAGCAATTGTATATCAAGCAATTCAAACATTACAATCAATACAGTTATCCCAAATTGTACAAAAATATGTCATATAACAAATAACAATATATCACACAACAAGGGTGAAAAGTAGGCAATACCACCAAGGATCGATTTCCCCAGCAGAGTCGCCACTTTTCTGTAGCGGTGTATTCGTCGCTATATGATTTATTGATTAAACCATAAGCAAAGCATACAATGAATTCGAGTCGCCACCGCACTTTTATTTATCCAAAGGACTGGCTAAAAAGCGAACAAAAGCCTAAGAAGTTTTACACGTAGAAAACTAATAAAAAGATCAGAGAGTCTGGGTAAGGGGTAAATTACGCAATGGGAAGGTGTTAGGCACCCATCACGTCCTAGGTACTCCTAGGGAGCCCTTTTCACACTTGTTGTATAAAATTGTTATTTGTTATGAAATATTTATTGTGCAAACATGATTGGGATGATGAGAAAAGAATATACAATTTTTATTGTTTTTGTGTTCGAACGGATGAACCCGTTGCCTACGTACCTCCCATCAAAGGTAAGGATCAAAACGCCGTAGTTCGGCTAAAAGATTTCCAAAAGTTAGTGGATTCAATTTTAAACACAAGCCCTAAGGTCTTACGTTATCCACGGGAGAAAACTCAACCTTATACAAACAACAAGTCCACCATGTGAGAACAGCTTCAACTTGCTAGTGAGGGGTTAACCCTATAATAAGCAAGGAAGACTTACAATTCAATCAACTAAGGACAAATAGGTGAGATTAACATCAACCAACTAGGATAAATCAAACCTATGGCTAATGTATGAAAACTTAACAAGAATGGACAAAGCCACAAAAACATTGAATGGGTGAAGTTAATTGATTATGATTATTCACAAAAGGAGGGTCAAAGTATGATTAAGATTGATTCAAAAGAAGTATTATGAAAATGGAGTTTGAAAAAGTCAAGGACTTGGGGTCCAGGTTTTTAATTTAAAAGCATGAAGATGTTTGCACAATATTTATCTCAAGTTTGAAAACAATGTGTGAAAAGGTTTAGGATAAAATGGATGAATGGATGAAGATGGAGTGTAAAACTTCCTAGAAGGTTCACCTCTTGAAATCATATAGAAGATGACTCAAGTGTGTCCTTTGGAATAAGCAATGAGTAATAACAAACAAGCAAAGCAAAAGAGGAAAGTCAACAAAAGCGGATACCGGATGCCAATTACTGGACTTATACCAATCTCCTAAAACAAAACTGGATATCAGAGGCCACTCTATGGACTTATACCAATCTCCTCAACAAAGAAATAAAAAGTGGATACCGGATGCCAATCTATCTGGGCTTATACCAATCTCCAACAGAACGAAGCAAACACTTGGATGTCAGATGCCAATATATCTGGGCTTACTTTACCCTCCAACATATGATCATGGGAAAACAAATGCCAAATTACATGGACTTACAATTGCATCCTCACACAAATCAAACAAATGCATCAAGCAAAGAGAAGATGAGTGGCCAATGAAATGGTCTTATACTCACTTCCATATCATAGGAACAATGGCCAATGAATGGTCTTACAATTGTCCTCAATGGGCAAACAACAAAGATATGTCATAAATACAAATAAAATGATCATGCACTAATGAGCAATAAATGATGATAAATGCACAAAGCATGCAAGCAGACATGTACAAATGAACTAAGTAATCAATCAACCAAAGTCATTCAGCACACACTATAACCAAACAATGAGGCTCATACAAAGGGTAAAGCATTGAAGCCAACTGGAATAGGATTAATGATGCTCTTAACCTTGACATTGAGAGCCAAGGTGAAGCAGATGAAAGGATATGAGGGGTGTGCCTCATCACTCTTATCCCTGGTCAGGGAGAGCATTGAATATCAGAAAGTGTGGGAGTTCAGAAGGTAGGAACTCTCTCCACAAGTTAGACTCTATAGATCTTGGGTTTTTACTCACTATGCATCAACACATGTGGTGTGAGCAAGGTGAGTGACACACAGAATAGTAGGAGATAGGTTACATATCTCTTGGATTCTACCAATTGCCTTATTTAAAGGACTTTTCCTGCTTGGGACAAAAGTAAACAAGCACAAACATCGCCTCTTAAGGAGGACTTCAGACAGTTGCCTGGCCAAGTAACAGGCCAGGTCTTCCAGACTACATGAAGAAAAGAGATTCTACCTCAATGCAAATTCTATCAAGCAAAGCAAAGCAAGTTCTTAAAAGAACTGAGCAACTAATGGTACCTGAAACCAGTCAAACAAAATCAGTATACAATTCAAACTCAAAACCAATATAAGATAAGGATCAACAGTCAACACAATCAGTCAAATGTGCAATGCACATAGCTCAAAGCATATGAGCTAAGCATCCTACAAAGCAAACAAGTTAGTTCATGATAATCAATCAAACTTAATCAACTGCATAAGTCTCCTTAAGGCATTTGCTTCTTATCCTGAAAAAACAAACTCAAACATGAGCAACAAGACCACTAGGACAAGCCTAGGGTCAAAAAGAAATAAGAAATCCAAAACAGCAAGTGAGAGCTATCCAAAATCAAGTTCAAACAATTAAGAAACAAACCTAAGTGGTTTCATGTTCATATCATTCATCATTATCATTTCACAAACAAATTAGGTCAAGGCATGTCATATAGAACCTCAAAGAAGTCAACATAATGATTCAACTCAAATCCAATCACAAACAATTCAATAAATCCTCAAATAATTCATGCTCAAACATCATCCATAACATGATAAGCATACCAAACTTCAGATCATTTGGATCAAAGGAAGTAGGTCAATGAAAATCAGAAAGTCAAAGCAAGTTCAAGCAAACTCATACAAAGCAACAAAATATGCACCAACTTCAATAAATCATAAAACAGTGACAACATATGATAAATTAGTGGGACCAAAACCATGACAAACTTTAAGAAGTCTACAATTCACATGTCAAATTTTAGATCCATCCAATAATGCATGAGGATTTCACAAGTCAAATAACATCATGTGTCACAAGGAGTCAACAATTTGGTCAAACAGGGGAGAAATTATCAAACAAATAGGAAATGCCATCAATAATTCCAGAAAAAATCACATGTATTCTCAACATCCACAAGTATATTCATGCAAAAATCTAGACCATTTTGAGTTCAATAAGCATGGTAATTAAAATCATGAAATTGGACATGAATGGTGTGACACAAATTGTCACACCCATATTCAAAAACTCATATCTCCATAACCAGCAAAGATAAATTCACAAACTCTACACCAAAATCACCATGAACATGTCTAGTTTAAGCACAGAAAATTTCAGTCTCATTGGATTAAGTATCATTATTTCACAAGCAAAATGGTGAAGCATAGGCAAAATGGATACACATGAATAAACCCTAGCACATTTTAAAATCCACACATGCAAAAAATCTGGAAAAACATCATAAAAAACTAGAGATCAAGAGGAGCATTTCACAAAAAATCCCAGCAAATTTGGACAAATAATGAGTGACTTATGATTTTTTGAAGATTGGCATATCAAATGAAATAAATATTGAAATAATGAAATGATTTAAATAAAATGAAAACCGGCAGTGGCAAACTTGTAATATTGAGACTCACTAAGTGAAACGCCGCGTTTCACTTAGTGAGGTGGCGTCCTCTGATACGCTACATGGCCAAGAACACGGGAAGCTCATGCAAACTCCAATTCCAAAGATCAAACACGCATATGGCATGGGAATTTTAGGGTTCTAACGCGTTCATCATCATTTTTTCCAGCAAGAATAAATCGTGACCAAAATCAAAAACCCATATACCAATGTGTTCATCTCACAGAGTACATCAACAATCCAAAGCTCATTAACCCTAATTTAAACTATCAAGAGAGAAAAAAGCAAAAACATATTTGACAACCAAACTTAAACTCAATGTATCTCTCTCAATAATCAACCATTTGCCACGATTCAAGTTGCATTGTACTCAGCATAGCAAGATCTTTCTAAAGCATAGCATGATTTTAAGAATGGCTAGGTTCAAAATTTTACCTAGCTTGAAGAACAGTGATGATTTGGTGGTTCTTTGGTCGTGCAAAGTATAAACAGAAGTTTCTTGATGCTCCAGATGATGAATGGATGAGTATTGGAAGTTCAGTTGCCTTGCTTCTAGTTCCAAATTCGAGCTTCCATGGAAGAGAGCTCAATGCAACAGTGTGGATTCTTTGCTTACAGTGATAAAAAGGTACTTGCTAAAGCTTCCAAAAGGATGGTGAATGATGAATCAATGGATAGTAGCACAAGTTCCTTTGAGATTTTCAGAAAAAAAGTTCAGATGAAGAATCGAGTATTTTGAGAGAAAATGAATTTGGATCTGTTTTGGCAAAGTGTGGCTAGGGTTTTCTATCAGAAAATCAACAATATATACTCTGTTTTACATCCTTAAGTTTGGTTAATTGAGTGGTAATCACAATTTGCTTAATGAAGTGTTTTGATACTTTGCTAAAAACAACTCAAGTTGCATGGGGTGCATGAGCTACAGTGCGAAATATGGGCCTAAACCATCTCCAAATGTGATTTTTAATCATTTGCAATTGGTAAAATATGTGGATAAAGGTTAATTTGAGAGTTCATTTTTCACCCCTCTCTTTTTAAATTCAAGCCACTTGAAAAAGGCCATTTTGATTGGAAGGTTTTTGGTGAATTGTGATGAAGGATTTGGATAGAGCACATCAAATATGACTTGTAGCAAAAAACCTCACTCAATTTGGCCAAGTGGTTTGGAAGATATGCCACTTTGAAGTTCAAAATTTTTTGAGAATGATTTGATCATAACTTGCCAACCATAAATGAGAAATGAGTGTTCTTGGACTTTTTGGAAATGGGAGAACAAGATCTTCAACTTTCATGTTGGACAAAAATTCATTTGAAGCTTGTATGATGAAGTAATTTTGAGGAGAAGAACTTTCCATTTTTGGCAAATTCCAATTACAGGTCAACTTTCTATTTTTGGAAATTTCTTGTCTGACTTCAAATTCTTCACTGTGGATGTTTGACATGTTATATGAGGCTTATATGGACATGAATGTGACCTCTCAGACCAATTCCCACCATCAAATCACTGATTAAATGCACAGTTGACCACAGTTGACTTTACTAGGGTTTTGGTTGACTGAACCATGTTCTGATGAATTCCAAGCCCTAACCACTTGAGATCTTGATTCAAAATGATGTCACAACCCATATGAACTCTTGATGAATGATAATGGTGCCCAAATTCTTCAAGAATGGCCACCATCTATTGCTCAATGGCTGATTTGACTGTTTTGACCTAGCTTGCTTCATCTGCAAGTAACATGGTTAGATGACAATATTTTTGTACTTTTGGTTAATAGACAGATGAAAAGCAATGATATACAAATGCAATACATGCTTGGTGATCAAGAACCACACTCACAAGATAACCCAACCACTAGGAGGGAGGCAAAGGTGCACAAAGAGCCTTGAGGCAATGATATGGTATGATATGATGCCATGAGGGATCTTAGGGGACAAAATTGGGGTCTTACACAATTCCCCCTACTTCAGGAAGACTCTGGCATGGGCCATGGCATGGACCCCATGTTTAGAAGATTGGAAGAGAGGTTGAAGGCAGTGGAAGGACAGAATCCTCTGGGAGTAGATGTTGCTGACTTGGGGCTGGTCCCAGGTGTGAGAGTGCCACCGAAATTCAAGGTCCCGATATTTGACAAATACAATGGCAACTCTTGCCCGAAGACCCATGTGCAAGCCTATTTCCGAAAAATGGTTGCATACTCCGATGACGAAAAGTTGCTTATGTACTTTTTCCAGGATGTTGAAAAGTATATCTTTGGCAAATATTTTTATATCGTATCCACAGAGATTGGGTAATATTACCGCCGTTCTATAATTCAAATGTTATAAGTTTAGAAAGTAACAGGGTTGTTTTGTTTGGAAAAATATCTTGTTAATAAATGTTAACAAAAACTATGAAATGGTTTTAGTCAAATATAAAGCTTGGCAAGATTGGAGTTCACTATTTCAAATGTTTATGATTCCTTATGATAAATAAATAGATTCAAGATTATTGATGATGTTCAAATATCCTCTCAAAGTCATTTATGTCTAAATGATATCGTGATAATCACTATATTGATCCTTAGACGATCTCTCCACCTAACTATCAATATAGCAATCTTTAATGTTCAATATCAAAGAATAGTAATGAATAAATCTATCTCTACAACTTATTCACTACTTGAAAATCTGTTTTATGTCTAAACTCGAGTAATCTCTCTCGACAACTACTCAAATCTGGTTTTCAACTTAAAGCAAAAACAGTGTTCAATACATCAACAATCTTTATCTCATATATAAATCAAAGTGAATACATAAACAGATGAGAATAGCTACTACCTCCAATCTTGACAAAAGGGAGTTTAGCTCCTCATCATCATTGTTACAAAGCAGAAAGTTCAAGCAGAAAAACTCTGTTTTTCTCCCTTACAAAAGCTCTCTCAATATCAATGTGTGAATGATAATGAATGAATGCCCTAGAATAATGTATTTTTCTTTACAAAAAGGGTTGACATTTCCCTAATTGGTAATTCTCATCCAAAGCAGAAAAGCTATTCCAAGGCAGACACCAAAATGGCAACAACAACTGGCCTTCAAAACAGCACTTTTGACCCAAAAATCAGTTTGCTGGATTCGCAGGGTTCGCAGGGCGAACTATGTTCGCGGCACGAACTGACACTGTCATTCAGTTCGCGGGGCGAACTTTGTTCGCGGGGCGAACTGAAGCTGCCTCAGTTTCCTTGCTTTGCAAGCTTCATCCAAAATCTTCCATATTATGATGCTGCAATCCAAAGCTTTCTCATCCAAAAATTCTACAAAACTAACAAATATGTGAAATAACTATTCAAAACAAAATAAATTAAACCTAATTGCATTTATACAAAATAGTGAGAATAAAAGTGTGTAATTACATCAAAACTTGGTAAAAGGGACCAATAAAATGATATAAAAAGTAGTACTAATTGGTCCCTAACAACTCTCCCCAACTTAGCATTTTGTTTGTCCCTAAACAAAAGTTTCCACCCTCACAACCAAGACAATAACACAAAAGATTGGAACAAGGATTTACCAAGGACATTCAAATGGTTCAAAAGTGTTTGGCAATTTTTCTCAGTCCACCTATCTTAATTCTAGACAAAACACGAATAAGGAAAATGGTTGAGTGCAAAAATAATTCCAATGGAATTCAAAACCATATATGTCAAAATTGAATCAAACTTACACACACATCATAATAATGATGAATAACATGAAGGGTTACTTTCACTCATCCAAGCAATTCAATCAACAACAACTCAAATCATGCGGTTATCACAACAAATACCAAATCATGTGAAAAATGAGAATCAAGAGGTCTTTCAAAGGTTGTAATGTGGCTTAGGTTACAAGAAAGGATATGATTAAGAGAATTTACAAAGTTGCCTATCCTAAGGGAGCATTCCCAAATATTCAACTCTACACAATTTCCATTTCTTTGATCCCTATCTTTTTCTTTTTCTTTTTCTTTCCACATCCACACAACCATGAGCATTTCTTTGTTTTTTTTTCTCTTCCATATTATGTTGCTCTATGGTTTCAAGGGTGATTTCTTTTTCTTGTTTCTTTTCAAATTTTCACCCTTTCATAACAATTCACTTTTCCAAGTTTCTAATCAACTTTTCACTTTACTCTCCCCAACTTTAGATTCCAAAACCAAATTTATTCAATAATGCTCCCTACTTAGACATAAGCAAAAGGCAAAATTTTCAACAACTCGATTTAAGGTTTCAATTGACACGAAAGAAATTAGGATTCATTTATTTCACAATTCTCAATTGATTTTTCAATGATCAATAAAATGAATCCTAAACTAAGCTCAAAGGGGTTTAACTAAGGATTATTCCTCACAAGGTTAGTTGATTCAAACTTTTTGGTCGAGTGGTTTTTCTCACAAATAATGCCTCTATCATTTTCAAAATTTTCACAAAAATAGATTGATGCATGATTTAGCATGATAAGAATGAGTTAAAATAATGCTCGGTTTCCCGCTTTTTAGTGTACAATGGAAAGCTTCCTCACAAATGGTTAAGTCCTATTTTGATTCAAAGATGACATACATTTCAATGAGTTTATGATATGAAATTTGCACAAACCATCAAACTACTCATGTTAAGTCTAGAAAGCGATAAAGTGTACCTTGACATACCGACACTACTTCTTATCATCACCACTCGAAGTGTCCTATGCTTCTTTCTTTGCGATCATTTCTCGGTTGCTTTAAGCTTGACTTAAGAGTAAGAACAATTTAACAGAAATGTTGGTAAATCAAGTTGATTAAAAACACACTTAAATCTCAAATAGTATTCATGCAATTATCAAGACAAACTCTAAAATTCAACAAACTCCTCAATCTTCCTTCAACTCATCGCCATGGGTTACACCACCTCCTGCACCCCCAAAAAAAAATTGGCTTGCCCTCAGGCCACTTAGCATAATCAACAAAATCCTCTTAGGAAGGGAATGGAAAGGGGAAGTTTTGAAATTTGGAGGTTTGGACGTGGAGTAGCGAGGTTGTTGAAAGAATCTCCTAAGTTCGTGAAAATAGGAATGAAACGAAAATGACATAAACCAAAAGTTTTTTTTTTTTCAGTTCGCGGGGCGAACTGAAGGAAATTTCAAAAAAAATTGGTTCTGCCATTCACTGTTCGCGGGGCGAACCTTGTTCGCGGCGCGAACTGAAGCTGTGAATTCAGTTCGCAGGGCGAACGGTAAAAAACAGAACCCAATTTTTTCAAAATTTAACACAGCAGAAATTCATACAGCAGAAAAAAATTAAAATGTAGACTTACAACGTTGGGTTGCCTCCCAACAAGCGCTTTGTTTAACGTCGTTTAGAGCTCGACGGTTCAACGGTCTTCACGATCCGGCTTTGTTACGCAACTTCCTCAAGGGCTTGGTTGTCTTCAAGAGGTTCTTGATGAACCTTCGATAAAATCTGATACCACCCGTTTTCGGAACTACTTGCACAACACTCACCCATTCACCATCGGAGATAGAACAAATCATCCCGGCCTCCAATAGTTTGACAACCTCCTTGTTTTTCAGCACTTGAATCAATTTGTCTTCCTCTTTTGTGGACAATTTATTACTAACGACCACCGGTTTAGTACAGTCATCACCCAAGAACAAATACTTCAAATTTGGCTTTAGTTTTGGCTCTTCCACTTCCTTTGTCATATCCAAGCCTTCGTTTGTCTCTTCATGATAAACAAGTTCTCCGCGAGGTTCTAGTTCATGCAACATTGCTTCCATCTCTTCTCCTTCATTTTGGGTCGAAACTTTGTAGACTCCGATAAGAGATTTCTCTGATGGGTTAGAAACATGAGCCTGGTTTGCGATCTCCACTGGTTCCTCCTTGGTGGCATCGATTCGGAAAGACTCACACTTACCATTGAAATGCCTTTTGGCTTCAAAAAGATTGAAGGCTACCTCTTCATCTTGCACCCTCACTTTCATTAGCCCATCATCTATGTCAATCATCATCCGAGCAGTTTTCATAAAAGGTCTTCCAAGAATTAGGGGTACATCACGGTCCTCATCCATCTCTACTATTACAAAATCCACCGGAAACAAAAATTTGTCCACTTTCACAAGCATGTCTTGAGCGATTCCGTATGGTGAGGTGGTAGACTTGTCGGCTAGTTGTAGAGTCATTCTCGTCGATTTAATCTCAACATTCCCCAATCTTTTTACAATGGAGAGGGGGATTAAATTTATACTAGAGCCCAAGTCAATCAAACCATTTCCAACGTATGTGCTTCCAATGGTTACCGGTAGAACAACCCGGCCCGGATCAGACTCCTTCCTTGGGAGAGTCTTTTGGATGATGGCGCTACACCGTGCATCAAGCAATATGGTCTCATCTTCCACGTGTCGCCTTTTCTTGGTAAGAATGTCCTTCATGAATTTAGCATACCGCGGCATTTGTTCTAATGCATCAGCAAATGGAATGTTGATTTGGAGTTGCTTGAAGATGTCCATGAACCGTGCATAATGCCTAGCATTATCCTTCTTTGATGGTGCGTGCGGATATGGTAAATGTTGAACTGGACTGACCTTCACTCCTTTCTCTCCCTTCTTCTTCTTCCTTGGTTCGATTTCCTTATTCATTTCCGCTTCACACTGCTGCTTTTCCATCAATTGCTGGTTCTGCTGTTTTCGCGGCGCAAAGGGAGATCGCGGCGCGAACTGAGCAGTTTCTGCCACTTTCTTCTTTCCACAAGCCACATACTCATTTTCCAGCATAGCATCCATATCATTATCTATTGTAATTTCCTCACTTTTTTCACCTGTCAACTCTCTACCACTTCTAGTAAATATTGCTTTACAGTGCTCCTTTGGATTGGGTTGAGTGTTAGCGGAGAAAGAAGATCCTGCGTTTTGTTCCGACAGTTGCTTTGCAAGTTGGCCTATTTGAGTTTCCAGATTTTTAATTGCTGCTTCGTTACTCTTCTGATTTGCCATGGAAGCTTGCATGAATTGTTGAAGAGTATCCTCTAGCTTGGAACTTCCTCCTTGCGACTGCTGTCCTTGAGAATTTGGATGTTGGTAAGGACTTTGCTGCTGAAAATTTTGATTGTTGAACCTTGATGGTTGATAACCTTGATTGTTCCTTTGATAGCCTTGATTTTGATTGTTCACATAGCTTACTTCTTCCAGTGGAGGACAAAAACCAGTAGGGTGATCCCCTTGACATAATTCGCAACATGCTACTTGATGTCGAACTCGAGAAGCTTGAATTTCCTTCATTTGCTGTGGAAGCTTGGCCATTTGTTGAGTAAGCAACTCCACTTGTTGAGAGAGTAGCTTGTTTTGAGCAAGAATGGCGTCATTGGTATTTAACTCAAGAACTCCCGGTTTACGTTGTGAAGGACTACGGTCATGTTGACTTTGACGATCATTGAGTGCCATCCGATCAATAATGACTTTAGCTTCTTCCGCATTCTTTGATATAAGAGAGCCACCCGCGGTAGCATCCAAAAGTGTTCTGTGAGTTGATTGGAGCCCATTTAGAAAAATATGGATTTGAGTGAGCTCATCAAAACCATGACCCTTGCATTTTCTCAACATTGACTTGAATCTTTCCCAAGCCTCATTTAAAGACTCGTTGCTTCCTTGAGTGAATACTGCAATAGCCGTTTTGGCTTCCATGAATCGGGATTGAGGGAAATATCTTTCTAAGAACTTTTCTTCTAACAAATTCCAATCCGTCATCACTCTTGATTCTTGATCAAGGTACCACTCTTTTGCCTTTCCCACTAAGGAGTGTGGGAACATCCTCTTGAATAATGTTTCTTCACCCGCTTCATCAATTCCCGTAGAACCCGCAATCTCATAGAATTTGATGAGATGGGTATACGGATCTTCATGATCCATTCCGGTGAATGGATTTGCATAGAGAAGTTAGAGGATTCCGGTCTTCATCTCCGTATTTCTTCCTCCACGGGCAAATTGAGCATTCCTTCTTGGACTATTAGCGGACATTTCGGTACGATTATCCTCCGCCATGTTTCCTTCACAAGCCTCTACAACCACTTCTTCGATCGGGACAAGTGCGGAAGTAGATGCTTCTTCTCTCCGGTTCCTCTCTTCGGCTAGTTTCCTTCTTCTTCGTGTTTTGCTATTGAGCTTCCGAAGTGTTCTTTCGATTTCAGGATCGAATTGAAGTTGCTCCTCGGTTGCTTTTCCTCGCATGCACTAGAATCTACAAAACTAACAAACCAAGTGAAACAAAAGAGGGATAGTAATAAATGTAACACAACTTAAAACAAAGAATTATTGCAATGCTTGTAATATCGACACCAATCCCCGGCAACGGCGCCAATTTGTTGAAAAGTATATCTTCGGCAAATATTTTTATATCGTATCCACAGAGATTGGGTAATATTACCGCCGTTCTATAATTCAAATGTTATAAGTTTAGAAAGTAACAGGGTTGTTTTGTTTGGAAAAATATCTTGTTAATAAATGTTAACAAAAACTATGAAATGGTTTTAGTCAAATATAAAGCTTGGCAAGATTGGAGTTCACTATTTCAAATGTTTATGATTCCTTATGATAAATAAATAGATTCAAGATTATTGATGATGTTCAAATATCCTCTCAAAGTCATTTATGTCTAAATGATATCGTGATAATCACTATATTGATCCTTAGACGATCTCTCCACCTAACTATCAATATAGCAATCTTTAATGTTCAATATCAAAGAATAGTAATGAATAAATCTATCTCTACAACTTATTCACTACTTGAAAATCTGTTTTATGTCTAAACTCGAGTAATCTCTCTCGACAACTACTCAAATCTGGTTTTCAACTTAAAGCAAAAACAGTGTTCAATACATCAACAATCTTTATCTCATATATAAATCAAAGTGAATACATAAACAGATGAGAATAGCTACTACCTCCAATCTTGACAAAAGGGAGTTTAGCTCCTCATCATCATTGTTACAAAGCAGAAAGTTCAAGCAGAAAAACTCTGTTTTTCTCCCTTACAAAAGCTCTCTCAATATCAATGTGTGAATGATAATGAATGAATGCCCTAGAATAATGTATTTTTCTTTACAAAAAGGGTTGACATTTCCCTAATTGGTAATTCTCATCCAAAGCAGAAAAGCTATTCCAAGGCAGACACCAAAATGGCAACAACAGCTGGCCTTCAAAACAGCACTTTTGACCCAAAAATCAGTTTGCTGGATTCGCAGGGTTCGCGGGGCGAACTATGTTCGCAGCGCGAACTGACACTGTCATTCAGTTCGCGGGGCGAACTTTGTTCGCGGGGCGAACTGAAACTGCCTCAGTTTCCTTGCTTTGCAAGCTTCATCCAAAATCTTCCATATTATGATGCTGCAATCCAAAGCTTTCTCATCCAAAAATTCTACAAAACTAACAAATATGTGAAATAACTATTCAAAACAAAATAAATTAAACCTAATTGCATTTATACAAAATAGTGAGAATAAAAGTGTGTAATTACATCAAAACTTGGTAAAAGGGACCAATAAAATGATATAAAAAGTAGTACTAATTGGTCCCTAACACAGGACAGCCTAGCTGGGGCATCCCTGGAATGGTATATGAGGCTGGACAGAGCCCATATCCGCTGCTGGAGGGATTTGGCGGAGGCTTTCGTAAAGCAGTATCAGTATAATGCAGACATGGCTCCGGACAGAACTCAACTTCAGAATCTGTCTCTTAAAAGCAATGAGTGCTTCAGGGAATACGCTCAACGCTGGAGGGAGATAGCTTCCCGTGTTCAGCCTCCTATGTTGGAAAAGGAAATGGCCAACATGTTCATGAATACGCTGCCTGGACCTTATCTGGAGCGTCTGGTGGGGTGCAATGCCTCTAACTTTGCTGATGTGGTCTCTACCGGAGAGAGGGTGGAGAATTACCTGAAGACCTGCAAGATCCAAAATGGAGTTGGATCTTCATCAGGGGTAAAAAAGTCGTTCATTGGAGGGCATAAGAAGAGAGAGGGGGGAGTGAATTCTTTGACTTCCTATCAGAACAGAGGTGTTAGAAGGAACAGTTTCCAGAATTATCATCAACAACCGTATGTTGCGGCTGTGACCATTCCAGCTGCAGCACCACTACAACAACAACAACCACAACTTCAACTAGCTCAGTACCAACAGCAGCAACAACCGGGTAACAGACCCGCATATCAACAGAGGCAAAGGATGACGGACCGGCGTTTCGACACCCTTCCAATGTCGTACACTCAGTTGCTTTCTAGTCTTCAACAACTACAACTTGTGCAATTGTGCACTCTGGCTCCTCCTGTTGGTAGACTTCCGGTGGGTTACGACGCCAACGCTAGGTGTAGCTTCCACTCTGGGGCACCTGGCCATAACATTGAGAACTACAAAGCTTTTAAGCACGTAGTTCAGGACCTCATAGATTCAAAAGCCATCAACCTTGCACCGGCTCCTAATGTCGTCAACAATCCCATGCCGCAGCATGGTGGTGCAAACATTAATATGATGGAAGGAAAAGCCAAGTCCATTAAGGATGTGTTGAAGTTGAAGACTCCATTGTTGGATATCAAAGGATGCTTGCTGAAGGCCGATGTTTTCCCCGGTTGTGGGAAGGATTGTTTGGATTGTGCCACTCAGAGTGGAGGTTGTTTGAAGCTACAACAGGGTATCCAGGCCTTGCTCGACAAAGGTATCCTCCAGGTTGAAGATTTGTCTGTCCAAGAGTCTGTGGAAGGGGTTGAGGAAGAAGGGTTTGAAGATGCTACTGATGAATTCGCAGATGTTGTTCCTACTGATTCTGTAATCCATGATGATGTATTTATTTTTTCCAATGTGGTTGATCCTGATGTAATTGAACTTGATTCCGATGTTTCGGATGCTTGCATTTCAATGAATGAGATTTCTGAGTACGGCTGTGATATTGCTACTATCACTATTTTCTACCCAACTAATCAGATCAGTGTGCCAGAAGCGCAACCCGTGCCACCAGTGCGACAATCTACTATGACCATCACAACCCCTGGTCCTTTACCTTTCACCAGTGAAAGGGCCATTCTGTGGCATTTTGGGGGGAGCGTATACACGCACGATCATAGGGTGGAACGGCCACTGAAAGTAGAAGAAGGTCAGAAGCCTGAACTTGACGGTCCCGCAGTGGATAATGTTGGTGGAATCGGGCGATTCACCAGGAGTGGTAGATTGTTCTCACCACCGGTTACCCAAGCTGATAATGTTGATGCTGTGGCGAAAGCCAAAGGCAAGCAAGTCGTGAATGAGGGTACCTCTGCACCCCAGGATGGTTCTGAGCCCACTTTTGCAAAGGATGTGGACGAGCTTCTGAGAATCATAAAGAAAAGCGATTACAAGGTAGTTGATCAGTTGATTCAGACTCCGTCCAAGATATCCATTCTCAAACTCCTGTTGTGTTCGGAGGCACACAGGGAGGCGCTTCTGAAGGTTCTTAATGCTGCCTATGTACCTCAAGAAATCTTGGTAAACCAACTAGAAGGGATCGTCGCCAGTGTGCATGCAAGCAACGGGTTGGGTTTTACCGATTCTGACTTGACACCAGCCGGACGCAATCATAACAAGGCTCTGCACATCTCGATGGAATACAGAGACACCGTGTTATCGCATGTTCTGGTGGATACAGGCTCCTCTCTCAATGTGCTACCCAAGAGAGCCCTGTCGAGGTTAGAAGTAGAGGGTTTGGTCTTGAAACCTTCAGATCTTATTGTGAGAGCCTTCGATGGTTCTAAGAGATCGGTGTTTGGAGAGGTAGAATTGCCAATTCTGATTGGATCACAAACCTTCAACACTGTCTTCTACGTGATGGATATCAGTCCTTCCTACAGTTGCTTGCTGGGTCGTCCTTGGATCCATAATGTTGGGGCAGTCTCTTCAACTCTACATCAGAAGATTAAGTTTCCAATCAACGGAAGAATTATCACCGTCTGTGGTGAGGAGGACATCCTGGTCAGTAACCTGTCTACATTCAAGTATGTAGAAGTAGAAGGTGAAATTCATGAGACTCTGTGTCAGGCTTTTGAGTCAGTTCAAATCAAGGATGCAGCTCCGGTGGAAGAGGTCAAAGAGGGTGCCTCTATCTCATCCTTTAAGCAGGCACAGGCCGTGGGGGATTCAGGTGCTGCTCCCGGTTGGGGGCGTCTGTTGGAATTACCAATGAAAGACGACAAGTTCGGGATTGGGTACCAGCCAGCTCTGACTTCTACAACTTCAACACTTCAGACTCATCAGGGGCCGATTACTTTCTCTAGCGCTGGCATCTTTCAGTATGGCCAGGTATCAGCAATCAATGAAGAGGGTGGGGATAGTGATTGTGACATCGACAACTGGGTGCGTCCGAGGATCTCGGGTGAAGTCATCAACAATTGGTCTTCTGAGGAGATTGTCCAAGTCACTTTTCTGAAGGAGTAATTTTCTTTATTTATTCATGCATGTCCAAGTCTTACGTTCCGCCCAGGGCGTAATGACTCATTGTAGGGCACATCTATGTGACACTTGCATTTTTTATCATAAATAAAGGACGTCTTTTTGCATTCAAATATTTCGTTCCCTGTCTTTCTATTTTTGCAGTTTTTCAAAATAAAAAAAATGGCAATGTTTTGTTTAGTTTCCACTTTTTTCTTTCACACTCATAAGCACATACCATCACTCATGCAGATGCACGTCACCAGGTCCTATTGATAACGGTTCTGCTATGGCTCGCTTCGACTTTGAAAATCCAATCTTTCAAGCTGAAAAAGAGGGTGATGAAGACTGTGAACTCCCTAAAGAACTTGCCAGGTTCTTAAAACAGGAAGAAAGGGTCATTCAACCGTATCAAGAGCCTACTGAAGTGATTAATCTCGGCCCCGAGGACGCCAAGAGAGAAATCAAGATAGGGGCTGCTTTAGGAGATGATGTGAAGAAAGGGCTGATTGAATTGCTGCAAGAATACACTGACATCTTCGCCTGGTCTTATCAGGACATGCCCGGGCTGGACACAGACATCGTGGTACACCGCTTGCCTCTCAAAGAAGGTTGTCCTCCGGTCAAGTAGAAGCTCAGAAGAACAAGACCAGAGATGGCTGTCAAGATAAAGGAAGAAGTGCAAAAGCAGTTGGATGCAGGGTTTCTAGCAGTCACCAATTATCCGCCATGGGTTGCAAACATCGTCCCAGTACCTAAGAAGGATGGAAAGGTACGGATGTGTGTCGACTACCGGGATCTGAACAGAGCTAGCCCTAAAGATGATTTCCCATTACCTCACATCGACGTTTTGGTGGATAATACAGCTCAGTTCTCGGTATTCTCCTTCATGGATGGCTTTTCTGGCTATAACCAAATCAAGATGGCACCAGAGGACATGGAAAAGACAACTTTCATAACCCCATGGGGCACCTTCTGCTACAAGGTGATGCCGTTTGGTCTGAAAAATGCCGGAGCAACATATCAACGAGCTATGGTGACTCTGTTCCATGATATGATTCATCATGAAATCGAGGTTTATGTGGACGATATGATTGCCAAATCTCAGACAGAAGAAGAACATTTGGTGAATCTGCAGAAATTGTTTGAACGGTTAAGGAAATTCAAACTGAGACTTAATCCGAACAAGTGCACTTTCGGGGTGAGATCGGGAAAATTGTTGGGTTTTATTGTTAGCGGAAAAGGGATTGAGGTGGATCCTGACAAAGTGAAAGCAATACAGGAAATGCCTGAGCCAAGAACAGAGAAGTAAGTTCGTAGTTTCTTAGGGAGGTTGAACTACATTGCAAGGTTCATCTCTCACCTAACAACCACGTGTGAGCCAATTTTCAAATTGCTGAGGAAAGATCAGGCTATCAGGTGGAATGAAGATTGTCAAAGGGCTTTCGAGAAGATAAAAGAGTATTTGCAGAATCCTCCTATCCTTATGCCTCCAGTCCCAGGGAGACCGCTGATTATGTACTTGACAGTACTTGACAATTCTATGGGTTGTGTTCTCGGTCAACACGACGAGACTGGTAGGAAAGAACATGCCATCTACTACTTGAGTAAGAAGTTCACAGATTGCGAGTCGAGATACTCAATGCTTGAGAAGACATGTTGTGCACTTGCATGGGCTGCTAAGCGATTGAGACAATACATGTTATCTCACACAACCCTACTGATCTCCAAGATGGATCCAGTCAAATACATATTCGAGAAGCCAGCTCTCACCGGAAGGGTGGCTCGTTGGAAAATGGTACTGACAGAGTACGATATCCAGTATACATACCAGAAAGCCATCAAAGGGAGTATTCTGTCAGACTATCTTACTCAGCAGCCGATTGATGATTATGAGCCGATGAAGTTTGATTTTCCAGATGAAGACATCATGTTCCTCAAGATGAAAGACTGTGAAGAGCCAGTTGTTGAGGAGGGACCTGATCCAAACGAAAAGTGGACTTTGTTGTTTGATGGGGCTGTCAATGCTAGAGGAAGTGGAATTGGCGCTGTCATTACTACTCCGAAAGGTGCCCACATGCCTTTCACCGCTCGTTTGACTTTTGAGTGCACAAATAATGAAGCTGAGTACGAGGCATGTATCTTGGGTATTGAGCAAGCCATTGATCTGAGAATCAAGACTCTGGACATCTTCGGAGATTCAGCTCTGGTGATCAATCAAGTGAATGGTGATTGGAATACTCTTCAGCCCACTCTGGTCCCCTACAGAGATTACACGAGAAGACTGTTGACTTTCTTCACAATAGTAAAATTGTATCATATACCTCGTGATGAGAACCAGATGGCAGACGCACTTGCTACTCTATCCTCCATGATCAAGGTAATTCGTTGGAACCATGCTCCCAGGATCGATGTGATGCGCCTTGACAGGGCCGCATATATGTTTGCTGCTGAACTGGTAGTCGATGACAAGCCCTGGTATCACGATATCAAGTGCTTTCTGAAGAATCAAGAGTACCCTGCAGGGGCATCCAACAATGACAGAAAGACTTTGAGAAGATTGGCAGGCAGTTTCTTCTTGAACAAAGACGATGTGCTGTATAAGAGGAACTTCGACATGGTTTTGCTCATATGCATGGACAGACACGAGGCAGACATGTTAATGCAGGAAGTTCATGAAGGTTCCTTCGGTACTCATGCCGGCGGACATGCAATGGCTAAGAAATTGTTGAGAGCGGGTTATTATTGGATGGCCATGGAATCAGATTGCTTCAAATATGCTCGGAAGTGTCAGAAATGCCAGATTTATGCTGATAAGGTGCATGTGCCGCCAAATCCTCTGAATGTGATGACTTCGCCGTGGCCGTTTGCTATGTGGGGCATTGACATGATTGGAAAGATTGAGCCGACTGCTTCCAATGGGCATCGCTTCATCCTTGTTGCCATCGACTATTTCACCAAGTGGGTCGAAGCAGCGTCGTTCGCGAATGTCACCAGACATGTGGTTGCCCGTTTCATCAAGAAAGAAATCATTTGTCGCTATGGGATTCCCGAGAGAATCATTACTAATAATGGTTCTAATCTCAACAACAAAATGATGAAGGAGTTGTGTCAGAACTTCAACATTCAGCATCACAATTCTTCCCCTTACCGCCCTAAGATGAACGGCGTTGTTGAGGCGGCAAATAAGAACATAAAGAAGATTGTGCAGAAGATGGTCGTCACGTACAGAGATTGGCATGAGATGCTACCCTTCGCCTTGCATGGGTACCATACTTCAATACGTACGTCGATTGGGGCAACCCCTTACTCCCTGGTGTATGGTATGGAAGCAATCCTACTTGTTGAAGTGGGGATTCCTTCTCTAAGAGTCTTGTTGGATGTCAAGTTAGACGAAGCCAAATGGATTCGGACAAGGTTCAATGAGTTGAGTCTTATCGAAGAGAAGCGAATGGCAGCCATTTATCATGGGCAGTTGTATCAGAGTCGGATGAAGAGAGCCTTTGATCAGAAAGTGCGTCCTCGTTGTTTCCAAGTCGGAGATTTAGTGTTGAAAAGGATCCTTCCTCCTCAGACAGATCACAGGGGCAAGTGGACTCCTAACTATGATGGACCGTATATTGTCACCAAGGTTTTTTATGGTGGGGCCTTAATGCTTGCAACTATGGATGGTGAAAACTTCACTTCCCCTGTGGACTCAGACGCAGTTAAAAAATACTTCGCATAAAATAGACCCGCTGGACAGTAAAAAGAATAGTCCAACCAAAAATGGGCATCCCGACGAACCAAGAAAATGAAAAGGTTCGGGCAAAAATTAGGGATTAAAAATGAAAAGATCGTACACCCGGTAAGTTGAAAACCTGAAAAGGCAACTTAGGCAAAAATGGGTATCCCGGTGGATTGAAAACCCGAAAAGGGCGATCCAGGCAAAAGTTAGGGATTAAGCGAATGACTGCGTTCTGAGTTAGTTCTGAATCTCATCTCATGTCGATGACTGGAAATTTTCGAAAGGTAGGAAACAGTCCAATCACCTTTTCAGAAGGCTGATCATCTGGAGGATCTTGAAGACGGGCAAGTCATAGCAGAATTGGAACCCAATAGAAATCCATTTCACATTGCCATTAGATTAATTTCTATTTTTATCTTTTGTGCGATTACCTCTTTCCAGGGATTGCTTCCTGATGTAAATGCCTATTCAGAGGTCATTCAATCAATAAAATCATGTTATTCAGTATATCTCTGTTTTCATTTTCATTTTACTGTTTTGTTTGCAAAAATGACGTCCGAATTTTTATAAACATTGCATCATGACACATAAGGGCTTTACAGGTACATGCTTAATAAACATTTAAAATTGCTGTAAATTTTAAGTGCTTTGGATCGTCTATTCAGAACAGATACCCTCGGGGCATTTCCTTAAAATCCCCTGCAGATGATCGTGAATATCTTCCCCAGTGAAGTCGCCAACAGACGAATCTGGTGTCTTATCCCTGCAGAGCTGATCAGAGTGTTGGATTCTTCAATCCCCAGCAGGTTCTCACCACTGTACTTCCCCAAGCGTTTGTTTCAGGACATACACTCCCCAGTAGAGTTGACAGTGCCAGACTATATATCCCCAGCGGAGTTGACAGTGCCAGACTGTATCTTCCCAGCAGAAGTGGCTGCTCCTTAGAGTTCGAGGCCAGATCGATAATCCCAATGCCAGATCCATGGTTTCTTTCCTTAAAGCAGAACCTCGGTATCGTATCAGTGTTTGCTTCCCCTGCTGAGTCATCTCTCGCAGATCGTGGTTGCCAGAACCACTATCGTTTTCCCCAACAACAGGTTTTCAGTGTCGTTCTCTCCCTAGTCTGAATCTTGGCATTTCATCATTGCTAGAACACCGTGTGGCGGGTCATTTCCCCACATAATTCTTTGCGATGTGCATCTCCAGCAGCCTTGCCAGGGTCCAGAAGATGGTGATCATTTCCCCAGCAGATCCCCTTGCCTCAGCTTGGCATTCTACCCAGCATTTGACATCCCTGCATGTAGAATCATATTGCATTGCATCCTTCCAAATCACGTAGCATTTCCATTTTCATGGAGCATTACGCCATCGAAAAATTCAAACATACGCATGTAAGCATAAAACATTCTCGGTATCCCAAGTGATAAGCTAGAAGTTGTTTCCAATACTCAGACTGAAGATTGTTCATGACTTACCTTTGTTATCCCCAGCAAGTGTCATTGGCCCATGCGCCGCCTCTATTATCTTTCCCTATTTCTGCCGATGCTGACAGGCATGAAGTTTTTCCGGTATTCAGACCGAAGTGGCATTCAGGCCAATTTTCTGGTATTCAGACCGAAATGGCATTCAGGCCAATTTCCGATATTCAGATCGAAGTGGCGTTCAGGCCTGTTTCCGGTATTCAGACCGAAGTGGCGTTCAGGCCAGTTTTCCGATGTTTAGATCGAAGAAGTTTCTGACGTTCAGGTCGATGCAACTTGTGGCATTCAGGTCAAATTTCCGATGTTCAGATCGGAGAAGTTTCCGACGTTCAGGTCGATGCAACTTGTGGCATTCAGGCCAATTTTCCGATGTTCAGATCGAAGAAGTTTCCGACGTTCAGGTCGACGCAACTTGTGGCATTCAGGCCAGCCTCTCGGTGTTCAGACCGATATTAATAATCTCATATCTCCCGATGTTCAGATCGAAGTCATTTCCAGTATTCAGACTGATGAGCGGCATTCAGGCCATGGTTATTTCTGTGTTACCATTTATTTTGGTATCCAAGTTAACACTCTTTTTCGGTATTCAGACTGACTCTCACCGTACCAGACGAATTCTTCTTTCAAGACCACCTCTTTGCCGATTCTGACAGACATTGTTACTTCACTTCACTTCAGTGTAAATTTTTGGGCTTTTATTGTATTCAATCCCTTCATACCTCGAAAGCACGAAAGCCGCTGCTATCTTCTTTCCAGGTCTCCAGTTGATTGAATAGGGGCAACTGTAATACCCCAAAATTTACCCTTCATTTTTCCTGGAAGCATACGCTTTACACCTCATGCATGCATTCATTTTTAGGTCATTTAACATTAGATACATTGCATTTCATCATATCAATCAGAATTAGATCCAAGAAACTTTATTTTAAAAAATAATAATAATAATAATAATAATAAATAAATAAATAAATAAATAAAAGAAAAAATCTCAGACTTGGACCTCTCTCAAAAGCCCACTAAGCTACCAATATTAGGCTATAAATACTAGAGTTTCAGTGAAACAAATATGGATTCTATTCCTATTACCCTGAGGAAAAAGATAGCGAGAGAAGAGCTAACAGAGTTCAGAGCAGCCTCCAAACCCTGAAGGGAACTCAACTGCACAGAATCACCTCTGCCTCACATAAACCCTAAAGATTGTTTTGTAAACCTCACGGGTGCAACTCAATTTCAATCAAGCTCTCCAATTAGCTTGGAAGGATCCCTGGGTTTCCCATTCCTCTAACTGCTGTTACTTCGGATCTTTATCCGCGTGGTACTTTTACATTTTTCCCGCATTTTACTGCTTTCCTAGCTGGAAGACCTCGATAGGAGGCAATGTTTTTGTGTGTTTTTTTTACAGGTTCCTTCGTCAAGGACTGCCTTTTTGCATGAGTTCACCAAACCTTAACCCTTCATTGATTTTTCTTCTCCTAAACACACGTTTACTCCTTCTACTACAGGCGAGTAAGTCTCCAAAGGTCGAGCATCCGGTAGATTGCGTAGTAACGTTGTTCGTCCAAAACCCACTCCATAACCCCGTAGTTAGCCGAACTACGACTTGCTCTGATTCTCATTCCAGATGAGACACATAGGCATGAGACGCGATGTCTTAGCGAGCACGCATCCCCCCAACCCATAGGTCAGCCGAGCTACGAAGACTCTGATTCTCATATTCAGATGAGATACGTATGCAGTGGATGCGACATCCGCACGAGTCATTTTCATTTAACCTTTTTTTTTGTAAACAGCACAAGATAAACTCACACCCTTTAGACAAGAACTACAAAAGTGGATCCCGTAGAGTACTACGGATGCGTAGGGGTGCTAATACCTTCCCTTCGCATAACCGACTCCCGAACCCAAGATTTGGTTGCGAGACCCCGTCTTGTCCTTTCCTTTTTCAGGTTTACTTCGAGCGTTTCTTTTCCCTCCTTTGGGATGAATAACGCACAGTGGCGACTCTTCTGTCATTTTCTTTCGCCGGTTGTTTTCTCGTGCACTGTATTTTTCAGGTTGCTACAGCCGGGAATCAGAAATACCAAGAAACAACAAAATCTCTGCAGGGGATGAATCATCAGTCACAGCCTGGGAAAAGAGTTCATTGCACAGGTAGAACCTTCTACATAAACAACTCTACTGGGGAATCTATCCGGGGAGGTAAAGGGATCTTGGGGAACAAACACCCGGTACCGTACTCACCAAAGGGATCACATCTGCTGAGGAGAAAACAATTGCTACTCTACTGAAGGGGAGAGTGGTGAATATCCCAATAAGCATACCACTCAGGGCTCCGGAGGAAGAAAAAATACAGTCATGTCAGGAAAAAGTCTTACCCTGTTGGAGATCGTACCGTCCTTGGGAAGGCACTGAGGATCTCCTAAGTATCTTTTTGTCATGGTGAACATTCACTTTGTTTAAAAACGAGTTATGAAAAAATCGTTTATTCAAAACAATGATATTTTCTCAATTAAAAACATGCAAAACATTTGTTAAATAGAAACAAATAAGAGTGCAAATAATTGGATAACAGGCTCGGATTTATTTGATGGAATGGTAATCTGCCAATGGCAAGACCCCATAGATCTTTACAAGTTTGAAATTGGTGATATATATTGGAAAAGGCTACATTGAACATAATGACCATTTCTCCACCAATTCTGAATTCGATGTATTTGAAGCTTCGGTTGATGATGAATGAACAAGAATCTCTGACGAACAACAGTTGTAGAACAAAGTCTTGTCAGGATGCAGTTACTTGCCAAATCCCTAATTTTTGCCTAGATTGCCCCAGGGTGAGGTACTCAATCTAGCGGGATACAAATATTCATTTTTTATGTCTCTAACTTTTGCCTGGACCGCCCTTTCGGGTTTTCAATCCACCGAGACGCTCATTTTTGCCTAAGCCTCCCTTTCGGGTTTTCAACTTAGCGAGCTATTTTATTTTTATTTTTAGGCGAAGTATTTCTTGACTGCATCTGAATTCACAGGACGAGTGAAATCCTCCCCATCCATAGTTGTAAGTATCAACGCACCGCCTGAAAAGGCTCTCTTAACAACATATGGACCTTCATAGTTTGGGGTCCACTTGCCCCTGGAATCGGGCGCAAAAGACAAGACTTTCTTGAGCACAAGGTCACCTTCCCGGAACACACGAGGTTTGACCTTCTTATCAAAAGCTTTCTTCATTCTCTGCTGATACAACTGACCATGGCACATGGCAGTCAATCTCTTCTCTTCTATCAAATTCAGCTGGTCATAACGACTCTGAACCCATTCAGCATCAGTCAACTTGGTCTCCATCAAGACTCTCATTGATGGGATCTCCACCTCTACTGGGAGTACAGCCTCCATGCCATAAACAAGAGAGAAAGGGGTTGCCCCTGTTGAAGTGCGGACAGATGTACGATATCCATGCAAAGCAAATGGCAGCATCTCATGCCAATCCTTATACGTGACAACCATCTTCTGGATAATCTTCTTAATGTTCTTATTAGCAGCTTCAACAACCCCATTCATCTTGGGTCTATAAGGCGAAGAATTGTGGTGTGCAATCTTGAACTCACTACACAGCTCTTTCATCATCTTGTTGTTCAAGTTAGATCCATTATCAGTAATGATCTTATCTGGCACACCGTATCGACATATGAGTTGATTCTTGATAAACTTCACGACCACCTGCCTGGTCACATTTGCATATGATGCCGCTTCAACCCACTTGGTGAAGTAATCAATTGCTACGAGAATAAATCTGTGTCCGTTGGATGCTTTCGGCTCAATTATGCCAATCATGTCAATTCCCCACATGGAGAAGGGCCATGGTGATGAAATCACATTCAGAAGTGTCGGGGGAATATGAATCTTATCCGCGTAAATTCTGACATTTATGGCATTTCTTCACATATTTGCAGCAGTCAGACTCCATTGTCAGCCAATAGTAGCCTGCTCTCAACATCTTTCTAGCCATGGCATGTCCATTGGAGTGAGTACCAAATGAACCCTCATGGACCTCGGTCATCAATAGGTCTGCTTCGTGTCTATCCATGCATCTGAGCAGAACCATGTCAAAATTTCTCTTATAAAGCACTTTGCCATTGAGGTAAAAACTGCCTGACAATCTCCTCAAAGTCTTCCTATCTTTCACCGATGCCCCAGGCGGGTAAGTCTGGCTCTGAAGAAAACACTTGATATCATAATACCATGGCTTATCATCTTTCACTTCTTCTACTGCAAATACATGAGCTAGTCTATCCAAGCGCATCATAGTGATATCGGGAACTTCATTCCAATACTTGACCACAATCATTGAAGCAAGTGTAGCAAGAGCATCTGCCATCCGATTCTCATCTCAAGGAATATGATGGAAGTCAACCTCAGTAAAGAACGTTGAAATCCTCCTCGCATAATCTCTATATGGAATGAGACCAGGCTGATTGGTTTCCCATTCACCCTTAATCTGATTAACAACAAGGGTCAAATCACCATAAACATCAAGATGCTTGATCCTTAGATCAATGCATTCCTCCAATCCCATTATGCAGGCCTCATGCTCAGCCATATTATTCGTGCATTTGAAAGTTAGCCTTGCTGTAAAAGGAATGTGTGTGCCTGAGGAGTAATAATCACTTCCCCAAATACCATTTCCATATTGATTTACAGCGCCATCAAATACCATACTCCATCTGGAACCAGGCTCTGGCCCTTCATCGAGTGTAGGCTCGTCGCAATCTTTCATTTTCAAATACAAAATTTCCTCATCTGGGAAGTCATACTGAACAGACTGATAATCCTCGATAGGCTGATGTGCCAAATAGTCAGCCAAGATACTACCTTTAATAGCCTTCTGGGCTCGATACTCAATATCATACTCAGATAACAACATTTACCAACGGGCAATCCTCCCTGTTAAAGCAGGCTTCTCGAAGATGTACTTGATTGGGTCCATTTTGGATATCAACCAAGTTGTATGATTTATCATATACTGGCGTAAGCGCTTAGCAGCCCAAGCCAAAGCACAACATGTCTTCTCAAGCATCGAGTATCGAGACTCACAATCAGTGAACTTCTTGCTCAGGTAGTAAATAGCATATTCTTTTCTCCCTGATTCGTCTTACTGACCAAGGACACAACCCATTGAGTCTTCAAGAACAGTCAAATACATGATCAAAGGTCTTCCTTCCACGGGCGGAGACAGGATTGGAGGTTCAGACAAATACTCTTTAATACTGTCAAAAGCTTTCTGGCAATCCTCGGCCCAATCATGAGACTGATCTTTCCGGAGGAGCTTGAATATTGGCGCACATGTGGCAGTCATGTGGGATATTGTTATACGGTGAACTGACTTTTGTGTTTTGCTTTGAAAAACAATGTCGCGGATAGCAAGAGTCGCCACCGACTTTTCTTTTATCCAATAAGGAAAGGCGGAAAAGAACAGGAAAGACCTTGATTAGATTTTGAGTTCGGGAGGTACATTATACAAAGGGAAGGTGTTAGCACCCTTTGTATCCATGGTTATCCATGGGCTCTTAATTGCTTAACTCACTTATGTTTTCCTTGTTTGAGAAAGTGTTTGAGAAATGTGGTGTGTTTAGAGAATATTTTGAAAGGAGAGTTTAACTTTGTAATGATTCTTGTATGAATGTATACAAAATGTTTATCTCGTTTGATTTTGAAGGATGTTTAGAAAAATATAACTCGGCGATGATTCTGGTGCAAATGTATACCAAGTGGTGATTTTCTAAAAGATGTTTTGAAAAGTGGGAGGTGTGAAAAGTATATTAAGCTGCGAGCAAGCATTTAAGAGTTATACTTAACCAAGGTCTTTATAGGTATTTCCTATCCTTAGGAGGGTAAAAATGTCCTTACTATTGAGAAGTAAGTAGTCTTATCCTTCGGATGTAAAGGGACATCGTAGGGTCGTCGATTGGTCATTGAAGGCAACATTTGTAAGGATACCTTAGCATTCGAAGGGACGATCATCATTTAACCGTAGGCTACCACGAAGGGTCATCGAGGGACAAAGTCATGTATTCGAAGGCAACATTCGAGAGACTATGATGATTTAACCGAAGGGTCTTTGCTAAGGGTATCTTACATTCGCGGGACATGGCCGTAATATCGTAAGGCAACAAAGAGAGGGCCCAGATCATATGTTCGAAGGCAATGTAATCAGTCAAGTAATTAAAATGAATCTTCACAAGGGTATCCCACAAATAAAGTGGAATACCTAGCAAACTGTCTCTTCAGGAGTATGTGAACCCTCACAAAAATTCAACAAACGGGTTAGAATACCAAGCTAGGGTGCAACCAAGAGTTGCACCAAACAAAAGAATCACAATAATAATAGTGTCAGGCAAACAGCGTGTATATGCAATAGAAAACATGTCAATCAAGTACAAAACATATTAGAATGCAAATGAAAAAACAAATACTGTCATGTTCGCTACTGCCTCGCCTAGCGAAGGCTTGGCGAACCCTCGCTACATGTTCGCTCAGCGAAGTGCTGGCGAACGGCTGCGGGTTCTGGGTTCTTCTTTGATAACAGTGCGATTTCAGGAACCCCAAACCCTATGGCATCCATTACAGAAATTACATGGTTAAACATTCAAGATATCGGGTTACACATTCATGCATACTTAAACCCATATGCAAAACCTAATGATACATTTAGAAATTCAATCATAATGCCTCATGTATTTGAAGATGTCAAATTAGGAGCATAAAATAGTGGGGGTGTGGCAAACCTGTTTGCAATTGCAATTGCACCGTTGGACTTGCAGATCACTCTTATGGTTTGTACCAGATTGAGTTGGGCGGAGGTAACCTTTGTGCAGATGAGTTTCCTTCGGGGTATCCGGGGGTTACTCTGAATTCTCTTCGTTAGCCTCCAGGGTTTTTCCGGTTGCCTCTGTTAGGGTTTGCTTGTTCCCTCTCTATCCTTCGTCTGTCTATCTCCCCTTCTCTGTGTGAAATTCTGGTATTTATAATAATTGTGTCTTGGTGGGCTCAGAATTAAGCCCAAAATTTTCTGGTATTTCGTGAGCTTTGCTAGGCGAGTGAGCTAGCGAAGGATTCGCTAGGCGAGCAGCAAGCGAAGGATTCGCTAGGCGAGCAGCTAGCGAAGGATTCCAGTAGCTAATTCATCAAAACTCGCTGGAGCGAGGAATGACTCGTGGGCTTCACCTAGCGAAGGGTTTGCTCGCCTAGCGAACATGCCAATTTAGGTCATCTTCTAGATTTGGTAACCTGTGCGTTGGACCCTTGTTCCTTTAACATTAATGTCTTGAAAATGGATTAGAATGTCTTGAAAAATGTCCTGAAAACTTAACGGGCAAATTTTGGGGTATGACAGCTGCCCCTGTTCAATATTTATAAACCGAGAGAGTTAGAATGGTATGTATGCCATTCGTGATCTGGAGGTGGAAGATTATTGAACACTTAGAATGCCCCAAAAATTTGCGCTTGTTAATTAAAAGTTAGTCTTGATGGAGATGGGCTTAGAGATGCCATCCAGAAACTATGATGATGGAGGCTTCAGAGTACGTCGTACACTAGACCATATCTGAAGACATGGGTGTCATACTGGGTCTTACGCTAGACCGTATAATGAGTCATCCATTAGGTGATATTAGGGTGAGCTGAACCTGATGAGATAAGGATCAGAATGGGTCATACGCTAGACCGTCTCTGAGTAGCGGAATGAGCCGTCCGTTAGGCTGTATCTGGAGAAATAAATATCAAAATGGATCGTACGCTAGATCAGAATAAGCCATCCATTAGGCTGGCGACTTCACTAGGGATAAAAGATCAGAATGGGTCATACGTTAGATCGTCTCTGAGTAGCAGAATGAGCCGTCCGTTAGGCTGTATCTGATGATAAGGGATAGTCATACGCTAGACTACACTTCAGAATGTACCGTACGCTAGGTAGTATCTGAGGAATAAAGATCAGAATGGATCGTACGCTAGATCCTATCTGAGTAGCAGAATGAGCCGTCCGTTAGGCTGTATCTGGTGATAAAAGGGGTAGTCATACACTAGACTACACTTCAGAATGTACCGTACGCTAGGTAGTATCTGAGGAATAAAGATCAGAATGGATCGTACGCTAGATCGTATCTGAGTAGCAGGATGAGCCGTCCATTAGGCTGTATCTGATGATGAAAGGGGTAGTCACACGCTAGACTACACGTCAGAATGTACCGTACGTTAGGTAGTATCTGAGGGGATGAACATCCAAATGGGTCTTACGCTAGACCGTATTGGAACAGTTGAAGGAACCATACATTAGGCTGAATCAGAATCAGCTGTACGTTAGGCTATATCTGATAATGTTTGTATATGTTGTATTCGCGATAAATGTCTGGGATGGGCTTAAAGATGCCACTATTAGGGGGATGTCAGAATGCTTATCAGAATGCACATTCATATGGATTATATCTGAAAGATGCATCTGAATCTCGAATGTAACCAATGAGGGTGTCTGTCTGAATGAACCTTTATTTTGACTGTATCGGGAGGATAATTAACCTGAAAAAAGTTAGCCTCATGCCATGTCATGATGCATGAGATGTTTTATGCTTTTGAAAATAAATGCGAACATTGCATGCATGTATATGATGTGAAATGATGCATGAATGAATTATGCGTCTGAAAATTTTTGCCAGGGGAAAATAAATCCCCATATTCTGGTTGGAGATATTTATATTGATGACCCTTTCTTAACTGGGGATATTTGATTTCTTGTCTGATGGTAGAAATATTCAACAAGACCTGGCTGGGGATAAAAAAGATGACCAGTCTGTCTAGTAATGCCAATTTCTTCTGGGAAATAACTGGTTTTGCTGGGGAATAGGATTAGCAACCGGATTCATCAGAAAGCATGGTTAGACTTTAATCTCGACCCTAAAGTCTTTTAGTAACTGCTATTTCTATTTTATGCATGTATTTTCGGTAAACATCAATCATGTTCAAATGCATATATTAATTCGAATTAAATCAATGGACGTTTATGCAAACAAAATAGAGAAAGTAAAACAAAAGCATCTTTTTGGAAATAAAATTGTATTGATTTTGAAAGAGGGCCTATAAACAGGCAATTTGAGTACAAGGAGACAGAAATCCTAGTAAGAGGAAATTGTCAAGAAAACAAAGAAAAAGCTATGAAGAAAAAGTCCTATTGATTTTAATTCCACTACGGTCATTATGTCTTCAAGCCTCTCATCTCCTGCTGTCGGATAGAAGTGATTGGCTTGTTCAGTCCCTTTGACTTGGGTGAAGCTGACTGAGAGCGGGACATAGTCATACGCTTTAATCCCTAATTTTTGCCTGGACCGCCTTTTCAGGTTTTCAGTCCACCAGGATACCCTTTTTTACCCAAGCCGCCTTTTCAGGTTTTCGACTTGCCGGGTGTACATTTTTATATGTTTATCCCTAATTTTTGCCCGAACCTTTTTGGTTCGCCGGGATGCCCTTACTTTTGCCTAGATACGTCGACCTAGCGGATCTCTTTTATGCGTAGTATTTTTTAACTATGTCTGAGTTCACGGGATGTGGGAAGTCTTCGCCATCCATTGTAGCAAGCATCATGGCTCCACCAGAGAATACCTTCTTAACTACAAATGGCCCTTCGTATGTGGGAGTCCATTTGCCTCTAGAATCACCTTGTGGTAGAATGATACGCTTTATTACCAAGTCGCCAATTTGATATACCTGTCTCTTGACTTTTTTATTAAATGCCTGGATCATGCGCTTCTTATATACCTGCCCATGACAAACAGTCGCAAGTCTCTTTTCATCAATCAAATTTATCTGATCGAGTCGAGTCTGAATCCATTCATCTTCATCTGAGCCTGCATCTTTCATAATTCTTAGAGAGGGAATCTGAACTTCCACTAGTAAAATGGCTTCCATTCCGTAGACTAAAGAGAAAGGAGTTGCCCCTGTTGAAGTGCGATAACCATGAAGAGCAAAGGGTAACATCTCATGCCAGTCTTTGTATGTTACTGTCATCTTTTGTATGATCTTCTTAATATTCTTATTAGCAGCTTCTATGGCGCCATTCATCTTTGGCCGGTACGGAGAAGAGTTATGGTGTTTTATTTTGAACTGCGCGCAGAGTTCAGTAATCATCTTGTTGTTCAAATTAGTACCATTATCAGTGATAACTCTTTCAGGGATGCCATACCGACAAATGAGACTATTCTTGATGAACCGTGCCACCACATTCTTGGTGACAGAAGCAAATGAGGCTGCCTCTACCCACTTCGTAAAATAATCAATAGCAACAAGAATGAAACGATGTCCATTAGAAGCAGTAGGTTTAATCTCTCCAATCATATCAATGCCCCACATTGCAAAGGGCCAAGGTGCTGTCAACACGTTCAATGGAGCAGGAGGTACATGTACTTTGTCCGCATAGATCTGGCACTTGTGGCAAGTTCTGGAATGATGGTGGCAATCAGCTTCCATGGTAAACCAATAATACGCTGATCTAAGAATCTTCTTGGCCATCGTATGTCCACTAGAATGAGTCCCAAAAATACCGTCATGTATGTCTTCCATAATCTTTTCTGCTTCCCTTTTATCCACACAGCGCAGCAAAGTCGAATCATGATTACGTTTGTATAATACTCCATTACTCAAAAAGAATTTAGCGGAGAACTTCCTCAGAAATTTTCTGTCATTGATGGATGCCCCTTCAGGGTATTCCTGAGTTTCTAAATATCTTTTTACTTCGTGGAACCAAGGTTTCTCTTCTACTTCATCAGTATTAAGTTCATAACAATATGCTGGTTCATCTAATCGTTCAACGGTGATCATGGGAGCTTCATCATCCCATCTGACTCTGAACATAGATGACATGGTAGCCAATGCGTCTGCCAACTGATTCTCTTCCCGTGGAATATGTTCGAATGTAATCTCTTCAAAGTATGGGATTAATGTTAACAACCGCTCTCGATAAGGGATGAGATTCGGATGTTTAGTGTCCCATTCTCCTTTGATCTGACTGATTACTAAGGCTGAGTCTCCGTACACACTCAAAAACTTGATTCTCAGGTCTATAGCAGCCTTGAGTCCCAAAATACATGCTTCATACTCAGCCATATTGTTGGTACAGTCAAAACATAGTCTAGCAGTGAAAGGCGTATGGCAACCCCTGGGAGAAATAATTACAACACCAACACCATTGCCCAATGCATTAGAAGATCCGTCAAAAACCATAGTCTATCGGGATCCCAGTTCGGGTCCTTCATCTGGTCCAGGTTCTTCACCATCAGTAACAAGCATGACATCCTCATCTGGGAACTCAAAATTCATAGATTGGTAATCGACAACTGCTTGATGAGCCAAATGATCAGCTAACACGCTTCCTTTGATTGCTTTCTGAGTAGTATATTGGATATTATACTCTGTTAAAATCATTTGCCATCTTGCTATTCTTCCGGAGAGGGCAGGTTTCTCAAATATATATTTGATAGGATCCATCTTAGAAATCAATAAAGTGGTATGATTCAACATATACTGTCTTAGTCGGCGAGCAGCCCAAACCAAAGCACAACAAGTTTTCTCGAGCAATGAGTATCTTGTTTCACAGACGGTAAACTTTTTGCTAAGGTAGTATATGGCATGCTCTTTTCGACCAGACTCGTCGTGTTGCCCCAACACACACCCCATTGAATTTTCTAACACGGTCAAATACATGATTAGAGGTCTTCCTTCAACTGGTGGCATCAGAATTGGAGGTTCTTGGAGATACTTCTTGATTTTGTCAAAAGCTTCTTGACATTCATCATTCCATATCATCTCTTGATTTTTCCTCAGTAATTTGAAGATGGGTTTGCAGGTAGCGGTCAAATGGGAGATAAATCGGGCAATGTAATTCAAGCGTCCCAAGAAATCTCTGACTTCTTTATCTGTACGGGGAACCGGCATTTCTTGAATGGCTCTCACCTTAGCCGGGTCAACCTCAATTCCTTTACCACTGACAATAAAGCCCAAGAGTTTACCGGATCTTACTCCGAAGGTGCATTTGTTCGGGTTCAATCTCAACTTGTACCTCTTCAACCTCTCAAACAGTTTGTATAAATGATCGAGATGTTCTTCTTCAGTATGAGATCTGGCTATCATGTCATCCACATATACCTCTATTTCATGATGGATCATATCATGGAACAAAACCACCATAGCACGCTGGTATGTTGCCCCTGCATTCTTTAAACCGAATGGCATTACTTTGTAACAGAAAGTGCCCCATTGCGTCACAAACGTAGTTTTCTCCATGTCTTCAGATGCCATCTTAATCTGGTTATAACCTGAGAATCCGTCCATGAATGAGAATACCTTGTGTTGAGCGGTGTTATCTACCAGAACATCAATGTGCGGAAGTGGAAAGTCATCTTAGGGACTCGCTTTATTCAAATCTCTGTAATCTACACACATTCGCACCTTACCATCCTTCTTTGGCACTGGTACCACATTAGCAACCCATTGAGGATAAGAAGTAACAGCCAGAAAACCTACATCAAATTGTTTCATAACCTCGGCTTTGATTTTCTCAGACATTTCAGGACGCATGCGACGAACCTTTTGCTTAACAGGATGACAATCTTCCTTCATTGGCAAACGATGCACTACTATATCAGTATCCAGTCCTGGCATGTCTTCATAAGACCAAGCAAAAATCTCTCTATAGTCATGTAACATCTGAATCAATCTTTCTTTGACACTGTTTCCTAAGCCTGCTCCTATTTTGACTTCTTTCTTGTCTACTTCAGTACCCAGATTTACAATTTCAATTGGTTCGTCATGCGGCTGTATAGTCTTTTCTTCTTGCAGTAACAGTCTGGCAAGCTCTCCAGGTACTTCACAATCTTCCTCACTTCCATCCTCGGCTTGGTAGATCGGATTTTCAAAGTCATAATGAACAGTAGCAGAATTATTATCAACAGGATCCAGAGTGGATATGGATCTGCAGTTTGTTACGTGAGTGTGTGTAAGAAAGCATAGCTTGTTTAAAAGATGACAGGAAAGATAAAGAGCGCAATATTTGAATGCAAAAGGTCCATTGATTTATTGAATGTGGATATGCTTATGAAAATGACAAAACCCTTAACAAATTAGCTATTTGTGCCCCGTGCATAGACACAATGCTTTAAGAAGTTCAATTGTAAAAATTAAAAATTTGCAACACTAAAATAGGCAATAACAATTACTCCTGACTAAACGAAATCGAGATAGTGTCTTCAGCCTTCCAATTATTGAGTCCGTCACCAATTGTTGGGAAAATCCAGCTATCCCAGTCGCAATCGCTATCAGCATCTTCTACAGCATTAATCTGATCTTTGACTACCTTTTCAGAGCTAAATCCCAGGCCAAATCTATCAGACTTGTACGGTACATCGATCAGTTGACCCCAGCCAGTACGACCACCATCTTCGACCACGGCTTGAGCGTCTTTTAGAGAAGTCATAGCAGGAGGAGCACGAATAACCTTGGGCACACGGGAAGTTGGCTTAAAGACAGGACTGGTCGGAGGAACTACTTCAAATGACTGAGAAGGAGTCTCAAAGAATTCGCCATCCATCTCGACGTATTTGAAGGTATGCACACTACTGACAACATACTCTTCTTCTCACACACAGTGACAATCTTACCCTGTATTGGATACCTCAGCTTTTGATGGAGAGACGAAGCTACAACACTTGCCCCATGAATCCAAGGGCGTCCCAGCAAGCAGGAATAGGCAGGACGAATGTTCATTACGTGAAAGGTAGTGTTGAAGACTTGAGGTCCTATCTTGATAGGGAGAACCACTTCACCATGGACAACGCTCTTTGCACCATCGTAAGCACGCACCACAATGTCACTAGGTTTCAGTTCAATGCTTTTACAGTCAAGTTTATCGAGCACAGCTTTCGGTAGCACATTCAAAGAAGAGCCATTATCGATCAACACATGAGACAAGGTGATCCCCTTACACTCAATGGAGATATGCAGAGCTTTATTGTGATTCTTTCCTGCTGGTGTCAGGTCAGCATCGGAAAAGCCTAGGCCATTGTCAACAGCCAAGTTAGCAACATAATTTTCGAACTGATCGACAGATGTCTCCTGAGGTACATGAGCGGTCTTCAAGAATTTTATCAATGCATTGGCATGAGATTTAGAAGATAACAACAAGGATAACATCGAAATTTTAGACGGAGTATGCCCCAACTGTTCTACCACATCAAAATCAGTCTTGCGGATGATTTTCAGCATTTCTTCCATTTCCTGTTTGGCAACATCTTCGGTAGTAACTTCGACTGGTGTCCTTGACTGAGAAGGATTGATTACTGGTTCCTTTCCTCGAGTTTCAGGGGCGGGAGGTGAGATTTCTGGAGAGAAGATCCTTCCACTTCGAGTAATTTTACTAGTCCCAACAATGTCAACGTCATTAGGATTAGCAGAATTATCATCTTGCTTTATGCCGTGGATGTAAACATCACCTCCATAATTCCACGGAATGGCTTTGCTTGAGGAATACGGTAATGGGCCAGGTGCAGTAATAATTAGGGGAGCTATCTTGGGCTCAACAGTAATCTTCACAAGCACTCTAGTAGCGGTAATCTTCACTGGAACTTTGGACTTAGCAATCACAGATATTTCTTCAATAGGGTTTTCCACCTTAGGAATCTTTTCTAAGAGAATTGTACGATCATCCATCAGTCGTTGAATACCATTCCTCAACTTTAAGCAATCATTGGGTCGGAGTATACAGAGATCGCAATTTTCAGCACAACCTAGAAATAAACCAGCTTGCAATAAATTCTTCTTGATGATCAGGAGAGGAGATGATAAGTCAGCTACATTAGAAATGTGAGAATTGTCATCCACAACATTAACAGTCTTGTCATGATTAGGCATAGGAGCAGTGATGACATTAGGAGTCTCCGGAGGATCAAATTCAATTTCTCCAGCGTCGATCATATCCTGAATCTTATTCTTCAACAACCAACAATCGTTTGTATCATGCCCGGGGCTATCAGAGTGATATGCACACCTAGCATTGGGATTATAACGAGGAGAAGTAGTGTTGGGATTTGCAGGAGGATCTCTGAGGGTAATTAAATTTGCTTTTAGCATACCCTGCAGTGCTTGTGCTAAAGTCATATTGATCTTCGTAAACTGTCTTCTTGGCATGTCTTGTCTGTGTTGGAAGTTTTGAGATGGCGGTGCTGTAATCGTAACTGCTCCAACAGCATGGTCACAATTTTTCTTGTTATGACCCCTTTGACCGTACACAGCATTTGATTCGTTCCTCCCCTGATAGGACTTTTTGGTGCTTGCAGAAGTAGCCACTTGTATCTTTCCACTTCGAATGCCACTTTCAACATGTTCACCTGTTAATATAAGTTCAGTGAAACCCGATGAGGAACTTCCCAATAGATGGCTGTAGAATGGGCCAGTCAATGTACCCATGAACATGTCCACTAATTCTTGATCAGTCATAGGGGGTTTGACTCTGCCAGCCAAATCTCTCCATTTTTTAGCATATTCTTTGAAGCTTTCTTTAGATCCCATAGTCATATTCTGCAATTGTAGCCGAGTAGGCGCCAATTCAGAATTATACTGGTAGTGCTTGTAGAAAGTTGTCGCTAAATCAGTCCAGGTACGGATGTTAGAGCTCTCGAGCTGATAATACCACTCTAACTGTGTGCCAGACAGACTCTCTTGGAAGAAATGGATCCATAGCTTCCTATCAGTGGTATACGGCTGAATCTTTCTCACATAAGCTCTCAGATGCATCTGAGGACAAGACGCACCATCATACTTAGTGAAAGCGGGGACCTTGAATTTGCGGGGAATCACCACATCAGAGACCAGACCTAAGCCTTCGAAATCCAGACCGGGCACCTTCTGACCCTCCATAGCTAGCATGTGTTCTTCCAACAACTTATACTTATCATCTTTTGGAGAGTACTGTTCATTTTCATAATCTTCATCGTCGTTCTCAGGGTTGAAGGGATCAACATTCTCCTCTTCCGAGTCATTTTCTGTCTCCTCTTCTTGATCCTTCGGAATTCTAATCTTGACTCCTGCGGCCTGTCCTTTAAGCCTTCTTCCCGGGTTAATGTAACTCACAGCTTTCTTGTCTTTCTTCTTCTCGAGCAAGAGAGCCTTCAGCTCCTCCTGCCCCTTGGATAAGTTCAAGATCATCTCCTGGAATTGAGCATTCTGAGCCTGGAGATCTTTGACAGTTTGTTCGAGAGCCATCTTTCTGTTTAGAGGGAAGACCGTGAGAACATTGATCCTTTAGAATACCTGTTATGCAATGTTATGTTATGCTATGCAATGTATGAAATGTTTTCAAGGACTTTTGGAATTTAACTTTGCGTAAACCACCAAAAAGGGGAACTTTTATTAATAATTTCTTTAATCAATGTTTATTACAAAAAATAATAAAAATACAATGAAAGCTCAAGTCTCCCAGGGATGGCTTCTTTTTGGGCGGAGATATGCATTGAGTCTCCGTTCCTCATTAAGCTGGCTGGTGAGCTCTAATACCTTCTTCCTTTCTGCACCGAACTGAGTTTCAAAAGTATCCCTTTCCTCTCTCAACTGGATCCAGGATTTCTTCAATTCTTCAATATTGGTAGGCATATCTGGATAAGGAATGATCTGAGGGGCACCTCCTTCAACTTTTGGTTCGACAATCAGAGGTCCGATTGCAAGATATGGCATGGTAAGCTCACGAGCTCTGGCGCGTACCCATATGAGATAAGGTTCCATAGGAATAGAGTTTTTCTTTCCTAAAGTACTTATTTTCACCATGCCCCAAGCTCGTACAAACCTTTGACGGAGACCTTGAGAGTCGTTGTCATAGTCAAACACAGTGCCTTGAATAATTATTTCATGTGGACCATCTCTTCGAGCATAACCAAACTGACGTAGGGCTAAAGCTGGGTTATAAGTAATACCTCCTCTTATCCCCAGGGGTGGTACGTTAGAGAATTCTCCACAACGGTCAATGATGATAACATTTTCTTTGGGTTGGGGACACCAATGGATGTCTGAATGGGAGAGCGACATTATCCTTTGAGACCATTTCAAATTTTGCTCATTCTTCAAGACTGATTGAGGAAGGTGCGAAATAAACCACCTAGATAATAAAGGTACACAGCACATGAGAGTCCCTTGCCTTTTCATAGTACGAGTGTGAAGGGAATGCAAAATGTCTCCAAGCAAGGTGGGCACAGGGTTATGAGTGAGAAATATCTTAACAACATTCATGTTTATGAATTGATCCGGATTAGGAAATAGCACCAAACCATAGATTAGTAGTGCTAGAACATCTTCGAAAGCATGGACATTCATAACTTTTAGGAATTCTCGGGCCTTATTTATTAGAAATTTGGCAAGCAAACCCTTAACTCCACTTCTTGTTACCCAATTAGTTTCAATGTCGGACTTTGTCATGTGTAAAGCCGCGGCAACTTCTTCAGACTTCGGAATCTTTTCTAAACCACTGAAAGGTGTTTGATCAAGGATAGGTATCCTAAGCAGCCTGGAGAATTCTTCTAATGTGGGTACCAACTGATAATCTGGGAAGGTGAAGCAATGATGTTTAGGATCGAAGAACTGGAATAGAACTTTCATCATATCTTCTTTGAAACCGGTGGTAACTAAATTGAGGAGAGAACCATGTTTCTTGATGAATTGAGCATGATTGGGAAGCTCTGACACTAAATTCTTGAGTTGAGGAGAGATCGCTACAAGATTGATCCGGATGGTCTTCCTGGGAGCCATAGCCTTGCAAAACAGAGCAAAGCTAAATCCCTAAGTCCTTGAAATGGTTAGTACAATGTCATGATGTTATGATGTTATGATGTTATGATGTTAAGTAAGTAACAAACACAAACAAGTCACACCGCAATCATTCCTAGGTTTTAAGGCTTGCATGAGTTCCATAGGTAAGTACCCTCCCCACTGAAGTTTGGTTGGTTCCACCTGTCCTAGAATAGTAACCAGGTTCTAGAAGGATCTCAAATCATTGACCTTTCCTTAAGTCCACTTCAGTGCAACACCAAGCGGTTGACCAAAATTTCCCTAAAGTCCAATCTCAAAGAGTGTAGTATCGAGTATCAACCAACCCCAGTCGGAACCGAAGTCAGTTATCTCACTACTTTCTAATGGCTAGGATGAGTCAATTAGGGTTCTAAAGGTCTGGTTAATGCTTTAATGACACCACGCAGACGCCAAATTTTTCCTCAAGTAAACATGAGGAACATCAGGACATCCAAAGTGTCACATTAACCGTAGCCATCATTTTAACCATTCCAGTATACGCCGGACAGCCGCGATGATCTCTTACTACTTACCTAAGGTACACTAGATCCGGGTGTAGGATATTTCACTCAAGCATAGAATACCCAAACAATCCCTTAAAAGTAAATCAGACGAAGGACCAATTCGAAAACATAAATGACCTTATTTTTTTAAGGTAACCTCTCTTTTTATATTCCCCAGCAGAGTCGCCAGTTCTGTTATACGGTGAACTGACTTTTGTGTTTTGCTTTGAAAAACAATGTCGCGGATACCAAGAGTCGCCACCGACTTTTCTTTTATCCAATAAGGAAAGGCGGAAAAGAACAGGAAAGACCTTGATTAGATTTTGAGTTCGGGAGGTACATTATACAAAGGGAAGGTGTTAGCACCCTTTGTATCCATGGTTATCCATGGGCTCTTAATTGCTTAACTCACTTATGTTTTCCTTGTTTGAGAAAGTGTTTGAGAAATGTGGTGTGTTTAGAGAATATTTTGAAAGGAGAGTTTAACTTTGTAATGATTCTTGTATGAATGTATACAAAATGTTTATCTCGTTTGATTTTGAAGGATGTTTAGAAAAATATAACTCGGCGATGATTCTGGTGCGAATGTATACCAAGTGGTGATTTTCTAAAAGATGTTTTGAAAAGTGGGAGGTGTGAAAAGTATATTAAGCTGCGAGCAAGCATTTAAGAGTTATACTTAACCAAGGTCTTTATAGGTATTTCATATCCTTAGGATGGTAAAACTGTCCTTACTATTGAGAAGTAAGTAGTCTTATCCTTCGGATGTAAAGGGACATCGTAGGGTCGTCGATTGGTCATTGAAGGCAACATTTGTAAGGATACCTTAGCATTCGAAGGGACGATCATCATTTAACCGTAGGCTACCACGAAGGGTCATCGAGGGACAAAGTCATGTATTCGAAGGCAACATTCGAGAGACTATGATGATTTAACCGAAGGGTCTTTGCTAAGGGTATCCTTACATTCGCGGGACATGGCCGTAATATCGTAAGGCAACAAAGAGAGGGCCCAGATCATATGTTCGAAGGCAATGTAATCAGTCAAGTAATTAAAATGAATCTTCATAAGGGTATCCCACAAATAAAGTGGAATACCTAGCAAACTGTCTCTTCAGGAGTATGTGAACCCTCACAAAAATTCAACAAACGGGTTAGAATACCAAGCTAGGGTGCAACCAAGAGTTGCACCAAACAAAAGAATCACATCAATAATAGTGTCAAGCAAACAGCGTGTAGATGCAATAGAAAACATGTCAATCAAGTACAGAACAGATTAGAATGCAAATGAAAAAACAAATACTGTCATGTTCGCTACTGCCTCGCCTAGCGAAGGCTTGGCGAACCCTCGCTACATGTTCGCTCAGCGAAGTGCTGGCGAACGGCTGCGGGTTCTGGGTTCTTCTTTGATAACAGTGCGATTTCAGGAACCCCAAACCCTATGGCATCCATTACAGAAATTACATGGTTAAACATTCAAGATATCGAGTTACACATTCATGCATACTTAAACCCATATGCAAAACCTAATGATACATTTAGAAATTCAATCATAATGCCTCATGTATTTGAAGATGTCAAATTAGGAGCATAAAATAGTGGGGGTGTGGCAAACCTGTTTGCAATTGCAATTGCACCGTTGGACTTGCAGATCACTCTTATGGTTTGTACCAGATTGAGTTGGGCGGAGGTAACCTTTGTGCAGATGAGTTTCCTTCGGGGTATCCGGGGGTTACTCTGAATTCTCTTTGTTAGCCTCCAGGGTTTTTCCGGTTGCCTCTGTTAGGGTTTGCTTGTTCCCTCTCTGTCCTCCGTCTGTCTATCTCCCCTTCTCTGTGTGAAGTTCTGGTATTTATAATAATTGTGTCTTGGTGGGCTCAAAATTAAGCCCAAAATTTTCTGGTATTTCGTGAGCTTTGCTAGGCGAGTGAGCTAGCGAAGGATTCGCTAGGCGAGCAGCTAGCGAAGGATTCCAGTAGCTAATTCATCAAAACTCGCTGGAGCGAGGAATGACGCGTGGGCTTCGCCTAGCGAAGGGTTTGCTCGCCTAGCGAGCATGCCAGTTTAGGTCATCTTCTGGATTTGGTAACCTGTGCGCTGGACCCTTGTTCCTTTAACATTAATGTCTTGAAAATGGATTAGAATGTCTTGAAAAATGTCCTGAAAACTTAACGGGCAAATTTTGGGGTATGACAGATATGAATCTAGAAATGTAATTCAAGCGGCCGAGAAAGCCTCGGACTTGCTTCTCATTTTTGGGCGCAGACATCTCTTGTATTGCTTTGACCTTTGCAGGATCAACCTCAATACCTCTTTCACTGACGATAAAGCCCAATAACTTTCCAGAACGGACTCCAAATGTACACTTGTTGGGATTCAGACGAAGCTTGTACTCTCTCAAACGCTGAAAAAGCTTCAACAGGTGCTCTACATGTTCAACTTCCGTTCTCGACTTAGCAATCATATCGTCAACATACACTTCAATCTCCTTGTGCATCATATCATGAAACAAGGTGGTCATAGCTCGTTGATACGTGGCTCCGGCGTTCTTCAAACCGAAGGGCATCACTCGATAACAGAATGTTCCCCAAGGTGTGATGAATGTTGTCTTCTCCATATCCTCGGGTGCCATCTTGATCTGGTTATATCCGGAAAATCCATCCATAAATGAGAAGACATTGAATTTAGCTGTGTTGTCTACCAACATATCAATGTGTGGTAGAGGAAAATCATCTTTTGGACTAGCTTTATTCAAGTCTCTATAGTCCACACACATCCGGACTTTTCCATCTTTCTTAGGCACGGGCACAATATTGGCCACCCATTGAGGATATGTAGAAGTCACCAGAAACCCCGCATCAATTTGCTTCTGAACCTCTTCTTTGATCTTTACTGCCATATCGGGATGAGTTCTTCTGAGCTTCTGCTTCACAGGCACGCACTCAGGCTTCAAGGGTAGGAAATGTTTCACAATATCAGTATCTAGACCAGCCATGTCTTCATATGACCAGGCGAAGACATCAACATATTCTCGTAGCAATTCAATCAACCCCTTCTTAACAGATTCTTCCAGGAGTGCCCCAATCTTCACCTCTCGCACACAATCTTCAGACCCCAAGTTGACTATTTCCAGATTCTCAAGATGTGGCTGAATGATCTTTTCTACATGCTCAAGTAGCCGGGTGATCTCATCAGGAATCTCTTCAACATCATCTTCTTCCGCCTCGAATACAGGGAATTCAAAATTGGGAGATGGTGTTGGATCATTATGTTCAATGGGTTTGATCAACCTGCATAATAATTTTGGATATGGAAAGCTTTAGAATTCAAACAAGGCAGATCATTATGTAGATGAAAAGATTGATTTTGTTCTATTTTTCAGGGTTTTATGTGATCACCGATTTCATGCAAAAAGCGAAAAGGGAAAATAATTGGAAAAACAAACATTTAACATGAATTTATTGAATGAAAATATCATTGTATTTATGTTGCCAACAATGTCATCACTCCTCCTTTTGGCATGGGAGAAGGGTTTTTAAACAAAGTGATCATTACGTTGACTTGTGGATAACTGCAGGAATATCCACAGCGACCCAATTGTTGCAGACCCCTCCAGGGATAATGAAATTGCCAGAATCCTCTGTATCTTCTTCCAAGACAGCAGCAGCTTCTTCATCCTGACCTGCGTGGATGAAACCTCCACTCTTGAATAGTCCTTTCTCGTTGAATACCCCAGAAGAAAAGCCTATGCCATCCCGAGACTTATTGTCTTCTAGCTCAATCATTTTTCCTAAGCCAGCAGTTGCACCACACTCAATGGCCAACTTCGCATCTCTATAGGAAGTAAATGAAGGAGTTCTCTTCTCAATAGGCTCAGCTATGGATAAAGCTTGAAAAGGAGTTCCAACTTCATCCTCAACATCTATATATGAGAAGGAAGACAAGTGGCTAACCAGGAGAGCCTTTTCTCCCCCTACCACCACCAGTTTTTTATTCTTCACAAACTTCAGTTTCTGGTGTAGGGTGGATGTCACGGCGCCCGCCTCGTGAATCCCTGGTCTGCCTAAGAGACAACTATACGATGGGTGAATGTCCATGACCTGAAAGGTAATTTCGAAATCACTTGGTCCAATCTTGATTGGGAGATCAACTTCCCCAATCACAGTCTTTCGAGACCCATCGAAAGCTTTCACAACTACTCCACTTTGCCTCATGGGAGGCCCTTGATAAGACAGTTTTGTAAGAGTGGATTTCGGCAATACATTTAGTGATGACCCAGTGTCCACCAGCACATTGGACATGGCGTCGTCTCTGCAGTTCATGGAAATATGTAAAGCCAAGTTGTGGTCTCTTCCCTCCTCAGGGAGATCAGAGTCACAGAAACTCAAATTGTTACAAGCAGTAATGTTTGCAACAATGCTATCGAACTGTTCTATTGTGACATCATGATCTACATATGCCACATCCAAAACCTTATGCAGTGCCTCTCTATGTGGTTCTGAATTCAAGAGCAAAGATAACACCGATATCTTGGATGGCGTTTGTAGAAGCTGGTCTACAACATTGTACTCACTTTTCTTGATGAGCCTCAGCATCTCATCACAATCTTCTTTCACATTGCCGCTTGGGCCAACAGAAGTAGGAGTTATCAATGTAGAGGAGGACTTAACAACAGGTGCCGGATTCGGAGTGCTCACAACATTCCCAATCGGGCGTTCAACAAAATCAGCATTAGCCTGGGGCTTGGGAGGTGCGGAAAACACACGACCGCTGCGGGTCAAACCACTTACATCCGCAATATTAACAACGGAGGAGGATGGTAAGGACACTTCTTTCCCATCTTCTACAGCAACAACGTTGTACCGAAAGGGAATTGCTTTTTCAGAAGAATACGGTACAGGACCAGCAGGCTTAATGATAAGAACAGGAGAAGGCTTCTGCTTGCTACCATCATACTTAATGGTAATAGGCTCGGGCATCCGGAATAACCGGGAAATCACGTTGACCTCAGGCTCATCTTCGTCAACATTCCTATTCTGAAGAATCTCAATGACTCCTTCATCCAGCATTTCCTGAATATCCTTGTGCACCTGGCTACAACCCAATCTGTTAACAGAGCATACTCGGCATCTATCATGGTTGTGCTCATAATGACTGTAATCGCATAGCAGACGATGCATCTCAACCAAAGATTGTCGAATATGACTAACATATTTGACTTTGTATTTACCAGGGCAACCCTGGACCATGTTAACAGATTTCCCATGCTTGGGCAATGGGTTCTTCTTCACGTTAGGACCTACGTCCTCAAAACACAGAATGCCACACCTCACAAGGTCTTGAACCTTGGTCTTCAAAGGGTAACAATTCTCCACGTCGTGGCCTGGAGCACCAGAATGATAAACACAATGTAATTCAGGCTTATACCACCACTGGGGGTTAACAGGTATAGCCGGTGGGTCTCTCGGAGTAATCAATTCCTCTCTATCAAAGAGGGATATAATTCTGTGTACGTCATTGGAATAGGATCAAAAGTGACCTTTTCCCTCTCGTAACTCGTGCTGGTTTGATTACTGTTTCGAGGCTGGTAGGCCTGCTGTTGCGGACGGTGTTGTTGTTGTTGATATTGTTGATGTGGTTGCCGATTGCTGTTATGTTGCTGATACTGTTGATTGTCTCTGAAAACAGGTGCTATATAAGCCACCTGGTGCTGGTTACCGGCGGGACGCACGGTTTTCCTCCTCATCGAGGGTCTTCTTGGTTTCACATGGGAGGTCACAGCATGTGCCTCTCCATCTTTCTTCTTTGCAAACGACCCATAACGTTTGGCAGAAGAGCCTTCTTCTCTGGTCAGACGCCCTTCTCTGACCCCTTCTTCTAAACGCATCCCCATATTCACCATCTCGGTGAAATCAGAAGGAGCGCTAGCAATCATCCGCTCATAATAGAATGAACTCAAGGTCTTCAGAAAGATCTTGGTCATTTCCTTCTCTTCTAGCGGGGGCACGATCTGTGCTGCCACCTCTCGCCACCTCTGGGCATACTCTTTAAATGTTTCCATATCTTTTTGGGACATGGCCCTTAGTTGATCTCTATCGGGAGCCATATCCATATTGTACTTGTATTGCTTGACGAAGGCCTCGCCAAGGTCGTTGAAGGAACGAATGTTCGCACTGTCTAAACCCATATACCAACACAGAGCGGCACCGGACAGACTGTCCTGAAAGTAGTGGATGAGCAGTTGGTCATTATCAGTCTGAGTAGACATTTTCCTAGCATACATGACCAGGTGACTGAGAGGACAAGTATTTCCCTTGTATTTTTCAAAGTCAGGGACCTTGAATTTCACAGGAATCTTCACATTGGGAACCAAACACAGTTCGGCAACAGACTTGCCGAAGAGATCCTTTCCTCTGAGAGTCTTCAATTCCTTGCGGAGCTCAAGAAATTGATCATTCATAGCGTCCATCTTTTCGTAGACATCAAGGCCTTCAGACGGCTCAGAATGATAAATGGTATCGTCTACCCTGGGCATGGTATGTACAACAGGAGGAGGAACAACAAAGACCGGGCTAGATGCTGGCATAGAAGCAAGAGTTGGAGCAGGACCCTCGAAGCGATGCAATTCTTAGGACCCAATTCCTTCCTTCCTTTCCTATGAACCTTGCGCCAAGCGCGGACCATTCTACCCTTCAAGCCTTGGGGATCTTTACCCTCCTGAAAGAATACACCCTCTAACGAAATGTTATTAGGTTTATCCTTTAGGGGGAACCCAAGTTGACGACGTGCCAAAACAGGGTTGTAGTTAATCCTACCACATGTACCAAGAAGAGGTACATTGGAGAATTCACCACAAGAGTCAATAATTTGCACACCATCATACACACGGTTATACCAAGAGATATCATCATTAGTGAGAGACATAAGTCTCGTGGACCACCGTAGACATCCCTTGTTCTCCTTGAAAGCGACCGTCTGAGGTAAGTGAGAAATAAACCACTTATTCAACAGAGGCAAACAGCACACAATGACGCCACCACCCTTTGCGTTCCTCATATGCAAAGAGAAATAGGTATCACCCAACAGAGTCGGAACAGGGTTAAGAGTAGAAAAAAATCCTAATAGCGTTCACATCCACAAACCTGTCGATGTTGGGGAACAACACTAACTCATAGATGAGAAGTACAAATATGGCCTCAAAGGCATCCTCACTCATGGCCTTCCCATACATAGTAGCTTGAGCAATGAGGAACTCAGAAGGGAGACCTTGAATTCCACCTTTGGTAGTCATATGAGCACCAACCAGAGATTCATCTATGTGCAACATGTCAGCTATCTCTTGAGAAGTAGGAATATTCTCCAAGCCACTGAACGGCACCTGATCCAGAATAGGTATCCCCACAAGATAAGCATATTCCTCAAGGGTAGGCAAAAGCTGGAAGTCTGGAAACGAGAAGCAACGGTACAAGGGGTCATAAAACTGCACCAATACACTCATCAACCCTTCATCCACCTGAGTAGTCAGAAGAGGAAGAAGCTTCCCAAAACGAGCTTTGAAACCCAAAGGATCTAGTACATAGGATGTCAGATTCCTTAACTTATTCAAATCTGGCTGTCTGAAGCTGTACTTCTTTGTATTCCTTCTTTGTCTTTCCATATCTGAAAATTTTGCAAATAAACCCCTTAAGTTCCTTGAAAATTTTCTTTATTATTGATGATATGGATACAAATGAGTGCATGAATGCATGAATGCAACAATCACACTCAAGGATCAAGCAAAGCACACCAAACAAAGGTCATGGGATGGATCATATCATCCTTAATATCAATCATCCATTTTGGTGGATTATGGTTTACACCTTATCAACACCCAAGTTCCATTGATATTAAGGATACATGAACGGATCAACCATGAATCAAGGGTTTGTTGCAAGTCACGAGCATGGAGTCTCGGTTAAGAACCACCCAAAGGGAGTGTACTAGGGTTTAAACCTACCAAACATGTTCTACAAGAGGTTCCCATAGTCATCATCCCATCTTTCGAATATTATCGGAGAAACGACTACTCGTATTCCAAAAATATTCTCAAGAGAGACTCTTATGAGTGTAGTATCGCGTAACAATCGTATCAAATCTTACACTTGAACGACCTTCGCACTACATCCTAAAAATAGGCCAAGATGGGCTTGGTAAACTAAGGTCCTTGGTTTCTAAGGTCTATATTGGAAAGAGTAATGTCTAACCACAACTTACTTGTGTGACATTATTGATCCCAACATGACCTCCACCAAGTGAATGGACTTGCAAGTCAACTTGCTAAGGAATAACTCCACACAAGTCAACAAGACTATGTCATTCTCCTATCCTAAGTGCACTCGAGTCCGGGTATAGAACTCATCTCACAAAGATCACCAAGCATACAAGGAATTAATATCAAGCAATTCAATCATTACATATAATACAGTAATCCCAAATTGCACAAAAATATGTCACAAGACAATACAATACAACAAGCATGAAAAGTTGGCAAAACCCACTAGGCAAATAGTCCCCAGCAGAGTCGCCACTTTTCTGTAGCGGGGTATTCGTTACCATTAGAGATATTGACTAAATCCAAGGTAAACCATACAAGTCGAGTCGCCACCGCACTTCTATTTATCCAAAGGAATGGTTAGAAAGCGAACAAAAACCTAATAGTTTTAACAAAAACTAGTAAAAGAAACAAAGATCTGGGTAAAGGGGGTTGGTTATGCAATGGGAAGGTGTTAGGCACCCAAAACATCCTAGGTACTCCTAGGGAGCCCTTTTCATACTTGTGAAGGTTGTTGTCTTGTGAAAATTTTGTTTGTGCAAACATGATTGAAGAGATGAGAAGAGAATGTACAAGTTATTTACATTTTGTGTTTGGATGGATAAACCCATTGCCTACGTACCATCTTATAAAAAGATTAGGATCAAAACCTCGTAGTTCGGGGTAAAAATCTCGAAATGAGTTGGTGAATTGATTGGTCCAAAAGCCTTAAGGTCTTTTGTTATCAAAGGGAGAAAACTCAACCGAACCACAAATCCACCATGTGAGGATAGCTTCAACATGCTAATGAGGGGTTAACCCTATAATAAGCATGGAAGACTCATTGTTCATCACTAAGGATATAGGTGAGTATTACATCTACCACAAGGATAACTCAAACCTAATAGCTAAAGGTTATGGAAAATTTGATTAAGAAGGTGGCCATTGGAACCACAAAAGCACATTTGAATGGGTTATATTTACCAATTAGAAGTATATACAAAAATGGTCAAAGTTGACTTAAGGATTCAATTCAAAATAAGTGTTGTAAAAAAAGAAAGTTTGAAAATCAAAAGCATAAGGCTTAGGTTTCTAATGTTTGAAATCAATAATTAAATGTTTGCACAAAAGGTTTTGGCTTGGGTGAGAGTGGAGAGATGAAGAAGAAGGGCTAAGTCCTAAGAAAAAAAAAGAGGGATAAGAAATGAAACCACACTAGGAGTTCCTCTCTTGAGATCATATTGATGATCCAAGTAGCTCCCATCCTTTGGAATAAGCAGGCACAAAGCATAAGCAATCAAACAAGTCTCATAAGAGATCCTCAATGTATCTTGTATCTTACACTTGGATGAACATGGCAATGGTCCTCCAATCAAGCTCAAATGGAAACTCCTAGCACAAAAGCACACACATCAAAAGTTCCATGAAGTAAAACAAGAATGGACAAGAGTGAGTTTAGAGATTTGGTCCTTCTAATCCATCTTCATCATTAAGGTCCATTTACTCCAATTTTGCATAAGGAAAGTCCTAGAATCTAAGTCCAATTCTCCATTTCTTTGCATAGGGAAAGTCCTAGAAACTAAATCCATTTCCTTGCATTTGGTTCACAACAATCAAAAACAAAAACACAAGTACAATAATATATACACAATTATGTGCTCAAGTGAGCAAAAGGCAAATGGCATTAACATAAACATGTGCTCAAGTGAGCAAAGAGAAAAGGCAAATGAATAATATGTGCAAGAATAGTAAATTGCATAAAAGTAAATTGCATAAAGTAAATGTTAATTGTCAATAGTTAGTGTTAGTGGTTAGTGTGCCATAAGGCAAATTTAGCGTTATGTTAAGCAATCGTAATTGGACTTATGTAGAAGTCACAACTATCTGAGGCCGGTCAATAATAATGTAGGCAACAAACACAAGTTAGGAGTCTTGATTAGTGAACCAAGTCCCAACAACTTGCCATGCCAAAAAGAAGAAAAGAAATGATCTTGTATTAGTTTAAGCCTTTTGCATGATTTAGAAGACAACTTATCCTTAATGCAAAGCCATTCACTTGATCAATTGATCAAGATGAATTAGATTTGAATCAAGGAAGGTTAAGTCTCCCTAATCAATGTCAACTTATCAACCTTCAACTCATTGATCAAAAAGAAAAGAAGTAGTAGAAGAAGAAGGAGAAGATGGATAAGAGAAAAGGAAATGACAAAATTAAAGTGCATTAAATGAAATACAATGTACCAATCCTCATATGTTAACCAATAACATTGAAAGTCAAGGTCAAACAATCAAAAACAGAAGTGAGATGAAGATTGGAAGTCAAGAAAAGAATAAAATATTTTTGGCATTTTTTAATATTTAAAATAAACTTGAATTAAAATATTAAAGAAAGGTCAAACTTCAAAATCACTTCAAATCAACCTTAAAATGTCCAAGTGATTTATCCTAAGTTCAACAAGGTCAAACAAAGTTTGACAAAAAATTTCAACATTTTTAAAAGTCAGAAACTATTTTTAATCAATTAAAAATGGATAAAAATAACCTAATTGAACTAAAATCTCAAATAAATCTCAAATCAATTCAAAAATTGATGAGAATATTTTTCATAGATCCATCATCATTCAAATAGGTTAGGAAAATATTTTTGTATTTTTTTAATATCAAAAACTAATTAAAATGAATTAAAAATAACCAGAAAAGAGAAAATTCACAAAAAATATCAAATGACAAAATAAAAAAATATTAAAAATCAGAAATAGAAACTAGAATTTATTTGGGAAATAATGCAATTGGTCCCATAATTTTTGGATTAAAAATGAGAGAGATATGATTTTTTGAAATAAAAGGAATTTAAGAAAATAAAAACAGAAATTATAAAAATGCAAAAAAAGGAGGAGCGTTGGATCTGAGCTCATTAATTGAGCTGGCAGATCACACGCTCCTAAGGCGCACGCCTATGGTGGTCTCTGGTCAATGCACGCACAGGGGAAAGAAATAAAAGTCATAACAACGGACACCTGGGATCGAATCTGGAAACATCATCACACGGTCCAGATTTAAACTAGAGATGATGAAGCCACCGGAGCCACCGTCTTCTCCGGTGAGCTTGCAGTTTCCTGTGAGATTGCAGAAATTAAAATCTTATCCAAAATGTGCGATCTATACATCAATAGAAAGTTGGGATGATGTACATCATCCCTGTACCATCTATTTTCATTCTAGATCTCTAGGATTTGAGAAATCAGAAGTTGAAAAATCTGGTGTTCATCATGAACTCAATGAATTGCAAAAATTAAAAGCATAAACATGATGCCTCTATTGAGAGGACTTCAGTCAACACAAAATCTAAGCCAATAGGTCAATGGATTAGGAGAATCGAAGGAAATACCAGTTGGAATGCAAGTTTGAGTTCTGGTGATTTGAGCTTGAAACCTTGCTTGCTTTATCAAAACAGAAGTTCAATGAAGTGTATGATGAAGGTCTAGAAGCACTAGATCTAAGAATACAACCAAATGAAGCTGAATTCTAGATCTGAAATTTTTTGAAGAAAATGCAATTGCTTCTTTAGTGATGGTTAGGGAAAGATTTCTGCAGCATTTCAGGTTGAAAATTCATCCAATGGAAGCTCACATGCCATGTATTTATAGCCAATGCCATGCTGAAAGTGTGATTTCAAACTTGTATGAATGAAGGGGGCCTCCACGCACGGGCCTGTACAGACGCATGGAGGGCCGAATTCCACATGGATTGGCAAGCAGAGATCATGAATGAATGAAATGGACGTGCAATTCTGATGCAATCAGCTCATGCATGGTAATTGAATCAAGTTTTCCCAAAAATGCACTTAAAGTTCTCCTCTTCGAAAATGATATTTGCCAAATCCAAAAGTAGCCATGTGAGTAATGGTTGGAAAGGTTTTTGTATGAGGAACAAATGTTATGTTGGACAAAAACTTATTTAAAGTGTGGAAATTTATGAAATTTGAGTTTAAAGTGTGATATGCAAAACATGCCAAGGCAAGGTTTCTAAAATTGGCCAACTTTCAAGCCCTTCTGTTTTGATGATGCAAGCTTCAAATGGAAAAACCTCCAACATCAAAGTTGTAGATATTTTCAAGAAAATCAAGATGGACTTAAATTTTGCATCATTTGGATTTTTGATGAAAAAGTTATGGGCACTTGAAGTTGGACTTTTTTGGACTTTTAATGCATTTGTCCCAAAAGGACCTATAATGTCTTGCATTATCACATGTATTTACTTTGAGATTTTGAAATTTTGTTCAACATAACATTTGAAGTAGACATCTCAAGCTTTCCAGTGCATTTGATCCCACCTCAAAATCATAAAAAATGAATGAGTTATGTCCTTGGGAAGTTGACCCAAAATTAGGATTTTAGTCAAAATGACCTATAATGTTTTGTAATGGAAGATGGTTTTCCAAGCTTCAAATCAAATTTTGACGAACATAAAAGTTGTTCATATTGTCCTTAAGAACATTTTTTCTTTTGGATTCATCTCCATTTGACCAACACATAAAAAGTTAGGTCTCAGTGCATTTCAAAATAGTCAGATTAATTGACTGATCAACTTCTCAAGTCCATGCCTCATATCTTGATGAATTGATGATTGAGAACACTCAAATAAGTTCAAATATGAATGAAATGATGAATTTAAAGAACTTCCCTTGATTGTATTTGACCATGGGCTGAGGTTGCTTCATGAGTAAGGCATTGTGATGCACAGATGAATTAGAGTTTCTCTGGGGAACAAACCTCAAATCCTTTGACTTGCCTTGATCAAAAATGATACATTGAGGTACTAGGGAAACACATTTGATGGATGAGAGCTTTGGGGACCATTTCCATGCTTACTATCATCTCTTCTTGACCATGTCTTTGTACCAATGATCTCCTAGAGGCTTTGGACTTTGTGATTGCTCAAGCTACAAACACAAGATGCTAGTGACATACTTTTGTGCTTTTGGTTAGTAAACAAAAAATGAGAAAAACAATAATATACAATTCAAGCATGCTTGGTGATCTCAAACCACTCACAAGGAGTCCCACCTAAAGGGAAAGGGAACCAAGATGCTCAGTGATCCTTGAGGCTATGCAATGCAATGTTATGATGCCATGAGGGATCTTAGGGACAAAATTAGGGTCTTACAGTAACATAATAACAACATACACGAAAACGAGAGAATAAGGAAGAAGAAGAATACCTTTATGTATAAAGAATAAGATTGAGGCTATACTGTAGACTATGAAAGCTAATGACGATGAAGAAAAGAGAAAATATGTGCTGGGGTTTTGTTGTGAGAGATACGGCAATACTGTCAAGAATCGAGAGTTAATTCGTTTATATATGGGTAAAAAAATTCTCAACAGTCGTATTCAAAAACCACGATGAAATGTAATGACTTTCGCACCGGTTGATATTAACAACCATGGTGATAGGTATATATATATATATTATAAAGACAAAACTCATTGTAACGAAAAAATAGAAGATTGTTGGAGTTAAAATTCGAACTTTGTCACTCCATAAATACATATTCACAGTTAATTAATTTGACCGTAATGCAATATTTTTTCATAAATATAAAAAATAAAATGCGTTTAAAAATGTAGTATTATCACGGTTAACATTCAGACTTTTATAACATAGTGTAATGAAAAGTTTATTTTATATCAGTGAATGGAATGTAAAATCAAAATGACCAATGAAATATACATGAAGAGTAAGAAAGGCAAGATTATAGGCTGAATCCGCTTAACGAGCCACTACTCAATCCTCATTCAACGAAATCAAGATAGAAGTAGCTCCTTGTGAAATATGGGAAATTAGATAATCAAGCAATCCCTCGAATATAGATGTAAGGCGGCTCAACATGTTTTTTAGCATCAAAGAATCCAAGGAGGACAAAAAAGTTTCTCCACACTAAAGAAAGCCAATCAACTAATCGGACAATCCTTCAATTACAAGATTGGTCCATAAGTAAAATCTATAAATAGGCAAATTGTGTTTCATTTTGAGTATCTTGTAATTTGTATACAATTAGCTTATCATTGAGAAGAAAAACATTTTGTAAGGGTAAGTTTCATGTTAGCTTTTCATAGAGAGAGTTTGAGGTAGTTCAGGTGGATACCAACTTCTGTTCGAGAGAATGTTTCAATATTGTTTCACTTCATCTACTTCACTAACATTACTTCACTAACATGACACTATGTATCTAAGCTCTCTCTTGTTGGGATTTGATATAATTTATTCTATCTTATGTTTTACTCTTCATCATTTGATTATATATATTTTGGTAGTACATTTATATTGATGTGTGTTCTTGAGTTTAATGCATGTTATAACCTGATATATGGATTGCATTGTTATTGAAAAATATCTTTTAAGTGTAGATAAAATAAAATCCATCTATTAAACACTAAATTGTAAAAATATATTTATGCTTAATATTCATGTACATTGTTGATACCTAATGTGATTGTATTGATTAATTTTATTGGAAAATCATCGATTAAATAACATAGTTGGTTTTGATTAAAAAATATAATTGGTCTTGTAATATTATTTAGAAATAAATAATTTTCGTTGAGTGACACAATAATATTGAACTATAATTGAAATATATATATTTGTTACTCATGGGAATACATTTGTTAAGATTTATTCTTTCTAATTTCAACATCATATTTTTCGGTGTTAAATTTCATCTTTATTTTATCACTTTTGATTATCGTTGTAATTTAAATCATAGTCACTTTCAAATTACTTTTCACTTAAAAGTATATCAATTGATCAACATTAGTTATCCCACCACTCTTTATGAATACAGTTGAAAAAAGTACTCTCTTTTGATATTTCATCAACTATTCATAATCTTGTCGAATTTTACCTTATTAATTGTCAATAATTATTGATTCCTTCAATCTATTATGATAAATTTTATTCAGCCTCCTAACATAATTCAAAAAATCCAAAAAAAGAAAAAAGAATTCTCTTTGTCAAAACTCTGAGATTTGAGGCTAAACTTTTAGTGTTCTTGTTGTCTAATTTTTCATACATATTTTCATATCTTTAGGAATTGAATATTTCTTAATAATTTGACTCGTGATTGTTTCCATAGACTAAGACATGTTATTTGATACATAAATCCTTTTCTGGTCACCCTTCAATAATCATTTATATTTATACTAGTTTCAAGCCTTTATCCATTTCTTGAATACGAATTTCACCGTCTTAGTTGAAGTTAGGTAGGAATTTTTTTATTTAATCTTAATAAAAATTCTAAGTATGGAGTTGATCGTGGAATTGGAACATTTTAAGTTTAGGGCGATGGTTATTCTCATCATAGATAGAGAAAATTTGAATTTTTTGTTAAAAAATGAAACAAAAAGGTACCCATAAAAAACTATTTGTGAAAATAGAAATAAATAAAAGAATCTTGTCTAAGTTTTGTATTAATTCAGGATTTCCACCAAGTGAATAAAAAGAAAAAAATGGTGATCAAAATATAGTTTACCTAACTCCAAGTAGTAAAATTATCCTATCTAAAAACGTTCCAATTTTACCTAAGCTTCATTACAAACTGGAAGCCCTCCAAAATTGTATGTATTGATTACATTGTTATTACAACTCTTTAAAGCTTATAAGAGATTGCTACATGATTCTAAAATTCAGTGATTTGATAAACTTGGTAAACACTTGATAGCATTTTATGAGATTGTGTGCAGAGAAAAAAGTGCATTTGAAGAAAAGTATAAAGACATTTGCTATAAGAAAAAGAGAGATTTGTGACACATGAGTTGCGGCAGTTCCACAAAACCGCTCTTATTTCTAGACTGTAACTAGGGGCAACTATGCATATCTTTTAGACAGGTTGAATATCATAATTGTGACAGTTATAAAAAAAATCCTCTTTTCACATTCACGACCGTTAAGGCCAACTATCGCAACTGCAACTATTTTGGCCAATCATAATCACTACTTTTTTAATTCCCTCCTTTCTCATATTTTCTCTTTCATTATTTTGTTTCCCCACATTTTCACTCTTATTAATTAATTATTGGTATAGTGGTGGAGACTTGAATCTTGAGAGTGTGTTTCTTTTAAGGTCTCAAATTCAAATCCTGTTAGGTATAATCAATCTTTGTGTTAGGATAGTCCATACAGAATTTTGCTCTATCTTTAAACGGGACCCATTGATTCTCTTGAATTAGTCCATCAAGACCGAATACTAAGATTTAAAAAAATACTTTCAAAATCAAAATCATCATATCAATTTTACTTTTAATTTTTAAGTTTGATCTTTTCAACGTATCTTCTTCTAACTCACACTCTCAGCCTCTCTCGCGTCTCTTATTCTCCCGACCACTACAATTGGTAAGAGCTCGAGCTCCACCCCGTCAACTAATATCTATCAACACCATCGTTTGGATAGTATTGTCAATCTTCCAATGTGTTTATTATGTAGTAGAAATGCGACAACTGATATGAGGATGTTGTAAATTAATCGTTCTCTAGAAACCCTAGCCGTCACAAACCCTTAAGACTATTTCTCACGTTATTTTTGATATGAGAATGTTTAGGTGGCTTGTTAAAGTAATTGTTTTGTGTTTACTGAAATGGAATTCTCTTGTTACATGTTTCCTTTTATAAAATCTTCAAGTGTATGATTTGGAGTTTTTGTTGAAGTAGTAAGATGTGGATTAGAAAAGAGTTGTGGACCATTCTATAATATAGGGTAATTAAAATCATTGTATGAAAAAGGTAACACTTTGATTTTGTAGCATATAGCAGAATTAGTTCACTTTCACAGTTTTAGAAGTTTACTTGGTTTTGATTAGTTGTGTTGATTTTTATGTATTTTAGGTGCATTGAATTGAACAGAAGATGATTTTGAGCCATCACTACAACAAACAAGACCTTAGACAGCGCTTTTATTAGCCTTAGACAGCGCTTTAAAGCGCTGTCTAAACCTCCGCTGCTAAAGGTTTAGACAACGCTTTTTTAAATCTTAAAAGCGCTGTCTAAGCCCCCCCCCCCCCCCCGCCCCCCTTAGACAGCGCTTTGGCCAAAAGCGCTTTATAAGACCCTCCTATTTTAAATTTTTTAGGTATACCTTAGACAGCGCTTTTTACAAAAGCGCTGTCTAAGGTATACGAAAATTTTTGAAGCTTTTGTTTTAAACCACATTTTTTCGAGGTTTATAAACCAGAATTTCTACCTGTTTTCAACCAGATTTTGACAGACAATTATCACATTTTATATATGCCATTTTGGCCTTTTTTCAACCAATTTTTGGCTAACAAATATATATATATACCAATTCAAACCAATTTTGCCTTAAATGTATCAAAATATATACAAATTTATGTACACATTTACAAGTCATTACATATACTACAAATGTACACATTAATTACACAAATTTATGAACAAACATTGAGCTCTATCATGAATTGACACCACTCCTCTTTGATTTCGTCCACTTGATCCTTTGTATAAAATGCACACTTGAATTCCTCAAAGTACTACATAATAATATAACATATTTTGAATTAATTCCAACTATTTAATTATATGAGATATGTGTAAATATAAAAATAACTCATAAGTTAGAAATACATACATCGGTGGGAATCTTTAATCGGCCCAAAGCAAGAGTATCTCGCATAAACCTCAACATAAAATACCCGCAATCTATTTGATTACGTTGTTGAGGACACTACATATGAAAAAAAAATATGGATTATAAATCCTAAGTTTTATCAAGTGTCATCACTAATATAATAAAAAATGTGATAATTAAAAATATACCGCCACTTTAATCCATGTAATGGAGTTGGCGCCCCTCCTTGAGGTTTGGATATCTCGTTGGGCCCGAAAAACTTGTAGGACGCTAATAAAATAAAAATGAAGCAATTAGAACAATTCACATAAACTAAGAAAAATTTTGAACATTCTCACTTACGTGTCAATTAGGACCTTCATATCTGGGTATGTTGTCCAATCATTTCCTAACGAGTCAAGATAATACACAATTTCTCGGATAGGATTGATTGCGAGCAACAACCAATGTCCACTGTAATGATTAGGCAAATGTTAGATGGTAACTTGGAAAATAATTATAATAGATGAATTTAGAATGAAATGCTAACCCGGTATTAAACGGTATAAAAAACAACTTCTCCGCATCTTTATTGTCCATGAGGATCCGAAGAACGTACTCCGTCACGGTATCCGGTCTACTTAAGATTAAACCTAAGTTGACGATCGCGGGTGCTAAGAATCCGAATGACACGTCCAAACCATTGGGGCGCATCAATTTGTCATACAAAAACCTAATATAAAAACATCATTAACACCTCTTTTGAAACATAAAGTAAACCGGATTAACATAAAGTAAACATCATTAACATAAGTTGTTTAATTAATAAAATAAAGTAGACCGGATTTACCTAATATATGTATTGACAACGGTGACGCCGATTTCTTCATGACTAAAAACTTGCATGAAGTCTTCATTACCAATCATTTGGTCGTAATCAAAGCCGAAAATCCCTACCTCCATATGTACAGTCCGAACACCTCCGGTCGGTATATCGGTCATCTCTAGAAATGTCCTGAGGCACGGCCTATACTTGGTGGTAGGTTTTTTCCTAGCTACGGTCTTCTTAGCACCAGAACTTTTTACCCGTACGGAGGCGTTGCTAACCTCCTTTTTTTGTTGTGCGGAGGCATTGCTAACCTCATTTTCTTGAAGCTACATGTCATATAAATAGTTAGATCAAATTAAGAATGTAACAACTTCCATGAATATATGTCATATAATTGTATATTACCTCTTTTCTTGAAACCGTGGACTCGGTATGCCGTGGAATCGCATTATCTTTTGATTTGGATTTTGTGGGAGTCTATTTAACATAACCAAGGAAAATATATAAGTAAAATTTTAAGCATAAATTTTAAACTTTGAATATACACATTAAAGTTAACATAAGTTTTAAGCATACCTCATATCCTACGCATATGAGGTTTGTCGGCCATGCAACAAACGAACCTACTGCTTCGTGCACCGTTGTTGCATCCGAATCATCGCTAGGATATGGTAATGCTGCATTCGGCTCAACTGCAATATCAACTGATACCTTCAAACATCCAGCAGGGAGCTCTCTAGTGTGGAGTAATACTCCGCTAACGTTATGCACTTTTCCCTTGCCAACCATCTGATAGTATGGTGACGACAAATACAGCTGACAATGGGAAATGCCCTAAAACCAATAATAATAAGAAATCGTTAATGTGTATATATGTCAAATACATAATTTAAGCAAATAGTTCAATTTAAGACAATTATATGTAATTACCTCTGGAATGTTCGGCTGAAAGGTACAGTTGATACTGTCTTTGTCCGAAGCATCTCTGTATACTGTTGAGGCGCTAGCCTCTCTTTCTCTCCTCAATGCATCAAGCTCAGCTTGCATGGCTTCCAATCTTGCATGAAGCTCCCGATTACTAGGAGCCTTTCCTTTTTTAATACTCAGGGAGGTCAGAGTGACTCCAAATCCCTTACCCCTCACCCGACCAGAATACTCAGGGACATCTAATGCCCGACTAAGTATGCCCTTAGTATCATCGGGAGATAAAGACTGAGATAGCTCCTCCTGAAAAATCAGATGAATACCGTATACTTGTCAAATATTTGTGTATAAAAATGTTATTCAATTAATGAAAAAATGTTATACTTACACATTTCTGGTATACGTGTAAAACTTCTTCTTGAGGAACTCCAGATTTGCCCACACGGGCTTCCTTCCACAAAACATGTGCAGGAAGAGATGTTTCTGAACTTTCCTCCTTCTGCAGCTACACATTAAGTCATACAATTTGATCAGATAAAACTAATATATGATGAACAAATTTGTTATCGCAATTTATAAATACTTACCATGGATTGTTCTAAGCGTCCATATCCGACACGTCCTTTTCGGTACGGATATGCGGGACTTGATGCTCTTTCCCGATTTGTAGCACTTATTCTTTGAAAAACCGGGTCTTGTCTTTTGGATTTGAAAGCTTCCCATTCTTCAGCCGATATCAAACTTTCATATTTTTTAGGAAGCTCCGCATCCACAAAATTACCATCCGCATCCTTAAGGAACTTGGATGATAAAAATGTCTGAAACCCTCTTAGAAGCTTTTCGGCCAATTTCATACAAAAACCTCTTCTTTCTTCTTCGATGTTAAAACATCGCTAAGAAAAACATACAGATTGATAGTTAGTATCGGTAATTGAAAAAACATAATTGATACCGTATAATTAAGGGCCAAATGATTGTACCTTTATCTCACTCCAAATTTTTTCTTTGGACTCATTCAGCTCTTTGTTTCTCCAATCATCACATGTAATGGGAATTTCATTCCTTACTAGTGCACCGATAAAACTAGTTAAGGTATGCCCATTAGGTTCTATAAGCTGTCCCTGGTTGTTCCAATAGACATCTAGTATGATGCCTCGAGATCTTCCTTGGACCACCCTTCTCATTACTGTGATGCCTCTTCGAATTTCTTTTTCCGCGGATACTTTTTTACTAACTTCCTCATGTTGGTCATCAGCCATGTCTAACCTGTAATAAACCAAGGAAACCATCAAATATCAAATATAACTTATAATCAAAGCAATTGAAAACAAAAAAATAAAGAAATCATGCATTATCAGATATAACTTATAATCAAAGCAATTGAAAACAAAAATATAACGAAATCATGCATTATCAGATATAACTTATAATCAAAGCAATTGAAAACAAAAAAATAAAGAAATCATGCATTATCAGATATAACTTATAATCAAAGCAATTGAAAACAAAAATATAATGAAATCATGCATTATCACATATAACTTATAATCAAAACAATTGAAAAAAAAAATAAAGAAACCATGGATAATTTACCTAAGTCACTAATATCTCTTTCTTTTCTTTGTTGGAATATTAATCACTTGTTTCTTAGCAATGCGTACGGATGAATTGATCCAAATTCCCTCATTATGATCGTTTCTTATATATGACTCATCCGGTATAAGATCCTCAACTTCATCATTTCTATTCAACTCATTCCGTCTAATGCACGACTCATTCTCAACATCAATATCACATTGATCGACACCGCTATCATCAGTCACTTTGTTAGAGAAAAGCACTATAGACCATTTTGTACTCTTCGGGTCATTCACATAGAACACTTGTTTAGCTTGAGATGCTAGAATAAAAGGTTCATCTTTGTACCCCACCCTAGTAAGATCAACTTGCAAAAATCCAGACTTATCCATTCGTATGCCACTACTATTCACCCACTTGCAACCAAAGATGGGAATCTGAAACTTCTCGTAATCAAACACCCAAATGTGCTCAATAACTCCAAAATATGACAAATTTGCATATTTGGGGTTTAAGTCCTTCATACTTGATATATGCATTGCTTCAGCTAGCACGGTGACACCACTATTTTGCATAGTACTCTTATCATCTTGTTCTTTGGTATAAAATGTGTATCCATTAATTGAATATGCGCTATGAGAAAACACATGCAAACTTGGACCATATGCCAAACATCTCAACCTTTCTGTTACCGAAGAAGGATCTGAAGAGCGCTTCAAATAAATATGATCCTTCAACCATTGTATGAAACTTTGATTGTGCTCTATAACTATCCAATTTTCATTTCTGTTCGGATTTAACCTTCGGAGTACATCCTTGTGCATTTCAACATATGGCTCAACCTCATTATTATTGTGCAGAACATACAAATGAACTTGATCCCGTTCATCCCTTGATATTGTCACAATTTTATTCCCAATTAATTTTTTACCTTCCATTTTGTCGAAAATCTGAGCTCTGGGGAGTCCAATCGATTGAACGTTAGACAAATATTCAGTACAAAACTCAACAGCTTCTTCAACAATGTATCGTTCAACAATACAACCCTCTGGTCGACTTCGGGATTTCACGTACCCTTTTAATATTTTCATATACCGTTCAGCAGGGTACATCCATCTCATATAAGCTGGTCCACACAACTGTGTCTCTTTCACAAGATGAACAACTAAATGAACCATTATGTCAAAAAAAGACGGAGGAAAATACATTTCAAGCTCACACAAGGTAATTACAATCTCTTTTTGTAGTGTTGGTAAGATCTCGGGATCGATCACCTTACTACAAATTGACCTAAAGAAAAAACACAATTTAGTTATGGCACTTCTTACTTTTTCTGGCAAAATAGAACGTATACCTATCGGTAGAAAATGTTCCATTATAACATGGCAATCATGTGTCTTCAAATTCTTCAACTTGAGGTCTTTCATAGAAACAAGTCTTCTGATATCAGATGAGTATCCTTCTGGAACCTTAACTTCACTCAGAGACTTACACAAATTTTTTTTCTCCTTTCTAGATAAAGTAAAAGCAGCAGGTGGTAGATATGTTCGTCTTCCTTTCTTCACGGGTGCTAATTCAGTTCTCATTCCCATTTTTAACATGTCCTCCCTTGCTTTAAGGTCATCCTTAGACTTGCCTTTTATATTGAGTAATGTACCGATAACACTTTCAAATACGTTTTTTTCAATATGCATAACATCGAGAAAATGTCTCACGTACAAAGACTTCCAATATGGCAATTCAAAAAATATCGACCTTTTCTTCCACCCACCTTTCACAATCTTATGTGCAAAAGGCTTGCCAAACTCAGTACGCACATCTTTCACCTTTTCAAAAACTTATTCACCTGACAATGCGGGTGGAGCTCTACGATGTTCGGTGTCTCCATTGAATGCTTTTCTCCACCCACGGTAGTGATGTTTAGAATGTAAGAATCTACGATGACCGAGAAACACATTCTTCTGGCAAAGTTCCAATCGAATCGTATCGGTTCCGTCTTCACAAACAGGACACGCACGTTGACCTTTAATGCTATACCCAGATAGATTCCCGTATGCTGGAAAATCATTAATTGTGCCAAACAACATCGCCCTCAAATTGAAACTTTCTTTCCTATATCCATCATAAACCTCCACACCGTTCTCCCACAAAATCTTTAAATCTTCGATCAGAGGTGTCAAGTATACGTCTATGTCATTCCCTGGTTGTTTAGGCCCAGAGATTAACATAGATAACATCATGTACTTACGCTTCATACATAGCCACGGAGGTAGGTTATAAATCATAAGAATCACAGGCCATGTGGTATGTGAGATACTTTGAAGACCATGTGGGTTCATTCCATCAGTAGATAATGCCAATCGAAGGTTTCTTGCTTCTGATCCAAACTCAGGATAATCATTATCAATCTTCGACCACTGTGGTGAATCAGCCGGATGCCGATACTTTCCATCAATAATTCTTTCATCTGCATGCCAAGTAAGATGTCTTGCATCGGTTTCACTACGAAACATGCGCCTAAATCTCGGAATTATCGGAAAATACCATAAGACTTTTGCGGGAGATAATCTTTTCTTATATCGAGACAAACCGCATTTAGGGCACTCAGTTAACATTGCATATTCGTTACGAAACAAAATGCAATCGTTAGGACAAGCATGTATCTTATCATAGCTCATGCCAATAAAGCACAACATTTTTTTGCCTCATAGGTTTGATTAGGAAGAACATTATCATCCGGTAGCATTTCTCTCATAAGGGCCAACAACTCTGTGAAACTTTTATCCGACCATCCATTGCCCGCCTTTAAGTTGTACAACTTTAATACCGCAGAAAGTCTTGAGAATTTAGTGCAACCTTTGTACAACGGTTTCTCTGCATCGCTTACCATCCTCTCAAACATTTCAGGACAATCATGAAGATCTTCTTCCAGTGCTTCTACAATCTCTTCAACTCGATCACAATCGTATGTTTCCGTGTCTTTGTCGTATGAAGCATAAGTCGTATTACTTTTTCCACTCGATTCAACATTCTCGTTAATTTTCTCACCATGAAATATCCAACACTGATAACTTTGATCAATTCCATGCCTCAGCAAATGCGATTTCAATCCATGTGCGTCAACCTTACCAATATAACAACAACGCAAGCAAGGACAATGCATTCGTCTGGGGTTTTCAGCGTGTTGAACAGCATACTTAACGAATTCCGCAACCCCACTCTCGTACTCTTTGGTCATTCGATCGGCACAGATCCATGTTTTATCCATGGTTTTCCTACTTATTAAAGTAAACAATTAATCCAGACGAAAATACATAACTAAGGTAGTATCTTTGAATATCCTAACAATTATAAAGTTCAATTCATTTTAAACTTCAAAAACCTATACATAACCAATGTTAATATAAACTTCAATAACGTATCCGATACGCCAATATACCAACTTTAATTACCTCATCACTTTCATTTTTTATATTACAAGAATCAAACTTTTTCTATTACAATATACCTATAACACGTTAATTTTTCTATAACTAACTTTAATTTTCTATTACAACATTATTACTTATCAAACATAACAACTTTAATTACCTCATCACTTTCATTTTTTCTATTACAAGAATCAAACTTTTTCTTCCATTACTTTTCTCTTATCAACATTATTCTATTATCAACATTTTTCTATTATCAACATTATTACTTATCAAACATAACAACAACAATGTACCTTATGAACTTAGTTTTTACAAACTCAGTTTTCTAATCAAACATAACAACAACAATGTACCTTATTGTTTTCCTTACAAACATCAACATTTTTCTATTGTCAACTTCTAAACTCAGTTTTTATGAATCAAAACAACTTCAACAAGAATAATACACTAAACTCAGTCAACAAGATTATGCACATTCTCAACATTAGTAAACTACCGCAAGATTATAAACATTCTCAACAAGATTATAAACATTCTCAACATTCTCAACAAGATTATACAGTAGAAACGAAGAAATGAAGAAATATTGAAGAACATACCGCAAGAAATGAAGAACAGTAGAAACGAAAAACGAAGTCAACACCCAAATGTCGAGACACGTACGATTCTTCAAACACGTTCAATGATTGAAACCGAAAAATGGAAGTGTATTCGTGTTCGCTGTTATGGTTTTCGCTGATAGGGTTTCAACGTTCGCAGGAGGGAAAACAAAAGAACAGAGAACGAAAATTGAAATGGAGTCTGAAATTTTATTTTAATTAGACCTTAGACAGCGCTTTTGTGGAAAGCGCTTTCTAAGGTATGCCTTAGACAGCGCTTTCCAAAAGCGCTTTCTAAACCCCCCCTTAGACAGCGCTTTTGGTTTTAATTTTTTTTTTAATTTAAAGACTTTAGACAGCGCTGACTAAGGTCTATATTTAAAAGCGCTTTCATTATTTTTTTGGAACATTTTCCGTGTTTTATTTTAATTTTAACCTTAGACAGCGCTTTCTTTTAAAAGCGCTGTCTAAGATGCGCTGTTAAAAGTCATTTTTGGCGTAGTGCATTGTTCGTGACTCAGTTTCTAAAGGATATGTTCAAAAAGTGCAAATTGGTGGGTAATTCAACTTCAAGAAAAGGCAGGCATTTTGAAAGTCCATTGTTCCTATTAGTGTCTAGGCATATTAATGAGTGTGTAATGTCTCTAGGTTGATTTTCAAAATAGATAATATGAATTTTCATTATCAATATCTTGAAATGCTAGAAATTGCAACTAGAGACATAACTGCCGGAGATATTGAGGGGTAAGTTCTTTAGAATTTTGAGTCCCTTACTATTTTGATTAGTTGTGATGATAATTTTGAACTCATAACTCATTGTAATTCATATGCTAGTTTGCAAGAGTCAAGCCACGGTAGGGCTTTGGCTAAGCATGAAAGGATGACGCACCTTGATCAACAATATCAATTTCTTGGTACACTTCAGTTTCTTGTCACAACTGATACTTAAGTTTTATAGACTTTAAGGTGTTTTTATGTCTCTTTTATTTTGTTACTATTTTTTTGGTATTTAAATTATGATATAATTATTTGATTTTTTTAAAAATAACTACTATTTAAAAAAAATTGAAAATAGGCATTATTTCAAAAAAAAATCTAAAATAACCATCTTTCAAAACGGATGCGTCAGATGAACTGGCGCATCCATTTAGCATTAGGAGGAGGCGCCAAAATGTGAGGCGCATGTTTTGGGAGCCTCATGAAGAGGCGCCAATGCCTCTAGCGCATGCACTTTGGCTCATGAAGAGGCGACAATGCCTCTGGTGCCTACATGTCTTGAAATGTGAGGCGCCTAGCCCTTTGGCGCATGCATTTTCTGGCTCCTCTATAAATACTTCGTGCGGTATGCATTATTTTTCACACAACTCTTACCCTACAACCATATTTTCTTTTATTCAACTCCACTCTCCTTCAAGTTTTTGAGTTTTAACCATGTATGAATACATTCACAAGCGAAATGTCGTATTAAATATTTTTCGTTGTTGCGTCTCCAATAAAGATTCGACTTTGGAATATAGATTCGTTTGAATGTCTTAATCGGACGTTGAACAATTGGTTAGATGGAGAAATTGGATATGGTGAAAAAATTAGAAGAATCCAATGGCTTGTGTCCACATTCAACCAAAATGGAGAAGTGCGTGAATGGGTGGATATTAAGACTGACCGAGAGGTTCATAGGATGATGCATTACATGTTCAAAATTATTTTGATGGTTGTAATCGCTTAGTTATTGTATTGTAGTTGTTTTCATTGTTTGTGTTGTTGTTTATGTAATGGTATTTTCCTCACAAACTTATAATATGAAATAAATTTAGTTTTTCATATATTACAACAGAGGTACATGTGAATTTATCTGGTTGTGCTCGTTCCAACACTAGGACAGTTAGTACGATTGTGACATGACTGACGACCTAAACTACATAATCTAACCATTTTGTTCACCATATCCATTTTGGTTCGAATACAGGTGTTGTTTGGGCGATCATTTTTCTTCCTTCGCATAAACTCATTGTGTCAGATGATGTCCCCTTGATATTTTGTCCAGTAATCCTCATTTGCCACTATGGAAAAACTAATTTTATAAATATTTGACAGACTGATGACTTTGTAAACGTCAAATAGCAAGTAGGATGGATCCCTTCGAACCTTTGAACATGCCGCAATGACATGGGAGCAGAGCGTACGGAATACTTGGAACTTTCCACAGGTGCACCAACCTCTATCTAGTTCGACTCTGTACTGTCTCATCGACATGCCCTCATTGTGATCCATGGACTCAGCAACACTATACCAACATTTGGTTTGGCCAAACACCGTGACCACATGTGTGTTTGCTTTGGCAGCTTCATGTCTAATGAATTTCATTGAAGCATCACTGAACAACTGCCCAGATTGCAAGACTGAACTCCATTTAGAACGTCTGGTCTCAAACAGCTCCCCTAGTCTGAAATATGTTGCCTGCACCAAAGCGGTTATATGTAGGTTATGGATGCCTTTGAAGACAGAGTTCATTGATTCCACAAGATTTGTTGTCATGTGGCCCCAACGTTGACCGTTGTCGTATGCCCTAGTCCACTTCTCCAATGGAATATTGTCGATCCATCGTACTACATATGTGTTTGACAATGTTATTTCTTCGCGGTAGTGTTTGAAAGAAGGTTTTGATAATGCGTAACCTGCACTGACAACCTTCTTCCGCAACGTTTTGTCTTTGATCTCCCGCATGAAATTCTGAGCAATATGTCTAATACAGAAGACATGCGTCGAAGGAGGATCTTGTCAGCCATTATCAATGTTATTATATGCACTGACGATTGAAGGGTGTTTTTCGGAGATCAAACATAAGTTAGGCTGAGGTGCAACGTACACTCGGAGATTTTTTAGGAAAAAACTCCATCCCTCAGCAGTCTCCCCTTCAACAAGGGCAAAGGCGATTGGAAAAATGTTGTTGTTGCCATCTTGTGCCACTGACATCAGTAACGTTCCTTTGTATTTCCCGTACAACCATTTACCACCAATTTGTATAATACGTTTACAGAAATAAAAACCTATGATGCATGGTTGATACGCCCAGAAGAGACGGTGGAATATTCCATTTCCAATAGCACACGTCCCGTTTGGTATATACGCGGGCAATGTTTCCAACTTGACAATAGTCCCTGGAGCATATTGTTTTAAAGCTAACGGGCATTTTGGAAGTTATTTGTAAGACTCCTCCCAATTGCCATACACTTTTTCAACAATCTTTGTCCTAGTTATCCATGCCTTCTTATATGATGGAGTGTGGTGGTATTGTGCTACAATATGCGAGATTATTGTACTCACATTTAAAGACAGATTGTCGCCAATGGTAGGCAATATTTCATCGCATATTAGCTGAGAGCTTAGTTTCCGATGGTCTTACATTTGGTTTGTTAGCATGCATGTGTGAACTGGACCCATGGATCCAATCTCCCAAGAATCGCTCCTCTTCCGTAACGAAGCTGACAACCTGAAAAGACAGTGCTCATTCGAACAATAAATTTTGTACCTCAATGTGTTAGTTCTATCAACTCTGAAATCAGCTGATAGTTCCATGTGAAACTTTTTAATGGCTTTTACACAATCTTCTTTTGTGAGAAATATGTCTCCTTGTTTCAAAGATCCTTGCATTTCCACATAAGGATTGTACCATATATATGATGAAGGTTCATCGGAACCCAAATTCAACCTTGTCATGTGTTGAGGTGGACATTATACATGCCTAACTAGTAATGGCTCCTCTTCCTTATCAGCGTTCACCATTGAATCAACCAAGATCTCAGCTTCTTCTTCTTCGTCATCTGCAACATTCACCTCGGCTTGTTCGTCGTTATTATAGTGGTAAATTCATGACCATCAAGTTGTGGATAAACTTGACGTCAATAAAACCAGAGTCGCCACCACGCTTTTATTGTTTCCAAAGGAAAAGGGGAAAAGTACGAACAAAACCCAAAGATAAGAAGTTTTCAAATCAAAATAATAAAATGCCAGAGATTACAGGTAAGGGGGTTGGTTACATAGAGGGAAGGTGTTAGCACCCAAACGGTCCTAGGTACTCCTAGGGAGCCCTTTTTTTATGTATTTATGTGTTTTTGGTATAAAATGATGTTTGAGAAAAATATAATGTGGGGATGAGAAAAGAATTTATTGAATATATTTTGTGTTTGACAAGACCTTCGGACTTGTGCCTACGTACCAACATAAAAACGAGGGATCAAAACCTCGTAGTTCGTGATAACAATTTCAAAATGAGTGGGTTGCTTTTAATAAAAGGCTAATAAGAAAGGCACAAAAGGCCCAAAAGTTTGAATGAAGTTGTTAGTTCTTTTTGTCTTTTGAAATTTGAAGGAAAAGAGTTTGGAAATTCATTGGCATGAGGTCAAAGTTTCTTTTTTTTTATAATAAGGTCTAAGTTTGGAATTACAAGCAAAGAAAGTTTTTGAAAGGGGGAGAGACTTTAAAATTTAAGAAGTCGGAGGAGATGAAGAGGCTATCCTAAGCATAAAATTAAAAGTTAGGAGTTGAAAAGATCTGACCAATGGGATGCAATCCATCAGACAAGTATGTCATATAGAAAATCCACTTTCCCTTTGAACTTTGAATCAAGCAATAATCAATCAGACAATTAGCAATGTCAGACATCATGAAGATCAAGACATCAAATAAAGATATCCACATCCAAGCAAGCAAATCCATAGCTAACAGTCTTCTTTGTCTTCTAATGTATCAGATGAAATGCTCCTTGATCAACTCAGAATAAAGCATTAGACACAAGATAAAAATAACAGTTTGCACCAAGACAATGTAGCAGATGAATTCAAATAAAACCCCAAGACTTCCATCAGATGAAGGATCAGTTCACAATAACTTGATTGTAGAATGTAGGCATTGGCCAAGTCCTTTTTGCACAGGCAATGTTGCCTAATCCTAAGTCTAATAGTTCAGATCAAGATCAACAGTCCACCAAACATTTTTAGGGTTTTTGTTGTTTATTAAGTATTTTAAGGTCCTAAGACCACAAACAAAGATCAAAATGCACAAACAAATATATACAATCACAATATATGGCTCAAATGAGCAAAGTGAAAATGGCATAAACATAAACAATTTAAATGAGATGTAAATGGAAATGAATGATAAATGATTGAGAATTAAATTGCATAAAGTAAATGACTTGAAAGTAAAGCAATATTAATAAGAGTTAGTCAAATATTAGTCAAAGTTAATTGAATGTTAGTAGTTTTTGCTTTTTAATGGATTAAGTCATTCTTTGGAGAACACTCAACCATCTATTCACAAGCATGGATCCTTGAACCAAGACATCTTCCATAGGAAGGAAAAAAGGCCAAGTTTCCACACAATACCATGAAAGATGGGAGACTTACAATCTCACTTACTAGAATGCTATGCCTTTAGGGTCAAGTTTAACTATATGTTAAGCAATCGAAATTGGACTTATATAGAAGTCACAACTATCTGAGGTCGGACAATAAAAATTTAGGTGTTAATGCATGTTAGAGATTTGGTATCATAAACCAAACTCCTAAAACATACCACACACTAAAAGAACAGATCAAGAGGGATGGACCTATCTCATCCATACTTGTATTGATTCATCTGACACAAGGTCATTGATGAATCAATTAGCCTTAGGATATTTGAGATTTTATTGGTCAATGAAAGAACGGGAAAGAATAAGGATGAAGATGAATGGGGGGGGATGAGAGAAACACAAATTGGTCATGGGAGGAGTTTTGTCAAATTAAAATCACTCATTCATTTTGGGAGATGAAATATACATTTCATCAATCCCCTAAATTCAATGATTTTAATCCAATAAAATTCAAATCAACCTTGACAAAGGCCCAAACAAATAGTCAAACATCACAAGACCATAAAAATGGCTCAACATAATTTTTACACAATTAATCAATTAAAAATCAATTTAAAAAAAGCATTAAAATACAAATTAGTTTGGTCAAAACCTCAAATCTCTTCAAAACACCAAATAAATGGCCAAGAGATTTATCCTAGGTCAAACAAGGTCAAAGGACCTTAGACAAAAAGTTTCATGATTTTTGAAAAGTCAGAAGTATTTTTAAACAATTAAAAATATGCACAAAAACATTTAATTCATGAAAAACATAAAAAATAATCCAAAAAATAATTTTAATTCATAAAATGAAAGAGAAAAATATTTAAAGATTTTTGGTGAAAGTCCCATATTTTTTGGATTAAAAATGATATTATTATGAATTAATCAAAATAAAGCAATTAAATGAAAAATCAGAAAATGCAAAAAAATAAGGGCCATCAGATCCCCTCAATAATTGAGGTGGCAGATCTGATGGCCAGAAATGCGCATTCCAACAACTCTTCAGTCAACATGTGCACACGTGTGGTAATTTTAAAACAGATGGCTAAGATTAAAAGCTAGGAGGAAGATCTGATGGTTCAGAACATTTCCAACATATCACCGGAGCTTGGGCTCCGGTCTTCTTCTCCGGTGGACCTCACCGGACTGGTCCACCCCCAACCACCACCAAAATGAAAAACAAGGACATGGATTTAAAGAACAAATGCTCAGGAGCTCGAACCTGACCTCAATTTTCTCCAATTCCAAGTATATAAAAAGATACAAGGACTTGAATTTTGAGGATCATGAACTGAGTTGCTTCAATTTAAACTCAAAGCAACTCAATCTTGTTGCCTGCATTTGTAAGACTTCAGCCAACCAAAAATCACAAAGAATAGTGAAGAATTGAGGAGAATCGAAAACATGAATATTCTGAAAAATTATCTTCGAATAAGCTTCAACCTTACTTGATCCCAATTGTGCTTGGATTGGCTTCAGAAGCTTGTAGGAGGTGATTAAGATCAAAGAGAGGCTTGGACTATTGGAGTTTCAATCTCAAAACAGAATGAGATTTGAAGCTCGATTTTCAAATGAAAACCTTCAAGATTATCCTTTAATGGTGAGGGTTTGGATTGCAGGTTCAAAGCTTGGGCATGAGGTCCTCAATTCTGAGCCATGAGGGTTTATTTATAGGCAATGTCATTCATTTCCATACACTTCCAAAATTTGCTAAATTTAGACCTTGCATGCTTTCGTGGCCGTGTGATAGGCCCATCAAGTGATGCTATCAGGTCCAAAAATGCTTGAGTATCATGCTGAAATCATGTCATGTGGCCATGCATTTGAATTTGAAATGTGAAGGTGAAATTCATCCAATTGGTCCCTTGAAAAGAACCCATGCACAAGTCCTTCATTCTGTGGCCAAATGAGGCGATATTGGACTTTTTGGAAAGGTGAGATCAAGGGGAACAACTTTCATTTTGAACACTTTTCCATTTGAAGCTTGGGTCATGATGAATTTTGAGGTGGAAGTTTGGAAAATCAAACATATTTGAAAATTTTCTAAGTACCAAGCCAAATGTTCACTTTTTCCACCTTGAATAACTTTTTCTATGGACTTCAAATGGAAAAATTTACTTTATCTCATAAAACTTTATCTCATTTGGATTTGGCATGAAGGAGTTATGCATTTTAGAAGTTGAGGAAAATCACTTGTTCAATGGTAATGATCCAAAATGACCTATAATGTTTCCTCTTGGCACATGCATTTTCAAGTTGAATTTGAACTTATTCCAAACATAAAAGTTGAAAAGGACATCTTTAATTTAATCATGGAAATTTAATGGCTTTCATGTCATAAAAAATGAGCAAGTTATGATCCTTAGAAGTTGATCTCCTAACTAGTGTTCAGACAAAATGACCTATAATCTTTCACCATAAAAAATGACTTTCCAAGCAAAAATAGATATTGACTTCAACATGAAATTTTTTTGGAATGTAATAAGGAGTAAATTTTCTCTTGGAATCATTTTCATATGACAAAAATTGTAGGTGATAGGTTCTAGGGAACCCCAGTTTTGACCAGTTGACTTTCTCTGGTCAACCACCATGAACCATCTTGCAAACTCAAAATTCTCTTGATATTTGGAACTCATGGGGGATCATATATGTGTAAGATGATGTAATATGAATTATCCCTTGATATATTTGATCAAATTATGAAGAAACTTGTTGAGGAAGTCGCACAAGACCAGATGAATTAGGGTTTCCAAGGCAATCAAGCTTCGAACTCTTGATGATTTCTTGATCAAAATGATGTGTGAAGACCATGGGGATCCATACATGATGTCTAGAGTCAATGTAAACCATCTCTTGATTGATCTCCTTGCATTGAGGGTCTTAAACCCTAGATATGAGCTTGATGGAGCATGGGTGAACACACACACTACCTACAAAAGCAACAAACTATACATAGACATATTTTTGGCATTTTGGTTAGTAAATAATGAAAAACAAAGTATGATACAATCAAATGTGTTGTGTGACCTCTCCCAATTCAAACCCAATGAATGAGGGGTAAGGAGGATATCAAGGTGTGATCCCAAATCCAATGCATATGATGAGATGGCATGAGGGATCTTATGGTCAAAATTGGGGTCTTACAGTCATGAGTTTCACAAAACACTTGTGACTGATCAATGAACTGAGACACTTGTTATTGTTGTGGTAATATATACAACTCTACATCGTTGTACCCAAATTGTTCGTGACTGACAAACATATGTTGAACATCATCATCATCTTGAATCTTCTTCTAATAAAACTTCACCTGGTTTTCTACAAACCAAACTGGATTTTTTTAGATGATTTGACCCACAGGACTGCACTGTAACTTCTTTTCTATTCTTTGTTTCAGATGTGAAAAATTTGATCGTCGATTTATTGTAAATCGAGTTACATCTGTGGTGTGAAAACAAAAACCGAATAATTGATGCTCAAATATTTCACCTTAAATATGGGCATTGATCATGTAATGTTGTGAGGAAGACATTTTTTTAAATCTAACTTTAGTATTTATTTTGATCTGTATGGGTACTGAAATTGAATGCATTGATATGTTATTCTCATGCACTTAAATAGGATAAACATTGAATGCATTGATCACGTAATTCATCTGCACAGACAATACAATGCAATAAAAAGAATCCATGCAGAGACAAGAACACACAATGCATGCGTCTGGTAGAATCTCTGCACACACAAAGCATGCACCTATACACAAGGAATCTCACAAGAATTTATGTCCTAATAGTCCAAACAGGCGCCCATTCCCTAGGCGCATAAAGCAACCTAGACACCAATACCATGGGCGCCTCTTCATGCAAAAAGTAACATAGGCGCCATTACCATAGGCGCCTCTTCATTTCATGTGAATATTCACATGCATGCGCCACTTCTCTTGGCGCATGTGACCTTGCATGTGAATATTTCATGCATGCGCCTAAGGCTATCGTTACTCCTACACTTTGCCATACATGCATCAAATCACATGTTGCGTATCTTTCAAACCTAATAAGACTTACTCATCTATAAATAGGGTTTCAAATCAAAATATCTAATCATCTGCAACATTAATCATCTGCACTCTTTCTTTACCACACTCTTTCTCTGCCACACTCAAGCTCTGCAACACTCAACCTCTGCAGCATTATGTCTCTGTTGACTATGGATGATGAACATAGAGGAACACTCAAGAATATCTCTACATTTGTATGTTATCACTCTCTTTTTACTTATTTCATATTTATTTCGTATATCTTTCTTATCTATGTTTTTATTATATATTACTTCTTATTATTGTATTTCTTACTTATGTTTTATTAGGACCCAAAGTGTTTTCGATGCCGTGTACATGAATATATACCCCACGATCCTTTGATATAACCATATATTAGAGGATGTGGATTTGGAAATCTTCTCAACATAGTCTCGTACTCGGTGGACTACAAATTTATGCTTGCTTTGTTGGAGAGATAAAGACTCGAGATCCACACATTTCACCTTCCTTTCGTGAGTGTACCGTCACACTTGAGGATCTATACATGTTGTTGGGTCTACGTATATATGGTAAGACCGTGAATGGTAGAGTTAACTAGGACAACTCTATCTGTAATGAATTATTAGGTGCCCCTTTGTGTGACAACCAAACTGAGGGAGAGTCATCCGGTCAAGCTAGGGGGAAAGGTATAAAGTTAAAATATCTTAAACAATATTATGCGAGTATAATATTGTCCGAAGAATCAACTGAGTACGAAAAAATAATTAAAGCTAGGTGTTATATTATGATTTTATTTGGTAATTTTTTAATTCCAAAAAGTACTGGTAATACAGTAAATATTATGTATTTACCGTTGTTACGCAACATTAATAAGGTAAGCACATATAGTTGGAGTTCAGTTGTGTTGGCCCATCTATATAGTGCAATATGTAAAAATGCCAAAAAAATACTTGTACTTTTTATTCGTGTGCGTATTTGCTACAAGCATGAAGTTGGTCAAGAATGTTGTCACTCTCCCCGGTAAACGAGAACTCATTCATGCTCCCGTTTGCAACAAAGTAAGTTTAACACTTTACCATTTGATTAATTATACTTTATATTACAATTAACTGTAAATGATATTTTTCAATTTTTTATGATCTAGGTGGTCAGTTAGAGGGATGAACTACAATAGGTGTCTGAAACACGCTATAGTAGTCTATCGCAATCTATTGGGCCATATTGGACCAGACGATGTATTACTCCCACACAACTCTATTTTAATTTAAAAATATTTATCAAATTATTTATCATCTAATCGTGTCGTATTGTTGTACAATTTATCTGGAGGCCATATCTGGGTCTTGATCATCAGGTTAACCATGACGATGTTGCAGTTTCGATAACAAACACACCAATTATCCGGTTCACTACTGTGGAGATGCACCAGAGTGACCGGGTAAAACTACAATTCGGCATGCAGCAACAGATTCTAGAACCTCCGACGTATTTGGGAGATTGGCATCAAAAAAGAGTTGATTCCCAATGAGATTATTCCGAGTGGAGAGACTTCGCAAAAGAGATATGTCGTCAACGGAGGAATCGACGATAACACGTCTTAAACAAACCATTCATCCATGGTGCAATACCAACTCAACAATATATGGCATGGTTTAGGTCGGTGTTGAATGTAATTTTAAGTGTCGGGTTTTTGTTATCGTCTCCACAGGGATTGTGAGATATCACCGCCTTTCGACAGTTGTTTTAATTCTTAGCTTAAGGTAACAATGGAGTTTTGGTGTTTGTCACGGTATCTTGCATAAAAGTGTAATAAAATGCGGTAAAAGTTTTGGTTTTAATATTTGAGAAATATTGCCAAAGTTAGGGTTCGACGATCACTTTGCATGTATATGTTCGATCAACAAAACTTATAAACTCCTTTAGATGATAAACTATTTCACAGAGTCCTCCCAATGTGTTTATCTCTAACACACATTGTGAGTTTTCCCATTTTGATCCATTGTTTATCTCTAACACAATCTATCAAAATGACAACTTTTTGGTTCAACCTTATGGTGAACAAAATCATTCATTACTATCTCTAGCTAACAAACAAGATTGGATGAAAACCTAGGTTAAGAGTTGGTAAACATCTCTCGATCATAAACCAACACAAAGAGTTTTGAATAAGAACAAAGTTTTCACCATATATTCACCATTAAAGAGTTTACAAATGAAGATCATCCCATTTACACACAAAGCTAATGATCATCTACATCTAACCTTGACAAAATGAAGGACTTAGCTACTCATTTTCATGGTAGCTTGGTCAACAAGTTTCGGAAGAAGGTTGATCAACATCCGAGTCGAATAATCGAGATTGGATGGGAATCCACCTTCTTTTTGTGAAAGATTGTTAAGAGATGAAGAGAAATGATTTCTAGGTCACAAAAGATCTCTAGAGCAATGCTGGAAAATATCTAAAAAGTACAAAAGTATGGAGGTGTAAAAGTATGGCTCCAAAAAGTAGCCCTTGCTACTTATAGAGCTGCTACTGAGCTGTCATGCTCGCTAGGCGAGCAGAATGGCTCGCCTAGCGAGCCCCTAAATGAGGCACCTGAGGCACCTGCGCCCATAGAAATATCCTTTGCCAGACTAGCATGTTCGCTAGGCGAACAAAACCTTCGCTAGGCAAAGCCCACGCTTCAACCTTCGCTCCAGCGAGCTTGAGAGATTTTGCTACTGGAATACTCGTTGGGAGCTCGCTAATGGCTCGCCTAGCGAGTGAGTGCTGGCTGCGCTTTTTACCAAGTCTGGACGTGTTCGCTTCACACCTCGCTGGCAGCTCGCCTAGCGAGTTTGTTGATGTTTGCCACTGTAAAATACTGGAGCTTTTCGCTGGGTTCTCGCTGGGCGCTCGCCTAGCGAGCCCTTCGCCACAGCCCTCGCCTAGCGAGCAAGCTGATGAATGCATCTTTTCTTTGGTCCCTTTGCCAACTTTCTTGTGGCTTCATTTTCTATTATTTTATGCCTAATTCCTACATAATAACACACAAATCAAAGGTACCAAGATCGTTTATCATTGTATTGCAATTCATCAAAAACAAAGGTGGTTTCGAACACTTTAGCAAGGAAAAGGAGTGAAAGATGCCCATATTTGATAGCTCAAATAAGCACTTTTGGGTATCTAACAACTCTCCCCAACTAGATTCTTGTTTGTCCTCAAGCAAAGTATGCCTCTTGAAGGACAAGAGGATTTGCATTAAGAAAAAGGTTTCTCCGAAATCGGATAAAACGGCTCAAATACAAGCGAATCAGCAGATACAAATTTCCAACGGTTAGAATAAAATAATACACAAGAACTAAGACTTAGTAGCAATGCGAAATATGTATCTATCTACAACAATATTATCTTGAATGAACCACCCTATCTCTCCTCTTCGAATAAGGATTGAAGAAATTACACGTTTGCAACCGCGGGAATAATCTCACTCTCTAACAAACAATGAAGAAATCAATTCAATTCATACAATGTCTAACAATTATAAATGGTAATGTGGAAGCACGAAGATCACTAAGGGCTTTTCGGTTGAAGCTTGGTTAGGTTAACAAACAAGGGTCATTTCTAAGGCCATTGAAAACGAAATTGCCGATGCAAAAGAGACATTCACTGTACATTATTCACACATCTCAACTTCGTTCCATTTATTTCTCATTTGAAACCTTCACAACTCTTATTTCACAACTCAATTTTTGTTTTTTCACTATTTTTCTTCCAAGCAAGCATTCATTTTTATTTCTCTATTTTTTTCTTTTCTTTCACATCATATTTACAAAACAGATGTTTCTCTTTTCTATGTTATATATATATATATATATATATATATATATATATATATATATATATATATATATATATATATAATATATATATATATATATATATATATATATATATATATATATATATATATATATATATGTATATATATATATATCTTTTTTTTATACTTGCTCGGTTTTTCAAGAGTTGTGGCACTTACCGATTCTCATTTTCGTTCTCCCCAACTTATTTCTTACTCACCCTAAGTGAATGCTCTTGACTTTTTACGGCAAAAGAACAATTATCAAAATTTTCCGGGTTTCAAGAAAAAGATTTTTGAAATCTCGCTTTATTTCAAGCTGAGATTCAACTGTTTAAGCTCAAAGGGGTTAACGAATACTCTCTCTGCTCACAGGTAAGTTGTATTTGGAACTGGTTGTGCTCGATAGAAAACAAGTGCCTTGATCATTTCTAATTGCTTCCACATATTCACAATAATAAAAGACAAAGCATGAACCAAATGAATCAACAAAGCTTATTAGAATCCAGCATTTAAGTGTAAAATGGAGGTTTCCTCACAATTTGTGGTTTTAAGTCCTAGATGAAACATTCATTCAATTATGTTGCAAAAAGACAATACTCAATTACAAAAAAGAGTAAAATTCTTAGTGCATTCTAAAATTCTAGCCGGAGATAACCATGTACCTTAGCATTGTTCACTTGTTTATTTTTATCATTGCCATCCACGCTCGGATGCACCTTCATTGGATACTTCTTTGAGGAGCAACCAATCTAGAAGGTTTAACACTCAACCAACCAAAAATTTATTAAAACAGAAGAAATTTAAAACATAAATAATAACATTACTTCAAAATTTAAATTTGTTCATGGGGGACAAAACACCCCAAAAGTACATAGCCAAAATCAAAATACACAATTCTGAAAATACAATAGAAATAAAACATAATATGAAAAATAAAATAACTTAGCCCTCCAAGGACTCAGAACCCTCATCACTACCGGCTTCAGAACCGGTAGCCTCATCATCATCATCATCATCTCCATCAGCAGCACCAGAAGAAGCACCAGCACCCGCCCCCTCTCCAAACACAGGCCTGTCCACAGGCCAGCTAGCGTTTTGCAGAAACTGCTCACGCGTCATCAATGAGTGATCACCGGAGGGGTCACGTGCCTGCAGCTGTAACAGCTGCATAGAATCGTGCATATCGAGCATGGCGCGCTGAGTTGCCGCCATTCAATCCCAGTTGTAGTTGCAGACAGCCTGCTGGAAAGGATCGGATCCTAGAGTAGAAGTACCAGGACCATCAGAAGCCCCGGTAACCTCAGCAGCTGAACTACCTCGTACATTCTTCGGTTTGCAATACTTGGCCACGTAACGGTCATCAATGGGTGGCGGGATCCTTACTTGACCCCTAGAGGGTAGCCTCACCCTCGCTTGCAGGCACAAACTCATGATTAGGCAAGGGAAAGCCAGAGGACAATTCACTCGTGCCCCCGACTTTAGCCCGCTTTCAATCACGAACTTCAGCTCATAAGCAATAATCCTCGCCACATCAATCTGGACGTTAGTGAGGATGATGTGTACCAAGTGTGCCACTAGGATCGGCACTGTAGAAGTATGAGACTTGGGTGCGATGTTTGTAAGAACCAACAAAAGGATCAGTTGAGCCAAGGGAGTCATGTCCTCCCTATGGTATCTCATGGGAACCCCGGATGGGTTCAGCTCAACTGATTTCCCTCTCAAAAGCAGGGCAGCAGAAATTGCATCAGTATCCCGATGAAGCCTTAATTCTTGGTGGTAGGTGTCTCTCTCCTCGGCTCCCAGTTGGAGCGGTTCACCCAGGACACAGTTAATTGCATCCCGATCGAACGCAACAGGACGGTCGGACACTCTAGATGTCCATGTAAATGGCTCGTCATCATCCGGCAGTGCGTTCGCATAGAACTCACGCACTGTTGCGATATCGTAATGCTCCAGGGGGGGTATTAACCGATCCCACTTTTTGCTGTTGATCAACCCGACGAATGTTCGGTTCGTGCCTTCAGGGTTGATTAAGAATCTATTTTCCGGTAAAATCTTTCGTTTTTCCAAAGCAATATATCTTGCGGCTTGCTTTGGCCCGACAAATTTGTCGGTGTCAAATTGTATTGGTACGGGACGGGAAGTGTTCCCGCCCTTTCTCTTTTTCGAAGCTCCGGATCTGGATTCCATCTGCAAAACATAGAGAGGAGGCAACACAAACACAAAACAGATTAGCAAGCAAAACCAGAATTCCAACTACTGTCATGCTCGCTGCTGCTTCGCCTAGTGAAGTGGCAGCGAATGCTCGCCACTGGTTCGCCTAACGAGTTGCTAGCGAACTTTACGGGTTTTTGGGTTCTGCAATGTTTACAGTGAAATTTTGGCAAAACCCAAGTTCTCATGGTATCTATTTCAAAACAAAATGATCTATCAAGAAAAGAATCGTTCTAGGATACATGTAATTCTAAACCCACATGCAAAACCTAAAATACCCATTCCCCCAAATTCACCCTAAATGACATGCAAATCAGAAATTTACAAAGTTCAAACATAAAGAAATGGAATTAGGGAAAACCTTAGTAAAATAGATTGATTGAATTTGAAGTGCAGTGAAGTTTGCAATGCTTCAGTTTAGGGTTTGAGTGTTTGTGAGAGAGATGAAAAGTGAGAGAGTGCTTGTGAGTGTTCGGTTCAGAGTTATGAAAAGGAAAATTGCTTTTGGGCCCAAAGTGAGTGGCATGCTGAGAATTAAATTAGTGTTGCCACGCAGCGCTCGCTGCTGCTTCGCCTAGCGAGCAGCTAGCGAATCTGCTCGCTACTGCCTCGCCTAGCGAGGATCTAGCAAGCATGACAGCATTCGCTTTTTCAAAAATAGCATTCCTGGTACATTCAGCATGTTTTAACAATTGGAATCCCAATACGTCACAACAGAAAAACTGTAAATACTTACAATGTTGGGGTGCCTCCCAACAAGCGCTTGTTTAACGTCGGATAAGCTCGACGGTGCGATGCTCACAGAGGAGCATCCAAAGGAATAGCACAGCTCTCGCGATCCACATGACCGCCAAGATAAACCTTCAAACGTTGGCCATTAACGGTCCAACTGTCCTTCTTTTCCATGTCCTCAATGACAATAGCTCCGTACTCCTTAACTTCTTTGACCCGAAATGGCCCGAACCATTTTGATTTCAACTTTCCGGGGAATAACTTCAACCTGGAATTGAACAGTAGGACCAACTGTCCGGGTACAAATTCTTTCTTTCGAAGCTTTTTGTCATGATATTTTTTTACCTTTTCTTTGTACAACCAACTTGAGTGATATGCGGCATAGCGCATCTCTTCCAACTCAAGCAGTTGCACCTTCCTTTTCTCATCGGCCAAATCCTTTTCAAAATTTAAAAATTTCAGAGCCCACAAGGCTTTGTGCTCCAATTCGACCGGCAAATGGCAAGTTTTACCAAACACCAATTGAAAAGGAGTTAGGCCAATTGGAGCTTTAAAGGCGGTACGGTATGCCCATAACGCTTCATCCAATTTTTGTGACCACTCTTTTTCGAATTTGACACAGTTTTTTCGAGGATTCTCTTAATCTCACGATTAGAGACCTCGCCTTGCCCATTAGCCTGTGGGTGATACGGAGTTGCCACTCTGTGTGATACACCGTAATGTTTTAAAATGCTTTCCAACGGTGCATTATAAAAGTGTGACCCTCCGTCACTTATCAACACTCGGGGGGTTCCGAAATGGGAAAATATGTTTTTCTTCAAAAAAATTATTACCGTTTTCGCATCCGCCCGAGGTGAGGCAATCGCCTCAACCCACTTAGAAACGTAATCAACTGCGACAAGCATATACTCGTTACCATAAGAGGGTGGGAATGGTCCTACAAAATCGATGCCCCAACAATCAAATACTTCGACCTCTTGGATGTTTTGGAGAGGCATCTCGTCTCTCTTACCAATCCCACCGCTTCTCTGGCAAATATCACAACTTTGCGCATGGGTATGTGCGTCTTTGAAAATAGTGGGCCAATAAAATCCTGACTGAAGGATTTTAGTGGCCGTTCTTACCCCATTATAGTGTCCGCCGTAAGGCGAGTTGTGACAATGCCAAAGGATGCTCTGCGCTTCATCGCCAGTAACGCATCTCCTTAAAAGGTTATCACTACCCAACTTAAACAAGTATGGGTCATCCCATACGTAATACTTGGCATCCGAAAGAAACTTCCTTTTTTGGTTCGAAGTTAGGTTGGGAGGCACAAAACCACCAGCCTTGTGGTTCGCAAAGTCTGCAAACCACGGCCTAACTTGAACTTTGAACAGTTTTTCATCAGGAAATTCTTCCCGGATTTCCTTCTTTGACGCGGTAACCTCCACATTAACTAAGCGGGATAAATGATCTGCCACCAAATTTTCCGATCCTTTCTTGTCTTTAATTTCAACATCAAATTCTTGCAACAAGAGGATCCAACGGATGAGCCTTTGCTTCGAATCCGGTTTGGTGAGAAAATATTTAATCGCAGAGTGGTCGGTATACACTACGACTTTAGACCCTATAAGATAAGACCTAAACTTTTCAAGCGCATACACTATCGCAAGTAATTCTTTTTCAGTGGTGGAATAGTTAATTTGAGCCTCATTAAGAACTTTACTTGCGTAATGTATCGCATGAAAATTTTTCTCTTTTCTTTGGCCTAATACCGCTCCGATTGCATAGTCGCTCGCATCACACATTAGCTCAAAATTTAAATTCCAATTTGGAGCGACTATAATTGGAGCGGTAACCAATTTTTCTTTCAAAGTTTCAAAAGCTTGCAAACATTCATCGGTTAAGAGAAATACCTGGTCCTTAGCTAGCAAATTACTCAAAGGCTTAGCTACCTTTGAGAAGTCTTTGATAAAGCGCCGATAGAACCCGGCGTGCCCCAAAAAGCTTCGGATTCCCTTCACATTCACCGGAGGAGGTAACTTTTCAATCACTTCAACCTTAGCACGATCAACTTCAAGCCCTCTTGAAGAGACTTTATGGCCAAGCACTATCCCCTCGGTCACCATGAAGTGGCACTTCTCCCAATTAAGCACAAGATTGGTCTTCACACATCTTTCAAGCACCGTTTTCAAGTTTGCCAAGCATAGACTAAAGGAACCACCAAATACTGAGAAGTCATCCATGAAGACTTCCATTGTTTTCTCAATAAGGTCGGAAAAAATGGCTTGCACACATCTTTGGAAAGTCGCCAGTGCATTGTACAACCCAAAGGGCATTTTTCGGTATGCGAAAACTCCAAACGGACATGTGAAAGCCGTCTTTTCATGATCGGCCGGGTCAACCGCAATTTGGTTATACCCGGAATAGCCATCCAAGAAACAATAGTATTGTTGCCCCGAGAGTCTTTCGAGCATTTGATCCATGAACGGGAGTGGAAAATGATCTTTTCGAGTTGCGGTATTCAACCGCCTATAATCAATACACATTTGCCACCCCGTTGCAACTTTAGTAGGGATCAACTAATCCTTGTCATTTCGGATCACGGTAATTCCACCTTTCTTCGGAACCACATGCGCAGGACTAACCCATGGACTATCTGAAATCGGGTAAATCATTCCCGCATCCAACGACTTTACAACTTCCTTTCTAACAACCTCCTTCATAGTAGGATTTAAGCGGCGTTGTGGTTGAGCTACCGGCTTAAAATCCTCTTCCATCAAGATCTTGTGCATGCAATAGGAAGGACTAATTCCTTTTAGATCAGAAAGAGTCCAACCCATGGCTTCTTGATTTTTTTTCAGCACATTGATCAAACGGGCTTCTTCATCATTTGACAAAAGGTTGCTTATGATGACCGGCTTTGCTTCAGTCTCATCTAGGAATACATACTTCAAAGTAGAAGGTAATATTTTCAATTCAATAGGCGCTTTTTCGTCATTAACCTCCTTCTTCAAGTCTTCCTCCTCAATTTCCCACGGTTGTAGTTCGTTTAAACCATCAAGTTCCCTTAAGCATTCATCAAGAGCTTGCTCTTCTTCCGCTGTGAAAACTTCAAATGAGTCCTCAAGAGCTAACTCCATAGGAGATATCTCATGAATATGCTTAGAGACCTCCAAAATTGCCTCTTCGATCACATCGATGCGAAAGCTATCACTTCTATCTTTTGAATGCTTCATTGCTTCGAATAGATCGAATGTAACTTCTTCATTTTGGACTCTCACCTTCATAAAACTGTCATCAATGTCTATCATCATGCGCGCGGTTTTCATGAACGGTCGGCCCAGGATGAGCGGAGCATCATCATCTTCTTCCATATCAATAACAATAAAATCGACCGGGAAAAAGAATTTGTCGACTTTAACCAAAACATCTTGGGCTACGCCATGAGGATGGGTAGTCGACTTATCTGCCAATTGCAACGTCATTCGGATGGACTTAATTTCAATGTTGCCAAGCCTCTTTATAATAGACAAAGGTATAAGATTAATGCTTGACCCCAAGTCAATTAGTCCTTTCCCGACATAGATATCACCAATTTTAACCGGCAAAGTAACTCTTCCCGGATCAACCTCTTTTTTCGGAAGCGTCCTTTGAATAATTGCACTACATCTCGCATCTAGGACAATGGTCTCCGGTTCCGTATACCTCCGCTTTTTTGTAAGTATGTCCTTCATGAATTTGGCATACTTGGGCATTTGCTCCAAGGCTTCGGCAAACGGAATGTTGATTTGCAGTTGTTTAAAAATATCCATGAACCGGGCGTAATGCCGTTCATTCTCCCTTTTGGACGGAGCATGAGGATAAGGAAGGTTTTGGATTGGAGTAGCGCTCACTACCTCCTTTCCCTTAGCAACTCGAGAACTTCTCGCTCTTTTATTTTTCACTTCCTCCCCCATTACTTCACCACTCGTATTTTTCTCAATTTCCACACTTTCTTTCTTTTCAACTTCACCATTCTTTTCGTTCTTTTCAACTTTTTCCTCCTCACTCCACTCCCCCACTTCACCATCAATATTTTCCTCCAATATTTCCTCCTCATTTTCTTCCTTTTCCTCTCTTTGTTCTCTCTCATCTCTTTTTTTTTCTCACTGATCAACTCCCTCCCACTTCTCGTCATGATTGCTTTATAATGTTCCTTAGGATTTGTTTGCGTGTTTGCCGAAAAGGAAGGACCGGGTTGTTGTTCCGCGAGTTGCTTAGCAAGTTGCCCAACTTGAGTCTCGAGATTTTTTATAGCCGCGTCGTTGCTCTTTTGATTAGCCATTGACATTTGCATAAATTGTGTCAATGTCTCTTCCAACTTAGAAGTTACGACCGGCGGTTGTTGAGGTTGATAAGGATTTTGGGGAGGGTTTTGACGGCTAGAAGAACCACCTCCATAACCTTGGTTATGGTAATAGTTACTCCTAGGTTGGAACCCTTGATTCCCTTGGAAATGTTGTTGTTGATTTTGAGGGTGTGGTTGATAAGGTTGTTGTTGTTGTTGTCTCGGTTGGTAGTCCCGTTGGTTTGCCATGTAGTTTACTTCTTCGAACTCGGAAGGTGGACAGAATCCGGTGTCATGCTCACCTTTGCAAAGCTCACAACAAGCTATTTGTTTAGCTTTAGAAGGTTCTCTCAACTCTTTTATTTGTTGCGTTAAGAGTTCCACTTGTTGTGAGATGAGTTTGTTTTGGGCAAGGATGGCATCGTTCGTCCCAAGTTCAAGCACTCCCGGTTTCTTCAAAGAGTTGCCTCTACTTTGACTCTGAAGATCATTTAGAGCCATACGATTTATAATATTTGTAGCTTCTTCGGCACTTTTAGACAATAAAGACCCACCCGAGGTAGCATCCAACAACGTCTTGCAATTTGGTTGAAGTCCATTTTTGAAAATATGGATTTGAGTCAATTCATCAAATCCATGCCCTTTACACTTCCGAAGCATGGATTTGAATCTTTCCCACGCCTCATTTAATGATTCATTGATTCCTTGTGAAAACACTGAGATGGTCGTCTTGGATTCCATGAACCGGTTATGGGAGAAGAATCTTTCGATGAACTTCTCTTCCAACACGTTCCAGTCTGTCATGACGGCTGGTGTTTGATCTAAGTACCAATCTTTTGCTTTGCCGAGCAAAGCGTGGGGAAATAATCTTCTGAACAACGGTAGCTCTTGAGCCTGATCCACTCCGGCCGCCAATGCTATCTCATAAAATTTTGTGAGAAAAGCAAAGGGATCTTCATGGTCCATTCCGGTGAATGGACTTCCATATAATAAATTAAGAGTTCCCGTTTTCATCTCGGCTTGCCTTCCCGTGTGGTTGGCAAACTGAGCAGTGTTCCTTGGACTGTTTACACATGGAGTGGAAATGGGCGGTGGTGGTGGTTCCATGATTGGTATGAACGGTGGTGGATGTGTGGTAGAAGAACTTTCTCCTTGTTCTTGTCGTTGTCTAGCCTGTCGCCTCCTTCGTCTCGTTTTGCTATTCAGCCTCCTTGCGGTTCTCTCGATCTCGGGATCAAAAAGAAGTTCGTCCACAGGAATCTGCCCTCGCATAAAACGAAAGCTGCACACTAAACCAAACAAATTACAAGCACAAGTCAAAAATTTGACAGCTAAAAATTAAGCAACCATTGCGATGCTCGCAATATCAATTCACAATCCCCGGCAACGGCGCCATTTTGTTGAATGTAATTTTAAGTGTCGGGTTTTTGTTATCGTCTCCACAGGGATTGTGAGATATCACCGCCTTTCGACAGTTGTTTTAATTATTAGCTTAAGGTAACAATGGGGTTTTGGTGTTTGTCACAGTATCTTGCATAAAAGTGTAATAAAATGCGGTAAAAGTTTTGGTTTTAATATTTGAGAAATATTGCCAAAGTTAGGGTTCGACGATCACTTTGCATGTATATGTTCGATCAACAAAACTTATAAACTCCTTTAGATGATAAACTATTTCACAGAGTCCTCCCAATGTGTTTATCTCTAACACACATTGTGAGTTTTCCCATTTTGATCCATTGTTTATCTCTAACACAATCTATCAAAATGACAACTTTTTGGTTCAACCTTATGGTGAACAAAATCATTCATTACTATCTCTAGCTAACAAACAAGATTGGATGAAAACCTAGGTTAAGAGTTGGTAAACATCTCTCGATCATAAACCAACACAAAGAGTTTTGAATAAGAACAAAGTTTTCACCATATATTCACCATTAAAGAGTTTACAAATGAAGATCATCCCATTTACACACAAAGCTAATGATCATCTACATCTAACCTTGACAAAATGAAGGACTTAGCTACTCATTTTCATGGTAGCTTGGTCAACAAGTTTCGGAAGAAGGTTGATCAACATCCGAGTCGAATAATCGAGATTGGATGGGAATCCACCTTCTTTTTGTGAAAGATTGTTAAGAGATGAAGAGAAATGATTTCTAGGTCACAAAAGATCTCTAGAGCAATGCTGGAAAATATCTAAAAAGTACAAAAGTATGGAGGTGTAAAAGTATGGCTCCAAAAAGTAGCCCTTGCTACTTATAGAGCTGCTACTGAGTTGTCATGCTCGCTAGGCGAGCAGAATGGCTCGCCTAGCGAGCCCCTAAATGAGGCACCTGAGGCACCTTGCGCCCAGAGAAATAACCTTTGCCAAACTTGCATGTTCGCTAGGCGAACAAAACCTTCGCTAGGCGAAGCCCACGCTTCAACCTTCGCTCCAGCGAGCTTGAGAGGTTTTGCTACTGGAATGCTCGTTGGGAGCTCGCTAATGGCTCGCCTAGCGAGTGAGTGCTGGTTGCGCTTTTCACCAAGTCTGGACGTGTTCGCTACACACCTCGCTGGCAGCTCGCCTAGCGAGTTTGTTGATGTTTGCCACTGTAAAATACTGGAGCTTTTCGCTGGGTTCTCGCTGGGCGCTCGCCTAGCGAGCCCTTCGCCACAGCCCTCGCCTAGCGAGCAAGCTGATGAATGCATCTTTTCTTTGGTCCCTTTGCCAACTTTCTTATGGCTTCATTTTCTATTATTTCATGCCTAATTCCTGCATAATAACACACAAATCAAAGGTACCAATATCGTTTATCATTGTATTGCAATTCATCAAAAACAAAGGTGGTTTCTAACACTTTAGCAAGGAAAAGGAGTGAAAGATGCCCATATTTGATAGCTCAAATAAGCACTTTTGGGTATCTAAGAGTCGGTAACAACACAACAATTTGTGTCTGAGCCACGGTATTTTATTGATCCACGCCAACTAGCTTCGTCATCATACACCCAACAACAAGTTCCCCTCCAACACCAACGTCAAATCATCCAAACCCAACAACCAACCTCACACCATCAACCTACCACATACACCTAACTACCAAACACTCAACTTCGCAACCCATTCATACCATCCATCCAACAACCAAACACCCAACGTCGCAATCCATTCATTCCACCCACCCAACTACAAAACCAAGAATCAAACTCTACCCACCAACAAGCATACGCTTCAACCACAACCGTCTATAGCCTAGATGATTCATATGGGTCACTTCATCGTATCCCCCACCAATGAGCACTCAAACATTCCATCACCAAAACACACAATCATTGTTTAACTATAGTACACCCCAGGAACCATTGTTTCGTTTCCAAAATGATCCAATGTCCTAATTCGGGCAACTATATCATCCACAATCCACCCAACCACATCAATCTAACTACGATGACATGGGCACCGAACTCCATTACGGAAGTGTCATTGGCCAGATCCCCTCCGGCTATTGGGAACAAATGATGACACATCTATCAAATACCGCTGGAACTTCCACCGGACCTTCACACCAATCATCATTGGATCAGGTCAGCATGCAGAGACCCCAAACACCTCAGGAAAATCGTGGGAGACCTCGAAGACAAACTAACGCACCTGGATGTGGAACAAGGAGACGTTTCGATCGGGTCGATCATTAAATTTTTGTCAATCTCATATAACATTTATTATATCATGAATAAAATTTTTTTAATATTATATTTTATTATTTAATAAAAAAAAATTAATACAAAGGTGTATGCGCCAGATGAATTGGCGCATACACCACATGACAAATGCATGTGCCAGAGGCTTTGGTGCCTCTTCATGAGGCTCCCAAAGCATGCGCCTCACATTTTGGCGTCTCCTTCTAATGCTAAATGGATATGTCAGTTCATCTGGCACATCCGTTTTGAAAGGTGGTTATTTTGGAGAGAAAAAAATGAAATAATGGTTATTTCTGGATTTTTTTTAAAATAGTCGTTATTTTAAAAAAGTTTCATTTACTAATTACTTTCAAGGTGCTTGCTATGGATGTACCATCCAACTTGGATGCTAAGAGGCGTATATATTTATTTAGTAATCAACATATAGTAGGTTTTAGCCGTATTTGTTGAAGTGAACTTACTTTGGGGAACTCCATTAGTGCAAAGGATGGGTACATATTTAGAGGTAAAGAAATAATAGTTCATAATGATTATTTAAGTTATAGTATGTTGCTTCAAAGATATTGGCTGAAGATGTTGAAGATTACAACAATATTCAGGATAATGACTTCTCTATTGGAAACAACAGAATTGGATCCCTTTAGAGGAATGGACAACTTGTGGCTCTTAAAAGAACTCAGCATGAGCAACTGCCGCATCGACAAAAAAAAAGATGGCTACTTGAGTTTTGTTTATTTTCACATCACTACCTAGTTTAGAATATTGATCATTATGACCTTGTGATTGAATCATGTTGATTACATAATCTAAATATTTGTTATTCTTTTTATCCCCTTTTGCATTAAGAGTTGATTCATGCTTCTATTTATTCTGATTTTACATTCCTTGGAAGCATTACTTCACCCGTTTTTTTCTTTATCAAATCAAAATAAGTTGTTTCACATCAAACTTAGTAGAAATCACAAATGTTTCAATATATTTTGAATGTACTAGTTAAGATTTCATCATTGGTTAGATTTTAAAAAATTAATATATTTAGCTGAGATTACCGTTCTTTCTAGTTTGTTTTGAAATTAAATGTAAAATAAATAACGACGGTTTAAAACCGTCGCAATAAGCTTTGAAATCAAAAACACATAATAAAATTCACGACAATTTGAAACTGTCGCAAATAACTATTTAAGGCGGTTCACTACCAATCGCAAATAATAACGACAATTGCTATGGCGGTTTTTGCAATGGTCGCAGTATAGTCTGACGACACACGCTTTAGTGCAGAACCTTAACTTTCGTGACACAACCATTGAGACGGTTCAAACCATCGTAACCTTTCAAAAGTAAGCGTCGTAACTTGCCATTTTTCTTGTAGTGATTTAAATAAAAAAAATTCATCATTAGTAGATGGATCTAGGATATTATAATTTTTTGCTAACAAATTGTGTCGATCTTGAAGATAATTTGCGTTTGAGGTTGTGATAACTTCTCGTTAAATGTCATTTTTTAGTCTTTTTAGTCAATTATTTAGTTAGTTTCTTTTACTTTAATGATAATTTTATATTTATTTTTAATAAATTGTCCTTAAATTTAATAAGAGATTTATGTTTTCATTTTTTATTGATTAACCAAGTATCCCATGAAGTTTTGTTTTGTTTCTTTGAGTTAATATAATGCTGAAATTTTGTGAAAAAACTACATACCATATGTGCAATATTTTAATCATATGTGGAGTTTCATAAGTCCAAGTGAACATAAGCCAATTATACATGAAATCTAAGATCTGTATCTATATTTATCATGATGACATGTGAATTTAATTCTACTTCAAACAAGAGACTTTTCATATAAATGTGAGGCATTTTTGTGGAAATATGAGGCGTTTCACCTAAAACGTCAAATGTTTCACAAAAAATGCAAGGCATTCCACCCGCCACTCCGAATGCACCACATGTTTATTTTATTTTTGTCAAAAACGAGATTCTTTGTAGAGGAATATTTAAGCAAAATAGAAAGAAGGATCGAGATTTGGTTTTTGGATAGAAAAAATAACACCTTTGAGAAGTTTGAGCATATTGAAGATTGAGAAAAACTAATGTTCAACTCAATATTCCGGTGTTGAAGCTTCTCTTAGTATTTCTCTATGTGTAATACCCTTATTGTTTCTTTATTCTATTATTAGTGAGCATGAGTAACTAAAGTTCCATTATTAGGAATAAATAACTTAATTTGGGACAACCTTGTACTCTTAACTAAAATTGCATATTTAATTATTATGTTTATTACGTTGTTTATCTATATCTGTACTTGTTGCTTTTTATCACTCAATTATCTTTAAACTAGTTTGTGATTCTTAGTTTAGAACAAAAGTTCATCCTTTAAATGGCGTGAGTTAAATATTTTTTTCTTCGTAGCCTAGGCTCAGGGGTGGACCTTTAAACTGATATATAGTTCTGTTAATCAAAAAACTTAGTCTTCTTTATAATTCACTATATTTCTTATGGATTAACTTAAGACTAAAGATTTATTCATTAAGGACTTAAGAATAAATGCTCTTGAAAATCGATAATAACATATGATAATAAATTCAATGAAAATATTGGTTATGAATACTAAGGAAACCTTAAAGTTAGGATCACTTTTGAGTTCTTTTTTATTGAATTATAAGCACCAATATTTTAGTTAATTTTCTCAACTACCAATACAAATAACCAAGCAAAACCTTATGTTCAACTAGTTAAAAACGTAATAATAAATAAATATTTGTAATCTTCGAGTTTGATACTCGATAGCTCTTATCGTTTTACTATAACTAGCAACGATTCAATGTATTTTTTGAAATCACAATCAGAGAGATATAGTTTAAAGATTAACTAATAGTATATTTCATTATTTTTTTTAAATTAAAGGTCTAATCGAGGTGATTATGAGTTTTTTTTTTAGGTTTTGATAGTCATTTTCAAAAAAAAAAAGAGACTAAAATGAGAAAACAATTTTTTTTATAGTTTATGCTTATTAAGACATCACCACCAATGATCGTCAAAAACTGCTCCAATTACGATTGTGATCATCACTATAACCATCACTAACTACCACTCCAACTACCACGAATATCTTTATGATCACATCAGATCACCATTTTATATATTTATGATATCCAATATGACTACAACAGACTACCATTATGACCATCATAGTGCCCACCTTCAACCACCTATTTGACCATCGTTGATCACTACTTTATCCAACTATAATCATTAGTCTAACCACCATTGATCACTACGAGTTACCATTCTGACCATTGTCAATCATCACTCTGACTATCATGAATCATTGTGAACATCATCAATCACGATGTGATTCTCCTCGAATATCTAATATGATCACCAATAGTGAATACCACTCCAACCACCACTACAATCACCATAAACCACCACTAATCACCACCATCGTATCTAGATAAGTTCCTAATTATTTAGTTACAATTTATTTTTCAATGCACTTATTAACTTACTTTAATAGAAAATAATCATTTTCCCAAAATTTTGGCACATATTTAGTGATTGTCCAAAAAAAATGACAATTATTTGATTTGCATTATTTCCTATTTTATTAAGTAGATGGGAGTGAGCATTAAAAAGAAGAAGCAACAAATTACAATGGAGCCAAGAGCCAAGGTATCAAGAAATCAATGAAAATGCACTAATCAAGTGCTGGTTTAATCAACGCATGGAAGTCGAGAATTCAACTTGAAGAATCAAGGTAATTTTGCTAATTGGGTGCTGATTCGATTAGCAAATGGAATTCATGAATCTTGCTTGGGAAAATAGGAAAAAAATTCTAATCGATAATATATCAAATTAACTAATTTAAGGAGGTTCATAGATTACTTAGCACTAAAGAAATCACATTCCTCTAATTGAGCCTTCATCCAATTAGTGAATGAGTATTTATTTGCATAATATAAATAGAGGCCGATTGGACTAATCGGAGATATTCTGAGTTTTTTTATAGAAGACACTGAGAGATTGATACATTGAGAATTTTAAAGCAGTTACAAGGGGGATACAAACGAAGGTTTGAGGGATCAAATCTTGATGTTACTTCCTCTCCTACTATAAACTTGTGTAGCTACCATGACAATGAGGGATGAAATATCTTTTGTTGGGATTTGATTTAATTAACTGTAATCTCACATGTTCTTTTATCATAACATTATATATGTTCTAGTTATTCATTCATATCGATGATTATTCTTCTTTTCGAATTAGTTTATAATGGAAAATTATAACTCTATTTATGGATTTTAAATATTATTGAGAAATACTCTTTAGGTCTAGAATTAGGATAATCACCTTCTTAACCCTTTGGAGATAGATTTAGGTTTAGCATTTACATTTTTTTGACACCAATTTTGTTTTGGTCAAGTAGCCTAGTGACTGGAATTCATCATTTAAAGATGAATAAGTAGGGTGTTGCGGGTTCGAACATGCGCCACTGCACATAATGTCTCTGCAAAACTACCAACCGAGTTGGCTTAACGAGACACTGACACATAATTATATTATGTAGGTTAATTTTTTGAGAGATCATTAATTAAGTGATAGTATTGATGTCACATCGCTAGTTAGACATGAATAACGTTCATAAAGTAACATGTGATAATATTTAATGTTAGAGAGAATATATATAAATAATTATGATAGTATATTAGAAAATGTTAATAAAGTCTAATCTCAATATTAATTTCATTATCATCAAATATTTTATAGCTTCTTAGTTTGTGCAAAATCAATTTATAATATTTTTTACTTAAAATCATATTAATTGTTGAATGACTATTTTACTGCACTACTCCATATGAATACGATACAAAAATACTTAATTTTAATATTTTATCAATTACTACTATGAAAACTAATACCACTTGTCATACCCCAAAATTTGACAACTATTCCCTTCTAGTCTTTTAGCTAACACTGACATAGCCAGAAAAGATAGAGAAAATCATATGGTCAACCCCAATGACTTAAAAGGTCAAAGGGATACCTTTTTTACTTTTTTTTCTTCTAATCCTATTACGATTAAATTACTGATTCAAGTACACTAATTTCAGGGGAATTAGATTGATCTCTGATAACTTGAATGCGGTAATGGTCATTTAAGTATTAGTAATTGGGTTTTTATTAATTAAATATGGATTAATATTAGTAATTAAATTAGTTATGTTTTATTAATTGGATTAGTAAAATGATTTAGATTAGTAAAATTAATCTGTTAACTTATAATTGAGGTTATATTAATAGGTTAGTTAATTTATTAGTGGATGCAATTTAACTTAGAGGTTTAAATGGATAATTAACTTATCATTTAATCAGGTTTTATTTTTCGGTAATGTTTTATTAGTGGGCTTTGGTTTAAATTTTGTACATGGATCTGGCCCAATCTGGACCTCACCATAATTGGGTCACGTGGATGACCCGAACCCTAGTTGGTTCATGCAATACCCAAGACTCGGGTTCCTACCTCCTTATCCCCCAATCCAAAACCCTAATTCCTGCACACAGTGGATCAGAAAGGGATCAAATGCATTGAATCTAATATTTCATTTTTCATTACAACATATATTATAAATTTATGATTACAAGTGAATTCGGACTACATGCATCATAAATGATCTGTTACATTTCAAACCTAAATCTATTTTCAGACAAGTTTCGAAAACATAATTTCTATTTCTAACACAAATCAAATACGATACAAATCAAATCCTAATTCTCTAAAAACAAACAATTAGAATTAAACTTAAAAACATAAAAATTGATCTATATAAACTAGTACTAAAATTGGATTAGGGGCGAGAAAAACCCTAAGGGACTATTGCTACCAATCAAGCCAAACACACCATAGCTCTGCCTCCGAAGACTTAGGGTTCTTCACTTTGAAACCCTAAGCTCTTGAGCTTAACCTTCAGACCAATTCCACGGTATCTTGCACCAAAGAAAAGGAAGAGTTAGAGAAGTAAGAAGGGAAACACAAAAAGAACAAAGTAAAATAAAATTGCTACCTTTTAGCCAGAGAAAGTCTCTTCTTTGTAGGTTGGTATAACTTCGATTCCTGGATTATATTATTGATTGTTTGATGTTGTTGATTATATGGTGATTGGGATTTGAATTTGAGGATTAGGGTTCGGGTAAATTGATTCTGATTGGTGATTTGTTTGGTTGAAGTTGTTGTTTTATGTGTGATTAAAGGTCAGGGGATTTGATATTTATTGTTTGACGGAGGTTTGGGATGATTCTGGGTAGGTTGGGGTTCAATTTGGATTAGGTTAAGGTTCATGACAAAGGAAGAAGATGAAGATTCATCTTCTTCAGGGTTAGGATTCATCATATTAATGTTAGGGTTCATCCGTGTAAAGTGTTTTTGGGTTAGGGTTCATAGATTTAGGTTTAAGGTTTTGGGTTCAAGAAGTTTTTGGGTTGGTGTTCACCACCCAGATGAACACCGGTTGAAGGTTATGGTTGAGCTTCAACCGGAAACCTGGGGTGCATGATGGTTCGGGATGGGGGATTGTGGTTTCTGGGTCAGGTTTGTATTTCTAGGTTAATGTTCATCATGTTCATGATGAACACGATGAAGACGATGGTCCGATAGGGGTTTGGTGGTGGTAAAGAGGGTTGTTTGGGGAAGAATGGGTTAGAGAGGAGAAGAGAGCAGAGAGAGGTTTGAGATAGAGAGTAAGTGGAGAGAGAGAGAGAGAGTGTGGGAAAAGAGAAATGAGAAGGGTCTGAAGGACATGAGTTTAAGTACTCCCCCCGTGACTCCTCCGATTCCAGCCAAGTGGCTTCCTCTAGAGGCTTCAGATCAGTTGAATTCCCCAGTTAACTGATGTTTCTGGGTGTGCAACCTCACCATGTACCCTGATTGACTTCCCATCACAGTCATTACGTTTGCATACGTTGACATGTAATCTAGATAAAAGGTCGTGATTTGATTCAATCAGATCCGTGTGATTCAGATCACGGAGCCAGGAGAGAGTCAAACCTTAACTCTCTCTCTCTCTCTCTCTGTGGACTCCTTCTCCCGCGTAGGCCTCAGAATTTCTGGGCCTTTTCTTCCATTTCTAATCTCACCCCTTATTTTAAGCCTAATTACTAACTTAGTTTAAATTACGCCCCTTGTTTTTAATTTTAATTAGTTAATTAATTACTTAATTGACTATTAATTTGGGAATTTATTTATTTAATATTTAGGATTAATTTATTTAAATTAATAATTAGGGTTTTCTAAATTTCTAAATTCATGATTTAGTTATGTCATGATTTTATTTATTTATTTGTGGTTTGTTTATTTAAATTGGGATTGTTACGATTGATTATTTACAATAATCATGTATAATTAATTAGGGAAAAAATTAAGATTAATTAAATTAAGAAACATGGGATAAAATTAGGGGTAACTTCTAGGGTTTTAAGGGACATAAATTATGGATAAAATCGAGATAATGGGCATATTATGTTGCATCATTTAATTTACTATCTTAATCAAATAAAATTTTATTTTTGCAAACAAAATGGGAATAAAAATCAAGGATAATTTAAGGGATAAAATTCCAGGGTTTTCAAAGGAATAAAATCAGGGATAAAATCAGATAAGGGTTATATCTAATATTCTAATATAATCGTTAATTTATTTTCTTAAAAATAAATTAAATCTTATTTTCACAAACCATCAAGGGATAAAATCAAATTCAACACACTTCAAATTGTAAGTCTTATACCCTAGAGTATTGAGGCATTTTAAATTTTAATTAGTTCTCTATCTCCGATTCATGAGAATTTTTAAGGGATAAAAACGAAAAAATAAACAATTATTTTCTACAAGAACTATGGTACTCAAATCCCTCGCCTAATGCGAAAGCACGTAGGCATAGAGTTGTAAACTCTAGCGAGTACGATAATAAAAAATATTTTTTAGGTCTCCCATCTGTTTAAATAAAATATTTTCTCTATAAATATAGAAAATAATTAACAATTAAATGATAATCAAGCAAACCTCTCTAAATTCGCAATAACCCTAGAATTAGAGGAAGATTCGATTGAGTACAATGGAGGTAAAGGGTGCATAGCACCTTCCCTTTACTTAACTCACTCCCGAACCTAGCATCTCACTCTTAGTTTATAGGTTTTATCATTATTTTTCTATTCTTTAGGAATGAATAAAGGATGGTGACGACTCTATCATTTTTCCATCCGTGACACCACCATCCTAAGCACAAACATCCATTATCATCGACTACCACTATGGCCACCGTCGATCACCACTTTGATAGACCTCCGATGACAACCACCATTTTTTAACTTTGGTGAATATGGTGGCATAATAGTCTATAATAGGGGTTTAATAGAATTTTACCTTTTTAAAAAGTACAAATCAGATATTTAAGAGGAAGTAGAATTGATTGAAAAACTTTTCAAAGTATTGCACGATTGGAAGAATTATACTCTGTGACTCAAGGATTACAAATCAATAATGATGATATAAAAGAAATTTGGCTTAAATATATATAAATTCAAATTGATTGATTTGAATAGATCTAAATTAAACTCTTAAAAATGCTAATTTATAACTTTAATAATATAATCAACAAACAGGTGATTTTGAGAGCTAACTAATTCTAATCATGCCTAGATTTATGAGTCAAACCACTACTGACATAAATCAAAAGCTTAAATCATGTCAAAGTAAAAAAGTGATTAAACCTATAGAATACAAGATCTAATATGGAATAGAGAGAGAGAGAGGTGCACCAAGATTTATCATGGTTCCGTGTCTTTTGTCATATATATATATATATATATAGAGAGAGAGAGAGAGAGAGAGAGAGAGGGAGAGAGATATAGGGATAGATAGAGAGAGAGAGAGAGAGAGAAAGAGAAGAGCGTTGCACCAAGATTTATCATAGTTCAGTGTCGTTTGTCCTCGTGTAGCACTAAATCCATTCTTTGATGGATGCCCATAATCATTTCATCTTCCACTAAAATTAATTTGTTACATTATTGTTTGGTACATGTTGTTATCACATAAATATTGGATAATAACCCTAAGTCTATGTCAATTATTTCAATTTCTTGGTCTACTTAAATCTAATGAATCACTATCACTCTAATGAATTTATCATAAATAAACTCACACTTTCTAAGTTGAGCAACATTCAAACAAGATGAAGTTTTTGGTATTTGAGAAAGAAGATGAATCTTCTAGAAAAATCACTCTTTTGATTTTTTATTTGTTATGAAAATAATAAAGGAAATGCTTTTATATGTGCTAGAGACAAGACATAAAAACAATGAAAATGACAATTTGATTCGAGTCAAAACATATAGAATGATTTGAATTAAGTAAGAAAATGAATCAAATCAGATATACAAAAAAGAAAAAGTTTCAAGCTATGATTCGAAAGTAATCATGAACGATCAATATATTTCATGATTCGAGTCATGCTGAACAAAATTACCCACAATTTAATTCAAGAAATTTCATGATTCGAATCGTGTTGAACAAACTACTTGATTTAAATCATGCATTTTCTTGATTCAAGTAAATTGTGTTGACTTTGGTCAAAGGATGTTTTATGCATGCAAAAGTCATTTTGAAAGAGGCAAGTTTTTTGTGAAGGACTCATTTGAAATATAATAAACATAAAGGACATGCAACAAAACACCCTAATTACACAGAGTTACCTAATGAGCAATTTTATTAACCATTATTACTAAAATTACTATTAAATAAATATAATATATATTTTTCATATTTTAATTATTTTTCAAATATAATGGTATGACATTTTTGGATCGAGGTATATTTATGATTGTTCGATAATAATTCATGGATTGTTTTGTTATAACTATATTAATGTTAGTTTAATCTATTTATGTTTTATTATATATTATTTTTGTAACCTAATATTTATTAGTTATTTTTATGTGGTGGAACCAAAATTGATTAATATCAATGGTGAAGAATCTCAAACTGATAATGTTGATCTCCGATATGGTGGAGCATGATGGACATGCAAGATTAACACTCTAATGCTCAAGTCAGTTCAGAATTCATGATGAGTGTAGCCAATAAATAGAGTGAATTTGCATTAGATTTGTCCTTAACTTTTTTGGGCCTTTGGCCGGTCTAAAACAGTTTCCCCCAAGGCTTCTCGGATGGGTATTAACTGGGGAAGTCTTATAAGTCATGACCAGCCTCTGAGAGTGTTATTCTTTATTGGTCAGAAGCGGAAATGCCTTAGATCAGTTGGAAAAACATTGTGGAACAGGTGAATTAAATGTTTTCCTGTCATTAAAACATTTCACCGCTCTTCCATGACGTGTGGCTTAAGATAACAAGTGTTAAGGGAACTTTTTTCAATCTCTGAGAACCAGTTTCTATTTTTAAGTGCATTTATCTCTTATTTCTCAAGAGTGTTTACCATCGTGATTGTAATTGCTCGAAAGAAGCTTACATCCATCCCCATTATCCTTACTGCCTCAAGCTTTTAATAACTTCAACACTTTCTTTGTCTTATACAATATGAGTGATACCACATTATCTTATCTAGTGATTCTGAGAGTGGCGAGTCTCCCATGGTTAGGGCGGGAGTATCTTCTGGTCAAAACTCTCGCCCCTTAATCTTTGACCAATATGCCCATGAGGTCATATTTATATTTGATAATTGTGATTTAGAAAATCTCTCTGGGGTTCTCCAGATGAAGGAGCTTCCTATAGGGATTTTTTTAGATGTTCTCTCCTCTGATGATGATGCTAAAGGTAATCATGTCTTTGCTTCCATGTCTCATTTTTCTCATGCTGCAGGATCTTTGATTTCTCCTACTTTGCTCGCTCTAGAAATGCAGGCTACTATCTTGAGGAGGGGACGTTCTAAAGATTACTTAAAGGACTATCATAAATCCTATAAGTGAGACCCCGATGATACTGATATCAAGGATCATTTGGAGCTTGGGGCCGACCAATTAGAGTTTGTTGGCTTAAGCCCTCCAAGAACTTTAAGGTCGATGAATTATCCTTGAAAGGGGTTACACTAGTGGAGTCGATCGATGTGAAAAAATACAATTGGATGGATTCAAAGATAGTAGGGACCCCTCTATTTTAAGTACTCAGGCGACCATAGATGTTACCAACATCATAGTCGACAACTCTTCTAGTTGGTATATCCTTCTGGTGGACCCGAAGAAAATGGTATGTAGCACTTTAGAAGGGTGCCCAATCCTTTTTTATGAGTGTTTTCTCACCAGGATAAATCTACAGGTGCCTTTGTCTGAATTTGAGATGGAAGTGTTGAAGTACTTGAAGATTGCCTTTTCTCAGCGTCACTCGGGCTCCTGGGCTTATATAAATATGTTCCACTTTTGGGCCAAGTATAGGTCTTGGAAACCTTCTCCTCATATGTTTTTTCAATTTATTCAACGTTGTACATACTTCCCAAAATGATATTCGAGATCAGGGGCTTATTGATCTTTGTCAGCACATTTTTTGTTGGCCCTTTCATTGAGGGATAAAGCCATTTTTTAGGGCACTTTGTACTGGTGAGGCCTCATGCTCAACAATCTCACTCTGAATTTTGTTCTAGCCCTGTTGAGTCTTCTCATTCTTAGAAGGGTAGGTTTCTAAACTAATTGATTTGGCCTCATTTATGTCCTGAACCCCATACATACAACATCAAATTGGAATCTATTATTGCTAAAGAATTTATGATAAAGAGGAATCTAGAGTATCTATATTAGGGGCTTCGTTATGAAGAAGGGTTTGGTCCTGGTGATGTGTCTTTTCCTACTAGAGGAAGAAATCCATTAATACTCATGCCATTATAAGTGCATTCGATCTCCCAGAGAGGAAACAGGTCTTTGATGAGGGCATAGTTCTCTTTTTTTACATGAGTGTTTGTACTTTGCAAATAAAATGGATGGTTTGCAAAAGATTTACGTAATTTCCTCTACCCACGGCATCAAACCTGGTCCCATTAGCCGAGTTGTTACTCTTTCTCCCACTATTTTTTTGTGTCTACAACGACTGTTGGGGTTTCTTCGGCCAATCTTGGTCATGAACAACCTTTACCAGTTGACATTGTTGTCACTTCCGACGGTCGGCCCCCATCCCCTTTTACTCAAACAAAGTGGAACCAAGATCAATATCGAAGCCCTCTTCTGGAAGAAGGTTCTCCTAAGCGGGTTCTTCTTTCTGGGGGCACCATTTCATGATCAACTACTCCTCATCTCAATATGCATGACATCCTTCCTTCTCGGATTCCCCGCACTCCCGAGGAAGTTGAAATTGTCATGTCCATAGAGGGTGTGATTGTAGTGGTAAATTCATGATCATCAAGTTATGGATAAGCTGGACATCAATTAAAAAAGAGTCGCCACCGCGCTTTTATTGTTTCCAAGGGAAAAGGGAAAAGTACAAACAAAACTCAAGAATAATAAGTTTTCAAATCAAAACTAATAAAATGCCGGAGATTACAGGTAAGGGGGTTGGTTACACAGAGGGAAGGTGTTAGCACCCAAAGTGTCCTAGGTACTCCTAGGGAGCCCTTTCTTGTGTGCATATGTGTGTTTGTACAAGTGATGTTTCCAAACAAATAGAATAGAGGGATGAGAAAAGAATTCATTAATTATATTTTTGTGTTTGACAAGACCTTCAGACTTGTGCCTACGTACCAACATAAAATGAGGGATCAAAACCTCGTAGTTCGTGGTATCAATTTCAAAGTGAATGCATTGCTTTTAACAAAAAAAATAACTTTGAAGGCACAAAGGCCTAAAATGATTTGAATGAGTGTTAGTTCTTTTGGCTTTTGAAAATTGTAAGTCAAGTATAATTAAGTTTATTTACAAGTTTGCTTAAGAAAAGAGTTTAAAAAATGCAATGGCATAAGGTCAAAGTTTCTAGTTTGCAAAAAATGGTCTAAGTTTAGAAACAGACACAAGCAAAGAAGTTTTTAAAAGGAGGGAGAGATTTGAAATTAAAGAAGTGGATAGGAGATGAAGAGACTAATCCTAAGCATACATTTAAAAGTTGAGAGTTGAAAAGATCTGACAAATGGGCTGCAATCCAATAGACAAGAATGTCATATAGAGACCCATAATTTCCCTTTGGACTTTAGAATCAAGCAACAAACAATGCACAAAATATCAACTTGAAGAGCAAGGCATCAATATAAGATAGCCTCATCCAAGCTTAGCAACTCCATGATCTTCTTCAAATTTGCCCATGTAGCAGATGAATTCCAAGATGGCATAAGTCACAGGTTCAAAATAACAACTTCACAATGATCATGTTGCAGATGAACTCAAATGGATCTTCAATATTGCATCAGATGAAGTTTCAATTCTCAAGCACTTGGTTTCATGAAAGTTGGCATTGGCCAAGTCCTTTGCATAGGGAGTGTTGCCTAAATTCTAAGTCCAATTGTCTTAGATCAAACCAACAGTCCACACAAGATATTTTTAGGGGTTTTGTTTTTGTTATGTACATTAATGGTCAAAGACCACACAAACATACACAATATACACAAACAAAATATATCACAAAATATGGTCCAAGTGGACAAAGTAAAAATGACATTTAACATAAACAATTAGAATGATATGAATAATGGCAAATGAATAAAGTTTAAAAAAATAAAGTGCATTAAAATAAAGGACTTGAAATTAAATGTTAGTTGTTAATAAGTTAGAAGTTAGTATTTCTTTTGCTTTTTCTCTTTTGCTTAAGTCATTATTTGGAGAACACTCAACCCACTTATCACAAGCATGGATCCTTGAACCAAGACATCTTCCAAAGGAAGGAAAAAAGGCCAAGTCTCCACACAATACCATGAAAGAGGGGAGACTCACAATCTCACTAACTAGAATGCTATGCCTTTTGTGTCAAAATTTAGCGTTATGTTAAGTAATCGTAATTGGACTTATGTAGAAGTCACAACTATTTAAGGTCGGGCAATAGAATTTTGATGTTAATGCATGTTAGAGACATAGTATGATGAACTATGCTCATGAAACATACCACACACATAAAGAATATGTAAAGTGGGGTGAACCTAATCTCATCCATACTTATGTTGATTTTGCAATCAACTAGCCTTAGGATATGGAGATATCATAGGTCCATAAAATGAATGAGAAGAGAATGGGATTGAGATGAAGAGGGAGGGGAAATGGATCAAACTCAAATTGGACAATGGAGGACTTTTACCAAGTTAAGATCATTCATTCATTTTGAGAGATGGAATGTACATTCCATCAATCCCCTAAATCCAATGATCTTAACCTAACAAAGTTAAATCAACCTTGACCAAGGGCCAACAACACAAGTCAAACTCACAAAGGCAATTAGAATGGCTCTACACAATTAATTTGGCATTTAATCAATTAAAAATATTTAAAATAGTGCATTAAATTAAATATGGTTGGTCAATTTCCTAAAACCTCATCAAAACACCAAAGAAATGGCCATGAGATTTATCATAGGTCAAACAAGGTCAAAGGATCTTGGAGAAAAAAATTCAGAATTTTTGGAAACTTAAAAGTATTTTTAAACAATTAAAAATATTCACAAAATCAATTAAATCATGAAAAATATTAATAATGATCCAAAAAATAATTTTAATTCAGAAAATGAAATAGGCTTTTATTTTTAAAAAAATTGGTGAAACTCTCATATTTTTTGGATCAATATTAAAATTAATATGAATTAATGAAAATCAAAGGAATAAAAATAAAAATCAGATAATCAAAAAAACGTGGACCACTTGATCTCCCTCATTAATTGAGGTGGCAGATCAAGTGGTGGAGAATGCGCGTTTCATGATGTGTGCTAGTCAACTGTCCACACGCTTGGTAATCACAATGAGCGCTCCAGATTAAAACATTTTAAAACAAATCAATGGCTCTGAGCACTTCCAGCTCATCTCCGGAGCCAAAGGCCGGTCATCTTCTCCGATGACCCTGGCCGGACTGGTTCGATCATCACCATATCATAAATGAAAATGGAGGACATGATCTTAAAGAAAAAATGGTGTAGATCACGAATATCATCTCAATTTAACCTAACTCCAAATATATAGAGAGATACGTGGAGTTGAATTTTGAGGTGTGTCAACTGAGTTGCTTCGATTTAACCTCAAAGCAACTCAATCTTCTTGCCTATATTAGTAGGACTTCATACACCCAAAGATCCAAAAGAATTGATGAGAATTGAGAGAGAATCGAAGAGAAGAAAAATCTGGAAAAATACCTTCAATACTGTGCAGAAATGGATCTTTCTTGCTTCAATTCGTGCTTGATCTTGCTTATGGAACTTGTGGAAGTGGCTTAAGAGTAATGTAAAGCTTTGGATCTTGGAGTTTTTTGAATCTCCAAACAGTGAGATTCAAACTCAAATTTCAATTGAAATTTATTAGGTTTTCCTTTGAATGGTGAGGGTTTGGAGCTAGGGATTCAAAGTTGGCGCGCCAGGTCCTTCAAACTGAAACATTAGACCTCTATTTATAGCAAATGGGAAGTGTTATTTTCACACTTGAAATTACTTCCAAAATTGGCAATGCAACGTACATGCTTGCATGGGCATGTGCAGACCCATGAAGCAATGCAAAAAGGTCCACAATCAACTAAAATGAGGTATGCATGAATCTTGGATTGCAAGGCAAAGTTATTTGAATATTTGAAGCACGAATCTTGCCAACTGATACAACCCTGTTTAAGCCATACGCAGACTCCTCAAACTTTGTCCAAAATGAATGAATTAGGACTTTTTGGAAAGCTTAGATCAAGAGAAACAACTCTTATGTTGAACACTTTTCCATTTGGAACTTGTATCATGGTGAATTTTAAGGTGGAAGTTTGGAAATTTAAACATGTCAAAATATTTTCTAAGTGTCAAGCCACATGTTCAATTATTCCACCTTGCTTAACTTTTTATGTGAGCTCCAAATGAGAAACGTTTCTTCATCAAAGTTGTATCTCTTTCAAAAACCTTCAAAATAGTCACAAATTTGACATCATTTGGACTTGGTATGAATGAGTTATGCATTTTTGAAGTTGAGGAAAATCAATTGTTCAATGGTATTGGTCCAAAATGACCTATAATGTATCCTCATATCACATGCTCATAAAAGTTGATTTAGCTCTCACTCTAAACATAAATGTTTAAGTAGACACCTTGAATTTAATTGTGCAACTTGGAAATCTTTCATCTCATAAAAATGAGCAAGTTATGGCCTTGGGAAGTTGACTTTCAAATTAGGGTTTAGACAAAATGACCTATAATATTTTAACATAGAAAATGACTTTCCAAGCATAATTAGCTCTAGACTTCAACATGAAAGTTGTTTGGAATGTCATTTAGAGTAACTTTTATTTTGGAATCATTTTCATATGATAAAAATTGTAGAAGATAGGGTCTAGGGGGACCCAGTTTTGATCAGATGAATTCATCTGGCCAACCACCATCAACCAACTTGCTAACTTGTAATTCTCTTGACTTTTTAGGCTCATGGTGGATCATATATGCATAAGATAATTAAATTTTAAGTGTCCCTTGAGAAATTTGATCAATTGGTGAAGAAGCTTGTTGAAGAAGTTACTCAAGATACCTAGATGAACTAGGGTTTCCAAGGTAAACCAACTCCAAACTCTTGAAGAAGTCTTGATCAAAATAGCATGTAGAGATCATGAGAACTCATATATATAATTCCTAGAGCCATTATGTATCATTCCTTGGATGTGCTCTTAGCAATGGGGGTCTTAAACCCTAGATGTGTACTTGATAGATCAATAGTGATCATGCCTTACCTACAAAAGAGTTAGGCAAATACAAAGACATATTTTTGGTATTTTGGTTAGTGAAATGATAAAATACTAGTATGATACAATCACATGATGCTTGGTGATCTCTCCCAAAACAAACCCGATGAAAGAGGGGTAAGGAGGATGCCAAGGTATGATCTCAACGCTAATGCATATGATGAGATTGCATGAGGGATCTTAGGGTCAAAGTTGGGGTCTTACAGTGACCTACCTTCAAAACCTTCCTAAAATGGATACGATGGATCTTTTTTTTAGACTACCTTGTAAACTTATCAAGAAGCTTCTCTATTTTCATTAGTTGCTCCTAGTAGGGGCGACATCCTAGCCATGGATAGTCCTTCCAAACAAAAGGACACTTGGAAGGGGAAGTGTGAAGCCTTGGATAAAAAGTTATCTAAGTAATAGAAGGATACATTATATATCTAGGAAAAGTTTTTATGTGTTTAGGCTTTCTATGAGGAGGTGAAGGTCCATGGATATCCTTCCACCTTAGCTGCCTGAATTCCTGACTTATAGTCTTCCTTATAAGTAGAGAGGAAGATTTAATAGTAGACACCCGCTGCTGTTACAGAGGCAAACTGACATGATGAGGATGCTCAAAAAGCTCTTCAACATGAGAAGGAGTCTCATGCTGAAGACCTGAGGGTTCATGATGGTCAAATGGGTGGTCTAAAGGAGATGGTTTGAGAGTTTCTTTAGTAGATTTTGAAGAATGTGTATGGATCTCTTGACCAGACGATGGGCCAGGCTAAAGGATTCTTCCTGGACATCCCTATTCCCAACTTGGAATTGGACTCTTTCAAAGTTATTCGGAATAAGGTTGTGATGGTCAACTATGGGGTAGTGACTCGGAGCGATAAAGCTTGATGGTGGTTTATTTTTCTTATTTCTATGTTAGTCGGGCTTTATGAATATGCGATGATATCATTATTTATATATTTACCTTTACACTTGTTGCATTTATTTATATTATTGTGCTTGATATATTTTATTTCATCTTTGAATCGATTGGAGAGTTCTTGTTGCATAAGGACTTGCTCGTTGTGCCTTTACCTTCGAACTTGTCTGTCCCATGTGTACTGCTGGCATCTAGCGTGTCCATAAACTCTATAATCCCAAATGGAGTTCCACCATAATAGCTTTGGTCGGGGAAAGTTAGTATCATTCTTCAGTGTCACTAGGAACCGCCCTCGTCAAAAAGTAAGGCTTTTGTCCCTGCCCCATGTTTGTCTTGGTTTGGGGAGGATGTCTCCGGGCTCCATCGCATATGCTCTTAGAGTGGATAGTTCCTAAGAGGGAGGTGTGCCAACTATGCTTAAATTATGTATTCACCAAGTGTGGAATTTGCCTTAGAATAGGGGTTCACATTATCCTGCAGAGGGTTATAAGAACCTTTATGTTTGCAAAGAAAATGTATTCTAATTCTCTTTACTGATTCTTCGACTAACTGCACAGTTGGGGGTTATCACATTGGGAGCGTCTATCGGTCAAGTTTTTTTTATAAGGGCATGTATCTCTTGTATTGCGGTTGTGGTCCTCCTTTCTAGATGCCTAGTGGATGTGATTGTCTCTCAAAGGTTCGGTCATCATACCTTTGTTCATGGGGTAAAATAAGGAGGCTAATGTGTTCATATCCATCTTGATCATCCACGACTTTAAAGGCTCGGCCATCCCTAGGTGGCTGCCTTTGGCTGTTTGTTATGAATGGTCGAATGAGTTGTTCATTCGTTCTGTCTCTTTACTTTGGGTCTGACGTCGACTTCCTGCGATCCTCCAAAATTCAGATAATATTTCTTTTGAATGGATGTCGAAGACTATCCTCAGGGATCCATTTCGCCATCCTTTACCCGACTTACCTAGAAAACACTATTAAATAAGGGATTAGATTTCTTGAGAGTTTCTCCACTACGTCACTTTCTAGTCAACGTGGGTTGCGTCTACTTTTCTTCATTGTTGCAATACCTTCATGCTAATTAGCAAAGTCAGAGCATTTATATCACTATGGAGGGCCTCATGAAGACATCTTGGATGGTGTCCCCATACAAACGTATCTGAAACCTAAGGGCACCTTCCTCATATCTGCTCTTTCTAATTGAGGATGTGAGCTATGTTATTCTGCGAGAACAAGCTATTGAATTATCGAAGGTCAATAGATCTCCATCATCGTATGTATCCGTGTTCGATTTCCAAAGATTTAATAGCTCGATTGCGCCATATCGGAATTTGTTACACCAAATGTATTATCTATGAGGTATCACATGGGAGTTTAGCTAATGATGAAGACTATAAAAATCACTGATAACTCCACACTCGATGTTCTACATATATTTTTGTTTCTCTAATAGCCTAGTTCAACTCAATCCTCGTTTTTCGGTTCGGTATCCTTTATGTTTGGGAGAGGTGTTCTGATGACAGATCACTGTCGGATTTCGCGACATTGTGGATCTCAATAGTAACAATTGAATATGATGAAATAAAATCAGAGTATCTAATCGATCTTCTTATAGAGATGTATTAGTTTATTGTTTTTATCTCTCGGTTCTGGTAGAGATATGATTTTGGATTGAGAACGATCTACTCTTGGAATTCGTAGGAATTAAGAGTCAATTCCCATATACGGCACCACTATTTCATGGTGGAAATAGATTTGGTGAATATCAATGGTAAAAAATCTCGAATTGATGTTGTTGATCTCCGATACGGGGGCACGGGTTGGACCTGTAAGGTTATAACTCCAACACCTAAGTCAATATAAAATTCAAGATGAGTGTAGGCAAGAAATAGAGATCATTAAGTGTCCCTTTAATATCATGTGTGATGGTTTTTATACCTTGGATCGTTTTGAGTGGATTGCCATCAGATTGAGCCTTAGATTTTTAGGCCAATGGCGGGTATAGAACAGTTATGTTACTCACATTATTAGGATTTTGGCCGCTTTCTTATTTCCTAATTTATAATCTCTATTGTTGACATGATTTTTAAAGCTTGTTTTGATCTTTCTTAAACTACATGTCACTTACTTTATTGAGTTCCCAAAATTTTGGAAATGTATTTGTTTTGATTTTGATGATTAATCATATTGAAGAAAAAAAATCCTTCTTTTGAATCTCTAAATCCTTCATCTTGTAGTCTCTCACTTTGTATGCTTGAAGATCGATATTGAATCATATACGACTCCGATCGATCCTCACACTATTAGTTCTAGTATTTGTCATGTAAAATCTTTGGTTCTCTCTCTCTCTCTCTCTCTCTCTCTCTCTCTCTCTCTCTCCTCTCTCTCTCTCTCTCCTCCTCTCTCCCTCTCTCTCTCTCTCATCTCTCCATCTCCCTCTCTCTCTCTCTCTCCTCTCTCTCTCTCTCTCGTCTCGCTTCTCTCTCCTCCTCCTCTCTCTCTCCTCGCTCTCTCTTCTCTCCCTCTCTCTCTCCTCTCTCTCTCTCTCTCTCTCTCTTCTCTCTCTCTCTCTCTCTCTCTCTCTCTCTCTCTCTCTCTCTCTCTCTCTCTCTCTCTCTCTCTCTCTCTCTCTCCTCCTCTCTCTCTCTCTCTCTCTCCTCTCTCGCTCTCTCCTCTCTCTCTCTCTCTCATGCACTTTTTGTTTGTTTGTTGTGACGGATTTCATTTAGCTTGACTTGATTTTGTTTGTTTTAGTTTACTTCATTTTATTTGATTTAGTTCATCTGGTGACATTCCTTCTCTTTGACTACTACTCATTTCTCTATTGATTCTTTTGTTTGATTTCCCTCTCCCTATTGGTTATTATGTTTTATTTTCTTTTTTCTTATTAATTCTTCTGGTTAATTGCTTCTCACTATAATTTATTTTATTTGTTAGTTTCTCCCTTTTGATTATGTTGCTTGGTTGCTTCTCTCAACAAGTTTTTATGTTTGTCTGCTTGGTTGCATCTCTTTCTAAGTTTTTATTTTTGGTTGGTTCCTCTCTTTAATTGTGTCTCCTCCCTATGTTGATTCTTCTCTTCAATTAATTCATCTCTTTGGTTGTTGTTTTTTTATTATTATTATTATTATTATGATATTATTTATTTTAGTTTGATTTCTTATTAGACAAATTTCCAACTATTAATATTAATGCATTGTAAGTTTGCAGTAGAGATGTTATATAATATATAATAAATCTTTTACTATAATTGAGTTAATGATGGTTTAGTCTACTTATATACATATATTTAATTATGTTTTTTTTAGGAATGATGAATATTTAATTTTAGTAGTTTTCTTCTTTCATATTTTGTTATCTTTATTGTTATGGATGATGAATATTTATGTTTAAAATTGATTTTAGCTTTTACAAATTCTGTAATTCAAATTAAAATTGGTTTTTAATTTTTAAAATAAACATAAAATATAAATCATTTTATATTTGAAAAAGACATGCTGTCTATTGGCTTACCACATTTTTGTCATGACACTTGACTTGCCGACGTTGTATAAATAACATAAGATCCAGTTTAGATATGTTACAATTTTAGTATGGGACCCAAAACATTGAAAAGAAAGAAATCATAAGAAACCACACAATTTATTGATAGATAACAAGTCATGTCACTCCTTATTGTGCACTCTTTAATTTATTATTTATTTATGAGTTGCAATTCTAAGTGAATATTGGACCCTACATTTTCAATAGCCCCATATTTGTAATTGTAGCATTTTTTGTTTTCTAGCAAAGGGACATCAAAGAGTACAAAAATTGAACTCTTTTTACAGTCCTTATACTTTGAACTTCCCACTTTTCTATCAAGATACATGAAGCAAAACAAACCTTGTCTTGGAAATACGTGAACTTTGACTAGTCCATTTAATTACTTGCAAAGACACAAAATGGGTCCACTTTGTGTCTTCAACTTAAATGGTAATTTTCTTACTAATGTGGTAATATCTTGTGTTTGCACAATTTTCACGAGTATAAATCTTGTGATATAGTAGTAGTATTTATTTTTTGTGATCATGGTAGAGACTAAAACTTGGGTTGGAATAATTGTATAGGTCAATAAGTGAAAGATTGATTCCACCTAATTGATATGATTCAATGTGGAAGATCTTAAAGTATCATCTATCTTCAATGGATGGGATCCACCACCACAAGCCTACTTTTTTTTTACTTTATTAAATAATTAACCAATCTAATCTTAATAAATGTTTAGAGAATGATGAAAGTTGGTGATGTTTTATTAATGTAGAATGGTTATCTGAGTTTGTTTCTGCTAAATATTTATAGGTAAACGCTAAGAAAATACTAAGGTTGGAATCTTGCAGCAATTGTTGTTTATGTAACACTGGCTTAAGTATAAAATAACACTTTGTTGTAAGACCTAAGAGATAACATTAACTACATCGTCATCATGTCATCATCGACTACATCATTCAAATGCTATGCCTTTTACATAATCGTTACCACTTTTATGCAATCGTTCAAGTAAGTGAGTTTTGCGTAACGATTACGAGTCCGCAATAATCAGTAATCGGTCGCCACGTGTCATTTTTTAAAGTTAATTATATAATGTTGTACAACGATATATAAATATTTTATTTTGTGTTAGTATATTCTTTCTAATTCTCTCACTTTTCCATATTGTTCATTTGTTAATCATTGTTATTTTGTGGTTGGATTTTTTCTTAATATTTGACATCAAGAGTCTGATTCTTTAATCAAATATTTAGTGGTGGAAAAAATAAGAAGATGAAGGGAAAATGGTATATAAATAGAGGTAGAGGTAACTACCATAACAGTGGTGGAAAGGACTCCTAAAGTTCCAATAATACAACAATCCAAAAGGATGAAAGCGGCTACATCAAAGGTGGTGGATCAAACAATTACTTAGGTGGCAACAATAGAGAAAGAGGAGGAAGAAAGAAGGATGATAAGAGCCATGAAGAATAAGGTGAAATTCACGAATGGCAGCATATTAGCAGCATAAGGGATTGATGATGTATTAATCAAGAGGAAGAATGGTGAGCATTCTTTGATTAAAGATGTGATGTATATTTCTGGAATCAAGTGTAATCTTTAAAGTATTGATCAATTTCTTAAATAGAATTACAAGATTCACATGGAAAACAAAGTGCTGAAAGTTATGAGTGAAAATGGAAGTTTGATCCTAAAAGTCCCTACGAATCATAAAAGAACTTTCAAGGTTGAATTAAAAGTAATGGAGAATAGATGTCTTGCAATTGCATCTAGTATGAAGGAATGTATTTGGCATTATAGGCTTAGGCATTTGAATTTTAGAGATCTCAATACTATGTAAAAAAACATGGTTACAAGGCTTCCATTGATCAATATGACAACTGAAGTATGTGAAGAGTGTGTGTATGCCAAGAAATATCAAGGCATCTTTAGTAAAAATATAGGATGCATAACCAAGTGTCATCTTGAGGTGATATATTCAGATGTTTATGGATATATGCAAGTTGATTCAATCAGAGGCAATAGGTACTTTGTCACTTTCATTGATGATTATAGTAGAAAATTATGGACTTATTTGATCAAAAGAAAATATGACAAGGCTTTCATTGATCAATATGACAACTGAAGTATGTGAAGAGTGTGTGTATGCCAAGAAACACCAAGGCATCTTTACTAAAAATATAGGATGCATAACCAAGTGTCATCTTAAGGTGATATATTCAGATGTTTATGGATATATGCAAGTTGACTCACTCAGAGGCAATAGGTAGTTTGTCACTTTCGTTGATGATTATAGTAGAAAATTATGGACTTATTTGATCAAAAGAAAATATTAGGTGTTTGAAATCTTCAAGAAGTTCAAATCCATGGTAGAAGACAAAGTGATCGCAAAACCAAAACCTTAAAAACAGATGGTCGAGATGAATATGTCTTAAATGGTTTTGGGAAATTTTATGATCAAGAGAAAATTTTGCAAGAGAAAGTGCCACCATATACACCTCAACAAAATAGAGTCATCTAGAGAAACACACATGTAGAAACAGATGTCCCAGCATATGTGACACATCTGGCCAATGTGGAAGGTGTTATGTGCATTATTTTATAATTGGTTTAATCAAATTTGTTGCAGATTTGTTGTTGATTGTTTAGTAATGTTTGTGTGATTTGTTTGACAACTGTTTGAAGATCAAATCAATTTAAATGGAGATTTAAATTTGAATTTGAATTTAAAACAAATCATATCTTTTGTTGGAGACTTTGGTGTAACAAATCAAATCAAACAATATCAACTATTATTTTGGATGAGATCAGATCAAATATCCAAGGAGAAAAACCTCATGTTTTAGGGTGTGTCCTAGGATTAAATCTTTGTGCTAGGTTTTTTTGTTAAGCATTTACCATGTTATTTCTTAATTAATATCATAAGACATAGTAGTTGGTTTGTTTAGTTGAGTTGTATATTCAACATTTAATCTTTCTGATTATTGTTGATGATCACTAGAGTTAGTGATTGAGAGAAATTGAGAGGGGATTCTCATATTTAGGAGGATACCTAAATAGAAATATACTGAGGGTAGAATTAAGAAGAGGGACATTGAGCAATGGGCATGTTCATCTAAGATACTTTGTATTAATTCTATTAAAAGAGTGGATTTTCTTTCTTGGGTAGAGTGCCTTCCAGACGTATGTGTTGTTTGCACTTAACTGAGTTACCAATTCTCTTATGTTCTTTATTATTTTTACTTTGATTCATTATTATTTTCATATTATGTTAAATCTGGTTTAGCAAGTTGTCCCAAACATCTTGTCCAATTACAAATAATATTAGAGCAGGAATCCCATTCTGTTTGGATGAGCTCCGGGGAGATATTTTTTGTTCATATGGATAACACAAAGGATTGAGGGTCTATCTATGGACCGCCTGTTTTGGATGACACCAATTATGATTATTGAAAAGCTAAGATGGTTTCCTTTCTTAATCCATAGACAGCAAAACTTAGAAGGCAGTGATTAAAGGTTGGAAATATCATGTGATTACATATCAAGATGGTACAACAAGTTTAAATCTGGAAGTTGATTGGTCCAAAGATGAAGATGGTGAAGCTCTGGCTAATGATAAAGCCTTGAGTGCTATATTCAATGGTGTTGACAAGAACATGTTTAGACTAATAAACACGTGTACTTAAGCTAAAGAAGCTTGAGAGATTCTCAAGACTCCTCATGAAGGCACATCCAAAGTACGTATGTCAAGGCTACAACTCCTCACAACTCAGTTTGGGAATCTGAGAATGAAAGAAGATGAATCCATCTCTGATTTTTATATCAGACTTCGTGACATTTCTAACACTTCATTTGCCTTAGGAGAAAAGATGTTTGAAGAAAAACTAGTCAAAAAAATCTAAGATCTATACCTAGAAATTTTGACATGAAGGTTACAACTATTGAAAAAGCCTAAGACTTAGGCAACATGAAAGTTGATGAACTCATTGGTTCTTTGAAAATCTTTGAAATTATTATAAGTGATAAATCTGAAAAGAAGAACAAAAGCATAGCCTTGGTATCCAACATTGAAGAGGATGAAGATCAAGGGAAAGCTAATCAGAGGCTATAACTATTGTTGGGAGAAATTTTAATAACTCTTTGAAGAAACTTGACTAAAAATGGAAGACTAATGTCCCAGACAAGGTGTCGGACATCAGTCCCCTGAACAAGAGAAAAAAGGATTATAAACCTAACAAAGGCAAATGAGCATATTTTTATGAATGTGGAGGATTTGGTCACATTAAAAACTAAATGTCCTAATTTTCTAAAGAAGCGGAAAAGGGGATTTTCAATCACTTGGTCTGATTTTGATGATGAAAGTGAAGAAGAAATAACAAATAAGGTGATGACCTTCATAAGAAAATATGACTCTTGCAGTGAGTCTAGTGAGGAAAATATCTCAGCTGAAGAACTAGCTGAAACTTATAAAGTGATACTCACTGAATGGAAGAAATCTTGCATGAGAGAAGAGAAACATAAGAAGACCATAAGTCCTTTACTCGTCTAAAAGGAGAAGCTTGGATCAACCATTGCAGGAGTGGAAAAGGTAATCACTTTGTTAAATTCTAAACTTGACAATATGAAAAAATATACACACATGTTGAACAATGGTACTGATATGTTAGATGAGATCTTGGAAATTAGAGAGAAGAATGCTATATAGTTTGCCTACAGTTCCATGAAGAAAAATGGTCAAAATTCCCACCAAGAAGTTTATTTCTCCTGAAAAGGAAACTAATTTTCTAATGAAGGACCACATGTCCTAACATCATGCTCAACATGTGTCCCCTCACAGCAAAGGCAACAAAAAATCATATTGGAAGTGTCACCACTGTGGAAGATATGGCCATATAAGATCTTTTTGCTACAGATTGTATGGATATCCTCAAACTTATATTCAGCTAAGGCCCAAAGGAAGGAAATGGGAGAAAACTTAATAAAAGAAAGAGTGGAAACCCAAGGAAAATGTCTCTTGTCTTATAGCTCATACATCCTTTAGAGTATCCGCAAGAGAATATTTGTATTTTTATAGTGGATGTTCCAGGCATATGACTGGAGAAAGGACATATCTTGAAGAGTTGAAACCCTACTCAAATAGTTATGCCACTTTTGGTGATTGAGCAAAAGGAAGAATTAAGGGCATTGGAAAACTGGTGAGTTCAGGTTTACCTGGCCTTAAGGATGTGTTTCTAGTAGAAGGTCTGAATACAAACTTGATCAGCATCAGTTAACTATGTGATCAAGGACTTAATGTGAAAGTCAACAAGTCTGGATGTATTATCACCAGCAAAGAGCAAGAAGTGATAATGAAGGGTTCCAGATCGAAGGATAATTTATATATGTGGATATCTCAGCCCTCATATTGTTTGATATATAAGGTTGATGAAGCTAAGTTATGACACCAAATAATCGGTTATCTCAACCTCAAAAGCATGAAGAAGATCATATCTTAAGAAGCCATCTTGGGTTTACCAAAGCTGAAAATTAAAGAAGGAAAAATTTGTGGAGATTGCCAAATAGGTAAACAACCCAAGATGGCCCACAAGAAGCTCCAACATCTTACCACCTCAAAAAGTATTGAATTACTTCATATGGGCCTCATGGGGCATATTCAAGAGTAAAGTCTTGGTGGAAAGAGATATGTATTTGTGTGTGGATGATATTTCAAGATACACATGGATTAACTCCATTAGAGAAAAATCTGACACTTTTGGTGTTTTCAAAGAGTTATGCCTACGAATTCAAAAGGAAAATGGAGTGAAATTGTAAAGATAAGAAGACATCATGGCAAGAATTTTGATAATTCCAAGTTCTCTAAATTTTTTCTCAACTAAAGGGATTGGTCATGATTTTTTTGCTCCTATCACACCTCAACAAAATAGAGTTGTAGAATGCAAGAATAAAACTCTACAAGAAGTTGCTAGAGTAATGTTGCATGCCAAGAATCTTCCTTACCATTTATATGTTGATGATATGAACACCTCTCTTCATATTCACAATAGAGTGACCATCAGATCTGGAACCAAAGCTACTTTGTATGAACTCTAGAAAGGAAGAAAACCAAATGTTAAATACTTCCATGTCTTTGGTAGAAAGTGCTACATATTGGAATATCGTGAGAAAAGAAGAAAGATGGATCCAAAGAGTGATGAAGGTATATTTGTAGGGTACTCTATCAATAGAAGGGCCTACAACACTCATACCAAGACAATGATGGAATCCATAAATGTTGTAATTGGTGATAATCCAAAAGAAAAGGATGTTGTTAAGGATGAAGATAATGTATCTCCTCAACAGACTAATGTCCCAACAGATGTATCAGACAATAGGTGTGACATTGAGTCTGAAAGCATAAATTCTGGAGAAACTCTCACCAATAAGGGACCATCCATCAGATTTCAGAAGAACTGTCCCATTAAAAATGTCATAAGAAATATAAATGATGGAGTCATCACTAGATCCAGAGATATGATTTCTAACTCTAGCTTAATTTCCAAGATTGAACCTAAGAATGTGAAAGAAGTTTTGGCTGATAAATTTTGGATAAATTTTATGCAAGAGGAACTAGGTCAAATCATAAGATATAATATATGGGAGTTAGTTCCAGGAACTGAAGATGTTAGTGTCATTGGTACTTAGTGGATATTCAAGAATAAATCTTATGAATATGGTAATGTAACAAGGAACAAAGAAATGATTTTTTGTCAAGGACACACTCAAATAAAAGGAGTTGATTTTTATTAGACATTTTATCTAATTGCTAGACTTGATTCCATTAGATTATTACTAGGAATATCATGCATGATGAAATTTAGATTGTTTCAAAGGGATGTTAAAAGTGTCTTTCTAAATGTATATCTTAATGAAGAAGTCTATGTAAAGCAACCAAATGGGTTCATTGATCCCAGTTTTCCAAATCATATGTATAAGTTAAAGCAAGCTCTTTATGGATTAAAGCAAGCTCCAAGAGCTTGGTATGAGAGATTAACTGAGTTCCTGGTTAACAATGGCTACAAAACAGGTGGCATAGATAAAACCTTGTTTGTAAAGAATTATAAAGGGAAGCTCGTGATAACACAAATATATGTTAATGACATTGTCTTTAGTGGAATGTCAGACCAGATGGTGGAACATTTTGTCCAAAAATGAATTTTGAATTTGATATAAGCCTTGTAGGAGAACTCACTTACTTACTTGGTCTAAAAGTTAAGCAAATGGAAGACAACATTTGTGTATCTCAAATAAAGTATGCTAAGAGTATTGTGAAGAAGTTTGGGCTTGATAATGCAAGTCACAAGAAAACTCCAGCTGCAAGACATGTGAAAATCACCAAGGATAAAATTGTAAATCATGAGCATATTGTAACTAAAAAACAGTTGACTGATATATTCACTAAAGCATTGAATGTTGTTCAGTTTGAAAAGTTAAGGAGTGCGCTTGGTATTTACATATGTGAGAATTTGTAGCAATCAATGCATGGGAGGTGTGCCATAACAGAAGATTTTTCTCTCTCTCCCAATACCACTTGGGCACGTGATATAAAGCTTATTATTCTCTATTCTAAGTTGCTTTGTAACTGGGCCTTCGTTACAAGCAAGAACAATTTACACTTATATTTATCTTGCTCTCAGGAAATTGTTCTTTCTCTTATCCCTCAAGTGCTTACTTTTTTTCAATATGAGTCGAAATTCTGGGAATCCAAAGATGTGTTCCTCTAACAAGGGAATTATATTCAATAAGGTTATTGATAGATTTTTTTAGGCTGATAAAAATAAGACAAGGGGAGTCGGTTCCACTTCTTCTGCAAATGTTGTGGATAAACATGGTGGACCATCAGTTGGAACTTCTGTGACTGGGAAAACATCTGTGACAAAGATGAAGACCTTGAAGAAGAAACATGTGCAAGAGAATGCTCAAATACGGACGAAGACTGGGTTACCTTGTTATACTCATTTCAAAATGAAGCTTGAAGGCTTATGAGTTGGGGTGGGATAATGTTTTGAGGTTAACTGTCGCGTTCCAGACTCTGAAGTTTGAAGTTTAAAGTTCTCTTATGCGGTCCAGTTTGTAGTTTTGTGTTTTGTTGGCCCTTATATTTGGGCATGATCTTTCAGTTTATTGTGTTGGGGTAATATGTTGTTATTATGACAATGATATATTTGAATTTAGTCCATGTTTATTATTTTCTAGTTGTGGTGTGTGACAAAGTTTTATTATGGATACTCTCTAGATTAACATTTTCTAACATTTTCCAAATTCTGACAAAAATGGGGAGTAATGGTGTGTAGTGGAGTGGTGTGACTACTGACTTTGTGAATTGGTGTATGAGTGTTGATATATTGTCGACTGAATTTTGTGTCCTTAGTACTAGTTGATGTGAATGGTATTAACTGTTATGATAGTGTGTGCTTACATGCTGGAGCATCTGGCGTGGCATCTAGCCCTTGTGTGAGTTGATCTCTATGTGTTAGTAGTTGCTTCTGACTGTTGACTACTGACTACTAACTATGTTCTCATGAATGAATGACATTATGATTACATGGCTGATTGTTTATGGGAGAATTATGTGACTGACTGTGTGTAGCAACCTCATGATTTCTAATTTATGTTATTGATATGTTTTATGTTGCTAGTAATGTGTGCTCTTATTGATTTGTACTTTTGTTGTTGTTATTGTTTGCTATATGTGCTTGTGTGTGGTATGCTTAATGCTCAAATTATGTTGCACATATTGGATATTTTTGAAGAATGTTGTTTTGCCAAAGGGGAATATTGTTGTTACTTTTGGATTGGTTGCATTATCCAAAACAACATAGTTTGTTTAAGATGTTTATGTGAAGAAGAGCACATGTGGGGACAAAAGTCCCGACATGTGTTCCACATCTGGACCCTATTAGCGGGCCAATGTCGAAGATGTTCTGGGCATTATTTTTTATTGGTTCAATCATATTTGTTTCATATTTGTTGCAAATTATTTAGCAATATTTGTGTGATTTGTTTGACATTTGTTTGAAGATCAAATCAATTTAAATGGAGATTTAAATTTGAGTTTGAATTTAAAACAAATCATATATTTTGTTGAAGACTTTTGTGGAACAAATATCAGCTATTATTCTGGACGAGATTAGATCAAATATCCAAGGAGAAAAATTCCAAAATGGTATTGCTATTTAAGGAGGTTTTCACCTCATGTTTATGGGTGCGCGCTAGGATTAAATCTTTATGCTAGGTTTTTTTTTAGTCTTTTGTTTGTTGTTTGTTGTTTATTGTACACCACATTATTGCCCAATTCATATCATAAGGCATGATAGTTTATTTGTTTTGTTTTGTTGTATATTCAACATTTAATCATTATGATTATTATTGATGATCAGTAGGGTTAGTGATTGCGAGAAAGTGAGACGGGGTTAGGAGACCTAAATAGAAATACGTTGAGGGTAGAATTAAGAAGATGGGCATTGATCAAGGGGTTTGTTCATCTAAGAAACTTTGTAATAATTCTATTAAAAGGGTGGGTTTCCTTTCTTGGGTAGAGTACCCTCCAAGCATAGGTGTTGTTTGCATTGAACTTTTTTACCAATTATCTTGTGTTCTTTGTTATTTTTACTTTGATTCATTATTATTTCCATATTGTGTTAAATCTGGTTTAATAAGTCGGACAAGTTATCCCAGACATTTGGTCCAACATCTGTCCCCTGAGGAACAGAATTAGAAGTTGTTCTCGGATAATGAAGTAAACGATAATGATGGTCTTGTTCAATTTGCGCTCATGGTTGAATTCGAACATGTGAAAATGGATGAGGCCTTAAGTCATCTAAAATGTATATGTTCAATGAAGGAGGTGCTGGAGTTAATTGAGAAAAATAAAACCTGGTAACTAGTTGATCTACCACAAGGAAATAAGTTAATTGGTGTAAGATGGGTGTATAAAGGGAAAGAAGCTCCTAAAGGTGAAATGATCAAGCACAAGGCTAAATTAGTGGAAAATGGATTTTTGCAAATAGAATGCATAGACTTTAAAGAAGTATTTGCACTGGTGGCTAGGATTGAAACTATTAAACTAGTTTTTGGGATTGCGGTTAACAACAATTGGTACATCTATAAATGGATGTTAAATATGCATTATTTTAATGGCCCGTTAGAAGAGGAGGTGTATGTGGCGCAACCACTTGGTCTTATTGTAAAAAACTAGAAATATAAGTTTTATAAATTGATAAAGGCGTTGTATGGGATGAAGTAAGCACTAAGAGCTTAGAAAAATATAATTTATGAGTTTATAAAGGAGATAGGATTTGATATATGTGTATCCGAACATGGAGTGCATGTGAAGAATGATACAAGTAAATGAGTGATCATCTCATGTCTCTACGTTGATGATTTACTAATTAAGGACAACAATGAAGGTTATATTACCGATTTCAAGATTGATATAATGAAGGAGTTTGAGATGACTGACCTTGGTCTCATGATACCTCGGTATTGAGTTTTACAAGTCCAAAAAGGGATTGCTCATGCATCAAAGGAGGTATGCATTTGAGATATTGAAGAAGTTTGAAATAGAGCCCTGTAATGTGGCCATTTCCCCTTTAGATCTAAGGTTGCATATATTAAATAATGAAGATGGGTAGGATATTAACTCAATACAATATAGGAGGTTGATTAGATCATTGTAGTACTTATGAAATACGAGACCCGACTTGGCATATAGTGTGGGCATAATGAGTAGATTTAAGGGGAAGCCAAAGGCATCAAGCTTGGAAGTACTCAAGATAATTATGAGATACGTCAAAGATTCGATTGGTTGCAGAATTCTACTTCCCGCAACAAACAGAAGTAGAAGTTGAAAATTGCTTGGTTATACCAACTCAAACTGGTGTGAAGATAAAGATGATAGAAAATCAACTACTGAATACATCTTTATCTATTGAGAAACCCTAATCACTTGGTGTTCTAAGAAGGAGTCTGTTGTGGCCCTATCTTCTTGTGAGGCTGAGTATATTGCAGTGTCTATGTGGGTATGTCAAGTTGTATGGTTGATGAATTTGATGAAGGATTTGTGCATAAAGAGAATGAAGTTGTGACATTAATTATAGATAACTTGTTTGCTATAAACCTTGATAAGAAACACATTGCACATGGGAGAATCAAGAATATAAAGATGAGATTTAACTACTTGAAAGAGATTAAGAGTGAAGGAAAATTGAAGTTGGGGTATTGCAAAACTGAAAATCAAGTGGCTGATTTGCTAACCAAAGGAGTGTCAATTAAAGTGTTCAAGAGGTTAAAGAAACACATGAGTATGGAAGACTTGAATTAAGGTGGTATGTTGAGAAAAAAATAGTTCAAGTAGGGCGTAACTAATTACTTCGGGACTGTAACTAGTTATTACATGTCCCAGTAGTTTTGTGTAACTGGTCACCACTTTTGTGCAACCGGTTATCACATGTGGTAGTGAGTTTTGCATAACCGGTTTCCACCCAAGTCAGTAAGTTTCGTGTAACCAGTTACGAGCCCGCAGTAACCGATTACCACCTATCAAATTTTGTTTTTGATTCAGTTGGTTTGTTGAAATATTATGCAATGATGTATAAATACCTCCATTTTGGGTTGTTAATGATAGAACCATTATTTTCCACTCTGATCTCTTCAATTCTCTCACCCTCTCCGCATTTATCACTTATTCATCATTGTTATCTTGGGATTGATTTTTCCCCCAACAAGGCCAAGAAATTCTAAAAGTTACAAAATGAAATTCTATGTACTTAATATACTACTGATTTAAAGTGAGTGCGGTTGTTATATTGAAATCAGACAGTCATTTGTATTATCTAATTCATCCATTTTGTATAGTTGATGTATTTATTGAGTTTTTTTAGTTTTTAAATTTATTTTTGTGATGTACGTTAATTTTTTTTACATGTTATTATTAAATGTTATTAACATGTCACTGTGGATATATGTTGTTGGTAAGTATTGAATTGAAAAAATTTCAACAAGTTCAAATTTTGATTGTAAAAACTGTCAGGTTATAATGGCTTATTTGAAGAAATTTGGCAAGTACATTGGAAAGGAATTTGGGAAGAAATTTGTGAATGAATATGAGAAAGAATCAAGCTCAAAGAAGCATAAAAAAACAAATAAGAAACTTCAATATGAAAAGAACAAAGTTATAGGTGAATGGTTGAACTTATTACGTTTTGGACTTTTTTTCTTCTTCTGTTGTTTACTAATTGATGTATAAGTATTAATTTATGACCTTTTATTTCAATGTAATAATGATTATGTATCAATGTTAATTTTGTATTTTTCATGAATGCAATTGGATTTGATTTTTACATATCCTATTGTTATGTCCTTGAATTTGTTATGATTTTCTTTGGAGATGATTTTGAGTAAAAAATATTTTTATATCATTAACATTGTGAAAAAACAAGCACATATAAGTGTGCAACAGTTAACTCAGGGATAAAATAAAGTTCATTTAAATGCAATGGACAAATTATCATTTTAAAAAGTACAAAGTGCATAAATCATTACATGACATCACTTAGTAATTACATGGATAAAAAATACATCATGTGCATAAGTCATAAAATCCGTCAAAATGAGAAAACCACATGAAGTGCATAAGTCATAAGTCATTACATGCATAACAGTACTTCATGTGCATAACAAAAAAATTGTCATTAATCATAAATACCTTGTTTTTTGGTCTTGGAATCTTCAATAATAGCATCTTATTGTCACTTAGTTATGCATTTGGTGACTAGACATTTTAATTGCTTCCAAAAATAGTGTCAAATACAGAGTTTGGAAATGATGAAAACACTTCATCAAATAAATTATCAAATAAGTTAACATATGTTACATCTTTGATAGTACCAGTAAGTGCATAATTCATCACTTTTGGTTGGTCTGATATTTGTAACAATCTTGAGGTTATTTATTTCTTTTATTTCTTCACTAGAAGTGGGATAATATCATTCGGTTCAGCACTTGCAACAGTCTTGACAGTTGTTTGTTTCTTAAATTTAGATTGAAAAGTTTCATTTAGTTTAGGAATTGTATTTGGTCCAGTGGGGTTGACACGTACAACAAGTTCAACACTTGCATTTGGTCCCAGCAGGGTTAATAAGTGACAAGTTCAGAAATTGCATTTGGTTCAACACTTGAATCAATTTTTTTTCATTTTTATTTGGTTTAGTTGGCTCACCACTTGCCTCATAACTTGATTTATATCTGTCATACCCCAAAATTTGCCCATTAATATTTCAAGACATTTTTCAGAGCACTCCGACTTGTTCTGCAAGACACTGACCTTAAAGGAACAAAAGCCCAGCTCACAAATGGCCCAATTCAGAAAATGGCCCAAACTAGCCTGCTCGCTAGGCGAGTAATTCCTTCGCCTAGCGAACACTTTGTTATGACACTCGCCCCAGCGAAGCATCAGATCCAGTAAAAGCCCAAACTAGCTTGCTCGCTAGGCGAGCAACTCCTTCGCCTAGCGAAGCTTGCGAATATCAGAATTTCTGGGCTTCATTCTGAGCCCATTAGGTCACAACAAGAGCATTATAAATAGCCAAGCTTCAGTAACGAAAGGGGGGAAGAAAAACGAAAAAAAGAGGAAGACGGACGAAAACCCTAGCACAGAAACCCTGGAGGCTACTTTAGAGAGTTCCAAGTGAAGAAACCCTGAAGGCCGCTCCTCCGCTCCGAAGCTACCGCCGCCCAACTCCATCCGATACCAAAAGCGATCAGTCTCTTCAACATAGCAGCTTAGTTGCAAGCAGGTTTGCGCATCACTATTGTTTTATGCTTTTAATCGGTAATCTCTATATACATAAAGCATCATGATTGCAGTTTCGAATACGTAGTTTGATTTCACATGCGAATTTAAATACGCTTGCATATCATGAATGTTTGTCCATGCTATTCCTGTAATCAAATGCCATAAAAGTTCAGGTTTTCGGAGGTCATGCTGCTGTCAAACTCCAAACCCGTGGCCGCTCGCTAGCACATCGCTAAGCGAGCCTGTAGCGAGCATTCGCTGAGCCTTCGCTAGGCGAAGCAGAGGCGAACGGGACAGTGGCTGCTTTGTTTCTTTTCTATTATGCCTTATGTCTATCTAACCAAGACTTATTATAATTCTGCATCATTTGGCCTGAGATTATGACTGTTATGTTGTAGTACAATTTTCAATTATACTTTACTTTGATGCTCTAACCCGTGTGCTGAATTGTGTAAAGGTTTACATATTCCCGAGGAAATTGTCGGCTAGGTATTCCACTTTATGTGTGGGATACCCTTCTGGAGATTCACCCTGAATTACTCAATTGATTTTAATGTATTAATTTCATGGTGAAGATCCACCCTAATGGTTTAATTGATCTTAATGTACTGATTTTAATATGGACCTAATTACTTAATCGGCTACGGCTATCTAATTAATTGTAAAACTTTGCCTTTTAATATGCGATCTTGGACCTCTCTTTTGTTACCCTACGATTACGGTATTATAGTCATGTCCCACGAATATGGGGATACACTTAGCAAAGACCCTTCGGTTAAATCATCATAGTCCCTCGAATGTTGCCTTTGTCCCTCGATGACCCTTCGGTGTAGCCCACGGTTAAATGATGATCGTCCCTTCGAATGCTAAGGTATCCTCACAACTGTTGCCTTCAATGACCAATCGATGACCCTTCGATGACCCTTCTACATCCAAAGGATAAAACTGCTTACTTCTCAATAGTAAGGACAGTTTTACCCTCATAAGGATAGGAAATGCCCGGAAAGACCTCGGATAGGTATAACTCTTAATTGCTTATTCACAATTTAAAACTACTTTTCACACCTTACACCTTTCAAAACCTCCATTAGAAAATCACCACTTGGCATACATTCGCACTAGAATCATTGCCGAGTTATATTTTTCTAAACTATTTTCAAAACTAAACGAGATAACCACTTTGTATACATTCATTCAAGAATCATTACAAAGTTAAATTCTCCTTTTCAAAACATTTCCTACACATTTCTCCACCACTCTTTCAAACTAGAAAAACATAAATGATTGAGCAATTAAGAGCCCATGGATAACCATGGATACAAAGGGTGCTAACACCTTCCCTTTGTATAATGTACCTCCCGAACCTAAGAATCTAAATTAAGGTCTTTCCTGTTCTTTTCCACCTTTCCTTATTGGATAAAAGAAAAGTCGGTGGCGACTCTTGCTAACCGCGACATTGCGATTAAAAAACACATTAAAGTCAGTTCACCGTATGACAGAACTGGCGACTCTGCTGGGGACGTACAAAGAGAGGTCACCTTAAAAAATCATTTATGTTTTAAACTGTTCCTTCTTTTGAGGGTATTTTATGCTTGAGTGAAAGATCCTACACCCGGATCTAGTGTACCTTAGGTAAGTAGCAATAGATCATCGCGACTATCCGGCGTATACTGGAATGGTTAAAATGATGGCTACGGTTAATGTGACACTTTGGATGTCCTGATGTTCCTCATGTTTACTTGAGGAAAAATTTGGCATTCGTGTGGTGTCATCAAAGCATTAACCAGACCTTTAGAACCCTAATTGACTCATCCTAGCCATTAGAAAGTAGTGAGATAACTGACTTCGGTTCCGACTGGGGTTGGTTGAGACTCGATACTACACTCTTTGAGATTGGACTTTAGGGAAGCTTTGGTCAACCACTTGGCGTTGCACTGAAGTGGACTTAAAGAAAGGTCGATGATCTGAGATCCTTCTAGAACCCGGTTACTATTCTAGGACAGGTTGAACCAACCAAACTTCAGTGGGGAGGGTACTTACCTATGGAACTCATGCAAGCCTTAAAACTTAGGAATGATGGTTGTATGACTTGCTTGTGCTTGTTATTTACTTAACATCATAACATCATGGCATTGAACTAACCATTTCGAGGACTTAGGGATTTAACTTTGCTCTATTTTGTAAAAAAAATAATAAAAAAAAAAAGAGAAAAAAAAGTTTCCTTTTTTGGTAGTTTATGCAAAGTTAAATTCCAAAAGTCCTTGAAAACATTTCATACATTGCATAGCATAACATTGCATAACAGGTGTTCTAAAGGGATCAATGTTCTCACGGTTTTCATGCAAACAGAAAAATGGACCTCGAACAAACTGTCAAGGATCTCCATACTCAGAATGCTCAACTTCAGGAGATGATCTTAAACTTATCCAAGGGGCAGGAAGAACTGAAGGCTCTCTTGCTCGAGAAGAGAAAAGACAAGAAATCTGTGAGGCACATTAACCCGGGAAGAAGGCAGTTTACGAAGATCAATATGACTTTAGCACAAGCATTGCAGGGTATGCTAAAAGCAAATTTAATTACCCTCAGAGATCCTCCTGCAAAACCCAACACTACTTCTCCTAGTTATAATCCCGACGCCAGGTGTGCGTATCACTCCGATAGCCCCGGGCATAATACAAACGATTGTTGGTCGTTGAAGAATAAAATTCAGGATATGATCGACGCCGGAGAATTTGAATTGGATCCGCCTGAGACTCCTAAGGTCATCACTGCTCCTCTGCCTAATCATGACAAAACTCTTAATGCTATAGAGGATGCTGACAGCGATTGCGACCTGGATAGCTGGGCCTACCCAACAATGGGTGACGGACTCAATAATTGGAAGGCTGAAGACACTATCCCGATTTCCTTTAGTCGGGAGTAATTGTTATTGCTATTTTAGTATTTCTAAAGCATTGTGTCTATACCCGGGGCATAATAGCTAATTTTAAGGGTTTGTCATTTTCATAAGCATATTCATATTCAATAAATCAATGGACTTTTTGCATTCAAATATTGCGCTCTTTATCTTTCCTGTCATTTTTCAAACAAGCTATGTTTCTTGCACACACTCACGTAACAAATTGCAGATCCATAGCCACTCTGGATCCTGTTGATAATAATTCTGCTATTGTTCATTATGACTTTGAAAATCCGATCTACCAAGCCGAGGATGGAAGCGAGGAAGATTGTGAAGTCCCTGGAGAACTTGCCCGACTACTGCAAGAAGAAAAGACTATACAGCCGCATGAGGAATCAATTGAAATTGTAAATCTGGGTACTGAAATAAACAAGAAAGAAGTCAGAGGTTTCTTGGGGCACTCGAATTACATTGCCCGATTCATTCCACACTTGACTGCTACCTGCAAACCCATCTTCAAATTACTAAAAAAGAAAAATCAAGAGATGGTATGGAATGATGAATGAAAAAATCAAGAAGTATCTCCAAGAACCTCCAATTCTGATACCACCAGTTGAAGAAAGACCTCTCATCATGTATTTGACCGTGTTAGAAAATTCAATGAGGTGTGTGTTGGGGCAACATGACGAGTCTGGTCGAAAAGAGCATGCCATATACTGCCTTAGCAAAAGGTACCGACTGTGAAACAAGATACTCACAGCTCGAGAAAGCTTGCTGTGCTTTGGCTTGGGCTGCTCGCCGACTAAGACAGTATATGTTGAATCATACCACTTTATTGACTTCTAAGATGGATTCTATCAAATATCTATTTGAGAAACCTGCTGTCTCCTGAAAGAGTTATCACTGACAATGGTACTAATTTGGACAACAAGATGATTACTGAACTTTGCACGCAGTTCAAAATAAAACACCATAACTCTTCTCCGTACCGGCCAAAGATGAACGGCGCCGTGGAGGCTGCTAATAAGAATATCAAGAAGATCATACAAAAGATGACGGTAACGTACAAAGACTGGCATGAGATGTTACCTTTTGCTCGTCATGGTTACCGCACTTCGACAGGGGCAACCCCTTTCTCTTTAGTCTATGGAATGGAAGCCGTTTTACCAGTGGAAGTTCAGATTCCCTCTCTAAGAATTGTGAAAGATGCAGGCTTAGATGAGGATGAATGGATTCAAACTCGACTCGATCAGATAAATCTGATTGATGAAAAGAGACTTGCGGCTGTTTGTCATGGGCAGATACATCAGAAGCGCATGACCCAGGCATTCAACAAAAAGGTCAAGAGACGGGTATATCAAATTGGCGACTTGGTGATCAAGCGTATCATTCTACCGCAAGGTGATCCCAGAGGTAAATGGATTCCCACATACGAAGGGCCATTTGTAGTTAAGAAGGTATTCTCTGGTGGAGCCATGATGCTTGCTACAACGGATAGCGATGAGTTCCCGCATCCTGTGAACGCGGACATAGTCAAAAAATACTACGCATAAAAGAGACCCGCTAGGTTGACGTATCTAGGCAAAAGTAAGGGCATCCCAGCGAACCAAAAGGGTTCGGGCAAAAATTAGGGATATATATAAAAAAAAATGTACACCCGGCAAGTCGAAAACCTGAAAAGGCGGCTTGGGCAAAAAAGGGTATCCTGGTGGACTGAAAACCTGAAAAGGCGGTCCAGGCAAAAATTAGGGATTAAAGCGTATGACTATGTCCCGTTCTCTGTCAGCTTCCCCCAAGTTTCAAGGGACCGAACAAGCCAATCACTTCTATCCGACAGCAGGAGATGAGATGCTTGAAGACATAATGACGGTAGTGGATTTAAAATCAATAGGACTTTTCCTGCATAGCTTTTTCTTTGTTTTCTCGGCAATTTCCTCTTACTAGGATTTCTGTCTCCTTGTACACGATTTGCCTGTTCATGGGCCCTCTTTCAAAATCAATACGATGTCATTTCCAAAAAGATGTTTTGTTTTACTTTCTCTGTTTTGTTTGCGTAAACGTCCATTGATTTAACTTGAATTGATATATGCATTTGAATATGATCAATGTTTATCAAAATACATGCAGAAAATAGAAATAGCAATTACTACAAGACTTCAGGATCGAGGAGAAGGTATAACCATGCTTTCCAATGAATCCGTTGCTAATTCTATTCCCCAACAAAAACCAGCTATTTTCCAGAAGAGGTCGGCATCACCAGACAGACTGGACATCTCTTCTATCCCCAGCCAAGCCCTGTTGAGTGTTTCCATCGTCAGACAGAAATCAAGTATCCCCCAGCTAAGAAAGGATCATCAATACAAATATCTCCGACCAGAGGACTGAGATTTATTTCCCCAGTAGAGTCCCCTGGAAGAACGTTTCAGACACATAGTGCATTCATTACATCATTTCACATCACATACCTACATACAATTTTCATTCCGCATCATATACATTACATCATTTCATAACATATACATGTATACAATGCTCTCATTTATTCCAGACGCATAATTCACTCATTACATCATTTCACAGCACACGCATGCATACAACATTTGCATCTCATGCATCATGACATAGCATGAAGCTAACTTTATTTTTCAGGTTAATTATCCTCCTGACACAGTCAAAACAAAGGTCCATTCAGACGGGCATCTTTATCTATTACATTCAAGATTTAACTATATCCCTCAGATACTGCCTAGCGTACGGTATATTCCGAGGTGCAGTCTAGCGTACGACTACTTTCTTCTTCAGATACATCTTTCAGATATACTCCGTGTCAACATTCATTCTGACATCTTCCTAACGATGGCATCTATAAGTACATCCCAGACATTCATTGCCAATACAACATATACAAATACTAGCAGATATAGCCTAGCGTACGGTTCATTCTGATTCAGCTCAACATATGACTCCTTCAACTCAGATACGATCTAGCATACGATCCATTCTGACCTTCAACAACTCAGATACGATCTAGCGTATGATCCATTCTAACCTTCAACAACTCAGATACGATCTAGCGTACGATCCATTCTGACCTTCAACCACTCAAATACAGTCTAATGTACGACCAAGTTAGACCTTCAAGTCCTCAGATGCCACTCAAATACAGTCTAATGTACGACCAAGTTAGACCTTCAAGTCCTCAGATGCTGCTCAAATACAGTCTAATGTACGACCAAGTTAGACCTTCAAGTCCTCAGATGCTGCTCAAATACAGTCTAATGTACGACCAAGTTAGACCTTCATCTCCTCAGATGCTACCTAGTGACAGGTACATTTCTGAATTGTAGTCTAGTGTACGACTACCCCTTTTATAAGCAGATTCAGCCTAATGGACGGCTCATTCTGCTCGGATACGGTTTAATGTACGACCCAGTTAGACCTTCATCTGCTCAGATGCTACCTAGTGACAGGTACATTTCTGAATTGTAGTCTAGTGTACGACTACCCCTTTTATAAGCAGATTCAGCCTAATGGACAGCTCATTCTGCTCAGATACGGTTTAATGTACGACCCAGTTAGACCTTCTGCTCCTCAGATGCTACCTAGTGACAGGTACATTTCTGAATTGTAGTCTAGTGTACGACTACCCCTTTTATAAGCAGATTCAGCCTAATGGACGGCTCATTCTGCTCAGATACGGTTTAATGTACGACCCAGTTAGACCTTCTGCTACTCAGATGCTACCTAGTGACAGGTACATTTCTGAATTGTAGTCTAGTGTACGACTACCCCTTTTATAAGCAGATTCAGCCTAACGGACGGCTCATTCTGCTCAGATACGGTTTAATGTACGACCCAGTTAGACCTTCATCTGCTCAGATGCTACCTAGTGTACGGTATATTTCTGAAGTGTAGTCTAGCATATGACTACCCCCTTTTATAATCAGATTCAGCCTAATGGACGGCTCATTCTGCTCAGATACGGTTTAATGTACGACCCAGTTAGACCTTCATCTCCTCAGATGCTACCTAGTGTACGGTACATTTCTGAAGTGTAGTCTAGCGTACGACTACCCCCTTTCATCATCAGACACAGCCTAACGGACGACTCATCCTGCAACTCCAATACGGTCTAGCATAAGACCCATTTGGATCTTCAACTCAGATACGATCTAGCATACGATCCGGTCTGATCTTCTATCCCCAATGAAATCACCCGCTTAATGGAGGTGTCGTTCTGCAACTCAGAGACGATCTAGCGTACGATCCATTCTGATTTTTCACCCTCAGCGAAGTCATCCGCCCAATGAACAACTCACTCTGGTATTCAGATGCGGTCTAGCGTATGATCCATTCTGATCCCTTATCCCCAGCGGCGTATAACACACTCTGACTCCCCAGCGAAGTCGACAGCATAATGGATGACTCACTATCTGGTCTATCGTATGACTCGGTACGACATCCATGTCTTCAGATATCGTCTAATGAACGACGCACTCTGAAGTTCTCATCATCAAATTCCCTGGATGGCATCTTTAAGCCCATCTCCATCAAGACTAGCTCCTGATTGACAAGCGCAAATTTTTTGGGCATTCTAGTGTTCAATAATCTTCCACCTCCAAACCACGAATGGCATACATGCCATCCTAACTCTCTCGGTTCAAGAATATTGAACAGGGGCAGCTGTCATACCCCAAAATTTGCCCATTAATATTTCAAGATATTTTTCAGAGCACTCCGACTTGTTCTGCAAGACACTGACCTTAAAGGAACAAAAGCCCAGCTCACAAATGGCCCAATTCAGAAAATGGCCCAAACTAGCTTGCTCGCTAGGCGAGTAATTCCTTCGCCTAGCGAACACTTCGTTATGACACTCGCCCCAGCGAAGCATCAGATCCAGTAAAAGCCCAAACTAGCTTGCTCGCTAGGCGAGCAACTCCTTCGCCTAGCGAAGCTTGCGAATATCAGAATTTCTGGGCTTCATTCTGAGCCCATTAGGTCACAACAAGAGCATTATAAATAGCCAAGCTTCAGTAACGAAAGGGGGGAAGAAAAACGAAAAAAAGAGGAAGACGGACGAAAACCCTGGCACAGAAACCCTGGAGGCTACTTTAGAGAGTTCCGAGTGAAGAAACCCTGAAGGCCGCTCCTCCGCTCCGAAGCTACCGCCGCCCAACTCCATCCGATACCAAAAGCGATCAGTCTCTTCAACATAGCAGCTTAGTTGCAAGCAGGTTTGCGCATCACTATTGTTTTATGCTTTTAATCGGTAATCTCTATATACATAAAGCATCATGATTGCAGTTTCGAATACGTAGTTTGATTTCACATGCGAATTTAAATACGCTTGCATATCATGAATGTTTGTCCATGCTATTCCTGTAATCAAATGCCATAAAAGTTCAGGTTTTCGGAGGTCATGCTGCTGTCAAACTCCAAACCCGTGGCCGCTCGCTAGCACATCGCTAAGCGAGCCTGTAGCGAGCATTCGCTGAGCCTTCGCTAGGCGAAGCAGAGGCGAACGGGACAGTGGCTGCTTTGTTTCTTTTCTATTATGCCTTATGTCTATCTAACCAAGACTTATTATAATTCTGCATCATTTGGCCTGAGATTATGACTGTTATGTTGTAGTACAATTTTCAATTATACTTTACTTTGATGCTCTAACCCGTGTGCTGAATTGTGTAAAGGTTTACATATTCCCGAGGAAATTGTCGGCTAGGTATTCCACTTTATGTGTGGGATACCCTTCTGGAGATTCACCCTGAATTACTCAATTGATTTTAATGTATTAATTTCATGGTGAAGATCCACCCTAATGGTTTAATTGATCTTAATGTACTGATTTTAATATGGACCTAATTACTTAATCGGCTACGGCTATCTAATTAATTGTAAAACTTTGCCTTTTAATATGCGATCTTGGACCTCTCTTTTGTTACCCTACGATTACGGTATTATAGTCATGTCCCACGAATATGGGGATACACTTAGCAAAGACCCTTCGGTTAAATCATCATAGTCCCTCGAATGTTGCCTTTGTCCCTCGATGACCCTTCGGTGTAGCCCACGGTTAAATGATGATCGTCCCTTCGAATGCTAAGGTATCCTCACAACTTTTGGACAGGGGCGCTGCCCCTCCAACCCCGCAAGGGCGCTGCCCCTTGACCACGTCCGCTGATCGGGCAGCGGAACCCCCGGCTAACTCTGCGTAGTGTGATCGGTCGCCAAAATTTAATTTGGTTTTAATTAATTAAAGGAATTAAAATTTAATAATAACAATGTGTTTATTATTATTGCCTTGTTGTGATCAGTTATGGCCTTAGTTGTCCTTTATTTTGTTTTGGGTTTTTAAATACGACCTGCGTGTCGTGCCTCTCCTTTTGATCTCTTAATGTAACTTCTTTTCTCATCTCAATCCCTCGTATGTAAAACGAGTTTCTTCTGGAATGTAATGTTATGAAGAAAGAGAAGAAGACAATGTTATGAAGAAAGAGAAGATTTCAATATCAAAGGAGGACAATCTTGAAGATCTTGCTTGGAGAAGCTTAGAGAAGAATTCAATATTAAAGGAGGACAACCTTGAAGATCTTGCTTGGAGAAGCTTAGATCGTTGTAGGTTAGCTTAGGTTCTCTCATTGGCTTGGGAGAACAATTGCGCTAGGGGCCATAACTGTTTCATTTTGTTTGTATGTATGTTGATGCATGTGAATGTATGTTGATGCATGTGAGAGACGATTTATATGATAAACAAGCCGGTGAGATCATAACAATTGCAATTCCCTCAAACTAAATATTAAGTTTATGCTTTCCAAGTTTTAACACTCATCAAGACTAGTAATGGATAATGTAGGTTTCGCCTACGCGAGGTGCATGATCTATATATTAGTAAGGTGCGATGGGATAATTGTAATATCCAACTGTTAAAACAATGGGTCAAACTTAACTAAACAAATTATAATAAGATTATATATATGTTTAGAAGCAAGAGTTGGGAATGATCCATATGATGGATTGGAATAAGGAGTTATTCACCCAACTGAAATATTCGAGAGTTGTATGAGATACAATTGGAAGGAGTTCCTACCTAAATAACCTAGTTTTGTGTAATCCGCCTACGCGGACTTAGAACGAAGTGAAATATGGATCTCGACCCACTAGAAAATCTTCCAACGGGATTTTCCGAATCAAATGATGAGGGTCATTTGTTTTGAGTAAAATAGTGGGAGCATATTTGATTCAAGGCCTAATTAAATATGTCAATGATACTTATATTTTCTTAATCCTTATGTAGATAACCATGACAGCAAACACCTCTAACAACATCTTGAGATCAATCCTTGATAAGGAAAAAATTGTCTGGGACAAATTTTCTGGATTGACACCGAAACCTGAGGATTGTCCTCAAACATAATAGAAAGCTGTATGTCTTGGAGACACCTGTTCCTGAAGAGGAACCTCCTAGTTCTGCACCTAAGGCAGAAAGAGATGCTTATAAGAAGCATGTCGATGATGCCAATGAAACTGCTTGTCTCATGCTGGATGTCATGAACTCAGAGTTGCAAAAGCAACATGAGAACATGACAGCGTTCGATATGATCGAACACATGAAGATGCTCTATCAAGAGCAAGCAAGGCATGAGAGGTTTGAAGTTTCAAAAACCCTTTTTTTAAGGCAAGTTAGCTGAGGGAGCCCCTATAAGTCCCCATGTGCTCAAGATGATTGGGTATATGGAAAAGCTTGAAAGGTTGAGTTTTCCCCTCGGAAAGGAACTTGCGACTGATTTGGTCTTGCAATCGTTGCCAGATAGTTTCAGTCAATTTGTCCTAAATTTCAATATGATTGATATGGACAAATCTCTTCCTGAACTGCTCGCCATGTTAAGAACTGCCGAGCAGAATCTGAAGACAAAAGGGAAGTCCATTCTGATGATCGGAAATGGAAAGAGACAGAACAAAAGGCCCACCAGGCAGGGTGATAAAGGGAAGGGCAAGGAAGTTGCCAAACCCAGACCCACTGTTACTGTTTTGAGGCCTAGTGGAGGCATAACAAAGGCAGGCACCTGCTTCCATTGCGGCAAGACCGGACACTGGAAGAGAAACTGCCCAAAGTACTTGGAAGATGACAAAATCTCCATTCACAGGAAAAGGTGAAAGAGCTAATGATCTTTTGGCCCTCATACATACTGATGTATGTGGACCACTGAACATTCCAGCCAGAGGAGGTTTTCAGTACTTCATTTATCGATGATTTCAGTAGATACGGTTGTGTGTATTTAATGAAACACAAATCAAAGTCCTTTGAAAAGTTCAAGGAATTCAAGAATGAAGTACAAAACCAACTAGGTAAGAATATTAAAACTCTTCGATCAGATCGAGGCGGTGAGTATTTAAGCCTAAAGTTTGATGACCATCTGAAAGAGTGTGGGATCCTATCCCAACTTACTCCTCCTGGAACACCCCAATGGAATGGTGTATCTGAGAGAAGAAATCGAACCCTGTTAGACATGGTCCGATCCATGATGAGTCACGCCGATCTTCCAAACTCCATTTGGGGACATGCACTATTGACAGCAGCTTACACACTTAACCGTGTTCCATCCAAAAAGGTTGAGAAGACACCATATGAGATATGGAGTGGTAAGAAACCACATATGTCTTACATAAAGATTTGGGGTTGCGAGGTTTATGTGAAATGACAAGTTTCAACTAAGCTTGAGCCCAAATCTGACAAATGCTTATTTGTGGGGTATCCTAAAGAAACAAGAGGATATTATTTCTACAATCCTTCTGAGGGCAAAATGTTTGTCGCTCGAACCTGAGTTTTCCTAGAGAGGGATTTTATTTCCAAAGGAATCAGTGGGAGGAAAGTAGAACTTGAAGAAATTCAAGAATCACAAATTATCGATACACCTATGGAGGAATTAGAGCAGGAAACACAAGTGGTTGTGTAAGAGCAACCTGCTCAAGTAGAACAAGACCAGCGTAGGTCAGGCAGGATACGTCACCTACCTGAGATATATGGATATCTGATCAAGGTGATGTATTACTCATGGATCAAGATGAGCCTGTGACCTACTCATGGAATCTTCATTTTGATGAAACAGTAAAACAATATGGATTCATCAAGAACGAAGATGAGCCTTGTGTCTACAAGAAGGTTAGTGGGAGCATGATCGTATTCCTGGTATTATATGTAGATGACATATTACTTATTGGAAACGATATCCCTACCCTGCAACAAGTAAAGTCTTGGGTAGGGAAATGCTTTTCTACGAAGGACCTAGGTGAAGCAGCCTATATATATTAGGAATCAGAATCTATAGAGATAGATCATAAAATGCTTGGCCTAAGTCAGAGTACATAGACAAGGTGCTGAGACGCTTTAATATGAATGATTCCAATGATTATGTGTTTTGCTGAAATGGTGGCGCTGTGAGCTTGAAAAGTTCAAAGCAAGATACAGTTGCTGAATCTACAACCGAGGCCGAGTATATTGCTGCCTCAAGTGCAGCAAAGGAAGCTGTTTGGATCAAAAAGTTCATTAGTGAACTTGGCATAGTCCCTAGCATTGTGGATCCCATTGGTCTCTATTATGATAACAATGGTGCTATCGCATAAGCTAAGGAGCCTAGATCTCACCGACGATCCAAACACATACTTAGACGTTGTGTGAGAATATGTAGAGTACCTACACTTGACAATATAGCTGACCCACTGACAAAGCCTCTTGCGCAGCAGAAGCATGATGGCCATACTAGATCAATGGGCATAAGGGGTATACCTGATTGGCTCTAGTGCTAGTGGGAGATTGTTGGTGTAAGCCCTAGAGGCCAATACATTTTGGTACTTGTATCGAATAATAAAAGGCATTCTCTTTATTATGGTTGATTAATAAAGTCCCTGGAATAGATAGTCCGTTTAATGTATTAAGTGTGACTTAATCATGAGAACACATTAAACATAAGGACACTATTCCTAAAGTATCCGTAGTCGAGCTTTAGTGTGAAGTGGGATAACATTAAAGCATTAAGACTATTATGTTTGTAGACTGATGATCACATCTCATGAATCATGGATAAAGAGTTATCAAGTCTTAAACATAGGTATGAATATTAGGAGTAATATTTATACCGGATTGACCCGCTATGAGAATACTATATAGAAAGTTATGCAAGGTGTCATAAGTTATTCTCATGGTGATAATAGTGTATTCCACTCTTCGACCTGAAACCACTATGGATCCTAGATATAGAGTCGAGTGCTTTATTGCTGATCCAACGTTATCCGTAACTGGATAACCATAAAGGCAGTTGATGGGTACTCCACAAAGCATGCTGAGGGACATGAGTGACCTAGATGGAATTTGCCCATCCTGCATAACAGGATAAATGTCTATGGGCCCAATATTGAACTGGACAAGGATGACACGGTCTATGCCTTGTGTTCAATATAGACATAAGGGCAAAAGGGTAATTATACATAATTATTATCACAGAAGGAATTGTCAGATCACATGACATTTTCGTGTCTTGGGTAGCAGTGATGTGTTGCTAGATACCGCTCACTGTTTATTATGTTAAATGTGTGATTTAATATAATTGCCAACGTCACGAAAACCTACAGGGTCACACACAAAGGACGGATTGATGAGAGATAGAGTAACTAAGGAATACCGTAAGGTACGGTGCCCTTAAGTGAGTTATAGAGCATCGTAAGGTACGATGTACTTGAGTAGAATACGAAATATGGTAAGGTACCATGAGCTTAAGTGATTTTGGGCATATTATAAGATATGGGCCAAAATACACTTAAGTGGGCTTTTAGCTTGAAGCCCACACAAGTGGTTCTATAAATAGAACCCTTGTGCAGAAGCAAAAATTTGCGGTTGCATTCTTTTCGTTTTCACTCTCTCTCTCTCTCTCTCACTCAAAGCCTTCATTCGTACCAGCTAGCACTGAGATTGAAGGAAGCCGTTCGTGTGGACTGAGTAGAGACGTTGTCATCGTTCAACGTTCGTGATCGCTCCGTGGATCTGCATCAAAGGTTTTGATCGTCACAAGAGATCTGCACCAAAGGTTTCAGTCGTCACAAGAGGTAAATATTCTATCACTGATCATGACCATTCGTAAGGATCTCTAAAGGAGAAAATTTTAATTTCCGCTGCGCTTTGGGTCGCAATTCTCCTTCACTAACACCTTCCCTTTGTATAATGTACCTCCCGAACCTAAGAATCTAAATTAAGGTCTTTCCTGTTCTTTTCCACCTTTCCTTATTGGATAAAAGAAAAGTCGGTGGCGACTCTTGCTAACCGCGACATTGCGATTAAAAAACACATTAAAGTCAGTTCACCGTATGACAATATCCAACAAGCATATAATACTCAACTAACAAACATAATTGAATCTTACTTTTCTTTTCAAAATATATGGGTTTTGAATAAAGGCCTTGCATTTCCTTGAGTTGGGGCCAAAGTTGTCACATCTAATACATATTTATGCCACAACGGGTCTTCTTAATATATAACCACCCTCACCTAATTCCTTAAGTCTTAGATTTTTGGGTGTTCTATATCCCTTTTTATATAAAGGGTGAAGTTCATCGAATTCAACTTCAGACCATATTTCCACCCCATTTATAGGACTGATAGGAAAACTGTAACATAGTGTATACGTATTTCTTAAGTAGCACTCATCAACATGATCCTTAGGTTTTTCTATGCCTATAACTTAGTGCAACACATGCATTTTTACATGGAATTCCAACCAAAACACGGAATTTACAAGTGTATGTCTTTTTGCTAACATTAATAATAAATTTTTGTGTGTTATAAGAATGTCTAACCTACCATTCCCCCTTTATAGACCAACATGGTATCAACTTCTTACTCATAAACACGTATTTATCTAATCTTTTCATAAGAATGGGCATTACATTATGCTATCATCTATCAAGTTTAGTTGCATAAGTGATCATCTTATTCCTAGGTAGCTCATAATTCACTCACACATAGTTAATATATGTTTATCCCTCGTAATTATAATTGTGACATGGAATGACTTAGAAATGTTACCCATAAAACATTATATTTGGGGTCAATGTTAAATGCTTTATAACACCAATTTTTAAAAGGAACGCCATTCAATCACTTCCATACTTTCTACTTTCTTTAGTTCAGTCATGTTTGATAGTCAGTTTCCTCGGAAGCTCCCATCATCAAATATTTTATGAGAGTACCTATTTTAATTTATTTTCTTGAAATTTGCATATAAGTGTATAAGCCATAACCTATGCCCAATTCTATCAAATATCTCTTCAAACACACTCATTTAACTTTATACAACATCATAAGAACACATACACAATTAGACATAAATAGACACAGTAAGCACATAAATGAAATACTTTATCTTGTATTCATAATTTACACACATAGTCAGCACACATGCAACCAACTACATAGTCAAATACACATGCATGCCCACTCTATGCGCATATTTATATTTAATTTGAATGGTCTTAACACAAGCAATCTAACACAGGCAAACACACACAATCATAATTGGTTTTAACAATTTGAACTGAGATACACACATGCATTATGAAATCGTATTAACATAATCAAGTATACATTCAAGTGTTGGTGTAAGTTATAGGGGTCAATAATTTTATTAGAATTTGATACTTTTATCTAATTTTCTATTATTAATAATAAGGCATTTCTTTATTATATTTGTTTTTTCAAAGTAATAAATTTCATATAATAGTTTGTTTGTTTGACAAAACATTAAGTATGATTTAATTGTGAGACACCATTAAACATAATGATAATATTCTTAAAGTATTCGTAGTCAAACTTTATTCTGATGTGAGATAGAAATAAAGCATAGAGACAATTATGTGGATAAACTAATGATCATATCTCATGGATCATGGATAAAGAGTTATCAAGTCTTCACATAAGTATAAATAGTATGAGTAATATTCATATTGGATTGATCCTCCATGAGAATACTATATAAAATATTATGTAAGTGTCATAAATTATTTTATAGTGATAGTAGTGTATATTACCCTTCGACCTGAAACCATTATGAATCCTAGATGTGGAGTCGAGTACTTTATCATTGTTCAAATATTATCTACAACATGATGACCATAAAGATGGTTGATGCATACTCATAAATCATGGTGGGTGAAATGAGTGGCCTAGATAGAATTTTTTCATCCTACATAACATGATAAATGTCTAAGGGTCCAATATTGAACTGGACAATTGTGACATTGGCAATGCCTTGTGCTCGAGGAAAAAATGGTACTTGTACACATAATCAATATCACATAAATGTTTTATCATATGACATGACATTTTCGTCAATTGAATAGCAATGATGTATTGTTTGATATCGCTCGAATATTAAAATCATTCGATCAAATTGAAGCAGTGAATATTTAAGCCTAAAATTTGATAATCGTAAGAGTGAATTTTTTTTCCAACTTACTCCTTGTGGAACACCACAATGGAATGATATATCCGAGAGAAGAAACCGAACTTTTTTGGACACGGTTCCATCCCTGATGATCACATAGATCTTCCAAAATCATTTTTGGGTCATGCTCTATTGACAACGGCTTGCACACTTATTCATGTTCTAGACTCTCTTCTCCATCACTTTCTTCATTACTTTCATTTAAATCAAGGTAATGAGGTTCAGATATTTTGACATTCATATCCTCCACATTGAGCTTAACATATATATGGCTATCAACAAAATAATACATATCAACTTTCACAAAATATTCATTTATCCCATCAAGTTTATTCTAAACCCTAAAATCATTGTTATCATAATCCCAATCAAACACCAAAATAACTACCTCAAAGACAACCTTCCAATTGTCAGAATTTTGTTTATAAATATTGGTTTGAACCCCACCTCTATAAAATATAGTGCCATCTCTAACAAATTCTCCATGTGATGACAAACAACATTGAAAAGACTCATTTTCTATTTCACAAAGACATTTAACACCCGTGTTACATATTAAACGAATACAATACAATTAGCACAAAATATAAAATATTAACTTCGTAATTCACAAATTAAACAAATTCCTTAAAAAAATCAAGTGCACTCATTAGTCTCGCGCGCTTCTCCTCATTTTCTCTTCCTCTTCAATAGAATTTCTAATTTATAACAAATAAAAAGTACGAAATAGAAAAATAAGAAACAATTACAAAATCTATTTTTATTCAATAAATTTTTATTATAACTGCATTATTAAAATGACATGTGAAAAAAATCTAATAAAAAACTAAACCAACAAAACAATGAAGATTGAGTTGAACCACAAGAAGATAATCCAGTCCGTACACTATTATGAGAGGACAAGCCACCTCATTCTTGTTCTTTTGCTCTTTATTTCCTATCCTTACAAAAAAACTCCAATTAAGTTCGTTAAATTTATCATTAGAAAAAAAACATTAATAAATGTCTCCATGATGTGACTCAAAGATAAGGCCAAAATCGATTTTCATTTTGACTAATCAAAGGTAATTGCTTATCACACCAATCACCATCAAGATAAGAAGAACAAGGTCACTCATTATTATCACTGTATAGTACTACAATAAACAGTGGTTTCTGCTAGAAAATAAAAACCTCATAGAGATAACCATTCATTCAACAAACAAACTTTACAATAATACTAATTGTTTCCATTCTGATGAATATGGAAAATCACAATGATTCTTCTGAGTGGCATAATTGGTCTCAATACACTGATCATTCACAGTTTCCTGCGCAAATTCTACCTCAAAATATCTCTGATTCTTCTTCTGCTTCTTTTCAATATAGTGAGTTTCAGTCTTGGTCTTTACCTGTTGAAGGAAGTTTAGAAGATAGAGCAGCAAGTGCTTCCAGGAGTCATAGTCAAGCAGAGAAAAGACGCAGAGATAGAATCAATACTCAGCTTGCTAATCTCAGAAAACTTATTCCTAAGTCTGATAAGGTAAAACAGTTTTTGTTTGTGTTATTTGCCATTTTAAGGTTAGATTTTGCTATGTTTTTCATGCAAGAAAATGGAATTAGCCACTTAGGGAAAAGCTATGTCATATGATGTGTTGCATTCAACTCAGAGATTCACATAATTACATTGTTCTACTGGGATTCGACAAAATCACAATGGGAGTTTGAGTCTGTAAAACTCTAGGACTTAGTTTTTACCAAAACATTGTGGCTCTTATGATTCCGTCAATTTTACCGTCAATCCAAACATGCATTTATAAAAGTCATGAGTAATTAATTTTCGCTTTCCCTCTTGTTTATGAGAGAATTTAGGAAGAAATTTACATTAAATACATAACATCAAGTTTTAAAAAATGTTCTCCAAACGAGCCGATGATCAAGATTTTAAATGACTCTATTATATGTAACAGTGACACTTTAGATTGATGTGTGACACCAACAACATATGTATCAGTATCGTGTTTAGTATCTATGTCAGTGTTTGTTAAATTCTCACATAAGGATCTTGGCAACGCGAACGCGATTTAATACTTTGTGTAACATAAACATTTGTGCACTTTCAGATGGACAAAGCAGCTTTACTAGGGAGTGTAATAGATCATGTCAAAGACCTAAAGAGAAAAGCAATGGATGTTAGCAGAGTCATCACAGTTCCAACTGAAATCGACGAAGTATCCATAGACTACAACCATGTAATTGAAGACGAAACCAGCACTAACAAAGTGGACAAATTCAAGAACAATATAATCATCAAAGCTTCTGTTTGCTGCGACGACCGGCCTGAACTGTTCTCTGAACTAATTCAAGTCCTCAAAGGGCTAAGACTTACGACAGTTAAAGCAGACATAGCAAGTGTTGGTGGCAGAATCAAAAGCATATTGGTTCTTTGTTCTAAGGACAGTGAAGAGAATGTTTGCATTAACACTCTCAAACAGTCCCTTAAATCAGCAGTGACCAAAATTGCTTCATCATCAATGGTATCTAATTGTCCTACTAGAAGTAAGAGGCAAAGGTTCTTTTTGCCTTCACATTTCGTATAGTAAAAATTTATTTTGTCTTCACCTCCTTTGTTTTATTAGGAGGGTCATAGTGGGGGCAATTCTTTGTTTGGTTTTTAAATAATTATTATATACTTATTAGATATATAGTTTGTTCATTAGGGAGATGAAATGTTGATTTGGTACCACCAATTAAGGAAAAGGAAAAGGAAAAGTTAAAGTGGGAAATTGAAAGCAAGCATATGCAAAAAGTTGAGAAATCAGGTGTGTGATAACTTTCTGCTTCCAAATGGAAAAGTAGGCAAGAGACTTGATTTTAGATCTCAACTACTGCACTTGAAATACTTATTTAGACACGAACATGAACGTAGATGCAAATATATAAATTAATATACTAATGAAGTGTATGCAAATCTACAAATTAACAAAAATAAAGATGAAAATATGATTTACGAGGGAGGGGATAACTCTTTAATCGACTATTAATCAAGAGTTTCAACAAGATATTACAAAGGAGATACAAAAAGTTAGCTTAATAGGTTCATAAGAATACCTCTTAACATATATTTATGTGACATAATTTCTTAACCTTGGAGTACATGAATCATCCAATCCCAATGTATTTGAAAGTGTTTATCAACTTAGATTAAAATCAAAGATTTTCTAATATTTATAATTAGAAAATTTAAAAATTATTTTCTGTTTCTAAATTCTTCTCTCTAGAAAACTTATTTTCTTATAAAAAAAATAGACACCAGCATTGCGGCCTTATGAACTATCACATATTTGTCCAATGTAAATATCATCTGTATCATAAAGGCAGAATTAAAATATTGCAAATAAAAAATGTCTTATCTAGCCTCGTGCAACCTGATCCGTTGTACAGTGCCTCAAAAAATCGAGCGCCTCAAAATTTTAAAAGAAAAGGTTTATATATATATATATATATATATATATATATATATATATATATATATATATATATATATATATATATAATATATATATATATATATATATATATAATATATATAGATATATATATATAGAGAGAGAGAGAGAGAGAGAGGAGAGAGAGAGAGAGAGAGAGAGAGAGAGAGAGAGGAGAGAGAGAGAGAGAGAGAGAGAGAGAGAGAGAGAGAGAGAGAGAGAGAGCGAGAGAGAGAGAGAGAGAGAGAGAGAAGAGAGAGAGAGAGAGAGAGAGAGAGAGAGAGAGAGAGAGAGAGATTGTGCTAGAAATTATAATGGATCTGAAGTTGAAGTTGTAGCCCAACAGATAGGTTATTGGATTGGGGCAATGGGTCGCCTATTTGATTATTGATGTTGACACAAATTTATGCATTTTCATTTTATTACTTCACAAAAGTTATTGTTGTCACATATTTATGCATTTTGATTTTATTACTTCACAAAAGCTATTGTTGCCACATATTTATGCATTTTGATTTTATTACTTCGCAAAAGTTATTGTTATCACAAAAGCTACGGTTGATTTTCATAAGGACGCAAATAACATCATCTGCTGGAAGCCTTATGGGGTGAGCCAAAACTGAAATTTGAAATTAGGTGAAACTTTCAAGGCACACTCTTCAATTCTCCATTTTGCCTTCAAGTTGATGGTAATGTAAGTTTAACCATATACCAACTTGATATTCTCTCATAGTTTGAACCACTCTTCAACAAAATTGATCAAATCCAAACAATGTTTAAACCTTGACTTAGGAAAGGACTTGGTGAGCATATTCGTCTTATCATCATCTTAAGTAACCTTCTCAACCATGATCTCCTTCAACATAATTATGTCTCTAATAAAATGAAAATAAACATTTATGTACTTTGTCATTTCATGATACACATGACTATTTTCCAAAACGAGTTGAACCTGGATCATCACAATGCATCTTCACAAATTTTTGATTGATTTCTAACTCCCAGAGCATACCTCTTTGCCAAATTACTTCTTTGACTTCTTCAACTAGGTCAATATACTCCTATCGAGTTATAGATAATGTGACAATAAATTATTAATTTTCCTTCCAACTAATAGTTGTTCCAACAATGTAAGCACAAAACCTGATAACAGTTTTCTAGTGTCTATATTTTCTTCATATTATGCATTAATATATCCCTCTAAAATGTCTTTCACTTAAGTTACACTTTTGTACTTCAAACCATCCTGTAAGGATCCATTCAAGTATATTATTATTCACTTCAAAACTTTTCAATGCACTCGGTTCGAATTTTCTATAAACTGACTTACCATATTAAAGGCATATGCTAAGTATGACCTATTATAGACCATATCATACATGATGCTTCCAATATGATTTCCATAAAGAATACTCGTCATCACATTCTTTTCAATCTTGGTTTAATTAAATTGCATGAGCAAAAGTTTTGTATGATTACCTAAAAGAGTGTTGACGCTCTTAGCATCAAACATTCTAAATCGCTCCACCATATTCTTCTAGTAACTAGATAATAATAATTTAGTTTTTCCTTAGTTTCCCATGCTTTTCATCCCTATAATCGTCTTATGCTTACCAAGATCTTTCATTTCAAACTCCTCATTCAAAGTCTCCTTGAAATTATTGATCTCTTTTATGTTATAGCTTTCCATCCATATATCCTTAATGTTAGACGGTGTGGCTAGTGATCGAGAGGGGGGTGAATAGATCACCTTTTTAAAATTGAACGGATTTAAAATTTTATCAGAGTTTTTTTAAACTTGGCGGAAAATATCGGTCCCGAATCGACTTCCGTCTATTCTGAACCGCCACCAGAAAACCGGACACGCGAGTTTAATGCTGGATTTGGATAAGAATGACAGAAATTATTAACACCAGAATCTTAGCTTAGTTGAATGCACTTATCATTAAAGTCTATTTCCAATGAATAAAACCTGGCTAACAATTTTGTCAAACAGTTGGTGTGTATGTGCTTAATGATGAACAATGGTGGACTTTAGTTTGAAAGTTTTCTTGCCACTATTGTATCGCAAAGGGTACAGCCACAACACACAAACTGATATTGCAAAACTGATGAACACGTAAAGAAAAGTAAGGAAAGAATACGATACACAGAGATTTGGTAAGGAAGTTCCCCACGTCGTCCTCGCGTGTGGGTACGTCTCCCTCTCAATTTCAAATGAAATTGAGAACTTTGATTATCAATTATGCCGAATTCGTTGATACAAGGTTACGATACAAAGACAGAATTCTAAATTCCAAGAACTTCTTCTCGTATGAAACCTCCACTTGATCTGAGCACGATCAAGAATTTCCTGCACGAAATTGCAAACAATTCACCGGTTCCACGACCTGTTTGCGAAATCCCCCGATCTCCAAACGCAACGCTGCGGCTGAATCTGTTCTGCAAACGTGACTTACAAACCCGCAAGAACACTCCATATCTTGAAGGACAAACCAGTAGGTTTTTCCTCGAAACCCCCTTCAATCTTCAACTCAGCTAGATCCTCGATCGTTCCACTGAAAACCTCAGCTAGATCCTTGATCGTACCACTGAACGTTATCTCGTTGATCCTTTAATCCAAAGAACAAGAATGATTATGTGTTGATGTTCTTGAAGAAAAGTGGTTGAGAAGATGAAGAAGATGAAGTCTCTTTCAGGTTTCTAACTGCTCAAAACAATTGCTGCTACACACTCCTTTGATTGGTGTCTCAACTATTTTCCTTCTCAGAATTCGTATCTTCCCCTGCTGTCACAACATTCCTTATATATGCAAAAACAGAAGCTGTTAGAACATAAAACAGACTTATGCATTGATACATGAGGGTATGCATCGATGCATACTGTAAGATAAATGAGTTTTTAATGAATTTAAGTGAGCATGGATCGACGCATAATTCGTATGTATTGATGTATATGACATTTCCACTAACATGGATCGATGCATAATTCGCATGCATTGATACATAGGACATTTCAACTAATCATGGATCGATGCAAGGCTCGTATGGATCGATCCATAGAGCATTTTTCCTGTCCATGTATCGATACATGACTCGTATGCATCGATGCATACTGAACAAAAGAATTTTGTGATTTACAACATACTGTATGGATCGATGCATAGGATTATGTGTTGATGCATACTGACACAAAATGGATTTTATGAGTTCTTTTAAGAGATGTATCAATGTAGGTCTTTATGTACAGTCACGCAACAATAGAATGGAATAAAAACACAATAAAAACACAAATGTATCATGTAAGGTAATGCACAGCCAACATTTAGATGATGATCACACAATTTGCTATCATTCAAAATTTATTCAAAGTAAAGAATTTTCTCACAAACTACCCCTTTTTGATGATGGCAAATTTTTGGCAAGATGTGTGATACTCCCCCTGAGTTTGTGCATATCTGCATTTCTCCCCCTTTGTCAACATCAAAAAGAGGCAACATGTTGTAGCAGGACATGGCAAAAATATTGATAAAAAGCTAGCAATCACAAAGAAGGAAGCTTCAAAGTAAAGAATCACTCACAAAGAATGACAAATAAGGGCAATAACAAATAGAGGTAAACAGAAAGTGAAAAGCATTTAAGAAGTAGAACGAGTTTAAGAATTACAGACGCTAAAGCATATATTGTGCAACAATTAAAAGAAAACTTGAGCAGTATGAGATGAAGTGCAGTGAAATGGAATGAGAGAGAAAAAGATTCATTTAATTCAAGTGTCAGTCAGTATGTGTCGATGCATATGGCCATGGATCGATGCAGAGCATGCAATTTTGTTTTTAAAGGGTCTATGTGTCAATACAAACGACGGATGTATCGATACATCCTGAACCATTTTTGACAGATTTAAAATGCAAAAGACATGGATCGATGCATACATGTTTTGTGTCGATACATACTGATGTTAAACCAGATTTTAATGAATTTTGGTGCAGTATGGATATGCATTATGAAGTATGTCATGACAGTTAATGTTCAAACAATATAAGCAGAGACATTTACATAAACACAAAAAAAGTTTTGTTCTAACATACATAATCACATAGTTCTAAATGAGATATAGAAAGGAGTGATATTACCTCTATTGGTGTAACCTTGTGAGGAATAAGTGTACTCTAAAACAAATCTCATCAAACATGGTGAGGCATAATATAAATAAGAAGAAATATGCTTAGGACATCAATTGAGAGAGATCTAAGATTCCTAATTCGCGACGAATGTTGAAGAATGGTTTCGTTGCCAAAGGTTTAGTGAATATATCAGCAAGCTGATTCTTTGAGTCAACATGCTTAAATACAACGTCTTCTTTTTCAACATGGTCGCGAAGAAAGTGATGTCTAATCTCTATGTGTTTAGTGCGTGAGTGTAAAATAGGGTTTTTAGTAAGGTTTATGGCACTAGTGTTGTCACATTTTATAGGAATACGTTTGAGTTGAATGTTAAAGTCTTGTAGTTGCTGCTTTAGCCATAAAATCTGAGCGCAACAACTACCGGCTGCAACGTATTCTGCCTCTGCAATTGACAAAGCCACAGAAACCTGCTTTTTGCTATGCCAACTTACCAAGGAATTTGAAAACAGGTGACATGTACCACTTGTGCTTTTCCTATCTGATTTGCAGCCAGCAAAATCAGAATCGGAGTACCCTACTAAACTACAATCACTTCCTTTGGAATACCAAAGCCCATATTTAGGTGTTCCGTGAAGATATCTAAATATGCGCTTAACAGCTTTTAGGTGTGATTCCTTAGGATTTGATTGATAGCGTGCACACATACAAACACTAAACATGATGTCAGGTCTAGAAGCAGAAAGATACAAGAGAGATCCAATCATACCTCTGAACTTTTTGACATCTACACACTTACCATGCTCATCCTTATCTAGATTTCCGTTGGTAGGCATAGGTGTGTCAATCGATTTTGAGTCATTCATTCCAAAGCGCTTGAGTAGTTCTTTGCAGTATTTTGTTTGACATACTGTTGTACCCTCATCAAGTTGCTTAATTTGCAGTCCTAGGAAGTAATTCAGCTCCCCCATGAGACTCATCTCAAATTCACCCTGCATAACCTCAGAGAATTCTTCGACCAAGTGTATGTTAGTTGAACCAAAAATTATATCGTCTACATAGACTTGGACTAGAAGTATGTGCTTTCCCTTGTGTTTAATAAAGAGATTATTATCCACCTTACCTCTTGAATATCCATGATCAATTAGAAATTTGCTAAGCCTTTCATACCAAACCCGAGGGGCTTGTTTAAGACCATACAAGGCTCGTTTTAATTTGTAGACATAATCTGGATTTTCAGCATTTTCAAAACCAGGAGGTTGTGAGACATATACCTCTTCATTTATGACACCATTAAGAAAAGCACTCTTTACGTCCATTTGGTAAAGCTTAAAATCATTAGAACACGCATAGGCAAGCAAGAGACGTATAGCTTCAAGGCGAGCAACTGGAGCATAAGTTTCCTCATAGTCTATGCCCTCCTCTTGGTTATACCCTTGTGCTACTAAACGTGCCTTGTTCCTAGTTATCACTCCGTTTTCATCAAGCTTATTTCTAAAAACCCATTTAGTACCTATGATATGATGATCTCGCGGACGAGGGACAAGTTCCCAAACGTCATTTCTTTTAAATTGATTAAGCTCTTCTTGCATGGCCATTAGCCAAAATTCATCAATCAAGGCCTCTTTGGCATTTTTAGGCTCTACTTGTGAAACAAAAGCGAAGTGAGAACAAAAATTACTTATCTTAGAACGAGTCATTACTCCCTTTGAAATGTCTCCCAAGATGTTGTCAATAGGATGGTCTTTTGAGGATTTCCAAGCTGTTGGAAGATCATTCACTTCAGTTGTCTTTTCTTCCTCATTTTCTTCATGACTAGTATCTTCTTCCTTCTCATGGGCAGCTGTTTTGGACTGATCAGTTTCCTCAACAGCTTCCTTGAGTATGTCTTCTGTAGATACACCTGCGTCATCAAAAGAAATACCTTTTCCGACATTTTTCGGATAAGACTCATCAAAAGAAACATGAACAGATTCTTCAACAGTAAGTAAACGCTTATTATACACTCTACATGCTTTACTTGACAGTGAGTAACCAAGAAAGATACCTTCATCTGCTTTTGCATCAAACTTCCCAATATTTTCCTTACCGTTATTCAAAACAAAACACTTACAACCGAATACGTGAAGATGTGACAGGTTTGGCTTTCTTCCTTTTAAAAGTTCATAAGGAGTTTTATTTAAAGTAGGGCGAATTAAGATTCTGTTTAAAACATAACAAGTTGTGCTAACAGCATCAGCCCAAAAGTATTTTGGTAATCCACCCTCATTTAGCATTGTTCTTGCCAACTCCTCTAAAACACGATTTTTACGCTCCACAACGCCATTTTGTTGTGGAGTTCGAGGAGCTGAAAAGTTATGCTCAATACCATACTTGTCACAGTACTTCTCAAAGTGATAGTTTTGAAATTCACCACCATGATCGCTACGAATTGTAACTATTTTGGAATTCATTTTATTTTGGGACAGATTTGCAAAATTCTTAAAAGCAGCAAAAGTTTCATCTTTGCTATGAAGGAATATAGTCCAAGTAAATCTAGAGTAGTCATCAACTATTACAAAGCCATAGTAATTTCCACCTAGGCTCTTTGTCCTAGAAGGTCCAAAGAGATCCATATGGAGAAGCTCAAGGGGTCGTGAAGTTGAAATTATATTTTTAGACTTAAAAGAGACCCTCGTTTGCTTTCCCATTTGGCACGCGTCACATAGGTGGTCTTTTGAAAATTTCATTTTTGGAAGACCGACCACTAGATCCTTAGATACAACCTTGTTAAGCAAATCGAAATTAACATGCGCTAGACGTCTGTGCCAAAGCCAAGAATCATCATTCAAGGTGACTAGACATTTAGTACTTGTTAAAGATACATCAAAAAGGTCAAGCATATAGATATTGTTTACTCTTATTCCCTTAAACACAACGTTCTGTTCAGCATGTTCAATTATGCAGCAAGTTTTTGTGAAAGAAACTTTATAGCCCATGTCACACAATTGACTTATGCTTAACAAATTATGTTTAAGTCCCTCTACTAGGTGGACATTAGAAATAGTAGTGGTGGAAGGATTACCTACACTACCTTTGCCGAGTATAGCTCCTTTGTTATTGTCTCCATAAGTAACATATCCCTTCTTCTTTGCTTTGAAGTCTATGAAAAGCGATATGTCACCGGTCATGTGCCTTGAGCAACCGCTGTCAAGAAACCATCTTCTATCTACGGAAGCAAGACACTCATCCTACAATATCAAAAGAGAGAAGTTGGTACCCAATTTTCATTGGGTCCAAGTGGGTAAGTGCTAACATGGTTGCCTTTTGGCTTCCATTGATAAATACCTTTAGGAACAAGAAATCTCCTAAACTTGCATTTCTCAATGGTATGGCCAGCATGACAACAATAATGACATAAACCATGATGATGTGTTTGTTGTTTCTTGTTCATTAAATCCTTTAGAATAAAAGAGTATTTTGCATATGGTGGATTTAATGACTTCTTAAACAACCTAGAGTCAACGGCATAAGTAACTTTAGGTTGTAAGGCTTTTTCCAATTTGACCTTGAGAGTGTTTACCTCTTTTTGCCAAATGTGACAAGCTTCACAGTACCTAACTTTACTACAGCCGTCAGTATCAATAACTTTTGAATTTTCTGCAATACTAGCTTTTAACCTTTCTAAATATGTTTCAGCTTTATATACTTTACCTTCCAAAAATGAAAAAATCTGTTTATCGGAAGATAGTCTTTTAAAAGCATCTACAGCTTCGTTATGCAGTTTTTCAAAAGCTATTTTCAATTCGGAAAAAGACATAGAAGAGAAATTATTATAATAGGCTTGTTTTACCTTTTTGTCATTGATTTTCTTCTTGTGGTAGGACAGATTTTTTGTGTGAGCCATAAGACACAGATTTGCGGCTTCATCACCATCACTTGAGCTTTGTGTACTTGATGAATCACTATCACTTTCCCATGCAATGTACGCTCTTCTTTGTTTGATGTACCCTTTTGGTGAAGCTTTTCTTTGATCCTTATACTTCATATGGCAGTCCGTTTTATAATGTCCAGATTTACCACAACTAAAACAAGATCCCCTTCCTCTACTCTTCTTGTTCTCTTCCTGTTTCGAATCTGTAGATTGTCTTCGAAACTTCATGAGGTTTTTGTCGGAATGCTTGACTCCATTCTTTCGAATGAATCTATTATATCTCCTTACAAACAGTCCCATTTCCTCATCATCCGAATCTTTGTCACTACTTGAATCATTGTCGCTTTGCTCTTTTCGTGAGGACTTAGAGCTAGAGGCCACAAGAGCTATTGGCTTCTTCTCTCCCTCTTTGTCTCTTTTCTTCTCCTTTTCTTTCTTACTCTTGTTCTCAAACTTTTCAAGACTTTCTAATGCTTGCTGATGTTCTTCCAGCTTTCCAAACAGAGTTGTGATTGTAAGTCTCGTTAGATCGTTGGCTTCCTTAATTGCTGTTACTTTAGGTTGCCACTCCCTGCTAAGACACCTCAGAATTTTATTAGTAGCAATTTCATTGGAAACAGGTTTTCCAAGAGCATTCAACCTATTAGTGAGATGAGTGAATCTCTTTTGCATGTCGGAGATAGATTCTCCTTGTTTCATGCGAAAGAGCTCAAACTCTTGATTGAGTGTGTTAATGCGGGACTGTTTTACTTCAGTAGTACCCTCATGGGCAACTTCTAAAGCATCCCACATTTCTTTAGCTGTCGTGCAATGGGATACCCGATAATACTCATCAACACCAAGTGCTGAAATTAGCATGTTTCGAGCTCTCCAATCACACGACCACTTTTTCTCATCTTTCTCATTCCAATCATCTTCTGGTTTAGGAACTATGGCGCCAGCCGCATTTGTCATAGTAATTTGAAAAGGACCATTTTCGATGGCAGCCCATACTAGCCTATCCACAGAATTTATATGAACTCGCATGCAGTCCTTCCAGTAGCCATAATTTTCACCGTTGAAAATAGGCGCTCTATTATACGCCCCTTTTGGTTCAGAATCCATACTGTTACAGGCAGCCACAGAGCACCAGCGAACCGGCGCTCTGATACCACTTGTTAGATGGTGTGGCTAGTGATCGAGAGGGGGGGTGAATAGATCACCTTTTTAAAATTGAACGGATTTAAAATTTTATCAGAGTTTTTTTAAACTTGGCGGAAAATATCGGTCCCGAATCGACTTCCGTCTATTCTGAACCGCCACCAAAAAACCGGACACGCGAGTTTAATGCTGGATTTGGATAAGAATGACAGAAATTATTAACACCAGAATCTTAGCTTAGTTGAATGCACTTATCATTAAAGTCTATTTCCAATGAATAAAACCTGGCTAACAATTTTGTCAAACAGTTGGTGTGTATGTGCTTAATGATGAACAATGGTGGACTTTAGTTTGAAAGTTTTCTTGCCACTATTGTATCGCAAAGGGTACAGCCACAACACACAAACTGATATTGCAAAACTGATGAAAACGTAAAGAAAAGTAAGGAAAGAATACGATACGCAGAGATTTGGTAAGGAAGTTCCCCACGTCGTCCTCGCGTGTGGGTACGTCTCCCTCTCAATTTCAAATGAAATTGAGAACTTTGATTATCAATTATGTCGAATTCGTTGATACAAGGTTACGATACAAAGACAGAATTCTAAATTCCAAGAACTTCTTCTCGTATGAAACCTCCACTTGATCTGAGCACGATCAAGAATTTCCTGCACGAAATTGCAAACAATTCACCGGTTCCACGACCTGTTTGCGAAATCCCCCGATCTCCAAACGCAACGCTGCGGCTGAATTTGTTCTGCAAACGTGACTTACAAACCCGCAAGAACACTCCAGTTCTTGAAGGACAAACCAGTAGGTTTTTCCTCGAAACCCCCTTCAATCTTCAACTCAGCTAGATCCTCGATCGTTCCACTGAAAACCTCAGCTAGATCCTTGATCGTACCACTGAATGTTATCTCGTTGATCCTTTAATCCAAAGAACAAGAATGATTATGTGTTGATGTTCTTGAAGAAAAGTGGTTGAGAAGATGAAGAAGATGAAGTCTCTTTCAGGTTTCTAACTGCTCAAAACAATTGCTGCTACACACTCCTTTGATTGGTGTCTCAACTGTTTTCCTTCTCAGAATTCGTATTTTCCCCTGCTGTCACAACATTTCTTATATATGCAAAAACAGAAGCTGTTAGAACATAAAACAGACTTATGCATTGATACATGAGGGTATGCATCGATGCATACTGTAAGATAAATGAGTTTTTAATGAATTTAAGTGAGCATGGATCGACGCATAATTCGTATGTATTGATGCATATGACATTTCCACTAACATGGATCGATGCATAATTCGCATGCATTGATACATAGGACATTTCAACTAATCATGGATCGATGCAAGGCTCGTATGGATCGATCCATAGAGCATTTTGCCTGTCCATGTATCGATACATGACTCGTATGCATCGATGCATATTGAACAAAAGAATTTTGTGATTTACAACATACTGTATGGATCGATGCATAGGATTATATGTTGATGCATACTGACACAAAATGGATTTTATGAGTTCTTTTAAGAGATGTATCAATGTAGGTCTTTATGTACAGTCACGCAACAATAGAATGGAATAAAAACACAAATGTATCATGTAAGGTAATGCACAGCCAACATTTGGATGATGATCACACAATTTGCTATCATTCAAAATTTATTCAAAGTAAAGAATTTTCTCACACTTAACATATAAAAGTAGGTAAAGAATGACTTCATCATTCCTAATAAATATGTATACACAACTCTCATGAAATTATTCTTTAGAATAAATTCATCAAACAAAAGATATCATTTCCTAGTACCTTGTTTTAACTCATACAAAGATTTCTTTAAAGGACACATCATAGACTTGTCTTCTACAAAAATTTCAAGGTGTTCCACGTAGATTATGTCTTCAAGATTATAATGATTCATAATAGCAATAACGAACCTCATGTAATAACATGGTCATAACATTCATTTTTTGTTGCAATCAATCAACTCCAACTGAGTAAAATTATTTGCCACAAGTCTTAATTTAAACCCTAGGATTCACTTTCATAATTATTTTCTTCTTCTTGAAAATCCACTTGCAATCAACCACTCTTTGTCTTTCAAATAGTTTCAAAAGTTCTCAAGTGTGATTCTTCTCAAATGAATTCATTTTCTCATTCACCGCCTTCAACTACTTATGACTTTTTTGCTTTCAAATGGATCATTTAAGTTATTATATTATATGTCTTACAACCTGTTATGGGATGGCCAACGACATAATAATACTGGATTAATATTTAGGCCTAATAAAACTACATGCACCCACTCAACTCAAGAACAATTAGACTCTTATATTAAAGAATCGCACTATAGAAGAGCACCACACTCATTTTCACCTTTGATATTCATCCAATAGTGGCATGCGTCTCACGTTGTATCCACTGGTTGTAGTTTCAGTTGTCGTCCCAATATAAGTGTGACTTTGTGTTATCCTAATATAAGTTATGATTCATTCATTGGATTGCAAACTTATCCTCTCTTACTTTGTTGATTTGACTGTTGAAGTGTTAACCTTGTCGATACCTTTCTCTTCGTTCATCTGACACATTTGACATCGTACTGGAAATCTTTCCATCGTGTTCATCATCAATATACTACTCATCTTCTTTTACATATAATAATATTCGAATTGTCTGAGGGAATGATCTTCTTATTCTCACAAATTTGCATCACATTCTCCTAATCTCTTTCATTGGGCCATCATAACCTATTTTTTTAACAATTCAATGCACTGTAACCACTTCGGTTACCAAACTTTGATCAGTTTTTACCTTTCTGAAACTTTTTTCTATAATCATCTACAATGGTAGAATCCAAGGAAACCCGATTTACCACTCTCCATAATGTAGTTCCCTCACTTGACGTCCGATCAACAATCCAAATGCTTCAAGACATTATCATGTTGATTCTTACTCTTACAATAGAAGAACTACCTCTCCCACAAGACTTTCTGATTTTGATAACTTCGCATGTAGCACCATATTAGAGTCTGACTCAAATAATCATAGAGTCTTTTTATCAACCTCTTTAATTCCAATATGAATTTACATTTCATATCTCTCAACAACTTATGAGAGTCTATCACACTATATAATTAGTAACTAAATTTGTTGATTTTAGGAGTTTTTGCTATTAATCCATTTCTATTTTGTAGGTTTTTAATAAAGGTTCTGAAAATTTATGGATAAAGCTAGACTACGTTGAAATAATCATAACTAGACAACTTTCATAGTATTTTAATACGAAAGTTAGATGAAGAGGTAAGGATAGGAAAGGAACACGAAGAACGAAAGAAAATTAGAGAAAATGCATAAGATAGTCAATAATGGCGTTGTCCAATAGCATAATGGCGATATTAAACTATAACTAGCCACTGAGGCTATCCCCCAACATAACAATGCAATCTTATGCAATCCAAACTATCTGCACCAACATAACAATGCAATCCAAACTATATGCACAAGCATAACAATGCAATCCAAACTATTTACAAGAGTTACAAAAATAAAAAAATCATCTAATAGCAACACACCTACAAGACATTGTGACGTTATCAAACCCTAAAGGAAAAAATTTGTCTTGTCATCATCATACTGGTGGAATCCAATAAAACTGTCAAATTCCAAATCAAATAAATCAAGCAATTGCAACACGCTTAAGTAGTATTGATCATGCTTTTTGAGAATTTTTCCTATAGATTAAAATACTTTTTTATCCATTTGGGTTATATTCTTAGGTTGTCTAAGGTGTTTTTTGTACCAATGATAGGGGAAAACAAAGACCGGAATTAGAGGATCATTCTTAATTGTTGTAAGTCTTTATTTATTTTTTTCTATAAAGCCACGAATCCCTTAAATATGTGTGGCTAGTTCTTTTAAATTAGGTTCCATTTAGATGGTTATATCCTAAAATTTTGATTATGTCATTCGTCGTGATTGCTTCTATAATTAATTTATGTTTCATGGTTATATATTTTCATCTGAGTTTAATGTTTTCTCTCATCTACTAAATTGGAAGAATAGATTTAGATGGAAGTTGAGGCCTAACACAAATATTTTCACATATCATTGGTAAAGTTATAATATTTTAATGATTGTTCCTATAGTGACAAGAATAGTTTTGGTCACTAGTCTAGTTTTACGCGATATAAAAAACCTTTATCAATTAAGATTGGAGACTCCTAGTATCTAGGGGGTTACTTCCAATGAAGTGCATATCCTTATGATTGGAGACTCCGAGTATCTAGGAGGTTGTAAAGTCATGTTTTATAAAACATACTTCTTATTTATGTGTCATAAAACCTTCATCAGCTGAAATTGGAGATTTATCATATCTAGGAGGTTGCTTCAGACGAATGGGGTCTCCTTGTGATTGAGGACTCTGAGTATCTTAGAGGTCGCAGGGTTGTAAAGTCGTGTTTTTAAAAAGTTCATAATTGAATTAGAGTAGTTAGAGGTTCACTAATGTGATTTCTCAATTATAATGGTAGATGATTATAAATGGGAACTTATTTGTTTTTATAATTGTATTTGTTAACTATTAATTTACCTTTTTTGTTTGCACACCCCTTGTTAATGTTACGGACTTATTGCACTATATTCAAAAGTAAAATCAATGTTTCCTTGTACTAAGTTAACATAATTGCATTTTAAATACAATAATATCTACGACGCATGGGAATGTACAATTTAATGATTAAATAGTATCATTCGCATAAATTTGATGGTTTGGAGCATGTATAATACTTTACAAAAGTACTTCATTGAGAAACAAAATTATTCTTGGATGTTTCACCTTGAGGTATCTTGTTAACTAAATCGTCCACAGTGGTGAAAGAATTTATCGATAACATAGCTCATTGGCTCAACATGAGTTATGTGTGATGTCTAACTATGATGTTAGAACAAGAGGAATCACATCAATTCATGCTCATAATTCACTATTAGTCAATCACAAACAAATGAAGGCACAATTGGACGCACTAAGAAAATGGAGGATCCCCAGAGAGGGTATCATCAAGTAAAGCAAGGGCAACAAACTCTTATATGTGACTAGTGTGGAGAAGGTCACTAAAATGGCCGATGTGACTCAAGAGGATACATGGAAGAATAAGTCATTTTTATGGAAAATTTTCAACAACAAAAAATAGTCCATTCTCAAACAGTTATACACCTACTGGGAGAAATCATCCAAACTTCAAATGAAGTGACAATCCTATTCAAGGGTCTAATCAAGGGTGGCAGTATCAAAACAGATATCAAAAAATAAAATCTAAAATCATCACCACAACAATACTCAAATCAAAAATAGTAATACCAAAATCAGTAACAACAATACTTGAATCAACAACAATCGTACTAAAATCAGCAGTCATACTCCAATCTACAATTGTAGTATCAAAATCAACAACAACCTTAACAACAATCCCAACAATCATCTCACCAAAGAAAACAACAAAGGTACCAGAGTGATAACCAACAATAACAACTTCAAGAGCATAATCAGCAACTTAATCTGACGAGAAAACCTTCTCAAACAGATGAGACCTTCATTCAATTCATACAGTCATTGTAAGAAAATTATAATAACAAGCGAATAACTCAATAAATCAATAGCAAGAACACTGAAGTGTCTATCAAAATTCTAGATACAGAAATTAGGAAAGTTTCAAAATAGTTGAAAGCTAAATCTACCAACAATTATGAAGAAAATACAGTAGACAAGCCTAATAGGATGGAACCTCTAACCATAAGTAGTAATTTAATCCTTAAGAGTTCATCATTTCAGTTGTTACATATTAATATACTAGTCACAAAGGTTGAGTGTCAATTACCATCAATAACCTCATAATGTATTTATCTTTCTTCCCTCACAGATACCTTACATCTACACAATAAGTTCAGTTTGTTTAATGAATAATGTATGGTTGACTTTCCAAAAAAGATAAACAGATCGTAAGAGAGATAGCCTTACAAGTCTTTCCTTATCCGAAACTCAACTGAATACAACTAGTCAATATATTCCACTTTCCTTCTGTTATTATAGATCTTACACTTAATATCTAACAACGTTGTTGTCTCCCACTTAAAAGAGGAATAGATCATTTTGTAGTTTAACCATAACAATCATTCAAATATCAATGGATAAGAATTTAGATACTTCATAAAATAATGTAAAAACAATACAACCTCAAACTATCATAGATTATTCATGTGATAAATAATTAAGGTTGGCATAATCTTATTTAATGATTCGCGTAAATCACTATCCGAGAATATGTTATCCTTACTTATTTATCTCTAGTAGGATTTGGGTCACCAATACACATACATACATTAAGTTATTTTACGCTAACTGTCTCAACGTGTACGAAATCTTACCCATCTTTTGATGTTGAAGATGAAATAAAAATTTCTTTAGGTGTCGCTTTAGTCTTGAAAAGAACCTAATTTTTGTCGGCTGTCGAATTATATCTATTTTAAAAAATAATATATGATTAAAACAAATTGAATTAATATATAAAACCTTAAATAATAATATTTATTCAAGTCAAATATTAATTAGATTATACTCTCGTTTATATTTGATAGGTTTTAAATTTTATCAAGAGCATATTCATAATAACATTTTGAATAAAAATTAATTAATTAATTAAAATATTAAAACTAAAATTTAGGTATTATAACGGCTTCCCTGTAATAAAACAAAGTATCACTAGAGTCTCGTTAATTTTGGAATTACACCCAGCAACACATAAACAAGATAAAAATAGTTTATTTGGTTGAATGAAAAATATGGTTTGGAGTTAGTTATTTATACTAATTTTTGAAAAATAAAATATTAATTTTCTTATTAGGTTGATGTGAAAAGAAGATGAGTTGTAAAATTAACTATTGGGTTGGTTTCATATAATTCACCCAACAAATCATAGTAAGGAGAGGTGTATGTTTTTAGATCTATGCCTCAAAATATAGTAATTGTGGATTATTTCTATTGGTCCAACAAAAAAAATAGATTGATGAGGTATTTATTAGATTTATGAGGTGTTTATTATTACTCATTAAATTACCTTAATTTTCTAATGATCATATATAATGTCAAGTATACGCATACACATTATACAAGCACGAAACAAGCAAGTGACAAGACACACGCTACTTTATTAAGCAAAGCAAGGAATAATGTAATAATAAATTATTATTAGCTTTATTAAATATGATCTTTGTTATTTACACAAAACTAAATTAAATTAAGATATTATTATTTTCTTATAAATAGTTATTCCTATTTAGGCCATTTTAAAATTATAATGAAAATTTTGTCAACACAAAAAAAATGTTTAATATGATGAAAACTATCAAGAAATAAAATAATGAAATATCAAAATTTTAAGTTAATTTAAATCTATAAAATTACGATAATATCAAAATTTTAAGTTAATTTAAATCTATAAAATTACGATAATCAAGATGTTACACTTATAGGTGATTTGGGTTGAAGAAAAACATGGCAACTTTCTTTGAAAGGAAAAGAGAATTTCTTGCCATAAAGGGAAATGATTTTCGATTTTGATCAAAGAAAGATGGGAAATTTTGACCTATTATCCACAGACAATGATTCAAACAATATGTAATATGTAAGTTGCATGTCTCACTCTAGATTTTATTTTTCTCTCTTAGTTTTATTTTACTTAATTTACATTTCTTTTTGTATCATTTTTAGTATTTGTATGTGTTTTTCTTTTATTTTGTATCGGTATTGATAAGTAGTACTCATAATACCAAATTTATAAGTAGTACTCATAATACCAAATTTATAAGGAATTACATTCCCCTGTAAATGAAAGTATTTGAATTAAGAGAGTTTATTGTGTTCTTAAAACTTTTTCTTTATTTTTATAATACTAATGATAAACACAAGTTTATTGTGAAATAAGTTTGGTATCTGGTACGAATGTTAAGATCTATGGAAATTCATAAAGACTAAGAGAATGATAACAATTAAAGATGAGGATGTAGCTAAAAAATATTTCAATTTTTCAAATGCCAGAACAAGTCAGGTTTGAGAAAAATGATCATTTCCCACTAAATATATTTGTTGCTACCCTCTTTGAGTCTAAAACTCTTTCTTTACTTTTAACCTGAATAAAAATGTTATGAATTATATAATGGCTTATAATAGTTGTATCTCTTTGAAGTTAAATAGTTATAAGAAATAAAATATTAAGTGAAGTGTATCTCCGAGTTTAGGGTTGCTCTGAAATAACAACCTTTTAAGTTTTGGGTGGTGTTCCTAAGAGCATACACAATAAAAAGAGACAGTGAAAAAGAAAAAAATGATGAAAATAGGTACCTAAAGAAAAAGAAAATAAAATGCAAAAATTAATGGGTATCAAAATAATAAAAAGTCTCAAATAGGTCATGAACAATTCAGTAAATAATTTGAACGCGTGTGTGTGTGAAAATAATTTGATAGACTGTTTAGAAATTTTTCAAACTCATGACATGTATTTGTGAAAAGCAACATTATGTACGTCGAACTTTTTGAGAAGTTAAGCTTGAAAAGAGAGAAATCATCATTTTATATGGACATTAATTTACAAGCATTAAATGACTCAGTAATCTACCTTGGGGTTTTATACAGCTCATGGTAACTTTCTACAAAGGAAATGACACCAAGATGATGAACATTCAACTTACAAAGGTTCCTTGTAAAAGTGTTTAAAACTGCATCTTGGAAGATCTTTCGCAACAACCCTTGATGGTGTTGCTTTCACCGTCTACTTAAAGATGGAGTACTAGAACATTTGTGGTGAACTAATAAATATTTGGGCAGACTTGGGAGAATCTTGTCACGTTCACAAACTCTGCAGCATAACTTGGATGTTATTTCCACCCACCAGAGGGATAATGTAGAAAAGGCCAACTCTTCCAAACAGCACCCCTTATACGTCAATGTCGCGGACATGTATTAAAAACCTAGATAAGGGAGTTGTTAGAGTGAATCATGTGCACACTATTTAAAACTTAGCTTGTCGTTTGACGAAATGATTAGCTTTTCATAAGACCAGTGAATCACACATTATGGTAACTCGTCCTAAAAGACTCGAGATCACAAGAATCGGGTTCAATGGGTGATAACAAGTTGTGAAGTGATATGAGAATGGACATGTTAGTGAGCATGATTTTTGAATAGATTAGAGGCTGAGGTAATATAAACTTTTAATGAGATATAAATTTTATTTGGAATAAAATAACTAGAGTACTCTTGACAAACTCACATTTGTGAATGTGGAAGTGGGGTCGCTTCCTCTGAAATCTCATACATAGACTTCTAAAATGTTCATTAAATTAGTATAGACATGCTTGGCCATATAACTTGTGATTTTTTAGAATAAACCTAAAGAAAAGTTGTATGATCACTTATGATTTTTAAGAATAAACCTAAAAAAATTGTATTGGGGATGATATTAGAGATAGAGTCCAAGACTACTACAATCACCTTTATTAAAGATAAATATTAAGTCTGACGACATCTTTGCTAATGTACTACGTTATAAAAGTTAGTTGAGATCGAGTTGTAGATTATGACCATTTATTCTCTTCTTTCTTTCTTTTTTAGCATTATAAAGTTTATTTTTAAAAAAATTAAATTTCAAATTAACATATCATATGTCTCTTACTTTGACGAATGTTATTCTTATTACAAATTTCTACACCCAATACTTAAACCAAACAATGTTTACCGTATTTATTCGATAAACAATATATTTTTTATGAATAAAAAAATTATTATTTTTTATTTTTTATTTTTAAAATTACTTTTATAACATAAATATAAAGTTTATCAATAATCAATTTTATTATTGTACTAACCACAAAAATATAGGTTATTAATTACATATTTTACTTATAATTCACTAACCATATTTACTACTTCATTAACCAATAAGTTAGATAACATTAACCAAGTTCTGACATTAAAATATGAAATACAATAATCGGTCTTTACACTTTATTAAACAATCTTATTTACTTTATTTCATATATTTCATAATTTAATATTAGAACTTGGTTAATAGAATGTAAAGATTGATTATTATATTTCATATTTTAATGTCAGAATTTGGTTAACGTTAGGTATTTTATTAATTAATGAAGTTGTAAACTTGGTTAATAAATTATAAGTAAAATTTATAGTTAATAACCTATATTTTTGTGGTTAATGTGATAATAAAATTTATTAATCACAAACTTTATATTTGTGTTATAAAAATAATTTAAAAAATAAAAATATTGTTCACTTTGATTTAATCAAAGTCTCTAAGAATCGTCAATTATTCATGAAATCTCTCACTCATTACCAATCCTCATTTCCATAATTTTTTCCACATTGAATGTCCACTTTGTCAACGGCTAAAAGATATGGATTAGTTGCTCATTCAAAATCTTCATAACAAATAGACCTTTTAACATTTCTCCATTCACACCAGGGGATTATTTAATGCACTTTATATGTTACTTACGCACCACACAAAAATACTAAAATGTCTCTCATATTTTGGAGATGCATCTCCAGATGCACCATGCATCAAAGCTATGGCGCACTAAATGAGTGTCACCATAGATGAATACTATAAAAAATTCGGAGATACATCTCCAGAATTTTCAACGAATATGTTGAAAGTTGATTGGTCCAGTGGACATTCCGGAGATGCATCTTCGGAAGTTTGGGGCGAGACTTTGAAATTTGTTGTCACTTTTGCATGTCATATATTTTCGGAGATACATCTTCGGAATAATTTGATAAAACACAGAGTTGCATGATCACACAGTCATACTGATTTTTCACTCAAAACCCTCACCAAAAGTTTTGCATTCTCAATCCACATTTTCACTCCAAATCTTCAATTTTGTGTTTCATCACATCAAAGGGAGCAAAATAAGTTGGAATTCCAAGTAAAGATCATTTACTTCAAGTCTCATTACTCACATTAATCTTGTTTTCTGTCTGAAAACTAGCATTTTTTCCAGAGATACATTTCCGGAACGAGTATGAACTTACTCAAAAATACATTCCTGGTATCTCGTTTGTTTTCATTTTTTTAGCTTTATTTACAACATCATCGCTTATTTACGATTATGTGGTAATTATTTTCATTAAATATCGTGCATCGCAATTTTTTTCCCAAACAAGTTGTGTCTCCCACTGTAAAAGGTGTTGTTGTGCAAGCGGTAGATGTTGGCAACCAATTTAAAAATGAGCTAGAATTTGAATCATGTGATCACATGCTTCAATGGATTCGTACGGAGGCCTCCAAACTAGGATTTGGTATGGTTATTGGAAGTTACGATAATGGTTCGGATAGAAGATATACTTTGTGATAATGACGTACAAAAGAAGCGAGAAATATAGACTTCTTATCTGGAATTTTAAACGAGACGTCACCGGTTCAAAAAAAATGTGAGTGTCTCTTTCTGTGTTTATATGTTGGCAAACAATAACTAGAGATTTAATGTCATATGTCGTTTGCATAACCATGATTTGTGTGAAAAGTTAGTTGATCATCCAATTGTATTTCGCCTCATGCCGGAAGAGAAGGAATATGTTACTGACATGATATTGAATTTGGTTCAACCGAAAAATATACTTGCAAATTTGAAACCTAAAAGACTGAAAAATATCTCAAATGTCAAGCAAATGGATAATATATGGTACCAAACTAATAAGGTACTTAGGTGAAATAGAACTGAAATGTAACAACTCTTGAAACTGTTAGATGATAATAATTATGTGTCTATGTACCGAACATGCAAAGATGGAGTTACCGTTAGAGATATATTTTGGACTCGTCCTGATTCCATCAGGTTGTTCAACATGTTTCTTATTGTGCCCATACTTGACTTAATGTACAAGAGCAATGGTTGGTATCACCTATACTGAGAAGACTTATTCTGTCGGGTTTGGATTTCTAGAGAGCGAAAAAGAGGAGAATTTGACTTGGGTCTTAGAGGTGTGTCGGGCAATGTTGAAGAACCAAGAAGATATGTCTAAAGTGACTATTGTCGACCGCGATACCACCTTGATGTATTTGGTTGCAAAGGTATTTCCTACTTATGCATTACTTTGTAGGTATCACATAACAAAGAATGTCACAAGTCAGATTAAACCTGCGGTAGGGACGAAACAGATAGAGTTCGAAGATGGAAAAATGGTTAAAGCGGGTGTGGTTGTGGAAAAAATACTTGATGCATGGAACCGTATAGTAAATTCTTTCACAAAAGAATTATATGTCGATTTTGTTATGCATTTCAGGTAAGTGTGCAAAAAATATTCTGATTTGTTGAAATATATTAAAAGCACAATTCTTGATCAGGTGAAGGAGAAAATTGTTTGTGCTTGGACTGATCTGGTTAGACACCTTAAAAATACATCAACTAACTGAGTTGAGTTTGTCCATGCTACATTGAAGAATTGGTTGTGAAATAGTATGGACGATTTATGTAGAGATTGGGACTCCATGAACCAAATGATTCAGAACCAGCATAATGAGATACATACATCATTTTGTCGAAGCATCACAATTTTGGAACGCAGATTTAAAGACAACAATCTTTATTCTCAATTGGTCGGCAACATATCTCGAGCGGGTTTGAATTATAATTTTCACGAGGCTAAACGAGCTGAAAATGTAGGCTTCGGTAGCGTAAGGCGTGGATGCACAATTGTGAAAATATATGGTATATCATGTGCTTGTGTTATTGCAAAAAAGAAAAGGTGAAACTTGGTACCCCGGTAAGATGGAAGAAGTTTGCACTCATTGAAAGAGGCTTAGGTTTGATGATGATAGTGTCATGAAAGATGGTAAATCGAATATCTCTATCTTGACCAAATGGGAAGTGATACAAGAGATATTTGTAAAAACGATGACAACATGAAATTTCACATCAAAGAACAATAGAGGAAGATAGTTTATCTGAAAACCACCGACTTGAAATCACCCTTTCAATCGGTAAAATAAAAGGTACTCTGAAGAAGCTCAAGCCTACATCAAGTGCCATCAACGGTGTGATCTCCTTCCTATTTTAAACATGTTGACAAAGTTTTTCCATACCCACCAACTCTAAAATCTCAAAAAAGTGTTTTCAAAGGAGCTCGCATTAGCAAACCACCTCCTACGCCGCCTCCACCAAAGATTCTATTCATTGACGAGATGCAAATTTTTATGCACAAATACATCGAGTGGATCGTCAATGTTGAGAGGGACGATAACTGCGATTATCGAGTTGTTTCAATTTTACTCGGTAAATGAGAAGATAATCATACACTTGTCCTCCGTCAACTTATCCAAGAGTTAAGGACGCATAAAGAATCATACACATGGCTATACGGAAAGAAAGAAAATTTCAATGAAGTTTATGAACCTCTTGTTCCTTGTCATAGTGGACCGACACCAGAGGAAAAATTGATGTGCTTCTTTGAAATTGGTCACCTCATAGCATGTGTGTATGATAAAGTGTGTCTTGATCTTACAAAATACGGTTTTTCGAAAACCTTTTTTCCACTGTGTACCGTCACACCTCAAAATCCAAATGATTGTATTATGTGTATTAGATGGCTTTTAAAATCACATAATTTTGTTCAAGTTTACTCGAAACAGAGATGTCCTATACCACTTATATCACCAGAGTGTACGACTCATTCAACAACAAAAGTCGAGACTTTATCGGACCATTTTATGGAAAGGATACAAGAGGTCAAGAAATTGAGCAACATTAAATGAGAATAAAATGCACAAAAGTCAAATGGGGTATCACTCATAGATTTAGCCAATAACGAATGTCTCAATATTAACAAAATGTAATATATTCACTTCTTAATATTTTAATATATTTTTTATCTTTCCCATAACATTTGTTCATTTGTCAAAATAATGAGAGGTTCCTCCGAAACAAGATAATAGGGTGCATAATCGAAGATATATCTTCGAAATCAAAATGTCAAGTTTTGAATTGTCCACATTTGTCTATGGTTTCTATAAATTAAAGTATTCTTGTTTTTTATCTCACACAAATTGAAAATGTCACTTAAACATCATTGGGTATGTTGCAAATATCTCCCCCAGTGGAAAAACCGTATTTTTGCCCATTTTTGCCCATGTTTTTGTGTATTTGTTCACAATTCATTGTGTATTGAACATCTCACACAAATTGTTTTTTACCTTGTTTTTTATCTCACACAAATTGAAAATGTCACAAAAAAACATCATTGAACAAAAATTTAAGCTAAACAAATACACATCTCTTGCAGATATTCAATACAGAATCCATAATCTCCTACCTTATAGAAATAATCAAAGAATTGTGAAACTCGAATATCATTCACCATTAATTGACAACAAAGAAAAGATTGAATTCAACAACTTTGAACTCAAGACAGATGCAAATATAAGTATTATGTGAAATACATATTTCAGTTTCGAAACAAAAATTCAACTAAAATTGAAAGCAACCATTTCAAGATCGATCAAAGATATTATGAATATGTTAAGACATCAATCTATATATTATAGTGTAATGTTACATTTTATATTGAAATCATTTATGTATCACTTCTTTTATTTTTTTTACAGAAATGCATCTAAAAAAATTGTACCAATTGATGATCTCAGGTTTTTTTTTTAAAATCCTGATCAATTTCAAAACTTTTCAGAATTCAAAAATGTGAAGACATAAGCCATGACCTGAACTGAAATTTTAAAAAAACTATGAACTAAACTATGAAACAAATTACGCACCAAATTTACCACGATATCAAAAAAATTATGAACAAAATAAGCTTTACTGCAATGTGAACCAAATAAGCTTTACTGCAATGTGAACTAATAAATAGTGTGGTTTAAAAGATACGGTTCTCACGTAAACCATCAAAATACTAAAATATCACCACTAGTTCAAGGAAGAATGGACTCCTAATGTCATCCAAATTGAAAAACGGTGATTAAATCTGTCAAAACTAACCTAAACAGATCGGTCCTAAGTAATGGGTCTTAAGCTTTCCGCGACAAAATCAGAAAAGCTATAAACTCAAATTACTATCAGAATCTGAGTCCATAAACACTTCAGGCTATTCCACGCCTTAAATACTCTTCTTTTTTAATTATTACCAATATAAAATTAAAATAACAATTCATTAATATCTATTATAAATACATTAAAAATTATACTCCATTAAAAAATACATTCTTAAATACAACATCTTAACCCACATCAACAACCAGACCAAAAATCAGTTGCCTACGACGTTAGATTGAAACAAACTTGCTATATTGTGATTTCAATACTCTAAGGAGTAGAAATACTACAGACCTGATCATTTCAATCTTTATGACAGCAGATAATCCGTTCAGACAGAAGATAATTGAACTTTTCAGTTAACTCAACAATATTAAATCCAGACATCGACCAAGCCTAAATTCTGAGCCAAAAAACTAAATAGAAGAACAAAAAGGTTTCTTCAGTCAGCAAAATACCAACACAATCATATAAACGAGATTTAAAAAGCATTGAGCCATAGTAGAACGAAATAAAACTAAGTATTACTACAGATGAACACAGGTTTATTGTAACAGTAGATCATAATAAACCAAGTATCATTGCTGATGGCCACAAATGATTCCTCAACTTATCACTTCAATAGTTAGAACAGAACAAGAGACGCGAATCATTCACACGAGAAAAAACATTAATATCAAACCAAATTGAGAAAACTAAATCGAAAACCGCATACAAATAATAATTTCAAAGAATATGGTTATAATTACAGGCTTCTAGTAATGGTTTGTGAGCAACAATTCATAAACGTAATTGTAAAATGTAATTAAAAACCTGGAATTAGGGTTTCTTCTTCAAAAGAAGAGAAAATTTCACAATGGAAAGATATAGAGGAGAATATGGTCAAAAAGAATTATCTAAAATTGCAGAAAGAACAACAAAAATCAAAATCAACCACAATAGAACGAAATTCAAATGTTATAGCTACTCAATTCCAAAAAGAACAATATCTTTGAGCTAATACAAAACCAAAATATCATAACAGCAAAAAGAGAGAGAAACAGATACCACTCTCTTGCTGAGGAGTCTGATTAAATAACAAAAAACAACACGAAAGGGAAAAACAAAACTAAGAGCAGACGACGATGGCTGAGAACACACACTACTTGGATCTCTGTCTCATCTTTCGGCGCTTCCTCTTCAACCTCCTCATACGCTTCTTCTTCCACTGCACAAATCAGAAATTTCAATTAAACCAAAACCATTATAACAAAAGAGGAACGAGAAAACAAAACGAGATTGTAAAGGATCTAACCTTGGCCCTCATTGCGGTTGAAAACGGAAGAGAACTTGTTGAGATAAAACCCTAATCGAACGAAAAAGAGACTGCGCAGAAGTAACTGCGATTAGGAAGAGAAGGAGGTTGAGTTTGGGGATTTTATAGCGAATCGTAAACCCTAGAAAATAGAATGGTTCGGGCTTTAACATTTAGCCCGTGGATTTTCAACTATTGAACGAAAAAGATGATTGCTATTGACACCTACTACAGGGTTTTTTTTTTGTCAAAATAACTTTGTCCCAAAATAAACTCAATATTATAGTAAGGCTGCGTTTGTTAATTGCTACAGTTTTTTTTTTGAAAAAAATCTATTTTTTTAATTAAAATATCATTTCTAACTATTTTAATTTTTTCTAAATGATTTAGGTTTAAAAAACTGATTTTTTTTGTTAAATATGAAAAATTGACCCAACAAGCTTTAGGGTCCATTCTTTTAGATAAAAAAAAATAGAAATTTTTGAAAAAATAATATAAGCCAGTTTGCATTTGTTTAATATTATAAAAAACATTTTTTCTTCTTTCAAAACATAAATGTAAAATTGAATTTTTTTATTATAAATTACTAAATAATAATAACGCTATTAAATGATTATAAATTAATAATTATACATAATTTTTCAACACTTTTTTGTTGCTTTATGATTAAAATAATAATAAAGCTATTAAATTTATATATATATATATAATCATGATCAAATGATAACAAGGTGTCAAATTTAATAAAATGACACATTCGATATGTCAACAAGATCATAAAAATTTAACATCAATCGAAAATCATTTGATATGTCAACGAGATCATAAATATTAACGTATTACAAAAATTTAACAAAATCGTTAACTTTGATCATTCTGTTTAACATATCAAATTATTTTTGTTTGATGTTAAATTTTATAGAGATGATCTATATGATAATACATTTTAATGCAACGATAGATTTTGTTATGTGGATATGTGGTAAAGAGTTATCGAATGTGTCATATTATCAAATTTGATATTTTGGTGTCATTTGATCCTGAATTGGTGGATATATATATATATATATATATATATATATATATATATATATATATATATATATATATATATATATATATATATATATGTGTGTGTGTGTGTTTATCAATACGATAAACTCATTGTTAAATTTCATTATTTTGTGCTAGATTAATTTTAATATAATCAAATCTTTTACCAACCGTATATATGTGGATCTATTGCACTTGATGTAATCACTTTTATAAGTTGAATCTACTTGGTGTTATTTGATTTCGACTCTACTTAATTTGTGGATTTAAAATCTTACTAGATTCTTATTGTATTGGTACATGGATAGGTGTTATTTGCCTTAATAACCTGTATGTATGGCATATGTCATTTTCTTAGGCTCAAAACAAAGTTATAATTATATCGTGGACACTCTTTTTGGACTCTTTTTGCTAATACCCCATATATACATGTTACAGTAAGGGCTAACATCAACATAAACCATAATCACCACTTATGAATCAACATACACATCAATATTATAATAATCACAACTAAAAACATTAAGACAAAAACTAGCATCTTCAACATCTTTACCATGTTCTCCATCATCTCTTTGTGTAGTAGTCATCTCCATGGATCTTCGTCTTTTTTTTCAACACGTTGATTTCTACGTCTTTTTCATCGCATTTTAAACATCTCCTTTGAGTGTTGATTCTTGTTTTCCCTTCACCATTGAACTTTTCTTCAACCCACTCAAAAAAAAATTCAGCCATAGCTTGAACATTCGCTCTATTAACATCTAATAGTTAGCATTATCAAATAAGAAATAGCAGACAATAGCAATTAATTTACCACAAAGTTTATGCAACCCCAAAAAAGCTTCCCAAAATTGCGTCTTTTCTTCCCCACTGTTTGTTTTGCGGCATTTGCTCCACAACCACACATTGGTTCGATTTCACTATGACTTGCACTCGAAATCAAGGAATTACAGTTAAAGCTATATGAATTTGACAAATTTGATAAATATATATATATATATATATATATATATATATATATATATATATATATATATATATATATATATATCGTGTGTGTGTGTGTGTGTTTTTATCAATACGATCAACACTTGAACCAAAATCTCCTTGTTAAAATTCATTACTTTGTGCTAGATTAATATTAATATAATCAAATCTTTTACCGACTGTGTATATGTGAAGCTGTTGCATTTGATGTAATCACTTCTATAGATTGAATCTACTTGGTGTTATTTGATTTCAACTCTACTAAATTGGTGGATTTAAAACCTTATTAGATTCTTAAGTTTATTGGTACATCGATAGGTAGGTGTTCTTTGCCTTATTATCTGATTTGTATGGCATATGTCATTTTCTTAAGCTCAAAACAAAGTCATAATTATATTGTGGACACTCTTGTTGGACTCTTTTTGCTAATATCCCACATATGTATATGTTGCATGTTTGTGATTGTTTAGGTGCTTACCATATTAACTAGTTTCAAAATGTTTGAAGTTGTTGTGTTCATTAGTTTATTGTTTGGTTCATTACGATATTTTTTGGTAGCATCTCAGATGTTGTTTTCGTATGTGATGGATGTTTTGATATTTATTTTTATGTTATATTTTTGCTATTGTATTTGATGACTAGTATGGCATCTAAAAAAGATGTGAAAAAAGTTTAGAGAATGATGAGAAAGTTGTTGCAAAATGGGGGACGACAATAAAATAGGAATTTTGTTGAAATTTTGCATTGAAGAAATAAAAGCATGTAATAGGCCAACTATCCACTTCAGTAAAGAAGGGTGGAAGAATATTACTAAAAAAATTTAAAAGAAAGTTGGATATATTTGTGATCACACTCAACTTAAAAATAGATGGGATACATTGAAAAGAGAGTTTTCATCATTTGTGAAGTTAATGGATAAGCAAATCGGAGTAGGATAAGATCATGAAAAGAAAACTATTATGTTTGACGATGAATGGTGGGTAGAAAAGAGTAAGGTAGGGTTATATCATTATATACTATATTAGTATTTTATTAATTCCATTAATTTTTCTATGATATTTGTTTTGAATGTTTATTTATTTTTTAGGAGGATCCATATATTTTGAAATGGAAAAATGGAGGACCTAAGTTTATTGACTTGCTAGATAAATGTTTCAAATACGCCATAGCTACTAGATCCGCCCTTTACAAACCATATGAAGTTTAACTACCATGTGAAGGATCAAAATCTTTTTTGAAGACGGTTGTGAGAATAACATAATTATTGAGGATGGCGAAGATGTAGATAGTTTTGGTGTTGGAAATGAAGTATAACCTAACCCAACACCAAGTTCTTCCAAAAAGAGAAAGACTTTATAGAAAGGAGAGAAAATTGGAGCAACGGATAAACTTCAATGATATCTTGAATGTATACTCGATGAGTTTGGTCCAACCTAACAATGACTCCCAAAAGACAACATTAGTTATGTAAAATGTTTGGAAATGTTAGAAGAAATCCCATCCTTGACAAAAGGATCACATTTACACTTTAAGGCGGTTAGAATCCTTACCAATAGAGAAAATAGGACATCATTTTCTTACTTCATGAATACCTTCACTGCTGAAATGACTCTTTATTGGATAAACATTTATCCCGGAAAAAATCGTTGATACGATTGTATGCTTCTTAGGAAAAAAACATGAGTAGTTAGAACTATTGTGTTTTAGCTTGATGTGGTATGATATTTGTCACAATTACGTTGTGATTTTGATACCAAATGAAAATGTCATTATTGGTTTGTTAGAATATATGATTTTGGATTCTTAAATGTCATCTTGCATATTTTAGACTTGCTCCATGATTCAGATCAAGAAAATGAAACTTTTTAATTATTATCATTCTAGTTTGAGAATTGTGGTTCAAAGAACTTTTGGTGTGGTAAAAGCAAGATGTAAAGTATTACAAGAAATGTCTAATTTCAAGCTTCAAACTCAAATGACTATTATTTGGGTTTGCTTTTCACTTTATAACTTTTTAAGAAGAACAGACTCAAGTGACTTGGATATTCTTAAAAGTTTAGAGAACATCAGTGGTTTACAAGACAATGAGCAAGATTTTCACAAAGAAGATTGAAATTATGTACCTAGTCATGGTGAATTGCAAGCTCCAACTCAGACTGATGTTGGATATATTGAAGAAATAAGAAACACCATCAGAGACCAATTTCCAAGAAACATAACGACAATAGTTTTATTTTTATGTTTAATGACTTAAAAAATTGAAACTTTAAAAAATGTAGTTTATATATATATATATATATATATATATATATATATATATATATATATATATATATATATATATATATATATATATATATATATATATATATATATAAGCGTTAATATTTTTTTAATAGTAAAGAAGCAGGAATATTTTTAAAAATTATGTACAATTATTAATTTATAATTATGTATAATCATTTATTCATAATTATGAACACTAATTTTTATGTCTTTTTTAGTAATTTGTAATTAAAAAAATCATTTTTACATTTATGTTTCCAAACAAGAAAAAAATCATTTTTACATTTATGTTTCCAAACAAGAACAAAATTATTTAATAAAAATGATTTTTATGATAGGAAACAAACACAAACTAGCTTCTATTTTTTTCAAAAATCTCTATAAAAAATCTCTAGATTTTTTAATAAAAAATAGTTTTTTTTAATCTAAAACAAATAAGCCTTAAGTATTTTACTTTAAATGATGCTATAATGTGTTTTGATAATTTTGAAAGATTATACTTTGACCCTTTAGCACATTGACAAATTAACTTTTAAACTATGGGTAACAAGTTACCCAAGTGTGTATGGTTTATCACCGATAATAATTGATTTTCATTAAAGTATTTTTTTTTAAATTAGTTTTGGTAATACGTGAGTTTTGAATGGAGGTATAGTATAAGCAAAAGAAGCTTAATGCAAATATATTACGATTCCTCCGCCAAGACATCATGAACGTGGCAACCAAGTGTCAAAAAATATTATAGACATGATGGAAGCCTCGATCAAACGATACGAGAGAAAGGTGAAATTGATTGAGAAAAATTAGATGTGCCAAAATAATTCATCTAAAGAGGATAACAACTATGATGGTGTCGTCGGCTCAAAGTCAAGAAGTGAAGCATTTGCCATAAGCCCTCTAGGAGAAAGAGAACAAAGGAGGATTTAATTTAGTTCGCTTTCACATATGAGATTAACAAGGATATGATATCGATATGGTTCCAACTTCCAACTATGGATGTGCGTGATGGAAAAGCTGACCCACAATAGTACTTAATGTAACACCCTTCTAAGATACCCCAATAATTAATTAAATCAACAAAATATAAATCAGAGTAAGTATGCAATTAAGGGTGTCACACTTGACACTTCACACCATGTTCCAAAATATCTGGTCATACTCATTTATTTATCAAAATAAAACATTGCACAATACGCAGCGGATAGAGATCTATCAATCATGCAAACCATGTAACACATTACATGTAAGATCATTCAACAACCAATAATGAAAATAAGGTAAAACATCCCATCCCGATGTTACATCTACCAGAGCATGACCCACTAAGGAACTACACTAGACTTCAAGTACTAGCTTCTACTCAATCACTGCTCGTTACCTGAAAAATAGTTGTAAGGGTAAGTTCCTCAATCGATATAATAAGCATTATAAAATATCATGTAATGTTAAGTAAATTAACACATTTCATCACCCTAATCATAACACATATTCAGCAACGGCAATATCAACTCATAATCATCATCATCATACTCAACTCAACACAACCACAAAACACACGTATAATATTGGAATACATCCATTCATATTATACGCCATACATACATTATGCAATGAGACTCCATGCATGCGGTACCGACTATTCGTGAACATATAGTTCAACCTCACCGATCAAATCCAGATACGGCTACCAAGCTCACTAGTCCCACTCATTTGAGACCTAGTGACTCACTCACTAATTCTTCACCATGGGAATTAGCTACCACCCCAAGGGCTATGCTATGCACGCTAATCACCTAGCATGCAAACATCAACAACAATCCAAAATAATTCACTCACTAATTCCTCACCATGGGAATTAGCTACCACCATAAAGGCCACAATATGCAAGCTAAATCACTTAGCCATGCAACATCAACAACAATCCAAAATAGACATATGCTCACACTCTAAGCCATAAAACAGTCCATTCCATATAATACATACATTCACAGCATTATGCATACAATCATACATCATCAGCATATTATCACAAAATCATATCATGTCATGCCAATTAATAATCACAGTATTAGCACACTCTACTAATACCTATACTGCTCAAAACAATGGGAAATGATCCCTACTATATCATACATCAGCCAAATTACATTACTCAGCTGAACAACCAAAAACTGCATAACAACAGCCCAGAAAAATCACAAATCTGCCCATACGCGTATTGCATAGTCCCATACGCGTATGGCCCATCTCCTGACCAAATCCCATACGCGTAACACCATCTCATACGCGTATGCTACGCGTACCACTTCCCCATACGCGTACCAACAGAGACCAAACCACGTTCAAAACATCATCTTCCTCATCCATACGCGTATTGCCTAGTGCCATACGCGTACCAGACCATCTCATACGCGTATTGCCTAGTGCCATACGCGTATGACCAGAAACCAGAATTTCCATATCTGCTAGGGTTTTCCTCTGCTACGAATTTTCTCAGATCTAACCTTCCACAGTCCAATTTTTCACAGTATTCGTTCATATCATCTAACACAAATCATACCCTATTCAATTTCACAAATTCTAACATTATTCCATCTAATCCTTACGAATTTTCCTTCAACCATAATCCAAATTTCGTTCATCCAATACTTCATAAATTTCAGCATACATCATTCTAATCAGAGTCAAATCAATGGTTTATCACTACCCATTACATGTTATCCCATAATACCCATTAAACGATGATAACCCCCCTTACCTGAGTTAATCCGGCAATCCTTTAGCTTCGAGCTCTTCCTCTCTTCAACCCTTGTTCTCTGGCTCTTTGCCCTTTTTCCTTTTCCACTTTTGAGTCGTTTTTCTGTTTTCACGTGAAAACCTCTTTTTACCAAATGGGACCTTTTCTAATTCCAACTTTTATTCCAATAATAATAATAATAATCCAATAATAATAATCCCAATAATATTCCAATAATAATCCAATTATTTAATTAAATTAATAAATATACTATTAACTTAATTTAAATAATTATCTTATTTTTATCGGGGTGTTACACTTAACGTCTTTCAAAACCATAAAAAAACTTCAACAAACATATATACTCTGAAGTGTATCGCCTTTCGATTTACTTTAAAAGGGGCTTCATTTTGTGGGTCTCCTCCCAATGAAGTCCAATAATTCGTGGAAGCAACTAGCTCAGATGTTAATATTTTTATTCATCCCAAGTCAAAAAACACAAAAGAGCTAAACATGCCTCATTGATTCAAGAAAAAGTAAGAAGATTCACTTAGTTTGTTCATTGGCTATTTTAAAGATGAGACATCCTAGATTAAAAAAATCTAAACTTAGTTTTGGTTTTACATGCATCGGTAGAAGGTCTAAACTATACTTTTTTTTAATCTCTAGCACTTATACCGTCTAAAATGATAGGTGTGCATAAAAAAGAATAGAATGATACATCGTTATTAAGGTGATTGTTACAATAAGCAAGGATAATACAAGAAATCTTTGAGAAAATGACGAAAGAAAAGTTACTTCTCCAACTACACTCCATTAGAAAAAAAACTAACTCAAAAGGATCTTTTGAGATGCTTACGACTCCAACTTCAATAACCTACCTCGACAATAAGAGACTAAACCCAATGCATACTCAGAGGATATATTGCGAATACCACATGATTTATAGACATTCCATAGATTACTTCAAGGCATGGAAATATAGATCATGAAGTTCATATGTGAAGATCATCCAACAGAAGTATATGGATAGTAAAAAAAGCTTGGAAATGCAAACAAATCTCAGCCTTCTAAAGAGAAATTATAGGTCGCCAATACTTTGGAATAAATTAAAGACCTAGATTAAAAGATCAACAAAGATGAAATAATGAGTATGAGAACAATACTCCGCTCGAAAGAGACAATCCCATCTCAAGAAGATTCGTGGGATAATGGATTTCCAATAGCATTAGAAAAGGCATATTTTAGCCTCAAAGTCAATGTGTGTTCTAACACATGTAGGAAACATCTTGCTCCCAGTTACATTTTTTGGAATAATATTACAAAGGAATAGATAGCCAACTAGATGAACATATGTTTTTTATATGCGTGGAAAATTGGAATGTAAATAGGAGATTGATCGACTTATGAAACTCAACTAACATCATATTCGGTGAAGCCTATGAGTAGTTGGGGGTTACTTGAGAGAATCCTTAAATCCTACAATGAAACATTGGTGAGATTCTGAAGAGACATCGTGGATGTCATGGGATTCATAAAAATCTTGATGATATTCACAATAGATGTAAAACCAAAGTCAATTTAAATTATGTTACTAGTGTTTTATAGTACGCCAACTTATAACCTTATCGTTGGAAAACCTATATTGAACGCATATGGAATCTTTGTCTAAACACCATATTCGGCGATGAATATCCCTCTAGAAAAAATTAAAATTACCACCATGCACACAAATCTACAAGTAGATAGGCATTAATATGTCAACATATTTAAGAAAAATCTAAGGGACATTAGTCTATATGGGAGCAACAACAATATTCAGCTACCTGCAAACATGGCTGCAATTCAAAAACATGGAAATGATATAAAACAAAATGAAATAGCATGCATACCTTCTTGAACAATGTAACAACAATAGTCCCACTTCCAAAAGATTGCATGACATAATGAAGTTTGAGTTCTTTGTCCACAAACTTAGACACCATAAAAAACGATTCTCTCATCATCCTTAAAACACCATCCTTGTTATTGTTAGTATTAGTTTTATAATCATCAACATCATCATGACAACGTGAATTCCATTTCTCCATTACCGTTAAAATAAAGCATTCTCTAATTTTCTTCGCAACCACATGTCCATGTGGTCCATGTCCATCAAACACACCACAAAATACAGTATCATCCACACCACCAAACATCTAAAAAAATCCATTCATCATTTGATTCAATAACAATTCACATTGAAGATTGAATATTTAAGAATCAAGATAGATAATATTAGAATATTATAATACTTCCCAAAGAAGCATTGCATCTTGATATACACCCTTTCCTCCTGGGTATCAATTAGTGGGCCTGCATACCTCCTTCTTTGTTTAGTCATTTGATCCCACAAAACTATGGTATATTCCTTAAACTTATGGCTGCAACCTACACTTTTTAACATTAGAGTCATTGTGACAATCAAAATTTTGTTTAATTTTAGTTTATCACTCTAAATATGCATATGGATCACTTGTCTCTACAAATGGCTGGACTTTTATCTCAATGCCTCTTAAATAACATCTCTTATGCCTTCACTCTCTTCTGCACTTCCTTCCATCCTCATAATCACTTTCATCATTAGAATTATTATATCTCATCAATTTATTGTTGAAATTGGTCAGCTTGTTCTCTCAATATTTTTTCAAAATGTTGAGTCAAAGCCCTTATTTCAATAGACTCTTTTGTTGTTCTAGGTGAAGGCGGATCAAACACGATCATTTAATTTAGTATTAAGAACAAATGTTTGAAAAAAATGGACATTTCCACTCTTCTCACGTGTTTCACTCAATTCACTTGTGTTTCACTCAAATTTTGACTTTTTCTCTAATGTATCACTTTTGTATTTTACCATTCAATTGCTCTTTTAAATTCTTTAGAGAAACCAAATCAATCAAGGGAAGAAAACAAAATTTTAAAGGCGATAAAAAAATAAAGGCTTAATACAATTAGAATTTAAAATGAAGAAATAAAAAACGCTAATAAAGGTTAAAAGTAGACAAAGATAAAAAAAGATACAAATATATCTTTTTTATTAAATGTAGAAACACAAATAATGGAGAAAAGTTTATGAATCAAAAGAAATAAAATTCTGATTTTTTTATATAAATATTTTTTTTCATGTTTTTTTTGTATTTTTTTTCCACAATTGTTTTTGTATATCTTTTTTTTCACATTTTTTTTAATTTTTTCAATACAAAATGAAGAGAGAGAAAAATAAGAGAAAAAAATTAAAATTTTATTAAAGTTTAACTCTTTTTAAAACTCTACTCTGATTATCAATTGATGACTTTAGCTATTTTATTTAAGGACATGAATATGAAGGCTCCTCCTTATCACCTTTAAGTTGAAGTGGTTAGTAACCAACACAACCACTTAAAAGTATGATGTAAAAGAAACAATATGTTCCATTAACCACCTTTTTAGTTTCACCATTTATTATTAAGTTAGTGTTAAGTTTTATCTTAAGATTAAAACAAGTGATCTAGTTATTCTAAATAAAAATGGAGACTTACGATCTTCATAATGAATTAACACAAGTTTTTGAGCCATAATTCAAATTATCAAAATTAAAAGAAGTGACAAAATTGAATATGATATTCATGATGAATTTAAGGTAGTGGTAAAATATCTCATCCATATCTAGAGTATTGTGCTTTTTTTTACCCAATTCAGTATAGATTAGTCCCACGAGATCAGAGTTTTCTCACAATTCAACTGTTGGATTGTCCTGATTTTTTGTGACAATGTTCAACACTCGTAGAGGTACATTTGAACGGTGGAGATCAAATTTTGAGCATTCTAAATCTGTCTGACGAGTCCATTTTTGAGGTCCAGTTTTTTGTGGTTATTTTGGTTTATTGTCTCTCTTTATTCTTATTCTAGTCCAAGATTAACTGTAGATCTTGATGATGTTGATGTATACCTATAAATAGTGTTAGAGAGAATCATGATTGTACTCATTGTTTGATTATAGTGGAGATTTAAGTGGCATACGGGTCCCATGGTTTTTTTTCCTCGTTAATAGAGGTTATTTCACGCTAAATTTATGTTGTGTTGTTTGGTGTGTTGTTAATTGTCGTCGCATTTGATATTTGGGAGAGATTATGTTGTTGATTATTCTATTGCGTTGTGGATTTCCTCCCAATAAATGGTATCTATAACCGTGGTTTGATTTGTGTAACGATGGAGACAAACACATCTAGGATGGTGAGTCTGAATGGATCAAACTATAATATTTGGAAAGGGAAGATGGAAGATTTGCTTTATGTTAAAGGCTTTCACTTTCCCGTTTTCTCTAGTGAAAAACCTGATTGTAAAAGTGATGAATAGTGGACTTTATTGCATAGACAAGTTTGTGGTTACATTCCTCAATGGATGAATGATAATGTTTTGAATCATGTGAGCTCGGTGACTCATGCTCGCTCTTTTTGGACCAAACTTTAGGAGTTTTATGCAAGAAAGACGGGGAACAATAAGTTGTTCTTATTCAGTGGGGTTGAGGTTGATCCTGATAAAGTCAAAGCTCTTCAAGGTATGTCAGTGCCAAGAACTGAAAAGGAGGTTCGTGGATTCTTATGGAGATTAAACTACACTGCTAGATTTATATCACTCCTTACTGCCACATGTGAGCCGATATTCAAATTACTCCGCAAGGATCAGGCGATCGAATGGAAAGATATTTGCCATAACACATTTGAAAAGATAAAAGAATATTTGCAAGAGCCACTGATCTTAATGCTCTAGTTCCAGGCTAACATCTTATTATGTACCTCACAGTTCTTGAAGGATCTATGGATGTGTTCTCACAAAACATGATGAAATATGTAGAAAAGAGCACGGAATCTACTACCTGAGTAAAAAGTTCACCGATTGCGAAAGCAGGTGTTTATTGCTCGAGAAGACATGTCGCGCATTAGCTTGGGATGCCAAGCGCTTAAGGAAGTATATATTGACGCATACAACTCTCTTGATCTCGAAAATGGATTCGATCAAGTACATTTTTGAAAAGTATGCTCTCAAAGGAAGAGTTTCCCGTTGGCAGATGGTACTAACATAATATGACATTCAATGTGTCACACAGAAATCCATCAAAGGTAGTGTTTTGTCTGATTATTTATCTGATCAACCCATGAAGGATTATCAGCTTATGCATTTTGACTTCCCTGATGAATAAATTATATACATTAAAGATTGCAACATTCCAGGCCCAGAGAATGACTAAAACCAGGATTGCGATGGACGATTGTGTTCGATGGTGCTTCCAATGCCCAAGGAAATGGAATTGTGGCAATCATCACCTCTTCAACCGGAATTTCATCTACCTTTAACTGCAAGGTTGTGCTTCAATTACACTAACGATATGGCGGAATATGAAGTGTGCATCTTCAGCATAGAAGTAACCATTGATTTAAGGATCAAGATCCTTGAAGTCTATGGAGATTTAGCCTTGGTAATCAGCTAGGTTAGGGGAGATTGGGAAGTTCAAGATCACAAGCTGATCACGTACAAGGAGCATGTCTTGAAGCTAATCTCATACTTTGATGAGATTACATTCCACCATATTCCTCGAGGGGAAAATCGACTAGAAGATGTCTTAGCCACTATGGCATCCATGTTTAAGGTTAAGTGGAAGAATGAAGCACCATCTATTTGCATTGACTACTTGGATGAACCAGCATATTGTTTAGCAGCCAAAGAAGAATATGATGGCCATCCATGGTTTTTATGATATCAAGAGGTATCTAGAGAAGTAAGAATATCCAAAGAATGCGACCATCATAGATAATAAGTACTTTTGAAGTCTCTCAGCTAAATTCTTCTTAAGTAGATACATACTTTACAAGAGGATTTATGACTCGGTCCTGCTCAGATGCGTGGGTAGACATAAAGCAGACCAAATCATAACTGAAATTCATGAATGCTCCTTTGGGATGCATGCCAGTGGGAACACCATAGTTAAAACGATCTTAAGGGTTGGCTATTATTGGATGACAATGGAGGTTAATTGCCACCGTCATGTGCAAACATGTCATAAATGCCATATATACATCGATAAGATACATGTGCCACCGATTTCACTTAATGTTTTGACGTCACCTTGTGAGTAGAAGCAATTTCGTATACAAACGTCAAAGCAAGTGGTTGCTCGCTTCTTGAAGAAGGAAATTATATGTCGTTATAGGGTCCCAAATTAAATCATTATTGATAATGGTTCTAACCTTAATAACAAAATGATGAAGGAATTATGCAAAGACTTCAAGATTGAACACCATAATTTGTCACTGTACCATCCAAAGATGAATGGTGTTATTGAGGCAGCCAACAAGAATATCAAAAAGATCGTTCAAAAGATGGTAAAGACGTGCAAGGATTGGCATGAAATGCTCCCATTTTTTTCCCATGGTTATCGTACTTCAGTGTGCACCTTCACTGGGGAAACTCCATTCTCTCTCGTGTATGACATGGATGCATTATTGGCCATTGAAGTAGAGATTCCTTCTTTAAGGATATTAACGGATGTCAAATTGGACGAAGCTGAATGGATACAAGCAAGATTGGATCAACTTAATCTCATTGATGAAAATCACCTTGTAGCCATTTGCCACGGTTAGTTATATCATAGGCGGTTAAAGAGGGCATTCAATAGAAAGGTTCGTCCTCGAAATCTTGAGGTTGGATACTTGGTGTTAAGAAAGATTATGCTGATTCATATAGATCCGCGGGGAAAATCGACGCCTAACTATGAAGGTCCATATGTCGTGAGAAATGTCTTCTCCGGATGAGCCTTAATCCTGTCAACTATGGACGAAGGAGATCTCCCATCCTCGATGAATGCAGATGCAATTAAAAAATACTTCGGTTAATAGATCCGCTAAGTCGAGGACCCTGAGGGGCGACTTAGGCAAAAATGGGCATCCCGGTGGACCACTAAAAGAAAGATCCAGGAAAAAATTAGGGATAAAATCAAAAGAAATAAAGAACCTGCTAAGTTGATCACCCTGAGGGGAAACTTAGGCAAAAATGAGTATCTCGGTAGACTGAAAACCCGAAAGGTAGGTCTAGGCAAAAGTTAGGGATTTGAAAGGCAAGAAACTACGATCTACAAAAGATCTATACATCTGTCATTTCGAGTGTGGAAACCCGAATGGGAAGAATCGATCCAATCAATTTCTTTAGAGGCAAAGGAAGAGGATCTCCAAAGTTATATTGATTATAGCAGAGTGGGAACTTAATGGATTTTTGAGTCATTTCCATTGTATTTTCCATTTTTTCGCAATTACCTCTTTAAGGAATTGCTTCCTTTTGTAAATCACCCATTTACGAGTTCTTCATTAATAAAAAGTGCCTTAATTAAATATGCTTAATATTTTTACTTTTTTTGCTTGTTTGTAAAGATGTGAAGTTATTTATTAATAACCTATGCTTTGAAAACTTTGGGGGAATAACGATAAAAGTATTTAAAGAGAACATGAAGTTACTTTTCTTTTAAAAGTGTCTGAAGGATAACCACAATTTCCAAATAGTGTATTTATGTACACAAGGATGTCATGAGAGTTCTTGGACTCACCTTGACTTGGAGGTTACCCAAGATGGATATCAGTTAACTTGTTGGCTCCAATTCAACTTGGACGCTCCAGAAGATCCAGATCTTGTTAGAGAATTATTATGGTGCCTGAAGAAAACCATGATGTTGGGAAGTCAAATCCTTACCCTGAAAACCCAAATTAATAAGCCCAATCATACTTGGAAACCACGAAATTCAGGCCATTGCATAAACTGCATCCGTATTCTGCATAAGCAATCACCCATTACATATCATTGCATGTTGAAACACATAACATGTTCCTTCAATATGGAAGCATTACGCCAAGAAAAAATAACATGCATAACTGCATGAAAGTCTTTCTTAAAAGCATAAAAAAAATCCTCCATTGAGACATTCTTCCTCCCCAGCTGAGAACATTATCATGAAACTCTTAAGTGGTATTCCCGGCAGGTTTTCCCGAAATATATCTTCTTCGTGTTGCCTTTCGTAAGTACCTTTTGACCTTTAGTCAATCGCTTACCTTTTGTAAGTCTTAGCTGTCAAAACGTGCCAAAACCCAAATTTGTCTGGTGAATCTTTGTAAGTCTAGGTTTCACCTAGCAAGTCATGCTAAACATTTTTTGCCTTTTACAAGTACCTTTGGACCTTTCGTCGGTTGATTACCTTGTATAGGTCTCCCCGCCTGCCTCTCGCGTGGGATATGTTCCCCAACGACTTACCTTTCATAAGTACCTTCTGCCTTTTACAAAGGAAATACCTCTTATTTCTTACTTACCTTTCGTAAGTCCCATTTTTGCCTTTTGCATAAAGACTATCATTCCCATCTGCTTACCTTTCATAAATTTCCCCTCAGCCTTTTGCTCGAGGATTTCTATTCCTAAACCTGCTTACCTTTTGTAAGAACCCCCTGCCTTTTGCATGGGAAAGCTTCTATTGCTAAGGAGTCGTCACTACCTTTTGCATGAGATGACCAGCCTATCCAGTTCTCTTCTAAACCTTTTGTTGAGGAGTTTCTCGTTGCCTTTTGCATGAAAAATCATTTCCATCTTCATGCGTCTTCTTAGGCTTTCGCTAAAGAGTTTCTTATTACCTTTTTGATGAGAAAACACTCCCAAATTTATTTTTAACCTTTCGTTAAGGAGTTTCTCATTTGGCTTTTGCATGGGAAATCTTCTTTGGCTAAAGAGTCGTCACTATTTTTCATATGAGAAATCCACTCCAGCTTTCTTCTTAACCCTTTGTTAAGAAATCTCACTACCTTTTGCATGAGAATCCCCAACATACCTCGTGTCTAAGAGTTCTCACTACCTTTTGTATGAGGATCTCACTCCCGTCTTTCTTCTTGATCTTTTGTTAAGGAGTTCTTATTACCTTTTGTATGAGAAATGCATTTTCATCCTCGTCCTTTAACTTTTTGTTAAAGGGCTTCTTATCACCTTTTGTGTAAGAAAAGTGTCCATCTTTATTCTTAACCTTTTGTTGGGGAGTTCCCATTTTATCTTTCTAAGAAGTCGTTGCTACCTTTGTGCAGAAAAAACTTATTCCCCAACGAAGTCGTCCTTCATCCTCAGCTTTCTCGTTAACCTTTTGTTAAGGACTTCTCATTACCTTTCACATGAGAGATCACGTTCGCCTTAATGTGTTTACTTAGACTTTTGTTGAGATATTCTCATATGCCTTGTGCATGAGAAAGTATTATACCTTTTGCTCGCCTTTTGTAAGCCTCCCCTACCTTTTGTAGCATGAAGTTTAACCATTTCTCAGTCAAGTTGCTTGCCTTTTTTAAGACGTCTATCTACCTTTTTCAGAAGGTTTTAGTCTCATTTTTGTATCCTCTATTACTTGTCTTTTTGCAAGTACATGCTTTACCTTCACGAAATCCTGCGGGAATACCTCGATAACCGACACATGCCAAAACTTATCAGTGGAGGCAAAGATGAAAGAAAAAGAGAAAGACTGGAAAGATCAATCATGTTGTATACACTGGATATTACATACCTCATGCATGTCTTTACAGATAATCCCTTTCCCCATACACATTTCAGATGATCCCCAACAGATAAGCCTATACAAAAGCCTAACTGCCATTCCATATCCATCCACTAATCAATTTCCCACTAATGCTCCCATATTATATCACCTTCGTCCCCACTGGGCAAATCTGTGGAATACTCTAATATTTAATCCTCTTCCACCTCGAATCCCTGAAAGTCGTTGTTATTCATGCCTTCAAGTCCAAGGAGATTAAATAGGGGCAACCGTCATACCCCAAAATTTTTCCTACCTTTCACAACTTTCACCTGGTCCATGGCCCTAATACATGTGCATATATTCATCACCTCATCACTACATTTGCATTAGCGTGATTCATAACAAGAGAGCACACTACATGAACTCATGTCATGGTAATTGTACTTGAGGAAAACTAGGGTTTCTTGACTTTATATTGAGGTGTGCTTAACCAAGCATAAAAACCTAATCCCTTGTGCCTTTTGCATTGTGGGTCTTAGCTATCTTGCATATTTGGTTTTGGATCCGTCAAGATTATTTAGTCAATGTAGTGGCTCATTATCCATTGATCTAGTGATCATATGATACATTGTATTGGTGTATGTGTGAATAAGGCTTGTCTAAATTATTTCCATGTTTGATTGGTTGTGTGGTCATTCATATCATCATAGTTCAATTCATTATATTGTTTCATTCACAAGTTGCCCTAGGGTTTACATTTCCCTGATCCAATCCATCTTAAGACATGGAATTTCATTCATACAAGATGCATCTTCAAATCCAAGTCATTGTTTACTTAGGTTATAAGTTTTATTTGTCATTTGGATCCATTTACACATTACATTTCATTCATCATAAGCATTGTAATGAATTGCACCATTTTCACCTAAGTTCACTTTTGGTCAATCAGTTGGCCAAAGTCAATAAACCAATCGGTACCCATTCCACCCATCTCATGCAAACACTACATACATTTCATACCAAGAAAAGTAAAGTTTAATTTGATTTTGAGTCACAAGCTTGAATTGTATCACATTATTTTGGACTTGAATCACAAGTGAGTTTTCATTACAAGCACACTACATAAGTAAATACATAAGCATTGCATTACATGAATAATTTTACAATCCTATTACATACATAGCATTTACGTGGAAATAAAAGGAAGGAAAGGAGGGAGGGTTATGTGCTTGTCTTGAGTTTGCATTGACAACAATCATCATCCTCATGACGCTCCTTCAAGAGTCATCAAGCATCTACATGGCCTTTGAATTCCACAACCATGATGTATTTAGGCCATGCCAACTCATACCACATGCTCCAGGTTTCCAAACCTGTCACAAAGCCAACATAAGCGGGGATTCAAGCAACATTCAAGCCAATTTCATAAACCTAACAGTTAGCATTTATCACAAAGTAACTAAAAAGTTCACACAATAGCAGAACTTAACAAGGAAATTTCCACAACAAAATAAACCACAAGGCAAGACCACATAGACACGCCAATATCAGTCCATAAACCTACAACTTACTTCACCATGACGGTCTAATATGCAAGCTATAGCAAAATCGAATGAGCCATCAACAACTTGCAGCAACCTACAACAAGGCATCCAACAAATTTGCATGTTCAGACAATTAATGAAACATCAGTTCGCCATCAACCCATCATTTCAATAGTTGCAAAGCACTCTAGTTCAGTTCAACAATCACCAAAAATAAGGTCATGTCAAAGCATAACAAATTCATAATCAAGCAAAGAATAACAATTATCAGTTTTTAGAAGGAACCTAACCTGCATCAAAGTCCGCAATGCACGAGTTTCACATCAACTCAATCATCGACTGCAGTAACACCTATGAGGCAAGTCATGGCCATCCATAACCAAAGAAAATATCCAGGCATGTATCAACAACCAAATCCAATTCACCTAATGCAAACCAGTTCACGGAAAATATCCAAAACGCATTTCGATACAAAGTGCAAAGTTGCAGCAAATGAGTTAAAGATTAAAACACGTGCCTTTTTCACTGAGCTAATCCAAAATTCCATGTGACTCATTTATCCTTTTTTGCAGATTCAATATAACATATTTTGTTCCATTTTTCCAGTTAAGCAAACTCAACTGATTCACATTCATTCCCTAAATTACCCTCCCCTTTACACCACTTTATGAAAGCAATCATTGTTCGATCATTAGCCGTATGAAATCAGTTTTCTCTAAAAACTTTTCACTCACCCCACACTCTCACGCACTCATTGTAAGAAGCTTCAATTATTACTCTCTCATAAGAATTTCAGAAGTAGAAGACTCACAAAAGAAGGTAAGGAAATGAAACAAGGAAGAAGGAAGAGAAAACAGACGTACCTGAGCATCTCCGGTCATATTCTCCATGAGGTAGAACTTCAGATTTCACGGTTGCTTCAGATATACATACTACCATATAGAGCAAGGTTTAGAGAATCAAAGCTCTCTGGTATGGGGATTTGATTCTTCCTCTTCATAATTTAATTTTTGTTTAAAGCCTTAGGGTTCCTAGACTTCTTTTCTTCAATTTGAACTGTGCTTGCGGGTTTTGGTTATTTCGTGTATGGATCTGTAATCTTGGGACAATGAGGATTCATTTGGTGTTCTGATTGTATGGTTTGAGCTCCGCCGCTTCCGGTGATGAGCTCCGGCGCGGCGGAGTGGGAAGCTTGCTCCGATAGCTTAGTTTGAAAGTCATGAAGCATGTGAAGGACGTGGTATTTGTGGCAAGGCTCTTGACTTGGAGTATCTGGACTTACATTAGAGGCCTAATCTGTTGTTATCAGGACCCTGCTGCAAGCCTGTACCCCGTAGATTTTTCTGAAAAAACTGCACCGGGCCTCCCTGGTTAGGCCCTGCGCTCCCCTGCTGATTGCACCTTGTTTACAATTTTGCACCCCTGCTCATTTATTCATTATTATTTATTTATTTTTATTTCCCCCTTATTATTTACTTATGATATTTTTGATTGATTTTATTTCTTGCATTTTCTTAATACTTTAACTTGGTTTAATTCTAATGCAATTAACATACTAATTGGTATTTCTTTTATTTTAATTTGTTTTCTTTTTTGTGATTGCTTGGGTGATAATCTTCCACACTTCAAATCACTGATAGATGGACGTTTCAGTCGATTCAATCTTCGTTGGTGCAAACATGTTGATAAATGATCATTGGATCATTTTTGACACTTTGCATCAAGGATAAGTTATCCCTTAATGCGCCATATTTTGAGTCCTTTGACTTGTGGATAGGGAATCCCTAAGTGATTGCCTTTTTTAATTTGAATTCTAACTCCTAACTTCCAATCTTTACATTATGCACTCTAGCTTTTACTTTCTTGCAATTTATGTTTCTTGTCATTTACTTTATGTTTCTAACTACTATTCATCATCATCGTCTACCTCCTCTTTATGCATTTTATCTCATCCTTTTTCTTTATTGTTAATGATGTAATTATTTTATTGTTAATACTTATTATTAAATCCTTAAAGAAAATAACAAAAACATGGTAAAATGAAAAGACCAAAAAGATTAATTTGTGAGACTTAATGTTGGACTTAGAGGACTCTTTTAGGACCCTTGCTTTGGACTTGGACCAATGTGGTTAACCTATGCATAATTTGGAGCATTATGGACTTGTAATCTTTCATTATAAGAAAGCATTCATGACACTACCGTATGGAGACATGCTTTGTAATTCCATTATCGGTTTGTTAGCTTAGGACACAATGCACACACAAGGCTTTCTCTTGGACTACCTTACAACGAGACCCTTTATTTCTCGCATATTTACCTTTTATTTTTCATGTATCCCCTCCCCACTTTGGTGTACTTTTTACTCGTTTTTCTTTGATTGTTGTCGCTTGTTATCCAACCTTAGGACCTAGGATCATCACCACATTTCATAAACAATAAATAAACCCTTGATCCAATGTCAAGTGACATTTTATCAAATCAAACTCAAAAACACAATAAAATGCGACTAGGATTGTATGCCACGAGCCTTAAGTGGTAGAGAAAGAGTAGAATTGAGTTTTCCTACCCTCATTCTGAGTATTTTGGACACAAGACACTTGACTCGGTAGTTTAAAATATTCACCTCTGCTCATAGTCTTTAGTGCAATATGAAGTAAAAAACATTCTCTTTTGAAAATCTAAAAACAACATCAACTCATTAAACCTTTTGTTTTACGCCTTAGGGCACCACTTCGAAAATACTTTTTCAAGGTAAAAACAACCAACACACAATCATTTTGTCTCATGAACTACGAGGCTCTGAATTCCTCATTGTACAAATGAGGATACGTAGGCACGAGGGCTCAAATCCTTGGCAATCACACTAATAAAAAACCCATTTTCACTCCATAGCATGTACGCTTTGAGATAACGACACTCATTCAAGTGAGAGACAATCTAGATGGCTCATATCGAGTACGGTGAATATGAGGGATGCTAATACCTTCCCCTTGCATAACCGACTTTAGAACATGTTCATGGTTGGATGACCAATCTTTTGGGATTTTCTCAATATTTTCCCTTTCCTCTTGGAATAAATAAAATCCGATGGAGACTTTGTATTTTTCGCGTAGCGACAGTAAGTACAATACCTGACAATCTACATGTTGGTATAACAACTAATTCTTTCAATCCTATTCATCAAAGTATATATTATCAATATATATTAAGGTGCATATCATTATCAGTATACATTACCAAAGAAAGTTTATAAAATAGTAGTAGCATATTACCTCCTTATAATGTTAGGCAAGATATTATCATCAATATAGTTTCCAAATCTCATTCTATTTGATGCCCACCTCTCCATCAAGTATGTTCTGATTTCTTCTAGTAATGTCACTATTGGCTTAGCTCTTGCTTCAATAATAACATTATTGAAGGCCTCTAGCATGTTGTTCATCAAGCTATCACACTTGGGATTTGTTTTGAATTGTGATTTACTCTAGAACCTAGGAAGTGTTTTCATATTTTGATTATCTTTCGAGGAGTTTTAAATTCTTTTACTTATCCACTTGTAGTTGTCATTTTCATATTGTATGATCTGATACACTTATGAATTTTCACCACTTTCTTCAATTGCCAAGAATCTTCATTTGGTAATTTTCCACAATAGACATTCCAGTCACACTCTTATTTACATACCACCCTCACCCTTTGTTTATCATTTTTAGATAACTTCAAATCCCTACTTGAATGGACTGCATATGTGGTGATTGCTTCCATGAAATCAGCCTTGGTAGAAAAATAGGTCCCTAGTTCCCATTTATAGTCTGACATGTTTTTTGGCAAGTTGAAAACATGGTATTTCTTCCTATTACAAACATCCCCATATGTTTCACACCCATTCTCCAATTTCTCACTAGCATCCTTACTTTCGAGCTCACTAAAGTCCCATTTTTTTATGGTTTTTGCTAGTACCTTCAGTCTCATCATAATAACCTAACAAATCGTTATTATCCTCATCTACTAAGCCATCACTACCACTACCCTCATATGAATCTTCAAATGCAACCTTTAAAGCACTGCCATATTGAAAGCGCATATCTTTAATATCATCATTAGAACTCTCAAGTCAAACATCTTTTCCCTCTGCATTAGTCAACTAAACATCATTAACTTCATCCCTATCACCTACGTCCCCATTCACTTCAGGCCCATTACATACACCCCCATCATTCACCCCAACCTCATTTACTTCATTCACATTCACCCAATCCCACTACCTTCACCCTTATTCACCTCAACCCCACTATCTTTACCCACATTCACCTCAACCGCATTACCTTTGAGAATTTTCTACAATTTTAGAATCTCCTCCATCTCCATCAAGGTCAACAACATCCTCTGGGTTTATGGCCTATTCCTCTAAATGACGATCATAATAGTCAGATTGATAAACAAGATTTTCCACATACATATGATCACTCAAATGAACCTTACATAAGTCAACTACATCTTGGGCACCTTTGTCATCAATCAGAGTTAACATGCCAATTGTGGGATCCTTGTATAATATTTTACCAGCTTATTTATAACCCAGTTCTTTTATAATCCCTACCACCTCAAAATATCTCCACTCATCTACATCACATTTCACTTCAGAAACAAATCCTTCATAATTAGTATACTTAACATCTACAAATTCACCTCTATGGTGAATAAAAACATGCACAAATTCATCCATTTCTCACCTAAAATGAAAACAATTTATTCATAACCCAAACAAAAACAACACAAACACAAAATCACACACATAATCATTCAACACTTAACATTTTGAGAAGAACAAACAAAAACCCTAATACGAAAAACCTAACCTAAATCGAGTTTTATACATGAAATCAAACATTTTGCAAGAAAGTTTGCACCCAGTAAAGTGAAAACCAACTAAACCCTATATTAGAAAGAGACAAAATTTGGAAACCCAGTATACCCTAAATTTTAAAGAGGCGAAACTTTGGACTTGCCGGTAAATTTATCTTCCTCTTTTCGATTCAGACTTAGTTCCTTCATTCTTAGCCAACGAATCTTCGTGAGAATCACTCGTTCTTAGCCTTCGTTCCCACCACTTTGTTCTCTTCGTTTTCTTCGTACCCATAAAATTACAAACAAATAAGGTAAGTCCAAACGTGGCATCTTCCAACTCAGCAGAAAATAGTACACATAACTAATTACTAATCCACGCAAGTGACATCCTGAATTGACTTTAACTAACGCCTTTGACCAGGGGTGTTCAATGGTTTGAGCAAATCCGAAGCAAACTGGAATCCAAACCAAACCATGGCGTTTGGTTCAGACATTTTTTTAGTTAGGAAAAAAATAGTACACATAACTAATTACTAATCCACGCAAGTGACATCCTCAATTGACTTTAACTAACGCCTTTGACTAGGGGTGTTCAATGGTTTGGGCAAATTCGAAGCAAACTGGAATCCAAACCAAACCATGGCGTTTGGTTCAGACATTTTTTTTAGTTAGGAAAAAAACCAAATAAAACCAATAATATCCAATGTTAATTGGTTCGGGCAACAGATTTCCAAAATTTTATTCGCTAGTCTGTCTACCTGAACCAATCATAATTAATTAGTATACTATATATCTTAATTATCATGAAAAATAGAATAAGATAATCAACTTCAAGAAGAAAAAATGAAACGACATTTGTGATATTCACAATTAATACGGGGAAATAAAAACAATTAAGAATTTTATATTATTTTAGAAATTAGTTGATGTAGATTAGAATATTTTTTGACATTTATTTTTAATGTATGCGATCAATTCAACTCAAACCAACTCGTTATTTATCAATTTGGTTCGGTTTGGACTTTATCACAAAAATGGGCAAATCCAATCAAAACCAATTCATATATTTTTGATCGGTTTGGACATTAGATTTTCCTGAAACTGAATCAAACCGGACCGCGAACACCCCTACCTTTGACATCAATGACAAACGTGACATTATTTGTATAATTAAGAGATCAATATGATCGATTTTTAAATTAAAGAACTAAACCGAATTCTGATCAAAAGATACGGAAAAAAGAGAGGGAAGAAAGTGACATGAATATTTAATTAATTTTTTTTAGTCGTAATGAACACTATATAGTGTGTGCAAATGTATCAACATAGTAAAACGGTTGTTTTAATAAATCAACTCATCAATTTACTTTTAAAAAAAACCACGAATCCAAATTAAATAAATAAACAATCATAGCATTTTTGTCGAGTGGTTTTGGTAAAGTTTTAAGAGATGAGAAATTAATTCATTACTTATAAATATATGTTGAAACCACGTTAAAACACCACTCACATCTATTACTATTGATTTTAATGCATTATATAAATTATAGATGATTGATTCGATACCAAAAATTCACTTGACCTAATGAATATTGAATAGAATGTTATCTCACATCTCATCTTAGAGACTCTTAACAAGAACAATGAGAAAATGATAAAAGTTTGAAAAATGTAAATAACTAACTATTAAAGGGTTTGATGCAACTTATTTTGAAATGCAAATAAAAATGAAATACCGAAGTGTGTGAAGTAATTCAACTTTCACATAAATCAACAACTTAAAAAAAAAACTTTACCAAAAAATATATAAAAAATTAAAAATTATTTGGAATGTAAAGTGCATACATCTAAAATAAGATAAACAATAATAAAATATTTATAATATTGAAAACTCGAAAAATGTTCACTACGCCAAATAAGGGAAAAAAGGGCGCTTATTTTGGACTATAACAGCGCTTTTAAGCGCCCTCTAAAGTGGCGCTGACATAGGTAAAGACAGCGCTTTGTTTTCCTGGAGAAAGCGCTGTCTAAAGGGCCACATTATAGTGCGCTTTATGAAAAAAGCGCCCTCTGGAGTGGTCCATAAAGGGACACCTTAGAGGGCGCTTTCTGGAAAAAGCGCCCTCTAAAGTTGTCAATGTAAAGTGTTTAGAGGGCGCTTTCTGGAAAAAGCGCCCTCTAAAGTTGTCAATGTAAAGTGTTCAGAGGGCGCTTATTTTTTTAAAATAACTAACACTTTAGAGGGCGCTTTCAGGAAAAAGCGCCCTCTAAAGTTGTCAATGTAAAGTGTTTAGAGGGCGCTTTCTGGACAAAGCGCCCTCTAAAGTTCTCAATGTAAAGTGTTTAGAGGGCGCTTCCTACAGAAAGCGCCCTCTAAAGTGTTAGTTATTTTAAAAAAATTTGTTTGAAAAATAGTGGATATTTAATTGGTAACCTGTTCGCATGCTGCAAAAGTGTAAAATTCATATTGATTTCATCCTTTAATCCAATGTTATACACCATTAATCCATTGATATATACAACATGAATCCATTTATATACAACATTAATCCTCCATATATACAACATTAATATATGATTCTTTGATCAACAATATACAACAACATATTCATGATTTAGTAAAAGTACAACAACAATATACAACATATATACAACAACAGCATACAACAACAACATTTCATACATATATGTACAACAATATACAACCTAGCTATATGATTCTTTGATCAACAATGAATTGACACAATTCATCCTTCATTTCATCCAAATGAGCTCTTGAGTAAGATTTGTATTCCTCAAAGTACTACAATTAAGAGAATAAAACATATTCATGATTTAGTAACAAATTAGATGAGTTATCCGATAATATTAAAATAAACCCTAAGTTATTATTCCATACCATTTTTGGGATGTCTATACGATTCAACGCAATGATATCTCTCATAAATCTCAATACAAAAAATCCGCAATCGACCGAATTATTTTGCTGAGGACACTACACAGAAAAACAAACAATATATATATATAGTTAATTTCTTACAAACACTATTATAAGCAAAAAAACAAACACTATTATAAGCAAAAATAAGATACTTAATATATACCTGAACTCTGACCCAGGTAATGTCCTTCCTAATGCGGTAATTCTTTTTCGATCTAAATTTTATTATTGTCCTAACAAAATAAAAACGTATATTGAGATCAATCTTACAGACATAATTAAATATAGAAATACACACGAATATTTAGGGGAATTTCACTTACGTGTCAACCGTCTTCTTCAAACCCGGATATTTACTCCAATCACCCGATAACGAATCGAGATAATACACTATTAGTCTCGAAAGATCCATAGCAACCAACACCCAGTGACCACTGTAAAATAAAACAAAAATTTAGATGAATGAAAATTTTCTACGTAAAAGATATACATAGATTAGAATGAAATTATTAGAAAGAAAATCTAACCCGTTGCCAGAATTAAACGGTAAAAAATACAAACTGCGTGTAGTATTATCGCCGGCCGCCATGAATCTATCGACTAGATCATTCTTTACGGATGTTGGATTTTTCGATATTAACGTTGCGTTGACACGGGAAGCAGCAATAAAATTGAAACGGTTACACAATTCAGTTCCCCGCATCAATTTGTCATACATATACCTTAAATAGAAACATAATAAATATTAGACTACTCATTGAAATGTGTAAATAAATTGTTCAACTAAGTAAATTATAGATTGATCGGAGTACCATATGTATGTATGAATGATAGCGATGCCCAATTCGTCGTGCTCAAAAAGTTGTTGCATGTCCTCCTTTGCAATTATTTCGAAATGAGCTTTTCCGAAAACACCTTCATCAAAATCTATACTACGAATGGACCCGTCCATAATATCGGACTCTTCCACCATTTTCTCAAGACGCATCATAATTTGAGATTTTGTCCCGGCCGTCGTTGGAATATCCTTCGTTGGAATATCCTTACCATCGCTTTTCAACTTTCGACCGGGAACCTAAAAATTCATATAAAATAAATCATTACTTTTTGTGATGCAAAAGAATCGTTGTGTATATAATTCAATGGGTATATATATTTGTACCTCTTTTTGAGATGCAACCGACTCGATGCGTCTTGAAATCCCTTTACCAGCTTTAGGGGTGGGTCTTGTAGGAGTCTAACATTACCATGTAATAAGGATTGATTAAATATCATAATTGTAGCTGAATTGAAATGTGAATACTAAATATTCATAATCATTTAGAACATATATACCTCGACATCAGGGAAAATTAGATCTGACGGCCAACCAACAAAGGATCCGACTGCATCTCGCATCAACGTTGTCTCTGAAACAACGTCGGGTAATGGTAGACGGGCGTCCGTATCTAATACGAGGTCAACCGAAACTTTCATAAATCCCACCGGGAGGGGATTATGGTGAAGTAATTCACCCGAAGTATTGTGCACTTTTCCCTTGCCAACCATGCGATAAGTTGGTGACGATAGATACAGCTGACAAGGTGAAATGCCCTAAACCAATAATAAATGTTATTGTTAACTTGTATATGTGTCAAGTAAAAAAGTGCTATTTTAATTTCATAATAACATATATAATTACCTCGGGAAATTTCGGTTGATGATTGATACTAGCTCGGTCACTAGTATCTTTTGCCTCGGAAGCGCACCTTTCCTCTCTATACCTTGCATTCTCGTTTTGCAGTTGGAGTACTTGTGCCCTTAACTCCGCCAAGGTCTCCATCACCTCTTTGTTGGTAGGATTTTTTGTTTTGGTTTTTTTATAAAATGACGACGGAGTCACACCAAAACCCTTACCCCTCACACGACCGGAATACTCAGGAACATTTAGTACTCGACTAAGTACGCTCCTGCAATCCTGGACCTCGGTTGAAGGTACGGTTTGGGATAAAGTCTCCTGAAATATTATTAGAGGAGATTAAAAATGAATTATATGTCTAACAAAATTTTCGATATAATTAAAGAAATAATGTTACATATACTTACACATTCGTCATAAACATTTTGGACCGCTTCAACGACAGCCCCATCCTTCCCAACCCGAGCAGCCTTCCATAATACGTGCTCCGGAAGAGATGTTGCGTCACTTTTCTCCTCGGCTAGCTACACATTGAATTAGATTATAAGATCATCAATTATAACATATTGTGACAATGTATAAGCTCATAGCATTTGAATATACTCACAGTTCTTTGTTGTAACCGTGCATAACCCGTACGCCCTTTTTTGTACGGATACGCGGGTTTTGATGCCCTTTTCCTATTTATGTCGCTTACTTCCTGGATAAAAAAGTTTAAGGCATATTAGAACCAAGTAACTTAACAATTGTATAATACCATAATTAATAGACATTACATGGAATTTTTCGTTTCTTCGTTTGGCGACAAAGTTATCCCATTCATCGACTGAAATAATCTTGGCATACTTCATTGGCCGTTCTCCTTCAACAAATTTTCCTTCCTCATCCTTGAGAAATTTGTTGCACAAAAAGGATCGAAATCCTCGGAGTCTTTTTCCGGCCAATTGAATACAATATTTTTGCCGGCTTTCATCGATGTGAAAGGATCTCTAAAAAACATACAAATGGAGTGTGTTATTATAAAGTAATATTATAACAATATATGGTTAACAAATAGTCAACAAAAAAAACATATAACAATATATGGTAAGTACCTGTATCTCCGACCATATTTTTTCCTTGCCAACCTTCAAGTCCGGACTTCTCCAATTATCACATGTAATCGGAATATGTTGGCGAACAAGGAAACCAATGTAACTTGCCAACATTGAACCGTTAGGCTCAATTAGTTGGTCTTCAGCACTCCAATGTACTTCAAATTTTACACCCTTGTCTCTTGCACGAATGATTGACTTCATAACAGTCAATCCTCGTTTGATTTCTTTTTCAACATTGTTACGTGATTCATTCGCGGCATGGGTATCGTCTTGGTTAGCCATTTTATCTGTAATATAGAAATGATTCAATAAGACCCAAGTAAGACAATGATTCAATACGTGAACACATTCATATACCTTCCATTTCTCTCATGTTACAACAATCTAAACTCTTTTTTTTTTTTATCATTATTGAATACAAACTCACACACACCTACTGCATGCAAAAGACCAATGCAAACTTATGGTGTTTGGAACATGAACAAACTTGCATCCATAATCATCAAACTTCTAAGCACAAGCTCAAACACACTTCAAATATATCAGTTTTCAATCAGAAATAAAAAACTCAGTTTGCCCTAAACAACATTAATCAACATAATGCACAAAATGAAAAACTAAGTTTAGAAAATGCCCTAATCAAACACATGAAGAAAGTGAACGGTAACGATGGAGAAGAGAAATACCTTAAAGGTGACGGTAACGATGGAGAAGAAAGTGAACAGTGACGGTGGAAGAGGTTAACGCAGTGAACGTGAACGGTGATGGAGGGAGAACGAACGGCGACGATGACGGTGAGGGAGGGAGAACGAACGGAGGACGAGAGTAATCGGAGTAGAGAGTAATCGCAGTTGAGAGAAAACCCAGTTACGTAAACGAAATAGCTTATAGAGAGGGAAAATAAAGAGACATGCAGTATATGTTATAATTTTAATGTTTACTAAAGGGGACCTTAGAGAGCGCTTTTTTAAAAAAAGCGCCCTCTAAAGGGGGCCTAAGAGGGCGCTTCTGAAAGCGCTCTCTAAGGCTTTCCAAAAGCGCCTTCTAAACTGGAAATGTACATGGACTTAGAGAGCGCTTTTTCAAAAGCGCCCTCTAAGGGTAACCTTAGAGGGCGCTTTCACAAAAGCGCCCTCCATTGTTGTCCCTCCATTTTTTTTTGGCTTCACTTTAGAGGGCGCTTTGTTACAAAAGCGCCCTCTAAAGGGGGCCTAAGAGGGCGCTTCTAAAAGCGCTCTCTAAGGCTTTCCAAAAGCGCCTTATAAACTGGAAATGTACATGGACATAGAGAGCGCTTTTTTAGAAGCGCCCTCTAAGGTTACCCTTAGAGGGCGCTTTCAATAAAGCGTCCTCTATTGGTGTCCCTCCATTTCCTCATTATTTTTTCGCTTCACTTTAGAGTGCGCTTTGTTACAAAAGCGCCCTCTAAAGTGCGCTGTCTATTCCAATAGTATGCTCCTTATTTTTTCTCTTCACTTTAGAGTGCGCTTTTGTAATAAAGCGCCCTCTAAGGGGCGCTGTCTATTCCAGTTTTTGGCGTAGTGGTTGTACCAAAAAAAACTTCAAAACATATGTTTTATTAATTCAATTAAAAAATATTTTGATTTTACTCACCAAATATTTTAAGAATAGATACGAGCAACTCCTTTTAAATTAGTCTTATCTAAAAAGAAAATACTTTTTTTCTATTTCTATAAAGGTAAAGGAATGGCTTTTTCTTGATTCAATTAGACAATGCCCTACTTTCGGTTTCCAGTCAATGTACATATGCCCAAGTCAAATACTTTTTTTCTTATTTCTAATCTCAACTTTAAATCAAAAATGTTCTTCTCATAATAATCCAAACATATCAAGCTGAACACAAACGAACAGTGAAGTTGCTTCACGGAACTATCACATGGTACAGGGACCCATATTCATGTCAATAATAGTAATAATCATTAATCAATCAATTATTCAGTTTACTCTAAGTTTCCGCAATGAATGCTACTGGTTCATCAAAGTAACAACACTTCAAGTTCAATTGCTTTTAACGTAAATAGATGCAGAAAGGAAACGTAAACTTAGTAGATAAGAAAGAATAAAGAGAGGTAATCAGTTTTGGTAATGATTCTAATAGATGCACCCAACTTCAAATTCAAAATTATTAGCACTTGAATTGTGATATATCGAATATGGAATAGTGTTAGGTACACATCATATTTATTATGACGATTCATATTTTTTTGAGACACTATTTCAGTTACAAAAATCGTCTCAATTCCACCAATGTAACACATACTAAGAAACAGGACCACGTATCCAATTAGTAGACAAAATCACAGCTGACTCAGAAGTCCAACTTCTTTCAGGACTTTTATCAAACAAGTGGTCCTCATACCAGCATTCTCTTTTTCTTCATGTAATTTTCATTCAACCCTATATTGCTACAATCCAACATGGAAACATACCATAATTTAACTACTATATACAATGGATATCACCACTTTTATCACCTAATTTCATGTGCAATTGTCTAATTAATGTTTACATCAACCTAAAAAAATGGGTCGCATTTGGTGAAGGCTAGAAATTTGAAGTGTGTTTAGGTACTAACAAATTTTCTTACATCAGTTCAGGTAGAGTTTTGTTTTGACATTCAAGATCCTTAGATTTAGTGTACAGTATAATATTTTTACAAGTATTTACAAAAATTGTGATAAATTACTAAAAGCCATAATTTTTATTAATATTTGTAAAATGAGATTAAGAGCCAGAAGTAAAATGGAGAAGTAGTAGCTAGAATTGGATATCAATTCTAATGGCCGGTTCCTGAATCAAAATCTTTGGAAAAGAAGATTCAACTTTGAGAGAACCTCTACAAAGTGGACAACTAGATTGATGAGTTAACCACTTATCGACACAGTCGCAATGAAAATAATGTTCACAACTGGGTAGAATCTTCAGTTTCTCGCCGTCTTTGAACTCTCCGAGACAGATACAGCACTCGGTGTCTTCCCACGCGCCGTTTTCTGGGTCTGCCGGTGTCTGGTGAAGAATAATCGGAAGTTTCTTGATGGAAGCAGGGTCGAGTCCCTGAGGTGGAGGAGGCGGCGGCGCGTGGATGGAGGCGGAGAGTGTAGTGGTAGTGACGTGGGAGTGGTAGCGACAGATCCAGCGAGTGTAGAAGAAGAGAACGATGACGAGAAGGAAGATGGAGAAGAGAACGATTATGAAGAAGAGTGTTCTGCCTCTGAATTCGAGGTCTCTCTCGTCTAACTCTGCGTAGTGCCAATTCAATGAATGGGAGTTTGTGGTAGACATGGTGATGTAGAAATGGAGGTTGCGGTTGCGGTGGTGAACGGCGGAGCAAAGGTGCAACGACGGTGTTGCATTAGAATAGAATAAATAGTGTTGTTACGAGAGACTCTGTTTTCTTGCTGCAATTAGTAACTGAAACTAAGTGGGAACTAGAAACGAATGGATAACGGTATTTATAGTTAAGTTTGGTTACTGGTTTACTCGCAAATTTGGCGCGTGAGGAAGAGTGAAACTTTATTTTAATTTTATGAATATGAATTATAGAATAAAGTGGGAATAAAGAAAGAGAAAAGAATTAGAAAGTGTGATTTTGCTGGTAAACATCAACGGTATTGCATTTGCAGCGGGGTTCACCGACATGTCGTTTTAACTTGTGATACATTATGGGCAAATGGGATTGGATATGATATGACAATATGTTTAGTGTATGTATATTTAATAGGACTCAGATTGCTTGTTGTTTGGAGTGGAGTTCCAACTTTTTATACTTTATTTGCATACTCCGTTAAAAACGGTATTGGTATTAAAAAGAGTTTCATATTTTTTTGGAAATCATGGCTAAAATGATTTATACAGAAAAGCTTATATTTTTTAATTTAGTGAAATGTCTTTTCCAAAGCACAAAATTGTGATAACTTTTCATATCTAAAATAGAGAATATGTTGTAGATGCGAGAGAGATTGAATACACATACACATGTTCCATATCAAAAATATACTTATAAAAAATTAATCTATAATCTATTAATCATTAATTATTAATAGTATAAACAATGTTATTTTTTAGGATACGTACAATTTCATGTACAATTCCACGAGACGTTGACAATTATTCCAACCATTATAATTTCTACTCATAACATAAGTCTTTTTGGGCCTTACAAAAAAAATCTTTGAAATAGAAGAGAAAGATACAATTTAAATGTATTGTCTATTAACAATAGAGATAACAAAGGAAGGAAAAAAAAGAAAGATAATAGAATTTCAATAGTGTGAATAATACAACTTATAAAGATAAGAGTTACAAAAAAGAATCTATATATATATATATATATATATATATATATATATTTTTTTTTAATGGTTTGACAAACAAAAACATATTCAACAGTAAACAATGTGAATTTGAAACTCTAACACTCATCTTTAAGCTAAACATTTTTAAATTGTAAGTTTATTATAAAATTAATCTTAAAAATAAGAGATGAAATCAAATCAATTAATATCATTATCAACAGACGGAACCATCAAAGAGAAGAATCGTTGTAGAGAGATGTAAAAAACAAATATAGAAGTCAAAAGAGAGAGGAGGGATCACCAAAAGGTGAAAACCAAATCAAACAAACCAATCCAATCCAAATCAAACAAACATAGAGAGAAGTCAAACAAAATCAAACTAAAATAAACCAAACAAACATAAAATCAAAATCAAAACATAGAGAGTATATGACCAATACCAAAATTAACGATGAGAGAATCAACTAAAGTCATTGATGATCAACTGTTGATCTTAAAATACAGAAAATGAGAGACGATATCGCAAGAACAATTTAGCGATTCAATAGAATTTTTTTTCTTCAATAGAACCTATCATTAAAAAAAAAATCAAAACAAACACATCTCAAACTTTTGAAAACTCGAAAAACATAACTTATAAAACTAAGGGTTACAAATAGAATTTATATAATAAAAAATAAATAGACTAAACTACCCTTAATTCAATTATAAAATAAACTCATTACATATATCTAACACCACCCACGCCAATAAATATATAAATTTGTTTACTTGTCATCTTTAGAGTCACCATTTTAATCCATATCAAATCGGTGGTGCACTAGGTATAGTTATTTGGTTTAATTCCTTAGGGAAAAAATAAAAACACTTTTTATTTATGGATCTTATAAAAAAAACAATCAAAGTTCATTCCGTCAAACTAAACGCTATTATGTTATTGATATCAACAAATCAAAATAAAAGATTCATTATGACAATGAGTTTGATTTTGTTTACCCTTTCTAGATAAAAAATTCATTTTGACAATAAGTTTGATATCAACAAATTTTAGGTAAGTACTAAGTTTCCTTTTCTTTACCCTTTCTAGATAAAAAATACTTGTTCATATAGGAAGAAAATGAATAAAATGGAATAAGATTACATCTGAATGGGTTTTTAAAACTAGAATCCACCAATTTGTTACTAACTTGAAACATGGATTTCATTTAATCTTTATTTAGACATGGTACTTTAAAAGCATACCAACAGAATTAAAGGTTGACCATACAAATTATCTTGTCAATTTTACTATAATTCACCCTGAGTGTGAGTCGTCTGAGAATGCTCAACTTGTTCGAGTAATAAGTTCTATTAATGGATGACTGCTAACATTAATTACTAGACATGTGCAATTTTTATATAATGTGTCTATTATCTAAAGATAACAATTTAGATATAATATCAATCTAACTACACTTATTTTAGTTTTAATTTTTACATTTTTTACACTAAGCCGAAGGTCCTCTAATGTCCTCATAGATCAATTATATATATATTAGAATTATGATTTATTACAATACATTCTCTTAGTAATTCTAGTGATAGAGTTTGAAATCATACCATAAGAAAGGTCAAAATATTAAGACATTATGGTTATTAGCATAAAAACAATATTTTTAGAAAATTTAGATTAAGTTAATCGATTCTTGACTCATCCTAAACTTCCCTTAGTTCTCTATAAATGGTACAAATCATCTAATCTCATTTATATACATAGTCTAATTATGCAATTTAGTAATTTATATTTGAGTCTAAATTCATCAACAGTTTAACCATTAAAACCAAAATGTCAACATTTCCTCTTAGGTAGTTGCATGCATGCAAGGATTTCGAGTCTCTCGTCTCATTCTGACTAAAGATTGAAGCTTAATAAATAATCTACCTTAGTAAATTGAAAAGTGAAAGTTAAGAAGAAGTGGGAGATGATAAAATTCCCCTTTCTATAGTTCAAATTTCGTATATTCAAGTTATTATTGATATCTTTTTCATTTCACTCATCTTATATTATTCATTCATAAATATCGAAGAAATAACACTCATATTGAATACATGTCGATTATGCAGTCACTTAATTCAATGTGATAATATATGTGTTCGTTAAATCTAAAGCCATTATAATATTTTAGTTTGTTTAACAAGTAGATTACCACATTAAAGGTTTAAAAAACATTTTACAATGTAAATTTAAACCTAAATTTCATCTCATTAATAAGGGAGGGGATTATCGCCAGTGAAATCTAAGCCACTTGATTTTTACATTATATATTAATAAAATGGTTAAATATTATTGTAAAAAAAAATTTGATCCCCCTTAAAATGTTAAAATTTTGTGTCATTTGTCCCCTAAGTGCGAAATTTATCCCTTTATAATATATTTTTTTGATTTATCCCCCAAATTCAGTGTTCAAATTGTACATTTAGGAGAGAAAAATATTACAGAAGAAATCCCAAAAAATAATATTACAGGGGTAAAACGAAAGGCGTCTATATTGCAAGGGTGTTGTATATTTAACCTTTAATAAAATCATGTTATTGACAAATGAATGAACGAGACCAGCACTGGAGTGAACTGCCTCTAATGAAAATCTCACGGGAGAGGGTCCAATATATATATATATATATATATATATATATATATATATATATATATATATATATATATATATATATATATATATATATATATATATATATATATATATATATATATATATATTCTCTAATGAAAATCTCACAGGAGAGGATCCAACTCCCATAATGATCGATTCAAACAATAATATATATATATATATATATATATATATATATATATATATATATATATATATATATATATATATATATATATATATATATATATATATATATATATATATATATATATGCAAGTGCAGCATGTGCTGCATCACAGGGCCTCAAATTTTAGAGGTCCCAAATTTTAAAAATTTTATTTTTTTTTCATAAATATTAATAAAAGTAAATAAAATATTATTAAAAATATATTAATAGAAAAATTCAATACATATAAAAAATCAAGATTGATCAAAATTCAAAATAATTATAATTAAATTCATTTTTAATTAATATATAATTGTATTTTTAATATATATTTTTAATTATTATAATTGTATTTTTTATAAATTTGGACTAATTTTTGAAATTAGAACGGGGCCTTCGATATGTTTGGGCCGACACAAAATCATGGTTCCTTATGGGTCGGTCTTTTCTCTTTGGAAGATTTGAAGGTGTCATTTTTGAGATAGACGAGGTTAAAGATTTCGCCAAATTTCCATTGTCCCCTTTTTTTCTTCAACAACTTCACCAATTTTTATTGTAAGTTCGACATTTTTCCTACAAAGTCAAAGATAAACTCAAGTTATAAAAAACTTATACATACCAACATAAATTAATTACGAGACAACCTAATGGGAATTTCAACAACTTCTCTATCCATGTTATATCTAACTAAGGCACTAGTATTAATGAAATGGGGATCAATTACACCATAACCCTTTGAGCCCACAAGGACTTTCCCTGATTTATTAATACAAATGCGCGGAGAAAAAATTATTTATGAATGATCTCAACATTGCAAGGTTTTCTTTTTGTTAGACATCAATTGTTATAGGGAAAAGACGAGTTCATTGGGATTCTTCACAAAAGGGTAAATATTGGTCAAAAGTACATGTGTGCGTGTTCATTCTGTATGGGCATGGGGATTCAGAGGCCTTAGTAGGTATATTACATTGTATCGTAGTTAGGATTTGCTCAAAATGACGATAAGTCCTATGCGGTGATGTTTTATGGTGGTTTTGGGGACCCACTCATGTGAGGTGAAAGACCTTATTACAGAATTGTATGCTTGCGTATAAGCTTCTGAGGGGTGTGATTAATATGAGTTATGTTATGTATGAGTGTCATACTTAGGGTGTAATGATTTGTCCCATTTCCCATGGAGGAAGGAATATTTATATAGACCTTTTGGGCATAGGGTTTGAGTAACCATAATGTCGCATCTCGAAAAACGGGATCCTTCGGGAAACGTATATCACGCTTGCGGGAAACTGATTCGAACAGAGTCGTCACCGAAAAACAGCCATGAAAGAAAAAGAAAAAGATCGTCGCGACCAAATTCGGGTTCGGGGGTCGATTACGCAAGGGGAATGTATTAGCCATCTCACGTTCGTTGTACTCAACGAGAACCTCTTAGTTAGATTTGCGATTGAATGTTAGCGTGATATTTACTTGCGATCTTCTACTTTATTGAACGAGAGAAAAGATAAAGAAATGTACTAAACTTATGTTTTTTATTGTTGTGTTCGTGAAGATTTCAGAATCCTGTGCTTACGTATTCTCATGTGTCATACCCCAAAATTTGCCCATTAATATTTCAAGACATTTCAGGGCACTCCGACTCATTTTATGACACTTAAAGGAACAAAGGCCCAGCTCGCGAATGACCCAAACTGGCCTACACACTCACCCAGTGATAATATGAAAGTGGTTTATTTGGAAGCGGAGAAAAAGGGGTGCAAAAAGAAAAGAAAACGAACCAAACAGCAAAGCCCAGCCCAAAGCGCAAGACACAAATGTTGTGCCTGTGACGGACGTCACAGAGGGCGTGACGAGCGTCACGCAACACAGCCTTGTGACGGGCGTCACAGAAGGCGTGACGAGCGTCACGCAGCACACCCCTGTGACGGGCGTCACACATGGTGTGACGAACGTCACACCATTCCCCTACTTTGTAGGCGCAGGTAACGCTTCGGAGACTTGAAGATCCGTTGAGGAATGTTGGGCCCTGCATCCACTATATCCATGCGCACGTTGAAGACTGTTTGGGCAGCATGCATGACCTAATGACAACAATATAAATAGCCACCTTGAAAACCTAAACAGAGGGCTTTTTCCGAGATTCTTTTTCCTTTGCCGTTTTCGCCTTTGCATTTTTTTTTCTTCTTTTCCAGCAGCTTAGGCATTGTGTTTTACAAGTGCTACACTATTTCTTTTGCAATTCCGGATTCCCTTTTGGTATTTAGTTAATTCTTTTCGTACAATAGTTTCTACAACGGAAACTATTGTGTGCCTTTTTACCGAATCTAATCTTACGGCGGCAGCAAGGTCACCTCCGCTCAATTCTATCCGATCGGCCAATTCAAGGTGGCGACTCAATTGCAAACAGGTTTGCGTTACTATTATCGCTTTATGTTCCTAATTCACATGTGATATCATAATTGAGATTCATAAATATATTTGAGGCTTTGCATGTAACTTAAGTATGCCTGGATACTTTGAATTGTTGTAATGGATGTCGCTGTTCTTCGTCCTATTGTTGTAACCATGCTTTGTTTACCTATTACTTTGGTGCAACTCTCGATTGCACCCTGATTTGGTATTCTAACCCGTTTGCTGAATTTTGCAAAGGTTCATATGTCCCGGGAAAAGATTGCTGTTTAGGTCTCCCACTTTATTTGTGGGATACCCTTGTGGAGACTCACCCTAAGTGGCCTAATTAATTTTAATGTGTTCATTTTAATGTCTTAATTTTAATGTATTAATTTTAATGTATTAATTTTAATGCATTGATTTTAGTATGGACTTAATTACTTAATTGACTTTAAAATATGACCTTTAAATAAGTGATCTTGGACCTCTCTTTGCTGCCCTACGGTATAACGGTCATGTCCCGCGAATATGGGGATATCCTTAGCAAAGACCCTTCGGTTAAATCATCATAGTCCCTCGGATGTTGCCTTCGAAAATACGATTTTGTCCCTCGACGACCCTTCGGTGTAGCCTACGGTTAAATGATGATAGTCCCTTCGAACGCTAAGGTATCCTCACAACTGTTGCCTTCAATGACCGATCGATGACCCTTACGATGACCCTTCAACATCCCAAGGATAAACTACTTGCTTCTCAATAGTAAGGACAGTTTTACCCTCATAAGGATAGGAAATGCCCGGAAAGACCTCGGACAGGTGTAACCTTAATTGCTCATTCATAATAAAAAATACTTTTCACACCTCACACCTTTCAAACATCTTTTTTTAGAAAATCACCACTTAGCATACGTCCGTACTAGGATCATTGCCGAGTTATATTTTTCTAAACTACTTTCAAAAAACTATACGAGATAACCACTTTGTATACATTCATGCAAGAATCATTACAAAGTTAAATTCTCATTTTCAAAACATTTTTCATACATTTCTCAACCACTTTTTTTTCAAACAAAGAAAACATAAATGATTGAGCAATTAAGAGCCCATGGATAACCATGGATACGAAGGGTGCCTAACACCTTCCCTTTGTATAAAGTACCTCCCGAACCTAAGAATTTAAAATTAAGGTCTTTCCTGTTCTTTTCCGCCTTTCCTTATGGGATAAAAGAAAAGTCGGTGGCGACTCTTGCTAACCGCGACATTGCGATTACAAATCCAATAAAGTCCAGTTCACCGTATGACATCATGGTGCAATGAGAAAATCAAAGCTCCGTAGTTCATAGTAGAGAACCATGGGTTAGTTGATTACTTTTAGGGAGTGATGCTTAGATCGCACTTAAGCGGTTAAACCTTTACTTGCTACTCGCTCTTAGAGGTTGGAGTCTTTGTTTGTTTCGCATCAAAGTGAATAAAGCATACTCGAATATTCATGACTTGCAAGCAATTACTATTTGGGTCGAATATTCAGGACTATGAATGAACATTTCACCCAAGTAGTCTTTTTCTTTCCAATTTGTTGCAAAAGTGTTTGAGTATTTACAAGTGTTTTGAGACGAAAGACAAACACTTGAGCTTGCAAGCAATTACTATTTGGGTTTAGTATTCAAAACTATGACTGGATATTTCACCAAGATAGTCTTTTTCTTTCCAATTTTTATTGCAAAAGTGTTTTTTGAAAGCACAAAATCAACTTGACGTTGGGTCAAGTGTTTGATTTGATTTTAAGAGTTTTTGAATTGAACGGAGAAGGTATTTGACTGACGTTGACTCAAACACTCGCGTCGACGAAAATAATTTGACGTGAATTGTTTTGATGAAGTGAAATTTATTTTTGAAAGGATCTGAGCAATGGTTCAAAAGTTTGAAAACGTGGTGAAAAGAATTTAAAATTGATGTGAAAAGTTAATGAAATTATTAACAATGTGCGAATGGGATTACCTAATTAATCTAAACGCACTAAAATAAATTAAACAACTATATATATATATATATATATATATATATATATATATATATATATATATATATATATATATATATATATATATATATATATATATATATATATATATATATATATATATATATATATATATATATATATATATATATATATATATATATATATATATATATATATATATATATAAAGCAAACCGGAAACTTTCTACATGCAAACCATAATATTGTTTCTCTGAACTATATTTTCCTTTAACTCAAATTCATCTTCTCTTTTATGCAAACCAACACCTCTTTCTACTCTATTTATTTTCAACAGAAAAAACAAATTAAAATGCAAAGAACAAAATAACATGCTCCAATTTTTTCCTTCTCGGCCAATCGCATATGGTTGATAAAGAAGCAACAACAACTTAAACAAATCATCACATTTTTCAAAATTCAACTATGAATAAAATCAAATGAAAACTAAAAGTAAACACACAAAAGAAAGAATACCATGCATGTGAACGACGGTAGCGGTTGAGTTGTTCTTGTTGTATAGTAAAGCTACAGGACAGAGAGAAGTTGAACGTGAGGTGGTCTCTGTCACGGCGGTCGGAGTGCGTTTCACGGTGATGCAGCGTTGTGCTTCAAGAGGAGTTCCGTGTGGTGGCGGTGGAGCTTCTCACGGTGGATAGAGGGGAGTTAGAACGGCGGTGGAGGGACAAGTGAGTAAGAAGGAGGTTGAAGGTTGTTTTGTCGACTATGGTGATGGAGAGGTGTGTAAAAGGAGAAGTTCGCCTGCACTTTAGCGTAACTTGTTTGTCTAATTGTTCAAAAGAAAAAAAAAGGTGAAATGTTGGTGTTAAGAAGTGGAACATATGAAGAAAATTTACTGAATCACAAGGCTGAGTTATTTTGAAGTGCAGGTGGATGATGGTTTGGAGAATGGCAACGTGAGAGAGTAAGGTGGTTGGGTTTGAATTAACTTAGTGGTGGTTTGTGTGCCAGTTTATGGTGTTTACGGTGGAGGGATTTGTGTTGTTTAAAGGAAATGGTAGCTGGAAAAATAGAGAGATACCTTTTTTCCATACAAAGAAGAGGTTGTCAAGAAAATTCTGAATGTCATTTTTTTCTTCAAATTCTGAATGTCATTTTTTCTTCAAAGTTTTTATTTATTCAAAGTTTGTTTCCTCTCTTCATGCTGAATAAGAGAGAGTGCAACGTGTGATTACTTATTGGTGTGATTACTTATTGATCTGACTTTTTCCTTCATGCATTGGCTAAATTGGTTTATATAATGTACATGTAGGGTTTTTAATGATAAATTCCATGACCAAATCAACACTTCTTTTTAAATTTAATTATTAACTAACAATTGAAAACAAAACTAACTGAAATAAGAAAATCAATTTAATCTAATTAATTTTAAAAACAAGATAGAAAAGAGAACGGTACAAATAACAATGAGATACACGTTTGATCGAAAAATAAAAATGAACATATAAATTTGATCTACGCGTTCAAAAATGCAATTAAAAATACTCGGGTAAACAAACTCTAACAGGTAAAAATGCAACTGTAAATGGTGTCAGAAAAATAAAACGAGCATACCAACACGACCTACGCGCCACATAGTTTCGTAAAATAATCTGATACAGGTCAAAACTTAAAATATTTTATCCACTAATTTTATGCACAATGTCGAATTGATTTTACCGGTATGCCTGAAGAACCGAAATTTTATTTTGATGACCCTGAATTGGCTTTAAAAGATGCATGAGATGATGAAAATCCAGGAAATGCAATTAACTCAAATTTTGAATTTAAAACAAACTGAGACTGAATGTCAACTTTTACTGAATTACTGAATGACTGACTGAACTATGATGCAAATGCTTTGATGAATGAATGCTTGAGGAAAATTGAGGTATGATAGTTGCCCCCTATTTAAACATACTTAATTGGAGGATATGAAGACTTTTGTCTTCAAATCGTCATGGTAAAAGATAACTTAAATATTAAACATATCCAAATTTTTCCTCTGATGCAATGAATATTATGCGTTGACTTATGGACAAAGAACTAGATGTAAAGTAGTCGACTCTTGAACTTTTTACTTCTAATTCTACATTATGGATGGACACTGAAAATTTTCAAAGATACAGATAAAAAATCAGTACTCTTGACTCTCTATGTCTCTTTGGTATGATGCGGTGAAATGATGGAATGTGATTAAGAAATACTCTTGAATTCTTAATCATTAGATAAATAAATGGGATGCGATTAAGAAACACTCTTGGCTTCTTAGTTCATATTTCTCTATCTATCATCGCCATACTTTTACATTATAAACTTCTTGATATATCACTCTGATACAAAAATTTATTAGGCTACTATTCAAATCCCCTGTTCCAGTGACATTTCTATTTACTTCAATTTTTTTTTGAATAAAATATCTTGTGAGTTATTTAAGGGAAGGGAACCAAACACATCTCAATTCTATGTCTTTGGGTGCAAATGTTTTGTAGTGAATCATTGAAAGCAAAACCTTGATGAATGTGATGAAAAAGCATACATGAGAATCTTCCTTAGACATTGATAATAAAAAAGGTTATATAATATTAAATAAACACAATATATGCTTTTAAAAGTCATTTGATGTAGTCTTTAACTAAACTGGTTTACAAAAGTATGAGAAAGGTATTTCGTCTCTAAATATTTCAGGTACACCCATTGATGCAATTCTTAGTAATAATTCACCGAAGACTGATAAATAATCAAATAAGTATGATGAAGAGGAAGAAATTACTATTTAATAAGACACTTGAACCAATGATTCCCTTGCTCAAAATTGGAAAGTTTTCAAGGATTATCTTAGGAAAACATCATAAGTGATATTAATGAAGGTATTATGCAACACATAAGTAAGTTTTGTCATTATTGTGCTTTTGTCTCACAATTTAAACCTAAATATATTAAAGATACAACTATTGATTAAAATTGGCTTATGTATTTGAAAAACGAATTAAACCAATTTAAAAGAATGAGATTTGGGATTTAATCCCTAACCTAAAGGCGACGAATTAAACCAATTTAAAAGAATGAGATTTGAGATTTAGTCCCTAACCTAAAGGCCGTCATGAAATTGGTACCAAATAGGTTTTTAGGAATAAAGTAGACAAAAGCATAATAATCCCAAGAAATAAGGCTTATAGTAATCAAAGGGTATATTCAAGAGAAGGACATCAATGACAAAATGACATATTTTCATTCTTCACGTTTATCATAAATTTTAAACTGTATTAGATTGGTATTATAAGTCATTTTTAAATGGTTTTATAAATGAAAAAATCTATATATCTCAATTGTCCAATTATGAAAATTTTAAACATCTAAATTATGTTTTTAAACTAAAACGAGTTATATACAAACTCAAACAAGCTCTTAGAGATCAATATGAGAGGTTGAGTAGGTCCCAATTTGAAAATTGATTTCCAAAGGGGTAAGGTTGATACAACCATTTTTATAAAACATAAAGAAAAAACACCTTTTTCTAGTACAAATATATATAGATAATATTATTGTCTGTTCCACTGACAATAAATTGTGAAAATATTTTTGAGTTCACACAAGGTAAATTCAAAATGTATATGATGGGTGATATAAAATACTTCTTAGGCTTGAAAGTAAAGCAACTAGAATAGGGCACATTCATCAACTAATCAAAGTGATTCCTTGAATTGCTCAAGTGTTTTGATATAAAGTATGCAAAAAGCATTGGAACTCCCATGGAAACTAGTTGCATGTTAGGAAAGAATGAAGAAGGTAATGATGTAGAGGTACCAATATTTAAGGGAATGATAAGGTCTTTATTATATCTTACAACTAGTATATTGAACATTATATTAAGTACGTACATGTGTTCCCATTGCTAATCCTCCCTCGAAGAAGTATCATTATAAATTGGCCACAATAATTGGAATAAATTTACAAGTATATGAAGGTGATACTTGGTTTCCAAAATGCAGCAAACATAATACAAACAAGTACTCAAGACCTTCCAAATGATGCATCGAGTGTTCTGGCCATAAAGAATTGAAGAATATGAATTTCAAGGTGATTTTCTTCATCTAATAGTGTGTTGATAAGATTAATGTGGTATTTTGGACCCAACTCTAGTCTCGACAGGGATATCTCTATGTTTCAACAGGAGTTGTGCATGCTCTAGTCGAAGTACATTCAAGCATGCAGGACTCGTAGATGTGTGTGCTGTAATCGAAGCATGTTGTAGCATGCAATTGTATAAGTTAGCCTAGTGTTTAAGTTAGCTTGTAGTATAAATAGGTTTCTCTCTCAGATTATTAAGAGAGGGTTAAACATTGGTTGTTATTCACTTTTAACCTTTTCCCTAATTGGAAAAGTGAATAGAAAAACAGTTTTAACCATTTCTTGTTCTTCTTTTCCCCTCATCTCTCGCTTTCATAAAACAAAAAGATTTCTTGTCTTTGTTCAAGAAAATCAATCTTTCTCATAGTTTTTATTCACAACAAACTAGTGCTATGAGCATGGATCAAGATTCCATCAACGAAGTATGAGATTTATAAATTCACTAGTGTAAATGATTTTGGTTTGAGGCGTTTGAAGATGCAAGCCCAACTGGTTCAACATGGTTTATTAGAAGCGTTGAAAGGATCTAAGAATATGGATGCCGCCCTAACAGAGAAGGAGAAGACGACGATGATCGATAAATCCCACAATGCCATTATATTGAGCCTTGCTATTAAGGTTCTTCTGTAGGCCTTGAAGAAGAAGATGAAAGCAGGTGTGTGGAAAAAACTGAAGGGTTGTACATGACTAAATCTCTGGTAAATCGTTTGTAACTGAAGCATGCCCTGTGTTCATTCAAGATAGGTGAAGATAGAGTCTTGACAGAGCAATTATATATGCTCAACAAGATGATTCTTGATCTGGAGAATATCGAGGTTAGTATTGATGATGAAGGTCAAGGTTTTTATTGTTGTGTTTTTTAGCTAAGTCTCATGTTCATTTTAAAAAAACTCTTATATGGAGGAGATTCCCTAAACTTTGAAGAAGTTTCCAATCATCCTTGTACTCTAAGTTTTGGAATGAATGAAAGGAGCACAAGACATCGTCTATTAGTGAAGGTTTTTCCAGGGAAATTATTGAAGAAAGACGGCATGTTTGAGAAGAAGAAGAGTAAAGGTCAACATAAGTCTTATGGTGGTAATGTTCCCGGAATTAGGTGTTACCACTGTAAGAATAAAGGTCATACAAGAAAGGCGTGTCTTGAACGCCTGAAAGATCATGCTGGTAAGGATAATGAAAATGCAACCATTGTTCAAGATGATTTTGAATCGTCTGATGTTCTGCTAGTTTCGAGCAACATATCTGGCAAGGAATGGATGATGGGCTCATGTTGCACTTGGCACGTGACTCCAAACAAATATGTGTTTGAGGAGTTATGTGATCAAGATGGTGGATCAGTGCTACTAGGAAACAACAAAGCTTGCAAATTACAGGTATTGGATATATGGGATTCAAGCTCCATGATGAGTCCATAAAGTTATTGACTGGTGTCAGGTATGTACCTAACCTAAAGAGAAATTTGATTTCTCTTGGTGAATTCGAAAAGAAAGGATATATGTTCAAGGGAGAGCAATATGTCCCCAGAGTCATGAAGGGGTCGAAGTAAGTATTGAGAGAAGTGTAAAAACAAGGATTGTATACCCTTGAGGCTGAGGTTGTATGTGGATCATGAGATTTTTCCTCCATGAATCATGTGTTAAAGACAAAACTGTGGCATATGAGATTGGGCCATTTCAGTGAAATGGGTCTTGTTAAACATGGAAAATAGAATATGCTAGGTAGTGACAAAATCCTAAAGCTGGAATTCTATGAACCTTGTATGTATGGTAAATTTTGCAGAGTGAAGTTTAACCAAGGAAAACAAAAAATACAAGGATCCCATTATTACATTCATGCTGATCTTTGAGAGTCTTCAAGGAATCCTCCACACTCAGGTGCAAAGTATTTTCTATTTATGGTTGATGATTATTCTAGAAAGTTATAGGTATTTATCTAGAAGACTAAGGATGAAACTTTTGAAAATTTCAAAAGTTGGAAGATTCTGGTCGAAAACCAAATAGGCATGAAGGCCAAGAGGTTGAGAACCAATAATGGCCTTGATTTCTATAATGAATATTTTAATAGTTATTGTAGTATGTATGGTATTACAAGGTACAAGACTATTGCAGGTAGTCCTTAGCAAACTGGCTTAGCTGAAAGATTCAACTGAACTATCCTTAAAACGGTTATATGCATGTTGGTTAGTGCTAGATTGAAAAAGGTGTTTTGTCCTGAGGCTACTATGACTGCAACATACATGATAAATAAGTTTCCCTCATTATCCTTGGGGATGAAGACACCTGAAGAAGTCTGGTCGAGATAACCCCCTAATCTTGATAGACTTATAGTATTTGGCTATTTAGCCTATGCTCACATTAGGTAAGACAAGGTCAATATGTAGTTTCCAATGAAGCTGAGATGGATTTCAAGAAAATAGATGATGTTGGTCGAAGTGCAAAGATCTATTTAAGGGAGATGGAACATGAAGATATTCCTATTGAGGTGGAGCATAATGATGCTGAATTTCATAACCCATATGAAGTCAAAGAAGAAGCATAAGTTACTGATGAAGATGAGGAAACTGACAATGACTAATTCCTAGTAAGAGACATGTTGAGAAGAGTAATTAAGCCACCTTAGAGACTTGGTTATGTAGATCTCATAGCTTTTGCCTTAATCTCTACAAGTGAGGTTCTTAACGGAGAACCTAGATACCATGAGGAAGTTGTGAGGAGTCAAAATAAGACTGAGTGACTGAAAGCCATGGATGATGAGATAAAATATCTTCATGATAACCACACTTAGGAGCTGATCAAGAAACCTGATAGAGCCAGGTTATTTAGTTGTAAGTGGATTTTCAAGGTTAATGAAAGAATCAAATGAGTGATGTTGAAGAGATTTAAGACAAGGTTGGTTTCTAGGGGGTTCACTCAAAAATAAGGAGTCAAATTTAATGATGTGTTGTCACCTGTTGTAAATCACAGATCCATAAGAACATTGTTAGCCATGATGGAAAAGTTCGACCTAGAAATTGACCAGATGGATGTGAAGACAACCTTCTTGTATGGTGATCTAGATGAAAAAATCTTGATGAGGAAACCTTAAGGGTATGCAGAAAGAAGAAAGAAGATTATGTGTGCAAGTTGAATAGGTCATTATATAGCCTGAAACAATCTCCTTGACAAATGGAATATGAGATTCAACAAGTTCATAACGCACATAGGTTTCACTAGGAGCCAGTTCGACCATGTGTTTACCTTACATTTTGACCTGGAAGTTCACTTGTTATTTTATTGCTTTATGTTGATGACACCCTCATAGAAAGAAATAGTGTCGAGGATGTTATGCATGTGAAGGATGAACTCGATAAGGAGTTTAACATGAGCGATCTAGGAGCTACCACCAGGATTCTTGGGATTGACATTTGGAGAGATAGAAAGCAGTCGAGATTATGATTATCTCAAGAGACACAACTGAAGATGATTCTCGACAAATTTTGGTATATGGAATTCAAATCTTGTTGTAACACTAACATATCCTCAATTCAAGTTATGTATGACTCAAAGTCCTAGTATTAAAGTCTAAAGATCCTATATGAATAACATTCCATATGCTAGTATATTGGGTTCTTTAATGTATGTTATAGTCTGTACAAGGCCATGCATAATGTACAAAGTGAGCCTTGTAAGCAGGTATATGACCAATCCTGGGAAGGCACACTAAAAAGCTTTGAAGTGGATTTTAAGTTACATAAAAGGATCCCTGAGTAAGTTCTTGGTCTATGGTGGAGCCATGAGTGATGGCAAATCTGAAGTCGAAGGATTTGTCGACTATGACTATGTAGGATGTATGGATATCATAAAATCTCTTTTTGGATATGTTTTAACTATATTTGGTACAAAAATCAGTTGGTAAGCTTCTCTTTAGAAGATTGTTGCCTTATCAACCACTGAAGTTGAATATGTTGCCCTCACTAAAGCTGTGAAAGAGGCATTGTGGCTTGAAGGGTTTGTTAAGGAGCTAAAACTTCAAGGTCGAGTTATCACTGTTAAATGTTATAGTCAAAGTGCCATACATTTGTCAAAGAATTCAGCCTATCATGAGAGAATAAAGCACATTGATGTTAGGCTGCATTTCATCAGGGAGAAAATCAAAAGTGGGGAAGTCAAAGTGATGAGAGTTTTGAAATACCATAATGCTTCAGATATGATCACTAAGTCATTGCCAAGTAGTAAGTTCTTCCATTGTATGCAGCTGATAAAGTTGTAAGATGATAGCTAGCTTGTTCCCTTGATGTAGTAGAGTTTGTTCCAAGGTGGAGATTTATGGTATTTTGGATCAAACTCTAGTATCGACATGGATAACTTTATGTTTCGATAGGAGTTGTACATGCTGTAGTAAAAGTCTATTCAAGCATGCAGGAGTCGAAGATGTGTGTGTTGTAGTCAAAGCATGTTCTAACATGCATTGTATAAGTTAGATTGTTGCTTAAGTTAGCTTAATTCTTAAGTTAGCTTAGTGTTTAAGATATCTTTTAGTATATAAAAAGGATTCTCTCTCAGGTTATTGAGATAAGGTTAAGCGTTAGTTATTATTCACTTGTAACCTTTTGCTCTAATTGGAAAAGTGAATAGAAAACCCGTTTTAACCAATTCTTGTTTTTCTTCTTCCCTCATTTCTCTCTTTCGTAAAACTAAATTTTTTTCTTGTGTTTGTTCAAGAAACTCAATCTTTATCATAGTCTTTATTCGTTCCCGGTACGATGTTTATCATAACAATTAATTTCTATAAAATTGAGAATTCAACGTCATCAAAGGGGAATGGGACATTCTTGAGAAATGTCACGCTGGTGATGACAAACTCAAGAAAGCTTATTTACAAAGATGGAGAAGACCATTCGAGTTATTGTAGATGGAAAATAATGAGAAGGTTGTTGAGTATTTCAACAAGATTACAAAGGTTACCAATAAAAGAAATAATAAATAATAATAGGTCATATCTTCTTTCAAATCATATGGTTATATCCAATGTCACTAAACCCCTTATTTTTATGGCATGGTTCAATGGCATGATCCGTTATGAATTGATATTTGCATTTGTATGTGCTTTCTAGAATAAGCGTAAAGTATTTTTAAGTGTCAGCTTATTCTTCTAATTTTTAAGTTCAGATATCAACTTTCACCTTTCAGTAGATCGATTGATATTTAAAGGTGCCTCTACTTTCAAAGAGACATTCGCCGAGCGTGTAAAAATCATATGTTAAAACAAAGTTTTGTAATCAAAGTTTTGAGACATTTTGCTTTACATGAGATCCGTCGTTTGGACATTCCTAATGACATTAAATCTATGTGAGACTACTCACTCATGATTTTAGAAAACACAAGCATGATCGTGATTATAAACATTTGCATAAAATAAAATAGAGAAGAAATAAGCAATAGAGAAATAACAAATATAAAACCTAAATTTATCAAAGGAGATAAAATACAACACTGTTTTTCTCCAATGGAGTTTTCACAGAAAAAGTAAAGTTCTGTAGAGAAATATAAAGTATGTAAAATGTAAATTATGCAGAATTGGGGTGTTTAATATGAGGTTACAATGTGTTTATATATCTCATATTGTATTCATTAATGTAAGAGACAAGGAATGAAAAATCCGAGAAATAAATTAGTAGAAAATATAATTCCTTAATGTCACTAGGGACATTATGATTGTAATGCCAATTATGGGTTGGTTTTAATAGCCACTACTTTGTGCCAAAACTTGCAAAATTTGAAAGCATTGTTTCTGAGGTCATTATGACTATAATGACCATTACATATGTGTCGTAATGCCACTTGCCTTGTGCTAAAGTCTCTCTTGTCTTACTCAGACTTCTCGACATGTTCAAGCATATTCGTGGCTTACCTCCTTGAACTTGTGCTTGACTTTAAATATTCAATTCTCTTAAGCCTCCTAATACACAAAGATAACAAGGAAACATAAGTAAATGGAAGAAAACGAAACAAAGGTCATAGACAAAATAACAGAATTAAACTATTACAAACGGTAAAAATACAGTTTATCAAACTCCCCCATACTTAAACCATTTTTTGTGTTGATAAACAAGTGTGAGTTGTATGGAAAAACAAATGTGAGTTCTAATTCCCACATTTATTTAAAAAGTGGAGGTTGAGCACTTTACAAGTGAGAGGACTCATACACCTATCTATCAAGGTGAAGAATCGGAGACCAAACTATTGTTTAGACTTGACTCATGAATCAAAATATCACCATCGAATTTTAATTTATCCAAGGGAAGGGGAAAAGATTAAAAAATAACCCAATATATATATGCAAATCTAGAAGATTAAACTTAAGCTAACCAAAATTTGAGGGGGGGGGGGATTCTAAGGCATGGGGGTGTGTTATGAAAAGGGAAGGTATTAGCATCCTAATCATCTGTAGTACTCTAGAGGAACCTTTTAAATATATGTGTTTAGTTTAAAATTATTTGCTATTTGATTGGGGAGATGAGAAAAAGAACATCTTTTTATTGTTTGATGATTTAGAAAGACATTGAGTCTTATGCCTACGTACCTGTGAAGGATCAAAACCTCATAGTTCGGGTTCAAAAGTAAGAAGGGATTTGTTGGGGTTAATTTTATGAGAAAGAGACAAATTGTCATCTTAAGGAGAAAAATCACTTCTAAACCACCACAAACATGTGGAAGATAAATCTTTGCATCAAAATGAAAGAAAGGCTCTCACTTGGATATAGAATCAACAAGTATGTCACATACCTCTTCCAAATGGAAAAGAATCAATATCAATCTCAACAATGTTATGGGGTAGGAGATTTAAATCTCAACTAGGGATGACTCATGTATAATCCTTTTTTGAAAAGGTTTTAAACATGGAAAATCCAAAGTGGCAAAAGGGTTTGAATTAAGTTTGTGTTTTTTAGGTCTTATGAAAAGATCTTTGAATATGCTTAGGTGTTTTGAAGCATTTGATTAAGAAATAAAAGGGAAAAACAATGACCTAAGTCAAAGTTTATTATGAAAGTGGTTAGAAGAATGAGAGAGAGAGAGAGAGAGAGAGAGAGAATCCTAAGGTTTAAATTGAGGGGAACCTAAGATTGTATCTAGAAGTTTTGGATTAAGGGGAAACAAAGTTGTATAGGATGCAGATGAACACACACATGCAAAATGACAAGAATGTCATGATTCCTTTCCCTTGGATATAAATAATAACAAGGTTGAACATGAATTAACATTAAGGCATAAAATATGACTAAATACAATGGTAATAACAAGGTGAGTGAGGTATGGATGACAATATTGATCATGGTTTTTAGGCATTGAGATAAACATAAACAAGACATGACGAAGTTTCACATAACATCACAAGACACAACACATTGATGGTGACGACAAAATCATATTTGACATGGTAAAGGCATTCATTGGTACATGGTAAACACAACATGAATCAATTTAGGTCAAACATGCATCACATTATAAGTCTTCAAGAAATAAACATTAAACTTGAATCAAAGTTCATGATAAGAACAAGCTTAAGTGGAAACCCTAATCACCTCCTAACCATTCATTCAAACCCATACCCTTGGGGTTCCATGCACTGTTTGGAAAAATAAAAAGGCGAAAGGGATTCGAACCCCAGACCTTTTGTTGCAAGTGACTTAGGACGCACACTTCTACCACTGGGGTGGCTATACATCCATTCATTATAACACAGGGAATTGTATATATTATAATAACGTGTTTTATTTGACCTTTCTATGTCATGTCAACATCTTCTTCAACCCCTCTCTCTCTCTCTCATTTTCGTTATTTTCTTTCATTATTTTTCAAATCTTCCATCAATCATATCTCTCTCATTTCTCAACCATTTTTCATGAAATAAAGATCAAAATTGCTTAGAAAAATGTAAGGAACACAACGCTACAATAGATTTTAGATAATACTCAAAGATGAAGATGCACGAAGGCCAAAACCAGAATTGAAACTTTAGGTTTCATGCAACTTAAATTCACATAAACAACAAGATAAATGGCATGTGAGTTGATGATTAACCTGAACACAACAAATGCTACATATTTGCTTCAGAAATCACATGGAAATGATGCATGTATAGTGAATTTTAAAGTGTAAGAATATACCTATTGGAGCAAGGTCTAATGTCTATCCAATACCACTTCCAGCTACCATTTGATACTTCTCCTAATACTTATGAACTCCTAGAAGGTGACTGGGACTCTTGGTTGGTAGAATGCACGAGCAACATGAGAGAAATAGAGGTTAAGGTCAAAAACATGCAAATATGGAGTTTTGCTTGGTGAGCTTGGTGTATGGAAAACTGAGGCTTTGTACTCTATTTATAGTGATCCTTGAGGGTTCAAGAAGCTTCAGATATCATAAAATAATTATGGCTTGTACTGGTTTGCTTGCTTGGTTGGTTCTTGCACAAAACACCAAGTGGGAAGCATGGCAAAAGCATGAGGTGCATGGAGTGTTTTGTTGAGATTTGTATGAAGTGTAGGAGTTGACTTGAGGTTTAGAGTTGGTATGTCTCAGAACCAAATCCATTTGGGAGCTCAATGGTACTTAATGTTGAGTTAAAGCCACTTTACACAAATGGAAGTGTAACCTTTATGCCAAAAATGGAATGATTCATTGTGTAATGGCTTGGTTGCTTGGATAATTGCTCAAACGTGTGTGTGAAATTTTTATTAGAGTGAGATTTAGAAGTAATATATCTTGCAAAGTAAGATTATGAAACTTTGTCTCAAGGTTGCATGATGAACTTGCCATGAAAATGACCCAAAATTCAGATTTAGAGAGCCAACTTCATCTCTTCGAAACGTCTAGCTCAAATATGATAATTTCATTATATAGGACTTTTTGGAAAGCTAAGACCATCCTCTACAACTTTCATGCTGGGAGTTTTCCTCGAATCAATGTGGATCATGGTGAAAAATGATGATCAAGTAAGTCACTTTTTGAAGGCAGATTTGGTTGAAATTTTTTCTAAGTGTTTCAATTTTATGGTACCAACTTCATGGCTTCATAACTTGAAATCCTTGCATTTTTTGGGAATCAATCATCAAGGAAAAAGTTAAAGTATGAAGTAATACCTTTAATCTGATCATTGGAGAAAAGAAAATGGTGGCTTGGATCACAAGTTATGACCTTGAAAAGTTGGGTACTAGAACATGTATTTTTTTTCATAACTTAGAAACATTTACAAAACCTAATCTTGCCCTTTTTGCGAGTAACCTCCAATTTCTTGTTTTCTCTTGATCAAATGCATATATAAACCATATTTTCACGATCATTGAGTTGAGAAGTCCATGGTCGACCAAAAATTTCAAAAGTCAAACTTTAACTTTGCCTCAGATGACTTTGTATCAGATGAATCCAATTCTTGCAATCTTTAATGAACGGGATCTCTTGGTAACATTGGATGATGTGATGGATCTCTTGAGTATTTGACCTTTAGCTGAGTATTTGACCCCATGTGAATGCTTCCCCCTCATGATGACCCACTAGTGGTATCAGAGCCCGATTCGAGTAAGGGACAAGGTCTTTATGTCGTAAGTTTTCTTGACACGGTGGTCAGACATCACGTTTCGTTGAAGTACCCATGATAAGATAAAGGTGTCTTTCAACAGCGGTATAAACAGGTGGATGAAAGAGCTGCTCACACTTGAGGGGGAGATTATTGAGAAATAAATGTGAGTTGCATGGAGAAACAAATGTGAGTTCTAAGTCCCATATTACTTAGAAAATTGGAGGTTGAGCACCTTATAAGAGATATGACCCATACACATATCACCTTAAGGTTTTTGGTGAATATGTGGTGTCTCTCTCACTTGTTTTGGTGAGTCTTTGACCTAATGTGAATGATTCCCCCTCATGATGACCCATAATTATGTTATCAATCAATTTGTTTAACTTGAAAATATTAAGACAAAACGTTTTTATGAGTTAGAATATTTTTAAGACTCATCATAGTCAACGGTTCTTATTTAGAGCATTCAACTAAATTTTACAAAAGTCATGTTTCATCTTAAGATTTACTATTTGTCTCTCATTTCTATTTTTTATTGATAAAAACAATTATGAAATTATAAGGCATTTTTTATTAAGGTCATAAGTTTTTATTTATCGTAGTAACTACTTGAGCATATTATTTTCTATTTTTTAAGGGTCATCCAATTTTTGGGATGAATAACCTGGTGAGGATTACCCTACTTACTCCGTTTGTTTCATCTTTTCATTCTAAGCATTTGGGGATCAAGCGACTATTGGATTGAGTAACTTGTCGGGGGTTACTCTACCTAGTAGACTCAGTTTCCTGTTACTCTCTTTTTTCCATTTTTTTATTTTCCTTTTTTACTGACAATTCAAGATAGATCAAACAACTTTGTCATACGGTGAACTGACTTGGGGTGTTTTGCTTTTTATCGCAATGTCGCGGATAGCAAGAGTCGCCACCGACTTTTCTTTTATCCCATAAGGAAAGGTGGAAAAGAACAGGAAAGACCTCAATAGATTTTGGGTTCGGGAGGTACATTATACAAAGGGAAGGTGTTAGCACCCTTTGTATCCATGGTTATCCATGGGCTCTTAATTACTGGATCACTTATATTTTTGTCTGAAAAAGTGCTTGTGAATGGCTTAGAAAATGTTTTGAAAAGAGAGTTTAACTTTGTAATGATTCTCGTATGAATGTATACAAAGTATTTATCTCATTTGATTTTGAAAATGGTTTATAACTCGGTAATGATTCTAGTATGAATGTATACCAAGTGGTGATTTTCCAAAAGAGATTTTGAAAGGTGTGAGGTGTTGAAAATATTTTAGGTTATGATCCAGTAATTGAGAGTTATACCTTCCTAAGGTCGTTATGAACGTTTCCTATCCTTATGAGGGTAAAACTGTCCTTACTATTGAGAAGTAAGTAGTTTTATCCTTTGGATGTTTAAGGGTCATCGTAGGGTCATCGATAGGTCATTGAAGGCAACAGTTGTAAGGATACCTTAGCATTCGAAGGGACGATCATCATTTAACCGTAGGCTACACCGAAGGGTCATCGAGGGACAAAATCGTATTTTCGAAGGCAACATCCGAGGGACCATGATTTATTTTATGATGATTTAATCGAAGGGTCTTTGCTAAGTGTATCCCCACATTCACGGGACATGACCGTATTACGTAATCGTGGGGTAATAAAGAGAGGTCCGATATTATTTATTTAAAGTCCAGATTTTAACAATTAATTAAATAGCCATAATCAGTTAGGTAATTAGGTCCACAGTAAATCAATGAAATCAATACATTAAAAAAATCAAGCTTGGTGATTCAAGATGAATCTCCATATTAAACTTAGGTCCTCCAAAAGCCATCTCCTCAAGAATGTCCACACCTAAAGCGGCATGCCTAGCCGGCTATTTCTTTGGAAGTATGCTAGCTTTTACACCATGCAACACACGGATTAGAGCATTGAGGTAAAATACAATTGGAAATTGCATCATAAAATAAATACAACAATCAGGAATTTAAGCCAAATAATACAGAATCATGATTAGATAAACATAAAATGGACAACAAAGGGACAAAGCAGCCACTGTCCCGTTCGCCTCTGCTTCGCCTAGCGAAGGCTCAGCGAAGGCTCGCTGCAGGCTCGCTTAGCGATGAGCTAGCGAGCGGCCACGGGTTTGGAATTTGGCAACAACACGACTTCCGAAAACCTGTACTATTATTGCATTTGATCACAGGCATAGCAGATACAATTATACAGGATATTCATACTCGGATTCAAATGCGAAATCAATTTACATATCAAAACCTTAATCGGAATGCATCATGTATGTAAAGAAGATCAATTGGAAACGTAAAACAACGGTGATACGCAAACCTGTGTGCAATTGCGATAGTGAAAGGGATTGATTGCTTGGAGGCCGGATTGAGTTGGGCGGCGGTAGCTTCGGCGCGGATGGGCTGCCTTCAGGTTAGCAGGGTTTTTGCACCAGGGTTTCCGTCCTTCGTCCGCTTGTTTGTGCGTTTCCGTGTTTCTCCCTCTGGGTCTGTGTGTTCTTTTCGCGGCTGAGGAGCTGGTATTTATAGTAGTAGTGGTGGTGACCTAATGGGCTTAAAATGAGGTCCAAAACTTCAGATTTTCGCAAGCTTCGCTAGGCGAAGGAATTACTCGCCTAGCGAGCAAGCTATTCTGGGCTTTTTTCTGGATCTGATGCTTCGCTGGGCGAGTATCATGATGAAGTATTCGCTAGGCGAAGGGATTGCTCGCCTAGCGAGCAATCTATTTTGGGCCGCCTTTGGATTGGGCCTGTTGTGAGCTGGGCTTTTGTCCATTTGATGTCAGTGCCTTGCATAACAAATCGGAGGGTCTTGAGGAATGCTCTGTAATATCCACAGGCAAATTTTGGGGTATGACAGCTGCCCCTGTTCAATATTCTTGAACCGAGAGAGTCAGAATGGTATGTGCCGTTCGTGGTCTGGAGGTGAAAGATTATTGGACACTAGAATGCCCCAACAATTTGCGCTTGTCCATCAGTCTTGATGGAGATGGGCTTAAAGATGCCATCCAGGAAGTTTGATGAGGAGATTTCCAGATTTTGTCGTACGTTAGACGATATCTGGAGACATGGGTGTCACACCGGGTCGTACATCAGACCGTATAGTGAGTCATCCATTATGTTGTCGACCTCGCCGGGGAGTCGGAGTATGCTATATGCTGCTGGGGATAAGGGATCGGAATGGATCATACACTGGACCATATCTGAGTATCAGAATGAGCTGTTCGTTAGGCAGATGACTTTGCCGAGGACGAAAAATCAGAATGGATCATACGCTAGATCGTCTCTGAGTTGAAGATCCAAATGGGTCTTTATTGGAGTTGTAGGATGAGCCGTCCATTAGGCTGAATCTGATGATAAAAAAGGGGGTAGTCGTACACTAGACTACACTTCAGAAATGTACCGTACGCTAGGTAGCATCTGAGGAAACGAAGGTCAAATTGGGTCGTACATTAGACCGTATCTGAGCAGACTGAGCCGTCCATTAGGCTGAATCTGATGATAAAAGGGGGTAGTCGTACACTAGACTACACTTCAGAAATGTACCGTACACTAGGTAGCATCTGAGGAGACGAAGGTCAAATTGGGTCGTACATTAGACCGTATCTGAGCAGACTGAGCCGTCCATTAGGCTGAATCTGACGATAAAAGGGGGTAGTCGTACACTAGACTACACTTCAGAAATGTACCGTAAACTAGGTAGCATCTGAGGAGACGAAGGTCAAATTGGGTCGTACATTAGACCGTATCTGAGCAGACTGAGCCGTCCATTAGGCTGAATCTGATGATAAAAAGGGGGTAGTCGTACACTAGACTACACTTCAGAAATGTACCGTACACTAGGTAGCATCTGAGGAAACGAAGGTCAAATTGGGTCGTACATTAGACCGTATCTGAGCAGACTGAGCCGTCCATTAGGCTGAATCTGATGATAAAAGGGGGTAGTCGTACACTAGACTACACTTCAGAAATGTACCGTACACTAGGTAGCATCTGAGGAGGCGAAGGTCTAATTGGGTCGCACATTAGACCGTCTTGAAATAGTTGAAGGAATCATATGTTGGGCTGAATCAGAATGAACCGTATGTTAGGCTGTGTCTGATGATATCTGTATATGTTGTACTTGCAATAAATGTCTGGGATGAGCTTAAAGATGCCATCGTTAGGAGGATATCGGAGTGTTGTCAGAATGAATGTTCCCATGAATGGTATCCGAACTTTGTACATAATTGATAAAGGTGTATGTCTGAATGAACCTTTTACCTTGACTATATCAGGAGGATAATTAACCTGCACAGAAACGTTAGCTTCATGCTATGTCATGATGCATGAGATGTTTCGTGTTATGCCAAGAAATAAATGCGAATGTTATATGCATGCGTATGCTGTGAAATGATGTAATGAATGAGTTATGCGTATGAGAAGTTCTGCTTGGAGACTCTACTGGGGAAAATAAATCCCCATCTACTGATTGGAGATACTTGTAATGATGACCCTTTCTCGGCAGGGGGTTGTTGATTTCGGTCTGATGGTGGAAATATTCAACAGAGCCTGGCTGGGGATGGAAGAGAGGATCAAGCTGTCTGATGATATCGACTTCTTCTGGGAAATAGCTGGCTTTGCCCGGGGAATAATGCCAATTTCTCCTGAGGAAAAACAAGCTTGCTGGGGAGAATAAGCTTGGTAGCGGATTCATTGGAAGTATGGTTAGACCTTCTCCTTGATCCTGAATTCGGGTAGTAATTGCTATTGCCATTCCATGCATGTATTTTGATAAACATTGATCATATTCAAATGCATATATTAATTCAAATCAAATCAATGGACATTTATGCAAACAAAACAGAAGAGTAAAAGTGAAATAAAATTGCATTGATTTTTGAAAGAGGGCCTATGAACAGGCAATCTGTGTACAAGGAGACAAAAATCCTAGTAAGAGGAAATTGTCAAGAACACAAAGAGAAAGCTATGCAGAGAAAGTCCTATTGATTTTAATTCCACTACTGTCATCATGTCTTTGAGCATCTCATCTCCTGCTGGCGGATAGAAGTGATTGGCTTGTTCAGTTCCTTGAACTTGGTTGAAGCTGACAGAGAACGGGACATAGTCATACGCTTTAATCCCTAATTTTTGCCTGGACCGCCTTTTCAGGTTTTCAGTCCACCGGGATACCCTTTTTTGCCCAAGCCGCCTTTTCAGGTTTCCGACTTGCCGGGTATACGTCTTTATATATTTATCCCTAATTTTTGCCCGAACCCTTTTGGTTCGCCGGGATGCCCTTACTTTTGCCTAGGTACGTCGACCTAGCGGGTCTCTGTTATGCGTAGTATTTTTTAACTATGTCCGCGTTCACAGGATGCGGGAAGTCTTCGCCATCCATTGTAGTAAGTATCATGGCTCCACCGGAGAATACCTTCTTAACCACAAATGGCCCTTCGTATGTGGGAGTCCACTTGCCTCTGGGGTCCCCTTGTGATAGAATGATACGCTTGATCACCAAGTTGCCAATTTGATACACCTGTCTCTTGACTCTTTTGTTAAATGCTTGGGTCATGCGCTTCTGATATATCTGCCCGTGACAAACAGCCGCAAGTCTCTTCTCATCAATCAAGTTTATCTGATCGAGTCGAGTCTGAATCCATTCATCCTCGCTTAAACCCGCCTCTTTCATGATCCTTAGAGAGGGAATCTGAACTTCCACTGGCAAAACAGCTTCCGTTCCGTAGACTAAAGAGAAAGGAGTTGCCCCTGTCGAAGTGCGTACTGAAGTGCGATAACCGTGGAGAACAAACGGTAACATCTCATGCCAGTCTTTGTACGTTACTGTCATCTTTTGTATGATCTTCTTGATGTTCTTATTAGCAGCCTCTACGGCGCCATTCATCTTTGGCCGGTACGGAGAGGAGTTATGGTGTTTAATTTTGAACTGCGTGCAGAGTTCAGTAATCATCTTGTTGTTCAAATTAGTACCATTGTCAGTGATAATTCTTTCAGGGATGCCATATCGACAAATAAGGCTATTCTTGATGAACCGTGCCACCACATTCTTGGTGACAGAAGCAAATGAGGCTGCCTCTACCCACTTTGTGAAGTAATCAATAGCGACGAGAATGAAGCGATGTCCATTAGAAGCCGTAGGTTTAATCTCTCCAATCATATCAATGCCCCACATTGCAAAAGGCCAAGGTGCTGTCAACACATTCAATGGAGCAGGAGGTGCATGTACTTTATCCGCATAGATCTGGCACTTATGACAGGTTCTGGAGTGATGGTGGCAATCAGCTTCCATGGTAGACCAATAATACCCTGATCTCAGAATCTTCTTGGCCATTGTATGTCCATTAGAATGAGTCCCAAAAATACCGTCATGCATGTCTTCCATAATCCTTTCTGCTTCCTTTTTATCCACACAGCGAAGCAAAGTTGAATCATGATTACGTTTGTATAATACTCCATTACTCAGAAAGAATTTAGTGGAGAACTTCCTCAGGAATTTTTTGTCATTGATGGATGCCCCTTCAGGGTATTCCTGAGCTTCTAAATATCTTTTTACTTCGTGGAACCAAGGTTTTTCCCGTACTCCCTCAGTGTTAAGTTCATAACAGTATGCCGGTTCATCTAGTCGCTCAATGGTTATCCTGGGAGTTTCACCGTCCCATTTGACTCTGAACATAGATGACATGGTAGCTAATGCGTCTGCCAACTGATTCTCTTCTCGTGGAATATGTTCAAATGTAATCTCTTCAAAGTATGGGATTAATGTCATTACCTGCTCTCGATAAGGGATGAGATTTGGATGTTTAGTATCCCATTCTCCTTTGATCTGACTGATTACCAAAGCCGAATCTCCGTATACGCTCAAAAACTTGATTCGCCAATCTATAGCAGCTTTGAGTCCAAAAATACATGCTTCATACTCAGCCATATTATTGGTACAATGAAAACATAGTCTAGCCGTGAAAGGCGTATGGTAACCCTCGGGAGAAATGAGTACAACCCCAACACCATGGCCCAATGCATTAGAAGATCCATCAAAGACCATAGTCCATCGGGATCCCCATTCGGGTCCTTCATCTGGTTTAGGTTTTCCATTATCAGTAACAAGCATGACATCCTCATCTGGGAACTCAAAATTCATAGATTGGTAATCGTCCACCGCTTGATGAGCCAAATGATCAGCTAGAACGCTTCCTTTGATTGCTTTCTGGGTAGTATACTGGATATCGTACTCTGTTAAGATCATCTGCCATCTCGCTATTCTTCCGGAGAGGGCAGGCTTCTCGAACATGTATTTGATGGGATCCATCCTAGAAATCAACAAAGTGGTCTGATTCAACATATACTGTCTTAGTCGGCGAGCAGCCCAGGCCAAAGCACAGCAAGTTCTCTCGAGCAGTGAGTATCTTGTTTCACAGTCGGTAAACTTTTTGCTCAGGTAGTATATGGCGTGCTCTTTTCGACCAGACTCGTCATGTTACCCCAATACACACCCCATTGAACTTTCTAACATGGTCAAATACATGATTAGAGGTCTTCCTTCGACTGGTGGTATCAGAATTGGAGGTTCCTGGAGATAGTTCTTGATTTTGTCAAAAGCTTCTTGGCATTCGTCATTCCATATCATCTCTTGATTCTTCCTCAGCAATTTGAAGATGGGTTTACAGGTAGCGGTCAAGTGGGAGATAAATCGGGCAATGTAGTTCAAGCGTCCCAAGAAACCTCTGACCTCTTTCTCCGTACGGGGAACTGGCATTTCTTGAATAGCTCTCACTTTAGCCGGGTCAACCTCAATTCCTTTACCACTGACAATAAAGCCCAAGAGTTTACCGGATCTTACTCCAAAAGTGCATTTGTTCGGGTTCAATCTCAACTTGTATTTCTTCAACCTCTCAAACAGTTTGTATAAATGATCGAGATGTTCCTCTTCAGTATGAGATCTAGCTATCATGTCATCCACATATACTTCTATCTCACGATGAATCATATCATGGAACAAAACCACCATAGCACGCTGGTACGTTGCCCCGGCGTTCTTTAGACCGAATGGCATTACTTTGTAACAGAAAGTGCCCCATTGCGTCACAAACGTAGTTTTCTCCATGTCCTCAGGTGCCATTTTAATCTGATTATAACCCGAGAATCCATCCATGAATGAGAATACTTTGTGTTGAGCGGTGTTATCTACCAGAACATCAATGTGCGGGAGTGGAAAGTCATCCTTGGGACTTGCTTTATTCAAATCTCTGTAATCTACGCACATTCGTACCTTACCATCCTTCTTTGGCACTGGCACCACATTAGCAACCCATTGAGGATAAGAAGTAACGGCTAGGAAACCGGCATTGAACTGTTTCATAACCTCGGCTTTGATTTTCTCGGACATTTCAGGACGCATGCGGCGAACCTTTTGCTTGACAGGACGGCAGTCTTCCTTCGTAGGCAGCCGATGCACCACTATATCAGTATCCAACCCGGGCATGTCTTCATAAGACCAAGCGAAAACCTCTACATAGTCATGTAACATCCGAATCAATCTTTCCTTGACACTGCTTTCCAATCCTGCTCCTATTTTGACTTCTTTTCTGTCTACCTCAGTACCCAGATTTACAATTTCGAGGGACTCTTCATGTGGTTGTATAGCCCTTTCCTCTTGCAGTAATAGTCTGGCAAGCTCTCCAGGTACTTCACAATCTTCCTCACTTCCATCTTCGGCTTGGTAGATCGGATTTTCAAAGTCATAATGAACAGTAGCGGAATTATTATCAATAGGATCCAGAGTGGATACGGATCTGCAATTCGTTACGTGAGTGTGTGTAAGAAAGCATAGCTTGTTTGAAAGATGACAGGAAAAATAAAGAGCACAATATTTGAATGCGAAAAAGTCCATTGATTTATTGAATATGAATATGCTTATGAAATGACAAAACCCTTAACAAATTAGCTATTGTGCTCCGGGCATAGACACAATGCTTTAAGAAGTTCAATTGAAAAATTAAAATTTGCGATTCTAGAATAAACAATAACAATTACTCCTGACTAAAGGAGATCGGGATAGTGTCTTTAGCCTTCCAATTATTGAGTCCGTCGCCAATTGTTGGGTAGATCCAGCTATCCAGGTCGCAATCACTGTCAGCATCTTCTACAGCATTGATTTGATCCTTGACCATCTTTTCAGAGCTAAATCCCAGACCAGACTTATCAGACTTGTAGGGTATGTTGATCAGTTGACCCCAGCCAGTACAGCCACCATCTTCAACCACAGCTTGAGCGTCCTTCAGGGAAACCATGGCAGGAGGAGCTCGAACAACCTCGGGCACAAGGGGAGTTGGCTTAAGGACAAGACTAGGCGGAGGAACCACTTCAAATGACTGGGACGGAGTCTCGAAGAATTCACCATCCATCTCAACGTATCTGAAGGTATGCACACTACTGACAATGTATTCTTCTTCCCCACACACAGTGACAATCTTACCCTCTATCGGATATCTCAGCTTTTGATGGAGAGACGAAGCTACAGCACCTGCCCCATGAATCCAAGGGCGTCCCAGCAAGCAGGAATAAGCGGGGCGGATGTTCATCACATAAAAGGTAGTGTTGAAGACTTGAGGTCCTATCTTGATGGGGAGAACAACTTCGCCATGGACAACACTCTTTGCACCATCGTAAGCACGTACCACAATGTCACTAGGTTTCAGTTCAATGCTTTTACAATCCAGCTTATCCAGCACAGCTTTCGGTAGCACATTCAAAGAAGAGCCATTATCGATCAACACATGAGACAGGGTGATCCCTTTACACTCAATGGAGATATGCAGGGCTTTATTGTGGCTCTTTCCCGCCGGCGTCAGGTCAGCATTGGAAAAACCTAGGCCACCGTCGACAGTCAGATTAGCAACATAGTTTTCGAACTGATCGACGGAGGTCTCGTGAGGTACATGGGCGGTCTTCAAGAATTTTATCAATGCATTGGCATGAGATTCAGAAGATAACAACAAGGACAACATCGAGATTTTGGACGGGGTATGCCCCAACTGCTCTACCACATCGAAGTCACTCTTGCGGATGATTTTCAGCACTTCTTCCATTTCCTGTTTGGCAACATCTTCGGGAGTAACTTCAACCGGTGTCTCTGACTGGGAAGGGTTGACTGGTTCCTTTCCCCGAGTTTCAAGGACAGGAGGTGAGATTTCTGGAGAGAAGATCCTTCCGCTTCGAGTAACTTTACTGGTCCCCACAATGCCACTAGTATTAGCAGAATCACCAACTTGCTTTACGCCATGGATGTAAACATCACCTCCATAATTCCACGGAATAGCTTTGCTTGAGGAATACGGGATCGGGCCAGGTGCAGTGATGATCAGGGGGGCTATCTTGGGCTCAGCAATAATCTTCACAGGTATTCTGGGAGCAGTAATCTTCACTGGAACTTTGGACTTAGCAATCACAGATATTTCTTCAATAGAGTTTTCCGCCTTAGGAATCCTTTCGAAGAGAACTGTACGATCGTCCATCAGCCGTTGAATACCATCTTTCAATTTCAAACAGTCCTCGGGCCGGAGTATGCAGAGATTGCAATCTTCAGCACAACCTGGAAATAAACCAGCTTGCAATAAATTCCTCTTTATGATCGGGAGGGGAGATATTAAGTCCGCCACATTGGAAATGTGAGAACCGTCATCTACAGCATTAACAGTCTTGTCATGGTTAGGCATAGGAGCAGTGATGACATTAGGAGTCTCCGGAGGCTCAAACTCAATTTCTCCAGCTTCGATCATATCCTGAATCTTATTCTTCAATGGCCAGCAATCGTTTGTATCGTGCCCGGGGCTATCGGAGTGATATGCACACCTGGCATTGGGATTATAACGAGAAGAGGAAGTGTTGGGATTTGTAGGAGGATCTCTGAGGGTGATCAAATTTGCCTTTAGCATTCCCTGCAGTGCCTGTGCCAAGGTCATATTGATCCTGGTGAACTGCCTTCTTGGCCTGTCCTGTTTGGGCTGGAAGTTTTGAGATGGTGGTGCTGCAATCGTAACTGCTCCAATGTCGTGGTCACGGTTTTTCTTGTTACGGCCCTTTTGACCGTACACAGCATTTGATTCGTTCTTCCCCTGGTAGGACTTTTTGCTGCTTGTAGAGGTAGCTGCCTGTATCTTTCCACTTCGAAGGCCGCTCTCCACCCGTTCACCTGTCAGTATAAGTTCAGTGAAACCTGATGAAGAACTCCCCAGTAGATGGCTGTAGAATGGGCCAGTCAGGGTACCCATGAACAGGTCTACTAATTCTCGGTCAGTCATAGGGGGTTTGACTCTGCCAGCCAAATCTCTCCATTTCTGAGCATACTCTTTGAAGCTTTCTTTAGATCCCATAGTCATATTCTGCAACTGTAGCCGAGTAGGTGCTAATTCAGAATTGTACTGGTACTGCTTATAGAAAGCTGTTGCTAAATCAGTCCAGGTGCGGATGTCAGAGCTCTCGAGCTGATAATACCATTCCAACTGAGTGCCAGACAGACTTTCTTGGAAGAAGTGGATCCACAGTTTCTTATCAGTGGTATGCGGCTGAATCTTTCTCACATAAGCCCTTAAATGCATCTGAGGACAGGACACACCATCGTACTTAGTAAAAGTGGGGATTTTGAATTTGCGAGGAATGGTCACCTCGGAGACCAGACCCAAACTTTCGAAATCCAGACCGGGCGTCTTCTGACCCTCCATGGCTAGCATGCGCTCTTCCAGCAATTTGTACTTATCATCTCTCGGAGAGTACTGTTCATTTTCATACTTCTCATCATCATCCTCAGGGTTGGAGAAATCAGCATCCTCTTCCTCTGAATCATTCTCCGCCTCATCTTCTGGACCATTCGGGATTCCAAATTTGATTCCCGTAGCCTGTCCTTTACGCCTTCTTCCTGGGTTAATGAAACTCACAGCCTTCTTGTCTTTCTTCTTTTCGACCAGGAGAGCCTTCAGTTCCTCCTGCCCCTTGGATAAGCTTAGCATCATCTCCTTGAACTGAGCATTTTGAGTCTGGAGATCTTTGACAGTTTGTTCGAGATCCATTTTTCTGTGTAAGAGGCAGACCGTGAGAATATGGTCCTTTAGAATACCTGTTATGCAATGTTATGTTATGCGATGCAATGCATGAAATGTTTTCAAGGACTTTTGGAATTTAACTTTGCATAAATCACCAACAAGAGAGAAATGTTTATTGCTACTTTTTTGATCAATGTTCATTACAAAAGGAATAATAGTAAAATACAATGAAAGCTCAAGTCTCCCAGTGGCGACTTCTTTTTGGGCGAAGATATGCATTGAGTCTTCGTTCCTCATTAAGCTGACTGGTGAGCTCTAATACTTTCTTCCTTTCTGCATTGAACTGAGTTTCGAAAGTATCCCTCTCCTCTCTCAACTGGGTCCAGGATCTCTTTAGTTCCTCAACATCAGTAGGTATATCTGGATAAGAAATGATATGGGTAGTACCTCCTTCGACACTTGATTCAACAATCAATGGTCCGACTGCAAGATATGGCATGACAAACTCACGAGCTCTGGCTCGTACCCATCGGAGATAAGGCTCCATAGGAATGGAGTTTTTCTTTCCTAAATTGCTTCTTTTCACCATGCCCCAAGCTCGTACAAACGTTCGGCGGAGACCTTGAGAGTCATTGTCATAGTCAAACACTATACCTTGAATGATCATTTCATGTGGACCATCTCTTCGAGCATGCCCAAACTGACGTAGGGCTAAGGCGGGATTATAAGTAATACCTCCTCTTATCCCCATGAGTGGTACATTAGGGAATTCTCCACATCGGTCGATGATGATAACATTTTCTCTGAAGTTAGAACACCATCGGATGTCTGAATGGGAGAGTGCCATTATCCTTTGAGACCATTTCAGATTCTGATCATTCCTCAAGACTGATTGAGGGAGGTGCGAAATAAACCACCTAGACAACAAAGGTACGCAGCACATGAGAGTCCCTTGCCTTTTCATAGTACGGGTGTGAAGGGAATGCAAAATATCTCCGAGCAAGGTAGGCACAGGGTTACGAGTGAGGAATATCTTAATAGCATTCACATCTATGAATTGGTCCGGATTAGGGAATAGCACCAAACCATAGATTAACAATGCTAGAACATCTTCAAAAGCATGGACCTTCATAACTTTCAGGAATTCTCGGGCCTTACCTACCAGAAATTTGGCGAGTAAACCCTTAACTCCACTTCTTGTTACTCAATTAGTCTCAATGTCAGACTTTGTCATATGTAAAGCTGCGGCAACTTCTTCAGACTTCGGAATCTTTTCCAGACCACTGAAAGGTATTTGATCAAGGATAGGTATCTCAAGCAGCTTGGAGAATTCTTCTAGTGTGGGTACCAACTGATAATCTGGGAAAGTGAAGCAATGATGCTTAGGATCGAAGAATTGGAATAGGACTCTCATCATATCTTCTTTGAAACCAGTGGTAACCAAATTGAGGAGATGACCATGTTTCTTGTTGAACTGAGCATGATCGGGGAGTTCTGACACCAAATCCTTGAGTTGAGGAGAGATTGCTACAAGATTGATCCGGATAGTCTTCCTGGAAGTCATAACCTGTTCAACAGAGCAAAGCTAAATTCCTAAGTCCTTGAAATGGTTAGTATGATGCCATGATGTTATGATGTTATGATGTTATGCAAACACAAGCATGTCACACAACAATTATTCCTAGGTTTTAAGGCTTGCATGAGTTCCATAGGTGAATACCCCCCCCACTGAAGTTTGGTTAGTTCAACCTGTCCTAGAATAGTAACCGGTTCTAGAAGGATCTCAGATCATCGACCTTCCTTTAAGTCCACTTCAGTGCAACACCAAGCGGTTGACCGAAGCTTCCCTAAAGTCCAATCTCAAAGAGTGTAGTATCGAGTATCAACCAACCCCAGTCGGAACCGAAGTCAGTTATCTCACTACTTTCTAATGGCCAGGATGAGTCAATTAGGGTTCTAAAGGTCTGGTTAATGCTTTGGTGACACCACGCGGAAGCCAAATTTTTCCTCAAGTAACATGAGGAACATCAGGACAACCAAAGTGTCACATTAACCGTAGCCATCATTTTAACCATTCCAGTATACGCCGGATAGTCGCGATGATCTATTGCTACTTACCTAAGGTACACTAGATCCGGGTGTAGGATCTTTCACTCAAGAATACCCAAGCAATCCCTTAAAAGTAAATCAGACAGTTTTAAATAAGTGATCTTGTTTTTAAGGTAACCTCTCTTTAAGTGGTCCCCAGCAGAGTCGCCAGTTCTGTCATACGGTGAACTGACTTGGGGTGTTTTGCTTTTTATCGCAATGTCGCGGATAGCAAGAGTCGCCACCGACTTTTCTTTTATCCCATAAGGAAAGGTGGAAAAGAACAGGAAAGACCTCAATAGATTTTGGGTTCGGGAGGTACATTATACAAAGGGAAGGTGTTAGCACCCTTTGTATCCATGGTTATCCATGGGCTCTTAATTACTGGATCACTTATATTTTTGTCTGAAAAAGTGCTTGTGAATGGCTTAGAAAATGTTTTGAAGAGAGAGTTTAACTTTGTAATGATTCTCGTATGAATGTATACAAAGTATTTATCTCATTTGATTTTGAAAATGGTTTATAACTCGGTAATGATTCTAGTATGAATGTATACCAAGTGGTGATTTTCCAAAAGAGATTTTGAAAGGTGTGAGGTGTTGAAAATATTTTAGGTTATGATCCAGTAATTGAGAGTTATACCTTCCTAAGGTCGTTATGAACGTTTCCTATCCTTATGAGGGTAAAACTGTCCTTACTATTGAGAAGTAAGTAGTTTTATCCTTTGGATGTTTAAGGGTCATCGTAGGGTCATCGATAGGTCATTGAAGGCAACAGTTGTAAGGATACCTTAGCATTCGAAGGGACGATCATCATTTAACCGTAGGCTACACCGAAGGGTCATCGAGGGACAAAATCGTATTTTCGAAGGCAACATCCGAGGGACCATGATTTATTTTATGATGATTTAATCGAAGGGTCTTTGCTAAGTGTATCCCCACATTCACGGGACATGACCGTATTACGTAATCGTGGGGTAATAAAGAGAGGTCCGATATTATTTATTTAAAGTCCAGATTTTAACAATTAATTAAATAGCCATAATCAGTTAGGTAATTAGGTCCACAGTAAATCAATGAAATCAATACATTAAAAAAATCAAGCTTGGTGATTCAAGATGAATCTCCATATTAAACTTAGGTCCTCCAAAAGCCATCTCCTCAAGAATGTCCACACCTAAAGCGGCATGCCTAGCCGGCTATTTCTTTGGAAGTATGCTAGCTTTTACACCATGCAACACACGGATTAGAGCATTGAGGTAAAATACAATTGGAAATTGCATCATAAAATAAATACAACAATCAGGAATTTAAGCCAAATAATACAGAATCATGATTAGATAAACATAAAATGGACAACAAAGGGACAAAGCAGCCACTGTCCCGTTCGCCTCTGCTTCGCCTAGCGAAGGCTCAGCGAAGGCTCGCTGCAGGCTCGCTTAGCGATGAGCTAGCGAGCGGCCACGGGTTTGGAATTTGGCAGCAGCACGACTTCCGAAAACCTGTACTATTATTGCATTTGATCACAGGCATAGCAGATACAATTATACAGGATATTCATACTCGGATTCACATGCGAAATCAATTTACATATCAAAACCTTAATCGGAATGCATCATGTATGTAAAGAAGATCAATTGGAAACGTAAAACAACGGTGATACGCAAACCTGTGTGCAATTGCGATAGTGAAAGGGATTGATTGCTTGGAGGCCGGATTGAGTTGGGCGGCGGTAGCTTCGGCGCGGATGGGCTGCCTTCAGGTTAGCAGGGTTTTTGCACCAGGGTTTCCGTCCTTCGTCCGCTTGTTTGTGCGTTTCCGTGTTTCTCCCTCTGGGTCTGTGTGTTCTTTTCGCGGCTGAGGAGCTGGTATTTATAGTAGTAGTGGTGGTGACCTAATGGGCTTAAAATGAGGTCCAAAACTTCAGATTTTCGCAAGCTTCGCTAGGCGAAGGAATTACTCGCCTAGCGAGCAAGCTATTCTGGGCTTTTTTCTGGATCTGATGCTTCGCTGGGCGAGTATCATGATGAAGTATTCGCTAGGCGAAGGGATTGCTCGCCTAGCGAGCAAGCTATTTTGGGCCGCCTTTGGATTGGGCCTGTTGTGAGCTGGGCTTTTGTCCATTTGATGTCAGTGCCTTGCATAACAAATCGGAGGGTCTTGAGGAATGCTCTGTAATATCCACAGGCAAATTTTGGGGTATGACAAACTTATATAGATTTTATTTATTTATTTTCTAATGCCAATTTCTTTTATGCTTCGATTACAAAATTGGTGACAATTCTGAGACTACATATCAAGTTCTAATAAAACAAATATTTTAGAAAAAATTCTATCAACCAAAATATTAGTAGCTGGGGCACTAGATTATCTTGCTAAATTTTCAACCTAAAACTTAATTTTCCTATGTGTGTGTGTGTGTGTGTGGGTGTGTGTGTGGGTGTGAGAGAGAGAGAGAGATCTCACACTTTTTTTATGCCTTAGTTTCTCCATTTCTATAAGTTGAACCTGTGACTCCACAAACAAGAAGGGGGAAGGGGGGGGGGGAGGGTGAATTGTGGAGGTTTGAAAAGATAGTTTAAACCAAAGTTGTTTTCAATTTCAGAGTTCGAAAATAATTTTAAGAAAACGTTTGAATAATAGTAGCGACAAATCAATGGAAAGAAAATATACGAAAAAGAAAAAGATAAGGAAAGAAAGAAAGAAGATACCAGAAATTATATAGGTTAGTTATAAATGAAGTGACCTAATCCTCTTCCAAATCCTTGGTCTTGAGAATATCCAGTAATGCTCATAAGCTTATAGTAGGTTAAGCTTACAAATCCCCTTATACATAGAAAATGAATTTTCAGGTTAACTTCCAATCAAACAACGAACAATGGACTGAAGCATTTAGTTATTATTCCAAACGCGAACAAATTTTTAAGTGTTTAATCCCCAAGCTAAATCGATATTTTTCACAAACTTATCTCAAACCAAATGCAGAGTTTTGAACTAACTATCCTCCGATCCGAATCGGGGTTTTACACAGGTTAACCACAAACCATATATTCTTGAACCAAGTATAACATTTACACCAGGCTGAGTTCAAGAGCCAAATATGATATTTTCACTAGTTATCTTCAAGAACCCACAAAGAGAAGTTTTTCTTAAGTGGCCCAACTCATGAACCATATGACGACTTAATACTAAATCCCCAACTAAACAAAACTTTTAACGAGTTTAGCTTTGAAGCGAAACAAACATTTCCTTAGGAAGATTTATTAAACCAAGAGAAAATAACTCTTGATGAATTTAAAATTTTACCACTTTCTTGAATGAAATTTTCTCACATAAAACATAAGGAGTTTCTCAAAGCGCTATGACTAAATTCAAGTGAGAGAAAATGGAAAAATACAGTTAGAGAGAAAGTGAGGAGAGAGAGATACCTCAAGTTTATGGATGTGAAAAAGTGAGGGGGAGACCTCTATTAATAGTCTAGAGATTGGAACAATAAAGGAAATAATCCATGGTCTAATTTAATGTCCCAATCGATTAGGTCTTTATTCTAATCAATTTGTTGACCTAAAACAATCGATTATAAATGCCAATTTTGGAAGGTTTTGAAAGATAGTCATTTACCTTCTTTAAGACACTTGGGAGAAATTAGGTTGTTTTATTTGATAAATAGAGGATTTTAAAATGTTTTAGTGAGTTTGTAATTTAGACATATTACTTTAGAAGAACGCCCTTGTGTTTTAACAAAATATTGATAATTCAGACACGATCAAGCAAGCTTTCACAATTCCTCTTTTTCACACTTTGAAGCTTCAATCCTTTTCCGAATACATCAATCATATAAGCACATTCTTGAGTCTTATTTAAGCTTGAGATATCTTGGAGTTGAATACCATTATCAGAGGATATCAAAGGTGATCATTAAAACCATAGTTAATCAACTTTATTCGGGGGAAGAGCTTTGAACAAACTATCTTGTGCATCTTTTGACTGCTTGACAGAATTGTTGTCTTTATGCTTTCAGATTGAATCTTCTTAAGTTGTCGTCAATGGTTGCATCTTCACAGGTTGTCATTATAAAAACCAAAACATTGATCTATTACATTTAAGTACATAAATAATCCTCAAGGGAGGGACTATCAATGGATTTAGATGATATAAATTAATTTTTTATCTCCCACATTAAGGGAAACCCTACCATACTTAACATTTATAGTGGCCCTAGTAGTATCAAGGAATGATCTCCCTAAGAGAGTCGACACTTGGGAGTCCTCTTCCGTTTCCATTACTATGAAATATGTGAGTATGAATATCTTTCTTATCCTTACCAGGACATTATCTAAGATTTTTATCAGATATTTGATGGATCAATTTGCCAACCGCAAGGATATGTTTGTAGAACCAGGCTCATTGATACATAACTTATTATACACAAATATCGACATAAGACTCACACTATTCCCAAGATTCCGTAGTGCATTCTCAAAACTCATATTCCCAATGTCACATGGGATTAAGAAACTTCTCGAATCTTTCAATTTGGGAGAAAGTTTCTTTTGAATTATTGCACTACATTATTTTCTTAAGGCTATTATCTCATTGTTATCCATCTTTCTCTGATTTGATAAAAAAATTGATTTTTTTTCATATGATGGAATTCAATACAAATGTTTTGTGAAAGAAATGTTAATGTATAATTTCATAAATTTTTCCACGAATTTTTGAAATTTCTCATCTATCTTGGCTTTTGCAAGTCTTTATAGGAATATAGCGGGTGATTTTTATCTTGAAATTGCTCATCAAACCCCGTACCTTTTGGTTACAAGTGACTTAGGACGCACACTTCTACCACTGGGGTGGATATACATCCATTTATTATAACACAGGGAATTGTATATATTATAAAAACGTGTTTTATTTAACCTTTCTATGCCATGTCAGCATCTTCTTCAACCTCTCTCTCTCTCTCTCTCTCTCTCTCTCATTTTCATTTTGTTTCTTTCATTATTTTTCAAATCTTCCATCAATCATATCTCTCTCATTTCTCAACCATTTTTCATGAAATAAAGATCAAAATTACTTAGAAAAATGTAAGGAACACAATGGTACAATATATTTTATATAATACTCAAAGATGAAGATGCACGAAGGCCAAAACCAGAATTGAAACTTTAGATTTTATGAAACTTAAATTCACATAAACAACAAGATAAATGACATGTGAGTGAATGATCAACCTGAACTAAATAAATGCTATATATTTTCTTGAGAAATCACATGGAAATGATGCATGTATAGTGAATTTCGAAGTGCAAGAATATACCTATTGGAGTAAGGTCTGATGCCTTTCCAATACAACTTCCAACTACTGTTTGATACTTCTCCTAATGCTTATGAACTCCCAGAAGGTGATTGGAACCCTTGGTTGGCAGAATGCACGAGCAAGATGAGAGAAATGGAGGTTAAGGTCAAAAACTTGCAAAAATGAAGTTTTGCTTGGTGAGATTGGTGTGTGGATAACTGAGGATTTGTACTCTATTTATAGTGATCCTTGAGGGTTCAAGATATGAAGACATGACTTCTCAGATATTTTGATGACGACAAACCTTGCTACATAGCTAAAGTCGGATTAACAAAAAGATTGATCAAGGTTCAAGCTCGTATATGAAGTTTCCAACATATGATCAAGTCTTGATAATTCACATGAAGAATCGACTTTCACATGGATTAGGTAACACTTGAACTCTAGATAGTTATATAAGTGTTCATAACATGTTGCATTCATATCATAACATGGATTAGGACGCACGCTTCTACCACTAGGGTGGCTATACATCCATTTATTATAACATAGAGAATTGTATATATATTATAAAAACGTGTTTTATTTGACCTTTCTATGCCATGTCAGCATCTTCTTCAGCCTCTCCTTCTCTGTCTCTCTCATTTTCATTTTTTTTCTTTCATTATTTTTCAAATCTTCCATCAATCATATCTCTCTCATTTCTCAACCATTTTTCATGAAATAAAGATCAAAATTGCTTAGAAAAATGTAAGGAACACAATGCTACAATATATTTTAGATAAGACTCAAAGATGAAGATGCACGAAGGCCAAAACCAGAATTGAAACTTTAGGTTTCATGCAACTTAAATTCACATAAACAACAAGATAAATGGCATGTGAGTTAATGGTCAACCTAAACACAATAAATGCTACATATTTGCTTGAGAAATCACATGGAAATGATGCATGTATAGTGAATTTCGAAGTGCAAGAATATACCTATTTGAGCAAGGTCTAATGCCTCTCTAATACCACTTCCAGCTATTGTTTGATACTTCTCCTGATGTTTATGAACTCCCAGAAGGCGATTGGAACCTTTGGTTGGCAGAATGCACGAGCAAGATGAGAGAAATGGAGGTTAAGATCAAAAACTTGCAAAAATGAAGTTTTGCTTGGTGAGCTTGGTCTGTGGATAACTGAGGCTTTGTACTCTATTTATAGTGATCCTTGAGGGTTCAAGAAGGTTCATATATCATAAAATAATTGTGGCTTGTACTGGTTTGCTTGCTTGGTTGGTTCTTGCACAAAACACCAAGTGGGAAGCATGGCAAAAGCATGAGGTGCATGAAGTGTTTTGTTGAGGTTTGTATAAAGTGTAGGAGTTGACTTGAGGTTTAGAGTTGGTATGTCTCATAACCAAATCCATTTGGGAGCTCAATGGTACTTAATGTTGGGTTAAAGCCACTTTACACAAATGGAAGTGTAACCTTTATGCCAAAAATGGAATGATTCATTGTGTAATGGCTTGGTTTCTTGGATAATGGCTCAAAAGTGTATGTGAAATTTTTATTAGAGTGAGATTTAGAAGCAAGACATCTTTCAAAGTAAGATTATGAAACTTTGGCTCAAGGTTGCATGATGAACTTGCCATGAAAATGACCCAAAATTTAGATTTAGAGAGCCAACTTCATCTCTTCGAAACTCCTAGATCAAATATGATAATTTCATTCTCTTGGATGTTTTGGAAATCTAAGACCATCCTATACAACTTTCACGTTGGGAGTTTTCCTTGAATCAATGTGGATCATGGTGAAAAATGATGATCAAGTAAGTCACTTTTTGAAGGCAGATTTGGTTGAAATTTTTTCTAAGTGTTTCAATTTTATGGTACCAACTTCATGGCTTCATAACTTGAAATCCTTGCATTTTTTGGGAATCAATCACCAAGGAAAAAGTTAAAACATGAAGTAATACCTTTAGTCTGATCATTGGAGAAAAGAAAATGGTGGCTTGGATCACAAGTTATGACCTTGAAAAGTTGGGTACTAGAACAGGTATTTTTTTCATAACTTAGAAAAATTTACAAAACCAAATCTTGCCCTTTTTGCGAGTAACCTCCAATTTCTTGTTTTATTTTGATCAAATGCATATATCAACTATATTTTCATGATCCTTGAGTTGAGAAGTACATGGCTGACCAAAAATGTCAAAAGTCAAACTTTGACTTTGCCTTAGATGACTTTGTATTAGATGAATCCAATTCTTGCAATCTTTAATGAACGGGATCTCTTGGTTACATTGGATGATGTGATGGATCTCTTGAGTATTTGACCTTTACCTGAGTATTTGACCCCATGTGAATGCTTCCCCCTCATGATGACCCATCAATGGTATCAGAGCCCGATTCGAATAAGGGACAGGGTCCTTATGTCGTAAGTTTTCCTGACACGGTGGTCAGACATCATGTTTAGTTGAAGTACCCATGATAAGATAAAGGTGTCTTTCAATGGCGGTATAAACATGTGGATGAAAGAGCTGTCACTTGAGGGGAAGCACAATGGATAAACTCACACTAGAGGAAGGGATTATTGAGAAACACATGTGAGTTGTATGGAGAAATAAGTGTGAGTTCTAAGTCCCACATTACTTAGAAAATTGGAGGTTGAGCACTTTATAAGTAATATGACCCATACACATATCACCTTAAGATTTTTGGTGAATATGTGGTGTCTCTCTCACTAATTTGGGTGAGTCTTTGACCTAATTTGAATGCTCCCCCCTCAAGATGACCCATAATTATGTTATCAATCAATTTGTTTAACTTGAAAATATTAGGACAAAACGTTTTTATGAGTTAGAGTATTTTTAAGACTCATCATAGTCAGCGGTTCTTATTTAGAGGCATTCAACTAAATTTTACAAAAGATTATGTTTCATCTTAAGATTTACTATAAGTCTCTCATTTCTATTTTTTATTGATAAAAACAATTATGAAATTATAAGGCATTTTTTTTATTAAGGTCATAAGTTTTTATTTATCGTAGTAACTACTTGAGCACATTATTTTCTATTTTTTAAGGGTCGTCCAATTTTTGGGATGAATAACCTGGTGAAGATTACCCTACTTACTCCGTTTGATTCATCTTTTCATTCTAAGCATTTGGGGATCAAGCGACTATTGGGTTGAGTAACTTATCGGGGGTTACTCTACATAGTAGACTCGGTTTCCTTTTACTCTCTATTTCCATTTTTTTTATATTCCTTTTGTATTGACAACTCAAGATAGCTCAAACAACTTATATAGATTTTATTTATTTATTTTCTAATTCCAATTTCTTTTATGCTTCAATTACAAAATTGGTGACAATTCTGAGACTACATATCAAGTTATAATAAAACAAATATTTTAGAAAAAATTCTATCAACCAAAATATTAGTACCTGGGGCACTAGATTATCTTGCTAAAATTTCAACCTAAAACTCAATTTTCCTATGTGTGTGTGTGTGTATGTATGTGTGTGTGAGAGAGACAGAGAGAGAGAGAGCTCACACTTTTTTTATGCCTTAGTTGCTCCATTTCTATAAGTTGAACCTGTGACTCCACATACAAGAGGGGGAAGGGGGGGGGGGGGGGTGAATTATGGGGGTATGAAAAGATATTTTAAAACAAAGTTATTTTCAATTTCAGAGTTCAAAAATAATTTTAAGAAAACGTTTGAATAATAATAGCGACAAACCAATGGAAAGAAAGTATACGAAAAGTAAAAAGATAAGGAAAGAAAGAAAGAAGATACCAGAAATTATATAGGTTCGTTATAAATGAAGTGACCTAATCCTCTTCCCAATCCTTGATCTCGAGAATATCTAGTAGTGCTCATAAGCTTATAGTAGGTTAAGCTTACAAATCCCCTTATATATAGAAAATGAATTTTCAGGTTAACTTCCAACCAAACAACGAACAATGGACTGAAGCATTTAGTTATCCTTCCAAACACGAACATATTTTTAAGTGTTTAATCCCCAAGCTAAACCGATATTTTTCACAAACTTATCTCCAACCAAATGAAGAGTTTTCAACTGACTATCCTCCGAACCGAATCGGGGTTTTACACAGGTTGCATCTTCTTAAGTTGTCGTCAATGGTTGCATCTTCACAGGTTGTCATTATAAAAACCAAAACATTGATCTATTACATTTAAGTACATAAATAATCCTCAAGGGAGGGACTATGTATGAATTTAAATGATATAAATTAATTTTTTATCTCCCACATTAAGGGAAATCCTACCATACTTAACATTTATAGTGGCTCTAGTAGTAGCAAGGAATGATCTCCCTAAGAGAGTCGACACTTGGGAGTCCTCTTCCGTTTCCATTACTATGAAATATGTGAGTATGAATATATTTCTTATCCTTACCAGGACATTCTCTAATATTTTTATTAGATATTTGATGGATCAGTTTGCTAACCGCAAGGATATGTTTGTAGAACCAGGCTCATTGATACCTAACTTATTGCACACCGATAGCGACCTAAGACTCAGACTATCCCCAAGATTCCATAGTGCATTCTCAAAACTCATATTCCCAATGTCACATGGGATTAAGAAACTTCTCGAATCTTTCAATTTGGGAGGAAGTTTCTTTTGAATTAGTGCACTACATTATTGTGTTAAGGATATTATCTCATTGTTATCCATCTTTCTCTGATTTGATAAAAAAAATTGATTTTTTTTCATATGGTGGAATTTGAGAAAGATATTTTGTGAAAGAAATGTTAATGTATAATTTCTTAAAAATTTCCATGAATTTTTGAAATTGCTCATCTATCTTGGCTTTTGCAAGTCTTTATAGGAATATAATGGGTGATTTCTATGGAGGAGGAGGGAAATAAGTTTTTTCTTTCTCTTCCTCCTCAACCAAATTAGTTGGCTAGAACTTTTTTATCTCCTCATACCCATATTTTACTTTTTGCTCATAGAGTTATTTTCCATTTCTCAAGGTAACAACATTTACATGTCCTTTTGGGTTTTGTTTAGGCTGCCCTGGAAATATTTTGGGGGATATTTGAGGATGAAGCATGTTATTTTGGTGTAAGCCTTAGAGGCCAATACTTTTGGTACTTGTATTAAATTATGTATTAATAATAAAAGGATTTTTATTTATTATGTTTGTTTAATAAAGTCCCTAGAATAGCTAGTCCATTTAATGTATCAAATGTGACTTAATCATGAGATCCCATTAAACATAAGGACATTATTCTTAAAGTATCCATAGTCGAGCTTTATTGTGAAGTGGGATAACATTAAAGCATTAAGACTATTATATATATAGACTGATGATCACATCTCATGGATTATGGATAAGGAGTTATCAAGTCTTAAATATAAGTATGAATATTAGGAGTAATATTTATACTGGATTGACCCACTATGAGAATACCATATAGAATATTATGCAAAGTGTCATAAGTTATTCTCATGGTGATAGTGGTGTATACCACCCTTCGACCTGAAACCACTATGGACCCTAAATGTAGACTTGAGTGCCTTATTGCTGATCAAATGCTGTCCGTAACTGGATGACCATAAAGACATTTGATGGGTACTCCAAGAAGCATGCTGAGGGATATGAGTGACTTAGATGGAATTTGCCCATCCTGCGTAACATGATAAATGTCTAAGGGCCCAATATTGAACTGGACAAGGATGACACACTCTATGCCTTGTGTTCAATATAGACATAAGGGCAAAAGGATAATTGTACACACAAGTATTATCACAAAAGGATTTGTCAGATCATATGACATTTTTGTTTCTTGGGTAAAAGTGATGTGTTTCTAGATACCGCTCACTGTTTATTATGTTAAATACGTGATTTAATATAATTGCCAATGTCGCGAAAACCTACAGGGTCATACACAAAAGGATGGATTGATGAGAGGTAAAGTAAATAAGCAACACTGTAAGGTACGATGCTCTTAAGTGAATTATAGAACATCGTAAGGTACATTGCACTTAAGTAGAACACGAAATATGGTAAGGTTTCACGAGCTTAAGTGATTTTTGGTATATCATAAGATATGGGCCACATACACTTAAGTGGGCTTTTTAGCTTGCAAACCACACAAGTGGTTCTATAAATAGAACTCTTGTGCAAAAGCATTTCATTAGATGGAATTTCGTCTCTCTCTCTCTCTCTCTCTCTCTCTCTCTCTCTCTCAAAGCCTTTATTCATAGCAACTAACAATGAGACTGAAGGAATCTGTTCATGTGGATTGAGTAGAGGAGTTGCCCCCATTCAACACTCATGATCACTCCTTAGATCTGCATCAAAGGTTTCAATCGCCAGGAGAGGTAACAATTTCTATCACTGATCATGCCCATTCGTAAGGGTCACTAAAGGAGATTTTTTTTAAAATTTCCGTTGCGTGTTGGATCACAATTTTCCTTTAGTTGTTATGCCACTTGGGAGAATAGGGTCTCCAAAATTTTATTATGGTGGCTATTGAGTCTACCTTAGATGCTAGTCGTCTGAGGATTTCATTTGTATGCAGATTTTGATTTTTAAATTTATTATTTTGTTTAGTTTAGGCCATGGTAAAATTTTCTCTCATAATTTCAAAGTTGGACTTTACTGAAATATTACCAACCATTTGTCCTTAAAAGCCAGGTGGGCCAGGTGCTTGTTGGGGAGGATTTTCTACAAACCGGAGAGAGTTATTTTTGTAGCAAGAATTAGAGTGGTCTCTCCATCCAGGATTATAGATGTTGGAGTAGGGATTTCCTCTTTGATTGTTAACATAGTTAATATTTTTTTTTGTTGACCCCTCCAACTAAAATCATCTGGCATCTAGTACCAGTATGGATGACCACTATGTAGATCTCACATGATTGAGTGTTAAGTGTGAAAATATTTACACTCATTTTTTCAAATTTTAGAAATAGGGCATCCAATTTATAGTTAAGGTGGTCAAGGCATATTCCTTCTATTTTCCCCTTTTTTGAGGTGCTCACTTAGTGGACCTATGATTGCTTCCCCATTGATAACGATTTTGCACCATTACCTCTATAAGGGTGTAAGCCTCATCTATGTTCTTATTCATTAGTGCCTCACCTATAACTACGCCTATTTTCATTCTCATGGTATACAACAAACCATTTTAAAAGGTGTGCAATATTAAGCATCTCTTAAGTTCACGATAGGGACATAATCTAAGCATTTCCTTAAATAATTCACATGCTTCGTAGAGCAATTCCTCGTATTTTTGAGTAAAATTAGTTATTTGGTTTCTAAGTTGCGATGCTTTACTCAAAGTGATTTTTAACTAATATTATATGCAATAGAATACAAAGGTAGTGAATTTAGCCATGCCATGTCTCTGCGAATTAGTGAGAAAGTAAAAGTTCTCAATCGAATTGCATTATTGATCACTCCATTCATTTTTATAGTATTTTAGATTTCGATGAAACTGGACATATGAAGGCTTAAGTCATTTGACAGCGAATTGGAAATATATTTATGTCGTACCATGGACAACAAGACATTTTAACTTAACATTATTTCCTCTACAACTAGGGGTGGAAAATAAGCATCTCCGCCCTATTTAGTCTTGCCATGCAAAAACCCGCAGAAAACAGGGCAAAAAAAAGTGGGCATAATTAAGAATGTGGGCCTAAAAACTTGGTTTGTCCTACAAAAAAAATGAGGGATGGGCGAGAAAGCTCGTGGGCATTGCACCTTTTAAGCATAACAATGCAAAAATTTATTTTAATGCCCGTGCCCGCAAGAAAATGGGTATGGCCGAGACACACATATTAGAGGGTGCGAGCTTAAAACCTTAGCCCATCCTACGAAAAAGTGCGGGAAAAAACAGGCATGTCCGACAGGCTGTGCCCGTTTGACCACCCCTATCTACAACAGAATGCACAATATAGGAAGGTTCAATATTATTATGGGAAGCTTATTCCTTTAAAGTATGATTAGTAGAAGCCATCACCTGATGTTATGGTCAACGACTCTGGTGTAAAAAGTTTTCAATCTCATCAATTGGTTCAACAAGGTTCCCAAGACTTCAAGTTCTTCGTATTCAACCGCAAACGAGAAAAATTTGTAGAAAAATGAATTGTAAAAAATGTTGTCTTAGTCTAATCAATGAAATAAAAAAATCAATATCTAAAATAGATACATGCAACGACGCTAAAAAGTTGATATGCTGCAAGTGTATTGTTCTATCAATGTAGTAAGAAGAGTATTGTTCCACTGAGGACTATTTAGATCACCAATTTTTATGCTCGTTGATTAGCTAAAATGGTCAGTTTTTAGATGCTGGTATTTTTTGTTTTAGAATTTAAGTAAAAAGCTATACCTAGGGTTATGACTTCTATCTTGCAAACAAACCAAGTAACTCAATACTCTTAACTCTGTTTTGGAAGATTTTAGTTTTCAAAGAAATAATAGAGAATATAATAGGCCACATCTTATTTCAAAGTATAAAGTCATATCCTAAGTCACCGAACCTCTTATTTTCATGGTCTGGTTCAGTGATAAGATTCGTTAAGAATTGCCATTTGCATTTGTATGAACTTTCTCGAAAGGCCTAAACTATTATCATGGATTGGCCTATTCCTTTGGTTTTTAAGTTCAAATCAACCTCCTGTAACACCTCAAAATTTGCCCTCCTCTCTTGGGACTAGCTTAACATATTGCATATCATTTTTAGGTCATTAGGCATTGCATATTGCATATCATGTGGTTACATTGTGCAAGTTATCCTCCTAAGTCTTGGTCAGAAGATAAGAGGTGGAGATGCAAGCCTAGGGTTTCATTGACTGATCATTGGCCATCTGAGGATTGGGCTATGAATTAGGGTTTTTGATTTCTCAAGGGGATTGGTCTTGATCTTGGTTGAAGTGATACATCATCATCATCATGGTTTGTCATCATCAGGTGTTGGATCATACACCTTGAGATTAGGGTTTTGACCACTGGTCAACCCTAATCAGTTGCATTGGGCCAATCAGGGCATAGCAAGGAGATGGGGTCTACAATGGATGTGGGGATCATTCCATGATTTTATTGAGCTTATTGAGGCTAGGGTTTCATCCTTGGGCCATTTCATCAGAAGATTGGGGCTCAGATTGATCAGTGCATGGCCAAATTCATCTATCAGTTGAAAAGTCAACTGTGGTCAACTGTGCTTGATTTTATGGATTTGGAGGTGGGAGAGAGTTGGATACACTTCATTCATGTTGAAACAAGCTTCATTTGACATTTAAATGCTCAAGAATGAAGAAAATAAAGTCAGGACAAAAATTGCCAAAAATAGAAAGTGACTTGTAATGGAAGTTTCCAAAAATGGAAAGTTTTTGACCACAAAATTACATGTCCAAAAAAGCTTCAAATGAAAATTTGTTCAACATTAAAGTTGTAGAGCTTGTTCTAACCTTTCCAAAAAGTCCAAGAACTTGAAATTCCCATGTATGGTTGGCAAGATATGGCCCATTCAATTTCAAAAAAGACCTATAATCAAAGTGGCATAACTTTCACATGGAGTGTCCAAAATGAGTGATCTTTTTATGAGCAAACTCCATTTCACATGTACTTTCATGGTGCATAATCAAAATTCATCAAAAATGGTCAATGCAAAAGGTCAATTTTCAAGTGCACTAATTAAAATCCAATGGCAAAATGGTCCAACTTGAGAAATACTTGGAATTTTGGTATGGGAGTTTTTGCAACACATCACAAAGGCCAAATAGAAGTTGTTCCAACTGTCATGAGCTGTCAAGGATCAATATTTGGCTAGGCTATTTTTGAACTTTCACTTAAAGTGCATTTTTGGCATGGCATAGTGAAAATGAGAAATACAAGGCCAATTGACATGAGACTAAAGCCAACACATTCCAAATGATATTTAGAAGATGTTTGAGCTGTCACCTTGCTGTCACGTAGCCTAATGTGAAATGTCACTTTTGCCCTTGCATTGAGAAAATGGCATTATGCTAATCCATTGGAAATTGCTAATTGATGATTAAGAAGTGATTAAGGGATAGTATAAATAATTAATTGTAACTGAATTTGGTAAACATAATCACAATTTTCAAGAGCTGTAACAAACTTTCACCAAAACCTCTCAAAAACTCTTCAATCTTCATCAAGCATTTTTCAACTTTTCTCCATCAAATCTCAATCAATTTGCACGATTCTTGATGGATTCATCTTCTCCAAGCCTCAATCTCCAACTGTTTTGACAAATCAAAGCCGAAAACTCCAAGATCAAAGACTGTCATGCTTGTGCTCATCAATGGCATTTGGAGAGTTCTCACATCTGGATCAACCTCGAGCTAAGATAACTTCTCCATTCACCTTCCTATACTTGGATACACATCTGTTTTGGACAATTGGAGCAAAATACACACAAATTCATCACTGTCTTCAATCTAAGGTGCAAATTCGAATCTCGTTATTGCTTAAATTAGTATATGCGTTTTGTAGATCGTTCATCATAGGTTAACATGCTGCTTGTGGTTTGTGAATTGATTGAGTGTAGAAAGAGAAATCATGATTTTAAGTTTGATGTTCATTTCTTTTTTGGTTCGATCTGTGATGTGTGTTGAGAATTAAGAAAAATCATTAGCATATCTTGAATGTACATGTTAAGAAGATTCCAACGGTTATAGATTTGCGCATTTTGGTTGAGATTTGAGCGAAACTGAATTTTGGAAGTGAAGAATACATGAACACGGTGATGGACGCGATTTCCTGGAGATTTTCCCGTGCTTGATCTTCCTTCAGCGCGTTTCAATTTCAAACGCTGTTTAGCGCCAAATCCGTCCACTCACATCACGCCACCAAATTAATGAGACGGAACCGTTTTGGTCTGGAACGCCAGAATTACAAGAATGCCACCAGAATCATTTTAATCCATTAATTCATTTAATAAATATTTCACTAATTTAACAAATCTTCAAAAAATCCAAACAAATTCATTTCTAATCCAAATTTAGTGGGAGTTTTTTTGTTAGATTCATAATTTTCTCTAGTTTTTTATAGGTATGATAACTCAAGTTGTGCTTGGAGAATTTTTGACTTTGCCTATTGATCTTGTTCATGTGTACATTTTTGTATGTTTTGCCAAAACCTTTATGAAATGCTTATACTTGCAAATAAATGGATGAAAATTTTTGTGCTTGTTCTGGACATGTTGATGGTGATTTTCATGTAGAGTTTGTGATTTTTGGATACTTGGTGATGGAGATATGATTTTTTGATTAGAGGTGTGACAATTTGTGTCACACCAAGCTAGGTCAACTTTCTGATTTTGTTTGCCTGGCCTAGAGATGTTGGATTTAGCTAATTTTATGCATAAATGATCATTGATATGTCAAGATAACATGTGATTTTTGCTGGAATTTTTTATGGAGTTTTCTAATTGATTGATAATTTTCTTCTCTGTATGCTCATTTGGTGATCTTGTGTGACACATGTTGGCATTTCATTTGTGAAATTCTCATATTGTATTGGATGAAGATGAAATTTGACATGAGCTTTCTAGACACATTGTAGGACATCAGGGTTTTGATCCCATTCATTTCTAATATGTTGTCACTATTTTATGATTTATTAAAGTGGATGCTTGTGTTGATGCCTTGAATTGGCTTGTATAAATGTGTCTGGACTTCTTGATTTTCATTGACCTACTTTCTTTTGTCCAATTGAGCTGAAAATTGACATGCTATACATTGAATGTGTCCTGTTTAGGTGTGAATTTTTGTGGAATTAATTGAATTGTTTTGATATGTATTTGATTGAGATAGTTCTGTTTGGACTTTTGGTGTTGCAAATGACATAGTTTGTGATAAATTGTGCATAAAATGATAATGGTGAATGGTATGAGCATGGGACCAATGGCATTTGCTTATAATTTGTTTGAATGTGATTTTGGATAAATTTCACTTGCTATTTTGATTTTTTATTCCCTTTGGACCCTAGGCTTGGCCTAGTGGTCTAGTTTCTCACATTTGGTGTGGATTTTCAGGTTGAAATGCAAAAGGCTTAAGGGAAAAAGTGCAAGTTGATTAAATGGAGTTTTGTTTGATGTTGTGAACTAACATTGGCTTTGTGTTGTAGGTTTGATGCTTGAGCTTGAGCTCATGGCTTGCACTTATGTGCATTAACTTGTGTTGTCTGTATAGATTGACTTTTGCTGTTTACTGTTGGTTTGTCTGAGTACTGATGATACTTGATTGATTTCAGGTACATTTAGTCGCTTACAGTTCTTTAAGAACTTGCTTGCAGCTGCTTGGTTGTATAAACCAGTTGAGGTAGACTCTCTTGTCTTCATGTAGTCTGGAAGACCTGGCCTGTTACTTGGCCAGGCAACTGTCTGAAGTCCTCCTTAAGAGGCGATGTTTGTGGTTGTTTACTTTTGTGCCAAGCAGGTGAAGACCTCTATGAGGCAATTGGCGGAATCCAAGGGATATGCAATCTATCCCCCGCTATTCTGTTGAGTCGTCCCCCCTGCTCACACCACTGTGTTGATGCATTGGGACACAAACCCAAGATCTTGTGCTGTTGCACAATCGAGTCAGAGTCTTTGAGCGTAGAAGGGTCCCTCCATTCTGGACCCACGCTCCTTTGTCTGAAGGTCTCCCTGGACAGGGATAAGAGCTGTGAAGTCTAATCTTCACTTACCTCTCATCAGCTTCACCTTAGCCTCTCAATGGCAAGGTTAAGAGCTAACTCTACCTTGTACAGATGACTTGCCTCGGCAGTCCACCCTTGTTTGAGCCTCACTTGACTGGATATAGTGCGTGCTTTGTGAATATTTGTTTGAAATGTTTGTTTTATTTTGTTTGATGCTTGCATGCTTGCTTTCTTCCTGGATAGGATTAGCTTGCTGTTGTGCAAGTAGGTAGAAACCACAACATAGGGCAATGATGCATGATAACACTAGGCTCGAGTACAGCTCCCTGGTAGTGTGTCTTCCCTTGGTTTCTGGCTAGAATTTCTTTCCCTTTCAGGGGAACTACATCGCCCTGATCCTCGTTCCAGACGAGGTATGTAGGCAGGGGACCGTGCGAGGTCTCTCCGGGCACTTTTTTCTTTTTGTGTGTGTTTGCTTGTTATCTTCTTGTGTATGTTTGGTTCGGATGCCGATGTAAGTCCAGTGATTGGCGGTCGGGCTCCACGTTTGCCTTCTGGTGTGCATTTTGGTTCGGAAGCTGACGTAATTCCATCGAGTGGTTGTCGGGTTCCAGGTTTGCCTGTGGGTGTGTGTGTCTTGTTTGGCGTGCGTAAGCCGAACTACGACAGCTCTGATTCTCGTTCCAGACGAGATACGTAGGCATAGGATGCGACGTCCTATCGAGCTCTCTTCCTCTTAACCCCACCTGTGTTGTCTTATCGTGTGTGTATGATGTTTGTCTGTTTGTTTTAGCAACCTTTTCTTTTCTTAGAGCGTGGATCCCGTCGAGTACGACGGACGTGAGGGGTGCTAATACCTTCCCCTTGCGTAACCGACTCCCTTACCCTTTCTCTTTGGTCGCGAGACCATGCTTTTTCCAGGTTTCTCTGAGCGTTTCCTTTCCCTATCTTGGGATAAATAACGCGCAGTGGCGGCTCTGTGTTGTTTTTTGTTTCAGCCCGCCGGTTGTTTTTCGCGGATGCGACACCTCCACCTTTCACCCCATCAATCGATATCTGAAGTTGCCTCTACTTTCATAGAAAAATTCGTTAAGCGTGTAAAAATCAGATTGTAAAAAAAAGTTTTATAAACAGGGTTTTAAGACAATTTTTTTACATGAGGTCCGTATTTTGGGCAATCTCATGATCCTAAATCTAAGTGAGATTACTCACTCAAGATTTAGAAAATGCAAGCATGATCATGATTATAAACATTTGCATAAAATAAAATAGAGAACAAATAAGCTATAGAGAAATAACAAAGGTAGAACCTGAATTAATCAAAGGATATAAAATATAGTAGTGTTTTGCTCCAATTGTGTTTTCACAGAGAAAGTAAAATTGTAGAGAAATCTTAAGTATCTAAAATATAAATTGTGAATAATTTGATAGAGCTTAATATGAGGCTACAATGTGTTTATATAGCCTTAAACCCATTAAGGTGAGCAATAATTCACAATTAAGCCTGATTATAGTAGTGTGTAAACGACGGGTAATGGAAAGTCCAAGAAATGAAACAACGTAATTTTTTTCCAAAGGTAACTAGAGCCATTATGATCGTAATACCCATTACGGGTTGGCCGTAATGGCAAGTGCTTCCATCCAAAACTTGCAAAATTAGAAAGCAATGTTCCCGAGGTATTATAATTATAATGACCATTAGAGCTTGGCCGCAATGCCCCATTCCTTTCACAAAAATCTCAATTTTCTTGCTCAAACTTCCCGACATCTTCATTCATCTTCCCACCTTAGCTCATTTTTACTTATGCATGTCTTTAATCCTTCAATTCTCTTAAAACTCTTGAAGCATAAAGATAATAAGGAAACGTACGTAAAATGAAACAAAAGTCTTAGATAAAACGATAGAATTATTTTTTTTAAAAAATAAAAAAATACGTTTTATGATTAATTAACCTGAATATTCTTCATCAAACAATATTTTTCATCAAGATGGGAAGGGAAAAAGCCAATGAAAGAAAAAGAAAGTACAATGTTATAATTTCCAATGTTTTAAATATTTTGCAGATGAGTGTAAAAGAAAAAATGTTCTTAGATACAAAGGAAAATATAGAGAATAAGGCATACATGGATCAATGTGAGGGTGACTCATACTTAAGTCACACCCTTATGATGACAACAAAAAATGAAGAACTTGGAAGCATATATGGGTGTTTGGACAAGTGTTGTTGAAATAACATGTCAAGTCATTGAGTGCGACTAATCACTTTTTAATGATTCAAGAATTTGAAAGATGAAACGTAGTAATATCATAACCCTTCCATATGAGGGAGTTGGAGATGTTCCAATCAAATAAGTGTAAGGAAATGAAGTACTCGTCAGTGGTGTGTTGTATGTTTCAAGCATGAGAAATAACTTGTTGAGCAAGATTCAATTTCTTTAGAAGGGGGTTACAATGCACCCTGATAAAAATCAAATGAAGGTCTTTAATGCAAATCATAAAATATTTTGAGTCCATCTCTCTCTCTCTCTCTCTCTCTCTCTCTCTCTCCCTCTCTCTAGATATACAAATTAAAGCAACTTCCAGATGGTTCCATTGATAAACATAAGGTAAAACTTGTTGCAAAGGGATGCAAATTGTAGATATGTGTCCTGTGGAGGTACAACCATAAACTGGTTTTGATGATGAAAATTAATGACAACTGTCAAGCAACTTTTAAAGACGAAGACTCCATAAGTTAAATAGGGCTTTGGATGTTGGTAGCTCTTTTCAAGAGTTACTTTGTGACAATTGACAAACGAGGAGTTGAATGCAATTGTCCAATAAGCTCTTGGTGATGAAATCTGATCAAGAATACCTCAAGCCTTACCATTTAGATAATTTAAAGATCCAATTGAAGATTTTGAAGTCTAAAAGAGAAAAAGTGTGAAAGTTCTCCTGGTCATGCGCTTGGGATTGCCGCATTTTGAAGTGTTTTAATCGATTAAAGTATGACTTAATCAATTAAATCATTTAATTTTTTTCATGTATTATTTCTTTTTTAAAACAAATTTCTTTACAAATGAGGCTCATCCTCATTTCAATTTACAATAGACTTATGAATAGAAATATCTCTATTATTCTTCTACTCTCTATGATTTTTAAATTCTTTTTTTTTATTTACGAAAAACCCTTCTTAGAGATGTGTTGTAACTTGTGACGTACTTAATTTTCTTTATTCGTGAGTGTGATTCTATTGTGTACTATTTTTTGGCAAAGTATTTAAAGATGGTAAGCTAAACCTAATAAAAGCTTGTGCGAAGGTTCTTGACCTAAGCTTATGAAAAAGTTTTGTTTGAAGGTTTCTGAGCTAAGCCCATGTAAAATCTCTGTTTGTAGGTTATTGAACTAAGTTTGTGTAAAAGCTCTGCTTATTGGTTCTTGAGTTAAGCCAGTGTAAAAGCTCTATATGTTTATCGTTGAAGGTTTGTGGGCAGATAATGAAAAACTCAAGTGTATTTTTTAGTGGAACTCCCAAGAGGAAACTCTTGGGAGAGTTGAGTAAGCCAAGTGGTTAAGCCGAACTTGTATAAATATCTAGTACACTATCTCTATCTCTTCTCTCTTATTTTCCTTTATTACTTTATTTCAGCTGTATATCTCTCTTCTTCTTCATCTTATTTATATTATTTCGTCGTCATTTCTATGTTTGTTTATCGAAACTAATATAATCATTATAAAGATAAAGTTTCTTTTAAATTACTTTCAAATTCAAATATCACAATTCACCCCTTCTCTTGTATTTGAAATTACTTGTCAATACATACAAAAGTGCGACCTCAAATTCACATAAATTATTTCACTAGTTGCAAGGCTAACTTCTTGAAATAGATTCTTGTTCACGTAGATGTTAAGTCTAATAGGTGCCTTAAAGAGAAAATTTATGTTGAACAACCTCAAGGATTCATATTGAAAGCTGAAAAATAAGGTCTTAATGCTTAATAAGGCATGAAACCAAAGGATTGATTAGATCCTAAATAAGATTGGCTATTCTTAGTATACAGTTGAAACTATAATATATGTGAAAGACATGAACGGAACAATCTCAACATAATGTGCCTATATGTATATGATCTATTCATGTAGGAAGCAATTCTAATGTTATTGAAAATCTCAAATTTAGCATGAACGTTTAATTTCATATGACTGACTCAGGGGGCATAAGTGGCTTTCTTTGCTTTGAGTTTTTTACAACCCTAAAAGGCTTGATAATTCACTAGAGAAAATACATCAGGGAAATCCTAAAAATATTTCATATGATGAACCACAACTCAACAAATATGCGTATGAAAACAAATTCAAAATTAAACAAATATAAAGATGCCAAGGTTGTTGATAATGTTATATATAAGGATGTCACAACGTAGGTGTGCAAGCAGAGTTATGTAGAAATTCAAATTGTCACATATGCAAGCAGTAAAGAGAGTAATGAGATATCTTAAGGCTTTATTTGAGAGTTTGGAGGGGAGGGAGAGGAAAGAATTTCGAAAAGAGTTTATAAAATAATATAGGAAAATATTTAATATTTTTTGAAAGAATAATTTTATATAGAATAAAAAAATATTTATCATTACTATTTTTTTAATTTATGAAATACTATAACAACATAAAAAATATTTGAAAAATTAATGTAAGCCCCCAAAATCCTTTATTTAATATAAATTTTGATTTACCCTAAATTATGGGTTTTTTGTGTTATGTATAGAAAGAAACTCTCCAAAACTCTCTCCACGTGAACCTCTATTATTTTCAGTCAGTCTTTCCATTTTTTTTTCTTCTGAAACCTTTCCCTCTATTCCCCTATAAATTCCTAAACAAAGTCTAAATGTTAATAAATTATGATATCTCATTTCAAAAATATAAATACTAAATGGATAAGCTGATTGATTTTTATGACTCAGATTGATGTGGAGATAAAGTAGATAGAAGAAACACAATGTAATGTATGTTTTAGTTGTTTAACTCTCTATTCTCATGATGCTCAAAGAAACAAATATTGGTGTCTCTATAATTTTTTTTTTAAGTTGAGTATATTTCAAAATGCAATTCTGCAATGTAACTTGTTAAAGAATGTGATTAGTATATATATATATATATATATATATATATATATATATATATATATATATATATATATATATATATATATATATATATATATATATATATATAAATTAACCTTAAAAAAATACGATAACTCATGAAAAAGGAAACATATTCATTTATATATATTTCACTCTAAGAAAGATAAATAAATAAGGGCCAAATTATTTAACACACTGCATGGACCATGTAGTAGAAGTACTAACCAAATTGTAGCTTAATACAAACGCGCGTTTGTTTAAGTATGACTGCTATTCCAAACGAATACTACTAACCAAATTTTTGCAAGAATCCACTGGTTTCCACCATTTGTTTTGAGACACATGAAAAAGGCAACGTGGACAGAACCTGGTCGCGAATAATATCGTACTGCAAAACGACATATTAATTCATTTGTCCTATGTTTCTGTCTTATACACGAAATCAAATAATTCTCATCTGTCCATGCTTAGATGCTAACTCATGAAACAAAATATCAAAGCCCGATTAAAGTGTTGTGTTAGTGACTGGGCCCAACCCAGACAATGAAACTCTATATTCCTTTTTTATTTTCAATCTCTTTCTTATTTTTTACAATAGCAATAACGTCAAGGACTCTTTTTTTTTTTCATTATATTTTTTTTGCTAGTTTTTTTTTCTTTGGAGCGTGAAGGGAGACCATGACTGTGTAAGACCAGCTTTCCAACACGGATATGGGCCCATAAGAAGCCCAAGTTCAACGAAAGTTAGGTTAACATAACTATCTTCAAAAAAATTAAAATGAAACTTCATCCATCTATAAAAAAGTGGTCACATACAAGTGATTTTTGAGAAACGTTGCTATTAGTTGCACATATGGCAATGACTCAAAAACAACTAACTAGTCTAACCTCTGACCCTAAAAACAAAAACTATACCAAATATGTCAAAGGCCCACACTATCATCCACTATCGATTTTTTGCACGGTTTCTTCTTTCATGACTCATATTATCACTAAATTAACTTTTTCTTTTGTTTAGAGAGTGATCTTACAAGGGAGCCAATCCCAATTAAAGATTTGATCTTTTTGTTTTTCTCTTTTTATGCATGCTTCAATTCTATTATTTGAACAATTTTTTATTTTATTTTCAAAACAAGCCATGGTTTTTTTTTTGTCTCAAACAATTATTTACTCAGTCATGTTCAATGGTCAAAGTGCCATCACCTCATTATAGTCCTTTATTTTTTTTCAAATTATGTTGTCATTAAATATCTTATCAATAGCTTATATTAAGTCAACTCAATTGATAGCTGTGTAAATGAATGGAGATTTAAGTACGTGACATCTTATTTGTTTGTCTTTAAAAAATAAATTATAGCGCCTAGATTACCTAGAAAAAAATGTTACTAATTGTTTTATGTTTTGTTGGCAGGAATCAAATAAAAAAATTACTCAACCACGTATAATAAAATATGGGGATGACTCTTTTCCATTTATGTGTTCTCCCCCACCATTTTGAAAAGTCTCAAATGTCCTTAATATTCAGAGAGGCATCTTCAGATGTACATTTTTTACACACATTTTAGAATAAATTATTTAGCCACCCTTATTTTATATAAAATTGGGTGTTTTCAAAGATGCATTTTCGGATAATTCTTTTTAACAAAATGGGATGGCTCTCGTAATAACGCATTCTAACGTGACTTGGGTACGTCGGAAGATGCATCTCCGATTGCATGAAAGATATTTTTGATTTTTCAAGGATGTTTGATGCATATATAAGGGTGAAAATAATAACCCTCAAAAAAATTTAATGAAAAAAGTTATTCAATTTGGCCCATTTTCTGAATTGAGCCCACTCAGATATGCACATTGAATTGTGAGCAACTTACCTGCCACCTCACCCCTTTACATCACACCCCAATCGCGAATGAAATAACTATTATCCATTTTAACCCTTAAGTAAAAAGGATAATAAATCTTCATTTTTCATAATTTTTTCTTGTATTTATATAAAAAATACGAAAAGTATTAGGATTAGTATTTATAGAATTACTTGCTTTTACCACACATTTAAGCTATACATAAAACTTCCACATATTTCAAAATCATTCTACATTTTTATAATTTTTTGTGTGTGCACATTTACATAAAATTACGGAAAAATTACATCACTATAAAATTATTGTTGATACTGTTGTTGGAAATAATTATGTAACCAAAGGTCATACCAAAATAGTGAACTACCATTTCCAACACAAAACTCATAACTATTTTTAAAAAACTCTTTAGCTTTGAGAATATACTTCCAGATAGAAGAATCATTAGAATTAGCAGCATTAAGCAGAGAAATATTATGCAGTTTTTCTTGCAACATTAAGATCCAAGACTGGTGAAATTTGATTGAATGCCCTAGATTATCTAACATGATTGTGTAAGCAACCCTAGCCAGTCTCACATTAGGGCCCTCTTTGTTTTAGGTAGAGTGATTGTCTTCCAGCCCACTAGATTAATGCCTTTCTCTGACTTCCCTTGCCAAATGAATTTTCGGGTCATTTTATCAATTTGATCCCAAATGCTAGAAGGAATTCAGATGATCTACATGTAGTAAATTGGAATAGAACTCATTACAAACTTAGCTAATACAAGCCTCCTATATTCACTCAAGAGTTTATTCTTCCAAAAAGTTAGTCTAACATTTAACTTATTTATGATGAAATTGAACTCTTCTTCCTTAATTTAACTTATTTATGATGAAGTTGGACTCTTCTTCCTTAACCTTGTTTGTTATTTGTTGTTTTACGGTTTTGAAATATTTTTATTAAGAAAATTATTAGGTTGAGTTGCAAATTAGGATGTTCTCTTTAAAACATTTTAGGCATTGTTCATAATTATATAAGAAAGACAATCAACCAGGATGTCTCAAAGATAAATGAATTCAGTTCAATATTGTATGATTATTACTTGCACGATAGATAATATAAGAGGAAGTTTTTGGTATGTTTTATAATGTAACATGTGCATTTCTTATATAATGAAGTGAGCTATCCAAGGTATGTAATCTAAGTAATGTAGGACTTAGAGTTTTCTCAATTAATGCACAAACACACGTTGTTTTCTAACAATGTGAGACTTAAACATTTTTCTTTCAAATCCATCCCCATATTGAAATATTGACATGTTCAACAATCCCCCACTTGATTTTAAAAAAGTGCATCATAAGTAACATCAAATATTTTTAAGATTGTACATAAACAATAGTGTCTACGGTTTGAACCTTTGTGTAGCAAATAAGATTCTTATTCAAAAAGAGTGATAAGATTGTTTTGAACTCTATCTTAAACATCAAAACCACACACAATATTTTCTTAAGGTGTATTCTAAAAGCTCACACTTTAATGGCGCTTCAAGTCTATCCTAGTTTAGTGAAGGCTCTAGAAATTCTACTCAAAATTCCATAGGAACTGATCTGAGTTTCACAATCACATAAGTGAGTCTATCAAGAGTTCATGTAATTAGGTACTTCATTCATAGAAAATATAAATCTCATTAAAAATTTATATCATCTCATTCTTCTCTTTATTTATAATAGCATGGTCATCTCATATTACTCACAACTTATTACTACCGATTGAATCTATTTCTTAAAATCTTCCGTCTTTTAGGTCGGGTTACCATCATAAACAACTCAGTTATCTATTATCTATAGACCTTAGTCCCATTTTCTTGGATTATTATGGATTTTCTATCTAACCACTACAAGAAAAATAACATGTTATGACACACATTTTTTAGTTATGACTTATTGTTGAAAGAGTATATCTTCGGCAAATATTTTTTGTATCGTATCCACAGAGATTGGGTAATATTACCGCCGTTCTATAATTCAAATGTTATAAGTTTAGAAAGTAACAGGGTTGTTTTGTTTGGAAAAATATCTTGTTAATAAATGTTAACAAAAACTATGAAATGGTTTTAGTCAAATATAAAGGCTTGGCAAGATTGGAGTTCACTATTTCAAATGTCTATGATTCCCTATGATAAATAAATAGATTCAAGATTATTGATGATGTTCAAATATCCTCTCAAAGTCATTTATGTCTAAATGATATCGTGATAATCACTATATTGATCCTTAGACGATCTCTCCACCTAACTATCAATATAGCAATCTTTAATTGTTCAATATCAAAGAATAGTAATGAATAAATCTATCTCTACAACTTATTCACTACTTGAAAATCTGTTTTATGTCTAAACTCGAGTAATCTCTCTCGACAACTACTCAAATCTGGTTTTCAACTTAAAGCAAAAACAGTATTCAATACATCAACAATCTTTATCTCATATATAAATCAAAGTGAATACATAAACAGATGAGAATAGCTACTACCTCCAATCTTGACAAAAGGGATTTAGCTCCTCATCACCATTGTTACAAAGCAGAATGTTAAAGAAGAGAAAACTCTGTTTTCTCCCTTACAAAAGTTCTACAGCACAATGTGTGAATGAATGGAATAATGTCTCAATACCCTAGGTTAAACTATTTTATCTCTACCAAAAAGGTTGACATTTCCCTAATTGGACATTGTCATCAGCAGCAGAAAAGCACTTCCCAGGCAGACATCAAAATGGCAATTACTTTTTCTGCACAGCAGCACATTTGACCCTTGGTCAGCTTGCTGGATTCGCAGCCTTCGCGGCGCGAAGGAAGTTCGCGGCGCGAACTGTTGCTTTCCCAGCTTCCTTGTTTGGCAAGCTTCCTCCAAAATGCCATGTTGAAACCAAGGTCTTGCTTATCCATAATTCTACACAACTAACAAAAAATGTGAAATAACTATTCAAAACAAAATAAATTAAACCTAATTGCATTTATACCAATTAATGAAGATAAAAGTGTGTAATTACATCAAAACTTGGTAAAAGGGACCAATAAAATGGTATAAAAAGTAGTACAAATTGGTCCCTAACAACTCTCCCCAACTTAGCATTTTGTTTGTCCCTAAACAAAAGTTTCCACCCTCACAACCAAGATCATGACACAAAAGATTTAAACAAGCATTTATCAAGGACATTCAAATGGTTCAAAAGTGTTTGGCCTCTTCTCAATTCACCTCTCTCAATTCTAGACAAACATGAATAAGGGAAATGGTAAAGTGCAAAAATCATTCCAAGGATTTCAAAGTCATACATGTCAAAATTGAATCAAACTTACGCACACATCAATATTGATGAATAACATGAAGGGTTACTTTCACTCATCCAAGCAGTTAAATCAACAACAAATCGAATCATGCGGCTATCACAACAAGTACCAAATCATGTGAAAAATGAGAATCAAGAGGTCTTTCAAAGGTTGTAATGTGGCTTAGGTTGTAAGAAAGGGTATGATTAAGAGAATTCAACAAGGTTGCCTATCCTAAGGGAGCATTCCCAAAGATTCAACTCTACACAATTTCCTTTTCCTTGGTCCCTATCTTTTCTTTTCAAATCCACACAACCATGAGCATTTTTTTTTTTTTTTTTTTTTTATTTTTTTTATGCTCTATGGTTTCAAGGGTGATTTCTTTTTCTTGTTTCTTTTCATATTCTTACCCTTCCATAGAAACTCACTATTCCAAGTTCCCTATCAACTCTTCACTTTACTCTCCCCAACTTTAGATTCCACAACCAGATTTATTCAATAATGCTCCCTACTTAAACATAAGCAAAAGGCAACATTTTTGCAAACAACTCGGTTTGAGGTTTCAACTGATACGAAAGAAATTAGGATTCATTTATTCCACAAATTTCAATTGATTTTACAATGATCAATCAAATGAATCCTAATTAGCTCAAAGGGGGTTAACTAAGGATTACTCCTCACAAGGTTCGTTGATTTAAGCGTTTTGGTCAAGTGGTTTTTCTCACAACAAAATGCCTCTATCATATTCAAAAATTTCACACAACATTAGATTGATGCATGATTTAGCATGATAAGAATGAGTCAAAATAATGCTCGGTTTCCCGCTTTTTTAGTGCACAATGGAAAGCTTCCTCACAAATGGTTAAGTCCTATTTTGATTCAAAACTGACATATACTTCAATGAATTTATGAAATGGAATTTGCACACAACATCAACCTACTCATGCTAAGTCTAGAAAGCGATAAAGTGTACCTTGAAATGCTGACACTAATTCTTATCATCACCACTCGAAGTATCCTATGCTTCTTTCTTTGCGAACAATTCTTGGTTGCTTTAGGCTTGACTTAAGCGTAAGAACAGTTAAATAGGACTGTTGGTAAACCAATTTGATTAAAAACACACTTAAATTTCAAAAAAAAATACTCATGCAATTATAAAAAAAATACTAAAGAAAAATTAAAGTGCTAAGATAAAGTCACGGTGAACTAGAGCCACCAAAAAGTACATTACAAAATTCCCAAAACAAAAACAGAATTGGTAAACAGAAAATCAAACACACAATACTCTCAAAACTCCACAAATTCACTCCTCTTCCTCTTCATCACCACCTACACCTCCGAGAACATCTTCCATTTCCTCATTTGGGTCAGCACTACCTCCTGCACCCCCCATAAAATTTGGCCTGCCCACAGGCCAATTAGCATAAGCTGAATAGTCAGCTTGCGATGGAAAAGTACGGGCCTCTGGTGCCAGAAACGTGTTCTGGAACTGCTGCTGCATGGCATCGAAAAGAAAGGATTGAGACCTCCTGGAGGCCTCAAAGTTCTCACAACAGTAGTTGGCAAAAGCCATCTGATCAAAACCTGGGGTACTCTGAGGTTGAGGCTGAGATCGGGATCTGGCTCAGGCTCGAGAAGAAGAAGTACCAGATGCATCAGTCTTCTCATTCGGGTTCTGCAGAAACCTGTTCAAATAAGCGTCACTGATCACACTGGTGATCGAGAAGTGCACTTCCTCAGGGATGCGGACATTTGCCTTACGGCACAGTCCCATAATAAGTCCTGGATAAGCTAGCACACCAGCCTTTCCCCCGAAATTTGTTCCGCTTAACACAATTTTTCTCAACTCGCATGAAATGAGGGCTGCGACATCCACCGTCTTCCCAATCATGATGCAGTACAAAAGAAAACCGACATCCAAGGGAATTGTGGTGGTGTGGCTTCTGGGTCTGATATTGGTTAACAGTAGCACCAAAAAAGCCCTAGCATCCAAATTGAAATTTTCTCTCTTCCACAATTTCGGGTGCCCTTGATCATTCACTTCAAAAGATTTTCCACGGAGACAAAGGGTGGCATTGACTTCTTCCAGATTCCACCTGTTGGCTACCTCCATGACACTGTACTCACAGCTCTCGCCCTCTCCAAGAGTTAAGGGGTGGCCTAGATAGGAATTAATGTCATCCCTTCCAAATGAAACAATCTTTCCCCTTACCCTGGACTGGTAAATGAAGGTTGTACCTTCCTCACGATGCATCGCATTCGCATAGAATTCTCGGACCAGGTCGTAGTTAATTGCGGCTTCCGGCTCACATAACTTCATCCATTTTCTTTGCTCGAAAGCCTCAACCACTCTGTGATACACCCCAGTTGGAGCCAGCCGGATAAACCGTTCAGGTAAAATGGTTCTCTTGACAAGGCTCTCAAAGCGTGCTTCGTGCTCCTCACTGATGAACCTTCGGATAGCACGGGCCTGAGGAGGTGCCGTGGTCTTAGTTCTCTTAGACATCTGCAATCAAAACCAGCACAACCACAGAATACATATGACAGCATTAGTCAACAATCAAAAAGAAAATGGCTGCTGGAATTCACAGTTCGCGGCGCGAAGGGTTGTTCGCGGCGCGAACCCTGCGATTTCAGGAAATCCCCAAAAGCTTCCTAGGGTTTCACCATTGAGGGATTAAACACATCCAACCAGCCAAAATACTCAACCCTAACCTAATCCTATTCTAATTCACACATGCATAGCGATTCAAAACAATATTCACAGAGAAATTCGATTTCTAACCAACCCTAACTTGAAAAACCCAAAAAGGGATTGGAAAAGAGGAAATGAAGATTACATACCTTTTGAATCTCTACACTTGCTAAAAGAAGAAGATTGGAAGAGTGGGACACTGAAAAAGTTGAGAAATGGGGGATTTTGGGGTTGAGGTGAAAGCGCGGCAAAAGGATTTGAAGTGAAAAAGGTTTGAAATGAAAAGGATTTGACCTAAACAGTATTTAAATGATTTCTGTCACGCAAAGTTCGCGGCGCGAACAGGGGGTCGCGGCGCGAACTGCATAAAACAGAACCAATTAAAAAATTTTCACTCAGTTCGCGGCGCGAACATGGGGTCGCGGCGCGAACTGCAAAAAACAGAACCCACTCAAATTTATTCACTCAGTTCGCGGCGCGAACAGGAGGTCGCGGCGCGAACTGCAAAAAACAGAACTTCAAACTTTTAAAACTTTAACAGAGCTAAAAATCACAAAACAGAGAAATTTAAAATGCACACAAACAACGTTGGGTTGCCTCCCAACCAGCGCTTTGTTTAACGTCGTTAAGAGCTCGACGGTACCTCAATCAGCTTGATCCAGATAAGGAAAGGACACACACATCACGGGTTATGTCACCGCTATGATAGACCTTCAGTCTTTGACCATTGACAGTCCAGCTTTCTTGTGACTTTGGGTCCTCTATCACAATGGCTCCATAATTCCGTACTTCCTTGACCACAAATGGTCCAGACCATTTAGACTTCAATTTACCCGGAAACAACTTCAACCTTGAGTTAAAAAGCAATACCATCTGGCCAACATGAAACTCTTTGTGGCGGACCTTCCCATCATGGTATGCTTTTGTCTTCTCCTTGTACAGCTTATTAGAATGGTAAGCATCGTTCCTTAGTTCCTCTAACTCATGGAGTTGACCTTTCCTTCTCTCTCCAGCTAGAGTGGAGTCGAAGTTCAAAAACTTAAGAGCCCACAATGCTCTATGCTCCATTTCAACTGGAAGATGACAAGTCTTCCCATACACCAGTTGAAACGGAGTCAGCCCAATAGGTGCTTTGTAAGCAGTGCGATACGCCCACAAAGCCTCATCTAGTTTTAAGGACCAATCCTTTCTTGAGTTCGAAACTGTTTTCTCGAGTATCCGTTTGATTTCCCGGTTTGAAACCTCAGTTTGACCGTTCGCTTGTGGGTGGTAAGGAGTGGTCACCTTATGCTTTACACCATAATGTTGCAGAACTTTTTCTAAAGGTGTATTGCAGAAGTGTGAGCCTCCATCACTCACCAACACTCGAGGCACACCAAAACGTGAGAATATGTTCTTCTTTAAAAATTTGATCACAGTTTTGGCATCGGCCTTGGGTGAGGCAATTGCTTCCACCCACTTCGAAACATAATCGACAGCTACTAAAATGTACTCATTAGAGAATGAAGAGGGGAATGGGCCAACGAAATCAATACCCCAACAGTCAAAAACTTCTACTTCTAGCATGTTGGTTAGAGGCATTTCATCCCGTTTTCCTATTCCGCCACTCCGTTGACATGCATCACAACTCTTCGCATGTTCGTGCGCATCTTTGAATAAAGATGGCCAATAAAATCCCGATTGGAGTACTTTAGTGGCTGTTCTCAAACCACTATAGTGACCTCCATACGGAGAGTTGTGACAGTGCCACAGAATGTCTCTTGATTCCTCTATTGTTACACACCTTCTCAAAATATTGTCTGCCCCTACTTTAAAAAGGTAAGGGTCATCCCAGACATAATATTTTGCATCAGCTAAGAATTTCCTTCTTTGATTGCAAGTGAGGTCTTCCGGTGTTAAACCAGTTGCTTTGTAGTTAGCAAAATCAGCAAACCAAGGCCTCACTTGAATCGCATAGAGTTTTTCATCTGGAAATTCTTCTCTCACCTCTTCTTCTTTGTTTGTAATTTCTACATTGACCAATCGAGACAAATGATCTGCTACCAAGTTCTCGGAACCTTTTTTATCCCGAATTTCTAGATCAAACTCTTGTAATAAAAGGATCCAACGAATAAGCCTTTGTTTTGAATCCGGCTTGGTAAGCAGATATTTTATTGCGGAGTGGTCAGTGTAGATTACAACTCTTGAACCAATCAAATAAGCTCTAAATTTTTCCAATGCATATACTATGGCTAGCAATTCTTTTTCAGTTGTTGCGTAATTAACTTGGGCGTCATTCAACACCTTACTAGCATAGTGTATGGCATGGAAAACTTTATCGCTTCTTTGTCCTAACACCGCACCCACTGCATAATCGCTAGCATCACACATGAGTTCAAAATCAAGATTCCAGTTTGGTGCTACGATTATTGGTGCGGTGATCAACTTTTGTTTCAAATCTAAGAAGGCTTTAAGACACGACTCATCAAAAAGAAAAGGCGTACCTTTGTTGAGTAAATTACTCAGTGGCTTTGCGATCTTTGAGAAGTCTTGTATGAATCTCCGGTAGAACCCGGCATGTCCTAGAAAGCTTCTTATTCCTTTGATGTTAGTTGGAGGTGGCAGTTTTTCAATAACCTCCACCTTGGCCTTGTCCACCTCTAGCCCTTCAGAAGAAATCTTGTGACCAAGTACTATACCCTCAGTGACCATAAAATTGCATTTTTCCCAGTTGAGCACTAGGTTGGTCTCCATGCATCTTTCCAGAACTACATCAAGGTGCTTCAAGCACATTTCAAAAGATGATCCATAAACAGAAAAATCGTCCATGAACACCTCAATGCATTCTTCTATCAAGTCTGAAAAGATAGCTTGCATACACCGTTGAAATGTGGCCGGTGCGTTACATAATCCAAAGGGCATTCTTCTGTAAGCAAAGATGCCAAAAGGACATGTAAAAGCTGTTTTCTCATGGTCTGCCGGATTTACTGAAATTTGATTATACCCCGAATATCCGTCCAAGAAACAGTAGAAATTTTTGCCGGCGAGCCGCTCCAACATTTGATCCATGAAAGGTAGTGGGAAATGATCTTTCCTTGTGGCTTGGTTCAACCTTCTATAGTCGATGCACATCCTCCACCCTGTCACTGTTCTCGTCGGAATCAACTCATTTTTATCGTTTTTGATCACCGTCATTCCGCCTTTCTTGGGGACCACTTGTACCGGACTCACCCATGCACTATCAGATATGGGATAAATCATTCCTGCTTCTAAAAGTTTAACAACTTCTTTCCGAACCACCTCTTTCATTGATGGATTCAAACGCCTCTGAGGTTGCGCAACCGGTTTGAAATTTTCCTCCATCATTATCTTGTGCATGCAATATGCTGGACTAATACCCTTCAAATCGGATAAAACCCACCCTATCGCACCTTGGTTCTTTTTCAAAACTTGAATCAACTTATCTTCCTCTTGCATGGACAATGTGTTGCTTATAATCACTGGTTTGGTACACTCATCTCCAAGAAACACATACTTCAAATGTGCCGGAAGCATCTTCAATTCTAACTTTTGCTCTTCAGTTTCCTTCTTTGCATCCAAATCTTCCACTAATTCTTCTTGATAGGCCAGCTCACCACACGATTCCAACTCATTCAACATCGCTTCGATCTCTCGTTCCTCATTGTCGGTTAACACATTGTATGCTCCGATAAGGGATCTTTCCAAAGGATTAGAAATATGGATTTGATTCACGACTTCCACTACTTCCTCTTCACTTGCATCAATTCGAAAAGAATCATGCTTGTCAATTGGATGTTTCATTGCTTCGAAAAGGTTAAAAGTCACCTCTTCGTCTTGAACTCTAACCTTCATTAACCCATCATCTATGTCGATCATCATCCGAGCGGTCTTCATAAAAGGTCTTCCAAGGATTAGGGGTACATCGCGGTCCTCATCCATCTCTACTATTACAAAATCCACAGGAAACAAAAATTTGTCCACTTTTACGAGCATGTCTTGGGCAATTCCGTATGGTGAGGTTGTAGACTTGTCTGCTAGTTGTAGGGTCATTCTTGTTGATTTAATCTCCACATTTCCCAATCGTTTGACAATAGAAAGGGGGATTAAATTTATACTAGAGCCCAAATCTATCAAACCATTCCCGACGTATGTGCTTCCAATGGTTACCGGTAGAACAACCCGTCCCGGGTCGGACTCCTTCCGAGGTAAAGTCTTTTGGATGATTGCGCTACACCGTGCATCAAGAATGATGGTCTCATCTTCCACATGTCGCCTTTTCTTGGTAAGAATGTCTTTCATAAATTTAGCATACCTTGGCATTTGTTCCAATGCATCAGCAAATGGAATGTTGATTTGGAGTTGCTTGAAAATGTCCATGAACCGTGCATAGTGCCTAGCATTGTCTTTCCTTGATGGAGCATGTGGGTAGGGTAGATGTTGAGTTGGGATGACATTCACTCCCTTCTCAGATTTCTTCTTTTTCTTTGATTCAGCATCTTTTTTTTCTTCTAAATCAGTCTGCACAGCAGTGGGCAAAACCTGCTCTTTTCGCGGCGCGAAGGTGGTTCGCGGCGCGAACTGAGCATTTCCAGCAGCATTTTCCCTTTCACCAACTATATCTGTTTCTTCCAGCATCCCATCAGTGATGTTCTCTTCTACAATTTCTTCACCTTTTTCACTTACCAACGCTTTACCGCTCCTTGTGACGACTGCTTTGCAATGCTCCTTTGGATTTGGTTGAGTGTTAGCAGAGAAAGAAGGCCCTACATTTTGTTCCGACAGCTGCTTCGCGAGTTGGCCTACTTGATTTTCCAGATTTTTAATTGCCGCCTCGTTACTTTTCTGATTTGCCATAGAAGCTTGCATGAATTGTTGAAGAGTTTCTTCTAGCTTGGAATTTCCTCCTTGCGACTGCTGACCTTGAGAGTTTGGTTGTTGGTAAGGGCTTTGCTGTTGATAATTCTGATTGTTGAACCTTGACGGTTGGTACCCTTGATTGTTTCTTGGTTGATAGCCTTGATTGTTAGGCTGTTGTCTTTGATATCCCTGGTTTTGGTTGTTCACATAACTGACTTCTTCTTGAGGTGGAGGACAAAAACCAGTAGGATGATCCCCTTGACACAACTCACAACATGCTACTTGATGCTGAACTTGAAAACCTTGAATCTCTTTTATTTGCTGTGGAAGCTTGGCCATTTGTTGAGTAAGAAGCTCCACTTGCTGAGAGAGTAGCTTATTCTGTGCAAGGATAGCATCATTGGTATTCAACTCTAAAACTCCGGGCTTACGTTGCGAAGGGCTACGATCATGTTGACCTTGATGATCATTACGGGCCATCCGTTCAATAATGACTTTAGCTTCTTCTGCAGTTTTTGATATAAGCGAACCACCCGCGGTGGCGTCCAGAAGTGTCTTATGGGTTGATTGGAGACCATTCAAAAAGATATGGATTTGAGTAAGCTCATCAAAACCATGTCCCTTACACTTCCTCAACATTGATTTGAATCTCTCCCAAGCTTCATTTAGAGATTCGTTTCCTCCTTGAGTAAATATAGCTATAGCCGTCTTAGCTTCCATGAATCGGGATTGAGGGAAGTATCTTTCTAAGAACTTTTCTTCTAATAGATTCCAATCCGTCATCACTCTTGATTCTTGATCAAGGTACCACTCCTTTGCTTTTCCCACTAATGAGTGTGGGAACATCCTCTTGAATAACGTCTCTTCACCCGCCTCGTCTATTCCCGTAGAACCCGCAATCTCATAGAATTTGATGAGATGGGTATACGGATCTTCGTGATCCATTCCGGTGAATGGAGTTGCATAGAGAAGTTGGAGGATCCCGGTCTTCATCTCCGTATTTCTTCCTCCTCGGGCAAATTGAGCATTCCTTCTTGGACTATTAGCGGACATTTCGGTACGATTATCCTCCGCCATGTTTCCTTCACAAGCTTCTACAACCACTTCTTCGATTGGAACAAGTGCGGAAGTAGATGCTTCTTCTCTCCGGTTCCTCTCTTCGGCTAGTTTCCTTCTTCTTCGTGTTTTGCTATTGAGCTTCCGAAGTGTTCTTTCAATTTCAGGATCGAATTGAAGTTGCTCCTCGGTTACTTTTCCTCGCATGCACTAGAATCTACAAAACTAACAAACCAAGTGAAACAAAAGAGGGATAACAATAAAAGTAACAAAACTTAAAACAAAGAATTATTGCAATGCTTGTAATATCGACACCAATCCCCGGCAACGGCGCCAATTTGTTGAAAGAGTATATCTTCGGCAAATATTTTTTGTATCGTATCCACAGAGATTGGGTAATATTACCGCCGTTCTATAATTCAAATGTTATAAGTTTAGAAAGTAACAGGGTTGTTTTGTTTGGAAAAATATCTTGTTAATAAATGTTAACAAAAACTATGAAATGGTTTTAGTCAAATATAAAGGCTTGGCAAGATTGGAGTTCACTATTTCAAATGTCTATGATTCCCTATGATAAATAAATAGATTCAAGATTATTGATGATGTTCAAATATCCTCTCAAAGTCATTTATGTCTAAATGATATCGTGATAATCACTATATTGATCCTTAGACGATCTCTCCACCTAACTATCAATATAGCAATCTTTAATTGTTCAATATCAAAGAATAGTAATGAATAAATCTATCTCTACAACTTATTCACTACTTGAAAATCTGTTTTATGTCTAAACTCGAGTAATCTCTCTCGACAACTACTCAAATCTGGTTTTCAACTTAAAGCAAAAACAGTATTCAATACATCAACAATCTTTATCTCATATATAAATCAAAGTGAATACATAAACAGATGAGAATAGCTACTACCTCCAATCTTGACAAAAGGGATTTAGCTCCTCATCACCATTGTTACAAAGCAGAATGTTAAAGAAGAGAAAACTCTGTTTTCTCCCTTACAAAAGTTCTACAGCACAATGTGTGAATGAATGGAATAATGTCTCAATACCCTAGGTTAAACTATTTTATCTCTACCAAAAAGGTTGACATTTCCCTAATTGGACATTGTCATCAGCAGCAGAAAAGCACTTCCCAGGCAGACATCAAAATGGCAATTACTTTTTCTGCACAGCAGCACATTTGACCCTTGGTCAGCTTGCTGGATTCGCAGCCTTCGCGGCGCGAAGGAAGTTCGCGGCGCGAACTGTTGCTTTCCCAGCTTCCTTGTTTGGCAAGCTTCCTCCAAAATGCCATGTTGAAACCAAGGTCTTGCTTATCCATAATTCTACACAACTAACAAAAAATGTGAAATAACTATTCAAAACAAAATAAATTAAACCTAATTGCATTTATACCAATTAATGAAGATAAAAGTGTGTAATTACATCAAAACTTGGTAAAAGGGACCAATAAAATGGTATAAAAAGTAGTACAAATTGGTCCCTAACACTTATTATTAGTCACTAAATATCATATTTACATACGATTAGCTTGTCATCATTTACCATTAGATAAAGATCACGTTTGACTCAACAAACAACATTATTATAAATTTTTTCATTTATAAAAAAATTATTATTTTCACTAAAAATAAATATAAGTATTTTTTTTAACAAAAAATAAATTTTCGTCTGAAACCAATTTATCCTATAATAATTCAATAATTTCAATTTTATATTTTATAATCTCAAATTAAATTTTGTTCTTCAGTGAAGCCTTTACCCTAATTAAGAATCACTTCCTATGATTTGTTATATTTTTTGTACTGATTTTCTCAAGAATGTTAATTTTTGTTTTATTTTTATTACTATTAAATATATTTGCTAAGAAAAGGTGATATAGTAAATGTTAAAACTGTTCTATTCCTATGAAACGAACCCGAGGATGTTTATCTTCAATTTTCAATTTATGTCATTTTCAAATTCCAACATTTTTACACTTAACAATATTTTTTATTAGATATTTTCATTTTTAAATCAATATGCATGGGATGAATATTTGTGTTAATTTGTTGGTTTCTCAGTTTCATGTGTATTGCTTGCTTTGCTTGCATCATGGAATGGATTCATGTGTTTCTTTTTAATTTATTTCTGAATTGTTGGAGAATTTCTTGTTAAATTGGTCAAGAATGGAGTCTTCAACATACATCTCTTCCCGATTATATACTTAAATTAAGCCTATACCATTTAGTTGTAATGCTTTGTTGTGTCGATCTGCTCTTGGGCCGTCTAGAGCGTGTGAGCATGGTTTTAAATTGCGGTATGCAGCCGCAATTGCACTCACAATATTGCGGATGCGATTACAATAGCTCACCTGTCCCTTAGTCTACACTCAATTTCTATACATATGAATGCTACAAGAATGTAAGCATTCATATTATACAACCGATTTGTGCTCTATCCATATGTGTGTAGTTCAGATTTTTTTGCTTATGTTCCTTATGTTTGAATCAATGTTATCGTCATTTTATTTTCTTTCAGCTATTGCACTCTATTTTGGGGGAGAATATTAGATCAAAGGCTAGTAGTGACACCTTTGTGCACTTTATCAGCAGTGGTATGTCAGGCATGACAGCTGCATCAGCCTTGTTGTCAAAATCGAGATCTTACATGAGATCGGAAGAGAATATGAAGATCGTAAAATATAAAATCGTAGTTAAGATCGGAAGATCCTATCCAATTATTTTTGTAAGATCGAAAGGGGATAACAAGATCATAAAACATAAGATCACAACAAAAATCGTAAGATCTTACTAAAATGAGAAAATAATATTATATATTTGAAGTATTTTTACATGTTAGTAGGCAAGTGTATTAGTGAGAAAATGATTTTTTTTTATATTCTTTAGATATGTATGTTTGAGTTTTTATACTTTACTACTACAACTTGGAACATTTGTTAGACATTAAGGACATATTTAATCAATGACTAGGATTATCATAAGTCAATTAGTTAAAAACAAACCCTATAAATGAGATGTTTATTCTCAAAACCCTAAATCTAAAATTTCAGAATTTTAAAAGGCATGCATTTGTCTCTGTCGAACCAAATTTTGGTGTGCTTCTGCATCTTGTCATCCTTCTCACATTTTAAGATAGTGGCCGAAAAACGGTCAATCATAGTCGAAACTGGCAAAGATCCTACAAAATCAATGATTTTACGATTTTTTTTTCATAATTTGACTACAACACAAGATTCTACTTAAGATCCGGATCGCTAAGGTTGAATGAGATCGTAAAATCTTAAGATTTTAAGATCTAGATCGAGATCTTGACAACCATACTTATATCTGTTGGATTTAGTTAGAACATGACTTGCCGACAGGTAATTGCGACTTTTTGTTGAATTTTCTATCATTGGATTGAGGTATTTTTTTCTAATTAGAAACTCAAGCAACTAGTAATTTAGAGTTCTTTGATTCAAAATTGTAGATTCATGTTCATAGTTCTTGAGAGAAGAAAGATAAGTATGATTTATGTTAAGTTGCTGACTAATTATGACGATTCTATGTATTATGCTTTGTGCTTAGGAGGAGAACTCCAACTCATATATAGTTTCTAGAATATTGGTCTAAATAATTGTGAGTATTTGGAATGACTTGTAACAATAAACTGTGATATATAAGTTGATTCCATCTAGTTATTCATTTCTAGTTATGAATAATGGTGCACTATGACATGCTAACGGTTATATTTCACAAAAACACAATAGACTATTTCCCAATGATATTAGATGTTGTAAGAATATATGAATTTAATTTAATCAGCGGAATCCTATAAAGCACGGACACGAGATCCAGCAATACATTACAAACTAAAAAAAATAGATACAATACGTTTAATATATATATATATATATATATATATATATATATATATATATATATATATATATATATATATATATATATATATATATATATATATAAAATATGGTAATAAAAATTTATTTAAAATATTTTAGATGGATAAAAGTGATAATTATATTATTGTAATAAAATTTTCTTAGTAAGAAATACGAAGGTATGAAAAAGAAGAAAGAAACGTTGTAGTTGTAGAAAAAAAGATTCATGCATAAATATAAGTAATGATATGTGAAAAGAAAATTATATTAATATAAATTAAATTTAAAATATTGAAAATTGATAAGAAATTATGGAAAATTAAACGATTCTTGTAAAATGGTAAGTTTCTAAAAGGAATTAAATAGAATATTAAAGAATGACCATTAAAAAAATGAAAAAGAACTAAAAGTCATTAAAAATGAAAAGAATATGTTAAAAATTGAAAAGTCGCATATCGGAGGCGTATCGTCGTCCTATCAAAAATTTTCTATTTATTTTTTTAAATAAATAGATTTGGATACTCTTTATATACGTATCGCACCGTATTAGAGCATATTAATATATTGGTACGTATCATATACAATTCCACTGAGTTTTTGAAGTATTCATGCTTCATAGGTAGAATCAAATACAATAGAGTAATATGAGTTGTTCTATTCCATTTTATTTGTGTGTCTAACGATACTTGTTGATTATGTTCTAAATCTTCTTATATATGTGGTTGTAATTTGATGTGTGATTTATCGAATATATCAATGTTGTTGTTTTGTCTTCTATTTCATTTGTGATTGATGACGTGATTTATATTCTTTTTGCTAGGCACAAAAAACTCTTGCATAAGTTATTTTTGATCATGAGATCTGTAATGCTATGGAGAATCGCAGTTCAATCTATTTATTTTGCTATGCCATGACAAAAAAAATGATTTTGAATTATTTGATAGTGTAAAATTGATTTTGTGAAATTGTTTTTCAATTAAAGATGAGTTAAAGTTGATGAATTGATTATGTAAGTGATTAACAAAGAAATTATATGAAAGGTGGTGATTGCGATCTTATTCTACCGTGATTTAAGATGTTAATCTTATTCGATCGTAATTTAAGATGTTAAGTAACGAAAAGGATTGGTTATGTTTTTGGTTATTTGAAAATTGATTAAGGATGTTCATTTTGTTTTTAGATGCTTGGTATCACCTACTCATCTCATAGATCACTTAGAATCGCCCTCTTCTGCCTTGGAACCCTTCAGGTATGAGATTAGATGTTCATGACTGGTTTCTGAAACAACTAATATACAAGGTTTAAATTGTGGCCACAACACTGATATTGCAGAGAATCACTGTCATATAACACAACTGATGCAATGTCATGAGCTAAAATATACAAAAGGGTATAAATGACATAACACATGTGTGTCATACCCCTAACTTTGCCCTATTTTTTCCCAATTTTGTTTGACTTGTAGCTCATTGCAAAGGGTAATACAAGGCTTTTAAATCATTTATTTTAGGAGTCATTCATTCACATCTGGATATTATTGGTTTGGTTAGAGGTTTCTTGTGGATTAAGGTTTTATCATAGAATTTGGTGATCCGGTGTTCGTGGAGAATGGCTCTCTCATTTATGATTCATGGTGCAAGATTACATGTATCATTTGATATGAGTTGCAATTCAAAGTTGTTACCCTAAACCTACATATTTAGATATCTACTTGAGGATTTGAAGAATATTGAAGCACAAAGAAGAAGATTGTCATTAAGTAGAATAAGTTACTTGGTTCACAAGTGGTGTTGCATGGATTACAAGTTACAAGTTATTACAACAAGAGGAAATTATTTTAGAAGATGTTCAAAATGGAAATTAGAAGGAAAGTTCAACAATTGACTTTTTGGTCAACGATTGACCATTGACCCAAATTTGACTCTTGACTTGAAATTCCTAAAACATATCCCACTTCATCTTCAATCTTCCATCTTCTTAAGTTGCTTTATACCCAATTAATTTCATGACCATGCCAACCATGTCAAGCCCATGCCCAAGCAAACCTGCATAACAAACCAACACCAACATTAGTGCAATCCAAACCAGTTTAATCATTAGGAATTCATTTGTGGCATACTAGTTCCTATTTCGATACAACATATCTATTCAGTTTCATATCAAGCATCCATGGTTTCTAAAAACACATTAACTATTCTAAAGCTAGTGCAAAATTCATTCAACACGTCCTTTCAAGCATTAGTGCTAACATTGCATAATTTAAATTCATGTGGCTCTAACTATCATATTCACTAACAATCTATCTAATGTTAACTTATAGAATAGATAATGCATTCAAAACTAACTCAATCCTAACAATCCTAACTAACTAATGCATTTGCATATTCTATCACAAACAGTAATGTATTTTAGAACAAAGTTCAAACCAATTCAAATTAAGCTTAGGACAAAACATCACCAATTCGATTTTAGAGTTCAAACTCAACTCTAGTTCATTTCCAAACAATTTTCACCAAGTCAACTTACTCCAATTCCACGCCATAACTAATTTCAAGATCTTACAACTTAATAATTGTATTTCAAATTCATTCTAACAACTAATTTTCGATGCTTCAACATTCAAGTAAATATAAAGCTAATGACCGGAGAAATTTGATAATGTAAATATAGGAGTATATTCAGAATATTGCCCATCAATATTAACATAACAAATATCATTGATACACTTCAAAAGATCACTCTTTTGCGTAAGTGGCTGAGCTGTGTGTTCCACAAATGCCATCCACTCCAGTTATAAGAACAATACGAAAACATTTGGGTAAATGTTAAGTGATGGCTTATCCAAGGAAGGAGGAAGAGAAATAATGGTGCATTTACTATCCATTAAGCATTAAACATTTAAAAACTAGAGATATTGTTTAGCATCACACGTTGAACTGCAATCTCGGAAGAAAAGGGCTGCAACATACAAAAAAATTATAGATCTGACTTTTAGCTGATAATGTCAGAAACAGAATGACCAAACTCAACATCATAACACTCTAGTTTAACATAACCTAACTGATTTCAGGCAGCAACTAACAGTAATAATCGTTAACCATTCTAACCAACATAATTCAAGCATTATCTAATAGTAATTCATTTTAACATAACTCTAACTACTTGAAATCACAACAACTAAATATCATCTAACTAAATTTTAACCTCATAAACAACTAATCTTCACCAATTCGAATTCAATACTAACAATTCCTAACTAATGGCGTAACTAAATTCAAAACAAACTAACTTGCTAATAGAACTCAACTAATTCAACTAGCTCAACTAAACTGTTAGAACAAGATTTGGTTCTGCATCTGGCCTTTATTTTTTATGATAACAATGCATTGTTTCTTAGAGAACAATTTTGTACACTAATGGTTTTGTTGTCTAGTGTGTAGGTTTTGCTAACAGGTTCTAACTCTGAAGCAATGACGTGTGACGCTATCAGATTATGGAATTAACACACTTTGACTCTGAGGAGATACAAGTGTTTTGCAAGATGTTGTCAAGTTCTAGAAAGTTCTTAGACAACGGTTCTGATGAACGTTCGTGCTAAAACCTCTAACCGTGACTTTGATTCTTAGAGCCTCTGAAGATTTGTCTGGCTTCAAGATTCTGCGCTCAAGTTCTAAAGACTCTGAAGAAAAAGATCTGAAGACTCTAAAGACCAGGTTCTGAGGAACTGTGTCAAGACTCTAAAGACCATGGTTCTGAAACTTCTGTCAACTTGTCTCTTGATCCTTCTAAGCATGTTTCAACATCATTTTATCATATGCCTCTGAAGATTAGAAGATAAGATCAAATTTTTTTGCATGAAGAAAATAATACACAATACAAAATCACATACCCTCCACTACCCTGATTTTGTGGGCTAAGGATTGTACTATTGTACCATTTTTCCGCTTGTATGCAAACCGTTTTGAAAGAGACAGTTGCATTTCAGTATTTCAATTCTACCCTTCAACGAATCTTTTCTCTGCCTATATAAGGGAGACTTGAAGATAAGAAGAGGTTGCCAATTCACGCTACTGAAAAAACGCTTACGCTATTGAAATTACACAAGCTCTTAGTAAATATTATTTTCTATGTATATTCTTTGTAAACACACAAGAGTTTTTGCTCGTTATTGTGTCAGATATATTCATTGTTCTAACTTGTGTTAATATGCTTTTTAGAAGCTTTCTTTGTAAACACTACTTGTAAATCTCAAATTTGTTTGAGTGGTTTCCTTGAGTGACTAGGTTTTAGCAAGATAGACTCAAGAAGACAAGGACGATTTGTTTTTATGGTGTCTGTAATCAGGTTTCAATTATAGTGGATTAATTCCTTCTTGAGAAGGCAAAATCACCTTGGTAGGGTGGGCTTGAGGTATCTTCGTTAATAGGGAACCAGTATAAAAAATAACTTTGTTATTTTTCTTGTTCCTGTTTTTGCTTTATTTAGTTAGTTTTGAAAAAGCTTTTGTGTTTAGAAACCCAATTCAAAACCCCCATTTCTTGAAGGTGGACTCTAAAGAAATAAAGGTGGTCATTCTGAGTCCACTTATGGATCCTAGAAGGTTGGAGTTGGCGAAGAACTCACGTGCTTTGAGTTCAAGGATCATGGCCAATTCAAGAATGAATGTCCCAAGTTAAAGAAAGAGAGTCTCAAAAAGAACTTCAGAGGAATGAACAAGGGTCTGATGGCTACATAGGAAGATTCAGAGTCTTCAGAATATGATTTTGAAGAAGAGTAGGCTAATGTGGCATTGATGGCTTGCACATAAGCTCCAACAGAAATAATTCAATCAGAATCAGAATCTAAGTTAGATTCTAAAGAGGTATTTTCTGAACTATCACGTTCCGAGCTTGAATTTAATTTATATGAATTTCTGGAAAAATATTAGAATCTTTTAAACAAATTCAAGGATCTAAAAAAGATTCATGTATCTGAATCAGAAGCTTACTATAAGAAAGAGTTTTTCTAAAGCAAAGATTTTCAAGCCTGAAAAGAATCTCAATTTGAAAAACAATAACTTTAAGCAAGATTCTCAAACCTGAAAAGAAAATTCTTTTTAAAGCCTCTACAGATTCTGATGATATCATAAAGAAGTATGATAAATATTTCCAGAATTTTCTTGCTAAAAGCCTGAATAAAAGCTTAATGGATTTTATGATTTATGGTGTTAGCAGGAACAGAACAAAAGGTATATGATATGATTCTGATGAAGAATCTGATTCTGAAAAAGATGAAAAGCTAAATGTTAAAACAAGATTTGGTTCTGCATCTATACCTTTAGTTTTGATGATAACAATGGTGTATTTGTGTGAGAACAATTTTGGTACCCTAATGGTTTGTTATTGTGTAGCTTTAACAACCAGTTTTGGTTCTAAGTATATGACGTGCAACGTCATCAGTTTCTGAATGATGAGTTCCAAATCAGCTTATGCGACAATTATAAGAAGTTCTGAAAGATGTTCAAAGTTGCTGCTATAATAATCTTTCTGATTCTGTGTTGAATCAATCCTAAGAAGCTCCTGAGGAGACGTTATGTTGCTGCTGCAACGTTCTCTTAGTTCGTGCTTCTGGACATGACTCTGATCACCAAACTTATGAAGAATGACAAGCTCCTGAAGTTGTGCTACGTAGCTAAAGATCATGAAGATCTCAAGCCAAACAATTGAGGTTATCAAGGTTCTGAATCAAGATTCTGAAGACTCTGAAGATTCAGAAGATACTGAAGATCTCAAGTCAGACTACTGACACTTTTAAGGTTCTGACCAAAGATTCTGAAGTTTCTGAATCCAGCTTTATTTTTCTTCATTTCATGCTTCATCAATTTTCATCAGAATCCAATAAACTTGAAGATAAGATCAAATGGATAGGTGATCAAATAATACATAGTACAAATCAAATATCATTTCCACTACCTGATTTTATGCACAAAGGGTAATACTATACATCACACATTTCACTATTTTTGTGTGCGAAGGAAAATACGCAATATCACTCCTTTCACCATCAAATAGTGGACATTCTCTCTATGAGCTTTCCCCATTTTACCCTCCAACGGTCTTCTTCTTATGCTATATAAGTAAGACTTGAAGACTTCAAGAAAGACAACGAAGATATATACAAAACCGCTGCTAAACTTTGAAAAGCTATCATTCTTTTGTACATATTTTTTCTTTAAGTATTTATTTATCATTTGTGTAAAATCTGCTTGTATAAAAGCAAATTGTAACACACAATATATTATTCAAACTGTTTGTTTGATTCATTAAGGAGACTAGGGTATTGTCGGATCCTTGAGAAGATAAAGAAGGTTATTCTTTGTGAGTCCTTAAGGAGACTAGGGTATAGCCGGATCCTTGAGAAGGTTATTCATTGTGATTATTGTATTTTTTTGATTATAGTGGATTAAATCCTTGTGTATAAGGCAAAATCACCTTGGCGGATGGACTGGAGTAGCTTTGAGTTCAAAGTGAACCAGGATAAAAATACTTGTGTTTTTATCTCTTTGTTATTAACTTTTAAGTGGTGTTCTTGAGTTGGTAAAAAGTTTTTGTTTTGTAAAACCCAATTCAAACCCCCATTTATTGTGTTTTTCACACCTTTAATTGGAATCAGAGCCCCGATTTTGATTGTGATAAAAGTTTTATCAACACTTCACTGTGTTCAGTATCAATCCAGTTGTGTGAGAAGAAATGGTTGCTGCTAATGCTGCTAACATTGTTAACAATAATGAAAGAGATCACTACAGTGCAAAACCACCAATATTTGATTGTGAGAAATTTGATTATTAGAAAGATAGAATAGAAAGTTTCTTTCTTGGTTACAATGTTGATCTCTGGGACCTTGTAGTCGATGGCTACGTTCACCCAATTAATGTTGAAGGAAATAATATAACAAGGAGTGCTATGACTGATCAACAAAAGAAGGATTTCAAAAATCATCATAAGGCCATAACTATATTGCTAAATGATATCTCTTATACTGAGTATGAGAAGATAACAAACAGAGGTTCTGTCAAATCCATATTTGACTCTCTGAGGATGACTCATGAGGGGAATGCTCAAGTAAAGGAGACAAAGGCCTTGACCTTAATCCAGAAGTATGAGGAGTTCAAAATGGAAGATGATTAGTCGGAACTAGACCTTCATTCAAACCTTCTGAAGAGACTCTTCTAGGTTTGGTATCTCTGATAGAACCCACATCTATTGATGAAGTTCTTCTGGATAATGAATGGATTCTGGCTATGAAAGAGGAATTGAATCAATTAACCAAAAACGATATTTGAGATCTTATTCAGAAACCAAAAGGTTTCCATGTTATTGGAACCAGATGGGTCTTTAGAAATAAGCTTAATGGGTAGGGTGAGGTTTCAGAAACAAGGCTCGACTAGTAGCACAAGGTTATAGTCAGCAAGAAGGTGTAGACTATACAAAAACCTTTGCTCCAGTTTCCAATTAGAGTCTATGTGTGTTTTAATTTCATTTGCAGTCAATCATAACATCATCCTTTATCATATGGATGTTAAGAGTGCATTCTTAAATGGATATATTTTTGAAGAAGTATATGTGCACCAACCTTTTGGTTTTGAAAGCTCTCAAAATCCCCACTTTGTTTTTAAACTGAAAAAGTCATTATATGGTCTGAAATAAGCTCCCAGAGCTTGGTATGATAGACTAAGTAACTTCCTTTTGGGAAATAATTTTACCAAAGGGAAAATGGACACAACTCTATTTTGCAAAACCTTTAAGAATGATATTCTGGTTATGCAAATTTATATTGATGATATTATTTTTGGTTCTACTAATGCTTCGTTGTGCAAGGATTTTGCTAAGTCAATGAAGGAAGAATTTGAAATGAGTCTGATGGGAGAACTCAAGTTCTTTCTGGGAATCCATATTGATCAACGTTCAGAAGGAACGTACATTCATTAGAGCAAATATACAAAGGAACTTCTGAAGAAGTTTAACTTATGAAAATGCAAGCAAGCAAAGACTCCAATGCATCCTACATGTATTCTGGAGAAATAAGAGGTAAGCAATATGGTAAATTAGAAGCTATTCAGAGGTATGATAAGCTCTCTCCATTATCTAACCGCTTCTAGACCTGGTATTTTATTAAATGTATTCTTATGTGTTTTCTTCCAATCAGATCCTAAGGAGACTCACTTAACTGCTATTAAGAAAAATTTTAGGTATCTGAAAGGTACTACTAACCTTGGTTTGTTTTATAGAAAATCAAGTGAATACGAATTAGTAGGCTATTATGATGCTGACTACGCTGGAGACAGAATAAAAAGGAAAAGTACTTATGGAAGTTGTCAATTTCTGGGAGACAATCTGATCTCATGGTCCAGCAAGAGACAATCAACAGTTGCGCTTTCAATAGCCGAAGCTGAATATATTGCAGCTTCTGGATGCATCACTTAGATGCTCTGGATGAAGAGTCAACTGAAAGATTATCAGATATTTGAGAGTAACATTCCTATTCTCTGTGATAATACTTCTGCTATTTGTTTGTCTAAGAATCCTATCTTGCATTCTAGGGCTAAGCATATTGAAATTAAACCTCACTTTTTACGTGACTATGTTTAGAATGGTATTTTTCATCTAAAATTTGTTGATACAGACTATCAATAGGCTGATATCTTTATAAAACCCCTTGCTAAAGATAGATTCGTTTTCATTCTGAAAAACTTATTTATGGATTTATGTCCATAATGAAAAGATGTATTTCAGAATGTTTAAGTCTTCAGAACTCTAGATTAGATTATGAGAATCTTACTTGTTGACTCTGAAACATGAGCTTTCTGAAGTAAGGAAGTTTCATGAATCAGAAAGGTTATGATCTTAAGAAATCTTATCGATTTGTCTTCTTGATTCTGAACAGTTATTGCATTAAATGGTTGTCATATAATTGATTTCACGCGGTTCTAAGTGGTGACAGTTGTCCCACTTTCTAAGCATGCGTGATAAAAACGTGTCACATTGGGTTTCATAATTCTTGGAATTACGTTAAAACCTCTTACGCTCCCCCCATATGACTGCATTTTTTACCTTGTCATCATTGCAAAATTTTCTATATAAACCCACTTCACTCACATTTTCACACTACGCGCACAATATTCTCACACTTTAATCTTTCAAATCTAAAACACCTCTCTGTAACTGTTCAACCTCTCCTTCAACTTCAACAATGGCTGCTCCTTAAAAACAGATTCAATAACAATTTCAACAACTGCAACTAGCTCAGCTTAAATTTTCTCCTAGATCCGTCACTTTTGAAAGCACTTTTCCATCTAAAGAAGAAATCAGGAGTAGTAATATCCTGTCGGAAAACTATCCAATCTTCACAAAGATCAATCCACCAGAAGTTTTAGCATATTACATGGAGATCTGTCGAGAATATAATATTGATCCTTTGGTAGATCCCTTAAGTCTCCCAGATGAGTACTCGACTGTTTCGCCGCCTCCTCCTCCTTCCTAAAACCCTTAGTTTTTTTTCTAAAAGTGTCTTCGCATGTATGTGTGATTTTTATTTCTATCTAAGTGTGTATGTGCCTTTTATGTTTGTTAAAGTACTTGTTGCATTTCTATTATGTTTATTTGTTTTTCCGTCCTTTTAATTAGACTATATATTTTCTTCCTGTTGTCATTAATTGATGAAAATTGTGTTTGTTTCTTTCAATATTTCTCTTGTTATTTGTCTATGTATTTTTTATCGATGACAAAGGGGGAGAAACATGTCTAAGGGGAAGATTCATAATTATTTTTTATATACCTAAATTCCTAACTAAGAACCCAACCTTTGTTTATTGTTTTCTGCTAACAACTACTTCTAAGAATTGTTTGTTAATTATTTTACAGGGTTAAGTTCATAAGACAAAATGGTTTAGTTCAAATATCAGAAGCTCTTGTGAAGTTTCAAAGATCATAATGTAAGTCACCAGTTTCTAAAGAAATGGTCTACTATCTGAGTCTAAAAAACACCTTCATGTTGATGATTGAGAATCAGATTCAAGCATATGAATCTTCAAGGAATTAATAACCATGTTCTAAACTTAGAACATTGGGTACTTCACATCAAGTCCTGAAGAATTATAAATTTTTGGAATCTAGCTATGAGGAAGTGTATCCTCCATAGTAATAGACTTGGCAATAAAGTTTTTGAGAAGAATTCTTAACCATGTTCTAAAAATTCTTTTCAAAGAGTTCTGTAAAGGCAATGTAGCTCTGAAAGAGAATTTTAAAGAGAACCAGAATTCAAGCTCTGGATGAAGATAACCAGCTCTAAAGCTTCTTCAAAATAAATCAACCAAGCTTCTGAAGTGAAGCTCATCAGAATGTTGATGTTAACAAACCAGTGCTATGGGCAACATCAAGCAACTTCTAAAGAAAACCCAGATTTTGATTGAAAATTACTCTGGTAATTCAAAAAGGTTAATCAGGAAAGTGTTCTTTCATTCTGATTTTATCCTTTTAAGGATTATACATCTCAATGGGATATTTATGCTTGTGTAAGATGTATTCTTCTGTGATTACCCTATACAAATGTGTTCATCAAAATACATGTTTTGTCATCATCAAAAAGGGGGAGATTGTTATAACAAGATTTTGTTATGCATTTATACCTTGAGTTTTCATGATAATAATGTTGTGCTTGTGTGAGAACAATTTTGGCACCCTAATGGTTTATTATTGTGTAGCTTTAACAACCAATTATGATTCTGAGTATATGACGTGCAACATCATCAGTTTTTGAACGATGAGTTCCAAATCCGCTTCTACGCCAGTTATAAGAAGTTCTGAAAGATGTTCAAAGTTGTTGCTGCAATGATCTTTTTGCTTTTGTACTGACTCACTCCTGGAAAGCTTCCGAGGAGATGATATGTTGCTACTGCAATATTGTCTCAGTTCGTGCTTCTGGACGTGACTCTGATCACCAAGCTTCTAAAGAATGGTAAGCTTCTGAAGTTGTGTTACGTAGATAAAGATTCTGAAGATCTCAACCCAGATGATTGAGGTTATCAAGGTTCTGACTTATGGAATGTGTGTTTTGTGTCGTTTTTGGAAGCATGATGTGGAATGAGAGAGTTCATGATTGTGTAACTCAATGGAGAGAGAAAAATACAATCACAAACATTTCCCATTTTGGCCAAGTTTGGACATGGTATGCAAGCACTCAAATCATGTGTTATTGGTCTATTCAAGGCAAATGGAATGTGTGTTGCTCGTGTGGAACAGACCCTGCTGCAAGGGAATGCATCATCATGCACAATTTCAACCAAAAAGTGTGGTAATGGAGATTAAAACATGTCATCTTTAAACCAAAATAAATCCATGGCCTCTTGGCCAAATGGAGTGAGATAGGGCATTTTGGAAATAGGGGAATGAGGGGAACATGTTTGATGTTGGAGTCAAATTGAAACAAGACCTAGAGCTCCTTTAAAAGTAGGCACGAAGATGATTTCTTAGAACTGCATGTCAAAGTGTCAAATAAAGGTCATTCTGAGAACCTAACTTGCCATGTCCATAACTTGCTCCTTAAACTACAAAATAGGAAAATGTTTGAAGCAAAAGTGGAGAGGAGATAATGCCCTACAACTTTCATGTTGAGGTCGAATCCAAATGAAACCTGTAACCTTGTGAAAATTGGACATGAAGTAGGTTGTTTGAAATGACCAAATACTTAGAAATATTTCACTAAGTATAAAGCTCAATCAACCAATCCAAGGTCATGACTTGTGAGGGCGATATCTTGAGTTGTGGCTATCCAAATGAATTGTTCTTGGAATCAACGAAAAAAGGAGACTTAACACTATAATTTTCATGTTGGAAGATATTTGAGATGGAGTCCCTAATGTCCTTTAAAACTGCCATGAACATGCTTGGGATCCTGACTTGGGACACTTAGAAATTTTCTAAGTGTTAGGACAATTGAGTGAATTTGAAACACCTCACTTTCGACAACCATAATTAGAGCCATGATGATCTAAATGCTTCAATCTTGGTATCTACTTAAAGCTTGGAGAAAGGAGAACAAAATTCATGTTAAGGTTAATTTGGTTAGGAGTCTTTATCATAGAGAACAATGGCCATGAAAGTAGCTGCTCATTAACACTAAACTTGCCAAACATAGCAAGTTTTCAAAACCCTAATTTCTAATTTAAGTGACTTTCCATAATTCTTGATTTTTGATGTATCTCTTGACTTTTCTTGATCAAATTTCAACCATAGACCATTTTTGACTTGTGGAAAACAATTTTGACCAAAAAAATCAAAAGTTGACTTTTTAACCTGCCTAGTTGACTTTTCCCCAATTGAATCAAAACAAAAAATCACCTGAGCAGTTGAACCTCTTATGAATGGAATTGATGGCCAAACTTCTAGACATAGAAACTTAGGGACACATAGGACATCATCGAATCAAGTTTTGCTCAAAAAGTCAGAAATAAACTGATTTTATCATAAACCCTAGTTTCAGTCCAAAAGGACAAGAGATGAGTGCATATCCTCAAAACCTTGATTCCCCTAAGGAAAATGGGGAAACTTGTGAGCAAAGATGCCTTGCAAAATAATATGATGAAGATTATCCAAAAAGTTCATGGAACCCTAGCTCAAGGACCAAAAGACAAAGAAGTGTGATCAGCTTCCAATATCTTGTAATTCTCAATCAACCGAGGAGGTGATGGACCATTTGAGATGCCCTAAGTCATAAGAAAACCCTTGTAGCTTGAATGATCATGAAGTTGAGGATAACTCAACCTCCTTTTCAATGATTATCACCTTTCTTCCTTCTGAAGCTTGAAGAAGGTCACAAGAGAGATGCCTCGATCCCAAAACCATAGAACCAATAATATGCATGAATGTGTATGACGATGAAACATAAGCCAATAAGGTCAAAAGAGAAGAGGGTAAATTTTGGGGTACAACAATGATATGTATGGGATGTATGCTTAGGGTTTAGGGCTTTAGAAGATGATATGGGGTAGTGAAATTCTGGTGTAGTCAGAATTCAGATGTTCTACTCCAAGTCATGACATCTGATCTAACATTGTACTAATACAGCAAGACAGTTATTAACCACTGTACTAATGTGCACACGATCACAGATGTCACGACATCTCATTCTATGTCACCCTAGAATGGATGAATACCTGGTTCTGTGCATCAGGAAGAAAGACTCAACATAGATCAATCCTAGCACTCACTTCTGTTGTTTTCTTACACAGTTATCAACATGATGTCTTACTGTTGATTTTTGGACATCATCTGTTACATTGTTCCAGTGTGTTTGTCTTTTACTTGTATTTCCTGAATTAAAGGTTGAACACGTTAATCTAATTTCCACTTATTAGATTGCTAACAACTAGGTTATTTGTTAGGTTCATTAATTGTAGGTTAGTAGTTGGTTTCCTGGATTTTAGCTCAGCTGTTGAATCCCTGAAGAATAGCCTGAGAAAAATACTGAAACAGAAAACCAATCATCCTACACTTTAGCACATGCTGTTGGGAATGAATGTCACAACATTCAGTTCGACAGCCACAACATATGCTGATTCTGCTATGTTCCTGGAAACGGACTGTGCTAAGTTTGCAGTACTGTAAAAGACCAACTAGTCTCTACTTCAGTATCAGCCTTCAGTATCAACTGTCAAAACATCCAGTTTGACAGTTTCACAATGGTCCTTCGGCCAGGTCTGTTATCCTTGAAAAGAACAGACTTAAATAAATACTGAACTGAAACTAACATGCTTATTATTCAGTATACGCTGTCACTGATGAATGTTACAACATTCTGATTGACATTCAAACAGAAGGCTATAAACCAGGTCTGTTATCATCTTGATAAGATGACTGGAAAACCAGCTGAGTTATGACAGTAATAAGAACACATGCAGAAGGAAAACAAACACAGGAAATTGTTAACCCAGTTCAGTCCAACATGACCTACATCTGGGGGCTACCAAGCCAGGAAGAAGATCCACTATTAGCAGTATTAATTCAAAGTTAAACTCCCCCGTTTACAACTCATCACTTAATCCCTACCCAATGCAATCTATACCTAGGAACTCCTAGATAGAAACCTCCAGTTTCCATTCCTATCACTACAAATACAATGTAATGTTAACACACCTTGAACTTGCTTCACAGCTTCATTCAAGAACAAAATCACTTTTGCCTACAGGCTTTGAGTTACACATACTCTCAGCTTTGACCACTGAGAAACACATGGTAACCTTCCCACAGATTGGGAGGTTTACCTCACACACACCCCTAAAAATTCATTCTAAGAGGCTTACAAAAACTAGGTTACAATGTGCTATTTATAACCTAATCACCCAACTGGATTTGGGCCTTCAGAAAATCGCAGCAAACTTGTTCTTTGCTGTTACAAATACAGTAGAAAATTTCTGCTACAAACAAGGTCTTCAATCCTAGAATCTCTCCATATATATATATCTCCTTATTTTGAGCCTATATATATTCTGATTGAGTCTTTAAGACCTCCACATGGGAGTTAGGATATTCACCAAATATCCTTACTAATCCCAGAATATATACTGAATTAATTAATTCAGTTTTCTACACATGTGCGATGTCACAGGCATGATGTCGTGACATCGTACATGACATGTTGGTCCAGATGTTGAACTTCTTCAACCCAACATATTAAAACAACAGAGATGATTACATTATTTGTTTTACAAAATTAATGCCAATCCTAAGGTATTAACAATCTCCCCCTTTGGCAAATTTTAGCTAAAACAAATAAACATTGCACTGAACAAAACATCCCAATATGGGTATGCTCTTCATCTCTGTCATTGACTCCACCACCACAAACACCAAAGTTGGTGTACATGAGGAAGTAGAGGTACAAGAATCAGTTGTACCAGAACCCTTCCCCTCAACAGGAGAGCTTCCTGAAGAGTATGTAATGCTGAGTACATAGGCAATGTAACTCAGATCACAAGGCACAACTGTCTTCTTAACTCAGATCACAAGACACAGGTGGTATACCCAGTTGGTGGATTTTGTGCCTGACACCAACTTCTGTTTGCTACCACAATTAGCTTGCTTCTGGTACATTCTCAACCCCAGGACTGTATTTCTCTCCCCCTTTTTAGCTAAACATTTGTAAAGGCACCCCTCACAAAACCAGATCCAAGCGCAGCTTGCCCAAACCTTAACATACCCCATGATTCTGAGGGAATGGAGTGTTTCTCTTGTGAGAGGAAGAGGGCTATTACATCCTTTAAATAGTCCAGCTCGTGCTTAGGAATTAACGGTAGGAATAAATGCTTGGTCAAGATTCATTTATTTTTGCTGAGAAACAGTCAGAGAATCACCAACAAAATCTCAGACTATCTTTGAATACCTTTTATAGCTCTTGACTGTTTCTTTTCCAAAACAGCAGTTCCAGTGCATGGAGACTATTCCATATATGCAGTCAGACACGTTGCACGCGATGTCTTAACATTCCACGCGGCTTTTTCCTGCATTCTGCCAGTATTCAACATTTCCTAAGACCCCTGTCATTCCTCCAGTAGAGACTTGACATCTGGCACTGCTACAGCCAAATTCCCATACTTCAGCAGATGGTTACCCCCCTGTACCACACAGCTGTAGCCATCAGGCTTATTCTGATTTTTCAGAATTAGACACTTCACCCTTATAATTCCTAATGATTTTAGGATTCAGAAGGAATTGACAGCATTGTCCAGGGCAACGTCATGACATCCGGTCAGACATTCTTCTGCTCACTCAGCCTTGACATACATCACAGCATCCTGATAACTGACAAGGTGCCATATCTAGTTATCTGAGAATACGTAGACCACAAGCTTGATGACAAAGCTCCCCCTGTCATGGACAGTTTGCTCCCCTTTTAAAGCTTGGAGGTCACACATGAGCATAACCAACACCCCAACGTTGGACCTTCACATACTACCTGATTCAAAGAGAATCCAGACCACTTGATGAATGGAAAACATAAGACGCATCTTCATGTCTTCAAGAGTACCCCCTCTGTTCAACCCTCTTGGCTGACCACATCCACACTCTGTGTCACTCTCTCTTCTGACCAGAACAGAAGACCCCTTCACAAGATGTTCTAACATCAGCTGGGACATCCTTCACAAAGGAACACCATCTGATAGTCTTTAGATATCACTGAGTCACCAGCTTGATCAAGAAGAACCCAGACATAAATTGGGACATATACATTTTCATCCCATTACAAGTGATAATCTTCCACAGATAGCTCAGAACTCCTACCACAAGCTCCAAGAGATGAATAGAAAACACCTCCTTTTGTCTTCAACTTACTACTTTTCTGCTCAAAAGTAATTTGTCTCAGACTTTCCTCAAGAATAATCAGCTGCCATATGTGGATTATCTTGATTCTTCGAACTCACTTCTGAGATAGACCAAATGCCACTGGTTGATTACCTCCTTCATGAATCCTCATATGAAAAAGTCAACTGCCATTCTTTGACCTCTCCACGTTTATCAGACCTCTCCCAGAGATATTCTGACCTTCCAAGTGAGACCTGAACTTCAAGCTACATGTTGAACAAAACTTAGATTTTCTAAGACATGAACATGTAACATCCTTTCTATCCAGCAACTCCAAAGAACTGCAACGAGAACGGCCTTTTGAAGTATCCAATCTGCAACCCTGTAGACCCTTCTATCTCCTGTTGATGTGCCACTTCACCAACTAAGAATCTGATGTTGAACCAAATGTCACAACATTGTGTTTTGACATCTAGCTGTTGAATTCAGCTCCTTCTTCTGCCACTTGAAAGAACTTCCTCCCTTCACAGAACAAGAGTTCAATGTTCTCATAGACTTGATTGTGGAACCAAGTTTGAGTAAACAACCTCCATCCTGCAGGTTTGCAGTTAAGTCATCCAAGCTCACACCTTGATGAATTCCTGCTTCTTCTCCAAAGACATCAGACACTCTGATGCATGAGTCTTCAGAAGGACCAGTTAGAAACTGACCCTTCAGCTATACCAAGGATTCCACATCCTAAAGTAGGGCTGTTTCCATGATGTCAAGACTGCTGCCACTTGTTCTTGACTCCACAGTGTGCATAAGCTAATGCACTTCCTTACCTAGATCAGAACTAAACTAATCCAAGTAACCACCATCAAGACTATGATGTCTTCTTCTTCTTGTACATACCAAGGCTGAACATGTTTCTTGCCAGGAAACCTTTTCAGAGATCATATGCTTTTGCTGCCACCAAAGAGATAGATCGTAAACCCATGTACTATCCTTCCTGTGATTCTGCACAGGGTCTTGAAGAAGAGATGTTCCAACATCTTTAAGAACATCAGTTATCTTGAGCTCCAAGGATAATCAATTACATACTTGTACTTGGCACAAGTTGACATTGATCTTAAATCCTTTCCCAATATTCCTTTCAGATACTTCCACCATAAGACTACTTTGAAAATACTCTTCTAGTGTCAACATCTTCTGCTTGCAGGCACTTCAACAGTGTTGAAAATCTTCTCAGATTAAATTCACCCTTAGGAATGAGAGAGATGAATTCTTCCTTGCACAAGTGTCACACCACCATCAGAACCCATGTGACACAGGTCAACAACCAACCAGACCCTAGGCTGACCAAATGTGAGGAGGTTAATCAAAACTCCCCCTCAAATTAACAATCATGGAAACTTCACACCAATATCCATGCATTGTACAGACATGTCTCAACATGACATACACCATCCCTACCAGTGGCACCTAACTCTATGAGTTATACCTAGACATACTCCAATCACACCAATCAGACTTCAGCTGACCATAAGTACCAGTGAAAGACAACAACACCAGTCCATAGTAGATATGCATTGCCAGAGCATACTACCTCAACCAACCACTGAATCTTCATATTCTCACTCCTTGAAAGAACTGCCACTTCTGATCGTGGTGTTTGAATAATAAGATTCATGGTCCCAATCCTCTTAAATGGAATAGTAGTCAGGTTACCCTATTATTGACTTCTATCATCCAGGGGACTTGTCTTCCAGTACGCCATAGTACTTCAGGAAACAACTATCCAACCCTGATCAATCTACAGGAATAAGGCACACAGCGGGGATTGCACAGTGTCACATCTCAACCAGCTCCACTTCTAGAGATTAGACTTCTAAAAGTGACCTTCTTGAGCACACACACAGTTGACCCTACCCTTGTCAACTTAGCACACACAGATGTCTCCTCTTCCAGGTCAGGAGTAGGTTCCAAACAAGTATCCCTATGTTTGACACCTAAAAACATCTGCTCTTCAACCAGTAGCTGCATACTTGTTGAACACCATGTTCTAACATTGCATAGAACATTAGTTCCACTTCCTTGGAACAAACCCTCCTTGAAAGTCTTCAAGGTCTTCATATACACTATCCAAGAGTGTAAAAGAATCAGTGATCAGGTGATTCTTACCATCCTGAAGTGAGAACATCATGATGAGTGGACTTGAGGAGACTCAAATATCTTTGACATCTTCAGTGGGTTGTGATGAAATCTTGAATACCACATTCTTTCATCCACATGAGGGGAAACTACATCAGAGTTTGAGTTTTTCCAGGTATTATGCAGCGGAAATCATAATACAACTCAACCTATGACCACACACTTCACCAGATCAGCCTCCAAGACCATACCAAGTTTGAATGTGATTCAATACTGGCACAACTGTCCCACCCAAAGGCCAATTGCCAACCTCCAGATACAGGTACACATCATTCCTGTCATGAAAAGTCCATCCACCTACTTCAAGGGACCATTCAGGGAAATTACAGAACCTTCCACAGGTTCCAACATAACTTCTTGCAAGATACCAGAAAGTATCACCCATGGATCTCATCCAGAAGCAGAACAGGATGCCTGCTCTGATACCATTTGAAATTCTGGTGTAGTCAGAATTCAGATGTTCTACTCCAAGTCATGACATCTGATCTAACATTGTACTAATACATCAAGACAGTTATTAACCACTGTACTAATGTGCACACGATCACAGATGTCACGACATCTTATTCTATGTCACCCTAGAATGGATGAACACCTGGTTCTGTGCATCAGAAAGAAAGACTCAACAAAGATCAATCCTAGCACTCACTTCTGTTTTTTTCTTACACAATTATCAGCATGATGTCTTACTGTTGATTTTTGGACATCATCTGTTACATTGTTCCAGTGTGTTTGTCTTTTACTTGTATTTCCTGAATTAAAGGTTGAACACGTTAATCTAATTTCCACTTATTAGATTGCTAACAACTAGGTTATTTGTTAGGTTCATTAATTGTAGGTTAGTAGTTGGTTTCCTGGATTTTAGCTCAGCTGTTGAATCCCTGAAGAATAACCTGAGAAAAATACTGAAATAGAAAACCAATCATCCTACACTTTAGCACATGCTGTTGGGAATGAATGTCACAACATTCAGTTCGACAGCCACAACATATGCTGATTCTGCTATGTTCCTGGAAACGGACTGTGCTAAGTTTGCAGTACTGTAAAAGACCAACTAGTCTCTACTTCAGTATCAGCCTTCAGTATCAACTGTCAAAACATCCAGTTTGACAGTTTCACAATGGTCCTTCGGCCAGGTCTGTTATCCTTGAAAAGAACAGACTTAAATAAATACTGAACTGAAACTAACATGCTTATTATTCAGTATACGCTGTCACTGATGAATGTTACAACATTCTGATTGACATTCAAACAGAAGGCTATAAACCAGGTCTGTTATCATCTTGATAAGATGACTGGAAAACCAGCTGAGTTATGACAGTAATAAGAACACATGCAGAAGGAAAACAAACACAGGAAATTGTTAACCCAGTTCAGTCCAACATGACCTACATCTGGGGGCTACCAAGCCAGGAAGAAGATCCACTATTAGCAGTATTAATTCAAAGTTAAACTCCCCCGTTTACAACTCATCACTTAATCCCTACCCAATGCAATCTATACCTAGGAACTCCTAGATAGAAACCTCCAGTTTCCATTCCTATCACTACAAATACAATGTAATGTTAACACACCTTGAACTTGCTTCACAGTTTCATTCAAGAACAATATCACTCTTGCCTACAGGCTTTGAGTTACACATACTCTCAGCTTTGACCACTGAGAAACACATGGTCACCTTCCCACAGATTGGGAGGTTTACCTCACACACACCCCTAAAAATTCATTCTAAGAGGCTTACAAAAACTAGGTTACAATGTGCTATTTATAACCTAATCACCCAACTGGATTTGGGCCTTCAGAAAATCGCAACAAACTTGTTCTTTGCTGTTACAAATACAGCAGAAAATTTCTGCTACAAACAAGGTCTTCAATCCTAGAATCTCTCCATATATATCTCCTTATTTTGAGCCTATATATATTCTGATTGAGTCTTTAAGACCTCCACATGGGAGTTAGGATATTCACCAAATATCCTTACTAATCCCAGAATATATACTGAATTAATTAATTCAGTTTTCTACACATGTGCGATGTCACAGGCATGATGTCGTGACATCGTACATGACATGTTGGTCCAGATGTTGAACTTCTTCAACCCAACATATTAAAACAACAGAGATGATTACATTATTTGTTTTACAAAATTAATGCCAATCCTAAGGTATTAACAGGTAGGGAAAATTTGAGGGTTTGACACAGCTTCCCCTATTTAATCTTCTTGGACCTAAAGGTATGGATATCAACCACTTCTAATACATTCATGGTGGGAGGGGATTAAATACTATGAAAAGTAATTGGGAATTTGCCCTATTGGGGATAATGGTGATATGAATTTATTTATTGGGGATTATGGTTGGTTATGATGATTATGCGTGCAATGCGGGGTATGCAACATAAGTATCTTTTGATGTCAAAACCCTTAAGAAGATAGAGGGAAGAAACTCCGTTGGGGAATGAGCATCTTGGAAAAAGAGAAAGGACGACTGTCCCTTGTTGGTGTAAGCCCTAGAGGCCAATACTTTTGGTACTTGTATCGAATTATTTATTAATAATAAAAGGCATTTTCTTTATTATGGTTGATTAATAAAGTCCCTGGAATAGATAATCCGTTTAATGTATTAAGTGTGACTTAATCATGAGAGCACATTAAACATAAGGACACTATTCTTAAAGTATCCGTAGTTGAGCTTTAGTGTGAAGTGGGATAACATTAAAGCATTAAGACTATTATGTTTGTAGACTGATGATCATATCTCATGGATCATGGATAAAGAGTTATCAAGTCTTAAACATAGGTATGAATATTAGGAGTAATATTTGTACCGGATTGACCCGCTATGAGAATACTATATAGAAAGTTATGCAAAGTGTCATAAGTTATTCTCATGGTGATAATAGTGTATACCACTCTTCGACCTGAAACCACTATGGATCCTAGATGTAGAGTCGAGTGCTTTATTGCTGATCCAACGCTGTCCGTAACTGGATAACCATAAAGACAGTTGATACTCCACAAAGCATGCTGTGGGACATGAGTGTCCTAGATGGAATTTGTCCATCCTGCGTAACAGGATAAATGTCTATGGGCCCAATATTGAACTGGACAAGGGTGACACGGTCTATACCTTGTGTTCAATATAGATATAAGGGCAAAGGGGTAATTATACACATAATTATTATCACAGGAGGTTTTGTCAGATCACATGACATTTTCGTGACTTGGGTAGCAGTGATGTGTTGCTAGATACCGCTCACTGTTTATTATGTTAAATGCGTGATTTAATATAATTGTCAACGCCACGAAAATCTATAGGGTCACACACAAAGGACAGATTGATGAGAGATAGAGTAACTAAGGAACATCGTAAGGTACGGTGTACTTAAGTAGAATACGAAATATGGTAAGGTACCAAATACTTAAGTGATTTTGGCATATTATGAGATATGGGCCAAAATACACTTAAGTGGGCTTTTTGGCTTGAAGCCAACACAAGTGGTTCTATAAATAGAACTCTTGCGTAGAAGCATTGTATGGGAATACAACACAACTGAAGAGTTGGAATTTCGTATCTCTCTTTCTCTCACTCAAAGCCTTCATTCGTACCAGCTAGCACTGAGATTGAAGGAACCTGTTCGTGTGGACTGAGTAGAGACGTTGTCATCGTTCAACGTTCGTGATCGCTCAGTGGATTTATATCCAAGGTTTTGATCGTTACAAGAGATCTGCACCAAAGGTTTGAATCACCACAAGAGGTAACGATTCTATCACTGATCATGCCCATTCGTAAGGACCAATAAATGGAGAAATTTTTAAATTCCGCTGCACCTTGGATGGCAATTCTCCTTCAGTGGTATCAGAGCCACTTACGAAACCATGAATCTGATAACTGTTTTTTGTTCTGTATTAATATGATTAAAGACAGAATGAATCAAAGATTAAATTGAGATCGATCAAGTCATATATGTGATATATGTAATCCTGATGCAAAATACATTATATATGATATAGTGTTCTCGTTTCGTTCATTCAAACACTCAATGATTGTTTTCCTTTGAGCGATCAATGGTCATTTGCTTCTTGATCCGACATTAGTATGGTGAAGCAATGACGTGTTGATCAATCATACTGAATCAACAATCGAGATATGTTTGACGGTCTGAAATTGGTGCATCAGGGTTAGTGACGGCACAAGGGTTGTGTTTTCAGAGAGTTATGCGATTGGGGTTATGACTGCACAAGAGTTGTGCTTTCTAAAACACTTTTTGGAACAGTGTTAACCGATTAACGCATATGGTTAACCGGTTAACGCAATACGAAATAAATTTTTTTAACTTTTCAAACAGTGTTAACCGGTTAACGCATATGGTTAACCGGTTAACGCAAGACGGAAAACAGTTTTCCAAGACATTTTCAAACAGTGTTAACCGGTTAACGCATTTGGTTAACCGGTTAACACGAGGCAAAATTTTTTTTTTGAACAGATTTCAAACAGTGTTAACCGGTTAACGCATATGGTTAACCGGTTAACGCAAGGCAAAATTCACCCGTTCGGCTAACTCAGTGCTTTAAAAGTATCAAGTGTTGATGCGAAAAGCGACATTGATTTTAAATGAATTGTTCATTAAAATATGGTGATCGGTCGTCAAGATTTAATTTGATTTTAATTAATTAAAGGAATTAATAATAATAATGAAGTGTTTATTATTGTCTTGTGGTGATCGGTTATGGCCTTAGTCTTCCTTTATTTTGTTTTGGGTTTTAAAATACGACCTGCGTGTCGTGCCTCTCTCTTAATCTCCCAAATGTAACTTCTTTTCTCATCTCACTCCCTCGTATGTAAAACGAGTTTCTTTTATGTAATGTAATGATATGAAGAAAGCAAAGAAGTCGGTGCCAAAGGAGGACAACCTTGAAGATCTTGCTTGGAGAAGCTTAGATCGTTGTTAGGTTAGCTTAGGTTCTCTCATTGGCTTGGGAGAACAATTGCGCTAGGGGCCATAACTGTTTTATTATGTTTGTATGTATGTTGATGCATGTGAATGTATGTTGATGCATGTGAGAGACGGTGTATATGATAAACAAGCCGGTGAGATCATAAAATTGCAATTCCTTCAAAATAAATATTAAGTTTATGCTTTCCAAGTTTTAACACTCATCAAGACTAGTATCGAATAATGTAGGTTTCGCCTACGCGAGGTGCATGTTCTATATTAGTAAGGTGCGATGGGATAATTGTAATATCCAACTGTTAAAACAATGGGTCAAACTTAACTAAACAAATTATAATAAGATTATATATATGTTTAGAAGCAAGAGTTGGGAATGATCCATATGATGGATTAGAATAAGGAGTTATTCACCCAACTGAAATTTTCGAGAATTGTATGAGATACAATTGGAAGGAGTTCCTACCTAAATAACCTAGTTTTGTGTAATCCGCCTACGCGGACTTAGAACGAAGTGAAATATGGATCTCGACCCACTAGAAAATCTTCCAACGGGATTTTCCGAATCAAATGATGATGGTCATTTGTTTTGAATAAAATAGTGGGAGCATGTTTAATTAAAGGCCTAATTAAATATGTCAATGATACTTATATTTTAATTAATCCTTATGTAGATAACCACGACAACAAACACCTCTAACAACATATTACGATCAAACCTTGAGAAGGAAAAATTGTCTGGGATAAATTTTCTGGATTGGTACCGAAACATGAGGATTGTCCTCAAACATGATAAAGGGAAAGGCAAGGAAGTTGCCAAACCCAAACCCACTATTGCTGCTTTGAAGCCTAGTGGAAGCATAGAAAAAGAAGGCACCTGCTTCCATTGCGGTAAGACCGCACAATAGAAGAGGAACTACCCAAAGTACCTGGAAGATAGGAAGAATGGAGTAGAGACTCCAACTTCAGGAATTTTTGTTATTGAAATTAATTTATCTACTTCTGCATCATGGGTATTAGATACTGGATGCGGTTCTCACATTTGTACAAATGTGCATGGACTAAAAGGGAGTAGAGATTTGGCAAAAGGTGAAGTCGACCTACGAGTTGGCAATGGAGCAAAGGTTGTTGCCTTAGCCGTAGGAACTTATGAATTGACTTTACCTAGTGGTTTAATAATTCAGTTAGAGAACTGTTATTATGTACCAGCAATTAGCAGGAATATTATTTCCGTTTCTTGTTTGGACAAGTTCGGTTTTTCATTCATAATAAAGAACAATTGTTGTTCAATTTATTTGAATGATATATTCTATGCTACTGCTCAAATAAACAATGGATTATATGTCCTTGATCTTGAAATGCCAGTTTATAACATTAATACTAAAAGGATGAAACCTAATGAGTTAAATCCAACTTACCTTTGGCATTGTCGATTAGGCCACATAAATGAGAAACGCATTTCCAAACTCCATAAAGATGGACTGTTGGACTCTTTTGATTATGAATCATATGAGACATGCAGATCTTGTTTAATTGGAAAGATGACAAAGTCTCCATTCACAGGAAAAGGTGAAAGAGCTAATGATATTTTGGCCCTCATACATACTGATGTATGTGGACCACTGAACATACCAGCCAGAGGAGGTTTTCAGTACTTCATCACATTCACTGATGATTTCAGTAGATATGGTTATGTGTATTTAATGAAACACAAATCAGAGTCCTTTGAAAAGTTCAAGGAATTCAAGAATGAAGTACAAAACCAACTAGGTAAGAATATTAAAACTCTTCGATCAGATCGAGGTGGTGAGTATTTAAGCCTAGAGTTTGATGACCATCTGAAAGAGTGTGGGATCCTATCCCAACTCACTCCTCCTGGAACACCCCAATGGAATGGTGTATCTGAGAGAAGAAATCGAACCCTGTTGGACATGGTCCGATCCATGATGAGTCACGCCGATCTTCCAAACTCCTTTTGGGGACATGCGATGTTGACAGCAGCTTACACACTTAACCGTGTTCCATCCAAAAAGGTTGAGAAGACACCATATGAGATATGGAGTGGTGAGAAACCACATATGTCTTACATGAAGATTTGGGGTTGCGAAGTTTATGTGAAACGGCAAATTTCAACTAAGCTTGAGCCCAAATCTGACAAATGCTTATTTGTGGGGTATCCTAAAGAAACAAGAGGGTATTACTTCTACAATCCTTCTGAGGGCAAAGTGTTTGTCGCTCGAACTGGAGTTTTCCTAGAAAAGGATTTTATTTCCAAAGGAACCAGTGGGAGAAAAGTAGAGCTTGAAGAAATTCAAGAATCACAAAGCATCGATACACCTATGGAGGAATTAGAGCAGGAAACACAAGTGGTTGTGGAAAAGCAACCTGCTCAAGTAGAACAAGACCAGCGTAGGTCAAGCAGGATACGTCACCTACCTGAGAGATATGGATATCTCATAACAGATCAAGGTGATGTGTTACTCATGGATCAAGATGAGCCTGTGACCTACCAAGAGGCCATAACTGGTCCCGAGTCTGAGAAGTGGCTAGAAGCCATGAAATCTGAAATAGATTCCATGTACACAAACCAAGTTTGGACCTTGGTAGAGCCTCCTGTAGGGGTTAACCCTATAGGATGCAAGTGGGTCTTCAAAAGGAAGACTGACATGGATGGTAAGGTACATACCTATAAGGCAAGACTGGTTGCAAAAGGATATAAACAAATTCATGGGGTTGACTATGATGAAACCTTTTCACCAGTTGCAATGCTTAAATTTGTTTGGATTTTACTTGCTATCGCTGCATATCATGATTATGAAATATGGCAGATGGATGTCAAAACTGCTTTCCTTAATGGAAATCTTCTTGAGGATGTGTACATGACACAGCCTGAAGGATTTGACATACCAGAAGAAGCCCAAAAGATATGTAAGCTACAAAGATCAATCTATGGATTGAAGCAAGCTTCCAGAAGCTGGAATCTTCGTTTTGATGAAACGGTAAAACAATATGGATTCATCAAGAACAAAGATGAGCCTTGGGTCTACAAGAAGGTTAGTGGGAGCATGATCATTTTCCTGGTATTATATGTAGATGACATATTACTCATTGGAAACGATGTCCCTACCCTGCAACAAGTAAAGACTTAGTTGGGGAAATGTTTTTCTATGAAGGACCTAGGTGAAGCAGCCTATATATTAGGAATTAGAATCTATAGAGATAGATCACAAAAACTGCTTGGCCTAAGTCAGAGTACATACATAGACAAAATGCTGAGACGCTTTAATATGCATGATTCCAAGAAAGGATTCATACCTATGCAACATGGCCTGTGTCTATTAAAAACACAATCCCCTTCAACTAAGGTAGAAAGGGAACGCATGAATAAGATTCCATATGCATCTTCAATAGGATCTATCATGTATGCCATGTTATGTACTCGACCAGATGTCTCGTATGCTTTAAGTGCAACGAGTAGGTACCAATCTGATCCTGGTGATGCCCATTGGGTAGCTGTCAAGAATATCCTTAAGTACTTAAGAAGGACTAAGGACTCATTCTTGATATATGGAGGTCAGGAAGAATTGGCTGTAATTGGTTACACCGATGCTAGCTTCCAGACAGATAAGGATGACTTTAGATCGCAATCTGGTTATGTGTTTTGCTTGAACGGTGGCGCTATGAGCTGGAAAAGTTCAAAGCAAGATACAATTGCTGATTCTACAACCGAGGCCGAGTATATTGTTGCCTCAAGTGCAGCAAAGGAGCCTGTTTGGATCAGGAAGTTCATTAGTGAACTTGGCATAGTCCCTAGCATTGTGGATCCCATTGGTCTTTATTGTGATAACAATGGTGCTATCGCACAAGCTAAGGAGCCTAGATCTCACCAATGATCCAAACACATACTTAGGCGTTATCATCTCATTCGAGAGATAATAGATAGAGGAGATATGAAAATATATAAAGTACCTACACTTGACAATATTGCTGACCCACTGACAAAGCCTCTTGCGCAGCAGAAGCATGATGGCCATACTAGATCAATGGGCATAAGGGGTATGCCTGATTGGCTCTAGTGCTAGTGGGAGATTGTTGTTGTAAGCCCTAGAGGCCAATACTTTTGGTACTTGTATCGAATTATTTATTAATAATAAAAGGCATTTTCTTTATTATGGTTGATTAATAAAGTCCTTGGAATAGATAGTCCGTTTAATGTATTAAGTGTGACTTAATCATGAGAGCACATTAAACATAAGGACACTATTCTTAAAGTATCCGTAGTCGAGCTTTAGTGTGAAGTGGGATAACATTAAAGTATTAAGACTATTATGTTTGTAGACTGATGATCACATCTCATGGATCATGGATAAAGAGTTATCAAGTCTTAAACATAGGTATGAATATTAGGAGTAATATTTGTACCGGATTGACCCGCTATGAGAATACTATATAGAAAGTTATGCAAAGTGTCATAAGTTATTCTCATGGTGATAATAGTGTATACCACTCTTCGACCTGAAACCACTATGGATCCTAGATGTAGAGTCGAGTGCTTTATTGCTGATCCAACATTGTCCGTAACTGGATAACCATAAAGACAGTTGATGGGTACTCCACAAAGCATGCTGAGGGACATGAGTGTCCTAGATGGAATTTGCCCATCCTGCGTAACAGGATAAATGTCTATGGGCCCAATATTGAACTGGACAAGGGTGACACGGTCTATACCTTGTGTTCAATATAGACATAAGGGCAAAGGGGTAATTATACACATAATTATTATCACAGGAGGTTTTGTCAGATCACATGACATTTTCGTGACTTGGGTAGCAGTGATGTGTTGCTAGATACCGCTCACTGTTTATTATGTTAAATGCGTGATTTAATATAATTGCCAATGCCACGAAAACCTATAGGGTCACACACAAAGGACAGATTGATGAGAGATAGAGTAACTAAGGAACATCCTAAGGTACAGTGTACTTAAGTAGAATACGAAATATGGTAAGGTACCAAATACTTAAGTGATTTTGGCATATTATGAGATATGGGCCAAAATACACTTAAGTGGGCTTTTTGGCTTGAAGCCCACACAAGTGGTTCTATAAATAGAACTCTTGTGCAGAAGCATTGTATGGGAATACAACATAACTGAAGAGTTGGAATTTCGTATCTCTCTTTCTCTCACTCAAAGCCTTCATTCGTACCAGCTAGCACTGAGATTGAAGGAACCCGTTCGTGTGAACTGAGTAGAGACGTTGTCATCGTTCAACGTTCGTGATCGCTCCGTGGATTTATATCCAAGGTTTTGATCGTTACAAGAGATCTGCACCAAAGGTTTGAATCGCCACAAGAGGTAACGATTCTATCACTGATCATGCCCATTCGTAAGGATCACTAAATGGAGAAATTTTTAAATTCCGCTGCGCCTTGGATGGAAATTCTCCTTCACCCCTAGCAACAACTAGGGAGAAAAAGAAGGTAATTCCTAACAACGGCTGGAACACCTAACTCTGATGGGGAAACATAGATTCAGTGATGATTCCTAGTAATGGCTAGAATACCTGACATCTACTAGGGATCTACCCAATGAATTCAACGATGATTCTTAGTGATGGCTAAAATACCCGACTCAACGGGGAGTAAAAGTTGGGTTCAGTGATGATTCTTAGTGACGAGTAGAATACCTAACTGAACAAGAGAGAATAGACAAGATACGACGATGATTCTTAGCAACAACTAGAATACCCGATTCTGTGGGGGAAAGAAGTCGTTCAGTGACGATTCTCAGTGACGACTGGGGCCAATCTTCTTAAAGAGGTACAATGACGATTCTAAGCGACAACTAGAATACCTGACTCTGCTAAGGAAAATATAGAAACTTAATGATGATTCCTAGCGACGACTGGAATACCTGACATCTGTTGGGGAAAGAATTCACTAGTTTAGTGATGATTCCTAGAGATGGCTAGAAATACCTGACTTAGATGGGGAAAAAAGTGTGTCAGTGATGATTCCTTATGAATATTGGAATACCTAACTCATGCTAGGGAAAAGAGCATGTCAGTGATGATTTCTTATGAAGATTAGAATACCTAACTCATGCTGAGGGAGAAAATTCGAAGATGATTTCTAGCTACGGCTATGAATGTTTGACTCGGTTTGGGGAATAAGCCCAAAAAATCTCGTGTTTGACAAAAGGGGAAAGTTCAATGAAGATTGTTAACAATGGCTAAGAATATCTGACTCTGCGGGGAGAAATGAAAATATGGTGATGACCCTCAAGGGATAGAAGAAGTACATTGACGATTCTTAGAGACGACTAGAATACCCGACTCTTCTAGGGAAACTTAAAACAAAACAGTTCAGTGACGATTTCTAGCAACGAATGGAATACCTGAATCTGCTTGGGGATAAATCTTGGGAATGAATGTCGACTTAACTGGGGAAAATCCCTAACAACGGCTGGGAAATTCTAAAATTTAACAGGGATAAAATCTTAGCAACAACTAGGAAAGTCAGAACTTGATAAATCAATTGAGTAAGATTGGAGTGTGAATCACAAATGATACTTATGATGCAATTTTATGTATGCAAGACGTTGGTGTATGTCCAGGTTGTTGGGGAATATGCATATGTAAGGTTTGCAAGTTGTGACAAATATGATTGGGCTCTACGGGAGATAATTTATTATGCGTGCCAATGATGATTGGGCTTGAATAGAAGATTGGGGAAAGTGTACTGACTTTCTGGTACTTGAAAAATTGGAATTTCCGATAACCAAGCAACCACTAGGTGTAATAGCTGAGGATTTATGTCGGGGAAGAATTTGATTGACCGAGTCCACGGGACTACACGGTGCTTTCATGCAGGGATACGAAACATAATTTTGGTTACCTTTAGATACTTATGTGAGAGAAGTAATTCAATGTAGTTTTCCCTTAAAGTTTTTGTTTGAGAATGATTGTTTTTATCAAGAAATTTCTGATGTGATATCATTTTTTGAGAAAAAGCCACACTTCACAAACAAAGCAGGAAAAGTAAAAATATTGAGCATAAATGAGGGAATCAATTTTATTGATAAATGGTCACAAAATGGGTGATTTGTACAAAGAATCAATTCCTAAAATAGGTGATTGCAAAAAGAAATTGAAAAACTAAAATGGTAATGAAATATCTTGGATTTCCACCAAATTCCAACTCTGTTATAGTCTTAATGTCTTTGGTTGTCCTTTGATCTTTCTTTTAGAAGGAGAGTGATTGGATTGACTTACTAGGGAAGCCATTCAATTGACTCACTAAGGAGTGAAGAAAGATTCTTTGCAGGATGCAACCTCTCGCTTTTGTTAAATCCCTAATTTTTGCCTAGACCGTCCTATCGGGTTTTCAGTCTACCGGGATACCCATTTTTTCATAAGTCCCCCTTTCAGGTTTTTAACTTATCTGGCTCTTTTTTTCCAAGCGTAATATTTTTAGACTGCATCCACGTTCACAGGGGATGAAATATCTTCACCATCCATAGTTGCAAGGATCAAGGCTTCTCCAGAGAGAACCTTTCTTACAACATATGTGCCTTCGTAGTTTGGTGCCCATTTTCCCCTTGGGTCAGTGTGAATGGGCAGAATCTTCTTCAATACAAGGTCTCCGGCCTTGAGGCTGCGGGGGAAAACCTTCTTGTCATGTGCCCTCTTAATGCGCTTTTGGTAAAGCTTGCTATGGCAGATGGCTACCAGGAGCTTCTCATCAATGAGGTTCAGTTGGTCAAACTAGGCTTGCACCCACTCAACTTCATTAAGCTTGACATCAGTCAAAATCCTTAAGGAAGGAATCTCTATTTCAATAGGAAGGACCGCGTCCATGCCATACACGAGAGAGAAAGGAGTTTCCCCTGTTGAAATACGCACCGAGGTACGATAGCCATGTAATGCAAACACAATCATTTCGTGCCAATCTTTGTAGGTATCTACCATTTTTTGCACGATCTTCTTAATGTTCTTGTTAGATGCCTCAACAACGCCATTCATCTTGGGCCTATAAGGCGATGAGTTATAGTGTTCGATTTTGAAGATTCGACATAGCTCTTTCATCATCTTGTTATTGAGGTTAGATCCATTATCATTAATGATCTTTTGGGGGACCCCAAAACGACAAATGATTTCTTTCCTTATGAACCGAGCCACCACTTGTCTTGTAACATTGGAGCATGAGACCGCTTCCACCGACTTTGCGAAATAGTCAATGGCTACAAGGATGAAGCGACTCCCATTCAAGGAAGTTGGCTCTATGCGTTCGATTACATCAATGCCCCACATGGCAAAAGGCCAAGGTGATGTTAGGACATTGAGAGACACTAACAGCACATGGATCTTGTCGGCATAGATTTGGAATTTGTGGCATGTTTGGACATGGCGGTGACAATCAACCTCCACGGTCATCCAATAGTAACCGGCCCTCGAGATCTTATTTACCATGGTGTATCCACTGGCGTGCGTCCCAAAAGATCCCTCATTGATTTCCATTATAATCTGGTTTACTTCTTGCTTGTTCATATATCTTAGCAAAACCGAGTCATATTTTTTCTTATACAACACCCCTCCACTTAAGAAGAACTTGGATGACAATTTCCAAAGATACTTTTTGTCGGTGATGGATGCGTCCTTAGGGTTTCTAAGAATCTCATGATATCATAAAACACAAGGATAACCTTCGACTTCGTCTTCGGCCGCCAAACAGTAAGCAGGCTTGTCCAAGTAGTTGAGGTGAAAGGATGGTGTTTCATTCTTCCATTTGACCTTAAACATGGATGTCAAGGTTGCCAATTGATTCTCTTCTTGAGGAATATGATTGAATGTGATTTCGTCAAAGTATGGGATTAATTTCAGGACATGCTCGTTATAAGGAATGAGCTTGTGATCTTTAGTGTCCCAATCTCATTTGACTTGGCTAATGATCAAGGCTGAATCTCTATAGACTTCAAGGATTTTGATCCTAAGATCAATTGCAGCTTTAATACCGAAGATACATGCCTCATATTCTGCCATGTCGTTCATACATTCAAAACACAACCTTGCGGTGAAGGGGAGGTGGAAACCAGTTGGGGAGGTGATGACTACCCCAATACCATTGTCATGAGAGATAAAAGCTCCATCAAATACCATGGTCCATCGGGATCCAGGCTCTGGTCCTTCCTCGGGGCCAGGGATGTTGTAGTCTATGATAAGCATGATGTCCTCATCGGGGAACTCGAAGCGCATAGACTGGTAGTCTTCCAGGGGCTGATGTGAAAGATAGTCGGATAATACACTCCCTTTGATGGCCTTTTGAGTGGCATGTTGGATGTCGTACTCGGTCAAATCCATTTACCAACTGGCTACTCTACTAGTTAGAGCAGGCTTCTCGAAGATATATTTGACAGGGTCCATCTTGGAGATTAACAATGTTGTATGAGTGAGCATGTATTGTCTTAAGCGTTTGGTAACCCAAGCTAGTGCACAACAAGTATGTTCAAGCATCAAATACGTACTCCTGTAATTGGTGAACTTCTTTCTTATGTAGTATATTGCGTGTTATTTTCTACTAGTCTCATCATGTTGGCCTAGGACGCATCCCATCGACCCTTCAAGGAAGGTAATGTACATGATCAACGGTGTTCCAGGTACGGGAGGCATCAGGACAGGAGGTTCTTGTAAGTACTCCTTAATCTTCTCAAAAGCTTTTTAACAATCGTCATTCCAAATGACAGCTTATTCCTTTTGAAGAAGTTTTAAGATTGGCTCACAAGTAGCTGTAAGGTGAGATATGAATCTAGCTATGTAGTTAAATCTACCTATGAATCCTCGAACTTCCTTTTCGGTTTTTGGTGGAGGCATAGCTTGTATGGCCTTCACTTTCTTAGGATTTACCTCAATGCCATGTTGGTTGACGATAACACCTAGCAAATTTCCACATCTTACCCCAAACGTGCACTTGTTGGGATTAAGCCTCAATTTGAACTTTCTTAGCCTCTCAAACAACTTTTCTAGATTGATCATATGCTCCTCTTCGATTTGAGATTTGGCGATCATGTCATCAACATAGACCCCGATCTCTCTATGAATCATATCGTGTAAGTGAGTGACCATGGCTTGTTGGTATGTTGCTCCAGCGTTGTTTAATCCGAAAGGCATGACCTTGTAGAAGAAGGTGCCCCATGGGGTTATGAAAGTGGTTTTCTCCATATCTTCATGAGCCATCCGAATCTGGTTGTAACCGGAGAATCCATCCATAAAGAAGAAAATAGAGAACTGAGTGGTGTTGTCCACTAGGACATCAATGTGAGGTAGTGTAAAGTCGTCTTCGGGACTTGCTCTATTCAGATCTCTATAATATATGCACATCTTTACTTTGTCGTCCTTCTTGGGCACGGGTACAATGTTGGCAATCCATTGGGGTAATTGGAGACTGCTAAGAAGCCTGTGTTGAGATGTTTTTGCACTTCCTCCTTGATCTTCATAGCCATGTTAGGACGAGTCCTTCGAAGCTTTTGCTTCATGGGAGGGCACTCTTCTCTAAGAGATAGGCGATGGATCACGATGTCAGTATCGAGGTCGGGCATGCCTTGGTATGACCATGCGAACACATCCATGTAATCCTTAAAGAGCTTGATCAACTTCGCCTTGACTTCTTCTTGTAGAACTGATCCTACTCTGACTTCCTTGGCTTCCTCGTTTGATCCAAGCTTGACCACTTCAATTGATTCTTCATGCAGCTGAATGACCTTTGACTCTTGTTTGAGTAGCCTTGTCAATTCCTCGGGGAGCTCGTAATCTTCATCACAATCCATGTCGGCGTGATTAATCGAGTTATCAAAGTCATATGAGACTATAAAAGAATTGTCATTGGTGGTTGTCGAGGGTGATCTGCACAATTTAGGGTTCATGCTTTTATTGATATGAAAGGAAGAAAAATGATTTGAAAAAGAATTTTAAGGAAAAAAGAATATTGCCATTTTTTTGAAAAGTGAAATAATAAATGAAAGACAAGGATCACAAAATTGAACGCGAAACGTGGATTCTTCATTAATGATGAAAAAAAGGGAAATTCATTGAGGCCCTACAAATGATTCCCCCATGCCTTGGGCTTGACATGGATTCTTTTGATTAAAAAGGGAAAACAACAAGGAAAATTACATCTTAATCATGGTTACTTCAAGTACTTTCATCAGAGTCCATTTGGTGGCACCCCTTCCTTTGGTCTTCATGAAGATCAATCTAACATCTTCTTCCTCAACATCTTCCTCCAAAGCACAAACATGGTCGTCATTAAGGTGGCTGACACTTGAGCAATATTCTGATAACGGGAGAACTTATCCCTCCTTAGCTATTGGCGGCGTCTTCTTCAAGTTTTGGGAGCTATATCCTAATCCCAGGTGATCCTTATTGTTGGGCAGCTCAAACATTTTTCCCCATCCTTGGGGGTGTTCGTTCTTTATGATAGTCAAGGCATCTTAGAGGAAGGCCATAAAAAATTTAGTATTCTTTGATTCATCCCTTATAAGCCAAACCATTTCGACATTGATAACTTCAAACGACTGAAATGGGATTTCCTTCATTTCTCTCTCTCCTTCAACATATCGGAAAGATGCGAGATGACTCACCACAATATCCTCCTCACCTTCCACGACCACCAGTTTATCGTTGAAGCTAGAGGAAATAAACCCAAACACATCGCATGCTTGAACATATAAAAGAATCGTCATCGAACTTTATTTATTCCTAAAGGAAAGGGAAAACATCGATAAAACTCGGGGAAAGAGAAACTGGGTAAGGAATTAGGTTATGCAAGGGGAAGGTATTAGCCCCCCTAACATCCATGGTACTCCATGGGAACCGTTTTGATTGATCTTGCTTGAATGGGTGTTATATCTAAGATTACTTGCGAAAGAATAAGGGGAAAAGGAAAATAAATAGATAGAGTGCTCGGTGAGGATTGAGGCCCTCATGCCTACGTATCCTTATAGTGCAATAAGAAATTCAGAGCTCTGTAGTTCATAGAACTAATGATGGAGGTGAAAAGAAGTTGTGATAACGGTGTGGTCTAAACAAAAGGTTTATATGATTTAAACTCCTATAAGGGGTGAAATATGAACCCAAAAGTAAAACTGGTATGAACCAACAAGTGAGGGGCCTACAACATGGTATCACTGTATTGGAATAACAAAAAATAAAGGGAATTAGGTGTTTGGTTTCACAACACAAACAACTATTGGTTCAGAAGGAGATACAAGATGAAGCTTAAAGAGATAGTGCATTTAGCTCAAAGATAAGGTATATCACATGGAGTGAATGAAGGTAGGATATGAATGCATCATGGAATGAATGAAGGAAGAAAAAATAAGTATGCTCGTGGAGGATTCGAACACTCGTGTCTATGTATTCTCATCGTGCAATGAGAAAATAAGAGCAATCGTAGTTCAACCTACTACGGCTGAAACAAAGGAAGATAGATGGATTTCCAGGGTACATAACCCTTCAAGGAAGAAAAAAGGAGTGCCAAGGTTCACAACCTTTAAGGCAAGGTATCACTACCAGAGTTTATAATTCTGAAGGCAAGGAACTGAACTGCCAAGGTTTATCACCTCAAAAGGAAAAAAGAACGGATGACAAGGTCCATAACTCTCAAGGCAAAGGTAAACACTGCCAAGGTCCATAACCCAATAGGCAAGGGGATTCCCAAAAGTCCACAACTCTACAAGGCTACTCAAAGGGACTGTCAAGGTCCATAACCAAGTGCCAAAGTCTATAACTCCATGGGAACAAAAAGAGTTTGCCAAGGTCCACCACCTCATGGGGAAAAAGAAAGATCGCTAAGGTCTATTACCTTGAAGGCAAGAAAAATTGAATTTGGTGGGTCCAAAACCCTACAAGGAGAAAGGAATTCTATGGTTTATCACCTTATAGGAATAAAATATTGAATGAAAGAGGGTATACAACCACAAGATGCCAATAGCAAAAGTGTTTCATTATTGAAGTGTTGAAAGATGATGCTTGCTTGAAGAAGACTTGTCATTTGTATGATTCAAAATGCACTAAAGCCTATGAACAAAGGCGGATACCTTGAGAAACTGGGTCATTTTTCCTGTACCCAAGGATATCCTAGACAAGGATAGGAATTCTCCACTCTAATTATTCTTTGTTTCTTAAGGCTCATAGCGTGCAACTCGAATCAAAATTGACAAGTTGCTGATGGGAGATTCTGTATGTTGATCTTATTGATGCAATGCTAGTTGTTGTAGAAGAAGACTTGACAATTACATAAATCTAATTGTGCTAAAGTCTATGAATAGAGGTGAATAGGATGAGCAACTGAGTCATTCGTCCCGTACCCAAAGATATTCAGAATGAGGATATGAATTCTCCACTCTCATTCCTTCTCTATTTCTTAAGGCACGTGCCACACAATCTGAATTATGATCGTCAAGTGTTAGATACCTTTATTGTGCTTGAGAAGTGGTCCACTTTGCTAGCTATGCTCGATTGTTGTTAACTTGAAGTCTTAATCTTGCGTTTGAACCTTGAGGTCTTGAACTCCTAAGATTCAACATATCCATAATAGCTTGAGCACAATGAACTTGCCATATTAAATTATCAAGGGTCTTTTGATCACTTGAATAGGCTTGTGGCTTACAACACAATTACAAAGGATTGGGTTGACCAAAGAGACCCTTGGTCAACACTAATCAGTAGGATTGAAATGATAGTTGAATTATGTATAAAATAAAGCTATGGAATTAATCAACTAAGTAAAAATCATAAAAGTCTAATTAAGGCCCCAAACATGTGTAAAAATTAAGATTCTAAGTCCTATGGGCAAAATGATCAATATGTACAAATTGATTACATGAAAATAAAAATCAAGGCTATTTAGGATTAATTAAAACCAATTAATTAATTAAAACGACACACGAATATAAGATGCAAAACATTAGGTAAAGTCTAATTAACTCAATCCTAGAGTTTCTAATGTATCCAATTAATCGATCTAACAAATTAAATCTACTAATTGGAACTAATAATAATTACAACTATTATGTTAATCACATGAAACCTATTAATCTCAAAAAGCTAACAAACATTTGGTCATGTAAAACAGAAAGTGAAAGGATAATTACAAATAAAAATTAATCACCATTTGGTTAGGTTCATTAAACTAAACTAGATTGAATTGATTATCATTAAGGGGTAGATGTAGGCCCATGCATGGGGGTGTTGGAAGAGCAAGAAGTTTGTTTGGGCCTTAGGCCCAAATCCAACCCTACGCGGCCTAATGAAGCTGGCTATCCTGTTGAAACGAAAAAAAGTTAACGTCGAATCCAAACGCAAAAGCAGTTGAAACAAGAAAACACTTAACGATAAGGAGCAACGGTCACATTAAATCCTTTATTAGTGTCAACAGCAAAGCAATATCAATGTCATGGAGTATCACCTATGCTTGTTAAAAATAATGTTGATAGCCTCTCATTTGTTTATGACTCTTGTATTTATTTTGCATTTGTTTAGTTGTGAAATTGTATTTGTCATTTGTTAAGCTGTGAAATTCTATCTATATTTTTTGATATAACACAAATATGCTTCAACAGTTAGAAACAAACAAGGGTCTGAAGAAAGACTATTCCAGGATCCTGGGTTTTAAATTTTTCTATCATTAAAATATGTACTCTTTTCACTTTATTCTAGGATGAATTTAAACATGAGAAAAGTTAATTGTGGATGGCTAGATCTGGAGAAGTTACTCCATTAATTGTTTCTAGCAACACTTATGAAAACATTCTCCTAGCTTGGCGAAGTAATTACCAATGAGATTATTTGGGCTTGTTTGGACATGTAATAAATTGTCGTGAAATTGGGATCAGTGTGAAAATTTTAGGGAATTTGAATTGAATGTGTGTATTGATTTGTAATGGAATTGGCATGTTAATAAATTATTGATTGGTGTATTGAATTTGTAGTATGGTGTATTGGACTGGACTGGCTTGTAACCTTTGTAATTGAAATGTGAATTGGTTTGACATTTGAAAATTGATTTGAAATTATAATTGAAATAAGGTTGGATATTATGGATTTGAATTGTTCTTTATAAGTTAGGAATGGAAGCACTATTGGAGTACAAATTAAGATGTAATTCTAACTTGCAAATTAGACTATAGCTTGCATTGGAAAAATGAAAATATTGTTTATGGTTTAACTTGAATGTGAAAGTAAAATTGAAATTGAAAAAAAAAATGAATGAACATGTGATATTTGGATTAGTGAAAGTGGATGGATTTACATGTTAATTTAGTAAGCTTGAAATGGTTTTTCAGTGTAGTAAAAGTTGATCTTAAGAGGGATTTAAATAATAAACATGAATGGTCTTTTGTATGAATTTGAAAGCTATTTGACATGGTTTTGAAATGTTTGAACATTAATTTGTAAATGTTAGTTAAGTTTGAGATGCTAGTAAAGTTCGATTTGGAAATATGCATAAAAGACATTTTTAATTGAATGCTTGAAAATTGTTAATTGAAAATGATTTGAAGATTGTTATGGATAACAAATTGAAACGGACGTAATCATTAACAATGATTTGGACCCTTAAACGTTCAACTTAAATGGTTAAATTAAAATTTGAAAGTTAATTGTAAATGGAAAGATCAATGATTAAGAAATTCTAAGGTGTGATTTGGATCAAATGGGCCTATTTGATGGATAGTTAGCTTTGGTAAACTAGTTGACCAAAAAGTCAACTATGAGGCCTGAATTAGGGTTTTCATATATAATGAAATCAAGGCATGATCCACATGAAACAAGACTAAACTTTAAGCCACAATGCATGAATAAATGGAATCAATATCTGAATGGATCAGTCCTCCTTGACCATCTTGACATATGAATGCTTGAGCCAAGACCTGAAACAGTTGAAATACCCACTATGTAGGCATATGGATAATGGATGATGCATGATATGATAGTCAGACATCTTCCCCCCACTGAATTAGGGTTTCTATCAAGCACAAAGTGACAAATCAAGCCATAAAGGTGTATTAGGGCCAAATCTCCCTGACTAGGGTTTCATGATGCATAGGTGAAAGCTTATGAGACCAAAGAACAATAAAGTCAGGAATTAAGGTTTGAATGCATAAATGAGTGTCATGCTTGTGAACTTCTTGAATCCAAGTCTAAAAGATCATGAAATTAGGGGTTGCACTCCTTATGATGATTAATTCTCCAATCCTCGAACAAAACCCTAGTTTGAGTTAACCACCAACTTTGAATCTATGATGCTTGCGTTATCATGAATGCATTATACAGATGAATACATTGAGATGAATCAGATAAAAAGTAAAAAAGGGAGGGCAAATTTTGGGGTATCACAATCGCCAATCAAAAATTTCAACATTTGATGGAGCATTGAAGTAATGGCTCCGGCTAAGTGAATCCATGGCCTTCCAAGTAGGCAACTCTAAGCTGGATGGATGTCCATGACCAAAAGAGTGATGAAGAAAGTGTGGGGGGGCAATCTTCATAGGCAGATCTACTTCACCGATGACGGTCCTCCTTGACCTATCAAATGCTCTCACCACAAGCTCATTCGGTTTCACTATGAGTCCCTCAATGGTTAACTTGACAAGGGAGCCTTTGGGCATCACATTGAGAGAAGATCCAGTGTCCACCAAGACTCTTGATAGAACTGTGTCTACGCATTCAATAGAAATGTGGAGGGCTTTATTATGATTTCTTCCCTCGGCGGGGAGCTCCTCGTCACTGAAACCCAAGCTTTGACTAGTGGCTATGTTGCTAACCACTCCTTCAAACTGGCACATTGAAATCTCTTATGGTACACGGGACATTTTCAAGAATTTCACCAAGGCATCCATATCGCTTATGAGCACATCAACAAAGACAACATCGAGATTTTTGAAGGTGTTTGGTTGAGTTGTTCAACCACTCAATAATCGCTCTTCTTGATAATGCGCAAAACCCCCTCCACCTCACTGGTAGGCAAAGAGTCTTGCCTTTGCTGAGTATCATCAATTTTCTTGCCCTTGTCTAAGGTTGAAGGATTGCTAAGACCAATCGGAGGAGGTGCAGGTGCAAAGATCCTTCCACTTATTATGAATCCTCGAGTTCTAATAATGTTGATTATCGGGTCATTGAACTTCATTGGTTCTTCTTGAATTTTCTGGCCATGGATGTAGACGGAAGAGTCATACACCCATGGGAATGCCTTGGTGTTATCTTAGGGTAACGGTGTCGGAACCGTTATTACCATTGGAGCAATAGGGTTTGCCGAGAGAGTTAACTGAGATAGGTTATACGGGATTTAAAGAGGGGGAACTTCCTCGTATGGTATCTCGAGGGTGGACACGTGTTTGAGTGTAGAGGGTCAGTTTATCAAATGAATTCCTTGAATATCTCACACTAAGATAACACCAGTTCATCAGAGTTTGAATTGAGGCCTTCAATATCTCACACTATTGTGGGTCCATTAAACAATGTTCATAAGTCTTGGTACAAACTGAGAATGCATCACTTCTCATTAGTACATTCTTGATTTCAATGAGCAGAGTCTTTAATTCACTAACAGAGGTTATCACTTTCCTTCCATCGTCCAATTCTATCATATTCACATTTTCTTTATTGTGAGGAGGCATAGGATTATTGTTTACATTCGGGTCGTTGGGCGCGAACAAAATTGCGTTTGAATCAATTAGATCTTGGAATTTGTACTTCAAAGCTTTGCAATTCTCGATGGAATGTTCGGGAGCACCGGAGTGGAATTCATAATGGGAATTTGCATCATAACCAGGAGGAAGAACCATTGGTGGGGGTCCCAACTCCCTTAGTTGTACAAGTGATCCTCTCAATAAGTATGGAAAAATATGGCTATACAACATAGGAATCGGGTCAAACCTTCTTTCAGGACTTTTTAATCTTTGTTGTTGTTGTTGATACTGTGGTTGCGGATGCTGTTACTATGGTTGATAACGTTGTTAACGTTGTTGTTGTTGGTAGCGTTAATGTTATTGCTGTTGAGGTTGAATAGGAATTGTAAATGGTTGTTATTGAATTGGTTGGACGGGGGACACAGTGGCCACTTGTTGATATGGAACTTGATATGTTGGAGTCCTTGTTCGGATGCTTGTTGTTGTGTTAGTCTCGCCTTATCTTTTCTTTCCATAGGGGACGAACAATTTATTTTCTACGTCGGACGTGCTTGTAAAGTTTTGAATCTTACCCATTTTGATCATGTTCTCGATCCTTTCACCGACCAAGACCAAATCGGAAAAGCTGGAAGATGTACTTCCTACCATCCTATCAAGGTACGGGCCTTGGAAATTTCCCATAAACATGTCTATCAACTCTCTCTCTCTCTAACAATGACAGTTGTATTCTGGCTGCAAGCTCCCTCCATCTCTGAGCGTATTCTTTAAAGGTTTTCTCAGACTTTTGTGTTAGATTCTGCAACTGCGTGCGGTTCGGCGCCATATCAATGTTGTACTGATAGTGTCTAAGGAATTCCTCAGCCATATCTCTCCAAGTACGAATATGTGTGCCTTCCAATTGCATGTACCAATCTAGGGACGCCCCACTTAGTGAATCTTGGAAGAAGTGCATCAAAAGTCGGTCATCATTGGAATAGACATCCATTTTTCGACAGTAAGCTCTGAGTTGGGTTTTAGGATCACTGGTTCCCTTATACTTCTCAAAGTAGGGATCTTTGAATTTGGTCAGGATAACCAAGCTAGGCACCAAGCAAATTTCAATTGCATCAAGGCTTAACGCATAAATACTCTTTATTGCTTTTAACTTTTCCTCAATGGCCCTTACCTTCTTCTCTACTTCATTGGTCGTGGGACAAAAAGCATCATATTGGGAGGCAGCCCTAGGGATAAAGAAAGCATCGTGTTGATCATCTATCTTGACGATAGGGAATGGAGATTGACTGGTGGGACACCGCCGGGTGCGCCTATATGGACCAGAGGATCAATTTGAGGAGACAAGATTAGAGTCTCAACTACTAGAGGAATGGGAGGATTAGCAGCGTTAGCACGCTGGTTCATGTCTTCTTGCATCTTCGCCATGATCTCTTGACCCCTAACGACCTCCTGGATTGTCTTCATTAGTTTCCCCATCTAGGACCTCACTTGGGATACTTCCTCTTGGAGTGCTACCTGGTTTTGTTGTAGTTGTTCCATGATGACTTGTTGGTGTCTTTGCGTATTGTACCGGAAAGTAAGCTTTGGAGTGTGGTTCTGATCAAGAAAAGGGTTGATGGACGAGTTTTTGTTTTTATGTTATGCAAATGATGCATGAATTTTCTATTATTTTTTATTTTTTATGTTGAAGCAAAGCTCTTTAGTTAATCGTATTGTTTTGTTGCGAGAAATACTTAACGATTTATGTTTGCAGGCAAAGATAAAGGAAAGCATACTAGAGTGAATCATAAAAGTTCTATTCACCCTTTGAAGGTAAATCATACATGTTACAAATACATATATATTACAAAGTAAAAGTAGTTGAGACAAATAAGCTAACTAGATGTGAACCCTAAAAGTGACCCCTTGAGACTTGCGGAGAGCCTCAATGTCGGTGATGAGTTTGGCCATCATCTTCTTGCAGAATTTGACGAAGTGGTAGACCTCCTCAAGGGTATTATTTGGGAACATAATCAGATCAGCCTCCTTCAACTTATCAGGAATATCTTGGAGAGCGTAATTTGTTAGCCCCGCCATGTTGGCATATTTGTGCCTCCACTCGTTGTAAAGGGTTTGGAGGTTGTGGATGATTTCACTGTTGGTGTAAGCCCTAGAGGCCAATACTTTTTGGTACTTGTATCGAATTATTTATTAATAATAGAAGGCATTTTCTTTATTATGATTGATTAATAAAGTCCCTGGAATAGATAGTCCGTTTAATGTATTAAGTGTGACTTAATCATGAGAACACATTAAACATAAGAACACTATTCTTAAAGTATCCGTAGTCGAGCCTTAGTGTGAAATGGGATAACATTAAAGCATTAAGACTATTATGTTTGTAGACTGATGATCACATCTCATGGATCATGGATAAAGAGTTATCAAGTCTTAAACATAGGTATGAGTATTAGGAGTAATATTTATACCGGATTGACCCGCTATGAGAATACTATATAGAAAGTTATGCAAAGTGTCATAAGTTATTCTCATGGTGATAATGGTGTATACCACTCTTCGACCTGAAACCACTATGGACCCTAGATGTAGAGTCGAGTGCTTTATTGCTGATCCAACGTTGTCCGTAACTGGATAACCATAAAGACAGTTGATGGGTACTCCACGAAGCATGCTGAGGGACATGAGTGACCTAGATGGAATTTGCCCATCCTGCATAACAGGATAAATGTCTGTGGGTCCAATATTGAACTGGACAAGGATGACACGGTTTATGTCTTGTGTTCAATAAAGACATAAGGGCAAAAGGGTAATTATACACATAAGTATTATCACAGAAGGTTTTGTCAGATCACATGACATTTTCGTGTCTTGGGTAGCAGTGATGTGTTGCTAGATACCGCTCACTGTTTATTATGTTAAATGCGTGATTTAATATAATTGCCAACGTCACGAAAACCTACAGGGTCACACACAAAGGACGGATTGATGAGAGATAGAGTAACTAAGGAATATCGTAAGGTACGGTTCCCTTAAGTGAATTATAGAACATCGTAAGGTACGGTGTACTTGAGTAGAATACGAAATATGGTAAGGTACCATGGGCTTAAATGATTTTGGGCATATTATAAGATACGGGCCAAAATACACTTAAGTGGGCTTTTTAGCTTGAAGCCCACACAAGTGGTTCTATAAATAGAACCCTTGTACAGAAGCATTCATTACGGTTGCATTAATTTTGTTTTCTCTCTCTCTCTCTCTCACTCAAAGCCTTCATTCGTACCAGCTAGCACTGTGATTGAAGGAATTCGTTCGTGTGGACTGAGTAGAGACGTTGTCATCGTTCAACGTTCGTGATCGCTCCGTGGATCTGCATCAAAGGTTTTGATCGTCACAAGAGATCTGCACCAAAGGTTTCAATCGTCACAAGAGGTAAATATTCTATCACTGATCATGACCATTCGTAAGGATCTCTAAAGGAGAAAATTTTAATTTCCGCTGCGCTTTGGATCGCAATTCTCCTTCATTCACCCCTTTGAGCAATAGAAGCTTCGGCTCCATAGAAATGCTCCTCCCAATATCTACAGTTGTTTTGCAAATCTATGTATGCTTGATCATAGATCCCCATATTTAGATTCTTAATTTGTTCGCAAGCTCGTCCAAGGTTGAATTGCTCGCGCAAAAAGCTTTGGTGAATCTTCTCTCTCTCTCTCTCTCTCTCTCTCTCTCTCTCTCTAGTTGTTCCTTAGCCAATAGGTTCTTAAACTCTTTTAGAGTGGTCCTAAGCTCGAGGATCTGGGCTTCATAATCCTCCATCACTTATTTCTTCATAGTGTTAGACCTCTCAATGATCTTCTCAAGGTCCCTAATGACTCGGTACGCTTGATCCAACTTTCCATTGCGAAAGTCTAGCTCAGAAATAACTCATTGTAAAGCTCCACCAATCCAAACTCTTTGGCCTTCGGCTATTCGGAGCCTCTTCGTGCTATCCTCAAACTTCTCACAAACTTAATTACCCTTATCTTACAAGACGTGGTTACGTTCCTTGGCACAGTTAAGTTGGACTCGTAACTGAGTGTTCTCCAACTCAAGCTCTTTAATTTGATTGATAAGCTTGTCCATGTCCTCTTGTAGGATATACTCGGGCTCGGGCATCAACGGGAATGAATAAGGATCTGCAGGAATGGCATTTTGACAACCATATCCCTCTCTTTTACCCACACTAAGTAGGGTTCCTTGGCTAGGATGTTCTTCTTACCCCATTCTTGGTCAATACGGACTATGTTTGTCCAAGCTTTTCCCACTCTCTACATGTTTGAATAGAGAATATATACGGTATTGACGACGAAAGGAATGAAGTATCTCTCATCGGGAGGACTCAACATGGTGTACCCTAATTGTCTCTTGAGTAAAGTGGGGTTGTAGTTTATACAACCTTGCATTCCTATTAAGGGCACATTTGGGAACCATCAACATCTTGCAATGACTTCTTTTATATCCCATTCTCTCTTGTACCACAAAATTGAACTGGCGGAGAGAGATGCAAACTTTTGAGGCCATGTCATATTTCTTTGAGTAAAAGGTCCATGTTGAGGCATGTGGGCCCTTATCCACATGTACAATAAGGGAGCACAATAGAGGAAGGTACCTCCTTTATTCTCATGCCTTGTATGAAAGGTATGATAGAAGTAGGCAAGCAGAAAAGGCACCGAGTTCTTTGTTAGAAAGACTTCAATCGCCAAGTGATCCATGAACTTGTCTACATTTGGGAATATAACAATTCCATGAATCAAAAGTTCTAAGGTTGCACTACAGAATTCAAGCAAGCTCTCAGACTCGGGTAGAGAGTCTTTCATACAAGGTTTTGTTTACAATCGATATTGCCTCTAAATTTTCTTCGTCACGGAATCATAGTTTCGGACCAACATACAAACAAAATAAAATATGTACAGGTTAGCAATAAAAAAGAAAAAATAAATGACGAATAAATCTCCACGTATGTCAAAAACAACCCAAACTATGCTAGACTCACTTAGGGAAAATCGGTTCCCCACCAGAGTCGCCCACTGTCCCTACCGGGATTTCACGATAACGAAATCGAGATTAATGAACTAAAATAAATTCCTAAAGGGAAAGGAAAGATCAGAAGATTCGCCACCAAATTTTATTTGTATGCCTCTATCAGAGAGGAGAGGGGAAATAGTCGATAAAACCCTCGAAAAAGATAAGCGCATGGGAAACGCTAAAAAGGGATAAGGAATCGGTCTCGCAAACGAGGTTTGGGTTCTGAAGTCAATTACGCAAGGGGAAGGTATTATCATCCCTTACGGCCATGGTACTCCATGGGAACCATTTGGGTTGTTTACATACACTGGGATTTATCTCGTTATTGTTTTATTTTCAAAAGGAAGTGTGTGAAAGGGAGGGGTTTGGGTTTTTTTATTATGGTTCTCATCAAGGATTGTGGTCCTAGTGCCTACGTATCACTCATAGGGGATGAGGAATCAGAGTTTCATAGTTCGGAGTAGAAAATGTCTATGTATTGATTGATTTTACCTTTGAGAAAATGGTTTTTGGGATGGGTGCCATAAGGCGTAAAAATTAGGTTTAATGGGTTGTGTTGATTTTACCTTAAATAAGGGTTTATGAAAATAATGTTTGTGATTAAATTGCACTAAAGTCTAGGGGCGGAGGTGAATATTCTAGACAACAAGCCAAGCGTCTTGCATCCAAAATAATCAGAGTGAGGGTAGGAATGCTCCATTCTCATTCATTCTCCACCACTTAAGGCTCGTGGTGCACAATACTAATCGTAGTTATTAAGTGTTTTAAATTTGATTAAGAAAAAGCCACTTGTCCAAAATAATCAGAGTGAGGGTAGGAATGCTCCATTCTCACTCATTCTCTACCACTTAAGGCTCGTGGTGCACAATACTAATCGTAGTTATTAAGTGTTTTGAATTTGATTAAGAAAAAGCCACTTGATGTTGGATCAAGGATTTGTTTATTTGATTATGACGTTTGGCTTATGCAATATGAATGCAAAGTAACGAACAAGAAAGTAAAGGGTCTCATTGTAAGGTAGCCCAAGAGAAAGTCTTGTGTGTGCAAAAGTGACATAAGCTAAACAAAGGATAATGGTCTTACAAACATGTCCCTCTAAGGTGGTAACATGATGCCATTCTTATAACAGGTATGTAAGTGTAAGACCAGTGGCGGAACTGAGGGGGGACGTGGGAAGGCCACGGCCACCCCTCAACTTTTTTTTTAATTCATATATATTAAATTACTAAAACATCCTTATTTTAAATTAAAATTAATTTTTATTTTTTCTTTTTCATTCAAAGTTAGGTTAAAATACAGATAAGGTAAAAAGCTCCTACCTTTCCTTTCTTTCTCATATGGGTTTGCTATCGGCACCGGAATCGGAACAAATTAAAGTGATCGGCATCTAACATGTAAAAAACTTTATTCATTATTCTTTTATAAAAAGTAACAAATTAAAGTGATTGCTTGATTTGTGTTTTTAAGATTTTTAGGGTTCTTCTTTCTTGATGTGTTAAAATAATTTATATGAGGTTTATTAAGCCAATTCATAACACTGTAATTTACAAATATAGTTATACACTATAATAAGGTTTATTTAATCATTGTTACTGCTAATTTCTAATAGTGAAGTTACCGGTATTTGAAAACGGATTAAAGTTGATTAATTAAGTTTATTAATTTTTTTCTCTTTTCATTTTTATGTTCTCTAAATTGATTTTTGGATCTGATATGATATTATAGGAAGAGTAAAGATGAATAATAGGAAAATTGATTCTTTTTTCAAAAGGAAAGCATGTGAAATTGAAAGAGAAGAGAGAGATGAAGAAATTATAATCCCGACATCCAAATCTGAAACAGTTCTTGAGAATCCAACAATTGAAGAGCATTATGGTTTTGAAAATTCTTTGGAACGCGATCCTGGAAAGCGTCCTCCGATTTGGCAATATCCATCAAATCAAGTGTATGCAATACGAAGAGCTTATCTAAAATGGGGTCCATATCAAATTTATTTAGAAAACTATCCTTTGTCCGGTAACGAGGATCATCCGAGAAGGTTTCAACATACTTGGTTTAGCATATTTCCATCATGGTAGAATATTCACCATCTGAAGATGCCGCATATTGCTTACCATGTTACCTTTTTAGCAAAAAACTAAGTGGACATCTCGGATCACTTGTCTTTATTTCTATGGGTTTTAGAAATTGGAAGAAAGTTAGGAATGGAAAACATTGTTCCTTTCTTAAACACATAGGGAAGGATCCTTGCTCACCACACAACAATGTAATGAAAGCTTGTCAAGACTTGTTGAATCAAGATGGTCATATTAGAAATGTTATTCAAGTGTAAAGTTCAAGTCAAAGAATGAATAATCGGTTACAACTCAAGACTTCAATTGAACTGTTCGTTGGTTAACACTACAAGCTTGTGCTTTTAAGGGTCACGACGAAAGTAGAAAATCAAGAAATCAAGGTAACTTTCTTGAGTTATTGAAACTTTTAGCATCCTACAATGATGAAGTTGCAAAAGTTGTGTTGGAAAATTCTCCACAAAATTCCAAGTATACTTCACATCAAATTCAAAAAGAGCTCTTGCAAATTCTTTCTAGTAGGGTGAAAAAGAGTATTCATGAGGAAATTGGTGATTCCAAATTTTGTATCATTGTTGATGAAGCTCGTGATGAGTCAAAAAAGGAACAAATGACTCTTGTATTAAGATTTGTTGATAAAGTTGGTTTAATACAAGAGAGATTTTTTGATGTGGCACATGTTAAAGACACCACATCTTTAACTCTTAAGGAAGCAATATGTGATATACTTTCTCGACATAACCTTGATGTTTCTAACATTCGTGGCCAAGGGTATGATGGTGCTAGCAATATGAGAGGAGAATGGAATGGTTTACAAGCCCTCTTTATGAAGGATTGTCCTTATGCATACTATGTTCATTGTTTTGCTCATCGATTGCAACTTGCATTAGTTACATCATCAAGAGAAGTCAAACCTGTTCATAAATTTTTTGAGAAGCTGATCTTTGTTGTGAATGTTGTTTGTTCTTCTACAAAGCGTCATGATGAGTTACAAGCTGCCCAATTAGAAGAAATTTCTTATTTGTTAGAGATTGATGAGATTGTAACTGGTAAAGGTGCAAATCAAGTTGGTACATTGAAACGAGCTGGAGATACTCGTTGGGGATCACATTATGATTCAATTTCTAGCTTGATAAACATGTATGAAGCAACTTGTTTAGTTTTAAAAAAAATTTCAAAAGATAGAGGGAGTTATGCTACACGTGGGGATGCAGATAGTTGTTACAATTACTTGAAGGCATTTGATTTTATATTTATTTTGAACTTGATGAAAGAAATCATGGGAATAACAGATATGCTTTGTCAAGCCTTACAAAAAAAAATCAAGATGTAGTTAATGCTATGAACTTGGTTCGTTCAACAAAACATCTTATTCAAGGTTTGAGAGAAAATGGTTGGGATATATTGTTTACTAAAGTGGTATCTTTTTGTGAAAAGCATGGTATTGAGATTCCTGATCTTAATGATGTTCATTCAACAACAAGATTTGGACGCTCCCATCTTGAAGAGAATCAAGTCACAATTCAACATTACTTTAAAGTTGAAATCTTTTTCACTACCATTGACAAACAGTTACAAGAGTTGAATAGCAGATTCAGTGAGCAGGCAATGGATTTGTTAACTCTTTCTTGTTCTTTATCTCCTAAGGATGGATATAAAGCTTTTAGCAATTGATACTATTTATTCTTTAGTTGAAAAATATTATCCTATGGATTTTAGTGATCAAGAGAAGAATAATTTGCAATTTCAACTCCAACATTTTCTATTTGTTGCTCGTCAAGCATCAAACTTGAATAATTTATCAACTATTCAAGAACTATGTTCATGTTTGGTTGCATCTGGACAGGCTGAAACTTACTTCTTGATTGATAGACTACTTCGTCTTATCATGACTCTTCCCGTAAAGCATTATTTAAGGTAGTTTTAAGTCATGTAATTTAAATTTTTAGTAATTAACTTTGTATTTATTTTAACTTTAATGTTTTATTTAAAATACTATTTACATTTTATTTATAATCTTTATTTTACGTTAGCGGCCATCCCAAAATTTTTTATCTGGCTCCGCCACTATGTAATACCCCAATTTTGACCCTAAGAACCCTCATGCTATCTCATCATATACATTAGCATTGGGATCACACCTTGGCACCCTCCTTACCCTTCCTTCATTGGGTTTGCATCAGGAGAGATCACCGAGCACAATTTGATTGTATCATACATTGTTTTTCATTATTCACTAACCAAAATACCAAAAATATGTCAATGTATAGTTTGTTGCTTTTGTAGGTAGTGTGTATGCTCACCTATGCTCCATCAAGATCATATCTAGGGTTTAAGACCCTCAGTGCAAGGAGTGTAATCAAGAAATGGTTCACATTGGCTCTAAGCATCATATATGGATCCCCATGATCTTCACATGTTATTTTGATCAAGAAATCATCAAGAGTTTGGAGTTGGTTTGCCTTGGAAACCCTAATTCATTTGGGTATCTTGTGTGACTTCTTCAACAAGTTTCTTCAATAATTGATCAAATATTTCAAGGGATACTTCACATATATGATCCTCCATGAGTCCCAAAAGTCAATAGAATATCAAGCTAGCAAGTTGGTTCATGGTGGTTGATCAGAGAAAGTCAACTCGTCAAAACTGGGGTTCCCTAGACCCTATATCCTACAATTTTTGTCATATGAAAATTATTCCAAGAGCCAAGTTACTCAAAATGACATTACAAACAACTTTTATGTTGATGTCAAGAGCTAGTTTTGCTTGGAAAGTCATTTTTTATGGTGAAAGATTATAGGTCATTTAGTTTGAACCCTAGTTTGGAGGTTAACTTCCCAAGATTATAGGTCATTTAGTCTGAACCCTATGTCCTTGTTTTTCATTTTGGTGATGGTTGATGGTGGACCAGTCCGATGAGGTCCACTGGAGAAGAAGACCAAAGCCCTAGCTCAGGTGATGTATTTTCACACATCTCAGCCATAGGATCTAGTTGAAATGTTTTAATCTTGTCCCTTGCTTCTGATTATCACGTGTGTAGGACAGTTGACTGAGGTATTGGTGGAACGCGCGGTTCCAACCATCTGATATGCCACCTCAATTAATGAGGGAGATCAGATGACTCTCATTTTTTGAATTTCTGATTATTTCATTTAATCCATTATTTTTAATTAATTCATATCAATTTCATTTTGACTCTAAATAATATGGGACTTTCACCAAAAAAATTCCTCTTTCATTTTCTGAATTAATTTTTTTTGGATAAATTTTGATATTTTTCATGAATTAATTGTTTTTGTGCATATTTTTAATTGTTTAAAAATACTTATGACTTTTCAAAAATAATGAAATTTTTTGTCTAAGGTCCTTTGACCTTGTTTGACCTAGGATAAATCTCTTGGCCATTTATTTGGTGTTTTGAAGAGGTTTTAGGTTTTTGATCAAACATAATTTAATTTAAATGTATTTTAATTTGATTTTTAATTGATTAATTTTGTAGAAATTATGTTGAGCCATTTTTATTGACTTGTGAAGTTTGACTATGTGTTTGGGCCTTGGTCAAGGTCGATTTGACTTTTGTTTGATTAAAATCATTGGATTTAGGGGATTGATGAAATGTACATTTCATCTTCCAAAATGAATGAATGATTTTAATTTGATAAAAATTTCTCCCATGACCAATTTGTGTTTGTCTCACCTCCCCTCCCTTTTCATCTTCAATTCCATTCTATCCCATCCCTTTCATTGGCCAATGAAGTCTCAATATCCTAAGGCTAATTGATTCATCAATAACTTCATGTTAGATGAAGCAATACAAGTATGGATGAGATTAGGTCTATCCTTTGATCATTTTCTTTTTGTGTGTGGTATGTTTTAGGAGTATGGTTCATTATATCATATCTCTAACATGCATTAACACCAAAATTTCTATTGCCCGACCTCAGATAGTTGTGACTTCTACATAAGTTCAATTACGATTGCTTAACATAGCGTTAAATTTTGACCCAAAAGGCATAGCATTCTAGTAAGTGAGACTGTAAGTCTCCCCCCTTTCATGGTATTGTGTGGAAACTTGGTCTTTTTTCCTTCCTTTGGAAGATGTCTTGGTTCAAGGATCCATGCTTGTGAATAGAGGGTTGAGTGTTCTCCAAAGAATGACTTAATCAATTAAAAAGCAAAACTCCACTAACTTCTAACCAACTAATATTTGACTAAATTTTATTATTATTGCTTTTAATTTCAAGTCATTTACTTTATGTAATTTAAATTCAAGTCATTTACCATTCCATTTGCCATTTTACATATCATTTAACTTGTTTATGTTTATGCCATTTTCACTTTGCTCACTTGAGCCATATATTATGATTGTATATATTTGTTTGTGTATCTTGTTTGTGTTTGTGGTCTTAGGAACTTAAAATACCTAATAAACAACAAAACCCCTAAAAAATGTTTGTGTCGACTGTTGGATTTGAGCTGAGCCTTGGACTTAGAATTAGGCAACATTCCCTATGCAAAAGGACTTGGCCAATGCCAATATTTCTGAAATCAAGTTATTGTGATTCGAGCTTTCATCTGATACAAGTGTTGAGATCCAGTTAAGTTCATCTGCTACATGGTCTTGATGCAAATGTTAGTTTGAACCTGTGTCTAATGCCTTATTTTGAGCCAATCAAGGAGTAGTTCATCTGATACATGGGAGGATTAAGAAGAAGACTATGAAGTTGCTAGCTTGGATGTGGCTATCTTTATTTGATGCCTTGCTATTCATTTTTCTACTTGCTTATTGATATTGCTTGATTTAAAGTCCAAAGGAAAATTGGTTTCTATATGACATTCTTGTCTATTGGATTGCATCCCATTGGTCAGATCTTTTCAACTCTTAACTTTTAAATTTTTGCTTAGGATTAGTCTCTTCATCTCCTCCCATTTCTTAAATTTCAAATATATCCCCCCTTTTCAAATTCTTATTTTCTTGTGATTTCTAAACTTAGACCTTATTGCAAATTAGAGACTTCGGCCTTATGCCATTGCATTTTAAACTTTTTTTTTCTTAAATCAAACTTGTAAATGAATATAATCATATTGACTTAAAATTTCAAAAGACAAAAAGAACTAACACTTATTCAAACTCTTTTAGGCCCTTTGTGCCTCCTTTTTTTAAATTTAAATTTTTGTTAAAAGCAATTCACTCACTTTGAAATTGATACCACGAACTATGAGGTTTTGATCCCTCATTTTTATGTTGGTACGTAGGCACAAGTCCGAAGGTCTTGTCAAACACAAAAATATAATTAATAAATTCTTTTCTCATCCCCACACTCTATTTATTGCAAACATCTTTTATACCAAACACACACACACACACACACACACACACACACACACACATAAAAAAGGGCTCCTGTAACACCCCAAAATTTGCCCTCCTTATTCACGCATTCATTTTTAGGTCATTTAACATTAGATACATTGCATTTCATCATGTCAATCGGGATTAGCTCCAAGAAGCTTGAACATCATCCACGACACTTTGTGGGTTCTATTTAGATGATCAGTCAACACAAGGGAAAGACTTGAGTTACTTCCAACAGGGGTCTATTCGTCAATCAAAACGTTAATCTTGAAGGAGCAAAGGTTTGTTCATGAACTGTCATGCTCGCTAGGCGAAGCCCACGTGTTATGTAAACAAAAAAAAAATGAAAAACGAAAAAAAAAAATAAAAATAAAAAAATAAATAAAAAATAAAATAAATAAATAAAAGAAAAAATCTCAGACTTGGACCTCTCTCAAAAGCCCACTAAGCTACCAATATTAGGCTATAAATACTAGAGTTTTCATTGAGACAAAACCCTGGACAAAACCTGGAGAGAAACCTAGACAGAGAGAGTGAGAATTAATCTGCAGCAACCTCCAGGCAACTCTGAAAGGTTCATTCTGACTCACACACTTTCAGCTCAAGCAAACCCTAACATTGGTTTGCAAATCCAGCCGTGCCATTTAATTTCAACCGATCTCTCCAATCAGGTTTGCCCCTTATTCCCATTACCTTTGTGCTTTGAAGTTGAATACTCTGAATGTTTGAGGTATGATGGATGAATTTCATTAGGTTTTTGCCCACGGATTCATAATTATGTATGAATGTATAAATAATGCCTTGAATGCTTAATCGTTTAATTTCTGAAGTGTATGCCACAGGGTTTGAGGTTTCTGAAACCATACTGATATCCATGAAAAATCCAAAACCCGCAGGCGCTCGATAGCACCTTCGCTAGGCGAGCACGCAGCGACGCTTCGCCAAGCCTTCTCTAGGCGAGACAGTAGCGATCGCCACAGTAGCATTTGCTTTTTTCTGTTTTGCTCTAATCTGACTTACGTTTGTCATATCATGTTTTCTCCTAATCCTTATCGTGTTTCACTAACCCTTTTGTTGAGTTTTTGTGAAGGCTCACATGACTTTTGCAGGGATAGCTCGTTGGATATTCCACTTTGCTTGTGGGATACCATTTGGGAGATTTATTCTGATTGCCTTGTTGGCACGTTTACTTTATACATGTTTGTTTTGATCCCCACAGGTAGCGCGGTTCCTTCGTCAAGGACTGCCTTTTTGCATGAGCATCCCTAACCCTACCAACTCATTGATTTTTCTTCTCCTAAGAACACGTTAACTCCTTCTACTACAGGCGAGTAAGTCTCCAAAGGTCGAGCATCCGGTAGATTGCGTAGTAACATCGTTCGTCCAAAACCCAATCCATAACCCCGTAGTTAGCCGAACTACGGCTTGCTCTGATTCTCATTCCAGATGAGATACGTAGGCATAAGACGCGATGTCTTAGCGAGGACAATTACCCTTAACCCCTAGGTAGCCGAGCTACGAAGACTCTGATTCTCATATTCAGATGAGATACGTATGCAGTGGATGCGACATCCGTGCGAGTCATTTTCTTTTGACCCCTTTTTTTTTAGTAAATAACATATTAGATAAACCCACACCCTTTAGACAAGAACTATAAAAGTGGATCCCGTAGAGTACTACGGATGCGTAGGGGTGCTAATACCTTCCCTTCGCATAATCGTCTCCCGACCCCAAGATTTGGTTGCGAGACCCTGTCTTGTCCTTTCCTTTTTCCAGGTTTACTTCGAGCGTTTCCTTTCCCTCCTTTGGGATAAATAACGCACGGTGGAGACTCTCCTGTCTTTCTTCGCCAGTTGTTTTTTTTTGCATTCCATTTTTCAGGTTGCGATAGCTGGCGACTCTGCTAGGGACCCGGTTTCCCTAAGCGAATCCCTCCTAGATTTTGTAGGTTGTTTGTTTATTAGGTGTTTATTCTTTTGTACAATTATTTATCTTTCAGCATTTACCTGCTTTATTGCATTGTGTACATATGATTGCCGTATCTGCTGGTTCTGTTTGTGAGATGAGTTCTATACCCGAACTCGAGTGCACTTAGGATAGAAGAATGGCATAGTCTTGTTGACTTGTGTGGAGTTATTCCTTAGCAAGTTGACTTGCAAGCCCATTCACTTGGTGGAGGTCATGTTGGGATCAATATTGTCACACAAGTAAGTTGTGGTTAGACATTACTTTTTCCAATATAGACCTTAGAAGCCAAGGACCTTAGTTTACCAAACCCATCTTGGCCTATTCGTAGGACGTAGTGCGAAAGTCGTTCAAGTGTAAGATTTGATACGATTGTTACGCGATACTACACTCATAAGAGTCTCTCTTGAGAATATTTTTGGAATACGAGTAGTCGTTCCTCCGATAATATCCGAAAGATGAGATTATGACTATGGGAACCTTTTGTAGAACATGTTTGGCAGGTTTAAACCTTAGTACACTCCCTTTGGGTGGTTCTTAACCTAAACTCCATGCTCGTGACTTGCAACAAACCCTTGATTCATGGTTGATCCGTTCAGGTATCCTTAATATCAATGAAACTTAGGTGTTGATAAGGTGTAAACCATAATCCACCAAAAATGGATGGTTGATATTAAGGATAACATGATCCATCCCATGACCTTTATTTGGTGTGCTTTGCTTGATCCTCTTAATTTCTCTCCAGACAGTGCAACCTGACAGATGTTCAAGCGGATCTAGCAATTCTGATTGACATGCCATTGCATTGCATAACATCATCTGCATATTTGTGTCGCATCGCGAAAAACAACCGGCGGGAAAAGACACAGAGCCGCCACCGTGCGTTATTTATCCCAAAGGTGGGAAAGGAAACGCTCGAAGTAAACCTGAAAAAGGGAAAGGAATGGTCTTACGACCAGAGATTGCAAGGTACGGGAGTCGGTTACGCAAGGGGAAGGTATTAGCACCCCTCACGTTCGTCGTACTCGACGGGATCCACGCTCAAAATAATAGGAAAAAGGTTGCTGATAAACTGCTCAAAGACTGCACACACTGGAATAAAACAAGGTGAAGGAAAACGGAGAAAGGGACTCGGCAGGATGTCGCATCCTAGGCCTACGTAGTTTGTCAGAAACAAACATCAGAGTCGACGTAGTTCGGGGAAAGGGGAAACGTGCTCGCTAGGATATCACATCCTATGCATACGTATCTTCTCTATCCAGAGAAAGAATCAGAGCACTCGTAGCTCGGCTAACGCACGCCGAAACAAAACACCAAAAAGAGACGCTGAGACGTCAAAAGAAACACACAACAGGAAACAGAATGCCAATAAATGGACTTATATCCGACTCCGAACAAACAAACACAAACAGGAAACAGAATGCCAATAGATGGACTTACATCCGACTCCAAACACACACGAAAAGGGAAAAAGGGTCTCGATTGCAACGAGGGCAAGAGAAAAGGAAGGTCTCGATCGCAACGAGGGCGAGAGAAAAGAAACGCAACGAGGGCGAAAACCAACAAGGATTAAATGTTAGTCGTCAGTTAAACTCGGCAAGACATCGCATCTCGTGCCTACTCTGAACATGAGAATCAAAGTTTCCGTAGTTCGGCTAAACTATTTCTATCTGTTTTGGTGTTTTTTAGATGAACGACGTTACTACGCAATCTACCGGATGCTCGACCTTTGGAGACTTACTCACCTGTAGTAGAATGAGTTAACGTGTCCTTAAGAGAAGATAGAGTTTGTTTGTGTTTTAGGAATGCTCATGCAAGAAAGGAAGTCCTAGACGAAGGAACCGTGCTACCTTAATCGACATGAAAACGAGAGACTATACGAAGTCTAGCAAACCTATGGGGATACAATAATCAGGTCTCATAAGAGAACAACAAAACTGGAAACAGAATGCCAATCGATGGACTTACATCCAACTCCAAAAAACAAAACAGGAAACAGATGGCCAATCAATGGTCTTACATCTAACTCCTAAAACAATGAACAAGCAACAGATGCAAACACACAAAATGCAATCATCACACTCTATATACAAACAAGAGGCTCTGACAAACGGTTGGGCTTTAGTCAAGAGGGGTCATATCAACCTCGACAAACAAGCCAAAACTGTAGGGGTGTTCTGAAGCTCTTAACCACTAACATTGAGAGTTAGGGTGAAGCTGATGAAAGGAGATGAGGATGAGACCTCATGCTCTTAACCCTGGCATGGGTGAGCTCAAATCAAAGAATGCATGGGGATCCAGAAAGAGGGACCCTATTCCACTTGACTGACTCTATACAAGATCTTGGGTTATATTCAAGAGCATCAACACGTAGTGCGAGCATAATGAACGACTCAACGAATAACAGGGGATTGATTGCTAATCCCTTCTATCTGACAATTGCCTCTTCACTTAGGAGGACTTAACAAGTAACATGCCTCAACAAGGAGGTCTTTAGCACAAATATAAACAATCACAACCATTGCCTCTTAAGGAGGACTTCAGCCAAATGCCTGCCAAAAAAGCGACAGGGCCTCCAGACTACATGGAGTGAGAAGGCTAAACTACCTCAGTGGTGTACCAACCACACTCCAAAGCAAAGCTCAAGCAAGAGCTAAAAGCGACTAATGTACCTGTACAAAAAGCCAGACAGTCAATATTGTATTTAGAAAAAAACCAAACAGACACAGTGGAATCATCCAACAATTATGCACAAGGTAAGTCACAAATGCAAGCACTCAAGTGAGTTCATCACATCCATGGACCTACAACACAACAAGAGTTAGTAAACAAAGCAAATGGCATCTCAAATGATGAGGCCACACCAATCATTAGTGCTAAATACCTGAAACACAAACACAATTGGTGAGTACAAACCACTAGTACCAAGACTAGGGTCAAAGGAAAGTCAAATGACCAAAAAAGAAGTCAACATTTCATATGAAGCACATTCAATCAATCAAGAAGAAGGCCTCAAAAGGACCAAAGCCAAATCATTAAGCAAATCCATCACATGAACAAGATAAGGCAAAGGCAAACAATGTGATCACATTTGGACATCAAACATAGAAAATTCACATTAAAACAGAAATGACTCCAATGATCATGAAATTGTTTATGTGTGCTAAACATGTTATGGACAAGCATCATACCAAAAATGAAATCCAGAAGAGGTCAATTGGTGTGTGAATGAAAATGCACAAGTACAAGGTACAAAATGTTACACCAAATGTCACAACATATGTTCATGTGTCCAAAACAGTGGTATTAAATGGTAAAAATGCCAAACAAAAGCCAAAACATCATGTCACATGTTAGGTTTCAGCATGTCAAATTTCAAGGCAATTGGATAAACCATGAGCATTTCACAAATCAATTAGCACAACATGTTATTTTGGCATCATGTTCAAACAATCAAGCACAATCAAAAATCCAGAAATGCAAAAATCAGGAAATAAATTCTAAAGAAACTAGACATTAAAATGAACATGTGGAAAAAAATTTGGATTAAATTGGAAATGTATACTATTTTTTATGATTTTTGCAAGTTGATGAAATAATGTGAAATAATATGGAATAAATGGAAAATGATATGTGAAAGAACTTGGAAACAGCATGGCCAAGAATTGAACCCAGAACAGCTAGGTCAAAGGTGCGCTCCATGAAGAAAACAATTGGGAATTAGTGAAATGCATAGCACTGGATTCGAACAGAGGTAAGGGAGGTTCCAGGCGCGCTTAATTAAAAAACAAATGAAATGTGCAAGCGCTGGATTCGAACAGGGGACTGGACGGTCATGAGCGCGCTCAAAAATAAATCAATTAAACATGTTAAGGCCAAGGCTCGAACTCACGCTCTGCAGGTTCACAAGCTGAAACGCGGCGTTTTGATCCAAGCCATGCCAAAACCCTAACGCACTGTAGCAGAGGCGGTGGACGGTGGTTTCCACCGTCTTCTCCGACGGTACCAGCGGCGGTTCAGCAAGAAAATTTCCAGAATTACACGAAATTGATACCGTTGGAACCGTCTCTCAATGAGGAACACGAATCTCACAATATCTAAGCTTAATTCCTTCTATATTGAACGGATCGAACGAAAGAAGTTTCAACATCCAAACTTTAATTTGACATATCTTACTAAATACTTATCCATTTTCAAAGATATTTATATCAGAATCCTCAGCACAACAAGCTCTACACATTTATGGCAATAAAATGGAGAAAAGAGGTGATCAAATTCCAACCTTCTTGAAGTGCAGTATGATGAAACAGTGTCCTCAGCTGCTATGGAGCTCCAGATTCACTTCTTTATGCGTGCCTTGAAGCTTTGTGGAAGAATTGGCAATGGAAATGGCTTGAATCTTGCTTAATTTGAAGCTTCCATGTTCATGTTCATGATCTTGATATGCACAAATCTGCACCAAATTCTTCAAACCAGATGATGATTCTTCATCAATGATGCTCAATAAACCAGATTATGCAAGAAAATTCATGAGTTATGTGAAGAATTTTTAGTTTTGAAGAGAGAGAAACTTGAGAGGGAAATGAGATTTTTATATCTGAAATTGTGATTCTCATCCAATTCAGTTATGATTAAGCTTATATACTTCCCACTAATCAGGCTGAAATCAAGTTTAAGCATTGGCTAATGAAAAATTAAGGAAATATGAGGTGTGATGCAAAATACACAAGTGTGCTTAGCATGTGATGGTATGCACGTGAACAGTGCCATGCAAGTGTGCAATTCCACTTAAAATCAGCTCATGAACATGATGGGATTGGTATTTGGCTCATGTGATCAACCAATTTCAAATTATGCATTTTCCCTCCAAAATGTACATGCATGGGCAAGTGATCATATGAACTTTTTTCAAGCAAGGCAATGATTCATTTGGAAAGCATTGGTCACAAGGAGCATTTTGCAAAAAGAGTGGTTCAATTTGGAGTTTTGGATCAAAAGTTATGACACTTTGAAGTTCCAGGCATACTTTGCAATCATTTGTTCATAACTCCTCAACCATTTATCTGATGATCATGATATAGGACTTTTTGAAAAGAGAAGAGAAAGATCTTCAACTTTCATGTTGACCAAAAATCCATTTGAAGCTTCTTTGATGTTGTAAAATCAAGTTGAATGTGGTCCAAAAACTTGTCATTTTTGGAAACTTTGAATTACAGGTCACTTTCCATTTTTGGAAACTTTGGATATGACTTCAAAAATATTCAAGATAGATGTTTGACATGATGAATAGGTCTCTTTTGAGCATGAATGAAGTGTCTCAACTCATTTCCCCACCTCAAAGCCCTCAGTTGACTGCACAGTTGACTTTTATGGGCCTCAGATGACCTGTAAATGCACTGCTGAACTTGGGCCTCTACCACTTGGTGAAATAGCTTCAAAATGAACCCTAGCTCATACAAGCTCTTTAGAATAATCATGTGGCCTTCATCTCAAGGAAAGACTTGCTCTTTTGTACAAAGGATTCTCTTGATGCCAATTCTTATTGATATGATGTAATGCAATATGGAATGATAAATGACCTAAAGAAGGAAATGAATACATGAATGGGGAGGGAAAATTTGAGGTGCTACAATTTGCATCCAACATATCATGCTTATTCATTTGCAGGGTATTCCCTTTTTAAGGGGGGGCCTTAAAATCGAATAAGCAGTGCATCGCATGCCATACATACTAACCCTTGTTTGTTTTGCAGGTGTCACCGCAGTGTCTAATGTTTGTTCCCAGTTGCAGGAAGTTATTGGTCCCAAGCGAGTTCACAGGTACCCGACAAAGGAAAACCGTCCACGACTAGCAATGGACCAGATACAGAAAGAACTGGCTGATATGCGTGAAAGGATGGATCAGTTCATGACATTGATGACTGGTATGGCAGAAGGCCAGGCGAAGCTGAAGGAATTGGTTGAGCAACCGAGGCCCGATCCAGAGGTGGAAATACCAAGTGCTGAGGGGAACCCTGGTAACCCTGGGAACCCTGGTAACCTTGGGAACGCTGATAACCCTGTGAACACTAGAAACGCGGGTAACGCAAATGTTGATGGAAACCCGGGTAATGTTGGCAACACGGGAAATGTTGGGAATGGTATTGGCGGAAGGTACAATGTGAATCAAGGGATTCGGATTAACGGGCGCCCCGTTACTGAAGATTGTCAGTATGATCAATTTTCTTTCCACGACGAGGCCCTCGAGACCACTCGCCGTATGGATGAGCTTGCTGAGAAGCTCAAATCTTTGGAGTCTCAAAATTCCTTAGGTTTTGATGTCACCAATCTTGGTCTGGTTCAGGGAGTAAGGATCCCTCACAAGTTTAAACCCCCTACTTTTGAGAAATACAACGGGGCTTCTTGCCCAAGCACTCATCTCCAATCTTATCTGGGAAGGTTGGGAGCTCACACTGAAGATGAAAAGCTGTGGATGTACTATTTTGAAGACAGTTTAACTGGAGCTTCTCGTGAATGGTATTCTCATTTGTCTCGTTCTACCATCAAGAGCTGGAAAGACTTGGCAGAGGCTTTTATCAAGAAATATCAATACAACTTGGACATGGCTCCAAATCGGACCTTGTTGCAAGGAATGTCTCAGACTTCCAAGGAAACCTTTAGAGAATATGCTCAGCGTTGGAGACAGATTGCTGCATTCGTCCAACCCCCTATGTCTGAAAGGGAGATGGCGGACATGTTCATGAACACTCTTCAAGGCAATTATATCGAGAGATTGGCTGCTTACCCGTCAATCAGCTTTGCAGAAATAGTGATTGTTGGAGAAAGGATCGAGAGTCTGTTGAAGATGGGCCGAATTCAAGACAACAATGCTTCCAACTCATCAGTTCCCAAGAAACCGTTTGCTGGTAACGGTCAGCGAAGAAGAGAAGGTGAGACGAGCGTTGTATATGCCGGCAGAGGCAGGGGCAGAGGACGCCCTAATTATTATCAAGATCAAGTGGCCGCAGTCACTATTCCAACACCTGTTCCTCAACCGCAGTATCATCCGCAACAGCAACCCAGGTACAACAATCAACAACAAGGAGGTAATCCGGGTCAGCAGAGACACTATCAACAACGTCCAAGGCAGGTGGACCGGGTCATTGAGCCAATCCCAATGCCTTATTCTGTATTACTTCCCAAGCTGATTGACATGAATCTGGTTACGTTGAGAACTCTGGCCCCACCGGTCGATCCCAACAATCTGCCTAGAGGTTATGATGTCAACGCCAAATGTGCTTTTCACTCCAACGCACCTGACCATACTACAGATAATTGCAAGGCTCTCCAGCTAAAGGTACAAGATTTGAGAGATGCCCAGGCCATCAATTTTTCTTCGGTGCCTAATCTTATCCAAAACCCGATGCCAGCTCACGGCGGGTAGAGGATTAATGCTGTTGATAGTGGGGAAACTTTGAATTTGGTTTCTGATGTGACTAAAGTGAAGACTTTGCTATCGGTGGTCAAAGACCGACTCTTGAAAGGACGGATTTTCCCGGGCTGTGGGGAAGAGTGCAGAAATTGTCAAGACGCCGAGAACGGATGTGATAGTTTGAGAAGGGGTATTCAGCAACTGATAGATGAAGGTTGTCTTCAGTTCGATCAGACTCGTCCAGTGAAGAATGATGTGTCGACAGTAACATTTTATTTCACTCCTGAAGAAATATATGTTCCCGAGAGACCCGCTCTGACAACAATATATTTCCCAGAAAGTCCAACACCAATTTACTCTGACAACCCTCAACCGACTTTGATTGGTCCGGTCACCATCACGGTACCAGGACCTGTTCCGTATGAGAAAGACAGTGCTATCCCGTGGCACTATGGGGCTGATATCTACTGCCGGGGGCAGAAAGTTAACGAAGAAGACATTGACATTGGTAGCTCCGCTGTAGACAATGTTGGAGGAATTGGTGGCTTCACTCGCAGTGGACGCCTATTTGCACCATCAACATTATGCACGAATGCTGAAGCTGAGGCAGCTGCCAAGGCTAAAGGAAAACATGTATCCATCAAAGAGGTTACTACCAAGGAAGCTCCTCCTAAGACCGCATTTGAGAAGGAAGTGGATGAGTTTATGAGGATTATCAAGAAAAGTTACTACAAGGTAGTCGACCAGCTAAATCAGACACCCTCAAAGATCTCCATTCTCTCACTATTGATGTGCTCTGAGGCACACAGAGCAGCCTTGTTGAAAGTACTGAATATGGCTTATGTTCCCCTTGAGATAACTGTTGACCAGCTGGAGTCGGTAGTTTCGAATGTACACACTAGCCATGCGCTAGGTTTCACCGATTATGACCTAACATCTGAGGGCAGGAATCACAACAAAGCCTTGCATATCACAATGGAATGCAAAGGGACGGTGCTTTCCCATGTTTTGGTTGATACAGGTTCTTCTCTGAATGTTCTCCCAAAGAAAGCCTTAACGAAGTTGGATTGCGATGACGCCACCCTGAGGCTGAGTAATTTAGTTGTAAGGGCTTTTGATGGCTCTAAGCGAGCTGTTTGTGGCGAAGTTGAGTTGCCAGTTAAGATTGGACCGCAGGTATTCAAGAGTACCTTTTATGTGATGGATATCCAGCCTGCCTATAACTGTCTGCTAGGTCGACCCTGGATTCATGCTGCCGGTGCTGTTACTTCTACTCTCCACCACAAGCTCAAATATGGACTAGAAGGTCAGATCGTTACCATCTGTGGTGAAGAGGATATTTTTGTTAGCCACCTATCTACATTTAAGTATGTGGAGATGGATGGCGAGATGCATGAGATGCTGTGTCAGGGCTTCGAAGCCATAAACATCAGTGAGGTCGCGCCCGAAACTGTCTTTTCACCTGAGTCTGAGAAGGTCGGGACTTCTATCTCTTCATACAAGCAAGCTGTTGAAGTGGTTAAGGCTGGTAATGCCCAAGGCTGGGGAAAATTTGTGGAGCCAATCATAAAAGAAGACAAGTTTGGATTGGGGTATACTCCGGGGTCTCAGAAGAATGAAGCCGGTACTTTCTCCAGCGGGGGTTTGGTTTCTCCCCACACCGTCAATGCTACAGATGAAGACAAGGCTGACAGCGACTGTGACTTAGATAGCTGGATTCGCCCGTGTGTCCCAGGAGAAAAGCTCGACAATTGGTCGTCTGAAAAAGTCGTCCGGTTTACTCTACTGAAGGAGTAACTTTTATTGTTTTCCTTTTATCACATGCATAACAAAGTCTTACACTTTGACCAAGGTGTAATGACTCATTTGTAGGGCCATCCATTTAGTTACATTTCGCAATTATTTTCATCATCAATAAAGGACAGCTTTTGCAAACAATTTTGTGTTCTCTTTCTTTCAATTATTTTTACTTTTACAAAAACGGTAATGTTTCTTTTTCATGTTTCTTTTTCGTTTTTCTTTCCAAAAAAACACCTCGTAAAACTGATCACCCGGATCTCACTACTAACGACACTGCTATGGCCAAGTAAGACTTCGACAATCCTATCTATCAAGCCGAAGAAGGGGTTGAGGAAGATTGTGAATTGCCTAAGGAGTTAGCCAGGTTATTGAAACAGGAGGACCGGGCTATCACACCTTATCAGGAGGTGGTTGAGACCATCAACATTGGTACCGAAGACGACAAGAAAGAGATCAAGATCGGGGCCAGTCTACAGGCCGAGAGGAAAAGACCGTTGATCATGTACTTGACTGTGTTAGAAAGGTCAATGGGTTGTGTGCTCGGTCAGCATGACGAGTCAGGTCGAAAAGAGCATGCAATATACTACCTTAGCAAAAAGTTTACCGACTGTCAACAAAGATACTCACTGCTCGAGAAAACTTGCCGCGCTTTGGCATGGGCTGCTCGCCGACTAAGACAGTATATGTTGACTCACACGACTCTATTGATATTAAAGATGGATCAAGTCAAGTATATTTTTGAAAAGCCAGTAGGGTTGCTAGGTGGAAAATGATGCTGACAGAGTATGACATCCAATACACTTCACAAAAAGCCATCAAAGGAAGTGTCTTGTCAGACTATCTTGCCGCGCAACCGATTGATGATTACCAACCTATGAGGTTCGACTTTCCTGATGAGGACATCATGTTTCTCAAATCGAAAGATTGCGAGGAACCACTCCCGAAGGAGGGGCCTGACCCTGAATCCAAATGGATTATGATGTTTGATGGGGCGGTCAACGTCAATGGTCGCGGAGTTGGTGCAGTGTTGATCACACCGGAGGGGGTTCATATGCCATTTTGTGCCAGAATAACTTTTCCCTGCACCAACAATGAAGCCGGACGAACCAGAATGGGTCCGTTCTCGATACAATCAGCTAAGCCTAGTTGAGGAAAAGAGACTAGCAGCTATATGCCATGGCTAACTATATCAGAGACGGACGAAGAGAGCGTTTGATCAGAAAGTGCGCCCTCGGGAGTATCGAGTCGGTGAATTGGTACTCAAAAGAATTCTTCCTCCCAACACAGATCACAGGGGAAAATGGACACCAAACAACGAGGGTCGGTCCATACGTGGTTAAAAGAGTTTTCTCTGGTGGAGCTCTGATGCTAACAACCATGGATGGCGAAGACTTCCCGTCCCCTGTCAACTCCGACGCAGTTAAAAAATACTTCGCATAAAATAGACCCGCTGGACAGTAAAAAGAATAGTCCAGGCAAAAAAGGGGCATCCCGACGAACCAAAAAAAAGAATGAAGAGGTTCGGGCAAAAATTAGGGATATAAAAATAAAAATAAATGTACACCCGGTGAGTCGAAAACCCGAAAGGGAGGCTCAGGCAAAAAAGGGTATCCCGGTGGATTGAAAACCCAAAAGGGCGGTCCACGCAAAAGTTAGGGAATAAGCGAATAACTGCGATCTGAGTTCATCCGTGTTATATCACCGTTTCATTCAATCCGGCAATCTTCGAAGGTAAAAGATCGACTAATCATCCACTTCAGAAAGCAAGATGAGCAGAGCGTCTTGAGGACATACGAGCCATAGCAGAGTCGAAACTCGGTGGGACCCCGTTTCCACATTGCCATTAGGATAGTTTCTCTTGTTCAATTTATAGCGATCGCCTCTTTCTAGGGATCAGCTTCCTGATGTACTCGCCTATTCCTGGCACAAATTTTTCAACCAACAAAAGTCGAATAATTCAGTTAAAAAGCCTCTTTACTTTTCATTTATCAGTTTGTTTGCAAAAGATGTTTGAATTCTTGAGGAAACATATTGCATCTGAATGTAATGGTGGCTTTTGCAGATGACTTGCGCATGAAAACAGTCAAAATTGCTTTGAATGTGCTTAATCCCGGACGGTGAATTCAAACCGAGTAATTCCCCGGGGCATACGTGTATTTTTTGGTTACAGGTCACAGGAACCGGATGCCAAGTCATGAATCCTCACCCCCAAGCGGTTGACAAAGCCTCTCCTCTGCAGAGCAGGTTCCCCAGCAGAGTTGACAGTATCCAGACTGTATATCCCCAGTAGAGTTGATAGTGCCAGACTGTATCTTCCCAGCAACAGCGGAGTAGTCGCATACCCAATAGACAAGAGGGTGGTGTTCCTAGTGTTCATCTCGTCCCCAGCAGATTATTTTTTTAACAGATTTGTTTTAATCCCCAGCCTGAGGATGATTAGCAAGTTCATATCCCCAGCAAAGGTCGATTCCTACGACATTTCCCCAGGAAGTGATTTCCTCACAGACTCTCCTCGCAGAGCCTCGCCAAGCAAAGTTTCCATAGTTGATACTTCCCCAGCAAGGTCAACTTTTTAAAAAAGGCCGATTTATTTTCGGTGGCTCCCCGGTCCCGACAGACGGATCGTTCCCCACAGAGCATTCAAGGATTGATACAGCGATCCGCTCCCTGCCAGAGTTGCTTCCCCAAGCAGATTTCTTTTTTCTTTTGCACCATGCATAACATTTGCATTTGCATACATATCAAACATACACATAAGCTGATAAACAGGTTCTTCAAAGCAGACTGAAAAATTACTTTACAACCAAAGTCATGAGATTCGGCCAGAGGATCAAGTGTGTGTGTGACCCAGCATGAGGGTCATTTCGAAGATTCAGCCTGAGAATCGTTTTCCAGAGATCCAGCCTGAGGGTCATTTCGAAGATTCAACATCAGAATCGTTTTCCAGAGATCTAGCCTGAGGGTCATTTCGAAGATTCAGCTAGAGAGTCGACTACGAGCGTTATTTCCCCAGCAAGCCAACTGGAGGAATAGATTGACAGCTCAACAGAAAATCAACATACAAGAGAATCCAACCCGCGGATCGCATTAAAAAAACAAAGTCTAATCGAAGAGTCATTATAACATGTTCTAGCCTGAAGAATATGTACGAAGCCCAAAAGTGGGATATTCTCGAAGCTGCATATCTAACATGAAGACTGTAGATTTCGAAAAAGGGTCAACCAGCGTATGCCCCAGATGCGAGATTCTGATGATGGGAATTTATCATCAAAACAATCAAGATCTAGCCAAAAGATCAAAGTCAGGTCTAGTCCGAAGACCGAAAAATAGATAGATTCAGCCAGAGAATCAAAGAAAATAGATTCAGCCAGAGAATCGAAACAATTCAGATCTAGCCAGAAGATTGAAATAGATTCAGCCAGAGAATCGAAACAAAGGAGATCTAGCCAGAAGATCGAAGAAGATCTAGCCAGAAGATCGAAGTCAGGTCTAGCCCGAAGACCGGAAATAGATTCAGCCAGAGAATCGAAACAATTCAGATCTAGCCAGAAGATCGAAGTAGATTCAGCCAGAGAATCAAAGAAAATAGATTCAGCCAGAGAATCGAAACAAAGGAGATCTAGCCAAAAGATCGAAGATCTAGCCAGAAGATCGAAGAAGATCTAGCCAGAAGATTGAAACCGTATCCAGCCCGAGGATCAAAATTAACATCCAACCAGAGGACTCAATTGAGTATAGATTCAGCCAGAGGATCGAAACTCCAGATTAAGTCAGAAGACTGATTCAGATTCAGCCAAAGGATCGGAAGAGAAATAAATAGCGCGGTGTATTTCAACATTTTTGTGGTGTTCTCGGAGCGCAAATTTTCGGTCTGTCTTTGGTATTCAATCACAGCTCACCCTGTTTGTCTGATAAGCTGTTCGCTTTCATCCTGCTCGGGTTAGCTGATGACTAAATAGGGGCAGCTGTAACACCCCAAAATTTGCCCTCCTTATTCACGCATTCATTTTTAGGTCATTTAACATTAGATACATTGCATTTCATCATGTCAATCGGGATTAGCTCCAAGAAGCTTGAACATCATCCAGGACACTTTGTGGGTTCTATTTAGATGATCAGTCAACACAAGGGAAAGACTTGAGTTACTTCCAACAGGGGTCTATTCGTCAGTCAAAACGTTAATCTTGAAGGAGCAAAGGTTTGTTCATGAACTGTCATGCTCGCTAGGCGAAGCCCACATGTTATGTAAACAAAACAAAAAAAAAACAAAAAAAAAACAACAGAAAACGAAAAATAAAAACAACGGAAAACGAAAAAAAAATGGAAAACGAAAAAAAAAAATAAAAATAAAAAAATAAAATAAAAATAAATAAATAAATAAATAAAAGAAAAAATCTCAGACTTGGACCTCTCTCAAAAGCCCACTAAGCTACCAATATTAGGCTATAAATACTAGAGTTTTCATTGAGACAAAACCCTGGAGAGAAACCTAGACAGAGAGAGTGAGAATTAATCTGCAGCAACCTCCAGGCAACTCTGAAAGGTTCATTCTGACTCACACACTTTCAGCTCAAGCAAACCCTAACATTGGTTTGCAAATCCAGCTGTGCCATTTGATTTCAACCAATCTCTCCAATCAGGTTTGCCCCTTATTCCCATTACCTTTGTGCTTTGAAGTTGAATACTCTGAATGTTTGAGGTATGATGGATGAATTTCATTAGGTTTTTGCCCACGGGTTCATAATTATGTATGAATGTATAAATAATGCCTTGAATGCTTAATCGTTTAATTTCTGAAGTGTATGCCACAGGGTTTGAGGTTTCTGAAACCATACTGATATCCATGAAAAATCCAAAACCCGCAGGCGCTCTCTAGCACCTTCGCTAGGCGAGCACGCAGTGACGCTTCGCCAAGCCTTCGCTAGGCGAGACAGTAGCGATCGCGACAGTAGCATTTGCTTTTTTCTGTTTTGCTCTAATCTGACTTACGTTTGTCATAGCATGTTTTCACCTAATCCTTATCGTGTTTCACTAACCCTTTTGTTGAGTTTTTGTGAAGGCTCACATGACTTTTGCAGGGATAGCTCGTTGGATATTCCACTTTGCTTGTGGGATACCATTTGGGAGATTTATTCCGATTGCCTTGTTGGCACGTTTACTTTATACATGTTTGTTTTGTATGTGTTCGTATCCCCACAGGTAGCGCGGTTCCTTCGTCAAGGACTGCCTTTTTGCATGAGCATCCCTAACCCTACCAACTCATTGATTTTTCTTCTCCTAAGAACACGTTAACTCCTTCTACTACAGGCGAGTAAGTCTCCAAAGGTCGAGCATCCGGTAGATTGCATAGTAACGTCGTTCGTCCAAAACCATATCCATAACCCCGTAGTTAGCCGAACTACGGCTTGCTCTGATTCTCATTCCAGATGAGATACGTAGGCATAAGACGCGATGTCTTAGCGAGCACAATTACCCTTAACCCCTAGGTAGCCAAGCTACGAAGACTCTGATTCTCATATTCAGATGAGATACGTATGCAGTGGATGCGACACCCGTGCGAGTCATTTTCTTTTGACCCCTTTTTTTAGTAAATAACACATTAGATAAACCCACACCCTTTAGACAAGAACTACAAAAGTGGATCCCGTAGAGTACTACGGATGCGTAGGGGTGCTAATACCTTCCCTTCGCATAATCGACTCCTGAACCCAAGATTTGGTTGCGAGACCCTGTCTTGTCCTTTCCTTTTTCCAGGTTTACTTCGAGCGTTTCCTTTCCCTCCTTTGGGATAAATAACGCACGGTGGCGACTCTCCTGTCTTTCTTCACCAGTTGTTTTTTTTCGCATTCCATTTTTTAGGTTGCGACAGCTCCCTAGGAGTACCTAGGACACTTTGGGTGCTAACACCTTCTCTCTGTGTAACTAACCCCCTTACCTGTAATCTCTGGCATTTTATTAGTTTTGATTTGAAAACTTCTTATCTTTAGGTTTTGTTCATACTTTTCCCTTTTCCTTTGGAAACAATAAAAGCGCGGTGGCGACTCTGGTTTTATTGACGTTAAGCTTATCCATAACTTGATGGTCATGAATTTACCGCTACAAAAATTAAGTGGAGACTTTGCTGTGGAGTAGTCCTCAGTGGGTTTAGCCTACTCTTTTATGTGTATATATTTGTATATTTGATGTTTGTATACTTGTTTGTATGATATAATCTGCTTGTCATGCTTGGTGATCTCTGAGTGGTGAGATATGTTCTAACCCGAACTTGAGTGCAATTAAGATAGGACGATGATATAGTCATGTTCGACTTGTGTGGAGTAGTCCTTAACAAGTTGGCTTGAGATCCATCTGCTTAGTGGAGACCCTTTTGGAGCTATTGATGTCACACAAGTTATTTGTGGTTAGACATTACTTTCTCTGATTTGGGGTCCGAGAAGCTGAGGACCGTAGAACATTTAACCCCTCTTGGACTATTTAGAACGTAGTGCGGAGACTGTTCAAGTGTAGACTTGATAACTGTTGTTACATGATACTACACTCATACGAGTTTCTCTTGAGAATATTATGGGTTGATGAGTCAGTCATCCAAACCTATAATATTTGATAGATGGAATTAAGACACTGGGAACTTTTAGAACATGATCTGTAGGTTTTTATCCTTAGTACACTCCTTTGGGATGGTTCTTAACCTGACTCCACACTCGTGACTCATAACAAACCCTTGATTCTTGGTTGATCCAATCACGTCTTGTCAATATCAATGGAACTTGGGTGTTGATAAGGTGAAAACCATAATCCACCAAAATGGATGATTGATCTTGACAATGACTTGATTCATCCCTTGACCTTTGTTTGTTTGCCTTGTGTGTGATCCCTTATTTGTGATTGTTGCATTCATGCATTCATGTGCATCATAACATTCATCACATGAAAAATAACTTCAAGGAACTGAGGTTTTATTTGCAAATATTTTCAGACCATGGATTATGGATGAAGGAACACTAAGAAGTACATTTTCAGATGTCCCGACTTGAAAGAGCTAAAGAAGCTATCATCTTTTGTATTAGATCCCTTGGACTTCAAGCAACGTCATGGGAAGCTTTTATCTGTGTTATCTGTTGATGTGGTTGAAGGACTCTTGAGTATTTTGGTTCAGTTCTACGATCCTCTCTACCGTTGCTTCACCTTTCCTGATTATCAGCTTATGCCTATGTTAGAGGAGTATGCCCATCTCTTGGGAATACCTATTTCTGACAAGTTACCCTTTAGTGGATTGGAGGAGATTCCCATATCTCATATTATAGCTGAAGCTCTTCATCTGAAGAAGTCTGAGATTAAGGCTCATTTGGTGAAGAAAGAAGGAATGTTTGGGTTGGCTTCTGAGTTTCGCATTGGGAAAGCTACTGCCTTTTCTCAAGCCGGTAGTGTTGATGCTTTTGAAGCCATCTTTGTGTTGCTCATCTATGATTTGGCTTTGTTCCCTAACATTGATGGTTTTGTTGATGTTAATGACATTAGAATCTTCTTGATTGGGAACCCTGTACCTACTCTGTTGGGTGATGTGTATTTCTCTTTGCATCTAAGGAATTCTAAAGGTGGTGGAACTATTGTGTGCAGTGTTCCTATTCTGTACAAGTGGTTTATTTCGCACTTGCCTCAGACGTCTGCTTTTGTCGAAAACAAACAATGTCTATGGTGGTCTCAGAGACTTATGTCTCGCACTAATGATGATATTGTTTGGTATGATTCTTCATTGAGTAGCTTGGATATTATTGATAGTTGTGGTGAATTCTCTAATGTCCCTCTCATTGGTACACAAGGAGGAATTAACTACAACCCTGCTTTGGCTCGTCGTCAACTTGGGTTCCCCTTGAGAGACAAACCTAATAACACTTAGTTAGAAGGTCTTTTCTATAAAGAGGGTAAAGATCCCCAACATTTGAAGCAGAATATGATACATGCTTGGCATAATGTGCATAGGAAAGGAAGATCCGAGCTTGGTCTGTGTAACTATGTAGCTTTGGAGGCTTACACTACTTGGATGAAGAAGAGAGCTTTGGAGTTGAAGATGCAGTATGCTTGTGAGAGACCTGTGTCTTTGGTTGTGGATGAGCCATCAACTCTCCCTAACCAAGATGTAGAGGAGTTGGAAGACGCACTTGCTAAGATGAAGCAAGAAAGAGATATGTGAGAAGAGCGGTTCCATGCCTTAAGCAGAAAGCATGAGGAGTTGCAGCTTGAGTCGAAAGACAAAGACGCACTTATTGAACTTCTTGAAGACCGAGCAGTGAAGAGACAAAGAGATCCAGAAGACCCATCTTCCTCTAGTATGCCTCAGCCTTCCGGTGCTTGGAAGAAGATTGTTGATCAGCTTTTCCTTGAGAAGGCTCAGATGAAGACATCTTTTAAGACCGAGATTCGACGCATCTGAAGGAAGTACGCATCTGCAGCTAGATCATCTAACATTGTTGATAGGGATCCTTAGGATGATTAGTTTCATTTTCTCTTGTATTTGTATTTTGGTTTCTAAAACTATACTCAGTGTAATCCTTCCAAATTATATGAATAAAAGAGATTTTTATGGTCAATCAAATTGTTATTATATATTTGCAAATAAAATAGTATGTTCCTTGAAAACAAAAATAAACAAAACATTGCATTTCATGCATCATTTGCATAGCAGGTTTTCTTCCGCCCGATGTCTTATCGGTTATTCTTTTGTGCTTCAGCCAAGTTGACTCACCGATACAACACTTGCGCCAATCAATCGAGAATCATGGAGAACTTAGAGCAAGAGAACCGATAATTGAAGGATGAGATTTCTCGTTTAACTACTACGATGGAGTCTGTTCTAGCTGCCCATAATCAGTCTTCTCCAACTCCCACAACTCCTCCTCCTCAGAGGACTATTATCTTAGAGGTTGCTACCTCAACCATACCTGTTGTTTCTACTCAATCTGGTCCGACTATGCCTCCTGGATTCCCGTGGGGAATGCCACCAAATTTCATGCCTGAAGGGTTTGCACCCACATTTTCTTCTATGCCGGCATCTAGCCCGGTCATGTCTGTACTGCCTCCAGTCGTTCACACTCTTCCTCGTGTTGAGGACATCATCTACCATTCCGAGCCGTCGGAGGGTCCGGATGTTTATAAGAAGATGGACGAGATGAAGGATCAGTTCCTTGAGCTACGAAAGGAATTGAAGACATTGAGAGGAAAGGACTTGTTTGGTAAGAGTGTTGTTGAACTTTGTTTAGTGCCGAATGTCAAGATCATGATGAAGTTCAAAGTCCCTGACTTTGAAAAGTATAAGGGAAATACTTGTCCACTTAGCCATCTTGTTATGTATGCTAGGAAAATGTCAACGCAAACTGATAATGATCAGTTATTGATTCACTACTTCCAAGACAGTCTGACTAGTGCCGCTTTGAGGTGGTACATGGGGCTAGATAATGCAAGTGTTCGCACATTTAACGATTTGGGTGAAGCTTTTGTGAAAAAGTATAAGTACAACATGGACATTGCGCCTGATAGAGACCAACTGAGGTCTATGTCTCAGAAGGACAAAGAGACATTTAAAGAGTATGCCCAGAGGTGGAGATAGCTTGCTGCTCAAATCAATCCTCCGTTGGAAGAAAAGGAGATGACCAAGATTTTCCTTAAGACCCTGAGTTCGTTTTATTACGAACGAATGATTGCTAGTGCCCCTAGTGATTTTAAGGAAATGGTAAACATGAGGATGAGGTTGGAAGAAGGAGTCCGAGAGGGACGTTTGTCTAAGGAAGAGGTGTCATCGAGCAAGAAGTATGGAAGCAGTTTCTCTAGAAAGAAGGAAGGAGAAACTAATGCAGTGTCAGTAGGGAGGCAGAGGAGGCCTCATGTCAAAAGAAATCCGCAACCGCTCATTATCATCATCAGGTTTCATCAGTTATTCCAGTATTTTCAAACCATTCAAACAATCAATCAATTCCAGTTCAACAACAACGTCAACAACAACCGCAACAAAGAACAAACAACTACAACAACAACAACAATAATCAATAACAACCAAGATTCGAGAGGAAGAAGGTCTCTTTTGATCCTATTCCTATGTCATACGCTGAACTTTATCCGTCTTTGGTTGTCAAGAACCTACTCCAGCCAAGGAATCCACCGCAAATTCCAGACCCATTTCCATGGTGGTATAAGCCCGAACTCCATTGTGCCTTTCATCAAGGAGCTCCCGGTCATGATATCGAAAACTGTTACCCATTGAAGTATGAGGTCCAGAAGCTTGTAAAAAGTGGGATGGTGTCCTTTGAGGATCGTGCACCGAACGTGAAAGCTAACCCATTGCCTGCTCATGGTAATTCCTCTGTTAATATGGTAGATGGTTGTCCAGGAAGCTTCCGAGTCTTCGATGCACGACGTATTCGTAGGTCCTTGGTGGAGATGCATAGGACCCTGTGTACCATCAATGATTATGAGCACGACCATGATGGTTGTGCAATTTTTAGCGTGAACCCTCGTGGGTGTTTGATCATCAAGAGAGATATCCAGAAGTTGATGGATGAGAATGTAATCCAGATTCAACAGTCGAGGGATATAGATGATGTGAATGTTATTGTTCTAGTGTTCAAGACCCTTGAGCGGGTAGTAATTTAGTTTGACAGCAACAACAGTAACAACGTCAACAGATCGGTATCACCATTAGTAATACGGTTAGCGGGCCCCGTCCCGTATACATCCGGTAGAGCTATTCCTTACCAATATAATGCTACAATGGTGGAGAACGGTCAAGATGTTCCTTTGCCTACGACCAATTCTGTTGTGAACATCGCCGATATTGCGAAGGTGACCCGTAGCGGTCGTGTTTTTGGACCTATCTTTCCGAAAGAGGTGATAGAAGATGTGTCTATTGGTAAGAAGGTTGATGTACCTGCAGTGAATCCAGTTAATGCTCCAATGTGTCAGTCTGATGAATCCAGCAAATTGAAGCCTAATGATGACGATAAAGTGTTGAGATTGATTAAGAAAAGCAAATTTAATGTAGTGGAGCAGCTGCTCCAAACTCCTTCGAAGATTTTAGTGTTGTTTTTGCTCATGAATTCTGAAGCGTACAGAGAAGCATTACAAAGAATGTTGGAGAAAGCTTACGTAGAGCACGATGTGACTGTGGATCAATTTGACCACATTATGGTTAACATCACTTCCTGCAACAACTTGAGCTTTTGTGATGAAGAACTTCCTGAGGAAGGCAGAAATCACAATCTAGCACTGCATATATCGATGAACTGCAAGGAGGATGCACTTTCAAATGTGCTAGTTGATACCGGTTCTTCTTTGAATGTATTCCCCAAGTCAACTCTGTCCAGATTATCCTACCAAGGCACCCCGATGAGGTATATGGGTGTAATCGTCAAAGCTTTTGATGGTTCTCGCAAGACTGTTATAGGAGAAGTGGACCTTCCAGTAAAGATAGGTCCGAGTGATTTTCAGATTACTTTTCAAGTAATGGATATCCACCCGGTCTATAGCTGCTTGTTGGGAAGGCCATGGATCCATGAGGTTGGAGCTGTGACGTCTACTCTGCACCAAAAGTTAAAATTTGTGAAGAATGGAAAGCTTGTCATTGTGGGTGGAGAGAAAGCGTTGTTGGTGAGCCATATGTTGTCCTTTTCATATGTGGAAGTTGAGGATGAGGTTGGAACTCCGTTCCAAGCTCTATCTATTGCTGAAGTCAAGAAAACTGGGGCACCCATGTCCTCTTTCAAAGATGCGTAGAAAATTATTGAAGATGGCAATTCAGATCAGTGGGGCCGTATGGTAGAGATCGCCGAGAACACGAACCGAGCCGGATTGGGATTTCAGCGAGGGCCGTCTCATGTCAAAGATGAAGATATGCAACCGAGTTTCCGTAGCGGAGGGTTCATCCATGGTAATGAACAACACTCAACTGCTGTAATTGAGGGTGACGAAGATGAAGACTACACCAATTTTGTGACGCATGGAAAGACTTGCAACAATTGGGTTGCTGTTGATGTTCCTGTTATTGTCCATCGCTCTAAGTAATTTGTTTTTCATGTGTTTTTAGAATAATCCTTCTCCTATGCTTGAGGGAGAAGTGAACATTGTTGGGAATTTTTCAAATTTTATCATCAATAAAATGCAATTCTATTCATCCACATCTATGATGTTTTTATTTTTACATTTTGCTTTTCTGAAAATGGTAATCACAAAAAACATAAATAAATAATAATTGTTCATCTGCATAATATTTAGTCACAATTCACTTCTCTAAAATCAAAATATCAAATCATTATGCAGGTTGGTTTCTAAACCCGTCGAAGATATGGAGAAGACCACATTCATTACACCTTGGAGAACATTCTGTTATAGAGTGATGCCTTTCGGTTTAAAGAATGCTGGTGCAACATGCCAGAGAGCAATGACCACTCTTTTTTATGATATGATGCATAAAGAGATTGAAGTCTATGTTGATGACATGATTGCCAAATCAAGTGACGAAGAAGAACACGTTGAGCATTTATTGAAGTTATTCCAGCATTTAAGGAAGTACAAACTCCACTTGAATCCCAATAAGTGTACATTTAGTGTTCGTTCTGGTAAGTTGTTGGGCTTTATTGTCAGTGAGAAGGGTATTGAAGTTGATCCTGCCAAGGTCAAAGCAATACAAGAGATTCCTGCGCCCAAAACTGAGAAGCAAGTCATAGGTTTTCTCGGCCACTTGAGTTATATCTCAAGATTCATATCGCATATGACTGCCACGTGTGCGCCTATATTCAAGCTTCTTTGGAAAGATCAGTCTTGTGATTAGACTAAAGATTGCCAGAAAGCTTTTGACAGTATCAAAGAATATCTGCTTGAGCCTCCGATTCTGTCTCCACCCATTGAAGGAAGACCGTTGATCATGTATTTAATTGTGCTTGAAGAAAGTATGCGTTGTGTTCTTGGTCAGCAAGATGAAACTGGAAAGAAAGAGTATGCAATTTACTTCCCTAGTAAGAAATTCACCGACTGTGAGACTCAACATTCTATGCTTGAAAAGACTTGTTGCGCATTGGCTTGGGCTGCTAAGCGTCTGTGTTAGTATATGTTGAATCATACTACTTGGTTGATATCCAAAATGGATCCAATCAAGTATATTTTTGAGAGGCCTGCTTTAATTGGGAGGATTTCCCGTTGGCATATGTTATTATCTGAGTATGACATTGAATACCGATCTCAAAAAGCTATTAAAGGTAGTGTCTTGGCTGACCATTTGGCTCACCAACCTATTGAAGATTATCAGTCAATGCAGTATGATTTTCCTGACGAAGAGATATTATACCTAAAGATGAAAGATTGTGATGAACCATTGCTTGAAGAAGGGCCAGAACCTGGTTCCCATTGGGGCATGGTATTTGATGGAGCTGTTAATCAATATGGTAATGGCATTGGGGCAGTGATTATTACTCCTCAAGGCACTCATTTTTCATTTACAGCTAGATTGACTTTCAAGTGTACAAATAATATGGCTGAGTATGAAGCTTGAAGAGGCCATTGATCTCAGAATCAAGTATTTGGATGTCTATGGAGATTCAGCTGTGGTTATGAATCAAATCAAAGGTGAATGGGAGACGAATCAACCCGGTTGGATACCATATAGAGATTATGCGAGGAGGATTTCAACTTTCTTTACAAAGGTTGAATTTCATCATATCCCTCGAGATGAAAACCGGATGGAAGATGCTCTTGCAACGTTGGCGTCAATGATTGTGGTGAAATTCTGGAATGAAGTTCCCAATTTAACTGTGATGCATCTTGATAGGCCAACTCATGTGTTTGCTGTTGAAGAGATCAAAGATGAAAACCGTGGTATTTTGATATCAAGTGTTTTCTCCAAAGTCATATTTACCCTCCTGGGGCATCTTTGAAAGATAAGCAGACTTTGAGAAGATTAGCTGGTAACTTCTACCTGAATGGTGATGTGTTGTACAAGAGAAACTTCGATATGGTTCTGCTCAGATGCATGGATAGACACGAAGCAGACTTATTGATGACTGAAGTCCATGAAGGTTTCTTTGGTACTCATTCCAATGGACATGCTATGGATAAGAAGATGTTGAGAGGAGGTTACTATTGGCTGACAATGGAATCTGATTATTGCAAGTTTGTGAAGAAATGCCACAAGTGTCAAATTATGCAGATAAGATTCATGTTCCTCCGACACTGTTGAATGTCATTTCCTCTCCATGGCCCTGATGCGTTGGAAAACTTGATGTTCGCAAGTATACGAACGCGTCAGAGTAATATAAAAGATTATCGTATCCATAGAGACCAAGTGTCAATCTATCGTTATCTGTCGTTATGGTGTTTATCAAAGGCGGTCAAAATAAGTGTTTTGTAGTGTGCAATAAAAAGTAAAGTGTTGAAAAAGATTTAATTAATAAAGACAGGGTCGAATGTAATTCACGTAATCAATTGATAATCCAAGTACTTGTTAATAGAACTACTTATGGGCAATGTTTCCTACTTTGAAAAGAACTAATTTAACAGGAACTGTCGCTTTCGCGTATTCAGAACCGAGTTGTACTCCCTAATCAAACCCTCTTATTGTCACTTATAAAAAGGCGCGCATTGCGTTAGAGTAGTAAACCTATTTTAAAGAAATATAGTATCTTGACTAAGTTGAAAAGTATTATAACCTGGATTTCTTAACCAAAAGAGGTTCTCACGAACCAGACTCTAAACTTATAAACGCGTCCGAAAATAGTTTTAAAATCTCTTTTCTTCTTGATGTTAAAAACTCCTAATGAACTAAACAAAGCGCTTTCGCTGTTTTTGAAATAGTTAAAAACAATTAAGTTTATAAAGACGTTGGACGACTTTCGATCTTACCCAACGGAATTGAAGTGCGGGAAAACTTAAGTTGAAAGTTAAAATAGCCCTTTAAGTGTTTCTACGAACCATTGTACGGATTACTGGTTGAATTACGATCCTTACATTCTAGCCTTATAAATTTAGCTAGACATGATAAAGTAAAAGTGCATTAAAGTAAATAAAAGTAGTGCGAGTGCGGAAAGTAAATAATTTAAAGCGAGTGAGAGGAAATAAATAATTTAAAGCGAGTGCGAGGAAATAAATAAAGTAAAAGCAAGTGCGAGGAAATAAATAAAGTAAAAGCGAGTGCGGGAAATAAATAAAGTAAAAGCGAGTGCGGGAAATAAATAAAGTAAAAGTGAGTGCGGGAAATAAATAAAGTAAAAGCGAGTGCGGGAAAGAAATAAAGTAAAGGCGAGTGCGGGAAATAAATAAAGTAAAGGCGAGTAATAAAAACCTGCTCCAATCGGAGGGCTGAGTAAATTGCAATGCGGAAATGTAAATGGCGACAGGATTAACTTCCTTCCAAAGTGCTCCAAACTCGATTACAAACTCTATCACAGACTTGATGACACAATTGTGGTAACACTCCAATGCGAAGCGATTACCACTATAAAATACTGAATATATGCCTAAGTGAAACAAAGTTGCTTCTGAGTTTGCCTCTGCTCTAAGATTGGATGATTGTAAAACTGAATTCACGTTTCTATTTATAGGCAAATAAAAAAGGTGGAATTGACTTGGATGCCCTTCAACTTGAAAATAGAGGAAACCGTTTCCTTCTTGTGGCGCCCGCCAGAAGCACAAAATGGGGCGCCTTAGTGGATGAAGTGGGGAAACGTGGGAGTTGAGGAAGTTGGACTTGGACACGTCATGGCTTGGTCTGTGGCGCCCGCCATGGGGTAGGCCATGAGCACAAAATGCTGAATTTTAGGGGTTTTAGCTCTTTTTCACTCCTTTTCTCCATCGGGGCTCCAATTAAAGTAAAAACCCGAAAACAAAGGAAAACACAGTAATAACACAACAAAATGACAATAAAATGACTAGAATGCATGTGAAATCGGAGTCAAAAATACGTAAATTTTAGTGTGATCAAACTCTCCCACACTTAAACCTTTGCTTGTCCTCAAGCAAAACATTATAAAGCTCATAAAAGAAAAACTGGTGTAAACGAGTGCTTCAGGTAGAAATTCTAAGTTCAAGTCGGGATGCAGTGATAGGTTCTAACTGAGTGAACTAAGGGTATCATGATAACACTAATCCGCAAATACAGACATAAACTTCATTCCTATATTAACCAACCCATATTATCCCACAATACCTAGGCCTGCCTCTTCATCTCTTTTTGTGTCCTTTTCATTCAGGCGCAATCAAATTAAGCCCGTTATCCGTACATACTTCATAGTAGAGTGGCCTGTTAGTGATTATGATCAGAGCTTGGGGTTTCTGGCACATCAACATGTGTAAACCTTTTTATTGGACCCAACTGTAGTTATGGGGGATCGGATCGTAATCCGCCCTACCGAGTTCAGTGCCAGATACCTCTGAACCAACCAACAGTGGGTACTGCCTTTCTTTTTCTTTTTCTTTTTCTTTTTGTTGCAATTTTTTACAATTCTTTGGTTTAAATGACTTTGTGAGGGTCACCTATACCGGAGTTGCATTTTTGCTTTCTTTTATTTTTTTGTTTTTCTGGATCATTCACTTATTTGCATCGGTCCCCTACGTAGAGGATGCGTAGGCCGGAGCTGACTGCTGAGATAAACTACGAAGAACTTATACGAAAATGATGATTAAGGCCATGGTATATGGGGTTTCGGGAATGATTCTTATATTTACGAAGCTTATGGTGCTAAAACAGATACTGATGTTTCGCAAAGTTCTCCCAAGTCACCGCATCCTTACTCAAAACATGTCCTTAAAACCTGAAAACTTTCGAAATAACACCTATTTTCTTTTGCAAAAATTTTTGGTGGGGCTAAAGGTATGGGGAGGTAGGATTGTACTAAGGATCTACTATATTTGGTGACTCGTCAGACTCATGCATTATACTAAAAAGAAAAATAAACAACTAAAAGGGAAATAAACAATCTAAAAAAAACAGCAAATAAAACTGAAAAATAAAAGGAAAACGATAAATGCTCCTCCCACACTTAAATCGAACATTGTCCCCAATGTTTCGAAATAAGATAAGGGAAGAGTTACCTGGCAACCTATTGCTGACCACTAGTGCCCTCGCCATCCTGAGGTGGACGACGTGATCGGGTACGACGATGGTCTCTCTGATCCATCCTCGCCTGCAGGGCATCCTGAGCGGTCCTCACGTCTCGAAGGTTACCAATAATGGAACCTTGGGTGGCTTCAATTAGTGCCATGTGTCTCTGGTGGTATTGTTGTTGACGGGCTTGCGTATCGGTGATCACTTGCAGGGACTGTAGGACAGTGTCGTAGGACCTGTCTGTCCTCCGCTGTGATTGTTGCATGAAGTTCATATTATCCGTCATTTGTTGCTGGATGGTAGAGAGTAGGTCGTCACGCCTTTGCTCTCTAGCCAGGTGGTCACGCCACATCTCCCCTGTAATATAGAAGCCAGGAGTGGTACCTGCAGAAGAAGAAGATGGTGCGGTGTATGGTGGTGAAGGATGATGGGGGGACACATGTGGTACGGGAGATCTCTCTCTCCGATCTTATTCATCATCAGTGTCTGGTCCCGCCTCATCAGGAATGTTAGGAGGAAGAGGACCCAAAACAGGTGGAACATCTAAATCGTAGGTCCAATTCCTCTCATCACGTATATCAGTATGTCTAGTGCAAGGTAGAATAATAGATGGGATGGCTACACCATGAATCATAAGTGTATAACCTCCTTCTCTCCTTGAGCGACACAATTTCATGTCTCTCAGAAATTTTAAGGTAATTGTGCGAGGAGGTAAGGGGTCTAGGGTAGCCATCTCATTGTTCAAGTTAAGTGCCCGAGCAATAGACGTAATCAATCCACCAAAAGAAATCGGTCCCGCCTTATTCAGAGTTAAAATCATGTGTGCGAGCATAAACGGAACCGAATTAATTCTCCTATTTGTGAGGCTTCCTTGCAAATATAGAAGCTCTCTAGCGTTAACCTTATTTGGATTCTCCCGGCCAAAAATAGTGCATGCCAACAAATATCTAAAAACTCTGATGGCCGGGTTATGGATAGTTGAGGCAAGAACTCCTTCAAAAGAGTTAATGGAAGTGTTTGATAAACGCTCCCAGAAGGAAAATACCTCAACAGACCATTCGGAATCCAAATGGGCCTCACAAATAGCACCTTCCCCATGAGGGATCCCTAACAAGCTGGCTAGTTCGTCGGTACTGAATTGGTATTCAACAGCAAACATTCTAAATTTGACAGTACCAACTGTGCTAGCAGTGTTAGGGTTGACAATATAAATTAAGGAACTTAAAAATTCGATTGTCAGCCGCTCATAGGTGGGTTCTTTGTTGATAAAGAAATTATGCAAACCTAGGTTGTCTAATAAATGGAAAATGCTATGGTAGATGCCTAAAGTGTAGAGACAATTTTCGTCAACATACCTTGTCGGGAGAATTTCCCGATTTTGCAACTGTTCAATGATTTTTCTTTGTCTCTCCCCTGGTTTCCCTCCTCGAAGAATGAATCCGTTGAACTCCATTTGAATGCTCTTGAAATGTGGATGAAGAAGATGAAGTGGTTGGTGAAAAGGTTGGATTTTTACAAAATCCGGCGGATGAAATTGAAAATGGAAAGTGGAATAATGATTTGTGTGGTATGGTGGTTAGGAAAGTATGAGCTTTTTGTGGGTTCAAGGGATTTTTCCAAGGTGAAAAAATGGGTTTTGGAGGTTGTAAGTTGCAAAAATGGTGAAGAAAAGTGGTCTGCCCCGACCATATACAGACGCTGTGGCGGGCGCCACAGGTCCTATGGCGGGCGCCACAAGGCAAAATCTGGCTGGGCCAGATTTTGGTCCTTTGGTTTGGGCTTCGCTTGTCTTTTGGCTTTGAGGGGTCTGGATAGCATTTGTCTTGTGATTCTCCTAGTTTCTTTGACTTGCATAATTTTATAAAAGTAAAAACGAAAAATAAAAAGTGAAACTGAAACAAAAACAAAAACTGAAATTAAATATAAATAAATAAATAACTAAAAAATTAAAATGCAAATAAAATATAAAACATATATAGATAAAAATAGAAATACTAATGTATAGTAGTAGTTTATATAATATCCAAATGCGATAATGTAAAATGAGTAATGCAAATACGATAAATATATGAAAGAGAAATAAAGTGAAATGAAATGGTGAAATTAGGTATTAGGGGTGTCGTCTGCCTGAGTGGATCCACGGAGCACGGCTATCTCCTGCCTGAGCTCTGCGATCTCCTGATATAGACAATCGGCTTCAGTAGCATGGGTGAGATCGGACACTCCTATCTGTAAAGTTAGGTCCGCCACTTCCTGTCTAAGCTCTGCAATCTCTCTACGGCACTCAGCAATCTGGGTGCGTATGTCAGGTGTCTGCAATGAATGATTATTAGAGAGAACAGTGATTCTAGGAGATGGTGGTGCAGGTGTGTATTCAGCAACTGGGGGCGATCTCGGCTCCTCAACGGTCTCTCCCTGGCCCTCTAGAGCATAACTCCAATTCGCTGGATCATGCACATTGGTCATCATAGGATCTGGCAATGTGAAGTAATGGATGGCCTCGCTGTCGACTAGCAGTCGGAACTGGCATGGGTGGAAAGAGGCTCTCCTCATCAATCCTCTGGTCAAACAGAAATCGATGTCCATGGTAGTATATCTACAGTAGGTCCGAAGATGCAACAGCTTGCGAGACAGACCCAAAGCGACTGCAATCTGTGTGATGATTCCACCAACATGGATGACTCCTTCGGTGGATCTAGAGATACCGCTGAGATTATTTAATAAAAAGTTCCCACATGCTACTGGGAGAGACTGGGATGCGCAAAGTAATAGGAAGATCTCCTCTTCACTTAGTAGTGTTTCTGCATCCGGTCTTCCCAGGAAGGAATGTGCTAATATCATCTGAAAATATCTGAAGGCTGGGTTATGTATGACATAAGATAACTGTGTAGATGGACCCTGGCTTCCGCCACCTGATATATCACTCCAAAACTTCTCCATTTCCTTACCCAGGAAATATCCCAAAGGTGTCTCTGGGATAGCATCGGGAGTAGTCTGGAAACCTAATAAGTCGCCGAACTCTTTCTGGATGAAGGAGTACTCAACTCCAAAGAGCCTGAAAGCAGCATACCCATCTGGTCTAGAATAGGGGTCGTAGTCGAATGAACTCAGGAACTCCAAAGTCAGGTTCCTATATGTGTTACTCAAGTCATTAGCAAATTCGTCCCAGTGGAGCTGGTGGCTAAGGAATCGGATACTAGGCTCGATACCCAGTGCCTCCATACAATGCTGATTAGGGTAACGTGTGGGTGCCATAGGGCGCTGGTATAAAGCAATGTAGCGCTCCCTCTGAGCATTGTCTCTATAGGCAACATGCATGTCATCAAAACCCTGCATCCTGTAAAAGTTAGGAAAGTGATCCTGAAAATACAAACCATTCAAACTTTAGTCTCAATGCAAAATAAGATAAAATAAAATAAAAATAAAAATAAATAAAAATAAATGCGAAAAAAAGTAAAATTAAAAGAAAAACCATGGGTTGCCTCCCACGCATCGCTTGTTTAACGTCATTAGCTTGACGGTTAGAATTTATACACATGTAGTAGTATGAATCGGTGGATCAATCAGGGTGTGGCTCGAGTAGTATGCTGGAATGTCTCCTCCTTCGTAGAGCTTCAGTCTTTGTCCATTTACAATGAAGGGACTACAGGTATCGTTCTTGATTTCTACGGCTCCGGATCTCAGAATCTTGGATACTTCGAAAGGACCAGTCCATCTTGAACGTAGCTTCCCAGGGAAGAGTCGTAACCTAGTGTTGAAAAGGAGAACAAAATCGCCTACATTGAAGTTTTTCTTTACTATTCTTTTGTCATGATAGGCTTTTGTTCTCTCTTTATATATTTTTGCATTCTCGTAGGCAGATTGCCTAAGTTCTTCTAATTTATGAATGTCTAGGGTACGCTTTTCTCCAGCGGCTAGGTAGTCTAAATTCAAAGTTTTAAAGGCCCAATAGGCTTTATGCTCTAATTCGAATGGTAAGTGACATGATTTTCCATAAACTAGTTGGTAAGGGGTAGTTCCTATAAGGGTTTTGAAAGCGGTTCTATAGGCCCATAGTGCTTCTTGAAGCTTCTGAGACTAGTCTCTCCTAGAAATAGAAACAGTTTTCTCTAGGATTTGTTTTATCTCCCTATTAGATACTTCTACTTGGCCACTAGTTTGTGGGTGGTACGGTGTTGCTACTCTATGCCTAACTCCATATTTTCTTAAAAGTTTGTCAAATATTCTCGATATAAAGTGTGATCCTCCATCGCTTATGACTAAACGTGGTGTTCCAAATCTAGGGAATATATAGGTTTTAAATAGTTTGATTACTACCCTAGTGTCGTTTGTGGGTGCAGCTATAGCTTCAATCCACTTAGACACATAGTCTACAGCTACTAAAATATACCTATTTCCTAAAGATGGTGGAAAGGGTCCCATGAAATCTATACCCCATACGTCAAAGAGTTCTACTTCTTGAATGTTTCTTAGAGGCATTTCATCACGTCTTGAAATGTTTCCAGTGCGTTGGCATCTATCACATTTGACAATGAAAGCATAGACATCACGCCACATGGTAGGCCAGAATAGGCCAGCTTGAAGAATCTTGGCGTATGTCTTAGAGGTGCTTGCATGTCCACCATAAGGTGCAGAATCACAATGCTCGATAATACTATTTACCTCTTCTTCTGGAACGCAACGGCGAAAAATGCCATCTTTACCCCTTTTGAAAAGGAGCGGTTCGTCCCAATAGAAGTTTCTCACATCGTGGAAGAATTTCTTCTTGCGGTGGTAGTCAAGATTAGGGGGTATTATATCAGCAGCGAGGTAATTAACGAAATCTGCATACCAGGGTACGTTACTTATTGCTAAGGAATTTTGGGAATGCTCATAAGGATCTAGGTTATTGTCTTCAATGGTTTCTACTTTAGCGATCAGTCTATCATAGGCGAAATCATCGTTTATGGGTACTAGTTCAGGTTTTAGATGTTCTAGCCTAGAAAGGTGATCGGCTACTACATTCTTAGTGCCTTTTTTATCTCTTATATCTAAATCAAACTCTTGTAGTAATAGAATCCATCGGAGTAACCTGGGCTTGGCATCTTTTTTACTTAATAGGTAACGAATGGAAGCATGATCGGTGTAAATAATAATTTTTTCTCCTACTAGATAAGATCTAAATTTGTCTATAGCGAAAACTACAACGAGTAATTATTTTTCGGTTGTTGCGTAGTTAAGTTGGGCAGCATCTAGGGTTCTACTGGCATAATAAATGGCATTATCTTTTCTCTGTCCTAGAACGGCTCCAACTGCATAATCACTAGCATCGCACATTATCTCAAAAGGTTCCGACCAATCGGGCGGTTTCATAATGGGTGCAGAGATTAATGCTTGCTTTAAAAGATTAAATGCGTCATTACATTTTTCGTCGAAAATGAATTCAACATCTTTCATTAAAAGTTCGGTTAACGGTTTTGTTATTTTGGAGAAGTCCTTGATAAAACGTCGGTAGAATCCAGCGTGTCCAAGAAAGCTTCGGACTTCTCTGATGGTTTTTGGTGGTTTTAGGTTTTCTATAACTTCTATTTTAGCTTTATCTACCTCTATACCTTTTTTGGAAACTATATGTCCTAAAACTATTCCTTCGGTCACCATGAAATGACATTTTTCCCAATTTAGCACGAGGTTCACCTCCACGCATCTCTCCAGGATTTTCTCAAGGTTAGCAAGACAATTGTGAAAATTGAATCCTCAAACCGAGAAATCGTCCATAAACACTTCCATGATACCATCTAGGTAATCTGCGAAGATTGACATCATGCAGCGTTGGAAAGTAGCTGGGGCGTTATAGAGGCCGAAAGGCATTCGTCTATAGGCAAAGGTTCCATAGGGGCATGTAAAGGTAGTTTTTTCTTGATCTTCTGGGTGAATAGGTATTTGGAAGAATCCAGAGTATCCATCTAGATAGCAGAAGTAAGAGTGTCTGGCTAGACGCTCCAACATCTGGTTAATAAATGGTAAAGGGAAATGGTCCTTCCTAGTTGCTTTATTTAATTTTCTATAATCTATACACATCCGCCATCCTCCTTCTAAACGTTTTGCTACATGTTCGCCTTTATCGTTTTGCACGACTGTGATGCCTCCCTTTTAGGTACTACATGCACAGGGCTCACCCACTTACTATCTGAGATCTGGTAGATTATGCCTGCCTCAAGTAACTTAAGAACTTCCTTCTTAACAACATCACTCATTATAGGGTTTATTCTTCTCTGATGCTCCCTAGAGGGTTTTGAATCTTCTTCGAGCGAAATCCGATGCATGCATACGGATGGGCTTATACCTTTCAGGTCAGAGATATTATATCCTAAGGCTGAGGGATATCTTCGTAAAACGTCTAAAAGTTGGTTCGTCTCCTCTTGGCTCAAGGTAGCACTGACTATAACTGGGCGGTTCATCTTTTCATCGAGGAACTCATATCTCAGGTTCTTAGGCAGTTCCTTAAGTTCTAAGGTTGGTTTCTTAGGGCATGGCATAGGATCTGGGGTAAGGGATAAACATTCGTAAAGTTTATCATCGATGTAAGGTTCTTTAAAGTCATCATCTTCCTTTATGGGGGTTGATGGTAACTTGATTGTTTTTATAATTTCTTTTTGTTCTAATTCTCTAACACATTCATCAATGATATCTAAGGCATAACACGAGTCTCACATCACAGGTGCCATAAGAAATTTCGAAAGTATAAATTCTATTTTCTCGTCACCTACCTCAAATGTCAACTTTCCTTTCTTGACATCTATTATGGCTCATGCAGTCGATAAGAATGGTCTACCTAGAAGAATTGGTATATCATTATCTTCTTTGATGTCCATGATGACAAAATCAGTAGGGATAAATAGTTGACCTATCCTAACAGGAACATCTTCCAAAATGCCTATCGGATATTTGACAGATCTATCGGCTAACTGAAGTGACATCTTAGTGGGCTGTAATTCTCCTAAGTTTAACCTCTCACAAACTGCTAGAGGCATCAAGCTCACACTAGCTCCTAAGTCTAGAAAAGCTTTTTCGATGACATGATTACCCAAAAGGCAAGGAATGGAGAAATTTCCAGGATCTTTATCTTTCTTTGCTAATTTGTCCTCGGAAATAGCATTACATTCCAAAGGCTTCGGATCGTCAAGTCTACGTTTGTTGGTAAGGATGTCTTTCAGAAACTTTGCATAAGAAGGTATTTGGGTGATGGCTTCTGTGAAAGGGATTTCTACATGAAGTTTTTCTATAAATTTTTGATACTGTTTATTGGTCTGGGTTTGTTTGAGTCTTTAGGGATATGGTATAGGTGGTTTATATGGTGGGGGCGGTACGTAAATTTTATCTTTAGGTTCTTCTCCTTTATCTCGACCTTCCTGATTTTCAGATTCCTCTGGTTCCTTTACTTCGTTCGGGGGTTTGGTACATTCCTTAGAAGTTTCAGGTTCACTTAATCTTGGGTTTGGTGGCTCATCATAAGCGTTCCCACTTCTTAGGGTAATGGCATTGGCTTGTCCTCTCGGATTTTGTTGAGGTTGTCCAGGGAATTGTCCTCCAGGTGTAGTCTGAAGGGCTTGGTTTAAAGCTACCTGAGAGATCTGGGTTTCAAGCATCTTGGTATGAGTAACTATTTGGTCAACCTTGGTTCCTAACTGAGTAATCAATTCGTTAACATGAATGCTTTGGTTCATGAACTCCTTCTTTTGTTGGGTTTGAGCGGTGATAAAATTTTCCATAATTTTCTCAAGGCTCGGCTTTGGTGGTACAGGTTGCATAGGTTGATTTGATCTAGGGGATTGATAACTAGGTCTCGGAGGTGCATTATTTTGAATAGGGTTATTGTTTTTATAGGAGAAGTTAGGGTGATTCCTCCATCCAGGGTTATAGGTATTCGAATATGGGTTCCCTTGGGTGTAGTTCACTTGCTCGGAGTGGGTTTCGTTCAATAGACTGCATTCTGCGGATTGGTGTCCTTGGGTTCCATATATCTCACAATCCGACGAAACTGCGGCTACAGTATTTAGGTTCGTGTACATATGCTCGACCTTAAGGACTAATGCGTCCATTTTAGCTTGCATCATGTCTATAGAGCTTAGTTCATGCACTCCTCCTTGGGCTTCCTTCTTCTCGACTGTCGCTCGTTCGACTCCCCATGATTGATGGTTTTGAGCCATGTCTTCGATGAGGGCACTAGCTTCAGGGTAAGGTTTGTTCATCAGAGCACCGTCGGCGGCAGCGTCGATGGTCATCTTTGTGTTATAATGAAGTCCATTATAGAAGGTTTGAATGATTAACCAATTTTCTAAGCCATGATGTGGGCATGCTCGTAACAACTCTTTATATCTCTCCCAAGCTTCGAACAGCGATTCTCCATGGTTTTGGGTAAATCTAGTTATATGGTTTCGAAGAACGGCGGTCTTACTCGGGGGAAAATATCTGGCAAGAAAAACTCTTCTAAGGTTATCCCAAGTCGTAATGGAATTGGGTGGAAGGGAATCTAACCATGATAGGGCTTTATCTCTGAGGGAAAAAGGGAATAATCTTAAACGTATTGCCTCAAGAGAAGCTCCATTGGTTTTAAAAGTATCTGCTAATTGAAGAAATATTTTTAAATGTTGGTTAGGGTTCTCGGTAGCGAGACCCGTGAATTGTCTCTGTTGCACTAATTGTAACAGAGATGGTTTAAGTTCAAAATTATTGGCTGGGATGATTGGGTTTACTATACTAGAACTTGGTTCTTCATTAGATGGTTGAGCGAAGTCCTTAAGAGGTATTTGGTTTTGATCTTCGGCCATAGCTCTCTTAATTCTATGAAAGAATAAACGTGCGCGAGCGTAATGTTCAGGTTCCGCCAGAGGGTTTACTAAGCTTAAACTTCCGGTACTGCGAGTTCTTCGCATCGACCGGTGGGAAATAACCTAAGTCTAAACGATATAACAACAGGAAAATGAAATTTGACGAAATTGGTCCCCGGCAACGGCGCCAAAAACTTGATGCGTTGGAAAACTTGATGTTCGCAAGTATACGAACGCGTCAGAGTAATATAAAAGATTATCGTATCCACAGAGACCAAGTGTCAATCTATCGTTATCTGTCATTATGGTGTTTATCAAAGGCGGTCAAAATAAGTGTTTTGTAGTGTGCAATAAAAAGTAAAGTGTTGAAATAGATTTAATTAATAAAGACAGGGTCGAATGTAATTCACGTAATCAATTGATAATCCAAGTACTTGCTAATAGAACTACTTATGGGTAATGTTTCCTACTTTGAAAAGAACTAATTTAACAGGAACTGTCGCTTTCGCGTATTTAGAACCGAGTTGTACTCCCTAATCAAACCCTCTTATTGTCACTTATAAAAAGGCGCGCATTGCGTTAGAGTAGTAAACCTATTTTTAAGAAATATAGTATCTTGACTAAGTTGAAAAGTATTATAACCTGGATTTCTTAACCAAAAGAGGTTCTCACGAACCAGACTCTAAACTTATAAACGCGTCCGAAAATAGTTTTAAAATCTCTTTTCTTCTTGATGTTAAAAACTCCTAATGAACTAAACAAAGCGCTTTCGCTGTTTTTGAAATAGTTAAAAACAATTAAGTTTATAAAGACGTTGGACGGCTTTCGATCTTACCCAACGGAATTGAAGTGCGGGAAAACTTAAGTTGAAAGTTAAAATAGCCCTTTAAGTGTTTCTACGAACCATTGTACGGATTACTGGTTTAATTACAATCCTTACATTCTAGCCTTATAAATTTAGCTAGACATGATAAAGTAAAAGTGCATTAAAGTAAATAAAAGTAGTGCGAGTGCGGAAAGTAAATAATTTAAAGCGAGTGCGAGGAAATAAATAATTTAAAGCGAGTGCGAGGAAATAAATAAAGTAAAAGCGAGTGCGAGGAAATAAATAAAGTAAAAGCGAGTGCGGGAAATAAATAAAGTAAAAGCGAGTGCAGGAAATAAATAAAGTAAAAGCGAGTGCGGGAAATAAATAAAGTATAAGTGAGTGCGGGAAATAAATAAAGTAAAGGCGAGTAATAAAAACCTGCTCCAATCGGAGGGCTGAGTAAATTGCAATGCGAAAATGTAAATGGCGGCAGGATTAACTTCCTTCCAAAGTGCTCCAAACTCGATTACAGACTCTATCACAGACTTGATGACACAATTGTGGTAACACTCCAATGCGAAGCGATTACCACTATAAAATACTGAATATATGCCTAAGTGAAACAAAGTTGCTTCTGAGTTTGCCTCTGCTCTAAGATTGGATGATTGTAAAACTGAATTCACGTTTCTATTTATAGGCAAATAAAAAAGGTGGAATTGACTTGGATGCCCTTCAACTTGAAAATAGAGGAAACCGTTTCGTTCTTGTGGCGCCCGCCACAAGGCTATGGCGCCCGCCACAAGCACAAAATGGGGCGCCTTAGTGGATGAAGTGAGGAAACGTGGGAGTTGAGGAAGTTGGACTTGGACACGTCATGGCTTGGTCTGTGGCGCCCGCCATGGGGTAGGCCATGAGCACAAAATGCTGAATTTTAGGGGTTTTAGCTCTTTTTCATTCCTTTTCTCGATCGGGGCTCCAATTAAAGTAAAAACCCGAAAACAAAGGAAAACACAGTAATAACACAACAAAATGACAATAAAATGACTAGAATGCATGTGAAATCGGAGTCAAAAATACGTAAATTTTAGTGTGATCAAACTCTCCCACACTTAAACCTTTGCTTGTCCTCAAGCAAAACATTATAAAGCTCATAAAAGAAAAACTGGTGTAAACGAGTGCTTTAGGTAGAAATTCTAAGTTCAAGTCGGGATGCAGTGATAGGTTCTAACTGAGTGAACTAAGGGTATCATGATAACACTAATCCGCAAATACAGACATAAACTTCATTCCTATATTAACCAACCCATATTATCCCACAATACCTAGGCCTGCCTCTTCATCTCTTTTTGTGTCCTTTTCATTCAGGCGCAATCACATTAAGCCCGTTATCCGTACATGCTTCATAGTAGAGTGGCCTGTTAGTGATTATGATCAGAGCTTGGGGTTTCTGGCACATCAACATGTGTAAACCCTTTTATTGGACCCAACTGTAGTTATGGGGGATCGGATCGTAATCCGCCCTACCGAGTTCAGTGCCAGATACCTCTGAACCAACCAACAGTGGGTACTACTTTTCTTTTTCTTTTTCTTTTTCTTTTTGTAGCAATTTTTTACAATTCTTTGGTTTAAATGACTTTGTGAGGGTCACCTATACCGGAGTTGCCTTTTTGCTTTCTTTTATTTTTTTGTTTTTCTGGATCATTCACTTATTTGCATCGGTCCCCTACGTAGAGGATGCGTAGGCCGGAGCTGACTGCTGAGATAAACTACGAAGAACTTATACGAAAATGATGATTAAGGCCATGGTATATGGGGTTTCGGGAATGATTCCTATATTTACGAAGCTTATGGTGCTAAAACAAATACTGATGTTTCGCAAAGTTCTCCCAAGTCACCGCATCCTTACTCAAAACATGTCCTTAAAACCTGAAAACTTTCGAAATAACACCTATTTTCTTTTGCAAAAATTTTTGGTGGGGCTAAAGGTATGGGAAGGTAGGATTGTACTAAGGATCTACTATATTTGGTGACTCGTCAGACTCATGCATTATACTAAAAAGAAAAATAAACAACTAAAAGGGAAATAAACAATCTAAAAAAAACAGCAAATAAAACTGAAAAATAAAAGGAAAACGATAAATGCTCCTCCCACACTTAAATCGAACATTGTCCCCAATGTTTCGAAATAAGATAAGGGAAGAGTTACCTGGCAACCTATTGCTGACCACTAGTGCCCTCGCCATCCTGAGGTGGACGACGTGATCGGGTACGACGATGGTCTCTCTGATCCATCCTCGCCTGCAGGGCATCCTGAGCGGTCCTCACGTCTCGAAGGTTACCAAACTCGATTACAGACTCTATCACAGACTTGATGACACAATTGTGGTAACACTCCAATGCGAAGCGATTATCACTATAAAATACTGAATATATGCCTAAGTGAAACAAAGTTTCTTCTGAGTTTGCCTCTACTCTAAGTTTGGATGATTGTAAAACTGAATTCACGTTTCTATTTATAGGCAAATAAAAAAGGTGGAATTGACTTGGATGCCCTTCAACTTGAAAATAGAGGAAACCGTTTCCTTCTTGTGGCGCCCGCCACAAGGCTATGGCGCCCGCCACAAGCACAAAGTGGGGCGCCTTAGTGGATGAAGTGGGGAAACGTGGGAGTTGAGGAAGTTGGACTTGGACACGTCATGGCTTGGTCTGTGGCGCCCGCCATGGGGTAGGCCATGAGCACAAAATGCTGAATTTTAGGGTTTTTAGCTCTTTTTCACTCCTTTTCTCGATTGGGGCTCCGATTAAAGTAAAAACCTGAAAATAAAGGAAAACACAGTAATAACACAACAGAATGACAATAAAATGACTAGAATGCATGTGAAATCGGAGTCAAAAATACGTAAATTTTAGTGTGATCAGACCCTTCTCCATGTGGGGAATTGATATGATTGAGCCCAAAGCTTCGAATGGACATCGTTTCATTCTGGTGGCTATTGAATACTTCACAAAGTGGGTTGAAGCGGCATCATATGCAAATGTAACCAAGCAAGTTGTTGTAAGGTTTATCAAGAATCAGATTATATGCCGGTATGGTGTGCCAAGTAAGATCATTACTGATAATGGATCAAACTTGAATAATAATATGGTGGAAACTCTTTGCAAAGACTTAAAGATTACACATCATAATTCTTCTCCCTACAAACCCAAGATGAATAGGGCTGTTGAAGCTGCGAATAAGAACATTAAGAAGATCATTCAGAAGATGGTTGTGACCTACAAGGATTGGCTTGAGATGCTCCCATTTGCTTTGCATGGGTACCGTACATCCATCCGCACTTCAACAGGGGTAACCCCTTTCTCACTTGTTTATGGCATGGAAACTGTGCTCCCGGTAGAGGTTGAGATCCCATCACTATGTGTGCTGATGGAAGCCAAGTTGACTGAGTCTGAGTGGTGTCAGACCAGGTACGACCGGTTGAATTTGATTGAAGAAAAGAGGTTAACTGCCATGTGTCATGGTCAGTTATATTAGCAAAGAATAAAGAAAGCTTTTGATAAGAAGGTCAGACCTCGTGTGTTCAAAGAAGGTGACCTTGTGCTCAAGGAGATTCTATCTTTCAAGCCAGATTCTAGGGGAAAATGGACTCCTATTATGAAGGCCCACATGTTGTTAAGAGAGCCTTTTCAGGCGGTGCTTTGATTCTTACAACTATGGATGGTGAAGAGTTCACTCGTCTTGTGAACGCAGATGCAGTCAAGAAATACTTTGCCTAAAAAGAAAAGAACAACTCGCTGATTTGAAAACCCGAAAGGGCGACTTAGGAAAAAATGAGCATCTCGGTGGATTAAAAACCCGAAAGGGCGATCCAGGCAAAAGTTAGAGACATAAAACAGAAAAATTTATCTCGATAAATTGAGTACCCCGACTTGGGACAATTTATGGAAAATTTAGGGATTATGGCAAGTAACTACATCTTGTTGATCTTCAGTCTTGAAGACATTCTTGAGCATGATATTTGGTTCTGATTCATCTTCAACCGAAGCCAAGAGCACAGTGGATATCAAAGTTGGTAGAAGGAGTAATGATCATTGTATTCAATGTATCCCTCTTCCATGTAAATTACCGTTTTTCAACTTTTGTAAGGATCTATGGAGTCTTGTCATTTACAGACTACCATTCTATTAAATAAAGTTGAGCTTTTTATCCAATTATTTCTACTTTGATCTATTCAGCTAAATAGAATTAAATTTTATGATGATCATTTTGAAATTAAATTTAAAAATCAAAATCATGTTTTTCTTAAAATAATAAAAGAAAGTACTTTTAAGAGCAATCAATTCCATTAAAGGAACATCAACAACGGTATGAGAACATGTAAGTCCCAAAATGTGAAGCATTGTTGGTTTTCCCCAAGCAGTTGGTTCAATCATCTTTTCCGAACGACAACTCAACTTCCCCGACCAAGTTTTGTTGGTTTCCCAAACTGAGTTCGTATTTGCCTTCCTATCTTTGAGTTGTAGGCGCATTGTCTCAGTAGGTTTGCATAGACTCAACACAGATTGTTACCCCACTCGAGTCGTCAGCAGAGTTTGTGCCTGATCCCTGTTAGCACTGATTCTTGAGCAATATTTATGGTCCTCTGTAAGGTTGTCTCCCATTTGATATGGCGTTGACCTAAAATTCCCCGCAGAGTTGATGATGTAGGTCCTCAGCAAATTTATCCTCCTTCCCCACCCAGGGTCGAGCCTTCGAGATAGATGATTCATGTTTATCCTTAACATCTCTTTCTCTTGTTGGTGCCTCCATCCTGTTAAGATTGGCTGAGTGTTGTAACGATGATTCAGACCATTGACATTTATATCCTTGTGATTGTTTTGTCAGCATAATCATCATATATACATATACATATACATCCATAGATTTCATTATTGCATTATTATTGCATTTTGTGATTCATTCTTTTTCTAATCCTCTACTATGGTGGTATCCTCTCCCCCATGTAGATTTGGTGTGTCTATCCTCTTTCAATTGTAGAGTGTCAACCGCCTTAAGTAGAAAGAATTTAACCTTTCTCATTCCCCACTGAGTTATTTCCTCGTGGATGATCATTATTTCAGCTTCCTCCCCCGGTTGATTATCTGGATGGAACCACCCCCCCTGAGTTATATCCTCATTGGGTTGAGTCTTTGATTGACCTTTTCTTTCTAGATCCTGCCTAGATAGATACCTTGATTCCCCGAGAGCCTGTTACCTAGTAAATAGTAACATTCATCTCGATTTGCGAGTGTTTTACTCTTGCCCAATACCCGGTAGAAGTAATCTACTTCCTTTATGTTTCATAGCAGATCCGTTTTCACGTTTCTTAGGAAGTTTATCCTTGATATGTTCATCTTAAATGATGATGAGTATTCTTCCCTTTGAGTCTATCCTGTGCTGAATCTACTTCCTTGATATTTCTGTTACTCCTGTATTGAAGTTCATTTCTTCCCCAGTTGAGTTTGAGAGCGTATTTCCTCAATGAAATTGCCGTTTCCTGTTTGGGTCAAGTATTTCAGTTTCACCCTGATTTATTTGTTTCCCATGTGGATTTTCTCTCTACCCCCGACTGAGTCTTTCCCTTGATTTATTTTCATGGAATCCCTCGTGTCCCCCAGCAATTTTAAGTCGTACCTAGCCTACGCACAAATTTTTATCCCCCAGAGTCTCTATCTACCCAGTGAGTTTTCCTTATGGAAAGCATTATGCTCCTGCGGACTTTCAGTCTCTCCGGATTCTTTTCAATTGTGGCAACAATTTTCCACAGAGATTATTTATAACATTTCATATCATAAGCATCATGAGGTCTCTTAGGGGGCAAAATTTACTTATATTGTTGTTATTTAAGCCCATTCTACTGAGTCGATACGAAGATTTTAACCTTCATCTCCTCAACTAGAACGTCCTTAAATAGGGGCAGTTGTAAGACCGCAATATTGACCATAAGATCCCTCATGCTATCTCATCATATGAATTAGTATTGGGATCACACCTTGGCATCCTCCTTACCCTTCCTTCATTGGGTTTGCATTGGGAGAGATCACCGAGCACAATTTGATTGTATCATACTTTGTTTTTCATTATTCACTAACCAAAATACCAAAAATATGTTAATGTATAGTTTGTTGCTTTTGTAGGTAGTGTGTATGCTCACCTATGCTTCATCAAGCTCATATCTAGGGTTTAAGACCCTCAGTGCAAGGAGTGTAATCAATAAATGGTTCACATTGGCTCTAAGAATCATATATGGATCCCCATGATCTTCACATGTTATTTTGATCAAGAAATCATCAAGAGTTTGGAGTTGGTTTGCCTTGGAAACCCTAATTCATCTGGGTATCTTGTGTGACTTCTTCAACAAGTTTTCTCAACAATTAATCAAATATTTCAAGGGATACTTCACATATATGATCCTCCATGATCCCCAAAATTCAAGAGAATATCAATCTAGCAAGTTGGTTCATGGTGGTTGATCAGAGAAAGTCAACTAGTCAAAACTGGGTGTCGCTAGACCCTGTCTCCTATAATGTTTGTCATATGAAAATTATTCCAAAAGAAAAGTTACTCAAAATGACATTCCAAACAACTTTCATGTTGAGGTCAAGAGCTAATTTTGCTTGGAAAGTCATTTTTTATGGTGAAAGATTATATGTCATTTTGTCTGAACCCTAGTTTGGAGGTCAACATCCCAAGACCATAACTTACTTAATTTTTATGAGATGGAAGCCATTCAAATTTCATGATCACATTAAAGATGTCTACTTAAACTTTTCTGTTTGTAGGAAGTGCAAATTCAACTTACAAATGCATGTGCCAAGAGGAAACATTACAGGTCATTTTGGGCCACTACCATTGAACAAGTGTTTTTCCTCAACTTATAAAATGCATAACTCCTTCATGCCAAATACATATAAGGTCAAATATGTGAAAAAGTTGAAGAGGTTTGAAATAGCTACAACTTTTATGAAGAAACTTTTCTCATTTGAAGTCCATAGGAAAAGTTATTCAAGGTGGAAGAAGTGAACATTTGACTTGGGACTTAGAAAATTTTCAAATATGTTTGATTTCCAAAAATTCAACCTCAAAATTCATCATGATCCAAGCTTCAAAAGAAAAAGTGTTCAACATGGAAGTTGTTCCCCTTGATCTCACCTTTCCAAAAAGTCTAGAATCATCTCAATTGACCAAAGTATGAAGGACTTGCGCATGGGTGTAAGTTAAGGGACGATTTGGATAATTTCAACTTACATTTTTCGCACACATTTGCATGGACTTCTAACATGATTTCAGCATGGTGTACATTCAATTATGGATCATATCACATCATCTCATGGGCCTAGCACACGCCCATGCAACCATGCAAAGGAGAATTTCAAAATTTGCCAAAATTGGAAGTGTGTGGAAATCAATCTCATGGCCTATAAATAAGACCCTCATTGCTCAAAATTAAGGACCTTGTGCCCAAGCTTTGAACCTGCAACCTCAAACCCTCACCATTGAAGGATAAACTTGAATATTTTCTTTGAAAATCGAGTTTCAATTCTCCATCTATTTTGAGATTGAAATTCCAAGAGTCCATCCCTTTCTTTGATCCATTTCACTTCCATCAAGCATCTAAAGCAAGACCAAGAATAATTGAAAGCAAGATCGTGCAAATCTAAAGCTCAATTGAAGGTGAATTTTCAGAATTTTCATCTCTTCGATTCTCCCTCAGTTCTTCACTGTTCTTGTTAATTTTTGGTTGTATGAAGTCCTATCAATGTAGGCAAGAAGATTGAGCTGCTTTGAGGTCAAATCGAAGAAACTCAGTTCATGATCCTTAAAATTCAAATCCCTGTATCTTTTAATATACTTGGAATTGGACAAAATTGAGGCTAGATTCGAGCTCCTGAGCATTTTTTCTTTAAATCCATGTCCTTGTTTTTCATTTTGGTGATGGTTGATGGTGGACAAGTCCGGTGAGGTCCACCGGAGAAGAAGACCAGGGCCCTAGCTCCGGTGATGTGTTGTCACACATCTCAGCCATAGGATCCAGTTGAAATGTTTTAATCTCGTCGCTTGCTTTTGATTACCACGCGTGTGGGACAATTGACTGAGGCATTGGTGGAACGCGTGTTTCCAACCATCTGATCTGCCACCTCAATTAATGAGGGAGATCAGATGGCTCTCCTTTTTTTGAATTTCTGATTATTTCATTTAATCCATTATTTTTAATTAATTCATATCAATTTCATTTTTAATCCAAAAAATACGAGACTTTCACCAAATATTTTCAAATATTTTTCTCTTTCATTTTCTGAATAAAAATTATTTTTTTGGATAAATTTTGATATTTTCCATGAATTAATTGTTTTTGTGCATATTTTTAATTGTTTAAAAATACTTCTGACTTTTTAAAAATAATGAATTTTTTTGCCTAAGGTCCTTTGACCTTGTTTGACCTAGGATAAATCTATTGGCCATTTATTTAGTGTTTTAAAGAGGTTTTAGGTTTTTGATCATACATAATTTAATTTAAATGCATTTTAATTTGATTTTTAATTGATTAATTGTGTAGAAATTATGTTGAGCCATTTTTATTGACTTGTGAATTTTGACTATGTGTTTGGGCCTTGGTCAAGGTTGATTTGACTTTTGTTGGATTAAAATCATTGGATTTAGAGGATTGATGAAATGTACATTTCATCTCCCAAAATGAGTGAATGATTTTAATTTGATAAAAAATCCTCCCATGACCAATTTGTGCTTGTCTCATCTCCCTTCCCTCTTCATCTTCAATCCCATTCTATCTCATCCCTTTCATTGACCAATGAAGTCTCAATATCCTAAGGCTAATTGGTTCATCAATAACTTCATGTTAGATGAACCAATACAAGTATGGATGAGATTAGGTTCATTCTTTGATCATTTTCTTTTTATGTGTGGTATGTTTTAGGAGTATGATTCATTATACCATATCTCTAACATGCATTAACACCAAAGTTTCTATTGTCCGGCCTCAGATAGTTGTGACTTCTACATAAGTCCAATTAGGATTCCTTAACATAGCGCTAAATTTTGACCCAAAAGGCATAACATTCTAGTAAATGAGATTGTAAGTCTCCCCCCTTTCATGGTATTATGTGCAAACTTGGCATTTTTTCCTTCCTTTGGAAGATGTCTTGGTTGAAGAATCCATGCTTATGAATAGAGGGCTGAGTGTTCTCCAAAGAATGACTTAATCAATTAAAAAGAAAAACTCCACTAACGTCTAATCAACTAACATTTGACTAACTTTTATTATTATTGCTTTTAATTTCAAGTCATTTACTTTATGCAATTTAAATTAAAGTCATTTACCATTCCATTTGCCATTTTACTTATCATTTAACTTGTTTATGTTTATGCCATTTTCACTTTGCTCACTTGAGTCATATATTGTGATTGTATATATTTGTTTGTGTATCTTGTTTGTGTTTGTGGTCTTAGGACCTTAAAATACCTAATAAATAACAAAAACCCTAAAAAATGTTTGTGTGGACTGTTGGATTTGATCTGAGCCTTGGACTTAGAATTAGGCAACATTCCCTATGCAAAAGGACTTGGCCAATGCCAATATTTCTGAAACCAAGTTTTTGTGATTTGAGCTTTCATCTGATACAAGTATTGGGATCCACTTGAGTTCATATGTTACATGGTCTTGATGAAAATGTTACTTTGAACCTGTGTCTAATGCCTTATTATGAGCCAACCAAGGAGTAGCTCATCTGATACATGGGAAGATTAAGAAGAAGACTCTGAAGTTGCTAGCTTGGATGTGGCTATCTTTATTTGATGCCTTGCTCTTCATTTTGCTACTTGCTTATTGATATTGCTTGATTTAAAGTACAAAGGAAAAGTGAGTTTCTATATGACATTCTTGTCTATTGGATTGCATCCCATTGGTAAGATCTTTTCAAATCTTAACTTTTAAGTTTTTGCTTAGGATTATGTAAGACCCCAATTTTGACCCTAAGATCCCTCATGTAATTTCATCATAAGCATTAGCATTGGGATCATACCTTGGCATCCTCCTTACCCCTCTTTCATTGGGTTTGTTTTGAGAGATCACCAAGAACTTTGTGAGTGTATCATAATTGTATTTTATCATTTCACTAACCAAAATATCAAAAATATGTCTTTGCATTTGCCTAACTCTTTTGTAGGAAGGGCATGATTCCATTGATTCATCAAGCTCACATCTAGGGTTTGAGACCCTCATGAACAAAGAGAACAACCAAGAATTTATCCAAGAATGGCTATTAGCATCATATATGATTCCCAATGTTCTCTACATGTTATATTGATCAAGTTTTCTTCAAGAGTTTGAGGGTGATTTGCCTTGGAAACCGTAGTTTGACTGGGTATCTTGAGTAACTTCTCCAATAAGCTACCTTACCAATTGATCAAATTTCTCAAGGGACACTTCAAAATTCATCATCTTATGCATATATTATCTACCATGAGCCAAGAAAGTCAAGAGAATTGGAAGTTAGCAAGTTGGTTGATGGTGGTTGGCCAGATGGATTCATGTGATCAAAACTGGGTCCCCATAGACCCTATCTCCTACACTTTTCACCATATGAAAATGATTCCAATATAAAAGTTACTCTAAATGACATTCCAAACAACTTTCATGTTGAGACCTAGAGCTAGTTTTGCTTGGAAAATCATTTTCTATGTTGAAACATTATAGGTCATTTTGTCTAAACCCTAATTTGAAAGTCAACTTCCCAAGGTTATAACTTGCTCAATTTTTATGAGATGAAAGATTTCCAAGTTTAAAAATAAAATTCAATGTGTCTAATTCAACTTTTATGTTTGGAGCGGGAGCTAATTCAACTTTTTTGAGCATGTGATATGAGGTTACATTATAGGTCACTTTTGACCTATACCATTGATCAAGTGATTTTTCCAAACTTCAGAAATGCATAACTCTATCATTTCAAATCCAAATGACATGAAATTGGTTACCATTTTAAAGGTATTTGAGATAGCTACAACTTTGATGAAGACACGTTTCTCATTTGAAGCTCATATAAAAAGTTAAGCAAGGTGGAATATTGAGACATATGGCTTGACACTTAGAAAAATTTTGATATGTCAAAAATTTCCAAACTTCCACCTCAAATTTCTTCAAGTTACAAAATCCAAATGGAAAAGTGTTGAACATGAAAGTTGTTCCTCTTGATCTCACCTTTCCAAAGAGCACAAATTCATTCATTTTGGACAAGGAATGCATAGGTTGCGCATGGCATGAACATGGTGTCATCACTTGGCAAGGATCAAACTTCAAATCCAAATGTACACTTGCCTTGCAATCCAAGCTGAATTCAGACTATCTAACATTCATTTGTGGACTTATGGCAATGATTTTATGGGCCTATGCGCGCCCATGCACCCATGCATCATCAATGACCAAATTTGGAAAGTGAATGCAAGTGTGCAAAAAGCAATGGATTCAGTTATAAATAGAGCCTCATATGCTCAGCAAATAACACACATTCACGCTAGCTTTGATCCCCCATCTCTAACCCTCACTTTGCAAAGGATAAACCTGAGAAATTCATTTGAATTTGAGGTTGAACTTCCACTGTTTTGAAATTCAAATCTCTAGGAATCCACAGCCTTTTAAGCATTCAATCCTTCTTCTGCAAGCATTTGGAGTGAGATCAAGCACGAGCAAGAGCAAGATCAATTGAATCTAGACCTCCATTGAAGGTATTTTCCAGAAATTTTGATCTCTTTGATTCTCTCAAATTCTTGCTCAATTCTATTGATTCTTTGGTTGTCTGAAGTCCTACCAATGTAGGCAAGAAGATTGAGTTGCTTTGACGCCAAATTGAAGCAACTCAGTTCACGTACCTCAAATTTCAACACCATGTATCTCTCAATATACTTGGAGTTAGAGTGAATTGAGGCCAGATTCGAGCTCAATGCCATTTTTACTTTGAAATCATGTCCTTGTTTTTAATTTTGGTGATGATTGATGGTGGACCAGTCTGGTGAGGTCCAATGGAGAAGAAGATCGGAGCTACAACTCCGACCATGTGCTGTCATGTCTCACAGCCATAGGATCCATGTAATATGTTTTAATCACGATCGTTCCTTTTAAATACCAATGTTATGGCGCGCTGACTCATGTGCATGGTGGAACGCGTATTTCTGGGCACTTGATCTGCCACCTCAATTAATGAGGGAGATCAAGTGGTCCATGTTTTTTCTGATATTTTAATTTTCATTTTAATTGCATTATTTTCAATAATTCATATTAAATTCAACATTGATCCAAAAAATATGGGACTTTCACCAAAAAAATTCAAATATTTTTCTCTTTCATATTCTGAATTAAAATTATTTTTTGGATCATTATTAATATTTTTCATGAATTAATTGATTTTGAATTTATTTTTAGTTGTTTAAAAATACTTTTAAATGTCCAAAAATTATGATTTTTTTTCTCCAAGGTCCTTTGACCTTGTTTGACCTATGATAAATCTCATGGCCATTTCTTTGGTGTTTTGATGAGATTTTAGGAATTGGACAAACCATATTTATTTAAATGCACTATTTTAGTATTTTAATTTGAATAAATGTCAAATAAATTTGTTGACCAATTCTGATGACTTGTTTATGTTTGACTCTTGTTGTTGGGCCTTGGTCAAGGTTGATTTGACTTTGTCAAATTAATATCATTGGATTTAGGGGATTGATGGAATGTACATTCCATCTCCCAAAATGAATGGATGATATTAATTTGGTAAAAGTCCTCCTTTGAGCAATTTGTGTTTTAATCCATTCCCCTCCCACTTCATCTTATTCCCTTTCTTCATTCATTCATTCCATTTGGCCTATGACATCTCAAAGTCCTAATGCTAGTTGATTGAAAAATTAACATGACTATGGATGAGATTAGGCCACATCTTTTGCATATTCTTTTTTGTATGTGGTATGTTTCATGAGCATAGTCCATTATACTATGTCTCTAACATGCATTAACACCAAAATTCTTTTGCCCGACCTCAAATAGTTGTGACTTCTACATAAGTCCAATTACGGTTGCTTAACATAACATTAAATTTGTGACATAAAAGGCATAAGCATTCTAGTTAGTGAGATTGTAAGTCTCCCCTCTTTCCTGGTATTGTGTAGAAACTTGGCCTTCTTTCCTTCCTTTGGAAGATGTTTTGGCTCAAGGATTCATGCTTGTGATAAGTGGGTTGAGTGTTCTCCAAAGAATGTCTTGAAAATGAAAAGAAAAAGTAAAACAATACTAACTTCTAACCAATTAACTACTAACTTTTAATTTCAAGCTTTTACTTTAATGCGATTTACTTTTAGCACTCTACTTCATTTGCCATTGTTCATATCATTCTAATTGTTTATGTTAATGCAATTTTCACTTTGTCCATTTGGACCATATTGTGTGATATATTTTGTTTGTGTATACTTTGCTTGTTTGTGTGGTATTTGACCATTAATGTACATAATAATAACAAAAACCCTAAAAGACTTTTGTATGGACTGTTGGCTTGATCTTAGACAAATGGACTCAGAATCTAGGCAATCTTCCTATGCTAAAGGACTTGGCCAATGCCAACTTGTTGAAGAACCAAGTGTTTGCAATTTGAGATTCATCTGATACATATTTAAAGACATCCCTAAGTTCATCTGCAACATGATCATTGTGAAGCTGTTATTTTGAACTTGTGATTTGTGGAATTCATCTATTACATGGGCTATTTTGGAAAAGATCATGGAATGGATAAGCTTGGATGTGGCCATCTTTATTTGATGCCTTTCTCTATAAAAAATAATATAATTGTGCATTTGTGTATTTCTTGATTCTAAAAGTCCAAGGGAATTCTGGGTTTCTATTGACATTCTTGTCTATTGGATTGCTACCCATTTGGTCAGATCTTTTCAACTCTAAACTTTTAATTTTGTACATAGGATAGTATCTTCATCTTCTCCCCATTTATTTAATTTTAAAATATCTCCCTCCATTTTTCAAAATCTTCTTTGTGTGAACTACTCTTGTTCTAAACTTAGACTACTTTTGCAAAAAGATAGAAACTTTGGCCTTATGCCATTGCATTTTCAAACTTCTTTTCTTAAATCAAAGTTGTAAATAGACTTAACTATACTTGACTTAAACTTTCAAAAAGCCAAAAAGAACTAACTCATTCAAACCATTTTAGGCCTTTGGGCCTTTCAAACTTAATTTTTGTTAAAAACAATGCATCCACTTTGAAATTTGTATCACAAACTACGAGGTTTTGATCCCTCATTTTTATGTTGGTACGTAGGCACAAGACCGAAGGTCTTGTCAAACACAAAAATATAATTAATGAATTCTTTTCTCATCCCCCCATTCTATTTGTTTGTAAACATCACTTTATACCAAGTACATATGCACACAAAAAGGCTCCCTAGGAGTACCTATGACACTTTGGGTGCTAACACCTTCCCTCTGTGTAACCAACCCCATTACCTGTAATCTCTGACATTTTATTAGTTTTGATTTGAAAACTTCTTACTTTTGGGTTTTGTTTGTAATTTTTCCCTTTTCCCTTGGAAACAATAAAAGCGCGGTGGTGACTCTTGTTATTTGATCTCTAGCCTGTCAATAGCTTGATGATCATGAATTTCCGGCTACAGATTAGTCTCTTCATCTCCTCCCATTTCTTAAATTCCAAATCTCTCTCCCCTTTTCAAAATCTTCTTTGCTTATGATTTCTAAACTTAGACCTTATTGCAAATTAGAAACTTTGGCCTTATGCCATTGCATTTTAAACTTTTTTTCTTAAATCAAACTTGTAAATGAATCAAATCATATTGACTTAAAAATTCAAAAGACAAAATGAACTAACACTCATTCAAACTCTTTTAGGCTCTTTGTGCCTCCTTTTTTTAAATTTAAATTTTTGTTAAAAGCAGTTCACTCACTTTGAAATTGATACCACGAACTACGAGGTTTTGATCCCTCATTTTTATGTTGGTACGCAGGCACAAGTCCGAAGGTCTTGTCAAACACAAAAATATAATTAATGAATTCTTTTCTCATCCCCACACTCTATTTATTGCAAATATCTTTTATACCAAAAACACATACACACATAAAAAAGGGCTCCCTAGAAGTACCTATGACACTTTGGGTGCTAACACCTTCCCTCTGTGTAACCAACCCCCTTACCTGTAATCTCTGGCATTTTATTAGTTTTGATTTGAAAACTTCTTATCTTTAGGTTTTGTTCGTACTTTTCCCTTTTTCTTTGGAAACAATAAAAGCGTGGTGGCGACTCTGGTTTTATTGACGTTAAGCTTATCCATAGCTTGATGGCCATGAATTTACCGCTATAGTAAGTACAGATGAAACCTAAAGTTCACAAAGTATCGCAAAGGTAATGAATCGGGATTCCAAGCAAAGGTCCTAGGATGAGATCCTCAAATTCCAAGTGGATTAAGTGAAATGGATTGTTTTTGGTCTTATAATTTTATCATATTTTTGTTGTTTTTAAGTGTATGATAACAATAAAGTAAAGACAAGATAATAAACATGCATGATGAACTTTATACAATGATGATGATAATGAGTACTTAAATGTAAATGACATAAAAGTAAATAACAATGAAATATAACAATGATAATAATAACAAAAGGTTAGTACTAATCGAAAGTTAGTAAAGTTAAGTTTATGAACAAAGGACCAACACTTAGGATTATCTATCCTTAGGTCAATAGACTCAAAATATGGTGCATCAAGGGATAACTTATCAATTGATGAAAAGTATGGGAGATGATCAATGGATCAACTTACCATAGATTTGTAAAAAAGAAAGTTATTCAACCTCAAGCCCATCTATCAATAGATAGACAAAAGGAAGACTATGTAACCCAAAGTTGAAAGATTAATGATTGATTAAGTTGTTAAGTTAAAAATTTATAAGATCAAACCAAGATATCAACAAGTTAGTAAAGGGTTAATGAATGTGTCGTACCTCAAAAAAATGAGAACATGACGCTCGCGGAGCGCAATCGCACACTCGCAGGATGGACTGAACATAGTCGTCGCCGAACTTTGTTTATTCCCAAAAATAGGAAAGAGGAAATATATATAAAACCCCTAAAAGAAAGGATAAGATATGGTCATCACAACCAATATCAAGGTTCGGGTGTCGGTTACACAAGAGGAATGTATTAACACCCCTCACGTCCATTGTACTCAACAGGAACCATTTAGTTACTTATTTGAATGTTAACTTATGTTAGTTTGTGATATTCTACTTATTTGGGATAGAAAAAGAGAGAAGAGAAATGTTTTTGAATTTTGTTAATGAGAAAGAACCTAAAAAGTTTTTTTATTAGGGGGCAGAGAGGAACTAAACCTAATTTTTTTATTAATGGGCCTGACAAGATTTTGTAATCCTACTCCTACGTATCTCCGGGTGCAATAGAGAATTCAAGGCTTAGATATTTTTGGATAAAAAATATTTTTTTGTTGGTCGAATTTTAGAGAAAGCTATCTTGTATTAATCGACGGAAAACATTGTTTTACCAAAAACAGATGAGGAGTGGACATATACATCTCATTGAATGGATTTACAAATGAACATTCGGAAAAACATCATTTATCTCAACTCAAAAATTATGGATGAAGCATTGCTTTGCATCAAAAATTATGGATGAAGCATTGCTTTGTATCATATTATGGATGATCTCTCTAGGATCTATCGACGAGCTTTGTATCAAATGAGACCACAATTGACTATATGTCATCGGGATTTGGTCAATATGGAGAGTCTCTCTTTCCTGTTAGATTAGAGGTCTATGTTGATTCTGATGTCGAAGTTGATTGTTTGGATTTCGAACCTTGTGATTCTGACGTTGATGTTGACGCGGAACCTGAGTAGGCTGATTCAGCGGGCATTGCCACAATTTCTTGTACTGAGGACCGGGAGGTATTGGTTGATGGCATGGCACTTTAGGCATTGCTAACTGCTCATTTTCAGCCACTTGAAGGTTGGGAGATTTTTGACATTGGCACGACAATCTTCAAATTCTTTTCCTTCAACCTCATCGTTGAACGCATCCCTCTTAGATCCACTACTCACTTCTCCTTTGTTTCCTCTAGCATGGGTAGTGACATTGGAAAACCAAGGCGATATCTCAATGCTCTTACCGGGAAACGGTGATATCTCATTAGCCACATCCCTGACCTCTTCCTTGTGGTACAAAACCTTGAGGGGTTTCAGGGGTCCTTTGCCTTTCTAATTACATGGCCTAGAAATCAAGATATATGTACCTGAGCCTTCCTTCTTGTGTGTTGGTGACCTTATGTCAATCAATTTTTGTAGCTTGAGCTTAAAACTCTTGCATTCCTCGATGGAGTGCCCCATTGTTCCAGTATGGTATCCGCACTTGACCTTTGGGTGATCTTCTTTGAAGACTAATCTCTTTTTGTTAATCAGTTCTCGTACCAAGGCTTTCAATGCTAGGCCAGAATCTAGGTCATGTCCTACTGCTCCTTTACGGAATTCACATGTTGCATTTGGACTGTACCATGGCAGGTGTGTTGACGTGGGTGTGAGAGCTCGAGGAGTCACCAAAGCATTATGGATCAGATGCAGGTAGAGCTTGCTATATGGCACCAGAATCAGCTCATTGTGGTCTTTGTTCCCCTTGTTCTGATTCTGCTTTTTATTTCTAACTTGACTTCGGTGATTTTGAGGAGGAATAGCCAGAGGATGTTGATGGTGACATCCTGAGGGAGGGCCATATGCTGGTAGATGAGGACTTTCCACATAGAATTTCCCTTGACTTGGTGTAACATCTGTTGGATGTGGAGCAGTAGCTCTATTTATTGTAGCAGTATATACGGGGTGACCCTCTTTTCTCAACAAGGCTTGCAGGGTTTCCAAGACCCATCCCATTTGGCTCTTCAAAAGATTGAGTTCCTCCTTCAATTCTTCTTGGCTTTTCCTTAGCTCGTCCATCATCTCCTGAGACACGGTTCTTTGTTCTAAATGCATGATGGGAATCATTTTGCTGATCATGGACAAAGGATGGATGAGTTTTTTTTGGTATTTTCGGAAAATGATATGCAATGCATATGTAATGGTATATGAATGTACGCAATGCATTTTTGTGTGTATTTTGGTATGCAAATAAAATGCAATGCAGGTAGTTAGGATCTTAACATGAGTAACTCAAAACAACCTAACATGTAAGCTCCTTAAAAGATAGTTCTAGGATTTCTACCCATAAACCCGCTCACGGGATAGTTTCTAATTTTTGGATAAGGTTCCCAGAGTTATGGACCATAATCGTATCAATATCATGCAACAGGCTAGCCGCTTTATGACAAGAGTGACGAAAGGTCTCTTTTGAGTGGGGTTTTCATGTTGGGTGCAACAAAGAAATGCCCTTGGAGTCCAACATTATGCAACCACCAAGTCAGAAATTGGTTCTAAGAGGGGCTCCTAGAGTCATGGACCCTTCATGAATCAACGTCATGCGACAGGCTAGCTGTCTTATAACGATATCTACAAATAGGTCTACTCTAGAGGAGTCTTCATCCTAGGCACGCAAGGAGTGGCCCTTGGAAACTAACACTACAAAACTTCCAATTCTAAACTTATGTGTTCTCTCTTCTTTTTCCAAAGCTCGGGTGTAGAGCTTTATTCATGATATCAAAAATCCCAAAGTCCACACATAGATATATATACAGATATAAAAATGCGATAAAGCAAGCATAAAGGAAACCATATACAAAGAAAAGAAGAAACAAACAAAGCTAACACGCATACAAAAACCTAACTAAACTAGGGTTTACTCACTTAGAGATGTTCCTGTCCCCAACAGAGTCGCCATCTGCCGTACCTCGAAAAAATGAGAACACGACGCTCGCGGAGCGTAATCGCACGCTCGCAAGATGGACTGAACATAGTCGCCATCAAACTTTATTTATTCCCCAAAATAGGAAAGGGGAAATATAGATAAAACCCCTAAAAGAAAGGATAAGATATTATCATCACAACCAATATCAAGGTCCGGAAGTCGGTTACACAAGGGGAAGGTATTATCACCCCTCACATCCGTTGTACTCAACATGAACCATTTAGTTACTTTCGATTTGAATGTTAGCTTATTTTAGTTTGTGATCTTCTACTTATTTGGGATAGAAAAAGAGAGAAGAGAAATGTTTTTGAATTTTGTTAATGAGAAAGAACCTAAAAAGGTTTTTTTTATTATTAGGGGGCAGAGAGGAACTGAACCTAATTTTTTTATTAATGGGCCTCACAAGATTTTACAATCCTGCTCCTATGTATCTCCGGGTGCAATAGAGAATTCAAGGCTTACGTATTTATGGGTAGAAAATATTTGTTTGTTGGTCGATTTTAGAGAAAGCTATCTTGTATTAATCGACGGGAAACATTGTTTTACCCAAAACAGATGAGGAGCGGACATATACATCTTATCGAATGGATTTACAAATCAACATTCGAAAAAACATCATTTATCTCAACTCAACAATTGTGGGTGAAGCATTGCTTTGCATCATCTTAAGACGGGATATCTTTCATTTATAAAAAGGTTTTAAGATCGCACGGCGGCAAAAAATAGTTTGATTGGTTGAATATTTTTTATAGGTGAATGGCGAACATTTGATGAGAACGAGACATAAGCCTCGGGATCAACCGTTTGGGGTTTCACCGGAATGCTAGATTCCAATGGTCATTTTTCATTCGAATTAATTGAGAAAATTGTTTGATGGACAACGAACGTTTGATAAGAATCAATTGTTCAAAGAGTTGCGCCAGAATGCTTGATCCCGACAACCCTTATTTTGTCCAAGTTAATTAAAGTGTTTTAGGGACGAAAGAAAAGAATGAACGGTTAACCCAAAATGCGAGGCTCGGGACCGATTATTCGAGGGTTCCCACCAGGATGCCAGATTCCAATGGTCCTCTTCTTTCGAGTTATTTTAGAAAAAAGGGTTTAATATTTTAACTTACATAATAAAACGTTTGAATCAGGATAAGAAACAAATTAATTATATTAAAAGATACAACTTGGGGTAAGACCAAAGTTTAAGAAATTAGTCATAAGTATTTTATTCTATTAATTAATCAACATCATTACTAGATATTTATTTAATTATTTTATTCGTAATATTCTAACAATAATAAATAAAACTACAAAGAAAATGATATTATTTGAAAATAATAATTCTATAGTTATTCAAACATTTAGAGAAAATAAATTAAACATAATTCTTTTTTTTCTTTTAAAAACCTTAATTAAAAGAAAAATAACAAAAGAAAATAAATCAAACCTAACTCTTTTTTATTTATTTTGTCTAGTTTAAAAATAATAATAAAAATAACTAAATTAACTCTTTTTTATATATTTTTATAACATAATCTAAAATTATTAAATAAATAAAAATTGAAATAATTTTTTAAAAATGATTTTATAACATAATCCAATAATAATAATAATAAATTTATTAACCTTTTTTTTACATTTTTATAACATAATCCAGAAATAATAATAAGAATAAATAAATTAACTTATTTGTTTTTTTATGACACAATTTAACAATAAAAGAAAATAAATGGTAAAATTAATTTTTAATTTTTTTGTCATAATTTAATAATAAAAGCAAATAAATAGCAAACTTAATTTTTTGATTTTTTTTACTTGAGCGCATTAATGAAGAGAAAATAAAAATAAAATAATAAGTAACTAACTTACGGTTTGCATAATCAAATTACTCTAAGATTTTATGACATATGTATTAATTAAATTCAAAATATTAATTTAATTCAAGATATCATAAATTAGATTTATTAAAAAAAAATAAAGTTTACCAACTCTTTTAAGTGTATCTTTACTCTATTACTAGAAATGCTTCGAATTTATTACTTTTATGTAAACATAACATACTAATTTAAAAACTTAAACAAACTAATATTAAGTTAGATTAAAACTTTAGCCTAAAAATTGAATAGAAAAGTTTGGTTGGGTCCAAATCAAATAATAATGAACATAAAAATAATAAATAAATGAATGAAACTAAATGAGGTATCAGATCGAAAAGAGAAAACGTGGAGAAAGGGAGGCGGTTGCCAACCTCCTTCCATATCAAATGCATGGCAGACAACACATTAAATGACATTCACTAATTATGACCAAGCAACTGTTATTGGAAAGAAAAAAAGAAAATAAATCTGACAGAAATCTCAATGCATTTAATAAAATCAATTAATAATGAATTAGAAATAAACTATTCCCTAAAACAAACTTTTCCTTCCAAATACATTACTCCACTCTCTTTCCACGATAATTAGAAGAAAAATATGAGAGAGAGAGTATTCACTCCAAACCTTATCTCTCTCTCATCATCTTCTGATCTCTCCCTTCTCATATGAATTTCTCCCTCAACAATCACCCTCGCCGAAGATGAGTGGTGGACGGTGGCAGTGGCGCCACCGCCATCCCCTTCGGCGGCTAACAACTGAAAATACCTAAACCCTACAAACAAACCCCCACCATTTTTTTTTGTGTTCTTTCCCAATCTAAACTTCGTTTCATCAAAAAACCAACCTAAACATAGATCAAACGATCCCAAAAATAAAAAATCCTAAAACCTATAACACAAACCCCTATGTAATAGCCATTAACAATAAACCAAAACACATGAGACAAAACAACGAGGGGCGAGTTCGAAGAAACACCACAGTAAATCAAGAAGAAAAAAAATCAAGATCTCACAGATGTTCAGGCACAAGAAGAACTACCTAGATGTTCAGGCACAACAACAATCGCTCCCTAGCCCTCTGCTTCGATTTCGAAGGTTCTATTTGGATTTTTATGATGGTTTATTTGAACTTTATCTTAGTTTGTTTGAAATTTGTGTATCAGGATGTTTGAAAAAAAATGTATTTGGTAGTTTGAAAGCATTTGTCTCAGGTTGTTTGAAAAAAGTTGGATTGCTGAGATTTTGATGCTTTTTCTTCTTTTCTTTCCTTTTAGCATGAAAAACTTGCAGTGCCTTTCTTAGTTCAATCTGATTAGGGTTTTTTGTATGATGACTGCTAGGTTTTTGTGTTCATCCTCTTTTTATATTGTGAAATTTTTAGGGTTTATGCTGTTGTTATATGACACAAAAGTAATGGAATTATTCAACTTTATTTATGTCAATAAATGTTTTAATAGTTTACTGAAAGATCTGCTATGTTGATGTTTTGGTGTAACCTGCCACGTTTACTTTCTTATGCTTTAATCTTGGTTTGTACTTGTTTTCTAAAGTTATGCAATTTTGCTGCTTTTGTTTCAGTTTGGATAAGTCAAAAGATGGAGGAAAGATTCCATTATGTGCAAGGTTTTACACATGAAGACAAAGGCCAAGTCACAATCTTGCAAAAACAAAAGGGCCTACACTCTTGAGAATATTTTGCTTACTATTTTTTCTGATTAAATGTAAAAAAATGTAATTCACAATGTGTTAAGTTCTCTTAGTTATTGAACTTAATTATAGAACTTAGTGTAACAAAATGTTATTTCTCTTAAATTAGACCATTTATTTTAACTCATGATTATTACCTGTTTATTTCCAAATAACATAAAACTTGTAATTCAAAAGTGGCCATGTAGTTCAAATCATGCTTATTTTTTCAATTCAAATTTGTAATAACAAAACACATTACCTTTATTTCCAAACCATAAAAGAAAACAAGAACTAAAACAAAATAAAATCCTAATTTAATTGAATTTAAAATGCAATGAAAGTATAGTTAAAGAGCACTTAATGAAATTCCAAATGGATGCATGATAGAAATAATGCATGAAGAAAAACAACTATATGAATGACATGGTATATGTGTATGCATGAATGAATGAATCACAAAGTTCAAAAATGACTATAAGTAAAGGTGTTTGAAAGTCAAGCCTTTAACAAAAAAAAATGATATCCAAAAGAATCATGAACTATCCAAGTCTAATATTGTAGAGACACCTAGGGTTACTTAGTCTTTGATTATCAAACTTATGCGTGAAAAGATCTTTATGACCAAATGTAATGGTCATGAGAAATGATGCAAAGTGAAATGCTAGTGAATCGGAAGTGCTAATGAATGGATACTAATGAATGAATGAAGATGACTGAAATGCATATGAATTGATTTTAGATGGAGGAAAGATTCCATTATGTGAAAGGTATTACATATGAAGACAAAGGCCAAGTCACAATCTTGCAAAAACAAAATGGCCTACACTCTTGGGAATATTTTGGTTACTATTTTTTCTAATTAAATGTAACAAAATGTAATTCACAATGTATTAAGTTCTCTTAGTTATTGAACTTAATTATAGAACTTAGTGTATCAAAATGTTATTTCTCTTAAATTAAACCATGTATTTTAAGTCATGATTATTACCTGTTTATTTCCAAATAACATAAAACTTGTAATTCAAAAGTGGCCATGTAATTCAAATCATAATTATTTTTTCAATTCAAATTTTTAATAACAAAACACATTACCTTTATTTCCAAACCATAAAAGAAAACAAGAATTAAAACAAAATAAAATCCTAATTTAATTGAATTTAAAATGCAATGAAAGTATAATTAAAGAGCACTTAATGAAATTCCAAATGGATGCATGATAGAAATAATGCATGAAGAAAAACAACTATATGAATGACATGGTATACGTTTATGCATGAATGAGTGAATCACAAAGTTCAAAAATGACTATAAGTAAAGGTGTTTGAAAGTCAAGCCAAAAAAAAAATGATATCCAAAAGAATCATGAACTATCCAAGTCTAATATTGTAGAGACACCTAGGGTTACTTAGTTTTTTATTATCAAACTTATGCGTGGAAAGATCTTTATGACCAAATGTAATGGTCATGAGAAATGATGCAAAGTGAAATGCTAGTGAATCGGGAGTGCTAATGAATGATTACTAATGAATGAATGAAGATGACTGAAATGCATATGAATGACTTTAGGTGGCGGAAAGTTTAGGGTATGACAGTATGATATAAACAAGTGAGTATAATGTTAGTAGGCTAGTATAATCAAGAGAAACAATAGTGTGTCAGATGAAATCATAAGTTAACAAGCAAAGCCTCATCTACATTTCCAATGACCCAAGTTGGTTGGTGTAGGGTCAACCTATCCATGATTCAGAGTACCATGGATGAACATCTGATCATCCGTTAGTAAATTTGAAACCAGGAAGGTTCAAACAAACCTAACCAAGCCAACATCATGACAAAAGTTGATCTCATTGGCCCTAACATTCAAGACCTTATAAGTCTCTCAAAAAATAACTAAATGACTTGAAATAAAATAAAATCAAATACTAGAATAAAAAATAACATAGGTCTATGTTGGAATTTTTTTCAGAAAAATAAAATAAGTGATCATAAAAAATAAATCAAAATGGAAAGAAAATGAGAAAATAAAAGACTAAAAATAACACAAGTGAAAAAATAAATGAGGATTTGCACACGCTGGGGGTTGAACCCCTAACCTTGGGGTCATGGGGGGATCAACCCTCTCCCACTAGGACATAAGCTCAGTGGTATTAATAAAACACGTCGAAGCAATAAAATATTGAAACAATGTTTAAAAATGAACTCGCGCGCTAGCGAATAAATCAGAGTGAGACATAGTTTGTTTTTGAATTCAAAATCCGCACGAAGCAACGATCTCGGTGTCGTATTCAACCTCATAATTTTTGAAAATTGAAACTTGGAAATAAGCAAATTCAATCATAGTTTTTTGAGGAATCTTATTACATGATCATAAATAAATCATTATCCACACTCATAAGCCATTAATTGGCTCTGAGTGTGGAGTTTTCTCTCACGAATCAAAAAGATGAACTTGACCTAATCTAAAAATTAAATTCCAAATATTGAATAATAGAAGTTGGGAACTTAGGGGAAATAATCAGAAGATCATTACGAGGGAGATGGTAACTTAATTGGATGATGGGAGTGAAGAGAAATACCTGGTCAGAAACAACTCAGGGAGGATTTCTGATGGTATGGCTCAAATCATATGAAGTTTGGGGAAGGGGAGTTAGGTGCGTGGAAAGTTTGGATGATGGTAAGTGAAGGTTTCTGGATGGTTGTTTGAAGCTGAAACACTTTGAAACTCAAAACACGATGTTCTATTTTTGAAGCTTGAGGTTGAAAGTTCAGCAGAGGTTTTATGGGATTTGAAACTTGGTTTTTTGATGGAACACCTTCACCTATTTATAGGGAAGGTGTGTGGATGGCTTTGGAGGGAGAATGAAGTGGTTTGGTCAGAAATGGGGAGTGGCTCGAAGCATGGTTGAAGTGGGATCATGAGGGACAAGTATGGTTGTAGTCTGAGCTTGTTTACACCATATGCAAGTTTGCTTTGGTCCTTAACATCAATCTAGAACAAACAAGAGCAAAGAGAAGGCCTGTTGTGGAATTTTCTTTTTGCCATTTTGGGCAAAAAATCAGAATTTGCACATGGGATCGAGTTTTCTGATTTGTGAGGTTTCCATGTTCAAGTTGACTTCCAAACATACCACACTATCATATGCAATATGTTTAGGGACCATTGGGATAAGATTGAAATGGTTTGGAGACTTGGTGCATCCATTTTCAAATTATGATCGATGTGGTCTGACTTGCACATCAGAATGAACCTCCATGTTTGAACCAAGGCCAAACAAAATTGGCTTGTGCATTTTGTCTCAATTTTTGGCCATTTGGTCCTTGCCATGATCTTGATTGAATGCAAAAAGAACAAGGTCATAAGGGTTTATGGTTTGGAAATGGAAATGTGTCAAAGTAGGGGTCATGACATGATTTTATGGCATCGTGGGCATGTTGGACCAACTTGGCCAATAACAAAATTGAACCCCTTCCTCAATGAATTAGGTCTTGGACATTGAAACAAAGTTGGAGAGAAACTTATTTAGGACATTTAGATTGAAGTGGAATTTAACAAGCTTGAAAAATGAGAAAGTTAGGGTCTTTGGAACTTCCCATAGGCCATTCTTGCCAAAATGTGACTAACCAACATGACCTAATTTAGGGATTTTGTGATTTCTTGATTTATAAGGCCCCATGGTAGATGTTTTGAGTTCATATGATCATACCATGATAGGAAATGAGGTTTGGACCTTTGTTTAATAATTTTAGGTCAAATTGGTGGATGGATCAAGTCATGGAAAATTGAAAAATCATGAATAAACCAATTACTTGTAACATGGGTTGAATGGATGTTTAAATGGTGGATTTTGGTTGGAATGAACATGAAATGATGTTGAATGAATGGTAGGGTGACTGGATGGTCCAAAATGAGCAAAATCAAATATCAAGGGATCATCAAGTTAGGGTTCCTTGAGCCATAAGTTTCATCAAGAACCAAAGCCAAATGCATTAGGGTTTGAGATGTAAGGGTCAAATTGAGATGTTCAAAGGGTATGGGGAATGAACAAACTTTGAATTTGAGGGGTACTCACTGGCATGGTCAAGATCCATGGTGAATTATGACTTGCACAAGCCAAAGGAGGGTCAAGAACTAGGGCTTCGTCCTTAGGTGACCAGATGAATCTTGAAACTTCTTCAAAGGGGACTCACCATCCAAATTGAATTTGGTGAGTGAGTGAGATGCCTTGAGTGATCCCCTAAGATTTGTGGGATGCCTGAGGATGAGATTAGGGTTAAGGTGGCATGGGCACATCTCAACATGATCAGAGGGTCTTAGGGTTTTGCAGATGAATCCCATGCCTTGGGCTTATGGATTATTGTGGTCATTAAGTACAAATGCATATGAGATGATATATATGGGATGCATGCTTAGGGTTTAGGTCTTAGGTCTCAAGAAGATGATATGGGGTAGGGAAAATTTGAGGGTATGACAACTCATAAAACTCTTTTTTGTTCCTTAGGGCACCAGTCTGAATACCCCTTTTCAAGGTAAAATCAACCAACACACAAACATTTTCTACTCCGAACTACGGAGCTCTGATTCTTCATCATCTGATGATGATACGTAGGCACAAGGGACCCAGTCCTTGGAGAGCACAATAATAAAAAATCCTAATCTCATTATTTTCCATTTTCTTAATAATCAAGCAATTTTAAAGATAAATACCCACGCGCATAGACAACTTAAATTGTTTCCATGGAGTACCATGGACTTGAGGGGTGCTAATATCTTTCCCTTGCGTAATCGACTTGCAACTCAAATTTGGTTGCGACACCAATCCTTTTCATTTTCTTTTTCTTTAAGGGGTTTTATCAACTATTTTCCCTTTCTTATAAGGAATAAATAAAATTTGGTGGTCACTATGTATGCCTTTCTTTTAAAGTCATTCTTTTAATAGTCATTCTAATTAATTCTTAATCGCGGTAGCAACAGCTGGCGACTCTGCTGGGACTCGGTTTCCCTAAGCAAGTCAAGCCTAGTTTAGGTTGTCTTTTTTGCGTGTGTTATATATTTATTTTTATGTATTTGTTATTTAATTGCTTGCTTTATTCCTGTCAATTTATCTTGTCTGCAACTTGGCTCTGGGATGATGAGATACTGAAAATGGATGATATCCGATAGCAAGAAAACTCTGTGGGAAAGACTCTCCATCTGAGTCTGAGAGTAAGCTTGAGATAGGAGAGGTTGAGTAGTATAGGCCACCGACAAGCTCTTCTCGCAAGGGTCGTACGAGAACCTCGCTTAGAGTTGACTCTTTTAAAGGTATTGATGACCATCAAGCTTTTGGCGTGAACATCATTATCTTCATTAGTTTCATGACTATTATAGCGATGTATTCGTTACCATTGAAGATATTGACTAAATCCAAGGTAAATCATACAAAGTCGAGTCGCCACCGCACTTCTATTTATCCAAAGGAATGGTTAGAAAGCGAACAAAAACCTATAAAGTTTTACAAACAAAACTAGTAAAAGAAGGTCAGAGATCTGGGTAAGGGGGTTGGTTATGTCATGGGAAGGTGTTAGGCACCCACAACATCCTAGGTACTCCTAGGGAGCCCTTTTCACAACTTGTTGCAAAGGTTATTGTTTATGAAATTATTTATGTGCAAACATGATTGAAGAGATGACAAAAGAATATACAAGTTTATTTACATTTTGTGTTTGGATGGATAAACCCATTGCCTACGTACCTTCTCATGAAAGATAAGGATCAAAACCCCGTAGTTCGGGTAAAAGATTTCGAAAACAAATGAGTGGATTGATTGGTCCAAAAGCCTTAAGGTCTTTTGTTATCAAAGGGAGAAAACTCGACCTAAACCACAAATCCACCATGTGAGGATAGCTTCGACATGCTAGTGAGGGGTTAACCCTATAATAAGCAGGGAAGTCTTACAATTCAATCACTAAGGACAAAGGTGAGATTCACATCAACCACTAAGATAAGTCAGATCTATGGCTAATGCATGAAAATTTGATTAAGAAGTGGACAAGGGCCACAAAAGACAATTGAGTGAGTGGAACTAACCAATTATAAGTATTCACAAACATGTCAAAGTTGACTTAAAGTTCAATTCAAAATAAGTATTATGAAAAGAAAGTTTGAAAATCAAAGGCATAAGGCCTAGGTTTCTAATGTTGAAAACAAGTCAGATGTTTGCACAAAAGTTTTCTGGTTTGGGTTAAGGATGAAAATATGGATCAAGGTTAAGCATGCAAAAGGTGAGGGTTAAGGGACAAAGCCACAGACAGGGTTGCTTTCTCAAGATCATAGAAATGATCCAAGTAAGTTCCTTTGGAATTAGGCAACACAAGGCAAAAACAATAAGCAAAGTCTCATAAGAGAACAAACAAAACTGGAAATGGAATGCCAATCAATGGTCTTATATCCAACTCCAAAAACAAACAGGAAACAGAAAGCCAATCAATGGTCTTACATCTAACTCCACAAAACAAAACAGGAAACAGAAAGCCAATCAATGGTCTTACATCTAACTCCTCAAAACAAACAGGAAACAGAAAGCCAATCAATGGTCTTACATCTAACTCCATAAAACAAACAAACATGCATGAAAAGCAAACACACGAAAGACTCACAAGTAAGCAAACAAGCAATCAAGCATCACTCTCTATATACAAACAAGAGGCTCAGACAAGTTGGTTGGGCTTTAGTCAAGGGGTCATATCAACCTCGACAAACAAGTCAAAACTGTAGGGGTGTTCTGAAGCTCTTAACCACTAACATTGAGAGTTAGGGTGAAGCTGATGAAATGGAAATGAGGATGAGACCTCATGCTCTTAACCCTGGCCTGGGTGAGCTTATGATAAAGAAGATGTGGGGATCCAGAATGAGGGACCCTCTTCCACTTGACTGACTCTACACAAGATCTTGGGTGTTTATTCAAAAGCATCAGCATGTAGTGCGAGCATAATGAAAGACTCAACTAAATAACAGGGGATTGATTGCAAATCCCTTCTATCTGTCAATTGCCTCTTCACTTAGGAGGACTTAACAAGTAACATGCCTCATTTAGAGGTCTTTAGCACAAATGTAAACAATCACAATCATGGCCTCTTAAGGAGGACTTCAGCCAAATGCCTGCCAAAAAGGCGACAGGACTTCCAGACTACATGGAGAAAGAGAGTGGTTACCTAAGTGGTACACCAACCACAAACCAAAGCAAAGCTCAAGCAAGAGCTAAAAGCGACTAATGTACCTGTACAAAAGCCAAACAGTTAATATTGTATTCAGAAAACCAAACAGACAACACAATGGAACATCCAACAGTTTTACACAATGCAAGTCACAAATGCAAGCACTCAAGTGAGTTCATCACATCAATGGACCTACAACACAACAAGAGTTAGTGATCAAAGCAATTGGCATCTCAAGTAATGAGACCAAACCAACCATTAGTGCTAAATACCTGAAACACAAAACACAATTGGTGAGTACAAACCACTAGTGCAAAGACTAGGGTCAAAGGCAAGTCAAATGACCAAAACAGAAGTCAATATTTCACATGAAACACAATCAATCAAACAAGAAAGAGTCCTCAAAAGGACCAAAACTAATTCATAAGGCAAAGCCATCAAATGATCAAGATAAAGCGAAGGCACACAATGTGATCAAAATTGGACATCACAAATAGAAAATCCAAATTAAAACAGAAACACATCCAATAATCATGAAATTTTTTATACAAGCTTATCATGTTAAGAAAATACATCATGTAAAAAATTAGGTCCAGAAGACAACAAATGGTACATGAATGCAAATGCATAAAAGCAACATCAAATATGTGACACAAATTGTCACACCATATGTTCATGTGTCCAAAACAATGATGGTAAATGATAAAAATGCCAAACAAAAGCCAAAACATCATGTCACATGTTATGATCAGGCATGTCAAATTTCAAGGCAATTGGATAAACCATGAGCATTTCATAAAACAAATAGTACAACATAGCAAATTGGCATCATGTTCAAACAATCAAGCACAATTAAAAATCCAGCAACACAAAAATCAGGAAATAAATGCTAAAAAAACTAGCCATTAAAACAAACATGTGAAAAAAAAATTGGATTAATTTGGACATGTTTTCTATTTTTTATGATTTTTGGAATTGAATGAACAAAATGAAATAATATGAAAATAAAGTTTGAATTAAATTGGAATGTGCATATGCCAGGATCGAACCCATGCAATGAAGGTAAAGGAGAATTCACAAGCGAAATTCAGAAAAAACATGCGCCAGGTATCGAACCCACGCTGGCCAGGATAAAGTGCGCTCAAGAAAAAATCAGAAAATATGCGCCAGTGGAGAATCGAACACATGCAAAGCTAGGCTCAAGAGCGCATGAAGCGCTGCGTTTCATTAAACGCGTGGCGCACAGTCAGCCAGGTCAAAGCAGCATGGCACGGGTCAAACAAGCGCCAGCCAATGAAAGTGCCAAGGACGCACACACGTGGATGCCAACACAGCGAAACCCTAGGGGATTTGCAGACGGCGGAGGATGGCGGTTTCAACCGTCTTCTCCGATGGTACAGGTGGAGCAACATCAAGAAATTTTCCAGAATTCATCGAAATGCATATGGTTCGAAAGAGTTTTCAATGTAGATCACGAATATCATAATCATTCAGCCTAAAACCTCATGGATTAAGCAGATCGAAGGAAAACATTATGAACAACCAAACTTTAAATCAACGTATCTATCTCATTATCCAGCCAAATCAAGATCTAAAGCTATCAGAATTCTCAGCAAAGCACGATCTACGCGTTTATGTACATGAAATAACAAATGGTGAAGATCGAATTTCACTTACTTGGAACTTGCAGTGATCGAATTCGTGCGCTACAGCTCTCAAACCTTCCAGATCTTCTCCCTCAATCCTCTACTGAAGCTTTATGCACGAATTGGCAATTGGAACCACCTAGATCCAGCTCAAACTTCAAATTCCATCTTCATGTTCAAGCTTTGGATCTGTACGATTCTGGATTGAATTGGCCAAAGTAATGGTTGATTCTTGCTCCAAACTACACCAGGATCATGAATCTACAAAGAAACTTGGTGTTTGTGTGAAGAATTTTGAATTTTGAAGAGAGAGAAAATTGAGAGGGAAATGAAATTTTGATCCAAATTCTGTTATCCTCCTGAATTGTGATTAAGATTTAGCTTATATACCATCCCTTAATCATGCTGAAATTAGGATTAGGCTTTGGCTAATTGAAAATTAAGGAGAAATAAGGTGAATGACCAATTTGGCAAGTGTGAGGTGGCATGAGCAATGTGCACGTGAACAGTGCCATGCAAGGTTCATTTTCACTTAAAAACATCCAATAAACAACATGGAATTGGTATTAGGCTTGTATGATTCACCAATTTTGAATTCTCCATTTCCCTCCAAAATGTACATGAATGAACACTTGATCATGTGAGCTTCTTTCATGCAAGGAAATGGTTGATTTGGAAAGTGTTGGTCACAAGGAGCATGTTGCAAAAAGAGTGGACCAATTTGGAGTTTTGAATCAAAAGTTATGCCATGTTGAACTTCCATGCATACTTTGTAATCATTTGGCAATAACTTCTCAACCATTCATCAGATGATCATGATATACGACTTTTTGAAAAGAGGAGAGAAAGATCTTCAACTTTCATGTTCACCAAAAATTCATTTGAAGCTTCTTTGATGTTGGAAAGTCAAGTTGAACGTGGACCAAAAACTTGCCATTTTTGGAAACTTGAAATTATAGGTCACTTTCCATTTTGGGAAACTTTTGCAATGACTTCAAAATCTTCAAGATAGATGTTTGACATGATGAATAGGCCTTGTTTGAACATGAATGAGATGTCTCAAATCATTTCCCCCACCTCAAAGCCCTCAATTGACTGCACAGTCGATAATTTGGTCCTCAAATGACCTTGACAATGCCTGATGAACTTGAGCCTTTGCCCCTTGGGGAATTTGCTTCAAAATGAACCCTAGCTCAAATAAGCTCAATATGATGATCATGTGGTCCTCACACCAAGAAAATACCATCAGCTCTTGTATAATGGATGCTCTTGAATTGCTTGACCTGTGCTTGCTTAGACTGCAAAACAAATGTTAGATGACATATTTTTGGTGCTTTTGGTTAGTGATTTAAAACAGGAAAAGCAATTATATACAATGCAAGCAAGGCCTGGTGATCTCAAACCACTCTCAAGGAGAACCCACCCAAAGGGAAAGGAAGCCAAGATGCTCAAAGATCCTTGAGGCTATGTAATGAAATGATATGATGCCATGAGGGATCTTAGGGACACAAATTGGGGTCATACAACTATAAGGACCTTTTGTAGAACATTTAACCTTTGTGCAATTAGGAATGATGGTCGCGTAGTACATGTCCCTGAGAATCTCTTCTCATGAGCGTCGGTGCAAAGATCTCACTCAGAATAGATTTCGTTGATGGAGCTAACGCCTAAAAAGTAAATTGACATAAGTGGCGGACAGTCAAGGAAATCCATGACTCTGAGAACCTTTTATAGAACCCAATTTCTCTCAAAATCCCTAGATCTTGCATAGTGACAACCTCGGTTTGAAAGAAATAAGTATTATACCCCATCCTCATCTCAGAGATCTCAGATTATGAACCCATGCTTGAGTATCATTATCCGTTAATCTGTTAATATGCTCACCCATCCATCCATGAATTCATACATTTATAATCATAATCACCAAAAATAAAGCTCTTAGCATCTTGTGTACATCACAAGAATATAAGACATTTTTCAAAGTAATCATGAATCCTCCACCGAGAAAGAGCACATTCTCCTTCCAATACAAGGAACCATAAACTGACAGTCTGAAAGTCTTAAGTTCTAGGGTTACGTCCATTGAAGAAAACAAGTTCCGAGTAACTTATGGGAACATCTTAGACCTCTTAACCGAGAAAGTTGAATCTGGAGAAGTTACAATCTTGGATTAAAACTATGACATCCCTTTACGATGCTTTACTTTCTCTGATTTTCAAGTGTCCCCAACCTTGGAGGAATTTGAGAGGATTCTCAAATGATCTATCAAAGACTAAAATCCTTTCCACAAGTTGGAAGAAGGCTTCATTTTTCTGAGCTAGCTTCAGTTTTGGGTAACAATGCTAATGAGTTGGTGTCCAATTGAGCGTCCTAGGGTACTGTTAAGAGTCTCACAAGGAAAATTTTAGAAGACCATGCTTGAAAGATGATCAAAGAAGAAAAGGGATAATTTTGTAGCACAATCTTGGGATTATTGATCTATTGAATTGTTATATTCCAAAACATTGACAAATTTGTGGACCATTTGGCAGTGGAGATATTCTTAACGAACAACCCAGTGCCCTTCTTGCTAGCGGATTTCTACCATACCTTCCACACTAGGAATGAGAAAAGAGAAGGAAATTTCCTTTGTTGTTCTCCACTCTTACATCTGTGGATGAGGACTCACATGCCTCAAAGAGGACCATTTTGTCTCTAGGAACCTCACTTGGCCTCAAAGGTTTACCTCTCTTTCGTCGGATCTATCTTATGGTATAAAAGAGAGTGGGAAACTAAGGACGTCATATTCTGATGTCGAGGATTCCCTAATGTACCTATGATAGGTACACATGGTTGCATCAATTACAACCCTGTGCTACTTAAAATACAACCTAGGTATGCCATGGTGAGTCCTCCCGAAGATAGATACCTCGTGTTGTTCTTCATCAACAATTCCGACCCACTCAATCCAGTTGTGAAGAGAGTGAAGAGAGCTTGTACAAATATAGTCAAAATTGACCGAGAATGGGGGAAGAAAAATATCTTAGCCAAGGAACCATTCACCATGTAGGTGAAAGAGCGAGCTCGAATTGTCAAGATATCTTTCCTCTTTGATTCTTCATCATTCCCTTCAATGCTCGAACCTGAGCTCATCTTGCAAGAAGATGTTGACAAGCTTATCAACAAAGTCAAAGAGCTCGAGTCGGAAAACACTCAGCTACGAGTTCAACTCATCTGCACCAAGCAAAGAAACAAAGACTTGGAAAACAAGAGTAAGAAAGTCAAATAGGAGTTTGAGAGAAATAAGAAGAGCTTGAGGGAGGTTGATGGAAAAAGAGAATGGGTTGGTGGTGCTCTGTTGGGAGCTATCTCTGAGCTAAACTTCAGAAAAAACAAGTTAGATAAATCCTGGTGCACTCTCAAGGACTTAGAGAAAACTGTTGAGTTGTTAAATGCAATGAAGAAAGCGGCCAGAGAAGACTATGAGGCCTAAATCCTAGAACTGAGGAAGACTCTCAAGGAATGAAAATATCATTTGACTCATGAGAAGTTGGAGAGGGAAAAGATATACCGAAGCTTCTTGCACGAGCAATTCCAACTTGGAAGAGCTTCTGAAAAAATCAAGAACATGAACAAGGGAATCTATGATCAAGCTTATCTAGATTTGAAAAACGACTGCCAGTATTGGGAAGAGAGATGCCTTGGGGAAGAAGCTGCAATGGTTCAAATGGATGGCATAATAAAAAAATCTCCAAACTCTCTACAATGAATGGAAAAACAAATATGCGAACATGGTTGTGTTGACCAATTTTGCTCTCCAAGACTTTCCTGAGAAATTAAAGGAAGCAAATTTGATCATGTGCCCAGAAAATACCCCACTCGAAGTATTCAACTTTGTGCAATTCTGTAAGAAGACCATGGCGGAGTTCATCACTGATATTGAGTCTCTCCGCATATCTCAAGGGGTTACTGTCAGGGTCGATGTTTAATTTGCATGTTTGTTTCCAATTCAAGAAACTTGTATTTGATATTCCTTTGTACTTGTTTTGATTTCCCAACAATGAATGAATGAGGTTTCTTCACGATCCACTTTATGTGTGCTTCTATTTCTTGATTACAATGATAAAATGTTAAGTGTTTCTAGCAATAAATAACATGATGACTAAAGAGATTTGCTTTAATAAAAAAATTAAAACAAAACATAAACAAAAAATGCATTTACACATCATTCCGCATTTTCAAAGCAAAACCCAAAAAGTCATCATCGACCTTTCTGAAACAGAACCCACTACATCAAGATGACTTCTCGACATTCCTACTACACTCGCAACAACCAAACAGAGATCATGGATCAACTCGAACAAAATCAAGTTCCTCTGAGAGAAGAGGTGTCCCAAGTCCGCCCACAAACGGGGAAATTGATGGAAACCATTCAAGATGTAACCCGAGGACAAAAGGTCATGCCTAAAATCCAAGAAGAGATGCAACAAAGGGTCAACGTGGCTACTGCCACTCCTGATGTCGTTGCTGCTATCGTAGATCATCTTGTGCCTCCACAAGGCAACACTCTAGTTCAAATCTCTGTACCGACACCCGGAGGTGTCCCTCCACCAATCGTCAATCCTCCAGTCATTGAGATAGATGACCAATACGATGCATTCTTCAGCCTAAGAGTTGCTTCCGTATACGAAGCTTTTGGCTCACCGACTGCTGAGGTGGAGAAGAAAGTTTATGCTATCAAGGAGAAGTTGAAAGCCATTGAGGTCTCTAATGTTATTGGTTTGACTTTGCTGAAATGTGCTTAGTTCTTGTCCTTAGAATTCCAGTAAAATTCAAAGTCCTGGACTTTGAGAAATATAAGGGAGCCAGTGACTCGAGGATCCATATTAGATCCTACTGCCGAAAAATGGTTACCTATTCAGATGACGAAATATTGCTCACGCATTTCTGTCAAGATAGTTTGAGTGGAGCCTCCCTTGATTGGTACATGCAATTGAAGGGTACCCACATCCACTCTTGGAGAGATATGGTAGAGGTTTTCTTTAAACACTATCAATATAACACAGACATGGCTCCTAATCACACACAACTTCAAAACCTTACTCAAAAGTCTGACACGACTTTCAAGGAATATGCCCAATGATAGAGGGAGTTAGTCGCAAGGGTACAACCTCATTTGTTGGAGAGGGAGCTGGTAGATATGTTTTTGAGAAACCTCTAAGGACCTTATTTGGATAGGATGGTAGGAAGCATTTCCTCGGGATTTTCTAATTTGGTTCTCGCCGGTGAGAGGATTTAAAACATGATAAAAATGGGTAAAATCCAGAATGCTACTAGTACTTCCGGTGTGGTAAAGAAGCCTTATGTTTCTTATGGGAAGAAGAGAGAGGGGGAAACCAATGAAGCTGAGGTTGTGAGGGGAAGGGCGTCGACGCATCGTGCCCCATACCAACGAGTGGTCGTTGTGTCACCAATTCAGAATCAACAACCCTATGCTACTCTTGTTGATCAACAAGCCAACCAACAATTGGCCCCGTATCAACAACAACAACAATAATATCACCCAAAACAATAACAACAAAGACAAATAAGGCTAGAAAGAAGATTTGACCCCATTTCGATGTCGTATAGCCGTTTATTGCCATATTTGTTGTGTGGATCTTTACTGCAATTGAGGGAGTTAGGACCTCCACAAACAATCCTTCCTCTAGGTTATAACGCTAATGCCCGATGTGAATTCCACTCTGGAGCACCCGAGTTATTCAGTGGAAAACTACAAGGCACTGAAGTACAAGGTTCAAGAGTTGATTGAGTCAAAAGCTATCACATTCACGCCAAATGGTCTGAACATGAACAAAAATCCCATGCCTCCATACAAAAAACCCACGGTGAACATGTTGGAAGAAGAATAAGGAAATAAGGTAGTGTCCAAAGTGGACGAGTTGATGACCCCTCTAGTTAATATCAAGAAACAATTGTTAATGAATTATTTGTCTCCCATTTGTAATGCTGCATATGAGCATTATTTAATTGACCCACAAAATTTTGAAGTCCCGAAGGATGGTGAAATTCTGGCATAGTCAGATTTCAGATGTTCTACTCCAAGTCATGACATCTGATCCAACATTGTAACTAATACTGCAAGACAGTTATTAAACCCTGTACTAATATGCACACGTTCACAGATGTCACGACATCTGCTTCTATATCACCCTAGAATGGAGGAACACCTAGTTCTGTGCATCTGGTGGAAAGACTCAGCAGAGATCATCCATTGCACTAAATTCTATTATTTTCCTACATAGTCATCAGCAAGATGTCTCAATAGTGATTTGAACATCAACTGTCACATTATTCCAGTTTGCTGGCCTTGTACATGTATTTCCTAAAATAAAGGTTGAACACGTTAATCTAATTTCCACTTATTAGATTGCTAACAAATAGACTATTTGTTAGGTTCATTAATTGTAGGTTAGTAGTTGGTTTCCTGGATTTTAGCTCAGCTGTTGGATTCCTAAAGAATAGCCAGAGAAAAATACTGAACAGAAAAACCAATCATTCTACACTTTAGCACATGCTGTTGAGAATGAATGTCACAACATTCAGTTCGACAGCCAGAACATATGTTGATTCTGTTATGTTCCTGAAAACGGATAGTGCTAAATTTTCTGTACTGTGAAAAGGCCAACCAGTCTCTACCTCAGTATCAGCCTACAGGAACAACTGTCAAGACATCCAGTTTGCCAGTTTCACAATGATCCTTTGTCCAGGTCTGTTATCCTCGTGAAGACCAGACTTAAGTAAATACTGAACTGAAACCAACCTGCCTATTATTCAGTATATGCTGTCACTAATGAATGTCACAACATTCTGATTGACATTTAAACAGAAGGCTATATCCCAGGTCTGTTATTACTTTGATAAGTAGACTGAAATACCAGCTGATTTATGGCAAAAGGATTATAACATGCAGAAGGAAAACAAACACAGGAAATTGTTAACCCAGTTCGGTCCAACATGACCTATATCTGGGGGCTATCAAGCCAGGAAGAAGATCCACTATCAGCAGTATTAATTCAGAGTTAAACTCCCCTATTTACAACTCTTCACTTAATCCCTACCCAATGCAATTTATACCTAGGAACTCCTAGATAGAAACCTCCAGTTTCCATTCCTATCACTACAAATACAATGTAATGTTAAAACAACTTGAACTTGCTGAAGGTGAGAAAAACAAGAAAGGGGGGGTTTGAATTGTTTGAAAAATAAGCTCTTTTGCAAAATAAAATCACACAATGATTTTATACTGGTTCGCTTATAACACAAAGCTACTCCAGTCCACCCGGCCAAGGTGATTTCGCCTTCAACAAGGACTTAATCCACTAATCTTGAAAGATTACAAACAACCCCTAAGAGAAAAGAAAATCTCTTAGTCCTCTCAAGTCTACAGACTACAAAGAGTCACTTGAGGAAATCAAATAAAAATAGATACAAGATGTGTAATCTAGAGTGCTTCTAAGAAAGCAAATATTACAAACTTAAGAACAAATTTTTCACTTGATAAGCAAAAGCTTAGTGAAAATCTTTGAAGAACAAAGATGTTTTTCTTGAGCGTGATATGATTTCAGTATAGTTTTGGCTAGTGATTTCTTCGTGTATACTGAATGAGATTTCTTCTCTTATTTATAGGAGTTGAAGTAGAGTTGAAGTGGCGTTGAATCTGTTGGATATTGAGATGTAGTTACGCCATTCCATTAATAGCTTCTGCAGTAGACTTTTTCACTTAGAAGTGACTACTTACCACAATTAGTATCTTCTCTCTTGGAAGTAGAGATTAACGTCTCTTTCTAATTGAGGAAATCCATTTGCAGAACTTTAACTTGGCTTAAACGTTACTTCATCATGATTAACAATTCTGATTAGAGTCTTCGTGTATCTGGAGAAACTTGCTTCTGATGTTATTTCTTGAATGTTCAGATGGCGCTGATAACTTCAGAGTTTGCAGAAGGCATATGTTCAGAGTCAGAGCTTCTAGACTTTACTTCATATTCAGATGCTTCTGATACTTGCAGTTTTGTCCAGAGTCAGAGCTTCTTAAAACGAGATTTCTCTTTAGATGCTTCTGATACTTGAGATTTTGCATCTGATCTTGTTTTGCATCTGATGACATCATCAGATTTATTTCTTCTTTCTTTAGAACCTTGCACACTTAGAAACTTTTCGTTAGGGTGCCATTTTTGGTTTCATCCTTTGTTATCATCAAAATCATGGAATCTGTTGTAGAATAATTTTTGTTCTTACAATCTCCCCCTTTTTGATGATGACAAAACAAATAAAATTATCAGATGAAACATGAAAAATATTAGATCAGATAGACAAAAGCTCCCCCTGAGTTAGCACTAGGGAGTTCAGAAGTTCTTACCAGAGCTTTCCAAGCAATAAGATTTCTGAAAACTTTCTGCAATTTCTTAATTTTAATGTTAGAACTATTTAATCAGAGCTATTGTTTAAACAGAGCTAATTATATCAGAACTATTTCTATAATTGTTGCAGAATGCTTAAGGTTTTAGACATAATTTTCATCAGAGCTATTTAATAATTTCTCCCCCTTTTTGGCATAATCAAAAAGGCATAAAACATAAAAAGAATAATAGAGAGAAAAACACTTCATTAAACAAAAGCACAAAGGCAAGCAGCAGTCAAAACATCAGATTCAAGAGAATATCAGAGCTAAAAAAGAAAAGACAGAAGCAAAAACACTAGGCAACCAAAAATAAATCCTAAGTGCCTAAGGGTTTGGAGGAGGAGGAAGTCTCTGTAGTAGCATAGCAAACATATTCTGGAGGTTTTCATTCAGAGCGTCTTGCTTGTCCATCCTTGCCCGGAGCTCACTCTGATCTTGCTTGATCTCTTTCTGATCTTGCTTGATCTCCTTCAGAGTGTTAAGAATCAGAGGGATCGCAGAGGAAGACTCCCCCTGAATCAGAGCCTGCTGAGCTTCAGCTTCAGCAGCAGCTTGGGCTTCTGCATCTGCCTTAGCCTTGGCTTCAGCTTCCTGAATCCTTAGAAGTTCTGCTTCCTTTGCCAGGCGTTCTTCTTCCAACCTCTTAGCTTCTTCTTCAGCTTCCTTAGTCAACCTTTCTTCCTCTAATCTCTTGGCCTCAGCTTCTCTAGCCAGTCTCTCTTCCTCTAATCTTTTGGCCTCAGCTTCTCTAGCCAGTCTTTCTTGGAGTCTTTCCTCAGAGTCTCTGATGTAGCCATTTCTGACTTGTTCAGAGATACTCTTCAGCCTATAAGACTCAGAGGTCATCCAACTAATAACTCTGTTCCAGTGTGTCCTAACAGATTTAGGATCATCACTGACTTCAGAATTTTTAGCCAGAGACTTGATCTTCTGGACTGAAGCTTCTGCAACCTGTATAATGGCCTCCTCAAGGGTAGGTGTGATAATTTTAGGTTCAGGTTCAGGTTCAGGAGTATTAGTTGGAGAGTTTGGGGAGCTGAGATTCAGAGAGGGAGTTTCAGTTTCTGGTTCTGGCTGGGGTTCAGATTCTGCTTCTGGTTGAAGTTCAGAATCTGGGGAAGAAGCATAGAGTGGGTTTACATCTAAGGGGTCAGAGTCTGGTTCAGGTACAGCGGGAATGATTGGTGGGGTGATATAAGGGGTGAAAGGATCAGATGGTTGAGTTTCAGAGGGTAAGGTTGTTATTTGTTGTGGTGGAAGTGAGGTTTGATTTTCAGAGGAGATAGTGGTTGTTTGTTGTGGAAGAGAAGTTCGGAGGGGAGAGGTTACTTCAGTTTGTGTTTGAGTTTGTGGGGCGAAATTTTTTGCATAAATTTCAGCTATTGTTGGGGAGTTTGGGTCAGAGTGTTCTTGATCAGATGACTCATGATCAGATAACTCTTGGTCAGAAGAAGGGGAAAGGTAAGGGGGTGATTCATAATTAGAGGATGAGGAAGAGCTGTGGTGATATAGTTGATTAGGGTCAGAGGTTGTTGTAAAAGTACGAGCAATTTTTAGAACAGGTGGAGGTTGAGAGGTTCTGGTGATTGAAGGTGGTATTTCTGAGGTTGTAAATATGGGAGGTGTTGGGAGAGGAGTAGAAGAAGCCATTACAGGTACAGAAGTAACAGGAGGAATGGACTTACCAGAAGAAGAAGTTTGCAGAGGAGCTGGAGATTTGGTTCCAGAGGTTTCTCCAAGTCTGGCTTTCTTTGCCTTCCTTGCTTCCTCAGCTATCTTCTTCTCAGAAAGGCCTCTTTTGTATCTGACCAGATCTTCTACAGAGTCCAGACAGTCTTCAAGGCGGAAATCAGAAATATCAATACCTTCATCCAGACGATCCTGAAGGTAGATAGCAATGGCATCTCTGGGTTCGTTCTTGAAGAACCTTTCAAGGCCATGAGGCATCTTCCTCTGATCCTTCAGAGCTTCCCAGGTCACATTCATAGTGGGCTTGACTTTGATGTCTTTGATGATTCCCATACTCCTCAGATTTTTGGCATTCAGAGGCTTTCCAACGTCAATTGCCAGATCATCCATACATCTGGTCTTCTCCAGAGCATCTACCAGCCCATGCTCAATGAAGATGTCAGAGAGCAATCTACCCAGAGGAATGTAGGATCTGGGCTTCATATTATTCCTTGTTTCTCTGACTGAATCCCTCAGATATCTGAAGAGGAGAACAGGGAGGTTGATAGGGATACCCTTCTGAATACAGTAGAGGATGCATTTCTGATCAGCATTAATATAATCTGAAGAGTTGGAGGCTGGACGATGATGGATTGTTCCCAGGATAATCTTCAGCCAAACTCGGAGGTTCTGATGAAGCTCCTTGTTCTTAGAGGGGTTTCCTTCAACATTTGCTTTGAAGATTGTAGGGTTAATGACTTCTGTGATGCGCTTGGACCTTGGAGGAATGTTGTAAATCCTTTTACCTCCAGCTTTCTCCATATTCAGCAAAGAAGCAATAGACGCTTCTGTGATAATGATCTTCACTCCCAGAACAAAAGAAACAATGAACTCATCATCAGCATCTGCACATCTCCAGAATTCCTTCACCAGAAGAGGATAGATTGGACCATAAAGCCTGTTGAAGTAGGTTTCCCAACCTTGCTTGCGAAGATCTTCAGTTAAATCAATGCCATTTCTTCTCAAATTCTCAAAATCCACCAGCGATTCACACAGTACATCCAAACCTTCAAAGGGAGTTGAAAGATGAATGTGTTGTTCACGTTCCAAAATGTGAGGTTCTTTGTAAACTGGGGTCGTGGTAACGTCTACAACCATGGGTGTTTGAGTGTTTGAGGTTTGGGGGTTAGAAGCGGCTTCCATTTGTTGGGAGAAGTTAAAAACTTCTTGCTCTTGAGGATTCATGAAGAAAATTGATGAAGAAGATGAAGAACTGAGAAGGTTGCAGAGAAAACTTCGAGAGAGGGTTTAGGGTTTTAGAGTGAGTGAGAGTGATAAGTGTGAAAAGTGAGAGAAAGTGTTTATATACTAAGGGTAAAAACACATGCAAAACGACACACATACCAACGTTAGCACAAAAACCAAAATAGCACGTTTGGGGGAAAAATGATTACAGCTCATTAATGAATGTCTAATCCCAACAGTAAGCACACTGCTCAAGGAGATTTCAAGCGTTCTGACCTTTGATTTCTTTTGACAGCTGTCTAGAAGTTCTAGGGTTAGACGCATGTTCCCCACATGTTGATGTTTCTGATCTTCAGGAATACCAAAGGATTTCTGAAGATTTCTAACTCAGATATCTTCTTAACTTGGTAGAAGTATCAGAGTCAGAGGCAGAAGTGTATTTGTTTTTATCAGAGTCTCATTTTACATGTTCAGAGCCAAATTTTACTCAGGACAATTTTTAATGTTCAGATTTTCTAAGATGAAAAGAAATCTATCTTCAGCTAGAGGCTTAGTAAAGATATCTGCCCATTGATGTTCTGTATCAATGAACTTCAGCGTTACTATCCCTTTCTGAACATAGTCTCTAATAAAATGATGTTTTATTTCTATGTGTTTGGCTCTGGAATGTAGAATGGGATTCTTACTTAAACAAATAGCAGCAGTATTATCACAAAAAATAGGAATGTTACTCTCAAAGATTTGTAGATCTTCTAGCTGATGTTTCATCCAGAGCATCTGAGTTGTGCATAGTGACGCTGAGATATATTCTGCTTCTGCAGTTGATAGAGCAATTGTTGACTGTCTTTTGCTAGCCCAGGAGATTAAGTTGTTTCCCAGAAGCTGGCAATTTCCAGATGTGCTTTTACGTTCTATTCTATCTCCTGCATAATCTGCATCACAATAACCAGAAAGCCTATACTCTGATGTTTTCTCATACATCAGGCCCAGGTTAGGAGTTCCTTTCAGATACTTAAGAATTCTCTTAACAGCTGTTAAATGAGATTCTCTAGGATCTGATTGGAATCTGGCACAAAGACAAACGCTAAAGAGAATATCAGGACGAGTAGCAGTCAGATAGAGAAGAGAGCCTATCATACCTCTATAGAGCTTCTGACAAACCTTGTTGCTTACCTCTTCCTTCTCCAGAATGCAAGTTGGGTGCATAGGAGTCTTTGCAGAGTTGCATTCAGTCATGTCAAACTTCTTCAGAACATCTTTAATGTACTTGCTTTGATGAATGTACGTGACTTCTGGAGTTTGATTTATTTGAATTCCCAGAAAGAACTTTAGTTCTTGCATTAGACTCATTTCAAATTCTGCCTGCATTAACTTAGAAAATTCTTGGCAAACAGAGATATTAGCAGAACCAAAAATAATGTCATCAACATAAATCTGGCATATCACGAGATCATTTTTATGGTTTTTACAGAAGAGTGTAGAATCAACTTTCCCTCTGATAAAATTTTGTTCCAGAAGAAAATTACTTAAGCGTTCATACCAAGCTCTGGGAGCTTGTTTAAGTCCATATAAGGATTTCTTAAGTTTGAAAACATGTTCTGGAAAATTTGAGTTTTCAAAACCAGGAGGTTGATTAACATACACTTCTTCTGAAATATAACCATTTAGAAATGCGCTCTTGACATCCATTTGGTATAATTTGATAGAATGATTAATAGCAAAAGATACAAGAAGACGAATAGACTCTAACCTTGCGACTGGAGCAAAAGTTTCATTATAATCAATACCTTCTTGTTGACTATAACCTTGAGCAACCAGTCGTGCTTTGTTTCTGACAACTTCTCCTTTCTCGTTCAGTTTGTTTCTGAAAACCCATCTGGTTCCAATGACATGAGTGCCTCTGGGTTTAGGAACGAGATCCCAGACATCATTCTTGGAGAATTGATCTAACTCTTCTTGCATAGCTGCCACCCAATCGTTATCTTGAAGAGCTTCATCACAGGACGTAGGCTCAATCAGAGACACTAGTCCCAGAGGAATATCTTCAGAAGTTCTGAAGGTAGATCTGGTTCTAACAGGTTCATCTTTGTTTCCCAAAATCAAATCTTCAGATACGTTGCTACGACTCTTGACTTTCCTTGGAATTTCTGGAGATTTAATTTCTTCAGAGTCTGGAGTGACAGTTGCTTCTGGAGTTTTCTCAGATTCTACCAGAGTGATCTCTAAATCTGCAAACTTTTCAACTAGCTTTGACTTTTCAGGGTCAAGCTTATCATCAAATCTAACATGAATTGATTCCTCCACAATTTTGGTTTCTGTGTTGTATACTCTGTAGCCTTTAGAGCGTTCTGAGTATCCTAACATAATACCTTTCTGTGCTTTGGAATCAAACTTGTTCAGATGTTCTTTAGTATTTAATATAAAACAAATGCATCCAAAAGGATGAAAATATGAGATGTTGGGTTTTCTTCCCTTACACAGTTCATAGGGAGTCTTTTCCAGAATAGGTCTAATAGAGATTCTATTCTGAATATAACACGCTGTATTTACAGCTTCTGCCCAAAAGTGCTTTGCTACATTTGTTTCATTGATCATGGTTCTGGCCATTTCTTGAAGTGTCCTATTCTTCCTCTCTACAACTCCATTTTGTTGTGGAGTTCTAGGGCAGGAGAAATCATGGGATATTCCATTAGAATCAAATAGTTCTTCAAAATCTTTATTTTCAAATTCTCCACCATGATCACTTCTGACTCTAACAATTTTAGAGTCAAATTCTTTTTGCACTTTAGAACAGAAACTGGTGAATACAGAGTGAGACTCACTCTTGTGCCTTAGGAATTTTACCCATGTCCAGCGGCTGTAATCATCAACGATTACAAGTCCATACTTCTTTCCATTGACTGATGCTGTTTTCACAGGACCAAATAAGTCAATGTGAAGAAGCTCCAGAGGCTTGGAGGTAGAAACAACATTTTTCTTTTTAAAAGATGTTTTTGAAAACTTTCCTTTCTGACAAGCTTCACACAGAGCATCTGAAGAAAACTTCAGTTTAGGTAGGCCTCTGACTAACTCAAGTTTAGTTAACTGAGAAAGTTTCCTCATGCTAATGTGGCCTAAGCGTCTATGCCATACCCATTGCTCTTCGTGAACTGACATTAAACATTTAACATTTTGATCTTTTAAATCAGAAAGATTTATTTTATAAATGTTGTTTTTCCTCTTGCCTGTGAAAAGGACAGAGCCATCGTTCTGATTAATGGCTTTACACGTTTTTTGATTAAAGATTACATCATAACCGTTATCACTTAATTGACTTATGGATAACAAGTTATGCATTAATCCTTCTACATAAAGAACATCAGATATAGAGGGAAGAGTACCATTACCAATAGTTCCGGAGCCTCTGATCCTTCCTTTCTGATCTCCTCCGAAGCCTACAAAGCCAGCGTCTTTAAGTTCCAGGCTTTGGAACATAGACTTTCTTCCCGTCATATGTCGCGAGCATCCAGAGTCCAGGTACCATGACTGGTGTCTGAACTTTGCTGCATAGGATATCTGCAACATAGATAATCTTATCTTTCGGTACCCAGAATCTCTTGGGTCCTTTTAGATTAGTTTTCCCAGAGTTTCTTACAACTTTGGGTCTTCTAGCATTCTTAAATTTTTGTTCTTGTGTGTGTGTGTAATGATATGAAAAAGGAGATTTAAGCTGGTTACTGGTAGAAGTTTTATCAGAATCAGAATCATACCCAATTCCCCTTTTATTATTCTGACTTACTCCATAAATCATGGATGCCATAATACTCCTATCTATTCCACTCTTCAGAAACTTCTGAAAGGCTTCTTCATATTTATAAATAATTTCATTTGAAGTTTGTGGTGCTTGAGACAACGCTTCTTCTAATTTTAAGCTTTTTGTTTTAGCTCCATCTTTTTCTATCGTTAAAGATTTGATTGTATCTTCATGTACTAGAATTGTTGTCTCAAGTTCACTACATTCTTCAGATTTTGCTTTAAGAAGGCCTTTAATGCTTTTAACTTTTTGTTTTAATTTCTGAAGAGAGGTAAGAGTTTCTGATAAACATGATTCTAAGTCAGATCTAGAAAGTTCAGAAAATACCTCTTCAGATTCTTCATCTGAGCTGCTGGATGTGGTAGCCATAAATGCTACGTTGGCTTGTTCATCAGAGTCAGATTCTGATGATCCTGATTCACTATCGTCCCAGGTGGCCATTAATCCCTTCTTTGTTCTGAAGGCATTTTTCTTGAAGCTTTCTTTCTTAGAGTTATCTTTCTTCAGCTTGGGGCATTCATTTCTATAATGACCTGTTTCTTTACATTCAAAACAGGTAATATCTTTATTAGGTTTACCTTTTGAAGTTGACTCTGATCTATCCCCTCTGGGTCTTGATCTTCTGAAGTTGTTGTTGTTCCTTCTTTTCCAGAGTTGCTTAACTCTTCTGGTTAGTAAGGACAGTTCTTCTTCATCATCAGAGTCTTCAGGTTCAGAGTCGTCAGTATCTGCAGTTTCTGCCTGGAGAGCTTTGGTTCTGTCTGACTTCCGTCTTTCAGGTCTGGACTTCAGCGCCACTGACTTGTTCCTTTTCTGAGGCTCATCCTCCTCTAGTTCTATCTCATGGCTTCTGAGAGAACTAACAAGTTCTTCAAGGCTGATATTGTTCAGATCCTTTGATAACTTCAGAGCAGTAACCATTGGTCTCCATTTCTTTGGCAGACTTCTGACTATCTTCTTAACATGATCTGCAGTCGTGTATCCTTTGTCTAGCACTTTAAGACCTGCAATAAGAGTTTGGAATCTGGAAAACATAGCTTCTATAGCTTCGTCATCTTCCATCTTGAAGGCTTCATATTTCTGGATCAACGCCAGAGCCTTCGTCTCCTTGACTTGGGAGTTTCCTTCATGGGTCATCTTCAGAGAGTCAAGTATATCTTTAGCCGTCTCTCTGTTGGTGATCTTTTCGTATTCGTTGTATGATATAGCATTTAGAAGTATTGTTCTGGCCTTGTGATGATTTTTGAACTCACGTTTCTGATCTTCTGACATTTTGCTTCTGGGAACTTCAGCTCCATTTAAGGTTGGAGGTTTGTATCCATCTGTGACAATGTCCCAGAGGTCAGCATCATAACCCAGAAAGAAACTTTCGATTCTATCTTTCCAGTAATCAAACTTTTCTCCATCAAAAACAGGAGGCTTGGCATTGTAAGAATCTTTCTCATTTGAGTGGGCCATTGTTTTTCTCGCACTGGATCTCTCTACACGGTTAAGTGTTTGATTTGAAAATCAATAACAGAGCCGGAGCTCTGATACCAATTGAAGGTGAGAAAAACAAGAAAGGGGGGGTTTGAATTGTTTGAAAAATAAGCTCTTTTGCAAAATAAAATCACACAATGATTTTATACTGGTTCGCTTATAACACAAAGCTACTCCAGTCCACCCGGCCAAGGTGATTTCGCCTTCAACAAGGACTTAATCCACTAATCTTGAAAGATTACAAACAACCCCTAAGAGAAAAGAAAATCTCTTAGTCCTCTCAAGTCTACAGACTACAAAGAGTCACTTGAGGAAATCAAATAAAAATAGATACAAGATGTGTAATCTAGAGTGCTTCTAAGAAAGCAAATATTACAAACTTAAGAACAAATTTTTCACTTGATAAGCAAAAGCTTAGTGAAAATCTTTGAAGAACAAAGATGTTTTTCTTGAGCGTGATATGATTTCAGTATAGTTTTGGCTAGTGATTTCTTCGTGTATACTGAATGAGATTTCTTCTCTTATTTATAGGAGTTGAAGTAGAGTTGAAGTGGCGTTGAATCTGTTGGATATTGAGATGTAGTTACGCCATTCCATTAATAGCTTCTGCAGTAGACTTTTTCACTTAGAAGTGACTACTTACCACAATTAGTATCTTCTCTCTTGGAAGTAGAGATTAACGTCTCTTTCTAATTGAGGAAATCCATTTGCAGAACTTTAACTTGGCTTAAACGTTACTTCATCATGATTAACAATTCTGATTAGAGTCTTCGTGTATCTGGAGAAACTTGCTTCTGATGTTATTTCTTGAATGTTCAGATGGCGCTGATAACTTCAGAGTTTGCAGAAGGCATATGTTCAGAGTCAGAGCTTCTAGACTTTACTTCATATTCAGATGCTTCTGATACTTGCAGTTTTGTCCAGAGTCAGAGCTTCTTAAAACGAGATTTCTCTTTAGATGCTTCTGATACTTGAGATTTTGCATCTGATCTTGTTTTGCATCTGATGACATCATCAGATTTATTTCTTCTTTCTTTAGAACCTTGCACACTTAGAAACTTTTCGTTAGGGTGCCATTTTTGGTTTCATCCTTTGTTATCATCAAAATCATGGAATCTGTTGTAGAATAATTTTTGTTCTTACACTTGCTTCACAGCTTCGTTCAAGACCATAACAACTCTTGCCTACAGGCTTTTAGTTACAAATACTCTCAGTTTTGAACATTGAGAAACACATGGTAACCTTCCCACAAATTGGGAGGTTTACCTCACACACACCCCTAAATTTTCATTCTATGAGGCTTACAAAAACTAGGTTACAATATGCTATTTATAACCTAATCATCCAACTGGATTTGGGCCTTCAGAAATCGCAGCAAACTTCTCCTTTGCTGTTACAAAGTCAGCAGAAACTTTCTGCTACAATCAAGGTCTTCAATCCTAAAATCTCTCCATATATATCTCCTTATTTTGAGCCTATATATATATTCTGATTGAGTCTTTAAGACCTCCACATGGGAGTTAGGATATTCACCAAATATCCTCACTAATCCCAGAATATATACTGAGTTAATTAATTCAGTTATCTACACATGTGCGATGTCACATACATAATGTCGTGACATCGTACATGACATGTTGGTCCAGATGTTGAACTTCTTCAACCCAACATATTAAAACAACAGAGATGATTACATTATTTGTTTTAATAAATTAATGCCAATCCTAAGGTATTAACAATCTCCCCCTTTGGCAAATTTTAGCTAAAACAAATAAACATTACACTGGACAATACATCCCAATATGGGTATGCTCTTCATCTCTGTCATTGTCTCCACCACCACAAACACCAAAGTTGGTGTACATGAGGAAGTAGAGGTACAAGAATCAGTTGCATCAGAACCCTTCCCTTCATCGGTAGAGCTTCCAGAAGAATATGTAATGCTGAGTACATAGATAATGTAACTCAGATCACAAGACACAACTGTCCTCTTAACTCAGATCACAAGACACAAGTGATATGCCCAGTTAGTGACTTCTGTGCCTGAAGCCACTTTTGCTTGCTACCATATTTTACTTGCTTCTGGTACATTCTCAGGGCTATATTTCTCTCCCCCTTTTTAGCTAAACATTTGTAAAGGAACCCCTCACAAAACCAGATCCAGGCGCTGTTTGCCCAAACCTTAACATACCCCATGATTTAGAGGGAATGGAGTGTTTCTCTTGTGAGAAGAAGAGGGCTATTACATCCTTTAAATAGTCCAGCCCGTGCTTAGGAATTAACGGTAGGAATAAATGCTTGGTCAAGATTCATTAATATTTGCTAAGAAACAGTCAGAGAATCACCAACAAAATCTCAGACTATCTTTGAATACCTTTTATAGCTCTTGACTGTTTCTTTTCCAAAACAGCAGTTCCAGTGCATGAAGACTATTCCCTATATGCAGTCAGTCACGTTGCACGTGATGTCTTAACATTCAACGTGGCTTTTGCCTGCATTCTTCAATTATTCTTCCTCTCAACATTTCCTAAGACCACTTTCATACCTCCAGTAGAAACTTGACATCAGGCACCACTACAGCCAAAATCCCACACATCAGTAGATGGTTACTCCCCCTGTAACACACAACTGTAGCACTCAGGCTTATTCTAATATATCATAATTAGACACATCACATCCATATTTCCTAATGACTGTGAGCTTCAGAAGGAAAACTATTGTCCCAGGCAATGTCATGACATCCGGTCAGACATTCTTGTGCTCACTCAGCATTGACATGCACCACATCATCCCAATAGCTAACAAGGTGCCATGCCTTGTTATCTGAGAACACATAGACCACCAGCTTGATGATTACTAGCAGCACAAGGATATAACTCCCCCTGTCATGAACATCCAACTCTCCTCTTGATACTTGGTGATCACACAGGAACATATCCAACACCCCAGAGTTGGACCTTCAAATACTTCTTGATTCAAAGAGAACTCAGACCACTTGATGAATGGAAAACATAAGACGCATCTTCATGTCTCCAAGAGCACCCCCTCTGTTCAACCCTCTGGGCTGAACACATCCACACTCTGTGTCAATCTCTCTTCTAACCAGAACAGAACACCACTTCACAAAATGTTCTAACATTAGTTAGGACATCCTCACAACATAACAAGGAACACCATCTGATAATCTTTAGATATCACTGAGTCACCAGCTTAATCCAAAAGAAACCAGACACAAATTGGGACATATATATTCTCATCCCATTACAAGAGATAATCTTCCATAGATAGCTTAGAACTTCTACCACAAGCTCCAAGAGATGAATAAAAAAACATCTCCCTTTGTCTTCAACTTACTACTTTTCTGCTCAAAAGTAATTTGTCTCAGACTTTCCTCAAGAATAATCAGCTGCCATATGTTGATTATCTTGATCCTTTGAACTCACTTCTGAGATAGACCAAATGCCACTGGTTGATTACCTCCTTCATGAATCCTCATATGAACAAGTCAAATGCCACCTTTTGACCTCTCCAAGTTTATCAGACTTCTCCCAAGGATATTCTGACCTTCCAAGTGAGACTTGAACTTCAAGCTACATGTTCAACGAAACTTAGATTCTCTAAGACATGAACATGTACCATCTTCTCCATCCAGCAACTCCAAAGAACTGCAATGAGAACGATCTTTTTGAAGTGCCCAAACTACAACTCTGTAGACCCTTCTATCTTAAGTTGATGTGCCACTTCACCAACTAAGATTCTGATGTTGAACCAAATGTCACAACATTGTGTTTTAACATTTAGTTGTTGAATTCAGCTTCTTCTTCTGCCACTTGAAAGAACAGCCTCCCTTGATGAATCCCTGCTTCTTCTCCAAAGACATCAGACACTCTGATGCATGAGTCTTCAGAAGGACCAGTTAGAGACTAACCCTTCAGCTATACCAAGGATTCCACTTCCTAAAGCAAGGTTGTTTCCATGATGTCAAGAATGTTGCCACTTGTTCTTAACTCCACAGTGTGCATTAGCCAATGCACTTCCTTACCTAGATCAGAAATAAACTGATCCAAGTAACCACCATCAAGACTATGATGTCTTCTTCTTCTTGTACACACCAAGGCTGAACATGTTTCTTGCCAGGAAACCTTTTCAGAGATCATATGCTTTTGCTGCCATCAAAGAGATAGACCATAAACCAATGTACTATCCTTCCTATGGTTCTGCACAGGGTCTTGAAGAAGAGATGTTCCAACATCTTTAAGAACATCAGTTATCTTGAGCTCCAAGGATAATCAATTAAATACTTGTACTTGGCACAATTAGACATTAATCTTAAATCCTTTCCCAATTATCCTTTCAGATACTTCCATCAAAAGAATATTTTGAAAATACTCTTCTTGTGTCAGCATCTTCTGCTTGCAAGCACCTCAACAGATTTGAGAATCTTTCCAGATTAGATTCACCCTTAGGAATGAGAGAGATGAATCCTTCCTTCCAGATGTGTCACACAACAACCAGAACCCATGTGACACAGGTCAACAGCCAACCAGACCCTAGGCTGACCAACCGTGAGGAGGTTAACCAAAACTCCCCCTCAAATTACCAATCATGGAAACTCCACACCAATATCCATGCATTGTACACAAGTGTCTCAACATGACATACACTATCCCTACCAGTGGCAACTAACTCTATGAGTTATACCTATGCATACTCCAATCACACCAATCAGACTCCAGCTAACTATAAGTACTAGTGAGATAAACAGCACCAGTCAATAGTAGATATGCATTGCCAGAGCATACTACCTCAACCAACCTCTGAGTCTTCATATTCTCACTTCTTGAAAGAACTGCCACTTCTGAGCGAGGTGTTTGAATAACAAGACTCATGGTTCCAATCCTCTTAAATGAAATAGCAATCAGGTTACCCCATTATTGACTTCTAACATCCAGAGGACTTGTCTTTCAACACACCCTAGTACTCCAGAGAACAGCTATCCAGCCCTGATCAATCTACAGGAGTAGGACAAGCAGCAGGAAATTGCACAATGTCACATCTCAGCCAGCTCCACTTCTAGAGACCAGACCTCTACATGTGACCTTCTTGAGCATACACACAGTTGACCCTACCCTTGTCAACTTAGCACACACAGATGTCTCCTCTTCCAGGTCAGGAGTAGGTTCCAAACAAGGTCTCCCTTTGTTTGACACCTAAAAACATCTGCTCTTCAACCAGTAGCTGCATACGTGTTGAACAACATGTTCTAACATCACATAGAACATTAGTTCCACCTCCTTGGAACAAACTTTCCTTGAAATTCTTCAAGGTCTTCATATACATTACCCAAAAGAGTAAAAGAATCAGTGATCAGTTGATTCTTACCATCCTGAAGTGAGAGCGTCATGATGAGTGGTCTTGAGGAGACTCAAGTATCTTTGACATCTTCAATAGATTATGATGAAATCTTGAATACAACAGCCTTTCATCCACATGAGGGGAAACTACATCAGAGTTTGAGTTTTGCCAGGTATTATGCAGCGGAAATCATAATACAACTCAATCTATGAACACACACTTCACCAGATCAGCCTCCAAGGCCATACCAAGTTTGAATGTTATTCAATACTGGCACAGTTGTCCCACACAAAGGCCAATTGCCAACCTCCAGAGACAGGTACACACCATTCCCGTCATGAACAGTCCATCCACCTACTTCAAGGGACCATTCAGGGAAATTACAGAACCTTTCACAGGTTCCAGCATCAGTACTAACATAACTCTTTGCAAGATACCAGAAAGTATCACCCATGGATCTCATCCAGAAACAGACAGGATGCCTGCTCTGATACCAATTGAAATTCTGGCATAGTCAGATTTCAGATGTTCTACTCCAAGTCATGACATCTGATCCAACATTGTAACTAATACTGCAAGACAGTTATTAAACCCTGTACTAATATGCACACGTTCACAGATGTCACGACATTTGCTTCTATATCACCCTAGAATGGAGGAACACCTAGTTCTGTGCATCTGGTGGAAAGACTCAGCAGAGATCATCCATAGCACTAAATTCTGTTATTTTCCTACACAGTCATCAGCAAGATGTCTCAATAGTGATTTGAACATCAACTGTTACATTATTCCAGTTTGCTGGCCTTGTACATGTATTTCCTAAAATAAAGGTTGAACACGTTAATCTAATTTCCACTTATTAGATTGCTAACAAATAGACTATTTGTTAGGTTCATTAATTGTAGGTTAGTAGTTGGTTTCCTGGATTTTAGCTCAGCTGTTGGATTCCTAAAGAATAGCCAGAGAAAAATACTGAACAGAAAAACCAATCATCCTACACTTTAGCACATGCTGTTGAGAATGAATGTCACAACATTCAGTTCGACAGCCAGAACATATGCTGATTCTGTTATGTTCCTGAAAACGGACAGTGCTAAATTTTCTGTACTGTGAAAAGACCAACCAGTCTCTACCTCAGTATCAGCCTACAGGAACAACTGTCAAGACATCCAGTTTGCCAGTTTCACAATGATCCTTTGGCCAGGTCTGTTATCCTCGTGAAAACCAGACTTAAGTAAATACTAAACTGAAACCAACCTGCCTATTATTCAGTATATGCTATCACTGATGAATGTCACAACATTCTGATTGACATTCAAACAGAAGGCTATATCCCAGGTCTGTTATTATTTTGATAAGCAGACTGAAATACCAGCTGAGTTATGGCAAAAGGATTATAACACGCAGAAGGAAAACAAACACAGGAAATTGTTAACCCAGTTTGGTCCAACATGACCTACATCTGGGGGCTACCAAGCCAGGAAGAAGATCCACTATCAGCAGTATTAATTCAGAGTTAAACCCCCCCGTTTACAACTCTTCACTTAATCCCTACCCAATGTAATCTATACCTAGGAACTCCTAGATAGAAACCTCCAGTTTCCATTCCTATCACTACAAATACAATGTAATGTTAAAACAACTTGAACTTGCTTCACAGCTTCGTTCAAGACCATAACAACTCTTGCCTACAGGCTTTGAGTTACAAATACTCTCAGTTTTGAACACTGAGAAACACATGGTAACCTTCCCACAGATTGGGAGGTTTACCTCACACACACCCCTAAATTTTCATTCTATGAGGCTTACAAAAACTAGGTTACAATATTCTATTTATACCCTAATCACCCATCTGGATTTGGGCCTTCAGAAATCGCAGCAAACTTCTCCTTTGCTGTTACAAAGTCAGCAGAAACTTTCTGCTACAATCAAGGTCTTCAATCCTAAAATCTCTCCATATATATCTCCTTATTTTAAGCCTATATATATTCTGATTGAGTCTTTAAGACCTCCACATGGGAGTTAGGATATTCACCAAATATCCTCACTAATCCCAGAATATATACTGAATTAATTAATTCAGTTTTCTACACATGTGCGATGTCACAGACATGATGTCGTGACATCGTACATGACATGTTGGTCCAGATGTTGAACTTCAACCCAACATATTAAAACAACAAAGATGATTACATTATTTGTTTTACAAAATTAATGCCAATCCTAAGGTATTAACAGATGGTATACAAGAACTAATGAGATGTAACAACATTGGAAATCCCATATGACCAAGTTCAACCATTACAAATTCCATATGATCTGTCCCCGATGACGATATTTGTCAACCCAGTTGTTCCTATGATAATAAATGTACCTAATCCATTCCCATTTGAAGACATAAAGTCAATATCGTGGATCTACGACTCCATAGACTATATCCATGGGCAAAAGGTATAAGATGAACCATTGGCATCCAATGAGCCAGCTGCCAACATAATTGGAATTGGGGGAGTGACTAGAAGATAGAGAGTATTTGCGCCAATTCCTCATACTATTGACAATGGTGGAACATCGAGCCAAGCTAAGGGCAAATAGATTGCGAACAATTACCAAGGGCCCGATTCTACCCAAAAAGTGACTCTGGTTAGCGAAGTGGAAGAGTTCCTACGCATCATCAAGAAAAGAGACTACAAGGTGGTTGAGAAACTCAATCAAACTCCATCAAAAATATCGATGTTGTCCTTGCTAATGTGTTCAGAAGTGCATAGAGATACCTTGGTAAAGTATTTGAGAATTGCCCATGTTCTGCAAGAGATTTTTGTCTGTCAATTTGAAGGAGTGGTGAATAATATTGCTGCCAGTGTTAGCTTGGGATTTAGTGACGATGAACTCCCATCCGAAGGGAGAAATCACAACAACGCATTGCACATTTCCATCGAATGTTTAGACATAATCTTGTCAAGGGTTTTGGTGGATACTGGTTCATCTATGAATGTGTTTCCAAAGTGTTCATTGTCAAAACTGACCATTGAAGGAATGTCGATGAAGCCTAGTGAGTTAGTAGTGAGAGAATTCGATGGCTCAAGAAGGACGGTGATTGGAGAAGTGGACCTCCCGATAAAAATTGGACCCCATAAATATTTCATAACTTTCTATGTCATGGACATTTACCTGACTTATAGTTGTCTTCTTGGATGACCGTCGATACATTCAGCCGGAGCTGTCACATCCACTCTCCACCAAAGGTTAAAGTTCTTAATCAATAATAAGTTGGTAATATTATAAGGTGAAGAGGATATAATGGTGAGTCATCTAATGTCTTTTATCTATGTTGAGGTCGAAGGTGAAGTCTATGAAACCCGCTTTCAATCTTTCGAGGTAGTGAATGTGGAGATGGTTCTCCCTTTGAAGGAAGTGAAAAAAATTGAGTTCCCTATGGTCTCTTATAAAGATGCGAGGACAGTGATTGAAGCCGGACACCCCGAAGGTTGGGGAAGAGTGTTTGATTTACCAGTAAACAAGGATCGCTCTGGCTTGGGATACCATTCCCAACCATCAATTGTGAAGAAACCAATGACAAATGCTGTTGAGGCACAAGTGCTCCCATTGCCATATATCTTCACTAGTGTCAGATACCTTGTGGATGGACAAATCAGTGTGGTAGAGGAATAAGAAGATGATGTTATTGACAAAGTAGGATTGGTTTATAAAAATTTGGAATGTCAAGAACTTGAAATTGGACATCAATAGAGATGCCCGAAGTTACAATGATCGAGAAACAATTTCCCTTTGTTTGTTTTGCTTTGAAAATTAACCATGTTATGCCCAATGCATGAGGAACCATTTGTAGGGCCCCCTTTAATTTTCAAATCAATCAAATTAATGAAATCATCACCTTTGCATTCAAATTGTGCTCCTTGTCTTTCGTTTGTTTTTTACAAAAATAAATGGCAATGTTTTCTTATATTTATTTTAAGTTTTATTAATTTTTCTTATCCCTCATAAAAATAAAAGCATGAAATCTTAATCATGCAGATTCCCCTTGATTTCCACCGATAACAATACTGTTACGGTCCCATATGACTTTGATAATCCCATATATCACGCTGACAAAGACGGTGAAGAAGATTGTGAACTCCCCGAGGAGTTAGCTCGACTGCTATGGCAAGATTCAAAGGTCATCCAACCGTATCAGGAATCGGTATAAGTTATCAACCTTGGGACAGGGGAGGATGTGAAAGAGGTCAGAATAGCCGCCGCCCAGCAAGATGACGTGAAGGAAAATCTGGTCAAGCTCCTACAAGAGTATATGGATGTGTTCTCTTAGTCCTACCAAGACATGCCCAGACTTGACACCGACCACTTGGTCCATCGGTTACCCCTCAAAGAAGATTGTCCTCCCGTAAAGCAAAAACTGAAAAGAACTCGGCCTGACATGGCAATGAAAATCAAGAAGGAGATGTAAAAGCAACTTGAAGCAGGCTTTCTGGTAGTAGCAAACTACCCTAAATGGTTAGAAAACATTGTGCCAGTATCCAAGAAGGACGAGAAGGTGAGAATGTGTGTTGACTATAGAGACTTGAATAGAGCTAGCCCAAAAGATGACTTCCCATTGTCTCACATTGACGTGTTAGAGGACAATACAACTCGATTCTCTATCTTCTCTTTCATGGATGGCTTCTCCGGCTACAACCAGATTAAAGTGGCCTCGAACAACATGGACAAGACAACCTACATCACCCCATGGGGAACCTTTGTCTATAAGGTTATGCCTTTTGGCCTAAAGAATGTTGGTGCAACATACCAACGTGTGATGGTAACGCTCTTTCATGATATGATTCATAAAGAGATATAAGTCTATGTCGACGATATCATTTCCAAATCCCAAACCGAAGAGGAGAATCTTGTAAATATGGAGAAACTCTTTGCAAGGCTAAGGAAGTTCAAGTTAAGGATAAACCCCAGTAAATGCACCTTTGGGGTAAAATCCAACAAACTATTAGGGTTCATTGTCAGCCAACGAGGAATTTAAGTTGATCCCGAAAAGGTCAAGGCCATCTAAGCTATGCCTGCACCTAAAACTGAGAAAGAGGTCTATGGATTTCTAGGGAGATTGAATTACATCTCCAAATTGATATGTCACCTCACAACCACATGTGAGCTAATCTTCAAGTTGCTTCGCAAAGATTAGGCATTCGTGTGGAATGATAATTTTCAAAATGCTTTTGAGAAAATCAAAGAGTATTTGCAAGAACCTCAAATTCTAATGCCTCTTGCGTCAGACATGCCTCTTATCATGTACCTAACGGTTCTTGAGGGATCCATGGGGTGTGTTCTCGGTCAACACGATAAAATTAGTAAGAAAGAGTACGCGATCTACTACTTGAGCAAGAAGTTCACCGACTGCGAGAGTAGGTACTCAATACTTGAAAAGATATGTCGTGCACTTGCTTGAGCTTCTAAACACCTAAGGCAATACATGCTGATACATACAACGCTTTTAATCTTCATGATGGATCATGTCAAGAACATCTTTGAGAAGCCTACTCTGATAGGAAGAGTCACCCATTGGAAGATGGCCTTAACTAAGTATGACATCCAACATGTCACCCAGAAAGCGGTCAAAGGAAGTGTCCTGTCCAACTATCTTACTCACCAACCCTTAGAGGATTATCAGTCAATTCCCTTTGAGTTACCTGACAAGGATATCATGTTAAGGGATTACAACATTCCCGGCCTCGAGGAAGGACCAGAACCTGGATCACGTTGGACACTTGTGTTTGATGGAGCTTCTAACGCTCAAGGAAATGGAATTGGGGGAAGTCATCACATCCCCAAATGGTTGTCATCTACCTTTCATCGCAAGGTTGTGCTTCACTTGCACTAACAATATGGAGGAGTACGAGGCATCTATCTTCGGAATTGAAGCTGCTATTGACCTATGGATTAAAATCCTCGAAGTCTATGGAGATTCATCCTTGGCAAGCATCCAAGTAAAAGGAGATTGGAAAGCTCGAGATCACAAGATGATCTCGTACAAGGAGTATGTCTTAAAGCTAATCCCATACTTTGATGAGATCACCTTATATCACATCCCTCGAGAGGAGAATCAGTTGGCCGATACCTTAGCTATTCTTTCATCCATGTTTAAGGTTAAATGGAAAAATGAAGCACCATTTATCCATATTGACTACTTGGACGAACTAGCCTATTGCCTGGCAGCCAAAGACGAATCTGATGGCCATCCCTGGTTTTATGACATTATCAGGTACTTGGAAAGCCAAGAATATCCAGAAAATGCATCCATCATGGATACAAATTTCCTTCGAAAGCTCTTGGCTAAATTCTTCTTGAATTGAGGGGTACTGTACAAGAGAAATTATGATTCAGTTTTGCTTAGATGTGTAGACGAAAGTGAGGCAAACCAGATTATAATGGAAATCCATGAAGGCTCCTTCGGGACGCATTCCAGTTGTCATACCCTAATTTTTAACCCTAAAATCCTACATATCATTTACATCATTGCACACAAACAAGGTCACATCTGGATCCTTCCCTCCTTCCGTCCTGGGTTTGCTTCTTGCAGGGATCACCAAGCACCTCTTTAATGGTGTTTTAACTTTGTGATTATATGCTTAATTTCTTATCTAACCAATAATAAAAATAGAAAAAATATGTTATATCTTCATTTAATTTATTGTGCAAGGTAGGTTTTTTTTCAATCAAGAGCATCTCAAAGTTTTGTTGCTTACTTCTCAAGGAAAGTCAAAGGTTCATTTTTTTATTTCCATGCCTTATTCAGCAAGAAACTTCAAGCTTTGATCAATTTAATCAAAGTGAAATCAAGTACATCTTATTTTGAGTTCATATGACCATCCATGTAATTTGAAATGCAAGGAAAAGTCATAATGCACAAGAGGTTTGACCAAAAAAGTCGACATTTTGAAGTCAAAGTTCCAAGGATCACAACTCCTTCAATTCTCAACATTTTTGAATTCTTATTTTTGAATATGACTCTTCTCAATACCAACTACAACTTCTCTTTACATGGAAAGATTCAATTATGCTTGGAGGATCATCAAAAGTTTGGAGATATTATAGGTCATTCTTGGACTTAGTGAAATTTGACCTATTTTCAAGTGACTACTTCTAAAATCTCAAAGATAATAGCTTCTTTAATTTTCAAAATTTGAGGATTATTCTTTTTGCACAATGTCATTTGTGATACCTTCTACAAGTTTGTTTCAATGATCAAGGTCAAATCATGCTCGGAAGGCCATGGAATTCATCTAGACATTATAGGTCATTTTTAGCCATGGAACACTTGAATTTTTCTAAGTTATATGGTCAGTTTTTTATGCCAATTTCAACATGACATAACTCTATGCTCAAACATCCAAATGCAACCTTTCTTGGCACATTGTAATCTTTGTTATGATGTCAACACATTGCAAAAAGAATGGGACCAAAAAACCTCCTGAGGAAGATGCCCCATTGAGTTGAACATGGTGACTTGAAACTGAAGAAATCACCATTGCCCGAAATTTGAACCTCACTAATCTAAATTCCAAGCCAAACTGCCACACGTTTTTGACCTAAACATGTTTAATCAAGTCTTTAGAAGCTAATTGACCCTTGAAACGCATGATTTGGTTGAGTTTTGATGGATTTCAAGTCACACTTTCCACACATTCTGATCAAATTCCTTTTGCACGAATTAAGCTTAATTCCACACGTATTTGGATCCAAACACATTCCCTATAAATAGAGGGAGCTACTATATTCATTTCCAAGCTTTTGAGAGCCAAGAAACCCCTGCTGCAACTTGAAATTTTTCTGAAAAAATCAACTATCGTGTTTTGAGTTTCAGTTTGTTTCAATCCAATTTCTTGATTCCATTAGCATCTCCGACATCCTCTGAAACTTTTGCAACAATTTCCAAGCTCTAAGACCTTTTGAAGTGCTCCAACCAGATCAAGCTTCATCAACTTCTGATCACCATATGGACAAGGTAGTTTTGAGCATCATTTGAACTCAAACAAGTTACCACAATGTAGTCCTTCACTCTCTGATGCTTTCTCCTAACTTATCTGGTGTTGATTGATCGTGTTCACCGTTTAATTTTATTTTTCGTGGCTTGCTTGTTTCTGGAACTTCTATGAAATTCCCTTTGCTCGATTTAGATAAATGAATTTGGAGCATAAGGTTGAATTCGGGATGAGAAGAGGATCACAATGGTGGTGGTCTCGTGTTCTAAATTTACCAAACGATGGAGCTCTAGTGAGAGCTCATCGGAGAAGATGATCGGAGTGTTCCAGGTCGTTTGAGTTTGGCCAGACACGTTGGACATTTGAAATGTTCTGATTGGTTGGATTTGAATTGCATCCCATGTGTTGCTTGTAGCACGTCCCATCGTGCATCCTAACCTGATGAGTGTTGGATTTGCCACGTCAACTAATAAGGCGTGATCCAACACTCCGTGCTTTTTCTGATTTTAATTATTTTTCTTTTATTATATTTAATTTCTTTTTCTTTTAAAATTCATAGTAATTTCATTTTTCATCCAAAAAATTCCAAAATAATTTCTAAAAGTCTCTTTTTATTTTTCTTCATCTGATTTTTATTTTTTTACATTTTATTTCACTGATTTTCCATTTTTCACGAATTTTCTTTTTTCTCCTTTGTTTTAATTGGTTTAAAAATAATTTTCTGCATTTTAAAATTCTGAAAAAATTATTATATGTTTCTTATTTTATTTCGAACCTTCCATAATTTTCTTGGCAATTTATTTGGTGTTTTGAAGGACCTTATGGATTTTTCATTTTCATTTTATTTTAAAATTCATTTTAAAATACTTTGGTGCATTTTTATTTTATTTTATTTCATTTTATATTTGTGTGACCTTTGTGAACTTCTGTTGACCATGGATCATGTTGGTTTGGATCATGAGTCTCATTAAACTCAATGGATCTTGGGTGTTGATGGGGTGAAAGCTCTAATCCACCAAAATGGATGATTGATTTTGATGATGATTTGATCAAACTTTTGGTCCAATTTGGGTGTGACCTCTCTTGTCCCCTTCTTCTTCATCTCTTTCTTTTCCCTTTGATCAATTGGATGACTTATCTCCATCTTGTTCATGATGTGTGGATTGGTGCTTGATGAACTTTCATAATTTCAAATCTACCTCCTAATTGATCGTGGATCATTTAAGGTACTTTGAATTGATGCATAAGTTTTTCCTAAGTTTCATGAAGTGTGGATTGAAGTAATGGACCATCCTCTTAACCTTTGTGCTTGATCATTCCCTTTTTTTCTTTTTTGTGTGGCATGACTTTAGGAGAATGATTTACATATCATTTCTATAACATGTATCAACACTAACATTATTATTGACCAACCTCAGATAGTTGTGACTTCTACATAAGTCCAATTATGATTTCTTAACATAGCGCTAAATTTGTCCTAAAAGCAAAGACATTTTTATAGATGAGATTATAAGTCTCCTACTCCTAATGGTATTGTGTGAAAATATTGCTCCTTTTTCATTTGTGAGAGCTAGTGACATATTTGTTGATTTTTATCCAAGTTGGAGCCCTTCTCATAATGATGTATAGGTTCATGTTTTCATGCTTGTGGGTGAATAGTTGAGTGTTCTACAAAAAATGACCAAACCATCTTTCATTTTGATTACTAACATTTTACTTGCATTAACTTTTACTTCAAAGTCATTTACTTTATGCTCCTTTATTTTATACCATTTACTTTATACTTTATGTTTAGCATCCCATATCATGTTACTTATGATTATGTCATTTATTCTTTTCCCACTTGGACTTTTATTTTATATCCTTGTAAAGAAAACACTAATAAAGAAAAACTTAAAAAAGGAAACTTGATTCTCCTGACTCATGGACTTATGGTTACTATCCTTGGCATCATTGTGAAGTTATGGACTTAGGCTTAGGATCTTGACCTTTGCTTTAGGACTTGTGACTTGAGACACTGGAATTCATATGATACCTTTAACTTGGGACTTCCTTTGAAGACTTTGTTTGGTCATTCTGGTTTCATCTGATACATGGATTATTATTTGCTTATTTTGGCTTGCTTGAGGTGTAATCCAAAAGAGGGAATTCTTGCATGACTTATGTTATAAAACTTGTTATCTCTTAGTTAGATCTTTCAACCCTAACTTTTACTTTATGCTCTAGGATAATCTCTTCTTCTCCTCCCTTTCTTTAATTTTCAAATCTTCTCTCCTTTTTTCAAAAATCTTCTTGATTTAAAACATGAACCATTTTAAATAAACTTTGACTCTTGTCAAGTGATTTTCAAAACCTTTTTCCTAATAAATGTTAATTCATCTTAAACATATCTAGACCAATTTCAAATGAGTTAAAAAATGCATAACTCATTCAAACTATTTTGTGCCTTTTGTGCACCTTTTCTTTTAATTTTATTCTCAATGCTTAAACATTAGTCATTTCCATAGTTGAGATATAATTCTCCTATCTCCATAGCATTGATGATAATTATTTTCCATATGTGAGAGATAGTTCCATGCTTGTTGATTTTTATCCATGTTAGAGCCCTTCTCATGGTGATGCAAAGTTCTCATACTTATGGGTGACTAGTCGAGTATTCTCCTTAAAATGACAAAATACCTTTTTATTAAAAATGAATCAAAACACACATCTTTATTTTTTTTACCATGAACTACGAGGTTTTGATCCTCCATTTCACTTTGTTGGTATGTAGGCATGATACTTCAAAAGGTCTTGGCAAACACCAAAAATCATTTAAAAAAACATTTCTTTTCCCATCCCTCCAATCTTTTGCAAACAACAACCTTTTCAAACCAAAATGTACACATTTTCAAAGAGGTTACCATGGAGTGCCATGGATGTTGAAGGTGCTAATACCTTCCCTTTTCATAACTAACCCCTAGACCCTTGTTCTCTTTTTATTAGTTTTGTTTTAAAACTTCTTCGGATTTTGTTCGTAGTTTTTCCCTTTTCCTTTAGAAACAATAAAAGCACAGTGGCGACTCTTGCTTTATGAGTTAAGTTAATCAATAGATTAAATCTCAAAAAATTTACCGCTACACCATTGGAGACACGATTATCAAGAAAATATCAAGGGTAGGCTATTACTGGATGACTATGGAGGTTGACTGCTACCGCCACGTACAAACATGTCAAAAATGTCAGATTTGTGCCAATAAGATACATGTGCCACTAGTCCCACTTAATATCTTAACTTCACCTTGGCCTTTCACCGACTGCCTCAAATGGGCATCACTTTATCTTGGTAGACATAGACTATTTCACTAAATGGGTGGAAACAGTCTCATACGCAAACGTCACAAGACAAGTGGTGGCTCGCTTCTTGAAGAAATAAATCATATGTCGTTATGGGGTCCCAAATAAAATCATTATTGATGATGGTTCTAACCTCAATAACAAAATGATGAAGGAACTATGCAATAACTTCAAGATCGAACACTATAACTCATCGCCGTATCGGCCAAATATGAATGGTGATGTTAAGGCAGCCAATAAAAACATCAAGAAGATCATGCAAAACATGGTAGAAATCTACAAGGATTGGCATGAGATGCTCCCGTTTGCATTGTATGGCTACCGTACTTCAGTACGTACCTCCACTTAGGCAACCCCATTCCCTCTCGTGTATGTGGTTCTTCCTATTCAAGTAGAGATTCCTTCCTTGAGGATATTGACCGATGTCAAGCTCGACAAAGTTGAATGGGTACAAGCAAGATTTCATTAGCTAAACCTCATTGATGAAAAGCGCTTGTCAGGCATCTTCCATGACCAGCTATACCAAAAGCGTTTTGAGAGGGCTTTCGGAAAAAAGGTTTTTCATCAAAGCCTCAAGGCAGGAGACCTAGTGTTGAGAAATATTCTACCGATTCACACCAATCCAAGGGGAAATGGATGCCTAACTATGAGGGCCCATATGTTGTAAGAAAGTTCTTATCTGGAGGAGCCTTAATACTTTCAACTATGGATGGTGAAGATCTCCCATCTCCTGTGAATAAAGGCGCAGTAAAAAAATACTACGCTTGAAAAAAAAGAGAACCTGATAAGTTGAAAACCTGAAAGGGCGACTTAGGAAAAAAAGGGTATCCTGATAGGATGAAAACCCGAAAGGATGGTCTATGCAAAAATTAGGGATTTGTAAAGTGAGAGGTTGCAGTCTGCAAAGAATCTTCAATACCATTACAATTCCGAATGAAGAATCGATCTAATCACCTTATTCAGAAGCAAGACCTGAGTACCTTGGAAGACCTAAGGATTATAGAAGAAATCTAAACTGAGTGGAAATCCGAGCATTTTCCATTGCCATTATAGTTTTTCATTTTTTTTTGTAATCACCTCATTTAGGAATTGCTTCCTCTTGTAACTTACCCATTCGGGGGATTGTCTTTTATCAATAAAATCGTTTCCATCAAATATGCTCAATACTTTTAATTTTCCTGCTTTGTTTGTAAAGTGTGATTTTCTTTAGTAAACATTGCATTGAAAGTTTTGGGTAAATATATAAAAAAAAACTTTCAAAGGAAAACATTGAGGTTACTTTTCTTTCAAAGTATCTAAAGGTAACCACAGTCCAAATATGCTTGGTATACCCAAACACCGCAAAGCTACAAAGCCCCTTCGACTTGGCCTGATCAAGAAATCCTCATCAAGATGATCAAAAACTAGTAGTAATGGCATCAAACGCACTTTGAACATCAGAAGATCCAATTCGGTTCCACTCTCCCCAAGCAAACTTAAAGCCCAAGCATACTTGGCACAATTCATAAACCATGCATTTGCATATCCTTAAGCCCGAACATATGTAACACCCTTCTAAAATACCCCAATAATTAATTAAAATAACAAAATATAAATCAGAGTAAATATGCAATCAAGGGTGTCACACTTGACACTTCACACCATTTTCCAAAATATCCTGTCATGCTCATTTATTTAATCAAAATAAAACATTTGCATAATACGCAACGGATACAAACTAACAACATTCAAACCATGTAATACATTACATGTAAAGTTGTTCAACAACCAAATGAAAACATAGTAAAACATCCCATCCCGATGTTACATCTACCAGAGCATGACCCACTAAGGAACTACACTAGACTCCAAGGACTAGCTTCTACTCAATCACTGCTCGTTACCTGAAAACATAGTTGTAAGGGTGAGTTCCTCAATCGATATAATAAGTATTATAAAATATCATGTAATGCTAAGTAATTTAACACATATCATCATCCTAATCAGATCACACATATTCAGCAACGGCAATATCAACTCATAATCATCATCATCATCATACTCAAACTCAACACAGCCATAAAACCACGTATAATATTGGAATACATCCATTCATATTATACGCCATACATACATACATTATGCAATGAGACTCCATGCATGCGGTACCGACTATTCGTGAACATATAGTTCAACCTCACCGATCAAATCCAGATACGGCTACCAAGCTCACTAGTCCCACTCATTTGAGACCTAGTGACTCACTCACTAATTCCTCACCATGGGAATTAGCTACCACCCCAAGGGCTATGATATGCACGCTAATCACCTAGCATGCAAACATCAACAACAATCCACAACAACTCACTCACTAATTCCTCACCATGGGAATTAGCTACCACCATAAAGGCCACAATACGCAAGCTAAATCACTTAGTCATGCAAACATCAACAATCATCCACAATGGACATATGCTCACACTCTAAGCCATAAACAGTCCATTCATAATTTCATACATGATAGATACATTCACAACATTATGCATATCATCATACATCATCAACATATTCACCACATAATCATATCATGTCATACCACATAATCAATCACATCATTAGCACACTCTACTAATACCTATACTACTCAAAACAACTGGAAATGATCCCTACTCTATCATACATCAGCTAAATTACATTACTCAGCTGAACAACCAAAAACTGCACAACAACAGCACAGAAAAATCACAATCCTGCCCATACGCGTATTGCCTAGTCCCATACGCGTATGGCCCATTTCTCAGCCAATCCCATACGCGTATCACCTGTCTCATACGCGTATGCTACGCGTACCACTTCCCCATACGCGTACCAACAGAGACCAAACCACGTTCAAAACATCGTCTTCCTCATCCATACGCGTATTGCCTAGTGCCATACGCGTACCAGACCATCTCATACGCGTATTGCCTAGTGCCATACGCGTATGACCAGAAACCAGATTTCCAGATCTGCTATGGTTTTCTCTGCTACGAGATCTCTCAATTCCAACCTCCTACAATCCAATTTTTCACATTAATCGTTCATATCATCTAACACGAATCATACCTTATTCGATTTCACAATTGCTAACATTATTACATCTAATTCCTACGAATTTCTCCAATTAAACCCATATTTCGTTCATCCAATATTTCACAATTTTCAGCATACATCATTCTAATCAGAGTCAAATCAATGGTTTATCACTACCCATTACATGTTAACCCATAATACCCATCAAACGACGATAAACCCCCCTTACCTGAGTTAATCCGACAAATCTTTGAGCTTCAAGCTTTTCCTTCCTTCAACCCTCGCTCTCTTGCTCCTTGCCCTTTTCCACTTTTCAGTCGCTTTTCTGTATTCACGTGAAAACTCTCTTTTACCAAATGGGACCTTTTCTAATTCCAACTTTTATTCCAATAATAATAATAATAATATTCCAATAATATTCCAATTATTTAATTAAATTAATAAATATTATATTAATTTAAATTAAATAATTATCCTTATTTCATCGGGGTGTTACAACATACATCAGCATTTGCATACCTAACATTGCATCATAAGTATACTCTTTGAAGTGGAGCATACGCGTTTGGCATATGCCACATCCAAATCTTACGCGAGAGCAATTCCTCTTTTCTCCCTTGCAGTTGCTAGGGACCAACACCTTTAGATTTCCGGTATTTTAGTCGTCGCTCGGAATCATCATTGAACCTAATTCCCCCCCCCCCCCAACAAGAGTCGGGTATTCCAGCCGTTGCTAGGAATCGTCACTGGAGCTTGTCATCCCCTGCAATCACTAGGGATTTTCATCCAAATGTCAGGTATTCCATCCGTTGCTAGGAATCTTCACTGAACTTAAGTTTTCCCCAAGTAGTTTCTAAGTATTATCACCTTTAGAAGTCAGATATTTCAGTTGTTGCTAGGGATCGTCATTGAACTTAAATATCCCCAGTAGAGTTCAGGTATTCTAGTCGTTGCTAGGAATTGTCACTAAACTTTTTCCTCCCTATACGTTGCTAGGGATTTTCACTACATTTTACATAAGAACCTACCCCCAACGAAGTCTTCTCTCCCTCACCTTTCTTCTTGGATTTTTGTCATTAAACTTTCCTCTTTGTTTTTAATTTGAAGAGATACTTATGTTGCACATCCTAGCATGCATTGCATGTCATACACATCATACATAACCATCACACAGCTAACACATGTTCTCCTCACAAAATACCATATATAACCCCCTAGCAGATGACTTCATATCAAAGTCATTTGCCCTTTCATAAACACTTCCTTAATTGCCCATGACTTTGTATCACCTCAATCCCCAGTAGGGTAAACTTTAGATACTTTTTTGTATTTAATCATATCCTACCTTGAAGGTGTGAAAGTCGTTTCTATCTACAAATTCAGGTCCGAGAAGATTAAATAGAGGCAGTTGGCATACCCTAAATTTACCTTACCCCTTCATAAAACTTTCATGACCCGAATGCATAGACATACATTCATCATCCCATCATCTCATTTTCATTTATACTCATAACAAGATAACATGATACATAGACTCAAGGCATGGTGTTCATATTTGAGGACCACCAAACGTCCCTTGATCATGAGGGGTATGCCTCATACACCCTAATCCCTAATTTCTATCTCCAATCACTCTTTGACTTTTTGGGACTACACAAGTCATCCCATTCATCTCCAAAAACCCTAATTGTATGGTGAACTTTGATTGGAAACCTTACTTATTCATCTGGTCATCAATGGACCTCAACCCTAGTCCATTGATCCTATATGGCTTGTACAAGTCATCATCTACTTTGTGCCTTGACTCTGCTCTTTAGGAACCCTAATATTCAACTCTTGGCTATACACCAGCCTTGTGAAACTACTTCAAGACACCTCATGCACCAAACCCTAGTTTGCATGAACTTGGCTTTTGAAGAACATCTTGGTCCAAGAAACCCTAATTTGTGCCTGAAGGAGAATTGCCATCCAAGGCGCAGCGGAATTTAAAAATTTCTCCATTTAGTGATCCTTACGAATGGGCATGATCAGTGATAGAATCGTTACCTCTTGTGGCGATTCAAACCTTTGGTGCAGATCTCTGATAATGATCAAAACCTTTGATACAGATCCACGGGGCGATCACGAACGTTGAACGATGACAACGTCTCTACTCAGTCCACACGAACGGATTCCTTCAATCGCAGTGCTAGCTGTTATGAATGAAGGCTTTGAGTGAGAGAGAGATACGAAATTCCAACTCTTCAGTTGTGTTTTCTGTCTCAGTCAGTTTCAATGCTTCTACCCAAGGGGTTCTATTTATAGAACCACTTGTGTGGGCTTCAAGCCAAAAAGCCCACTTAAGTGCATTTTGGCCCATATCTCATAAAATGCCAAAATCACTTAAGTATTTGGTACCTTACCATATTTTGTATTCTACTTAAGTACACCGTACCTTACGATGTTCCTTAATTATTCTATCTCTCATCAATCCATCCTTTGTGTGTGACCCTATGTTAGATACCCAAAAATGCTTATTTGAGCTATCAAATATGGGCATCTTTCACTCCATTTCCTTGCTAAAGTGTTCGAAACCACCTTTGTTTTTGATGAATTGCAATACAATGATAAACGATCTTGGTACCTTTGATTTGTGTGTTATTGTGCAGGAATTAGGCATGAAATAATAGAAAATGAAGCCACAAGAAAGTTGGCAAAGGGACCAAAGAAAGGATGCATTCATCAGCTTTCTCGCTAGGCGAGGGCTGTGGCGAAGAGCTCGCTAGGCGAGCACCCAGCGAGAACCCAGTGAAGAGCTCCAGTATTTTACAGTAGCAAACATCAACAAACTCGCTAGGCGAGCAGCCAGCGAAGGGTGTAGCGAACACGTCCAAACTTGGTCAAAAGCGCAACCAGCACTCACTCGCTAGGCGAGCCATTAGCGAGCTCCCAGCGAGCAATTCCAGTAGCAAAATCTCCTAAGCTCGCTGGAGCGAAGGGTGAAGCGTGGGCTTCGCCTAGCGAAGATTTTGTTCACCTAGCGAACATGCCAATCTGGCAAAGGACATTTCTTTGGGAGCAGGTGCCTCAGGTGCCTCATTTTGGGGCTCGCTAGGCGAGCCATTCTGCTCGCCTAGCGAGCATGACAGCTCAGTAGCAGCACTATAAGTAGCAAGGGCTACTTTTTGGAGCCATAATTTTACACCTCCATACTTTTGTACTTTTTAGATATTTTTCCAGCATTGCTCTAGAGATACTTTGTGACCTAGAAATCATTTCTCTTCATCTTTTAACAATCTTTCACAAAAAGAAGGTGGATTTCCATCCAATCTCGATTATTCGACTCGGATGTTGATCAACCTTCTTCCGAAACTTGTTGACCAAGCTACCATGAAAATGAGTAGCTAAGTTCTTCATTTTGTCAAGGTTAGATGTAGATGATCATTAGCTTTGTGTGTATATGAGATGATCTTCATTTGTAAACTCTTTAATGATGAATATATGGTGAAAACTTTGTTTTATTGAAAACTCTTTGTGTTGGTTTATGATCGAGAGATGTTTACCCACTCTTTACCTAGGTTTTCCTCCAATCTTGTTTGTTAGCTAGAGATAGTAATGAATGATTTTGTTCACCATAAGGTTGAACCAAAAAGTTATCATTTTGATAGATTGTGTTAGAGATAAACAATGGATCAAAATGGGAAAACTCACAATGTATGTTAGAGATAAACACATTGGGAGGACTTTGTGAAATAGTTTATCATCTAAAGGAGTTTATAAGTTTTGTTGATCGAACATATACATGCAAAGTGATCGTCGAACCCTAACTTTGGCAATATTTCTCAAATATTAAAACCAAATCTTTTACCGCATTTTATTACACTTTTATGCAAGATACCGTGACTAAACCCAAAAACCCCCTTGTTACTACGAGTTAAGAATTGAAACAACTGTCGAAAGGCGGCGATATCTCACAATCCCTGTGGAGACGATAACAAAAACCCGACACTAAAAACACATTCAACAAAATGGCGTCGTTGCCGGGGATTGTGAATTGATATTGCGAGCATCGCAATAGTTGCTTAATTTTTAGCTTTCGAATATTTGACTTGTGCTTGTAATTTGTTTGGTTTAGTGTGCAGCTTTCGTTTTATGCGAGGGCAGATTCCTGTGGACGAACTTCTTTTTGATCCCGAGATTGAAAGAACCGCAAGGAGGCTGAATAGCAGAACAAGACGAAGGAGGCAACAAGCTAGACAACGATAAGAACAAGGAGAAAGTTCTTCTACCACACATCCACCACCGTTCATACCTATCATGGAACCACCACCACCGCCCATTTCCACTCCATGTGTAAACAGTCCAAGGAATACTGCTCAGTTTGCCAACCACACGGGAAGGCAAGCCGAGATGAAAACGGGAACTCTTAATTTACTATATGGAAGTCCATTCACCGGAATGGACCATGAAGATCCCTTTGTTTTCCTCACTAAATTTTACGAGATAGCATTGGCGGCCGGAGTTGATCAAGCTCAAGAGCTACCGTTGTTCAAAAGATTATTTCCCCACGCTTTGCTCGGCAAAGCAAAAGATTGGTACTTAGATCAAACACCTGCCGTCATGACAGATTGGAACATGTTGGAAGAGAAGTTCATCGAAATATTTTTCTCCCACAACCGGTTCATGGAATCCAAGACGGCCATCTCAGTGTTTTCACAAGGAACCAACGAATCATTAAATGAGGCGTGGGAAAGATTCAAATCCATGCTTCGGAAATGTAAAGGGCATGGTTTTGATGAATTGACTCAAATCCATATTTTCAAAAATGGACTTCAACCAAACTGCAAGACTTTGTTGGATGCTACCTCGAGTGGTTCTTTATTGTCTAAAAACGCCGAAGAAGCTACAGATATCATAAATCGAATGGCTCTAAATGATCTCCAAAGTCAAAGTAGAGGCAATTCTTTGAAGAAGCCGGGAGTGCTTGAACTTGGGACGAACGATGCCATTCTTGCCCAAAACAAACTCATTTCACAACAAGTGGAACTCTTAACGCAGCAAATAAAAGAGTTGAGAGAACCTTCAAAAGCTAAACAAATAGCTTGTTGTGAGCTTTGCAAAGGTGAGCATGACACCGGATTTTGTCCACCTCCCGGGTTTGAAGAAGTAAACTACATGGCGAACCAACGAGACTACCAACCGAGACAACAACAACAACAACAACCTTATCAACCACATCCTCAAAATCAACAACAACACTTCCAAGGGAATCAAGGGTTCCAACCTAGGAGTAACTATTACCATAACCAAGGTTATGGGGGTGGTTCTTCTAGCCGTCAAAACCCTCCCCAAAATCCTTATCAACCTCAACAACCGCCGGTCGTAACTTCAAAGTTAGAAGAGACATTGACACAATTTATGCAAATGTCAATGGCTAATCAAAAGAGCAACGATGCAGCAATCAAAAATCTCGAGACTCAAGTTGGACAACTTGCTAAGCAACTAGCGGAACAACAACCCGGTCCTTCTTTTTCGGCGAACACGCAAACAAATCCTAAGGAGCATTGTAAAGCGATCACGACGAGAAGTGGGAGGGAGTTGATTAGTGAGAAAAAAAAAGAGATGAGAGTGAACAAAGAGAGGAAAAGAGGAAAAATGAGGAGGAAATATTGGAGGATAATATTGATGGTGAAGTGGGGGAGTGGAGTGAGGGGGAAGTTGAAAAGAACGAAAAGAATGGTGAAGTTGAAAAGAAAGAAAGTGTGGAAATTGAGAAAAATAAGAGTGATGAAGTAATAGGGGAGGAAGTGAAAAATAAAAGAGCGAGAAGTTCTAGAGTTGCTAAAGGAAAGGAGGTAGTAAGCGCTACTCCAATCCAAAACCTTCCTTATCCACATGCTCCATCTAAAAGGGAGAATGAACGGCATTACGCCCGGTTCATGGATATTTTTAAACAACTGCAAATCAACATTCTGTTTGCCGAAGCCTTGGAGCAAATGCCCAAGTATGCCAAATTCATGAAGGACATACTTACAAAAAAGCGGAGGTATACGGAACCGGAGACCATTGTCCTAGATGCGAGATGTAGTGCAATTATTCAAAGGACGCTTCCGAAAAAAGAGGTTGATTCGGGACGAGTTACTTTTCCGGTTAAAATTGGTGATATCTATGCCGGAAAAGGACTAATTGATTTGGGGTCAAGCATTAATCTTATACCATTGTCTATTATAAAGAGGCTTGGCAACATTGAAATTAAGTCCATCCGGATGACGTTGCAATTGGCCGAAAAGTCGACTACCCATCCTCATGGCGTAGCCCAAGATGTTTTGGTTAAAGTCGACAAATTCTTTTTCCCGGTCGATTTTATTGTTATTGATATGGAAGAGGATGATGATGCTCCGCTCATTCTGGGCCGACCGTTCATGAAAACCGCGCGCATGATGATAGACGTTGATGACGGTTTGATGAAGGTGAGAGTCCAAAATGAAGAAGTTACTTTCGATCTATTCGAAGCAATGAAGCATTCAAAAGATAGAAGTGATAGCTTTCGCATCGATGTGATCGAAGAGGCAATTTTGGAGGTTTCTAAGCATATTCATGAGATATCTCCTATGGAGTTAGCTCTTAATGACTCATTTGAAGTTTTCACAGTTGAAGAAGAGCAAGCTCTTGATGAATGCTTGAGGGAACTTGATGGTTTAAACGAACTACAACCGTGGGAAGTTGAGGAGGAAGACTTAAAGAAGGAGGTTAATGACGAAAAAACGCCTATTGAATTGAAAATGTTACCTTCTACTTTGAAGTATGTATTCCTAGATGAGACCGAAGAAAAGCCGGTCATCATAAGCAACCTTTTGTCAAATGATGAAGAAGCCCGTTTGATCAATGTGCTAAAAAAAATCAAGAAGCCATGGGTTGGACTCTTTCCGATCTAAAAGGAATTAGTCCTTCCTATTGCATGCACAAGATCTTAATGGAAGAGGATTTTAAGCCGGTAGCTCAACCACAATGCCGCTTAAATCCTACTATGAAGGAGGTTGTTAGAAAGGAAGTTGTCATGTTGTTGGATGCGGGAATGATTTACCCGATTTCGGATAGTCCATGGGTTAGTCCTGTGCATGTGGTTTCGAAGAAAGGTGGAATTACCGTGATCCGAAATGACAAGAATGAGTTGATCCCTACTAAAGTTGCAACGGGGTGGCGAATGTGTATTGATTATAGGCGGTTGAATACAGCAACTCAAAAAGATCATTTTCCACTCCCGTTCATGGATCAAATTCTCGAAAGACTCTCGGGGCAACAATACTATTGTTTCTTGGATGGCTATTCCGGGTATAACCAAATTGCGGTTGACCCGGCCGATCATGAAAAGACGGTTTTCACATGTCCGTTTGGAGTTTTCGCATACCTAAAAATGCCCTTTGGGTTGTGCAATGCACCGACGACTTTCCAAAGATGTGTGCAAGCCATTTTTGCCGACCTTATTGAGAAAACAATGGAAGTCTTCATGGATGACTTCTCGGTATTTGGTGGTTCCTTTAGTTTATGCTTGGCAAACTTGAAAACGGTGCTTGAAAGATGTGTGAAGACCAATCTTGTGCTTAATTGGGAGAAGTTCCACTTCATGGTGACCGAGGGGATAATGCTTGGCCATAAAGTCTCTTCAAGAGGGCTTGAAGTTGATCGTGCTAAGGTTGAAGTGATTGAAAAGTTACCTCCTCCGGTGAATGTGAAGGGAATCCGAAGCTTTTTGGGGCACGCCGAGTTCTATCGGCGCTTTATCAAAGACTTCTCAAAGGTAGCTAAGCCTTTGAGTAATTTGCTAGCTAAGGACCAGGTATTTCTCTTAACCGATGAATGTTTGCAAGCTTTTGAGACTTCGAAAGAAAAATTGGTTACCGCTCCAATTATAGTCGCTCCAAATTGGCATTTAAATTTTGAGCTAATGTGTGATGCGAGCGACTATGCAATCGGAGCGGTATTAGGCCAAAGAAAAGAGAAAAATTTTCATGCGATACATTACGCAAGTAAAGTTCTTAATGAGGCTCAAATTAACTATGCCACCACTGAAAAAGAATTACTTGCAATAGTGTATGCGCTTGAAAAGTTTAGGTCTTATCTTATAGGGTCTAAAGTCGTAGTGTATACCGACCACTCGGCGATTAAATATTTGCTCACCAAACCGGATTCGAAGCAAAGGCTCATCCGTTGGATCCTCTTGTTGCAAGAATTTGATGTTGAAATCAAAGACAAGAAAGGATCGGAAAATTTGGTGGCAGATCATTTATCTCGCTTAGTTAATGTGGAGGTTACTGCTTCAGAAAAGGAAATCCGGGAAGAGTTTCCTGATGAAAAACTTTTCAAAATTCAAGTTAGGTCGTGGTTTGCAGACTTTGCGAACCACAAGGCTAGTGGTTTTGTGCCTCCCGACCTAACTTCGAACCAAAAAAGGAAGTTTCTTTCGGATGCCAAGTATTACGTATGGGATGACTCGTACTTGTTTAAGTTGGGTAGTGATAACCTTTTAAGGAGATGCGTTACTGGCGATGAAGCGCAGAGCATCCTTTGGCATTGTCACAACTCGCCTTACGGTGGACACTATAATGGGGTGAGAACAGCCACTAAAATCCTTTAGTCAGGATTTTATTGGCCCACTATTTTCAAAGACGCACATACCCATGCGCAAAGTTGTGATAGTTGCCAGAGAAGCGGTGGGATTGGTAAGAGAGACGAGATGCCTCTCCAAAACATCCAAGAAGTCGAAGTATTTGATTGTTGGGGCATCGATTTTGTAGGACCATTCCCACCCTCTTATGGTAACGAGTATATGCTTGTCGCAGTCGATTACGTTTCTAAGTGGGTTGAGGCGATTGCCTCACCTTGGGCGGATGCGAAAACGGTAATAATTTTTTTGAAGAAAAACATATTTTCCCGTTTCGGAACCCCCCGAGTGTTGATAAGTGACGGAGGGTCACACTTTTGTAATGCATAGTTGGAGAGCATTTTAAAACATTACGGTGTATCACACAGAGTGGCAACTCCGTATCACCCACAGGCTAATGGGCAAGCCGAGGTCTCTAATCGTGAGATTAAGAGAATTCTCGAAAAAACTGTGTCAAATTCGAAAAAAGAGTGGTCACAAAAATTGGATGAAGCGTTATGGGCATACCGTACTGCCTTTAAAGCTCCAATTGGGCTCACTCCTTTTCAATTGGTGTTTGGTAAAACTTGCCATTTGCCGGTCGAATTGGAGCACAAAGCCTTGTGGGCTATGAAATTTTTAAATTTTGAAAAGGATTTGGCAGGTGAGAAAAGGAATGTGCAACTGCTCGAGTTGGAAGAGATGCGCAATGCCGCATATCACTCAAGTTGGTTGTACAAAGAAAAGGTAAAAAAATATCATGACAAAAAGCTTCAAAAGAAAGAATTTGTGTCCGGACAGTTGGTCCTATTGTTCAATTCCAGGTTGAAGTTATTCCCCGGAAAGTTGAAATCAAAATGGTCTGGGCCATTTCGGGTCAAAGAAGTTAAGGAGTACGGAGCTATTGTCATTGAGGACATGGAAAAGAAGGAGAGTTGGACCGTTAATGGCCAACGTTTGAAGGTTTATCTCGGCGGTCATGTGGATCGTGAGAGTTGTGCTATTTCTTTGGATGCTCCTCTGTGAGCATCGCACCGTCGAGCTTATCCGACGTTAAACAAACGCTTGTTGGGAGGCACCCCAACATTGTAAGTATTTACAGTTTTTCTGTGGTGTCGTATTGGGATTCCAATTGTTAAAACCTTGCTGAATGTACCAGGAATGCTATTTTTGAAAAAGCAAATGCTGTCATGCTCGCTAGATGCTCGCTAGGCGAAGCAGTAGCGAGCGGATTCGCTAGCTGCTCGCTAGGCGAAGCAGCAGCGAGCACTGCGTGGCAGCACTCATTTAATTCTCAGCAGGCCACTCTTTTGGGCCCAAGTGCATTTTTTCTTTTTATAATTCTGAACTGAAACTCTCACAAACACTCTCTCACTTTTCATCTCACTCAAACCCTAAACGGTTACATTGCATTGCAAAACTCACCGTGCACTTCAAATTCAATCAATCTCTTTCACTAAGGTTTGCCCTAATTCCATTTCTTTATGTTTTAACTTTGTAAATTTCTGAGGTATATGTCATTTAGGGTGAATTTGGGGGAATGGGTACATTAGGTTTTGCATGTGGGTGTAGATTTGCATGTACATTAGAACAATGTTTTTCTTGATAAATCATTTTGTTCTGAAATAGATACCATGAGACCTTGGGTTTTGCCAAAATTTCAGTGTAAACATTGCAGAACCCAAAAACCCGTAAGATTCGCTAGCAACTCGCTAGGCGAATCAGTGGCGAGCATTCGCTGCCACTTCGCTAGGCGAACTTGTAGCGAAGCTTCGCTAGGTTCTCGCTAGGCGAAGCAGCAGCGACCATGACAGTAGTTGGAATTCTGGTTTTGCTTTCTAATCTGTTTGTGTTTGTGTTGTTTCCTCTCTATGTCTGTGCAGATGGAATCCAGGTCCGGAGCTTCGAAAAAGAGAAAGGGCGGGAACACTTCCCGTCCCGTCCTAATACAATTCGACACCGACAAATTTGTCGGGCCAAAGCAAGCAGCAAGATATGTTGCTTTGGAAAAGCGAAAGATTTTGCCGGAAAAGAGATTTTTAATCAACCCTGAAGGCACGAACCGTACATTCGCCGGGTTGATTAACAGCAAAAAATGGGATCGGTTAATATCCCCCCTGGAGGATTACAATATCGCAACAGTGCGTGAGTTCTACGCGAACGTACTGCCGAACGATGACGAGCCATTCACATGGACGTCTAGAGTATTCGGCCGTCCTGTTGCGTTCGATCGGGATGCAATTAACCGTGTCCTGGGTGAACCGCTCCATCTGGTAGCCGAGGAGAGAGACACCTACCACCAAGATTTAAGGCTTCACCGGGATACTGATTTGATTTCTGCTGCCCTGCTTTTGAAAGGGAAATCAGTTGAGCTGAACCCATCTGGGGTTCCCATGAGATACCATAGGGAGGACATGATTCCCTTGGCTCAACTGATCCTTTTGTTGGTTCTTACAAACATCAAACCCAAGTCTCATACTTCTACTGTGGCGATCCCAGTGGCACACTTGGTACACAGCATCCTCACGAACATCCAGATTGATATGGCGAGGATTATTGCTTTGGAGTTGAAGTCCGTGATTGAAAGCGGGCTAAAGTCGGGGGCACGAGTGAATTGTCCCCTGGCTTTCCCTTGCCTAATCATGGCTTTGTGCCAGCAAGCGAGGATGAGGCTACCCTCTAAGGGTCAAGTAAGGATCCCGCTGGCCATTGATGACCGATACGTGGCCAAGTATTGCAAACCGAAGAATGTAAGAAGTAGTTCAGCTGCTGAGGTTACCGGGGCTTCTGATGGTCCTGGTACTTCTACTCTAGGATCCGATCCTTTCCAGCAGGCTGTCTGCAACTACAACTGGGATTGGATGGCGGCAACTCAGCGCGCCATGCTCGATATGCACGATTCTATGCAGTTGTTACAGTTGCAGATGCGCGACCCCTCCGGTGAGCATTCTATGATGACACGTGAGCAGTTTCTGCAGCATGCTAGCTGGCCTGTGGACAGGCCTGTGTTTGGAGAGGGGGCGGGTGCTGGTGCATCTGGTGCTGGTGCTTCTTCTGGTGCTGCTGAAGATGATGATGATGATGATGATGAGGCTACCGGTTCTGAAGCCGGTAGTGATGAGGGTTATGAGTCCTTGGAGGGCTAAGTTTATTTTATTTTTTATATTATGTTTTATTTCTATTGTATTTTCAGATTTGTGTATTTTGATATTGGTTATGTACTTTTGGGGTGTTTTGTCCCCCATGAACAATTTTAAATTTTGAAGTAATGTTATTATTTATGTTTTAAATTTCGTTGTTTTAATAAATTTTTGGTTGGTTGAGTGTCAAACCTTCTAGATTGGTTGCTCCTCAAAGAAGTATCCAATGAAGGTGCATCCGAGCTTGGATGGCAATGATAAAAATAAACAAGTGAATAATGCTAAGGTACATGGTTACCTCCGGCTAGAATTTTAGAATGCATTAAGAACTTTACTCTTTTTTGTAATTGAATATTGTCTTTTTGCAACATAATTGAATGAATGTTTCATCTAGGACTTAAAACCACAAATTGTGAGGAAACCTCCATTGTACACTTAAATGCTGGATTCTAATAAGCTTTGTTGATTCATTTGATTCATGCTTTGTCTTTTATTATTGTGAATATGTGGAAGCAATTAGAAATGATCAAGGCACTTGTTTTCTATCGAGCACAACCAATTCCAAATACAACTTACCTGTGAGCAGAGAGAGTATTCGTTACCCCCTTTGAGCTTAAACAGTTGAATCTCAGCTTGAAATAAAGCGAGATTTCAAAAATATTTTTTTTCTAACAACCCGGAAAATTTTGATAAGTGTTCTTTTGCCGTAAAAAGTCAAGAGCATTCACTTTGGGTGAGTAAGAAATAAGTTGGGGAGAACGAAAATGAGAATCGGTAAGTGCCACAACTCTTGAAAAACCGAGCAAGCATAAAAAATATATATATAAAATATAGAAAAGAGAAACATCTGTTTTGTAAATATGATGTGAAAGAAAAGAAAAAATAGAGAAAATGAAAATGAATGCTTGCTTGGAATAAAAATAGTGAAAAACAAAAATTGAGTTGTGAAATAAGAGTTGTGAAGGTTTCAAATGAGAAATAAATGGAACGAAGTTGAGATGTGTGAATAATGTACAGTGAATGTCTCTTTTGCATCGACAATTTCGTTTTCAATGGCCTTAGAAATGACCCTTGTTTGTTAACCTAACCAAGCTTCAACCGAAAAGTCCTTAGTAATCTTCGTGCTTCCACATTACCATTTATAATTGTTAGACATTGTATGAATTGAATTGATTTCTTTATTGTTTGTTGGAGAGTGAGATTATTCCCGCGGTTGCAAACGCGTAATTTCTTCAATCCTTATTCGAAAAGGAGAGATAGGGTGATTCATTCAAGATAATATTATTGTGGATGGATACATATTTCGCATTGCTAATAAGTTTTAGTTCTTGTGTATTATTTTATTCTAACCGTTGGAAATTTGTATCTGCTGATTCGCTTGTGTTTGAGCCGTTTTATCCGATTTCGGAGAAACCTTTTTCTTAATGCAAATCAACTTGTCCTTCAAGAGGCATACTTTTCTTGAGGACAAGCAAGAATCTAGTTGGGGAGAGTTGTTAGATACCCAAAAGTGCTTATTTGAGCTATCAAATATGGGCATCTTTCACTCCATTTCCTTGCTAAAGTGTTCGAAACCACCTTTGTTTTTGATGAATTGCAATACAATGATAAACGATCTTGGTACCTTTGATTTGTGTGTTATTGTGCAGGAATTAGGCATGAAATAACAGAAAATGAAGCCACAAGAAAGTTGGCAAAGGGACCAAATAAAGGATGCATTCATCAGCTTTCTCGCTAGGCGAGGGCTGTGGCGAAGAGCTCGTTAGGCGAGCACCCAGCGAGAACCCAGCGAAGAGCTCCAGTATTTTACAGTAGCAAACATCAACAAACTCGCTAGGCGAGCAGCCAGCGAAGGGTGTAGCGAACACGTCCAGATTTGGTCAAAAGCGCAGCCAGCACTCACTCGCTAGGCGAGCCATTAGCGAGCTCCCAGCGAGCATTTCCAGTAGCAAAACCTCCTAAGCTCGCTGGAGTGAAGGGTGAAGCGCGGGCTTCGCCTAGCGAACATGCCAATCTGGAAAAGGACATTTCTTTGGGCGCAGGTGCCTCAGGTGCCTCATTTTGGGGCTCGCTAGGCGACCCGTTCTTCTCGCCTAGCGAGCATGACAGCTCAGTAGCAGCACTATAAGTAGCAAGGACTACTTTTTGGAGCCATACTTTTACACCTCCATACTTTTGTACTTTTTAGATATTTTTCCAGCATTGCTCTAGAGATACTTTGTGACCTAGAAATCATTTCTCTTCATCTCTTAACAATCTTTCACAAAAAGAAGGTGGATTCCCATCCAATCTCGATTATTCGACTCAGATGTTGATCAACCTTCTTCCGAAACTTGTTGACCAAGCTACCATGAAAATGAGTAGCTAAGTTCTTTATTTTGTCAAGGTTAGATGTAGATGATCATTAGCTTTGTGTGTATATGAGATGATCTTCATTTGTAAACTCTTTAATGATGAATATATGGTGAAAACTTTGTTTTATTGAAAACTCTTTGTGTTGGTTTATGATCGAGAGATGTTTACCCACTCTTTACCTAGGTTTTCATCCAATCTTGTTTGTTAGCTAGAGATAGTAATGAATGATTTTGTTCACCATAAGGTTGAACCAAAAAGTTGTCATTTTGATAGATTGTGTTAGAGATAAACAATGGATCAAAATGGGAAAACTCACAATGTGTGTTAGAGATAAACACATTGGGAGGACTTTGTGAAATAGTTTATCATCTAAAGGAGTTTATAAGTTTTGTTGATCGAACATATACATGTAAAGTGATCGTCGAACCCTAACTTTGGCAATATTTCTCAAATATTAAAACCAAATCTTTTACCGCATTTTATTACACTTTTATGCAAGATACCATGACTAAACCCAAAAACCCCCTTGTTACTACGAGTTAAGAATTGAAACAACTGTCGAAAGGCGGCGATATCTCACAATCCCTGTGGAGACGATAACAAAAACCCGACACTAAAAACACATTCAACACCCTATAGGTTTTCGCGGCGTTGGCAATTATATTAAATCACGCATTTAACATAATAAACAGTGAACGGTATCTAGCAACACATTACTGCTACCCAAGTCACGAAAAAGTCATGTGATCTGACAAAACCTCCTGTGATAATAATTATGTGTATAATTACCCCTTTGCCCTTATGTCTATATTGAACACAAGGTATAGACCGTGTCACCCTTGTCCAGTTCAATAATGGGCCCATAGACATTTAACCTGTTACGCAGGATTGGCAAATTCCATTTAGGACACTCATGTCCCTCAGCATGCTTCGTGGAGTACCCATCAACTGTCTTTATGGTTATCCAGTTACGGACAACGTTGGATCAGCAATAAAGCTTTCTATATAGTATTCTCATAGCGGGTCAATCCGGTATAAATATTACTCCTAATATTCATACCTATGTTTAAGACTTGATAACTCTTTATCCATGATCCATGAAATGTGATCATCAGTCTACAAACATAATAGTCTTAATGCTTTAATGTTATCCCACTTCACACTAAAGCTCGACTACGGATACTTTAAGAATAATGCCCTTATGTTTAATGTGTTCTCATGATTAAGTCACACTTAATACATTAAACGGACTATCTGTTCTAGGGACTTTATTAATCAACCATAATAAAGAAAATGCCTTTTATTATTAATAAATAATTCGATACAAGTACCAAAAGTATTGGCCTCTAGGGCTTACACCAACAATCTCCCACTAGCACTAGAGCCAATCAGGCATACCCCGTATGCCCATTGATCTAGTATGGCCATCATGCTTCTGCTGCGCAAGAGGCTTTGTCAGTGGGTTAGTGTCACACCCCAATTTTGACCCTGAATCGCTGATTCAATACATTCATCATAGCTATCGCATGTCTGCATAGCATACCGTGCATTCCATACCGCATAGTGCCTAAAATATCAGTCGAAATAATTTTTTTGGAATTACAGGCGAACCGGTTGAATTAATCGACGGATGTCCGTCAAATCAGTGGACGAAAATTTTAAAATCAAGCTTGCAAACACCATTTTTATTAATCTACGTTTCGCGTAGTTTAATCTGGTATGCTCGAATTATTTTTCGGCTAAATTTTTAGCCACCTTTCGACCCGCCTGAGCCTTTTAACCGGTCAAAATTTATTTCAAAATTAAAAGAAACGCTGTATTTTTCCAATAAGTTTATTTCGTGCTGATCATTTTGGTACATTCAATTTAATTTTTCGAGTATTTTTGCATCTGATTTTTATTCACTTTGTGTCTATTTATTTTTATCTTTTTGTCAAGATGCTCATAAAAAATAAATAGGTTTATGTACGTTTACATTTAAATTTTATTCTTATTATTTTAAGTTGTTTGAAGGTTACTTGATTTAATTAATTTATACTTATTTTTAATTCAAAGATTATCCAAAAGGGCATTGTAGACATTTATGAGATTAAAAACCCTAGGAAACATGTATATATGCTAAGTGATGCTGAAAGTGAGAGGCGGTGCTCTCCCATTTTGACCAATCTACGGCGCCGCATGAAACAGAGAGAGCTACACTCATGCAAAAGATCTCTCTCATTTTTATGAGCACACCTACTATTCCTTTTGTAAGAATCTATCACCATATGTACATTTGTTTAGTTTCCATTGAAAAAATACATATATCTGTTCTTCTTTCAATCTATAGTAACTATCACACTTCCTACACAATAAAATAGGATACTGCAACTAATCAAATTCATAATCCTTTTTTTTCATTGACCAAACATGCCACCGCATCAACTTGAATAGCTACTCCGCCGGTTTGATCCTTTATTGTGTCCTCTTTTTTTAGTTTTTGTAAAAATATTTTCATTTGTTTACTTTTGTTTTTGATATATTTTAGTTTTTATATTTATGTTACTTTTGTTTAGTTTTATATATATATATATATATATATATATATATATATATATATATATATATATATATATATATATATATATATATATATATATATATATATATATATATATATATATATATATATATATATTACCGTTAAGTTTAATTTTTTTTTTTTGTATATATATTACTTTCTGTCGAATATTCTTTCACGTACATACACAATTTTTTTTTATTATTTGAGTTTGTAAAATATATATGTGTTGCTGCATTTAAATCTTTACATGGCTATATGCTACTTTTGATTTAAGTATTTATATGCTACTGTATTTGAGTTTTTATATATACATATATTTGAATTTTTATACTATAATGTGTTTTAGAATTTTGTTTTAGATATACTTCTATTTTTTAGTTATAAGGTATATACCACTATTTATCTTTAATATATACTTATACTTTTTAAATTTTAGTATATACTTCTCCTCTTTTTTAATTTCAGTTATAATATATATCACTTTTATTTTTGAGTTAATATATATTTTTACTAATATAATATACATTTATAGTTGTTTAGTTAATATAATTCTTTTTATTAGTTATAGTGTGTACTTAGATCTATTTTTTTAGAGCTAAATTCAGTTGTTTTTGTAACACCCTTCTAAAATACCCCAAATATTAAATTAAAATAACAACATATAAATCAGAGTAGTCATGCAATTAAGGGTGTCACACAATATTTTCACACCATTCATCAAAGTAGCTTGTCATGCTCATTATTTAACTCAAAACATAAAGTATTGCACAATACGCAGCGGATAGAGATCAAATCGATCATTCAAAACATGTAACATACTACATGTAAACTGGTTCAACAAACATCAACAACACAATTAAAATGTTCCCTCCCGATGTTACATCTATCAGAGCATGACCCACTAAGGAGACTACACTAGACTCCAAGCATTAGCTTCTATTCAATCACTGCTCGTTACCTGAAAAATAGTTGTAAGGGTGAGTTCCTCAATCGATATAATAAGCATTATAGAATATAATGTCATGTTAAGTAATTTAACACATTAATCACCCTAATCGTATCACACATTCAGTAACGGCACATCAACTCAAATATCATACTCAATATCAACCCAATTCATACTCATGTTCAATGCCAACTCAACACACGTATAACATTGGAATACATCCATTCATATTATACACTACACATATATTATGCAATGAGACTCCATGCATGCGGTACCGACTATTCGTGAACATCTAGTTCAACCTCACCGATCAAATCCAGATACGGCTACCAAGCTCACTAGTCCCACTCATTTGAGACCTAGTGACTCACATCACTAATTCCTCACCATGGGAATTAGCTACCACCCCAAGGGCCATGCTATGCACGCTAATTCACCTAGCATGCAAACATCAAAAACAGTCCAAATAACTAACATCACTAATTCCTCACCATGGGAATTAGCTACCACCATAAAGGCCACATTATGCACGCTAATTACCTAGCAATGCAACATCACAACAATAATCCGCAATGGACCGATGCTCACTCTCTAAGCCATAAAACAGTCCATTCGCAACACATGCATAACATACACATTCACAATATTATGCATACCATCATACATTATCAACACATGTATCAACACATCATATCATGTCAAATAATTAAACACAGTATTAGCACACTCTACTAATACCTATACTGCTCAAAACAGCGGGAAATAATCCCTACTATATCACACACCGATATAGGCAACCATCAATTAGGCACACAACATTTAGATTAACCATTTTTCCACTCTGCAACAGTGTTAACCGGTTAACGCCCTGGGTTAACCGGTTAACGCAGCACAAACACACTTTCTGGCAAAACGCAATAGTGTTAACCGGTTAACGCCCTGGGTTAACCGGTTAACGCAGACAAAACAACAGTTTTTCACAATATATAACAGTGTTAACCGGTTAACGCCCTGGGTTAACCGGTTAACGCAAGACAGAAAGCTGTTCCTGCGCTAACACAAAGCAGAATGCAGAATTCTCCGCATTTTCCGCCGTTGGAGGACTTCCGGACCTCCGATTCTAATTCCGTAAAAAGCTACACATCCAAAAATTTACGACACACACCATTATCGATTCAAGTACAGTTTTCACACAACTTATTCATCACAATTTCTCAGCATTCCAAATCCCAATTAGGGTCAATTCAACGGTTTATCACTACCCATTACATGCTAACCCATAATACCCATTAAACGACGATAAACCCCCCTTACCTGAGTTAATCCGGCAATCTCTAAGCTCCAAGCTTTTCTCTTCCCCAACCTTTGCCCTTGCTCTTCCTCTTTGCCCTTTCTCCTCTTTCTCAATCGCTTCTCTGTTTCACGTGAAAACTTTCTTTTCCAAATGAGACTCTTTTTCCTTATTTCACACTTATATATTTTCCAATAATTATTATTCCAAAATAATAATAATTCAACAATTCCAAAAAATAATAATAATAATAATCCAATTATCTAATTAAATTAATAAATATATTATTAACTTAATTCAAATAATTATCATATTATTATCGGGGTGTTACAACTCTCCCCCACTAAAAGAGTTGTCGTCCTCGAAAACATACCTCAAGCGAATAACTCAGGATAAGACTCCTTCATCTGACTCTCAAGTTCCCAAGTCACATTGCCACCTGCTGGTCCTCCCCAAGCTACCTTCACCAAGGCAATCTCTTTACCCCGCAACTGCTTCAACTCTCGATCCTCGATCCTCATAGGTGATGTTTCAACAGTCAGGTTATCTCTCACCTGTACATCATCTACTTGGACTACATGCGAAGGATCATGAATGTACCTCCTCAACTGAGACACATGAAAAACCTCATGCAAATTTGCAAGTGACGGCGGTAAAGCGATACGATAGGCTACTTCCCCTATCCTCTCCAAAATCTGATAAGGACCAATAAATCGAGGTGTCAACTTCTTCGACTTCAAAGCTCGACCAACCCCAGTTATCGGAGTAACACGAAGAAACACATGATCTCCCTCTTGGAACTCAAGTGACTTCCTTCTCTTGTCGTGATAACTCTTCTGACGACTCTGAGCAATTCTCATCTTCTCCTGAATCATCTTAATCTTTTCCGTAGTTTGTTGAACAATCTCCGGTCCAACCACAGCACTCTCACCGGACTCATACCAACATAAAGGCGTCCGACATCTCCTACCATACAAAGCTTCAAACGGTGCCATACCAATGCTCGAATGAAAACTATTGTTGTAGGTAAACTCAATCAAAGGCAAATAACAATCCCAAGCACCTCCCTTTTCCAAAACACAAGCCCTCAGAAGATCCTCTAATGACTGAATCGTCCTCTCAGTCTGACCATCAGTCTGCGGATGATATGCAGAACTCAATCTCAGCTTAGTTCCCAAAGCCTTCTACAAACCTTCCCAAAACTTCGATGTAAATCTAGGATCTCTGTCCGAAACAATACTCGACGGAATACCATGCAAACTTACAATCTCCTCAATATACAACTCGGCTAATCTCTCTAACGGATAATCCATTCTGATCGGAATGAAATGAGCCGATTTCGTCAATCTATCTACAATCACCCAAATAGCTTCAAAATTCTTACTTGTCCTCGGTAAACCAGAAACAAAATCCATACTGATACTATCCCACTTCCACTCTGGAATAGCCAACGGTTGCATTAGCCCAGACGGCTTCTGATGCTCTATCTTCGACTTCTGACAAGTCAAACAAGAATAAATAAAACTCGCAATTTCTCTTTTCATTCCCGGCCACCAAAATAGCTTTTTCAAATCATGATACATCTTCGTGGCTCCAGGATGAATACTCAGGCCACTACGATGTCCTTCCTCAAGAATACTCGTCTTAAGTTCGGTAACATCCGAAATACACACCCGATTACCAAATTTCAAAACACCATTCTCATCAACTCTGAATTCACCACCTTGACCTTGATTCACTAGAGTCAACTTATCAACCAAAAACACATCGGATTTCTGACCCTCTCTAATCTCATCCAGAATACCACTCGTTAACTTCAACATTCCCAGTTTAATACTATTGTGAGTACTCTCACACACCAAACTCAAGTCTCTAAACTGCTCAATTAAATCCAATTCCTTAACCATTAACATAGACACATGCAGTGATTTCCGACTCAATGCATCAGCCACTACGTTTGCTTTACCCGGATGGTAATTCAAACCAAAGTCATAATCCTTCAGGAACTCTAACCATCTCCTCTGCCTCATATTCAGCTCTTTCTGATCAAACAAATACTTCAAACTTTTATGGTCACTGAAAACTTCAAATCTTGACCCGTACAAGTAATGCCTCCATAACTTCAGAACAAATACCACAGCTGCCAACTCTAAATCGTGTGTCGGATAGTTCCTCTCATGAACCCTCAGCTGTCTCGAAGCATAAGCTATAACCTGCTTATTCTGCATCAACACACCACCCAAACCCAACAATGAAGCATCACAGAAAACCTCAAATGGTTCCGACGGACTCGGTAATATCAGAACAGGAGCAGTAGTTAACCTTCTCTTTAACTCTTGGAAACCTTCTTCGCATTTTGAGTCCCAAACAAACGCTTGCCCCTTTCTAGTCAACATCGTCAACGGTAACGCCAACTTAGAAAATCCCTCAATGAATTTCCTATAATAACCTGCAAGTCCAAGAAAACTCCTTATCTCAGAAACTGACTTCGGAGCTTCCCACTTAGATACCGCTTCTATCTTAGAAGGATCAACAGCAACACCATCTCTTGAAATCACATGACCAAGAAAACTAACCTCCTCTAACCAAAATTCACACTTTGACAGTTTAGCAAATAACTTCTTTTCTCGTAGAACTCCTAAAACCACTCTCAAATGCTCAGCATGCTCTTCTTCAGATTTCGAATACACCAAAATATCGTCAATAAACACCACAACAAACTGATCTAGGTACGGATGAAAAATCCTATTCATATACTCCATAAATACTCCAGGCGCATTAGTCACGCCAAAAGGCATTACAGAATACTCATAATGTCCATACCTTGTTCTGAAAGCAGTCTTCTGAATATCCTCAGTTTTCACACGTATCTGATGATACCCAGATCTCAAGTCTATTTTGCTGAACACACTCGCACCAACCAACTGATCCATCAAATCATCAATCCTCGGCAAAAGATACCGATTCTTGATCGTCACTTTATTCAGTTGTCTGTAGTCCACACACAACCTCATAGTACCTTCTTTCTTCTTAACCAACAACACTGGTGCACCCCACGGTGACACACTCGGACGAATAAATTCCTTATCCAACAGATCTTCCAACTGACTCTTCAATTCAGCTAACTCAACAGCAGACATACGGTACGGAGCCATCGATATCGGTCTAGTACCAGGTACCAAATCAATCGAGAACTCAACTTCACGCTCTGGTGGTAATTCGTTCACTTCTTCCGGAAACACATCAGGAAAATCACACACCACAGCTAGATCGCAAATCACCAGTTTATCTTTAGCCTCCAAAGTCGCTAACAACATAAACAACTTTGCCCCATCTGCTACTTCCTCATTCACCTGCCTCGCTGATAGAAACAAACCCTTTCCTTCCTCAATCTCAGGAAATATCACAGTCTTATCAAAACAGTTGATAGAAACTCGGTTAAACACCAACCAGTTCATACCCAGAATAACATCAATCTGCACAAGTGGAAGACACACAAGGTCTATCCCAAAGTCTCTACCAAAAATACTCAAAGGACAATTTAAACAAACTGAAGTAGTAGTCACTGAACCCTTCGCAGGAGTATCAATCACCATACTTCCAAGCATCTCAGATATCTCTAACTTAAGTTTCACAGCACAATCCAAAGATATAAAGGAATGAGTCGCACCTGTGTCAATAATAGCTACAAGAGGAAAGCCATTAATATAACACGTACCTCGGATCAAACGATCGTCTGCAGCAGTCTCAGAACCCGATAACGCAAAGACCTTGCCTCCCGACTGATTCTCTTTCTTCGGCTTAGGACACTGTGGACTGATGTGACCCACCTCTCCACAGTTGAAACAAGTCATAGTCTTCAACCGGCACTCTGCAGCCAAGTGACCACCTTTACCACACTTGAAACACTTCTTCTCAGCACTGGTACACTCGTGGAAACGATGTCCAGCCTGACCACATCTGTAACACTTAGCAGGGGCACTAGAGTCTCCCCCACTAGGCCTCTTCATCCCACTCTGTCTCTGGAAACCTTTGCCAGCTGCATACGGTTTCCCACGATCATTCTGATTCTTGCCTTTCCTATCAACCCTCTGCTGATAGCTTTCCGCTCTGGCCTTGGAATCCTGTTCAAAAATCCTGCAACAGTCAACCAAATCAGAAAACACTCTAATCCGTTGATACCCAATAGCCTGCTTAATCTCGGGACGCAACCCGTTCTCAAACTTCACACATTTTGAAAATTCCCCAGTAGCCTCGTTATAGGGAGCGTAATACTTTGACAGCTCTGTGAACTTAGCAGCATACTCAGTAACAGACCGATTGCCCTGCTTCAATTCCAACTCAGTGCGGGTAGTAACCCACCAATCATCAGCTTCCTCTGACAGCATATGCGTACCGAACCTGACCTTCTGGTTATCGGCACACTCCGTCACTCGGAAGATCCTCTCTATCTCCTTCAACCACTTTTGAGCGCCATCTGGATCGTATGCTCCCTTGAAAATTGGAGGATTGTTCTTCTGGAACTCACTCAGTTGACGAGCAGCTCCCATTCCCACAACATTCGGATTTCCTCCAAGTACTCCAGCTAGCATACCCAGAGCCTCAGCAATCGCAGCATCGTCTCTACCTCTTCCAGCCATCTCTATTCTGAAAACCCAACAAGCTAAAACAATAAGTACTGATAGGGTTACACAACACCTATCCCGTACAGGGAAAACAGAATAATTACGACTCGACTCGACCGACTATGCTCTGATACCACTAATGTAACACCCTTCTAAAATACCCCAAATATTAAATTAAAATAACAACATATAAATCAGAGTAGTCATGCAATTAAGGGTGTCACACAATATTTTCACACCATTCATCAAAGTAGCTTGTCATGCTCATTATTTAACTCAAAACATAAAGTATTGCACAATACGCAGCGGATAGAGATCAAATCGATCATTCAAAACATGTAACATACTACATGTAAACTGGTTCAACAAACATCAACAACACAATTAAAATGTTCCCTCCCGATGTTACATCTATCAGAGCATGACCCACTAAGGAGACTACACTAGACTCCAAGCATTAGCTTCTATTCAATCACTGCTCGTTACCTGAAAAATAGTTGTAAGGGTGAGTTCCTCAATCGATATAATAAGCATTATAGAATATAATGTCATGTTAAGTAATTTAACACATTAATCACCCTAATCGTATCACACATTCAGTAACGGCACATCAACTCAAATATCATACTCAATATCAACCCAATTCATACTCATGTTCAATGCCAACTCAACACACGTATAACATTGGAATACATCCATTCATATTATACACTACACATATATTATGCAATGAGACTCCATGCATGCGGTACCGACTATTCGTGAACATCTAGTTCAACCTCACCGATCAAATCCAGATACGGCTACCAAGCTCACTAGTCCCACTCATTTGAGACCTAGTGACTCACATCACTAATTCCTCACCATGGGAATTAGCTACCACCCCAAGGGCCATGCTATGCACGCTAATTCACCTAGCATGCAAACATCAAAAACAGTCCAAATAACTAACATCACTAATTCCTCACCATGGGAATTAGCTACCACCATAAAGGCCACATTATGCACGCTAATTACCTAGCAATGCAACATCACAACAATAATCCCCAATGGACCGATGCTCACTCTCTAAGCCATAAAACAGTCCATTCGCAACACATGCATAACATACACATTCACAACATTATGCATACCATCATACATTATCAACACATGTATCAACACATCATATCATGTCAAATAATTAAACACAGTATTAGCACACTCTACTAATACCTATACTGCTCAAAACAGCGGGAAATAATCCCTACTATATCACACACCGATATAGGCAACCATCAATTAGGCACACAACATTTAGATTAACCATTTTTCCACTCTGCAACAGTGTTAACCGGTTAACGTCCTGGGTTAACCGGTTAACGCAGCACAAACACACTTTCTGGCAAAACGCAACAGTGTTAACCGGTTAACGCCCTGGGTTAACCGGTTAACGCAGACAAAACAGCAGTTTTTCACAATATATAACAGTGTTAACCGGTTAACGCCCTGGGTTAACCGGTTAACGCAAGACAGAAAGTTGTTCCTGCGCTAACACAAAGCAGAATGCAGAATTCTCCGCATTTTCCGCCGTTGGAGGACTTCCGGACCTCCGATTCTAATTCCGTAAAAAGCTACACATCCAAAAATTTACGACACACACCATTATCGATTCAAGTACAGTTTTCACACAACTTATTCATCACAATTTCTCAGCATTCCAAATCCCAATTAGGGTCAATTCAACGGTTTATCACTACCCATTACATGCTAACCCATAATACCCATTAAACGACGATAAACCCCCCTTACCTGAGTTAATCCGGCAATCTCTAAGCTCCAAGCTTTTCTCTTCCCCAACCTTTGCCCTTGCTCTTCCTCTTTGCCCTTTCTCCTCTTTCTCAATCGCTTCTCTGTTTCACGTGAAAACTTTCTTTTCCAAATGAGACTCTTTTTCCTTATTTCACACTTATATATTTTCCAATAATTATTATTCCAAAATAATAATAATTCAACAATTCCAAATAATAATAATAATAATAATCCAATTATCTAATTAAATTAATAAATATATTATTAACTTAATTCAAATAATTATCATATTATTATCGGGGTGTTACAGCTTTCGAGTTCGGTTTATTTCAGTCCCGTGACTTACTCTTGGGCCTTCTTACAATGAACTCTTTTCTTTTTCCGTGCTCGCATATACTTGTATGCATTTCAATTACCCTCAAATCACTTCAAATCATTTTCATAAATAAAACGTGAAGAAAAAGATGATCCTGGAGGGAATATCCAGTTATAATCCCGAATATTAGGCTCAAGCTGTAAGAGCTTGCAAGCCATAAATATTCGTCTTCCCTTCCACACTCTAATATTCAAATCTTTTCCTGAATAAAGTTGGAAGAAAAAGATTATCCTGGAGGGAATATTCAGTCATAATCCCGAATATTAGGCTCAAGCTGTAAGAGCTTGTAAGCCATAAATATTCGTCTTCTCTCCAAATTGGTTATGAATATCTAAACCATTTTCTTAATAAAGTTGGAAGAAAAAGATTACCTGGATGGAATGTCCAGTCGTAATCCCGAATATTAGGCTCAAGCTGTAAGAGCTTGCAAGCCGTAAATATTCGTCTTCTCTTTAACACTCCAAATATTCAAATCATTTTCTAAATAAAACGTGAAGAAAAAGATTATCCTGGATGGAATGTCCAGTCGTAATCCCGAATATTAGGCTTAAGCTGTAAGAGCTTGCAAGCCATAAATATTCGTCTTCCCTCCAAAACATTCGTAAATATTCGAATCATTTTCTTAACAAATATTGGAAAGAAACAGACTGCCTGGGTGGAATGTCCAGACGTAGTCTCGAGTATTAGACCCAAGCTGTAAGAGCTTGTAGGTCACAAGTACTCGTCTTTCAAACTTCAAGATACCTAATTCCTACCTTAATACTTTGCCAATAAAGATGGAAATGGAACATGGTGTATACCGTGCACTCCTGAGGCTAGGATTCGAGATGTATATCTCGCTCATCCAAGTTCTCGCCATCACTCAAAATACATCCAACCAATCAAACTCTTTTCTCGCCGCCGTGCGATTGATCTCTTAAACCTTTTCACAAACGAAAGGTACTTTGTTTCAAAGCAATGCAAGGCAATGTTTTTCCACCTGTTTTGGGTAGTCCAACAATGTTTTCGTCGATTTGACACAAAGTAGCTTTCGCTAAAATCGACCAACAAACAAACATTTTTCTACCCAGAACTACGTAAGCCTTGATTTCTCTTTTGAGATACGTAGGAGCAGGATTTGTAAATCTTGTCAGGCCCACTAATAAAAAACTTAGGTTTAGTCCTTCGTCAAAAAAATTCAAAAACATTTCTTCTCTCTCTTCTATTCTTTCTCTCCCTCATTATAACTTGAGAAGACTAACATAAGCTAACATTCAAAAAGAAACTAACTAAGCGGTTCCCGTTGAATACAACGGACGTGAGGGGTGCTAATACCTTCCCCCTGCGTAACCGACTCCCGAACCCTAATTTGGTTGCGACGACCAATAATCATTGTCGTTTTGTCTTGGGTTTTATCGATATTTCCCCTTTCCTTTTTAGGAATAAATAAAGTTCGGTGGCGACTCTGTTTAGTCCATCAATGCGAGCGTGCGATCGCGCTTCGCTTTAAAATCGTATCCCCATTTTTCGAGGTGCGACAGTTAGCAACATTGTCAAGTGTAGGTACTTTACATATTTTCACACAACGCCTAAGTATGTGTTTGGATCGTTGGTGAGATCTAGGCTCCTTAGCTTGTGCGATAACACCATTGTTATCATAATAGAGACCAATGGGATCCACAATGCTAGGGACTATGCCAAGTTTATTGATCCAAACAGCTTCCTTTGCTGCACTTAAGGCAGCAATATACTCGGCCTTAGTTGTAGAATCAGCAACTGCATCTTGCGTTGAACTTTTCAAGCTCACAGTGCCACCATTTAAGAAAAACACATAACCAGATTGGAATCATTCATATTAAAGCGTCTCAGTACTTTGTCTATGTACTCTGACTTAGGCTAAGCATTTCATGATCTATCTCTATAGATTCTGATAGGCTGCTTCACCCAGGTCCTTCATAGGAAAGCATTTCCCCAACCAAGACTTTACTTGTTGCAGGGTAGGGATATCGATTCCAATGAGTAATATGTCATCTACATATAATACCAGGAATACGATCATGCTCCCACTAACCTTCTTGTAGACACAAGGCTCATCTTCGTTCTTGATGAATCCATACAGTTTTACTGTTTCATCAAGGCGAAGATTCCATGAGTAGGTCACAGGCTCATCTTGATCCATGAGTAATACATCACCTTGATCAGATATCCATATATCTCAGGTAGGTGACGTATCCTGCCTGACCTACGCTGGTCTTGTTCTACTTGAGCAGGTTGCTCTTACACAACTACTTGTGTTTCCTGCTCTAATTCCTCCATAGGTGTATCGATGCTTTGTGATTCTTGAATTTATTCAAGCTCTACTTTCCTCCCACTGGTTCCTTTGGAATTAAAATCCTTTTCTAGGAAAACTCCAGTTCGAGCGACAAACACTTTGCCCTCCGAAGGATTGTAGAAGTAATATCCTCCTGTTTCTTTAGGATACCCCACAAATAAGCATTGGTCAGATTTGGGCTCAAGCTTAGTTGAAATTTGTCGTTTCACATAAACTTTGCAACCCCAAATCTTCATGTAAGACATACGTGGTCTCTTACCACTCCATATCTCATATGGTGTCTTTTCAACCTTTTGGATGGAACTCGGTTAAGTGTGTAAGATGATGTCAATGGTGTATGTCCTCAAAAGGAGTTTGGAAGATTGGTGTGACTCATCATGGATCGGACCATGTCCAACAGGGTTCGATTTCTTCTCTCAGATACACCCTTCCATTGGGATGTTCCAGGAGGATTCAGTTGGGATAGGATCCCACACTCTTTCAGATGGTCATCAAACTCTAGGATTAAATACTCATCACTTCGATCTGATCGAAGAGTTTTAATATTCTTACCTAGTTGGTTTTAACTCGTTAGGTTTCACCCTTTTGTATTAATGTTATTAATAGGCATTTCAAGATCAAGAACATATAGTCCATTGCAGTAGCATAGAATATATCATTCAAATAAATTGAGCAACAATTGTTCTTTATTATAAATGAAAAACCAAACTTGTCCAAACAAGCAATGGAAATAATATTCCTGCTAATTGCAGGTACATAATAACAGTTCTCTAACTGAATTATTAAACCACTAGGTAAAGTCAATACAAAAGTTCCTATGGCTAAAGCAGCAACCTTTGCTCCATAGCCAACTCGTAGGTCGACTTCACCTTTTGCCAAATCTCTACTCCTTTTTAGTTCCTGCACATTTGTACAAATGTGAGAACCGCATCCAGTATCTAATACCCATGATGCAGAAGTAGATAAATTAATAACAAAAATACCTGAAGTTGAAGTCTCTACTCCATTCTTCTTATCTTCCAGGTACTTTAGGCAGTTCCTCTTCCAGTGTCCGGTCTTACCGCAATGGAAGCAGGTGCCTTCTTTTGCTATGCCTCCACTAGGCTTCAAAGCAGCAGTGGATCTGGGATTGGCAACTTCCTTGCCCTTCCCCTTATCACTTTGCTTAGTGGGCCTTTTGTTCTGTCTCTTTCCATTTCCGATCATCAGAATGGACTTCCCTTTTGACTTCAGATTCTGCTCGGCAGTTCTTAACATGGCGAGAAGTTCAGGAAGAGATTTGTCCATATCAATCATATTGAAATTTAGGACAAATTGACTGAAACTATCTGGCAACGATTGCAAGATCAAATCAGTTGCAAGTTCCTTTTCGAGGGGAAAACCCAATCTCTCAAGGTTTTCCACATACCCAATCATCTTGAGTACATGGGGACCTACAGGGGCTCCCTCAGCTAACTTGCTTTGAAAAAGGGCTTTTGAAACTTCAAACCTCTCATGCCTTGCTTGCTCTTGATAGAGCAACTTCAGGTGTTCGATCATATCGAACGCTGACATGTTCTCATGTTGCTTTTGCAATTCTGAGTTCATGGTAGCTAGCATGAGACAAGCAGTTTCATTGGCATCATCAACATACTTCTTATAAGCATCTCTTTCTGCCTTAGGTGCAGAACTAGGAGGTTCCTCTTCAGGAAGAGGTGTCTCCAAGACATACAGCTTTTTATCATGTTTGAGGACAATCCTCAGGTTTCGGTGCCAATCCAGGAAATTTGTCCCAGACAATTTTTCCTTATCAAGGATTGATCGCAGGATGTTGTTAGAGGTGTTTGCTGTCATGGTAATCTACATAAGGATTAATGAAAATATAAGTATCATTGACATATTCAATTAGGCCTTTAATTAAATATGCTCCCACTATTTTACTCAAAACAAATGACCCTCATCATTTGATTCGGAAAATCCCGTTGGAAGATTTTCTAGTGGGTCGAGATCCATATTTCACTTCGTTCTAAGTCCGCGTAGGCGGATTACACAAAACTAGGTTATTTAGGTAGGAACTCCTTCCAATTGTATCTCATACAACTCTCGAAAATTTCAATTGGGTGAATAACTCCTTATTCCAATCCATCATATGGATTATTCCCAACTCTTGCTTCTAAACATATATAAGAAAATTATAATCAAGTTTGACTCATCGTTTTAGCAGTTGGATATTACAATTATCCCATCGCACCTTAACTAATACAAAACATGCACCTCGCGTAGGCGAAACCTACATTATTCGATATCAGTCTTGATGAGTGCTAAAACTTGGAAAGCAAACATATATAATATTCTCATAATTTGTTTAGTTAAGTTTGACCCATTGTTTTAACAGTTGGATATTACAATTATCCCATCGCACCTTACTAATATATAGATCATGCACCTCGCGTAGGCGAAACCTACATTATCCATTACTAGTCTTGATGAGTGTTAAAACTTGGAAAGCATAAACTTAATATTTAATTTGAGGGAATTGCAATTTTTCTGATCTCACCGGCTTGTTTATCATATAAACCGTCTCTCACATGCATCAACATACATTCACATGCATCAACATACATACATACATAATGAAAAAGTTATGGCCCCTAGCGCAATTTTCTCCCAAGCCAATGAGAGAACCTAAGCTAACCTACAACGATCTAAGCTTCTCCAAGCAAGATCTTCAAGGTTGTCCTCCTTTGGCACTGACTTCTTTGCTTTCTTCATATCATTACATTACATGAAAGAAACTCGTTTTACATACGAGGGAGTGAGATGAGAAAAGAAGTTACATTTGGGAGATTAAGAGAGAGGCACGACACGCAGGTCGTATTTTAAAAACCCAAAACAAAACAAAGGAAAACTAAGGCCATAACCGATCACCACAAGACAATAATAAACACTTTATTATTATAATTATTATTAATTCCTTTAATTAATTAAAATCAAATTAAATTTCGACGACCGATCACACTACGCAGAGTTAGCCGGGGGTCCGCTGCCCGGACAGCAGAAACGGGTGAATTTTTCCTTGCGTTAACCGGTTAACACTGTTTGAAAACTTTTAGAAAATTCTTTTCTGCCTTGCGTTAACCGGTTAACCATATGCGTTAACCGGTTAACACTGTTTGAAAATGTCTTGGAAAACTGTTTTCTGCCTTGCGTTAACCGGTTAACCAAATGCGTTAACCGGTTAACACTGTTTGAAAATCTCAAAACATTTATTTCGCATTCCGTTAACCGGTTAACCATATGCGTTAACCGGTTAACACTGTTCCAAAAATGTTTAGAAGGTTGTATTCAGTTTCTCGTTAACCGGTTAACCATACGCGTTAATCGGTTAACACTGTTCGGAAAAGTGTTTAGAACGCACAACTCTTGTGCAGTCAAACCCCAATCGCATAACTCTCTGACAACACAACCCTTGTGCCGTTACTAACCCTGATGCACCAATTTCAGACCGTCAAACACATCTCGATTGTTAATTCAGTATGATTGATCAACACGTCATTGCTTCACCATACTAATGTCGGATCAAGAAGCAAACGACCATTGATCGCTCAAAGGAAAACAATCATCGAGGGTTTGAATGAACGAAACGAGAACATTATATCATATATAATGTATTTTGCATCAGGATTACATATATCTCATATATGTAACTTGATCGATCTCAATTTAACCTTTGATTCATTCTGTCTTTAATCATATTATTACAGAACAAAAACAAATATCAGATTCATGGTTTCGTAAGTGGCTCTGATACCACTGAAGGAGAATTGTCATCCAAGTCGCAGCGGAATTTAAAAATTTCTCCATTTAGTGATCCTTATGAATGGGCATGATCAGTGATAGAATCGTTACCTCTTGTGGCGATTCAAACCTTTGGTGCAGATCTCTGATAATGATCAAAACCTTTGATACAAATCCACGGGGAGATCACGAACGTTGAACGATGACAACGTCTCTACTCAGTCCACACGAACGGATTCCTTCAATCGTAGTGCTAGCTGTTATGAATGAATGCTTTGAGTGAGAGAGAGATACGAAATTCCAACTCTTCAGTTGTGTTTTCTGTCTCAGTCAGTTTCAATGCTTCTACCCAACGGGTTCTATTTATAGAACCACCTGTGTGGGCTTCAAGCCAAAAAGCCCACTTAAGTGCATTTTGGCCCATATCTCATAAAATGCCAAAATCACTTAAGTTATTGGTACCTTACCATATTTCGTATTCTACTTAAGTACACCGTACCTTACGATGTTCCTTAATTATTCTATCTCTCATCAATCCGTCCTTTGTGTGTGACCCTATAGGTTTTCGCGGCGTTGGCAATTATATTAAATCACGCATTTAACATAATAAACAGTGAGCGGTATCTAGCAACACATCACTGCTACCCAAGTCACGAAAATGTCATGTGATCTGACAAAACCTCTTGTGATAATAATTATGTGTATAATTACCCCTTTTCCCTTATGTCTATATTGAACACAAGGTATAGACCGTGTCACCCTTGTCCAGTTCAATATTGGGCCCATAGACATTTATCCTGTTACGCAGGATTGGCAAATTCCATCTAGGACACTCATGTCCCTCAGCATGCTTCGTGGAGTACCCATCAACTTTCTTTATGGTTATCCAGTTACGGACAACGTTGGATCAGCAATAAAGCACTCGACTCTACATCTAGGATCCATAGTGGTTTCAGGTCGAAGAGTGGTATACACTATTATCACCATGAGAATAATTTATGACACTTTGCATAACTTTCTATATAGTATTCTCATAGCGGGTCAATCCGGTATAAATATTACTCCTAATATTCATACCTATGTTTAAGACTTGATAACTCTTTATCCATGATCCATGAGATGTGATCATCAGTCTACAAACATAATAGTCTTAATGCTTTAATGTTATCCCACTTCACACTAAAGCTCGACTACGGATACTTTAAGAATAGTGCCCTTATGTTTAATGTGTTCTCATGATTAAGTCACACTTAATACATTAAACGGACTATCTATTCTAGGGACTTTATTAATCAACCATAATAAAGAAAACGCCTTTTATTATTAATAAATAATTCGATACAAGTACCAAAAGTATTGGCCTCTAGGGCTTACACCAACAGTGCCCTCATTTGCTTCTATGCCTTTCCTTAATTGATCACCTCATCATTCATTAATCCATTCACATCCAATTCAAACTAATTTCAACCATCATCCACCAAACATACATCCATTTCATTCATGATACAAGTGAGGATTTGGTTTTGAATCATCAACTTGAAGTCATTGGTTTCATCCACAAGCATGGCCTATAATCATCCTACAAAGAATCAAGGCTTGTTTTCTATCTACACATGTTCATTTGGGCTTCAAACATTCATCATGGTGCCTTGGAAGTCAAGAAAAACTCAAAGTTTCATATTTAGGGCATGTTGGTTGGTCATGTTTTGGCAAGTTTGGCTTACCATTTAGTCCAAACCTCATAACTTTTTCATCTTTCAACCTTTTAAGGATATTATTTGAGCCAAATGTCCTAAATGAATCCCTCTACAACTTTGTTACAAGGCCTAATACCTAAATCAATACATAAGGATCTTAAAATTGGGATTGACCAAGCTGGTCAAGTTCCATAGTCAGGCCTAAAAACATGTTCATGACCTCCACTTTACATCAATTCCATTTCCACATCACAAATCCTTTTGACCTGGTTCTTTTTGCAACATGTTAAAGATATGGCAAAGTTCAATTGGATTAATTTTCATTCAAAATGCATAAGTCAATTTTAATTGGCCCAAGTGCAAATTGGGGTTTCATCATGCTGCACACCACCAGACACACTAGCCAGATCATGCCAAATTATGTCTCAAGTCTTTAATCCGTGTTGTTTCATTTTTGGACCATAACGCATGCTGAAAACATTAAGGACACATTTGCAAGCCAATTCAAGTGTAACCAAGTCACATGGGGGAGTAAACCGAGCAAAAGTCAAAAAGTGAAAAATTTCCCAAAATGGTAACAAGCAAAAGGGACCTCAGCATCATTGGAACCACCCATCATTAACCAAAAGCATGCTAACTACAAAACCAAGTGTAAGGAGGCGAATTCCAGACCAAAGAGCAACCACACTTGGCCAACAAGTTCACACTTTTATCACTTTTCAGGTTCAATGGAAATCAGACGTTCCCACTCAAAAACTCTAACCTAATCACTCCATAAGCTTCCCTATAAATAAAGGACCATGCTACCTTCATTTTCCAAGTTTCCAAGCCAGAAAACCTCTATAGAAATCACATTCCCTTCCCTTTAAAAATAGAGTTATCTAGTTTGGTCTTTCAACTATTTTTGACACCACTTAAACACTTAAACACCTTCCCCTAACATCCCTGAAGCTACCTGAATCATTGGAAGTGTTTGAAATAACCTCACTTGAGCTCTCCATACTCATCGGAACCACTAACTGAAACTGATTTCAACAAGGTAGTTAACTTCATTATTTCCATCCAAACATGTTACCATTCCACTCCTTGTGATTCACTGATGTTAAGCCCCATGATTTGAGCTTTGATTGTTGAACATACACGATTTTATTTTATTTTTAGGGTTGACTATTTGTTCGAGTTCATATGAAATACTCCATACTAAGAGCCAATCAATGGCTCATAAGTATGAAGAAGGAAACGATGACCTTAGTTTAAGTGGAATCCATGTTTGATTCCACTAAAACACTCGAGTTGTAGAGGTTCAAATTTCAGAAATCCAAGGTTGAAGACGATGATTGGTTCGTTGCTTTGTGTGTTATTTTGAGTTTAAATTCAAAATTTTATGTGGTCTCGTTGTCATTGGTTGTTGTGTGTGACTTGGCCTCAGTGTGTGTGTCTGTGAGTTGGTAAGTCAACGCATGCGTTTGTGCGCCTCATCATGACCCTTCCTTTTGTTTACTTTTATTATTTAATTAGATCATGTGGCTATGATTTGTCCATGTGGTATCTCTGATTGGATTATATTATTTGTTTTCACGAATGTGTTTGTTAACAACTAAGAACACTTGGTTCAGGGGTTGGCGTATGGACCTGTGACCCTGGGGTCAAGGGTTTAACCCCTGGCGCCCCCTTTGCACATTTTTTCTCCCATTTTTATTTTATATGTTTTTTTCACCCTTTCTTCCATTTTAATTTCTTTTCCCTCTTATTTTATTTTATCCAAATATTGTTGTAAATACTTTTCATCAAACATTTGTTTTATTTTTCCATTAATCATTTATTCTTTTTATCATTTTATTTGGACATTTTTACCCTTGTATTTGATGATGGTTGCTGAGATTCTATTGATCATGGTACTTGATTTTAGGGTTGACCTAATATTCAACATTTCAAACATGTTAATGAATGATCAATGGATCATTCATGAAACTTTGAGGTGTTGATAAATTGCCCCTATTTGAACATGTTTAAACCATATGATGCATAGATGAGAGAAATTTGAATTTCAAATGAGGTACCATGATTTTTGCAATTTGAACCATGGATTTTAATGCCTTGTCTTGGATTTCAAGAAAACCCTAGCTCCTTGTTGATCATAAATATCAAAAGCCTTTGAATCCATGATGTTTTATGAAAATTGTAAAATGAATGTGTTATGATGCTAATCCATAATGCATATGAAAATGGTAAAATAAATGTGTTATAATGCTAATGCATATGCTTCAACGCACCTCATAGACCCATCTTCGAGGCATTGCAATACACCACAAAAGACTCACTGGGATTCGAAAAAATCAATATTGGAGCCAACATTAACTTCTTCTTAAGTTCTTGGAAACTCTCTCCACACTTAGCATCCCAAACAAAAGCATGGCCCTTTATATTTAGCTGAGTCAACGACAAAGCTAACTTAGAAAATCCTTCGATAAACTTGTGATAATAACCAACTAACCCAAGGAAACTTTGAATTTCAGTGACAAACTTCAAAGTCTCCCATGCGTCACAACCTCTATCTTCGATGGATCAACAACAATACCTCCACTAATTATGTGGCCAAGAAGACTCACTTCTCTTAAACAGAACTCACACTTAGACAATTTAGCATATAACTACTTTTCTTGTAAAATATTTAACACAACTCTCAAATGATCTGCATGCTCTTTATCTGTCTTCGAATAAATTATAACTTCTTCGATAAACACCTTCACAAACGTATCGAAATATTGATGAAAAGTTATATTCATATACTCCATGAATACTCTAGATTTATTATATGCACCTAAAGGTATTACTGAATACTCGTAATGATCCTACCATGTCCTAAAAGGTGTTTTTGGAATATCCTCATCCTTCACACGAATCTGATGATACCCAGACCTCAAGTCAATCTTACTAGAAACAGACACACATACAAACTGATCCATCAAATAATCAATTCTCAGAAGTGGATACTTGTTCTTGATAGTCACTTTGTTCAACTTTCGATAGTCGACATGCAAATGCATACTACCATTTTTCTTCTTTACTAATACAACTGGCGCATCCCACGGAGAAACGCTCGATCAAACAAATTTATTCTCAAGCAAATCTTCAAGTTTTTTCTTCAGTTCACTCAACTTTGAAGTGGACATCTGATACTGAGCCATCTAAACAGGACTAGTGCCAGGTACTAAGTCTATAGAAAACTCCACCTCACGCTCTTGCGAAAAATCATTGATATTGTCAGGGAAAACATCTGGAAAATCACAAACAACAGATAGTTCTCCAATAACTCCTCTACCTTTTACATCCAAAGAAGCTAACATCATAAGCACGAGAGCATCATTCTTCATAGACTCATTCACTTTCTTAGTAGATACAAACATATCTTTTTCTCCCATGAACTCTGTAAACATCACCTTCCTAGCATAGCAGTTGATATGAACACGGTCGAACTCCAACCAGCTCATCCCAAGGATAACATCCAGTTGTACTAATGGAAGACGAACCAAATCTATTATGAAATCTCTATCAAAAATACTTAGCGGATAATTCAAACAAACCATAGATATAGTTACCGAATCCATAACAGAGGTATTAATAACCATACTCATACTCATAAATGATAGCTCAAGATTCAACCTCATTGCACAATCCAAAGAAATGAACGAATGCGTCGCACCTGTATCGATAATAGCAACTAAAGGAATATTATTAATAAACATGCACCTTTGATCAATTTTTCCTCGATGGTAGTCGTTGAGCCAAACAAAGCAAAAACCTTTCCTCTAGACTTTTCCTGCTTAGGCTTATGACATCGAGTGCTAATATGACCTTGTTCTCCATAACTATAAAAAGTCACAAATAGTACTCCTACCCTCGGCAACTCGATGGCATGACTTCTTACACTTGAAGGAATTATGAATAGAACTCTTACACTTAGAAATTTGGTGCCCAGACTCGACGCATTTTTAGCATCTTAGAGAAGTAGGAGATCTTCCCCCACTTTGACTCTTATGCTGAGTTTTCATCTTGTCCTTACTATCTGAAACAATGTAAGGCTTCCCCCTTTTCATATCACTGGAACTCTTGTAATAAGAAGATCTCGCACGATTATCCTTATCATAGATACGAAATTTATTTACTGGTACGGGAAACTGATGACATGGTACCAAATAAACTATTTGATATCTGGGTGTAGTCCACTCAAATTTGATGCACTTGGATTCTTCAGCCCCTATCTAATTGTAATGAGGACATAATTTGGATAACTCCTCAAACTTCACAGCATAGTCCTCCATAGTCATATTTCCTTGTGTCAGCCCAATGAATTTAATCTCTTTCTTTATACACACATCAACAAGAAAATATTTATCCATAAATGCAGTCTTGAACATTTCCCAAGTAATCTCAGCACCACTAGCTTCCATTCTCTAATGTGAGTTAGTCCACCAATACTCAGCCTCCTCTGACAGCATATCAGAACCGTAAAGCACCTTCTGAGCATATGTGCAAGCCATGACTCTGAAGATTTTCTTGATCACTTGCAACCACCGATGAGAGCCTTCCGAATCATACCTCCCTTTAAAAGTTGGCAAGTTATTCCTATGAAACCTTCTAAATCCTCTACCCTATGCACCCTCAGTCTGCTAATTTTGTTGAGCGTTGAAAGCTTGCTGAGCCTGACCCATCACGTTGGCCATAACTTCTAAAGTGTTAGTGATATCGTGATCGTTTCTTCCAGCCATATCTCTACATGTAGGAAACCATGTTATAAGAAACAAAACATCAATAATACACACACATTAATCGACATCCCAGGGACTAGACAATATACAAAACCTGGTCGGACGGACCAACCTGCTCTGATACCATTATGTAACACCCTAATTTCCTCGTGTGTAGTATAACGAAATAAATCAAGTATATATCACATATGCACATTAGGATGTCACGCATCTCAAATCACAACATGTTCTGTGACACTTATAATTTATAATAAAACATCCAACACCTGTCATCGCATACTAACCTTCACTTAGGGTACCATCGCATCAGAATTTATCAAATAAGTATGATTCACAATCATATAAGTCTCATAAAAATATTTTATTAAAACTAAAACAATACAGTAAACGTCTATGCAAATCAATGCAAACATCAAAACGTCAAGAGTATAACATCAAACTCTTTAATTAACACAAAATAGAAATAAAAAGCCTCGTTCGTCCCGCCCAATATTACAAATTAGAGCAACATTATTCTAAGAACGCAAAATGAAAAAAAAGGAACAACACAATGCCATGCTCCAGATCTAAGCAGCTACTCGGTTACCTGCTTATATGTACTCCGAAGAGGAGCACATGCCATAATAACAACCGAGTGGTGAGAATTCACATCAATAAATTAAGCGGTTTAAACTATAAGGTAGAACATGTACAACTATACATATTTCACAACAATCACACAATAACATTCTCACACCCAACCCAACATCATATACAATCACAATTAAACATATGACTCATTATGAAACATGACTCAACTATGTAACTCGATGCATATGCATGTGGTACAATCTCAAGAAAAGGATCCTCGTTCGAACCGGGTCCTGCAACGAACCCTGAGCCATGCACCAAGCTCTCAGCCCCAACACCGAGCTTGAGACAAGTCACAAAATCCCGCATCAAACATGTGAACTCATCTCTTGCATAACAATAGCGACTTACGATTCATGTCATTCGAGTCAATGCAATTCAACAAAAACTACAACCTTTAAGGTCCACACCGATCGTAAACAACATGCATTGACAATAACATAATAATACCGCTCCAAATTATTATTTCACGGGTACAACAAAAATGCATAATCAATCATCACGAAATCATCATAAAATATGCACACCTCATCATAACCACATGTTCAAAAACATTCAAAACACTTCCATCATTCATCGATTATTTCGTAACTTCAATCAAATATATTTGATCATCAACTCACATCACAACAACATCAAATAGTGACAAATAGTGTCCAAATAACCAACAAAATTTGAAAAATCAGATTCTGCACTCCAGTACAAGCAAAACAATCAATTACACAAGTTACATGTGCATCACGACCATGGGCGTCATTGCCATGATGCCCGTCATGGACATTCAAAATGTCAAAATGCGTCTTTCGCAATGGAGATCAATGCAAACTCCCATTCTTTCACTCCCGACCATCAAAATCAACCAAAAATAATACATACATGACATATAATCATCCATAGAATATTATTTGCATGGTTTAGCACATTTAATCCATCAATCCCTCAAAATCATATTTACCACAAAACCTCCAAAACTCTTTAAAATGGTGGAAAACATCAATATCTGAAAACAAAAAAAAATACACATATATGCACCCGAAATTCGTCATTTAAAAACAACCAATAACATCAAAGCATTATAGAAATTCAGAATTCATCAAATACTAATTACCCTATTGGAGGTTAAGGACTCCTCATTCTACCCCTTATGTATTGTACCATTATTGAATAAATTCTCCCCCTTACCTTAGATTCTCTAGCTAAAATATTCAAAGCTCTTTCAATGGATGTTCTTCCTATGCCCTAGCCCCTGGCTCTTCCTCTTTCCACCAAATTCTATTTTTACGTAGAAACTCTCACAACTCTTTACTAACTTTTTTAGTAACCTAATCCCTCTCAAATAGTGAATTCTAAAATTACCCTCACTTACCTCCCCTTATTTAATCAATATTACCCAATAATTAAATAAATACATAAAATCATAATAAATCAAATAATCACAATAAATCAAAATCTGAGGTGTTAAAGAACCTGTATAAATATATAGTGCACTCTATCTAACTCTATCTTATTAATTTATGTCATTTATTTTTATTTCCTCTATAATTTCTACTTCTCCCTCTTCACCGCTTCTTTATTTATATTGAACTAATATAAACATTTTTCAATAATTTTTAAAAAAAATATTTTTTACTTCTAATTATCTCTATCTACCCCCCTCCTCTCCCTGTCTTTTGTGTCTAGAGTCACGTGGCCAATATGTTATCCAAAAAATAAATGAAAATAACATCTCTACTAATTGGAGGCACATAATAATAATTCTTTAACTTAATTATTAAACCACTAGGTAAATTTAATACATAAGTTCCCATGACTAAAGTTGCAACCTTTTCTCCATTTCCAAATTATAAATCAACTTTACCCTTTGTCAATTCTCAACTCCTTTTTAGCCCACCACATTTTTACAAAAGGGAGAATCACATTTGGATCCAATATCCATGATGCAAAAGTAGATATGCTTGTGTTTGATAATTTCCTTGCCTTTCCCTTTACCACCTTGTCTGTTGGGCCTTTTGTTCCACTTATTAAAATTTCATTATTGACCATGAGAATGGTCTTCCTTTTTTATTTCAATTTTTCTATGCATTTTGTAACATGCCTAACAACTTTTCCCAATTTTTGTCCATATAATTCATATTAAAATTTAGTACAAATTGGATGAAATTCTTCAGTAATGATTTTAAGATCAAATCAATCGCAAGCTCTTTCTTGAGAAGAAAACTTAATATATCAAGGTTATCTACATACACAATCATCTTGAGAACATGGTGACCTAGAAGGGGTTCCATTGGCTATATTCCTTGGAAAAAAGGGCTTTGGACACTTCGAGTATTTACTGCCTAACCTGCTATTTATATAGCATCTTCAGGTGTTCGATCATATCAATCACTGCCATGTTCTCTTGTTGCTTCTACAATTCAAAGTTTGTGGTAGCTAGCATAACAAATAGTTTGAAAGGCATCATCAACATGCTTCTTATGAGATCTATTTTAGCCTTAAGAATAGTACTGGACAAGTCCTCTTTAGGAAAACGTCCATCTAAGATATACAACATTTTTCATGTATTAGGACAATCCTCAATTTTCATTGTCAATCTAGAAAATTTATCCCAAACAATTTTTCATTGTCAAGGATTGATCATAAAATGTTATTTAAGGTGTTTGTTGACATAGTAACTATATTTAAGAAATTTTAAAGATATAAATATCATTAAAACATAATTTCATTAGGTCTTTAATTAAATATGCTCTCAATATTTTACTCCAACCAAATAACCCTCAACATATTATGTGTTGAAAGATTTTCTAGTGGATCAAAATCCATATTTCACATTGTTTTAAGTCATCAATAGACTGATTACGCAAAAATATGTTATTTAGGTAGAAACTTCTTCTAATTGTATCTAGTACAATTGTAAATTTCATCAAGCTGGTGAATAACTCTTTATTCTAATCCATCACTTGGATTATTACCAACTGTTTATTCTAAACATATCTAATCTTATTATAAATTTAGCAATTGAATGTTACATTTATCTCATCACACCTTACTAATATATAACATGCCCCTCATGGTAGGCAAAACCTACATTTTTTGAAACTAGTCTTGATGAGTGCTAAATATTGAAAAGATAAAGCTTAATATTTATTTGAGGGAATTTGTAATTAAGTTGATCACACAATCTTATTTATCATATAAGTTATATCTCACGTGCATCAACATACATAAAAAATAAAATGATATGATAATGACCCTTAGCATAATTTTTCCCTCTAGCCAATGGGAGAACCTAACGTAAAACTAAGAACAATATAAGCTTCTATAAGCTAGACATCCATGGTTTTTCTTCTTTGATCTTGTATTCTTCTCTTCTTTATTACATTTTATAAGATAATACTCGTGTTACATATGAGGGGCTGAGATGAGGAAAAAATTTACAAATAGAGTATTAAGAGAAAAGGCTTGACATACAAGTTGTATTTAAAAATTCCCCCCAAAAATAAAAATACTAAGGCCATAATTGATCACCACAAGATGATCATTTGATCAAACTTGTTGACCCTAGTGTAAATGATAATTTCTTCTATCTAGGTGATGATGATCATTTGATCAAATTTGTTGATTTTGGTGAAAATGACCATTTCTTCTATATGGATGCATATGATGATTTGGTTAAACTTATTATTTATTCCTATAGATGGTTGCAAACTATTCTATACCTAGAAACAAATACATCAAAGTATCCACCATTCTTAATTATATTTCTATAATAAACACTCTACAAATGGATATTATTGTTCTTCAAACCATATTTGGTTCAACAAGATATAGAATATATGTTTTCAAGGTTCCAAACCTTAGTATCTAAGTTTAAGGTTTTTGTTAAAAGATATAAGACTTTTGGTCACATAAAAAAATATTCTTAAAAGTTTCCCTAGAAGATGAAGAATGAATATTACTATCATTTAAGAGGCAAATGACCTTAACAAGTTAGCTCTAGAAGATTTTATAAGATCCTTCTAATTCATGAGATAGAGTTAAATAAGAATTAGTCTAAAGGAAAACCTATGTCTTATTCCATCATATATATAAAGGCAAGAAAGTTATGATAAATGCTCTCTAAGATATGGGGTTAAAGTAAAAAGAAGCAAATGGTGGAAGTTATACATTATATAATGATACATTTTTACTCTTTTCTAGAAAGGTTCAATGATACATTTAAAATAGGAGGAAAATAAATTCTCAAGGTATAAAATCAAGTACTTCAAATAATATAAAGAGAAGAAAATATGTGCATATAAGAAAATCATATACTATAACGGCAAAAATTCTAGCCACTTCAAAAACTAATGTCATAATCTCGGAAAAAAGAAGCCTAATAAGAGTGGTTCTAAGAGCGAGAAGAAGTGTATTGTGACAACATGAGACAACTTAAGTGATTCCTCTAATGAAGATGGGAGCGAGAAAATATAGTTTTCATGGAAAGAATATCTTTTGGTCTTAATCTGAAATATTCATCCGAAGATCATATTGATAATGAGGTATTATCTCAGTTATTACATAGTGAATTAATTTTATCATTAAATAAACTATTGAGTAATACTCAAAGGATGTATAATAAATAACAAAATTGAGAAAAAGTTAACGATATTTAATTAGAACATCACAATATCTTGGAAAATGAATGTGAAACTTTAAAGTTTGAGTTTTTCTAAAGAAAAGAATTTTCAAAGTCTACTCAATTAAGTGTAGTACAATTATTTGGAGCATGAAAATTATTTACAATATTCTATAAACAAGTGCAAAATGAGAAAGATTTTACTATTGCAGCAATTAGGAGTGTTCATGATCATGAATCTAAAAAAAAACCTTTTGGATTTTTTTTGAAAAAAATGTATTTTTTCTGATTTCTCCCCACATATAACTCCACAAGAAAATGAAATTGTAGAAAGTGAAATCGATCTCTACCAGAGATGGAAAGAACCATGTTGAAGGGAAATTATGAGGAAATACATAGTGAAAAACAAAAGTTTTTCTTTGGTATCCTTACGAATCAACATGATTAGTGATTGAATGATTACCTCTTGTGGCAATTAACCCTTAATGTCAAATTCAAAGAGCGATCATGAGAATTACACAAACTTAAACACCTATACTCGCTCCACATGACCATGATGTCTTCATTCTTAGAGCTAGATAACTCAAATGAATTCATTTGGAGTGATAGAGAAAATGAGATTCTTGGTTTTAGAAGTGCTAGAGTTTCACAAATCGAATTTTTGTCAAGTGTGAAAAACATCAGCATAATAGTTCTATTTATAAAAGAGGTTGTATGGGATGCATGTTGAATAATCACACTTAAACACATTGTAACTTATGATGTAATTTATTTCACTTAAGTATGTCATATATGTCGATGTTCCATATTTCACTTAAGTACACCGTACCCTACAGTGTTACGTATTGCATTCAAGTACACCATACCTTATGATGTAACATGTCTCTCTAATTAAAACTAATGCATTTCAAGACTTCACAATCAAATGAGCTTCACTTATTTATTTTGTCTCTCATCAATAGTTTTTATGCGAGTGACCAGGTAGGTTCTCGCAATGTTGATAGTTAAATTAAATCACAAATATAATATCATAAACAATTATTGATATCTAGCAACACATCACTACTACCCAGGTGAGAAATATGTTATGTGGTCTGATGAAATATTTCTATGATAATATTTATTTGTACAATTACCATTTTTACCCCATGTCTATATTAAACACAAGTCATAGATTGTGTTACCCTTATCCAGTTCAATATTGGTCCCTTAGACATTCATGTTGTTATACAGGATGAGAAAATTCCATATAGGTCACTCTTGCCCATCAATATGATAAGTGAAGTATCCATCAACCATTTTTATGGGCATATTATTATGGGCAATATTTGAAGGACAATAAAGTACCTTACTCCACATCTATGGCCCATAGGGGTTTCAGGTTGAAGGATGATATACACAATTATTACCATGAGAATAACTTATGACAAATGCATAATATTCTATGTAGTATTTTAATGGCGGGTCAATCCTATTTAAATATTATTCCTAACATTTGTACATATGTAAAGACTTGATAACTTTTTATCCATGATTGATGATAATAGATCACTAGTATATCCACATAATAATCTCAATGTTTTAATTCTATCCCACTTCACAATAAAGATTGACTGCTCATACTTTAAGAAAAATGTTTTTATGTTTAATATGGTCTCAAGATTAGTTCATATTTAATGTTTCATCAAACGGGCTAGCTATTATAGGATATTTATTATTTGGAAAAATAAATATAATAAAGAAATATGTTATTATTATTAATAAATAATTTAATATAAGTATCAATTTCTAATAAAACTACTGGTCTCTAGGATATATACTAACACATGTTTCATGAGAAGAATGTCGCAAAAAACTTTTGGGTAAAAGTTATAAACTTTGCATTTTTCATAATTAAATTTATACAATGCCTTTTTTGAATAAGAATTCATATGAATTGTGGAAAGGAATAAAATAAACATTTCATACTTCCATCAATTTCTTCCTATATTATTTTTATATTTTAAATATCAAGGATCACTTCATCATGTTTTAAATATCAATGATTTTAATGCACAAAAGTGTATCTTTTTAGGATTATATACTCTCAAAAGCATATAGAGTATATAATTAAGAAATATTGATCGTAGAAGAATCAATACACGAAATGTTTAATAAAAAAGAGTTTGATCATAACAAGTTAAAGGTAGTATAAGATTTTTTAGATAACATAGGAACCAAAATTAGTTCCTTATAAGGAATATCCCTATAGTAAAGTAAACAAACCTCCTAGTAAAGTGAACAAACCTCCTAAAAACTTTGGTGAAAATGAAAATCATCTCACCCTGAAGATTAAATAATTATAAAGAAAGAATTTATTGTGAGGACAATCTTCCTTCAAAATTTAAAAATCTATGGTTGAACTTATTTTTCATAATAGAAGGAACATCAACAAATGAAGTCATATCAAACGATGTCTGCATAATTTTTATTTGAGAAGAACTCAACCCATTTCATGGAAATAATGAATGGGATCTCATGCCACAACCTAAAGGAAAAAACCCATAGAAACCAAATGAATTTTCAGAAACAAATTAAAATTAAAAGATGTAGTGGTAAGAAACAAAGCTTGACTTGTAACTCAAGTTTCAAATCAATAGAAAGGTATATTATATTGAATTTGTTTTCACTCGTAGCTAGATTTAAAGCAATGTGATTATTATTTTCTTATGCTATTAATCATAATATTAGTTTTTATCAAATGAATGTTAAAAAAATGTTAAAAAAGATGTCTTAAAGGGATTTATTTATGAAGAGGCTTATCTGAAGAAATCACATGTCTTTGAAGATACTAAGTATCATGAACATGTTTTTAAACTAAATAAATCATTATATGACATGAAAGAGACTCCTAAAACTTGGTATGGTAAACTAAAGCATTTTACTTTTGGAAAGTTATTTTGTTACAGTCCAAATGGATGCAATGCATTTTAGAAAATCATCTAAGAATGAAATGTTGGTCGTTAAAATTTATGTAAATAATATTATCTTTGGATTTACTAGTTCTAAGTCTTGCCAAGATTTTATGAATAAATGGAGAATGAATTTGAAATTAACACGACGCTAGAAGTAAAAAAAAAAAATCTTTGAATCCAAATTTACCACCACACACGTGGAGTTTATATTCATCAAATTAAGTACACAAAGAAACTATTCAATAAGTTAACTCTGATGAATTTCAAACAAATGCTCACTACAATGCATTTGAATTGATTTGTTAAGTAACAAGGTAAATAAAAAGTATAGAGACATATGATTGGTTATCTTCTCGATCTAACAACTTCAATGTGTAAAATTTATTTAATGTATGCTTATGAATTAAATTCCAATTAGAACTTAGTGAGTCTCGCTTAAGTGTGGTTAAAAGTATTTTAAAGAGAGTACTAACACTAGTTTTGTATAATAAATAAAATTATTACAAGTTAGAAGGGTTCGTTGATATTGGAGATAGAATTAAAAGAAAACCCACTTGTGGTAGTGGTCAATTCTTAAGTGAAAACCTAATCTCTTGGTCAAGCAATAGACAAACGACCATTGTATTGTCATTAACAAAAGTTGAATACATATAAGATGTAACTGTAAGTTGTAACACTTAACTTTTGTGAATGAAGTTTCAAATTGAAGACTATTAGATTAAATAGAGTAACATTTATATTGTATGTGATAATACATTAAAATTAAATACTATTTTATTAGAGTCTATGTTCAAAAAAAGATTTTTTGAAATTTAGTATATTGATATTATCATCAATGAGATAATATCTTAAGAAACCTATTGTTGAAAATAAATTTATTTTATAAAGAAGAATTTAAATATTCACTTTGAAAAGTAATGAGTGATAAAGCTAAAAATTATAATACTTTAGTGAAAAATAACTCACATTCTTCGTATGGTAAACCTGATGTCTCCCCTTTGGTGAATACATCATCTTATGAGTCACGATATTGGTTTTACCATGATGGTAACTCAAACCAAAACCATAATCCTTCAGAAATTCGAGTCATCTTCTCCTCCTCATATTCAACTATTTCTGATTGAATCTTGTGGTCACTAAACACTTCAAATTTGGAACTAAATAGATAATGCCTCCAAACTTTTAACATAAAAGCACCATAGCTGACAACTCTAGATCATCCGTAGGATAATTTCTTTCATGAACCTTCGATTGTCTCGAAGCATAAGCCACAACTTGACCATTGTGCATCAACACACCACCTAGACCGATCTTCAAAGCATCACAATACACAACAAAGGACTCACTTGGATTTGGAAAAATCAAAACTGGAGCAGGCATCAATTTCCTCTTGAGTTCCTGAAAACTCTTTTCACACTGAATATCCCATATATAAGCTTGACATTTTTGAGTCAATTTAGTTAAAGGCAACTCCTACTTCGAAAATACCTTAATAAATCTTCTTTAATAACCATCCAAACCAAGAATTTTTTTAATTTTAGCAACAGACTTCAGAGTCTCCCACTATAACACATCATATATATTTGATGGATCCACTACAATACCACCACGAGATATCACATGACTAAGGAAGCTCACTTCTTTCAACCATAACTCACTCTTAGACAACTTAGCATACAACTTATTTTCTCTCAAGGTCTTCAATACCACCCTTAGATACTCCACATGCTATCCATCAGACTTAGAATATATTTCAAAATATCATCGATGAACACAATCACAAATTGATATAAATAAGGATGAAAAATCCTATTCATATATTCCATAAATTTACCTGGCACATTAGACACTCCAAACGACATGACAGAACAATCATAGTGACCATATTAAGTCCTAAATGCAGTCTTCAGAATATCTTTTGGTTTCACACGAATCTGATGATAACCCAACGACAAATCAATGTTACTAAATACACAAGCACCAACCAACTGATCCATTAAATCGTCAATTCTTGGAAGAGGACACTTATTCTTGATAGTAACCTTATTCAGTTATCGGTAGTCAATGCAAAATCTCATCCTACCATATTTCTCCTTGACTAGGAACATCGATGCTCCCCACGGTGAAACACTCAATCGAACAAACTTCTTCTTAAGCAACTCTTCCAATTATTTCTTCATCTCACTCAGTTCAGTAACAAGCATTTTGTACAAAGCCATCGCCATAGGACTAGTACCGGGTACTAAGTCTATAGCGAATTTCGCCTCTCGCTCCGATGGAAAATCACTGATATCATTTGGTAACACTTCTAGAAAATCACACACCACTAGTAAACCACTAATCTTAGCTTTGCTTTCAGCCTTCATAAAAGCTAATATCATAAACATCTTAGCATCATTTTTCACGAATTCATCATCTTGCTTAGCAGACACACAAACTCGTTACTTGCATAAAATTCTGGAAATGACATTAACTTATCGAAATAGTTGATATGAACATGGCTGAACTCTAACCAGTTCAGTCAAAAGATAACATCGAGTTTATTCAACGATAGAAAAACTAGATCTATCCTAAAAGTCTTATCATAGGTAGTCAACAAATAATTCAAACAAACCTACAAAGTATTTACTAGACCTAAAGCTGGAGTATCAACGATCATACTCCCAACCATAGAAGACAATTCTAGGTTCAACCTCTCAACACACTAAAGAGAAATAAAAGAATATGTTGCACCTGTGTCAATAATAGCAATCAACGAAATACCATTAATAAAACATATACCTCAAATCAATCTGTCTGTGCTAGTAGTTGTCATACCCCAAAATTTGGCCTACCTGATTTCATTTTTATCTAAATTTTGACCCTAAATTGACTTTCACACTCATGTCATATACATCGATTCACAGTTGAATTCTTCGAATAAGCATCGTTGATTCAAGGGTTGATAATTATGATACAAGGGTGATGTTGGCACAACAATGATGGTTGGTTCATTCCTTGTGAAACAAGTTTATGGAATTAAAATGTTTGGTATATGCTTTTGGTTATGTTGACTACATCATGACATTGGATATTGAAGTTACTTAGCAATTATCTTGGGCTTTGATTAGTTTGATTTATGGTCAAGTACTTCATTCAAGTGATTAAGAGATTCAAATTTAAGGTTCATTCAAACTCATGTTCAAGGAAAATTCAAATATTCAGAGATGTAAATTTGGAAGGAAACCTTGCTTTCTTGAAACACAACTTACATACACCATTCATTTCAAGAAAATCCATTTCATTTCAAAAAGCCATTTCATTACAAAAAATCCAAATTACAAGTTTACATACAAAATTTCACCTTTTGGCATACAGTTGACTTTTGGTCAACTATTGACTTGTTGGTCAAACAGTTGACCAAAGTCAACTTTCCCTAAACCCTGGTCTATTTTCTTATTCATGTTCAAGGCACTTCACTTCTTATGCTTAAAAGCCTTCAACCCTCCAAAACATCTTCAAGAGCTTGGATCCATGCCTTGCCAAATCCACATGTATCGCCAAATCTTCATAGGACAAGTTTCATGGCAAACATGTAACACCACCCCTACAAAATCCACATGTCTTGCCAAATCTTAACAGATGATGTTTCATGGAAAACATGTAACACCAACACTACAAAATCACATACACAATAAGAAAAAGCTAAGACCTTATACTTCATACATGAGCCAATGCATCATAACATGAAGAAAAAAAAGACAAGTTTCAGTTCTGGTAATCGGTTACGCAAAACCTAGTAACCGGTTACACCTGTATCAACACACCAGGAAACCATTTCTTCGTGTTGGTAACCGGTTATGCAAAATAGGGTAACCAATTACACCTTCTTTTTACAGACACTCAACACCTGCAGAACACTTGTTATCGCATTGGTAACCAGTTATGCAAAACCTGGTAACCTGTTACACCCGTGTTTCATAACCTCATTCAGCACCCCATAACACTTTTTTTTTTGTTTTGGTAACCGGTTACTTAAAACATGGTAACCTGTTAGACCTGCTATTTTTGCAATTTTCAGCTTCAATTCCCGCATCACAGTCCCATTTTAAACACTCCAAAGCAAGTCCAATTCACATAATATATAGTAGTTGATGCGAAATTATGCAACAAAAATACTAGCAACTTCCTATTTTGAACCCAAACATTACAACACTAGCATTCACCAATACTTGAACTACATTAACTCACTTAATCCTAACCTTACCAAACTCTCATAATGGTCCCTAAATACACTTTAATAACAGTTTAAACTAACAATTTAACAACTCACCAACACTGTTAACTCTTGCAACCAACTTACTCATGGAATCATCTAACCCTAACTGCTTCCCTAACTTCTAACAGAGCTGCCCAGAAAAGTTAACCAAACTATTGGAAAGTTCATCTATATAAACTCATCACTCTCTTCAATCTTCAACAACAATAATAATAATCACCATAATCCACTGCAAATTTAGAATCCACTCTCTCAATTCATCTCCCTCACCACACCAAAGCTCTACCACCATTGGAGCAAGCTTCACCTTGAAGTTTATCATCATTTGAGCTAAGCCTCCTACACTCTGCACTACTCTCACACTCATATAATCAACAACAATAGCAACAATTTTTTCAGTTTAGAATTTTATGGAGTCGATTCTTAAGAAGAGGAAGTTTATTATAAAAGAAGGAGTTTAAAGTATCAAAGTAGCATACCCCTGGTTTTCTTCATCTTCAGATTCCAACAATTTCCAAGACAAACCCCGTCTTACATGTCGGTGAATTATTTACTTCCACTGTTTGCTGAACTTTTGATACAATAATGTAGCTCTTGCAATGGAGAATAAAAGCCCCGAGGTTTGTTGATTTGATTCTTCTCCTCCATCATTTAATTTTTGTTTTAGAGGTTAGGGTTCATCACTTTTTTAATGCAATTCTGAAATTTGGTTTAGTATTGGATTAAATTGATGAGAGATTAAGAAAGAAGAGGTTGTGAGGATTAATTTGGTGGTGCTATCTAGTTATTCCAACGACGGAGTAAAATTCCAGAAAAAATGTTCTTGAGAGAGAGGAGTCAAAGTTCATTAGAAGAGGAAGATGAAGTTTCTGAGTTTTCTTCTTTTCCTTGGCAAATTTGGTTGGGCCTTAGTGCATAAAGCCACTATTTTGCTATTTACACACTATTTTCCTTTGCACACTTCCCTATTAAGCACAACAATTACACTTTGCATCGGGTCTCAATCTGTTAGGTCCAACACCTCTATTTCTAGGCCACTCTCCCTTTTGGCCTATACACCCCTATCTAGTAGTAATTTTTGTTGAATTGATACTTGTTTGCTTTAATCTCCTTTCTACAATTTTTCTACACCTTAATGCATTTCTACATTTTAATACACTTTATTTCATATTAATTCATGTTAATACTTTTTTCTACATTTTATCTTGATATGAAAAATACTTAGAAAATTCCATAATAATACTTATAGTTTAATTGAATTTTAATTGATTTTACTCATTAATCCATTTCTTGAAAAATAATAATAATCCTTAAGAAGAATTAATGTTAGTTAATTCTTTATAAATTAATATGCATGCTAATACTAAAATTTCTTTATAATTTTAGTCCTTAATAAAAATCCATGTGCTTGTAGTTCTTGATCATATCCCCGATCAACCCTCTTTGATCAATTAATCACTTGATTCATCTTATTCCCCTATCCAATCAAGTGATCAAAAGTCTCTTGATCACTTGATAGGATTAGACATTTGTACTTGCATCACACTGGATCCTAAGTCAAACACAAGTTCAAGATCGCATATTCAAAACATTGAAGACAAAGGGACATCAAGGATGGATCACTTCATCATCAAGTACAATAAAAAGATTCGTCTTTCAACATTTTTCGGTTATGATACGAATTGTGCATCACGAGCCTTAAGTAGTGGAGACGGGATGAAATGAAGTATTTCTATCCTTATTATGAATATATTTGGATACTGGACGTCTGACCCAGTTTTTCAAAGTATTCACCTCCACTCATAGACTTTAGTGCAATTCAAATTGGATAACTGTCAAGTCTTCTTCCTCACATACAACACTTCAATAATCAACATCAACAATACCCATCTCTGCATCATATTTCTCTGGTTTAAACACCACTCTTTTTCCTTCTCTTGGTTTAAACACCATTTTCATATTCTCTTTGGTTTAAACACCACATTTACTACTGCTTTGATTTAAACACCACATTTACCACTGCTTTGGTTTAAACATCACTTTCATACCCTCTTGGTTTAAACACCACTCTTTTGACTTTAACTACTTCTTTGGTTTAAACACCACTCTTTTGACTTCAACTACCTCTTTGGTTTAAACACCACTCTTTTGACTTCAACTATTGCTTTGGTTTAGACATAATTTCTATGCTTGATTGATTTAAACACCACCTTTATGATCCCTATTTTCCTATTGGTTTAAACACCACACTTCTATTTTCTTCTTCGGTTTAAATGCCACATTTATATTTCCAGTTGATTCAAACACCACTTTCCTTTCTTCTTCAGTTTACACACCACTTTTATTACTTACTTGGTTTAAACACCACTTCTACTTTCTATTACCCCTTTTGGTTTTAAACATCACTTTTATTCATGTTCTTGGTTTAAACACCACTTTTTGTTACTTCTATTTCCTGGTTGGTTTAAACACCATTATCCGGTTTAAATACCATTTCATAAATCTTTCCTCATTGCATCATTTCTTTAAAAATTCAAACGACACTTTTGCAGTCCAACGTAAGTTCTCTTTCTTTATTTTATTTTTATTCAAGCAAATCTTTCTTTTCTTTTATCACAAAAAAAATGTCAAAACAATTTCCTTTTCTTTTCATAAAAGAGATGTTATAATCTGTTCCTTAGCAGTCATACAAAAAGCTTAGAGCATCCGAATAAGGACCAGAATCAGCTAACGTCTATAAACTTCTAGGATGCAATTATAATTGTTCCCTAAAATCAACCAACAAATCGGTATTTTCTATCAAGAACTACGGAGCTCTGATTTTCTCATTGTACTATGAGAATATGTAGGCACGAGGGTTCGAATCCTCGGAGAGCACACCAATTAAAAACTTATTTTTCCCCTTTTATCATTGCAAGTAACTTTTAGATAGTAACACCCATCTGCAAAAAGAACAATCAAAACGGTTCTCGTTGAGTACCACAGGTGTGAGAGGTGTTAATACATTTCCCTTGTATAACCGACTTCCTTACCTTTTTTCTCTTCCTCTTGGGTTTTATCGATATTTTCTTTTTCCTTCGGGAATAAATAAAGTTTGGTGGCGACTTTGTTGTATCTTCGAGCGTGCGATGCACTTAGGTATTTTTCGCGACGCAGTCTAGTCAAAGCAAAAACTTTTCATCCATACTGAACCTTCTCGGGTTTCTAGCAGTGAGTACTAGTGTGACCTGGTTCCCCACAGTTGAAGCAAGTCAGTGAGCTACTCTTATAATCAGCCATAAGATGTCTAGTCTTTCCATACTTTAAGCATCTATTCTTAGAACTCTTGAAGTCATTGGCACGATGACCCGTGACCCCACACTTAAAGCACTTAATGGAAGTGGGAGTTTCTCCCCCACTTGGTCTTTTCTATATGGAGCCTTCTAATTCCCTTTGTCGGCAAGAGCACGATACAGTTTTCCATGATTCTGATTCTTCCCTTTCTTCTCACTAAGACTATTATAGTGAGGAGTTCATACTCTTCTATACTCATCATAAATCCTGAACTTATTCACCAACACAGAAAACTAGAGAATCTCCTAATACCCAATACCTTACATGATCTCGGGACGCAATTTGCTTTCAAACTTGATACACTTCGATCCTTCAACTTCCTTATCATTATAGTATGGACAAAACTTCACTAGCTCTTTGGACTTAGCAGCATACTCATCAATTGTCATATTTCCCTACTTTATCTCGAGGAACTCGACTTCTTTCTTACTACGCACGTCCTCTGGAAAATACTTCTCTGAAAATTCAGCCCTGAACATAGTCCAAGTAATCTCAGCACCATCAGCCTCCAGTCTCTGACGCGCATTATCCCATCAGTCTTTGGCCTCTTCTGATATCATATGAGTACCAAATTACATCTTCTTAGCTTCAGTGCAAGTCATCACTAAAAAAATCTTATCAATCTCTCTGATTCATGTTCGTGCACCCTCTGGAACATATTTGCCTTGTGGTAGTTTGATTGGTTTCAGATGTAAGCAAGAATACCCAAGGACTCGCCAAGGGAATCGAACGTTCCAGGCTCATCGGAAGAAGAAATTTGAAGGTATAGTAGCCCTGAGACGGCCACCCGTGTTGCCTAACACGGCCCGTGTCAGGAGAAGGGAAGCCAGGTGCAAAAACAGGGAGTTGACACAGCCCGTGTCAGCAACCCTGGAAGGGGCGTGTTGGAGCCAGGGCATCAGTCAGCCAACACGGTTGGTCATGTTTCTTGACACGGCCAATGTTGGCTTGGACACCTCATTTTCTATTTTTTCCTGTGTTTTGCCCTTGCTGATCCTGGATGGCATTCTGGACATTTGCTACATCAAATATTTGATCAGTAACAACCTTTTGACGCAGAAATCGAAAGAACGTTGCGGGCAAGACTTAGACAAGATCGATTGGCAAGACTGGAATCAGAAGAAGAACAACCTTCCATTCATTCAGGTTCAGATTCAGGTTCAGAGAGAGAGATCGAAATAATGGGGGAAAATCCACCGCCACCAGAAAGACTGTTGGGTGACTACGGAGGTAGAAATGCACCAACCGGCAGATTAACAATGTCAACCAACCAGTGAATGTGGCTAATTTCTAGTTACATCCTAGTACTATTAATCAACTTGAAAGGAAGCATTTCACTAGAAAGGTAAATGAATATGCAAACAAGCACTTGCATAGGTTTCTAACCATGAGCAACACTCTAAAAATTATTGGTCACACCGAAGAAGCTAATAAGTTGAGAATGTTCCCGTTCACATTAGCGGAAGAAGCTGAAGAATGGTTCTATTCTCTACCAGCCGATAGCATTACATCTTGGGAAGAAATGGAAAAAGCCTTTCTGAATGAGTATTTTCCAGCGTCGGTTTTTCTAAGGAAGAGGAATGAAATTCTGAATTTTAAGCAGAAGGGCGGGGAAACTTTGGGAGACGCCTACAAGAGATTAAAGAGAGTCCTGGTAGCCTGCCCAACTCATAATATGGATCCAACAGAACAAATTCAGATGTTTGTGAATGGTCTCAAAATAAAGACCAAACAGTTGATTGATACCGCAGCCGATGGCTCTACTAATTTCTCAACATCCACCGGTATCAAGAAGATCATTGAAGCTATTGCTGCTAATGAGCACATTGAGCTGTACGATAGATGTCAAAGTAAACCAGAAGGGGTTATCAATTTAAAGCTGGAAACTAATAAAATCCGTATCAAAGATACTATAGCTGCTGAAGTTGAGAAGAAGCTGAAGGCGATGAATATAGGTACCCAATAGGTGGCACAAGTCCAACCTGCTCCTATTGTCTGTTGTGAGATTTGTAATGGTCCACACCAAACAGTGTATTGTTTTGCAACTCCTCAACAAGTTAAGGAAATCAAACTTTTGAAGCAGAGTAATCCCTATTCCAACACGTACAATCCGGGTTAGAAGAATCATCCCAACTTCTCATGGAAAGACCTGAAAGGAAACACTCCTCAACACGGTCAATACCAAAATCAATATCAACAACAGCAGCAACAACAAGCCCCTAAGAAAGCTGATTGGGATATTGCCATTGAAAGAATGGAAGCTCATAATGTTCAATTCCAAGAAGAAACCCGAAACAATCAGAAAAACACCACTGCATCCATAAAAAATCTTGAAGTCCAGATGGGTCAAATAGCACAGTAATTAGCCTCGAGTTCTCAAGCACCAGGTGCTCTACCTAGTGCAACTGTGACAAATTCTAGAGAGCATAATAATGTGAGCACCGTGATAACAAGAAACAATACATCTCATGAAGTACTTGAGGAGATGGCTGAAAAGGAAGATCAATTGATCGAAGTGGATCTTGAGATCAAAGAAAATGAAGTTGTGAGGGAAGAAGTGGTTGCACCGAAACCAACGGGGCAAGAAAAAGTCATTGAGCCTAAGCCGGCCATTAAGCTTCCTTTTCCCACCAGAAACAAGAAAAAGGGGCAACATGAGAAAAACTTTGATAAGTTCCTAGAGTTGTTCAAGAAGCTAGAAATTAACATTCCGCTTTTGGAAGAACTTGAACAAATGCCTACTTATGCCAAGTTTATGAAGGACATCATTTCTAAGAGGCGTGCCATCGACACCAACCCGATTATTCTAACCGAAACTTGTAGTGCTATTTTGCAGGGTATGAAGATCCCAATGAAGAAGAAAGATCGAGGATAGGTCACTATGCCTTGTACCATTGGAGATAGGTCATTCAAAAAGGCTCTTATAGATCTAGGAGCAAGTGTGAGTCTCATGTCGTTATCCATTTACAAGAAGCTTGGTATAGGGGTTGTGCAAGATACCAGGATGACACTCCAATTCGCCGATCATTCGGTTAAGAAACCTTATGGTATTGTTGAAGATGTTCTAGTGAAAATTGATAAATTTATATTCCTGGTGGATTTCGTGATTCTAGAAATGCCTGAAGATGAAGAGATCCCTCTCATTCTTGGGCGACCCTTTTTAGAGACGGGAAGATGCTTGATCAACATAGAAGAAGGGACTATGACGTTGAAGGTTTATGATGAGGAATTAAATATTGATGTTCGAAACACCATGAAATACAAAGATGATATTTGCACCAGTCATACTATAGAGGTTTTGGATCAAGTGATGACGTATGACAGTCCTTTGAATGCACCACAGTTACCTTTGGAAAGAGTGTTGAGTTTGTCCATTTTCGACAGTGATAAAGAAGTAGACAACGTGGAATTCAAAGTGATGGCCATGATGGGCGCACAACCCCCTTGGAAAGGATCTCGACCACACCGGTGGGAAGATTTACGATTACCTCAAACTAGTGAGGAGGATAAAGAACCCAAGAAGGGAGCGAAGTTGAAACAACTTCCTCAAAATCTCAAATATGTCTTTCTCGATTCTGAAGGTAAATACCCAACTATAATAAATTCGAGCCTCAAGAATATCCAAGAAGAGAAGCTCATCCAAGTCCTGAAAAAATACAAAAATGCTATTGGATGGGAAATTGAGGATTTGAAAGGTATTAGCCCTACGGTGTGCATGCATAAAATTCTCATGGAAGACGACCACAAATCGGTGGTCCAACCGCAGAGAAGACTCAACCCAGCAATGAAATAAGTAGTTCGGAAGGAAGTGGTGAAATTGTTAGATGCAGGTCTTATATATCCTATTTCTGACAGCCCTTGGGTGAGTCCAGTGCATGTGGTCCCAAAAAAGGGAGGGACCACCGTAATAAGAAATGAGAAGAATGAGTTAATCCCTACAAGGAGAGTTATAGGTTGGCGCATGTGTATTTACTACAAGAGGTTAAACATAGCAACTAGAAAGGACCACTTCCCGTTGTCATTCATTGACCAAATGTTGGAAAGGCTAGTCGGACATGATTACTACTGTTTTCTAGATGGATACTCCGGGTATAATCAAATTGTAGTTGCTCCGGGAAACCAAGAGAAGACAACATTCACATGCCCTTATGGCGTGTTTGCATACAGAAGAATGCCATTCGGGTTGTGTAATGCTCCAGCCACTTTCCAACGTTGCATGACATCCATCTTCACTGACATGCTTGAAAAGCATATGGAAGTATTCATGGATGACTTTTCGGTCTTTGGATCCTCGTTTGATAACTGTTTAACTAACCTTTCTCTTGTTTTAGACAGGTGCCAGAAAACAAATTTAATTCTGAACTGGGAGAAATCTCACTTCATGGTACGAGAGGGTATAGTCTTGGGTCACAAAATTTCCTACAAAGGAATTGAAGTTGACCCAACAAAAGTTGAAGTGATATCTAAACTCCCGCCTCCGATTAACGAGAAAGGTATCAGGAGTTTCTTAGGACACGCGGGTTTTTACCGCAGGTTCATAAGAGATTTCTCTAAAATCGCAAAACCGCTGACCACTCTATTGGTCAAGGTTAAGGCTTTTATGTTCGAAGAAGAATGCACCACAACTTTTGAGACATTGAAAAACAAATTGATTTCAGCCCCGATTGTTATTTCCCTAGATTGGTCTCTTCCATTTGAGATCATGTGCGATGCTAGTGATATTGCTGTAGGGGCAGTTCTAGGACAACGAAGAGAGAAGTTGCTACATGTCATTTACTATGCTAGACATGTGCTAAACCCTGCATAGATGAACTATGAAACCACTGAGTAGGAGTTACTGGTCGTGGTTTATGCATTTGACAAATTCAGGCAGTACTTGTTAGGATCGAAGGTTGTCATTTATACTGACCATGCTGCTTTGAAATACTTGTTTGCTAAACAGGATTCTAAGCCGAGGATTCTAAGGTGGATCTTACTCCTCCAAGAATTTGATGTGGAGATTAGGGACCAAAGGGGACGTGAAAACACCATAGCTGATCATTTATCCCAAATGTCACCAATTGAAGAAACGGAAGAAAAGAGTCCGATAAAGGATGAGTTTGTTGATGACCACATCCTCGTTGTCATCGGTATCCCGTGGTTCGTAGACTATGTGAATTATTTGGTAGGTGGTGTAATCCCTAACGATTTTGATTCTAACAAGAAGAAAAAGTTTGTTCATGATTGTAGGTTCTACTTGTGGGATGACCCATTCCTATACAAGAGAGGAGTAGATGGGTTGGTCAGAAGATGCATCCCGGAAGAGGAACAAAGGGATGTCCTCAGAGCTTGTCATGACTCGGATTATGGAGGACACTTCAGTGGTGACAGAACAACAACTAAAGTCCTTCAGTCAGGTCTATATTGGCCCACATTATTCAAGGATGCCCAAGACATGGTCAAGGAGTGCGATAAATGTCAAAGAACGGGGAATATTTCTAAGAGAAATCAAATGTCGCAAAATGCTGTGTTGGAAGTTGAATTGTTTGATGTATGGGGAATAGACTTCATGGGACCGTTTCCACCCTCATTTGGAAAGAATTACATCTTGGTAGCAGTGGACTACGTACCAAAGTGGGTGGAAGTGGTGGCATTACCCACCAATGATTCTAAAGTGGTTGTGACTTTTCTGAAGAATAATATTTTTTCGAGATTTGGAGTGCCGAGAGCACTTATCAGTTATGAAGGTACTCATTTTTAAAACAAACTAATGGAGAATCTGCTAAAGAAATATAATGTTAAACACAAGGTCGCCAGTCCGTATCACCCTCAAACGAGTGGCCAGGTCGAAGTGTCCAACAAGCAGATAAAGCAAATACTAGAAAAGACTGTGTGCGCATCTTGAAAAGACTGGGAAGTGAAGTTAGAAGATGCAATATGGCCGTACAAAACGACATTCAAAACACCTATAGGTATGTCCCCATATCAGTTAGTTTACGGAAAAGCTTGTCACTTGCCACTAGAGTTGGAGCACAAAGCGTTTTGGGCATCCAAATTCTTAAATTATGACCTTACCAAAGCTGGTGAATCCCGAATTCTTCAACTCTATGAGCTAGAAGAGTTTAGGAATCAAGCCTACGAGAATGCCAAACTCTATAAGGAGAAGACAAAAAAATAGCATGATCAGAAGCTACAGAGAAAGGAATTTGTTAAGGGGCAGTTGGTGCTCTTATTCAATTCTAGGTTAAAACTCTTTCTGGGAAAGTTGAAATCCAGGTGGTCAGGTTCGTTCTTGGTTCACAAAGTGTTTCCACATGGAGCAATAGAACTTCAAAATCCTAGTAACGGGGATACATTTAAGGTGAACAGGAAAAGATTGAAATATTACTACAAAGGGTAGGAAAGTGGTTTGATTGAAAATATTCGTCTCCGAGGATAAAAGGGACGACCGTCGAGCCATGTGACGTTAAAAGTAGTGCTTCGTGGGAGGCAACCCACGCTGTTTAATTCTAAGAATTTCAGTTGTTTTGGTGTGGTTGAATTTTTTGTGTGTAGGTTCACAAAAATAAATCGCACAGGACGGAAGGAGAGGTTTGAGCTCAACCTATAGAAGACATTTTGCTAGAAGAGCAGGGAGAACAGATGAAAATAATAAGATTTTTTGGATGAAAAAAGGGGCCTGACACGGGTGCCCGTGTCAGGCAAGGCGCCCAAGGGTCAAGATTTTTCCAGTAGGCTGACACGGCCGCCCGTGTCAGCTGACACGGCCCGTGTCAGATCTACTGTACAAGGAGTTTGTTTATAGCGTCCTGACACGGCCGCTCGTGTCACGGGACATGGCCCGTGTCAGGCAGCACGGTGGAGAAATTTTGAATTTCAAAATTTGTTTTTTGTGGCCCCCACTCGGTTTTTTCACCAATTAAAATCCTTATTCCCCTCATTTAATCTCTTTAATCAGATTTTTACCTATTCTCTCTCCCATTTTCATTAAACCCTTCTTATTCCTCCATTCTCTTTCCGTTTTTCTCCATAACCTCACCAACAAAAGCTCAATCCTTTACCATATTACGTCTTCCAAATCGCCGAATCACTTCACAAAAGTTGCTCCACTCTCCGTCCTCTACAAGTACATGGTAATCTTTTCTCCTTTTTCCATACTTTATTTTTGTTCATAATTTTTTGCAGGAACCAATCATGCTGCCAAAGCGAATTGCTAAGGGGAAGCAAATGGAGGCTGAGCCATCAAGGCCTCGGAAAAGGACCATCCGCCATCCAATATCGCACGCCATAATTTTCGACAACCCGGAGCATGAAAGACGTTACTCATCTCACATCAAGCGTAAGATAACACCAACGAGGTATTTATGCTCTGACACTTTAGATCAATTGGGTTTGTCTGCGGAATTGGATAGGATGTTTCATGTGCTAGGAATGCTTGAATTTGTGCACTGTGAGGTGCCTACATATGAGCGCATTACTTTAGAATTTTTTAGCACTATTGAGTTCAAGATAAAGAAAGGATGGACATGTACCACAATGTACTCTGGTGGAATGATGTATTTCAGGTTATATAATGTTGACCACGAGTTAATAGTGGAGCAATTGGGTGAGATTCTCCGCTTACCCCTGTATGGCCCCGAAGTCGTTTTGGATAACTTTGATGCTAAAACCTTTTGGTTGGCCATGATGGGGCGAACCGATTATGTGGCAAAGGGGGATAAAGCATATGGATTCAGAACCCCTGTTTCAGGTATTCTCAGAAGGTACTGGCTTTCACGCTCTTCGGTAGGGGTGATAGTACAAGTGTGGCTACCCAGAGGGAGTTTTTCTTTCTGTTTTCCATGGAAAACCGAGTTGTTGTGAGCGTTGTAGTATTTGCAGCAGACTACCTCGATAGAGTGGGCAGGGAGACTCAGGGGGGAATTCCATTAAGGGCATAATTACACAGATTGCCTACCATTTCGGTTATGACCCTGCTGCACTAAATGAGACACCTGTGTTAGGTAAGATAAGTTGGACATGAACGCGCTGGTTCAAAAAGGTATGATATCCCAAATCACCAATTATTATGCTTTGATGAGTTTTAGTCAGTTTATCATGGCACTTCCTGACCCTGCAAGGATAAGTATTGCCAACACTGCTAATTGGCTATATGAGAGTGCCATCCAAGACGATATGGACGAGCACAATGCTGACCCGTTTGTTGCAGGTGATCAACAAGAGGAAGAGGTGCAGGAGCAGGAGCAGTTTATCCCTCCGCATGAGGACACCACACATACATATGTCGGGTCGTCATACATGAAACCGGACCAATGGTCGTGGGTGCAGACTGAGATCGGCAATCTCCGAGCGGAGAAAACACACCAAGGAATAAAGCAAGCTCGTTAAGGGACTGTTATGGATGAGATGCATGTGATGATGCAATGACTGATGTTACAATTTCCTCCACCGTAATGAGGCTGTGTGAGTCCCCCTATATCTTGGATTAAACATTACGGACAATGTGTGGTTCAAGTGTGTGTGTGTCTGTGTGTGGTGGGGGGGGGGGGGGGGGGGGGGGGGGGTTATTATTTGTTCTTAGTATTTTCAGCATTTTATTACTTTTGTTTAAATAATTAGTTGTGTGGTATTTTGTGTGTTATAGATAGAGGATATCCGTGTCGGATGAATGATGAGGCTTGGAGTGATTGGATGAAAGACACACCCCTCTACTTGCTCTTCTGGAAACCCCCGAAAGTTGATGTTGCTAATCTGAATAATAGGACGCGATTTTCTGTCACTAGACTACACATGAATACTCTGTACCCGAAGCGAAGACGAAGCTACACCACACTGAGAGGTATCTTGGAAACTTGTATGCTATACCAAACATGGTGAGAATTACAAAAAGCCAAACACTTATCACCATGAGAGCTTTTCAGGTATGTCTCTGTAACTCTGAGTTTGCGCAATAGATATTGGAATTTCATAACACACATGTACACGCTGAGGCAATTTTTTTTGTTTTAACCCCGAGCCTTTCCAGCCAACCTGTCATTATTACCCTTAGTTTACCCAATTCGATCCATATCTCCTTTTGTTTGTTTTTAAACCGCTGTAAATAATCGTAAGCCTAAACACTACCTTACCTTGCTTGGATAAGTGTCGTTGACTCCGGATCTATGGAAAATCCTAAGTTTGGGGTTTCTTAAATTTTTATGGACACCAATGAGAACTAGATAAGTGCAATTGGGAAAAAAATAGAAAAGTTCAAAGAAAGAAAAAGAAATGAAAAAAATCGTGAGAAGTAAAATAAAGCACTTATCTAGAAATATTGAGGTTGGCAAAAAGCGTGCTAAAAAGAGCGCATAAAAAAAGAGAGAAAAATAAGAGCCAATGAATCCTAACAAGAACGGTGTTCAAAAGAAAAACCTCTTGATTGAACGATGAAACACAGTGATGAGGATAACAACACGAACTCTGAGCCTAAACCACTAGTTTTCCTTTTTTTTATTAGTTTTCCCCACCTTGCACCTAAGCCCTGTTACAACCTTAAAAGCCCTCGAATAGCGTGTGTGGTATGTTTTTGTTATGAAGATATCTGTTATTCAGACCTAAGAGTTGACTTTGCATGCTCTGTTTTTGAGTGAAAACACTTTGACCCCGAGAGATTTGGCGAGAGTTGAAAAGCTACTGGTAAAAAAGGTGCATCGATGTGAAAGTGTAGCGGAACGTCGGAAGTCGGGGAAGAGTAAAACAGTGAATGAAAAGTGAAAAGGGAGTCACGAAAGATCACAGTAGTATTGTGGAAGAGAATTTGGGGGTGACCGTCCCGATGTCCCGTACATCACTTGAGGACAAGCAATGAGATAAGTTTGGGGTTGTGATCGGTCTCCAATTCTACTTGTTTTCTGACAATCATTCGACACAAATTCACGAAGTCGGTAACACATTATACTACCTGTTATTTTATTTTGTTTAGTAAATTAGATGTTTGCATTTTTATTTGGTTTTGATGATTATCTTTGGTTTGCGTCATTATACTTCATTTTATGTCTCCTTGTGGTAGTTTGATTTGTTTCAGGTGTAAGCCAGAATACCCAAGGACTCGCCAAGGGAATCAGACATTCCGGGATCGTTGACAGAAGAAATTTGATGGCACAGTAGCCCTGACACGGCCACCCGTGTTGCCCAACACGGCCCGTGTCAGGAAAAGGGAAGTCAGGTGCAAAAATAAGGAGCTGACACGGGTGCTCGTGTCAGTTGACGCGGCCCGTTTCAGCAATCCTGGAAGGGGCGTATTGGAGTCAGGGCATCAGTCAGCCGACACGATCGGTTGTGTTACCTGACATGGCCAGTGTTATCTTGGACACCTCATTTTTTATTTTTTTTCTGTGTTTTAGCCTTGCTGATCACGGAGGGCATTGTGGACATTTGCTACATCAAATATTTGATCAGTAACTATTTAGGGGACTTTTGGAGACAGAGAATGGGAACTTTTAGAAGATAAAGAATTGGTACGATCGAGATAAGCGATCAAGAGTTGAGGAGAACAAAGGTCCTTCAAGAGTGGATGCGATTGAAGATCACCAGGACTCCCTTATTCTTTTAATGTGTAAATTTTATATTGTATCTTATTTGAATAATATGAGTGGTTAAACCCCCCAATGCCATGGGGTGTCCGTGAATTGATCGTTTAATGACTCTGAATTGATAATTTCCTTAATACGATGTTTGTTTGTCAATTTCATTGTGCAATGTTTTTAATGCTTTCATTATCAGAAAATAAGGATTGTTATATGATTAACAATTTACCCCATTGCAATTGTTAAAGTTTTTGCATAGTGAAACTGTAGTAGATATCACCTAGGACTAGGGTTACCCTATGGTTATCGGTTATATCTCGTTATTTCAAAAAGATTGGTTTCATTTTAATCGCCTAAGGACTTAGAGATTAGAATGAATGACCAAAGGTTTCCTTCTGAGGTCTTAGAGGAAACAATTTTAAGATCCGGTAATTACAATTTTGAACTGTTTAAGAAGATATACATTCAAGGTCATTACGGGAGATATTCATACACCATCCTTGGCATAATATTATAAATTGTTAAAAATAATTATTCCTTTTCGTTTCTCATTCCATTATACAGTGACTTATTACAAACCCCAAATTATTTGTTTTGTTCAATTGAATCGCAATTTAAGCTCATATTGTTGCGCATTCCTCGAGATCGATATTTGGGAAACGTCCCTATTATTACTACATTGACAAAATAGTACACTTGCTATTTTCCCGATCACTGAGCCATTACTTCCAAAGCATCATCGATCACTCAGTCGTTTCTTCCTCCTGCCATATTTATGCACACCATTAAACGACTATTAGAATAAACATGCATTGACGATGTTCAAACACATGTCACATACTAGCCAATAACAACATGACAAAAACCTGGGCGAATGGACCAGCCGGGCTCTGATACCACTAATGTAACACCCAAAACTCTTAAACCTATGTAAAAAGAATTGCTCGACAATTTAAGGTGTCACAACGATAACCAACCAACAAAACTTCCAAAACATTTATCAACATGTAGTGAAAATCAACATAGTAACAACTCCAAATTCAACTTCTCAAATAAAGTATTAAACTTCAACATCACGATTCAAAACCAATTCAAAACATAACAAAATGTCACAATGTAGGTGTTTAATTGGCTGCATTATATGGTAAAACACTAATGTCTTGACTGATGTCATGACATGTATATGTGACTACATTGTAGTTACTGCAGGACTAGCTAACACAGGATTATTGAATGCTGTGACATTCATACCTGTCAACAGATACTAAGGAACAGAAGTTCTGTTAGAACTTAGTATGCATTTGCAGTCTGGTTATCAAGGAAGAACCAGACCTGGCATAAGGCCTACTGACTGAATGTCAAACTGGATGTTGTGACATTCATCATTGACAGCAGCTACTGAAGATTAGGCAGAGTGGTGTTCTGCTATACTTCAGCATGTAACTTAGTTTGTTCTTCAAGAGAATAACAGAACTAACTTAAGGCCAAATGTGTAAATGTTAAGTTGGACACTTTGACATTTATTAATGTAAGTTGTTACTGTAGTATGGTCATTTTGATCCTGTACAGGTCAGCAAAATTGTACAGTCTGTTTTCTGGAAAAACAGACTCAGCATATGGACCTTGATGTCAAGCTGAATGTCGTGACATTCATGCCTGACAGCATATGCTAAATTGTAGGTTGTGCAGTTTTCTGTTTCAGCTTTTTCTTGGGCTATTCTTCAGGAAGTCAACAGCTTAGAGAAAATCCAGGAAACCAACAACCAAGCTACAATTAAGGAACCTAACAAATAGCCTATTTGTTAGCACACTAATATGTGGAAATTAGTTAGAATCCTATGTGGCATTATTTGTGGAGGTCTTGAGATATTTTAGGAACTAAATGTGGAGATATTTTAGGAACTAAATATGGAGATATTTTAGGAACTAAATTTGGAGATATTTTAGGAACTAAAAGATTGAAGACCTTGTTTGTAGCAGAAAGTTTCTGCTGATGTTGTAACAGCAAAGGAGAAGTTTGCTGCGATTTCTGAAGGCCCAAATCCACTTGGGTGATTAGGTTATAAATAGCTGATTGTAATCTAGTCTTTGTAAGCCTCTTAGAATGAATTTTTAGGGGTGTGTGTAAGGTAAACCTCCCAATCTGTGGGAAGGTTACCATGTGTCTCTCAGTGGTAAACCTGAGAGTGTTTGTCACTCAAAGCCTGTAGGCAAGAGTGATTATGTTCTTGAATGAAGCTGTGAAGCAAGTTCAAGGTGTTTGCACATTACATTGTATTTGTAGTGATAGGAATGGAAACTGGAGGTTTCTATCTAGGAGTTCCTAGGTATAGATTGCATTGGGTAGGGATTAAGTGATAAGTTGTAAATGGGGGAGTTTAACTCTGAATTGATACTACTAATAGTGGATCTTCTTCCTGGCTTGGTAGCCCCCAGATGTAGGTCATGTTGGACTGAACTGGGTTAACAATTACTTGTGTTTTTACCTTTTGCATGTTATAATTGTGCCAGTTATAAAATAAGGTAAACCTGTAATGCTGTAACAGATGATGTTCAAATCAACAGTAAGACATCATGCTGATAACTATGGAAGAAAACAACTGAAGTGAGTGCTAGGTTTGACTTCTGTTGAGTCTTTCTTCCTGAAGCACAGAACCAGGGGTTCATACATTCTAGGGCGACATAGAATGAGATGTCGTGACATCTGTGAACCTGTGCATATTAGTACAGTGGTTAATAACTATCTTGCTGTATTAGTTACAATGTTAGATCAGATGTCATGTCGTGGTGGATAACATCTGAATTCTGACTACACCAGAATTTCAATTGGTATCAGAGCAGGCATCCTGTTCTGTCTCTGGATGAGATCCATGGGTGATACTTTCTGGTATCTTGCAAGAAGTTATGGTAGTACTAATGTTGGAACCTGTGAAAGGTTCTGTACTTTCCCTGAATGGTCCCTTGAAGTAGGTGGATGGACTGTTCATGACAGGAATGGTGTGTACCTGTCTCTGGAGGGTGGCAATTGGCCTGTGTGTGGGACAGCTGTGCCAGTATTGAATCACATTCAAACGTGGTATGGTCTTGGAGGCTGATCTGGTGAAGTGTGTGTTCATAGGTTGAGTTGTATTATGATTTCCGCTGCATAATACCTGGCAAAACTCAAACTCTGATGTTGTTTCCCCTCATGTGGATGTAAGGCTGCTGTATTCAAGATCTCATCATAATCTACTGAAGATGTCAAAGATACTTGAGTCCCCTCAAGTCCACTCATCATGACGTTCTCACTTCAGGATGGTAAGAATCACTTAATCACTGATTCTTTTACTCACTTGAGTAGGGTGTATGAAGACCTTGAAGACCTTCAAGGAAGGTTTGTTCCAAGGAGGTGGAACTAATGTTCTATGCGATGTTAGAACATGTTGTTCAACAAGTATGCAGCTACTGGTTGAAGAGCAGATGTTTTTAGGTATCAAACAAAGGGATACTTCTGTTTGGAACCTACTCCTGACCTGGAAGAGGAGACATCTGTGTGTGCTAAGTTGACAAGGGAAGGGTCAACTGTATGTGTGCTCAAGAAGGTCACCTTTAGAAGGCTGATCTCTAAAAGTTGAGCTGGTTGAGATGTGGCAGTGTGCAATCTCCTGCTGTTTGGCATATTCCTGTAGATTGAGCAGGGCTGGATAGGTGTTCCCTGAAGTACTATGCTGTGTTGGAAGACAAGTCCCCTGGATGTTAGCAGTCAATAATGGGGTAACCTGAGTGCTGTATCATCTACGAGGATTGGAACCATGAATCATGTTATTCAAACACCACGTGCAGAAGTGGCAGTTCTGTCAAGGAGTAAGAATATGAAGATTCAGAGGTTGGTTGAAGTAGTATGCCCTGGCAATGCATAACTACTATCGACTGGTATTGTGTGTCTCACTAGTACTTATGGTCAGCTGGAGTCTGATTGGAGGAGTTAGTTGCCACTGGTAGGGATAGTGTATGTCATGTTGAGACATATGTGTACAATGCATGGATATTGGTGTGGAGTATCCATGATTGTTAAGTTGAGGGGGAGTTTTGGTTAACCTCCTCAAGTCTGGTCAGCCTAGGGTCTGGTTGGCTGTTGACCTGTGTCACATGGGTTCTGGTGGTTGTGTGACACATTTGCAAGGAAGAATTCATCTCTCTCATTCCTAAGGGTGAATTTAATCTGGGAAGACTTTCAAAATTGTCTAGGTGCTTGCAAGCAGAAGATGTTGACACAAGAAGAGTATTTTCAAAGTATTCTTATGGTGGAAGTATCTGAAGGGATGATTGGGAAAGGATTTAAGATCAATGTCTACTTGTGCCAAGTGCAAGTGTTTAATTGATTATCCTTGGAGCTCAAGATAACTGATGTTCTTAAAGATGTTGGAACATCACTTCTTCAAGACCCTGTGCAGAATCACAGGAAGGACAGTACATTGGCTTATGATCTATCTCTTTGGTGGCAGCAAAAGCATATGATCTCTGAAAAGGTTTCCTGGCAAGAAACATGTTCAGCCTTGGTATGTACAAGAAGAAGAAGACATCATAGTCTTGATGGTGGTTACTTGGATCAGTTTATTTCTGATCTAGGTAAGGAAGTGCATTAGCTTATGCACACTGTGAAGTCAAGAACAAGTGGCAGTAGTCTTGACATCATGGAAACAGCCTTGCCTTAGGATGTGGAATCCTTGGTAGAGCTGAAGGGTTAGTTTCTAACTGGTCCTTCTGAAGACTCATACATCAGAGTGTCTGATGTCTTTGGAGAAGAAGCAGGGATTCATCAAGGTGTGAGCTTGGATGACTTAACTGCAAACCTGCAGGATGGAGGTTGTTTACTCAAACTTGGTTCCACAATCAAGTCTATGAGAACATTGAACTCTTGTTCTGTGAAGGGAGGAAGTTCTTTCAAGTGGCAGAAGAAGGAGCTGAATTCAACAGCTGGATGTCAAAACACAATGTTGTGACATTTGGTTCAACATCAGATTCTTAGTTGGTGAAGTGGCACATCAACTTGAGATAGAAAGGTCTACAGGGTTGTAGATTGGATACTTCAAAAAGCTTGAAGTTCAAGTCTCACTTGGAAGGTCAGAATATCTTTGGGAGAAGTCTGATAAACTTGGGGAGGTCAAAAAGCAGCATTTGACCTTGTCATATGAGGATTCATGAAGGAGGTAATCAACCAGTGGCATTTGGTCTATCTCAGGAGTGAGTTCGAAGAATCAAGATAATCCATATGGCAGCTGATTATTCTTGAGGAAAGTCTGAGACAAATTACTTTTGAGCAGAAAAGTAGTAAGTTGAAGACTAAAGGAGGTGTTTTCTATTCATCCCTTGGAGCTTGTGGTAGGAGTTCTGAGCTATCTATGGAAGATTATCTCTTGTAATGGGATGAAAATGTATATGTCCCAATGTATGTCTGGGTTCTTCTTGATCAACCCGGTGACTCAGTGATATCTGAAGACTATCAGATGGTGTGCCTTGTCCTGTTATGAAGGATGTCCCAGCTGATGTTAGAACATCTTGTGAAGTGGTCTTCTGTTCTGGTTAGAAGAGAGATTGACACAGAGTGTGAATGTGTTCAGCTAAGAGGGTTGAACAGAGGGTGCGCTCTTGAAGACATGAAGATGCGTCTTATGTTTTCCATTCATCAAGTGGTCTGGAGTCTCTTTGAATCAGGAAGTATGTGAAGGTCCAACTTTGGGATGTTGGATATGCCCATGTGTGATCTCCAAGCTTCAAGAGGAGAATGGGTTGTTCATGACAGGGGGAGTTCTGTCCTTGCACTGCAAGTAATCATCAAGCTTGTGGTCTATGTGTTCTCAGATAACAAGGTTTGGAAACCTGTTAGATAGTGGGATAAAGTTGGTATGTGTCAAGGCTGAGTGAGCAGAAGAATGTCTGACCGGATGTCATGACAATATGGAAGCATATGCCAGTAGGACATTCTGGCTGGTACAGGTGCTGGAGTTACAGCAGCTGTTATTTGATGAATGCACAGATTTAGGGGGAGAAGAAGTACCCTTGTGCATGTGTATATTACTAGTAGCCATAACTAGTAATTGTTTTTGCTCCTGCTGCTGACTAAACTACTATTATGTGGTTTAAACTGCTGATAGTTTGCCTTGTTAACAAAAAGGACAGAGTATTCACAAGATGTCTTAACATAAGATATCTTATGTGCCTGCTGGAGTTCAAGAAAGTGTTCATGCAGGAGTGGATCAAGATGTCAGACTCAAAGTCTTGGAATCTGATATGGTTGTACCTACTGTAGAGCAAAAGTGGGTGATTACTTGATCGAAGCTGTGAAGCAAGATCAAGTGGATGTGAACTTGGTTGAAACTGTGAAGTAAAACCAAGTCTGGAACTCTGTCAGTGTGCTCTGGCTATGTTGCTGGCCTTGGCAACATTTTTGACAAAAAGGGGGAGTAATAACCACCAATACCCCTGACAAACAGAGTGGGTCTCTACAACAGACTCTCATGACAGATCTGAAGATTCCCCCCTGCAGCTGATGTTGAAGTTTAGGTGCAACTTCTAACATGTGTGTGCTGCTATGCGAAGTTTTTATTTAACTTCCATGTGTGTGAGTGTGCTGCCACTCTGAGTGTATTAGCTAGTAGTAGTCCGCTGCCATGAACTCTGTTATAGGGATCAAAGTGTTTTAGCCAAAAATTTGCCAAAGGGGGAGTTTGTAGGTGTTTAATTGGCTGCATTATATGGTAAAACACTAATGTCTTGACTGATGTCATGACATGTATATGTGACTACATTGTAGTTACTGCAGGACTAGCTAACACAGGATTATTGAATGCTGTGACATTCATACCTGTCAACAGATACTAAGGAACAGAAGTTCTGTTAGAACTTAGTATGCATTTGCAGTCTGGTTATCAAGGAAGAACCAGACCTGGCATAAGGCCTACTGACTGAATGTCAAACTGGATGTTGTGACATTCATCATTGACAGCAGCTACTGAAGATTAGGCAGAGTGGTGTTCTGCTATACTTCAGCATGTAACTTAGTTTGTTCTTCAAGAGAATAACAGAACTAACTTAAGGCCAAATGTGTAAATGTTAAGTTGGACACTTTGACATTTATTAATGTAAGCTGTTACTGTAGTATGGTCATTTTGATCCTGTACAGGTCAGCAAAATTGTACAGTCTGTTTTCTGGAAAAACAGACTCAGCATATGGACCTTGATGTCAAGCTGAATGTCGTGACATTCATGCCTGACAGCATATGCTAAATTGTAGGTTGTGCAGTTTTCTGTTTCAGCTTTTTCTTGGGCTATTCTTCAGGAAGTCAACAGCTTAGAGAAAATCCAGGAAACCAACAACCAAGCTACAATTAAGGAACCTAACAAATAGCCTATTTGTTAGCACACTAATATGTGGAAATTAGTTAGAATCCTATGTGGCATTATTTGTGGAGGTCTTGAGATATTTTAGGAACTAAATGTGAAGATATTTTAGGAACTAAATATGGAGATATTTTAGGAACTAAATTTGGAGATATTTTAGGAACTAAAAGATTGAAGACCTTGTTTGTAGCAGAAAGTTTCTGCTGATGTTGTAACAGCAAAGGAGAAGTTTGCTGCGATTTCTGAAGGCCCAAATCCACTTGGGTGATTAGGTTATAAATAGCTGATTGTAATCTAGTCTTTGTAAGCCTCTTAGAATGAATTTTTAGGGGTGTGTGTAAGGTAAACCTCCCAATCTGTGGGAAGGTTACCATGTGTCTCTCAGTGGTAAACCTGAGAGTGTTTGTCACTCAAAGCCTGTAGGCAAGAGTGATTATGTTCTTGAATGAAGCTGTGAAGCAAGTTCAAGGTGTTTGCACATTACATTGTATTTGTAGTGATAGGAATGGAAACTAGAGGTTTCTATCTAGGAGTTCCTAGGTATAGATTGCATTGGGTAGGGATTAAGTGATGAGTTGTAAACGGGGGAGTTTAACTCTGAATTGATACTACTAATAGTGGATCTTCTTCCTGGCTTGGTAGCCCCCAGATGTAGGTCATGTTGGACTGAACTGGGTTAACAATTACTTGTGTTTTTACCTTTTGCATGTTATAATTGTGCCAGTTATAAAATAAGGTAAACCTGTAATGCTGTAACAGATGATGTTCAAATCAACAGTAAGACATCATGCTGATAACTATGGAAGAAAACAACTGAAGTGAGTGCTAGGTTTGACTTCTGTTGAGTCTTTCTTCCTGAAGCACAGAACCAGGGGTTCATACATTCTAGGGCGACATAGAATGAGATGTCGTGACATCTGTGAACCTGTGCATATTAGTACAGTGGTTAATAACTATCTTGCTGTATTAGTTACAATGTTAGATCAGATGTCATGTCGTGGTGGATAACATCTGAATTCTGACTACACCAGAATTTCACACAACCACAACGTTACAAGATCAGAGCACTAAACCACTAAAATTCAATAAAACGATACGTAAATAAAGAAGAGTTCCAACAAGCCACCTTCCACACACAACAACAACTCTACTCTTGATTTTCTACAAGATGTCCATTGTGGACAATATAAAGGAAACGGGGTGTGAATAAACTTCATATAAAAACGGCGTAAAGAATACAAGGGTAGATAAACACACAACATATTATACATTCAATACACAAGTAACGTCATCACAATCTTACACCTATTCCACAATAATACACACATATATACAATGAAACTCACGACACAACGTGACACTACACATGTGGTACCAACTTAATATTTGGTTCTCTCGGGAATCGGTTCCCCCCTTCGCAACCAGTGAACCCCCCCTTCTGAGCTTGGGACAAGACATTAATCCCCCCCCCCCCCCCCTCTTTCTGAACTAGTGTACATGCCTCTTTCAACGAAACGGCACAATTATGCATGTCAAAAAAATCAATGCAACAACAATAACTATGCTTACGGTCCCCTTCTGACCATAACCAACATGCAATGACACACAATAGTAATTCCCCCTTCTGAACTACTATTCAACAATCATAAAAATAATGCATACAAGCATACAGATAGTCCCCTTCTAAACTATTTACCATCATGTCAACAATGCATAATTAACCACCATACAATCATGCAATTAATCATAACACTTCACATAATTCCAAATAGTGCATGTCAACATCCATTAATCACCAAAACAACACACTGTCACATGAATTACCTCGAAACGGTTCAATTCTGCACGGTCACCCTCGTTAAGCGAGTAGCTCGCTAAGCCAAGCCCATCCTCACTGAGCGAGCATCTCAAAACCCAGAACCCATCGCTCTATCACTCTCGCTAAAAGAACCCAGTAGCTCGCTAAGCGAAGTTCATCCTCGTTAAGCGAGATTGCTCAAACATAATCTAGAAAATGAGATTTTTCACCATTTGAGCTCCATCAAAGCTCTGATTTTGACTCCAATCGAACCCAAACACACGAAATTCAATCATACATGTTAGTACAGTATTAAAACATTCAATTAGGCAAACATTAACACATATTACATCGATTTGATTCAAATCATCATCACCTCCAACCATTGCAACACAATCATAATAACACCAATTTTCAGAATTTACTCACATAGTTTCACATGAAATTAACATGAAACCAGTACACGAATTTCACACAACAACCTCAATTAAAACAAGATATACATGTATTCATAATCAATAGTTCACACATAATCAACAATGACAAAATAGGATAAAACCTAGAAGAGGATTAATGATCGCACTACCCTTCATCAATTACACCAATATACGAAACACTCCTCCTACCTAAGATTCCTAGTAGAAATTCTAAATTTGATTAAGTTTGGTGGGTTGAGTTCTTCCCTCTTTAAGCCCTAACCTCTTTTCCTCTAAAATTCTAACTTTACGTATCCTCCCTCAAAAGCTCCACCAATCCCTCTTTATTTCTAAAATCTAATTTAATCTTTTACTAATTATACTATGACCCGTCCTTTTATAGTTCTCACAATTTCTCTTATTTCTTCTTAGCTTTTATTTTCCACATAGAGCCTCTATTTTTATTTATTTTCATTAATTTAAAACAATTATTAATTTTGAGGATTTCTAATTATTTTAATCATTATATCAACTCACCAATATTTTCACTACACCCTACCATACACCACATACATATACAACTAATAATATATTTAATTAAAAAAACATCAAATACTAAATAATTAAATAAAAATGTGAATACTTTGATTAAATAAATTAATCAAATTTTGGGGTGTGACATTTGTCCATGTATCAAAAGAGCTCATTCTTCCAACTCCTCATTTTTGTTGTTTTGTCTTTGTTGGATCGTGAGGAGGAGCATCAACATTGAATTAAGAGCAACACACAAGTGAGAGAGACACCACATATTCACTCAACCTAAAGGTGATATGTGTATGAGTTCTCCCACTTATAAATACTTAAGTCTCCACATTTATAATCAATATGAGACTCAACCTCACAATTGACTTGTTATTCTAACAAGGAACAATGGCACCATGTCCTTAAGCCTTGACTAAGGGGCAATTGTTCCGGACTGACTAAAATAGTCGCACATTACTTAAAATCGAGGCTAATGATAATTTATATACAACATATATAACCACATTATAATCGAGACAACTTTTATAAATATCAAAGTCCAATGAGTCTCGCATCTAAATCAGATCATACCTCAATCACAGTTATGTGAATTTGAGATCCATCGAAACAATACACAATTGTTGTAATTTTGAACCATACACTAAATAATTCAGAGAGATAAACATCTATCATTAAACTAAATCATTGAGAGAGATAAACATCTATCATTAAACTAAATCATTGAGAGAGATAAACATCTAACATTTTGATTCGTTTCTTTCTAATATATGTAAAATATAAGGTGATAAGCATAGTATTTAGAATTAGTGATACTGTTGTCGGATTATGAGGAATATTGTCGGCAGGATTTGTGGCAGATACAAAGAAACGGGTATCCTAGTCTATCTAGTGTCCGAAATTTTGGAATAGGTTGGAGAGGATGATTCTTTTAATGGCTAATGCTAATCCTAATAAAGCATATCTATATGAGTATAAGCAATAAAGGAACGTCAACTGGCCTTTTACTTTGTCTTTCAAAATACATGCTCTTGATTCTCCAAATCTACAGATATGAGACTATATCACCCGTGACCAACATTACAATCGATACAAGTGCACTTTAATATGATACTCCATTTGCTAACCAGAGAAATGCTTACTTAAACACCACAAAAGATGTTTGCACACACAAATAACAAAATGTAAGACTTGCTCCTGTTAATAAAGCATATCTGTAAGCTGAGATGAATTGATAGCACGTTGTTAAATTTAATATTAGGACACTTTTAATAAATTTTTATTATATGTATAATAAAATTACCGTTAAATTAAAAACAACTACTGTCATAAAGATTATGCATGTAAAATTTTATATTAATAAGAAAACATTTGATATATGTGACATATATCAACCTTAATTTTCATGTAGTTCATTTGAAATCAATTGATTCCGCTTAGTTTTACATAAGACACATTTGATAATTCTTAATTTAATATTTGTATTATAAAAATCATACTTAAATTAAATTAAAAACTATTATTATATAGATTATATTTATAAAATATATAATTAATTAAAAATAATTTAATATGTCAATGAAAATTATTGTTTTACAAAACTTTATCAAATAAGTTAATTTTGATGTATCTTATTGGTATATCAAATGATTTTTAAATTAATATACAGTTTTACAAACATTATCTTAGTTTTCAATTCAATCATAATTTTTTTAATATAAATATTTTGAAAGAGTTATCAAAGGTGTCATAAAATAATATAAATTCAATAAATATTTATATAAAAAAAAATTGTTGAATTTTATATATGTTGTCAACAAATCTGACTATATGTATTCAATTTCAATAGTTTGATGGGTAGATTTATATGGAGGAGTAGAAAATGTTATAGGTCGTCCATAAGATCCATGACAAAAGGCTCTAGAGCGAATTTCAACTAGAAAGAGGAAAAAAAAACAAGTAAACATTTACTCTAACTTGAAGCAGACAATTTCTCCCGCCAAGACATCAATCGTCGTCCAATTGAATCAGTTGAATGTCAGCATAACACGCAACATCACAACCGCTCTTGATATATAAGGGTAAAGCGCGTCATTTCATGTATTAAAATTCATTCTCACTCTCACATTACTTATGATTCTCACGCTGAGTTGGTTGTTAGAGTGGTAACCTTGCAGATTCGCCTCGCTTCGTCGCATCAAAAGTCTTGCTCCATTACATCAAGACTCTACTCCCTCAATTCACCAAACATTTTTGGTTCTCTGGCGGAACAGTGACGTCGTCTATGGGGGTCAATTTCAAATTCCTGCTAATTTTCACGAAAAACTACTATTCCTCCACCAATGATCCAGATCACCGGTCTCCTTTCTTAAAGCGCCAATCTCCTCCTCAAACAAGTCTATTATCAAACTCATCGAGTAATGTGACATTTAAAGTCACTCGATCTACCACCCAACAACAAGTTGTTATTTCGGCCGCTGAAGCTTCCAAAGCCGCGTCTCTTCCCCCCTTTCTCCAATGAAAGATAATCCAACTCTGGTAGCATCTCCATTGGCCTTATGCAACAATGTTTCGTTCTTCCAAGAGTTGATCACGGAGCATTCTGTAGCGGGAAATTCATGATCATCAAGCTATTGACAAGCTAGAGATCAATTAACAAGAGTCGCCACCACGCTTTTATTGTTTCCAAGGGAAAAGGGGAAAAGTACGAACAAAACCCAAAAAGTAAGAAGTTTTCAAATAAAAACTAATAAAAGTCAGAGATCACAAGTAAGGGGGTTGGTTACACATAGGGAAGATGTTAGCATCCAAAGTGTCCTAGGTACTCCTAGGGAGCCCTTTTTGTGTGCATATGTATTTTGTACAAAGTGATGTTTACAAACAAATAGAATGGGGGGATGAGAAAAGAATTCATTAATTATATTTTTGTGTTTGACAAGACCTTCGGACTTGTGCCTACGTACCAACATAAAAATGAGGGATCAAAACCTCATAGTTCGTGATACAAATTTCAAAGTGGATGCATTGATTTTAACAAAATTTAAGTTTGAAGGGAACCAAGGCCTAAAAATGGTTTGAATGAGTTAGTTCTTTTTGGCTTTTTGAAAGTTTAAGTCAAGTATAGTTAAGTTTATTCACAAGTTTGATTTAAGAAAAAAAATTGAAAATGCAATGGCATAAGGCCAAAGTTTCTATCTTTTTGCAAAAGGTGGTCAAAGTTTAGGACAAAAAAAGTTCACACAAAGAAGATTTTGAAAAAAATGGAGGGAGAGATTTTGAAATTAAAGAAATGGGGAGAAGATGAAGAGACTATCCTATGTACACAATTAAAAGTTTAGAGTTGAAAAGATCTGACCAAATGGGTAGCAATCCAATAGACAAGAATGTCAATAGAAACCCAGAATTTCCTTGGACTTTTTAGAATCAAGCAACACACAATTGCACAATTATATTATCTTAAAGAGCAAGGCATCAAATAAAGATGGCCTCATCCAAGCTTATCCATTCCATGATCTGCTTCAAAATAGCCCATGCAACAGATGAATTCCACAAGTCACGAGTTCAAAATAACAGCTTCACAATGATCATGTTGCAGATGAATCTTAGAGGGATCTTCAAAGATGTATCAGATGGATTTCAAATTGCAAATACTTGGTTCTTCAACAAGTTGGCATTGGCCAAGTCCATTAGCATAGGAAGGTTGCCTAGAGTCTAAGTCCATTTGTCCAAGATCAAGCCAACAGTCCACTCAAACATTTTTTAGGGTTTTTTGTTATTATTATGTACATTAATGGTCAAAGACGACACAAACAAGCAAAGTATACACAAACAAAATATATCACACAATATGGTCCAAATGGACAAAGTGAAAATTACATTAACATAAACAATTAGAATGATATGAACAATGGAAAATGAAATAAAATGCTAAAAGTAAATTGCATTAAAGTGAAAGCTTGAAATTAAAAGTTAGTAGTTAATAGGTTAGAAGTTAGTATTATTTTTCTTTTCAAAACTTTCTTTGGAGAACACTCAACCCACTTATCACAAGCATGGATCCTTGAGCCAAAACATCTTCCAAAGGAAGGAAATAAGGCCAAGTTTCCATACAATACCATGAAAGAGGGGAGACTTACAATCTCACTAACTAGAATGCTTATGCCTTTTATGTCACAAATTTAGCGCTATGTTAAGCAATCGTAATTGGACTTATGTAGAAGTCATAACTATTTGAGGTCGGGCAATAGAATTTTGGTGTTAATGCATGTTAGAGACATAATATAATGGACTATGCTCATGAAACATACCACACACGAAAAGAATATGCAAAAGGTGTGGCCTAATCTCATCCATACTCATGTTAATTTTTCAATCAACTAGCATTATGACTTTGAGATGTCATAGGCCAAATGGAATGAATGAATGAAGAAGAGGAATGAGATGAAGTGGGAGGGGGATGAATGAAATCACAAATTGGTCAAAGAAGGACTTTTACCAAATTAATATCATTCATTCATTTTGGGGGATGGAATGTACATTCCATCAATCCCCTAAATCCAATGATATTAATTTGACAAAGTCAAATCAACCTTGACCAAGGCCCAACAACAAGAGGCAAACTCAAACAAGTCAATACAAGTGGTCAACAAAAATAATTGGCATTTATTCAATTAAAAATAATAAAACAGTGCATTTAAATCAAATATGGTTTGTCCAATTCCTAAAATCTCATCAAAACACCAAAGAAATGGCCATGAGATTTATCATAGGTCAAACAAAGTCAAAGGACCTTGGAGAAAAAATTTCATAATTTTTGGTTATTTAAAAATATTTTTAAACAATTAAAAACAAATGCAAAATCAATTAATTCATGAAAAATATTAATAATGATCCAAAAAATAATTTTATTTCAGAATATGAAAGAGAAAAATATTTGAAATTTTATGGTGAAAGACCCATATATTTTGGATCAATATTGAATTTAATATGAATTATTGTAAATAATGCAATTAAAATGAAAATTCAGAAAATCAAAAATACGTGGAAATTCAATCTCAAATTCAAGAGAATTTTTCAGGCTTATCCTTTGCAAAGTGAGGGTTTGAGATGGGGGATCAAAGCTGGCGCGAATGTGTGTTTATTTCTGAGCAATTGAAGCTCTATTTATAGCTGAAACAGTTGATAATTGCACACTTCAAATCACTTTCCAATTTGGGCAAATGGGGATGCAAGTGTGCATGGGCGCGTACAGGCCCATGAAATGATTGCTTGAGGTCCACAAATGAATACCAGATGGTCTGAATTGAGCTTGGATTGCAAGGCAAGTGTGCATTGTTGTTTGAAGTTTGATTCTTGCCAAGTGATGTCACCATGTTCATGCCATGTGCAGCCTATGCATTTCTTGTCCAAAATGAATGAGTTTGAGCTCTTTGGAAAGGTGAGATCAAAAGGAACAACTTTCATGTTCAACACTTTTTCATTTGGATCTTGGAACTTGGAGAAATTTGAGGTGGAAGTTTGGAAATTTTTGACATACCAAAATTTTTCTAAGTGTCAAGCCATATGTCTCAATATTCCACCTTGCTTAACGTTTTATAGGAGCTTCAAATGAGAAAAGTGTCTTCATAAAAGTTGTATATCTCTCAAATAAATTCAAAATGGTCACAAATTTTATGTAATTTGGATTTTAAATGATAGAGTTATGCATTTTTGAAGTTTGGAAAAATCACTTGATCAATGGTATAGGTCAAAAGTGACCTATAATGTAACCTCATATCACATGCTCAAAAAAGTTGAATTATCCCCCACTCCAAACATGAAAGTTGAATTAGACACGCTGAATTTGATTATGCAATTTGTAAATCTTTCATATCATAAAAATTGAGCAAGTTATGGCCTTGGGAAGTTGACTTTCAAATTAGGGTTTAGACAAAATGACCTATAATGTTTCAACATAGAAAATGATTTTCCAAGCAAAACTAGCTCTATGTCTCAACATGAAAGTTGTTTGTAATGTCATTTAGAGTAAGTTTTCTCTTGGAATCATTTTCATATAATGAAAATTCTAGGAGATAGGGTCTAGGGAGACCCAGTTTTGATCAGATGAATTCATCTGGCCAACCACCACCAACCAACTTGCTAACTTCCAATTATCTTGACTTTCTTGGCTTACGGTAGATCATATATGCATAATATGATGATTTTTGAAGTGTCCCTTGATAAACTTGATCAATTGGTGAGATAGCTTGTTGGAGAAGTTACTCAAGATACCTAGTTAAACTAGGGTTTCCAAGGCAAATCACCCTCAAACTCTTGAAGAAAGCTTGATCAATATAACATGTAGAGATCATTGGGACTCATATATGATGCTTATAACCATTCTTGAATCAATTCTTGGTTGTGCTCTTTGTTCATGAGGGTCTCAAACCCTAGATGTGAACTTGATGAATCAATGGAATCATGCCCTTCCTACAAAAGAGTTAGACAAATGCAAAGACATATTTTTGGTATTTTGGTTAGTGAAATGATAAAATACAAGTATAATATAATCACAAAGGGCTTGGTGATCTCTCCCAAAACAAACTCAATGAAAAAGGGGTAAGGAGGATGCCAAGACATGATCCCAATGCTAATGCTTATGATGAAATTGCATGAGGGATCTTAGGGTCAAAATTGGGGTCTTACAGCTGCCCCTATTTAAGGACATTCTAACTGAGGAGGTGAAGGTTAAAATCTTCATGTCGACTCAGTAGAATGGGATTAAATAACAACATAGAAAAACAAATTTTGGTCCCTAAGAGACCTCATGATGCATATGATGTGAATGCAAAAGTAAGTTCTTTGTGGGGGGGAATATTGCCACAAGGGAAAAGAAATCAGAGAGACCGAAAGTCCGCAGGAGTATAATGCATTCTATAAGGAAGACTCACTGGGGAGATAGAGACTTTGGGGGATAAAAAGGAGTTATGTGTAGGCCAAGCTACGACTTAAAACTACTGGGAGGACTATAGGAATTCCACACAAATATGGAAAAGACTCAACCGGGGAAACAACAACATCTGCAGGGGATACAAATAAGTCAGGATAAAACTGAGGTACTCGAATCATGCAGGGGAGCGATTTCACTAAGGAAATGCGCAATCAACTCAACTGGGGAAGATAAACTTCAAAACAGGAGGAGCAGAAATCTATTATCTACTACCTGTTACTGGATAAGGAGATAATAAAGATCTGTCAGAGAGACCATCCATCATCGGTTAGGATGAACATATCAAGGATGACTCGCTGAGGATTCCAAAAGAGGAAAATCATTACCGGTTACTGAGTAAGAATATCTTGCTGGGGAAACTGCGGAAAATAGGATTTACAACTACCAGTTACTGGGCAGAAGACCAAAGATGAGAGTATCCGTCATCGGTTAGGATGAACATATCAAGGATAAACTCAACAGGGAAGAAAATCTGTCATCGGTTAGGATGAACATATCAAGGATAGACTTGCCTGGAAATGTCAAAGAGGATACCCGTCATCGGTTAGGATGAACATATCAAGGATTAACCAACTGAACAAAAAGGGGTAAGGAATTACATCTATCAAGAGCTGGATAGAAAACCTTTGGAGAGAAAATCCATCACCAGTTAGGATGAGCATATCAAGGATAGACTCTGCGAGGGGACAAAGTAGGGTTTACAATTACCGATTACTGGGTAGAAGACCAATCAAAGAGAAAATTCGTCACCGGTTAAAGTGAACATATCAAGGATAGACTCTGAAAAGGGGATTAAAAATAGGGATTACATCTATCAGTTACTGGATAGCATACCAAAGAAGAGAAAATCTGTCACTGGTTAAAGTGAACATATCAAGGATAGACTCCTCACAGGGGAAAAGTAGGATTTACAACTACCGGTTAATGGGTAGAAGACCACCAAGAGAAGGAAACCCGTCATCGGTTAGGATGAACATATCAAGGATTAACTCTCTGAGGAACAAAATAGGGATTACAACTACCTTTTTACTGGGTAGAACACCGAAAATGAGAATATTCGTCACTGGTTAAAGTGAACATATCGAGGATAGACTCCTGTGGGGGAAGGAAAGATATCCGTCACCGATTAGGATGAACATATCAAGGATATACTTCCTGGGGACTCCACTGAGGAGAAAAGGGGTACTTTTTCCGGGTATTGGGCAAGAAGTAACAAACTGCAAACTAAGAAGAATATTACCAGCTATTGGGTAATAGACTCTGATCAAAACTGGGTCTCCCTAGACCCTATCTCCTACAATTTTCACCATATGAAAATGATTCCAAGATCAAACTTACTTTACATGACACTCCGAACAACTTTCATGTTGAGACATAGAGCTAGTTTTGCTTGGAAAATCATTTTCTATGTTGAAACATTATATAGGTCATTTTGTCTAAACCCTAATTTGAAAGTCAAACTTCCCAAGGCCATAACTTGCTAAATTTTTATGATATGAAATATTTCCAAGTTGCACAATCAAATTCAATATGTCTACTTTAACTTTGATGTTTGGAGTGGGAGCTAATTCAACTTTTTTGAGCATGTGATATGAGGTTACATTATAGGTCACTTTTGACCTATACCATTGATCAAGTGATTTTTCCAAACCTCAAAAATGCATAACTCTATCATTTCAAATCCAAATGACATGAAATTGGTGACCATTTTGAATTTCTTTGAAATAGCTACAACTTTGGTGAATACACGTTTCTCATTTGAAGCTCATATAAAATGTTAATCAAGGTGGAATATTGAGACATATAGCTTGACACTTAGAAAAAATTTGATATGTCAAAAATTTCCAAACTTCCACCTCAAATTTCTTCAAGTTCCAAGCTCCAAATTAAAAAGTGTTGAACATGAAAGTTGTTCCTCTTGATCTCACCTTTCCAAAGAGCTCAAATTCATTCATTTTGGACAAGGAATGCATAGGTTGCGCATGACATGAACATGGTGTCATCACTTAGAAAATATCAAACTTCAAATCCAAATGTACACTTGCCTTGCAATCCAAGCTGAATTCAGACTATCTAACATTCATTTGTGGACTTATGGCAATGATTTTATGGGCCTATGTGCGCCCATAGACCCATGCATCATCAATGACCAAATTTGGAAAGTGATTTCAAGTGTGCAAATATCAATGGTTTCAGCTATAAATAGAGTCTCATATGCTCAGCAATCAACAAACATTCGCGCCAGCTTTAATCCCCCATCTCTAACCCTCACTTTGCAAAGGATAAACCTGAGAAATTCATTTGAATTTGAGGTTGAATTTCCACTGTTTTGAAATTCAAATCTCCAAGAATCCACAGCCTTTTAAGCATTCAATCCTTCTTCTGCAAGCAAGTGGAGTGAGATCAAGCACAAGCAAGATCAAGATCAGTTGAATCCAGACCTCCATTGAAGGTATTTTCCAGAAATTTTGATCTCTTCGATTCTCTCAAATTCTTGCTCAATTCTATTGATTCTTTGGTTGTCTGAAGTCCTACCAATGTAGGAAAGAAGATTGAGTTGCTTTGAGGCCAAATCAAAGCAACTCAGTTCATGTACCTCAAATTTCAACTCCATGTATCTCTCAATATACTTGGAGTTAGAGTGAATTGAGGCCAGATTCGAGCTCAGTGCCATTTTTACTTTGAAATCATGTCCTTGTTTTTAATTTTGGTGATGGTTGATGGTGGACCAGTCCGGTGAGGTCCACCGAAGAAGAAGATCGGAGCTACAGCTCCGGCCATGCGCTAGCATGTCTCACAGCCACATGATCCTCTTGATTTGTTTTAATCTAGAGTGTGCGTTTGAATTACCAATGTTATGGCGCACTGACTCATGTGTACGGTGGAACGCGTGTTTTGATCCACTTGATCTGCCACCTCAATTAATGAGGGAGATCAAGTGGTCCACGTTTTATCTGATATTTTAATTTTCATTTTATTTGCATTATTTTCAATAATTCATATTAAATTCAATATTGATCCAAAAAATATGGGACTTTCACCAAAAAAATTCAAATATTTTTCTCTTTTATATTCTGAATTAAAATTATTTTTTGGAACATTATTAATATTTTTCATGAATTAATTGATTTTGCATTTGTTTTTAATTGTTTAAAAATATTTTTAAATGTCCAAAAATTATGAAATTTTTTCTCCAAGGTCCTTTGACATTGTTTGACCTATGATAAATCTCATGGCCATTTCTTTGGTGTTTTGATGAGATTTTAGGAATTGGACAAACCATATATAATTTAAATGCACTATTTTAGTATTTTAATTTGAATAAATGCCAAATAAACTTGTTGACCAATTGTGATGACTTGTTTATGTTTAACTCTTGTTGTTGGGCCTTGGTCAAGGTTGATTTGACTTTGTCAAATTAATATCATTGGATTTAGGGGATTGATGGAATGTACATTCCATCTCCCAAAATGAATGGATGATATTAATTTGGTAAAAGTCCTCCTTTGATCAATTTGTGTTTTGATCCATTCCCCTCCCACTTCATCTTACTCGCCTTCTTTATGCATTCATCTCATTTGGCCTATGATATCTCAAAATCCTAATGCTAGTTTATTGAAAAATTGACATGAGTATGGATGAGATTAGGTCACACCTTTTGCATATTATTTTTGTGTGTGGTATGTTTCATGAGCATAGTCCATTATACTATGTCTCTAACATGCATTAACACCAAAATTTTATTGTCCGACCTCAAATAGTTGTGACTTCTACATAAGTCCAATTACGATTGCTTAACATAGCGCTAAATTTGTGACATAAAAGGCATAAGCATTCTAGTTAGTGAGATTGTAAGTCTCCCCTCTTTCATGGTATTGTGTGGAAACTTGGCCTTCTTTCCTTCCTTTGGAAGATGTTTTGGTTCAAGGATTCGTGCTTGTGATAAGTGGGTTGAGTGTTCTCCAAAGAATGTCTTGAAATAAAAAGCAAAAGCAAAACAATACTAACTTTTAACCAATTAACTACTAACTTTTAATTTCAATCCTTTACTTTAATGCAATTTACTTTTAGCACATTATTCATTTTCCATTGTTCATATCATTCTAATTGTTTATGTTAATGCGATTTTCACTTAGTCCACTTTGACCATATTGTGTGATATATCTTGTTTGTGTATATTTTGCTTGTTTGTATGGTCTTTGACCATTAATGCACATAATAATAACAAAAACCCTAAAACGTGATCATTGTTGAGAAACCAAGTGCTTTCAAATTTGAACTTCATCTGATACATCTTTGAAGACATCTCTAAGTTCATCTGCAACGTGATCATTGTGAAGCTGTTATTTTGAACCTGTGACTTGTGGAATTCATCTGTTGCATGGGCTATTTTGGAGAAGATCATGGAATGGATAAGATTGGATGTGGGCATCTTTATTTGATGCCTTGCTCTTCAAGATAATATAACTGTGCATTTGTGTGTTGCTTGATTCTAAAAGTCCAAGGGAATTCTGGGTTTCTATTGACATTCTTGTCTATTGGATTGTTATCCATTTGGTCAGATCTTTTGAACTCTAAACTTTTAATTTTGTACATAGGATAGTCTCTTCATCTTCTCCCCATTTATTTAATTTCAAAATCTCTCCCTCCATTTTTCAAAATCCTCTTTGTGTGAACTACGTTTGTTCTAAACCTTGACCACTTTTGCAAAAAGATAGAAACTTTGGCCTTATGCCATTGCATTTTCAAACTTATTTTCTTAAATCAAACTTGTAAATAGACTTAACTATACTTGACTTAAACTTTCAAAAAAGCCAAAAAGAACTAACTCATTCAAACGATTTTAGGCCTTTGTGCCTTTCAAACTTAATTTTTGCTAAAAAAATAATGCATCCACTTTGGAATTTGTATCACGTACTACGAGGTTTTGATCCCTCATTTTTATGTTGGTACGTAGGCACAAGACCGAAGGTCTTGTCAAACACAAAAATATAATCAATAAATTCTTTTCTCATCCCCCCATTCTATTTGTTTGTAAACATCACTTTATACCAAGTACATATGCACACAAAAAGGGCTCCCTAGGAGTACCTAGGACACTTTGAGTGCTAACACCTTCCCTCTGTGTAACCAACCCCCTTACCTGTAATCTCTGACATTTTATTAGTTTTGATTTGTAAACTTCTTACTTTTGGGTTTTGTTCGTACTTTTTCCCTTTTCCCTTGGAAACAATAAAAGCGCGGTGGCGACTCTTGTTATTTGATCTCTAGCTTGTCAATACCTTGATGATGATGAATTCATCGCTATAGAAATTAAGTGGCGACTCTGCTGGGCAGTAGTCTCCAGTGGGTTTAGCCTACTTTTTGTGTGTATATTTGTATATATGTGATGTTTGTATATATGTATGTGTGATATAATCTGCTTGTTGTGCTTGGTGATCTCTGAGTGGTGAGATAAGTTCTAACCCGAACTTGAGTGCAATTAAGATAGAAGGATGGTATAGTCATGTTCGACTTGTGTGGAGTAGTCCTTAACAAGTTGGCTTGAGATCCATCTGCTCAGTGGAGACTCCTTTGGATTTGGAAATGTCACATAAGTATTTGTGGTTAGGAATTACTATTTCTAATTGGGTTCGAGAAGCTGAGGACCTTAGAACATTTAACCTATCTTGGCCTATTTAAGACGTAATGCAGAAACTGTTCAAGTGTAGACTTGATAACAGTTGTTACGCGATACTACACTCAGACGAGTTTCTCTTGAGAATATTATGGGTCGATGAGTCAGTCATCTTAACCTGTAATATCCGATAGATGGAATTAAGACTCTGTGAACATTTTAGAACATGATCTACAGGTTTTTATCCTTAGTTCACTCCTTTGGGATGGTTCTTACCCAGACTCCATGCTCGTGACTTACAACAAACCCTTGATTCTTGGTTGATCCAATCAAGTCTTGTTAATATTGTAGCGGGGTATTCGTTACCATTAGACTTATTGACTAAATCCAAGGTAAACCATACAAGTCGAGTCGCCACCGCACTTCTATTTATCCAAAGGAATGGTTAGAAAGTGAACAAAAACCTAATAGTTTTATCAAATCAAAAACTAGTAAAAATGTCAGAGATCGGGGTAAGGGGTTGGTTATGCAATGGGAAGGTGTTAAGCACCCAAAACATCCTAGGTACTCCTAGGGAGCCCTTTTCACACTTGTTGTAAGGTTGGTATTTTGTGAAAAATTTGTTTGTGCAAACATGATTGAAGAGATGAGAAGAGAATATACAAGTTATTTACAATTTTGTGTTTGAATGGATAAACCCATTGCCTACGTACCATCTTAAAAAAGATTAGGATCAAAACCTTGTAGTTCGGGGTAAAAATTTCAAAAAAACAAGTTGGTGAATTGATTGGTCCAAAAGCCTTAAGGTATTTTGTTATCCAAGGGTAAAAACTCAACCTAAAAACCACAAATCCACCATGTGAGGATAGCTTCAACATGCTAGTGAGGGGATAACCCTATAATAAGCATGGAAGACTCATTGTCCATCATTAAGGATATATGTGAGTATTATATCTATCTCAAGGATAACTCAAACCTAATAGCTAAAGGTTATGAAATTTTTTTGATAAGAAAGTGGCCATTGAAACCACAAAAAGTATTTGAATGAGTTATATTTACCAATGAAAAGTATTTACAAAATATGGTCACAGTTGACTTAAAGATTCAATTCAAAATAAGTGTTATGAAAAGAAAGTTTGAAAATCAAAAGCATAATTCTTAGGTTTCTAATGTTTGAAAACAAATGTTAAATGTTTGCACAAAAGTTTTGGCTTGGGTTAGATTGGAGGGAAGAAGAAGAATGGCTAAGTCATAATCATACAAGAGATGAAGGAGAAGAAATAAGACCACAAATGGAGTTCCTCTCTTGAGATCATATTGATGATCCAAGTAGCTCCCATCCTTTGGAATAAGCAAGCAAATAAGTGCAAGCTCAAACAAATCAATCAAGCAAGCAAAGCTCTTAGAAGATCCCCAATGGCTCTTAGATTTCTCTCTTTAGAAGCTCATGACAATGGTTCTTCACTTAGGCTCAATGTTGGAATCCCTAGCACAAGAACACACACATCAAAAAGTTCTATCAAACAAACAAAGAATGAACAAGAAGAAGTTTAGAAATTGGTCCTTTCAAAGTTCTCTTCAACATTTATAGCACTCTAAAGGCCCAATGCCTAGTTGCTCTTTGACTTTTATAGCACTCTAAAGGCCCAACGCCTAGTTGCTCTTTGACTCCAATTTTGCATAGGGAATGTCCTAAAGTCTAAGTCCTTTTTGTCCATTTTTGCATTTGGTCCACAACAATCAAAACAAAACACAAGCACAATAATATATACACAATTATGTGCTCAAGTGAGCAAAAGACAAATTGCATTAACATAAACATGTGCTCAAATAAGCAAAAGAAAAAGCAAAATGAATAATATGTACAAGAATAGTAAATTGCATAATTGTAAAGAGCAAGAATTAAATGTTAATGGTTAATGGTTAGTGTTAGAGTTAGTGTGCCATAAGGCAATTTAGCGCTATGTTAAGCAATCGTAATTGGACTTATGTAGAAGTCACAACTATCTGAGGCCGGTCAATAATAATGTAGGCAACAACACAAGTTAGAGATTTTGATTAGTGAATCAAACTCCTACAACTTGCCATGCCAAAAAGAAGATGAGAAATGATCTTGTATTGATTTAGGTTCTTTGCTTGATTAGGAAGCAACCTATCCTTAATGCAAAGCCATTCACTTTATCCATGATCAAGATGAATTAGATTTGAATCAAGGAAGGTTAAACCTCCCATGTATCAAGGCTAACCACCAATCTTTAACTCATTGATCAAAAAAGAAAAAAGAAGAAGAAGAAGAAGATGAATATTAAAGTACATTAATGGAAATGGAATGAGATAATCAACAAGCATTGACCAAAGATAGAGAAGATCAAGGTCAAACAAAAGTAAACAGAAGCAAAATGAAGATTAGAAGTCAAGAAACAAATAAAATATTTTTGGTATTTTTCAATATTAAAATAAAACTTGAATTAAAATAATAAAGAAAAGGTCAAACTTCAAACTCACTTCAAATCAACTTTGAAAAGTCCAAGTGAATTATCCCAAGTTCAAACAAAGTTTGACAAAAAATTTCAGCATTTTTAGAAGTCAGAAACTATTTTTAATCAATTAAAATGCATAAAAATAACCTAATTGAATTAAAATCTCAAATAAATCTCAAATCAATTAATAAATTGATGAGAATATTTTTCATAGATCTATCATCATTCAAAGAGGTTGGAAAAATATTTTTGTATTTTTTGAATATCAAAAACTATTTTAAATGAATTAAAAATAAGCAGAAAAGAGAAAATTCTAAAAAAATATCAAATGATAAAATAAAAAATATTAAAAATCATTTTTAGAAACAAGAAATTAAAAGAAGAAAAATGCAATTGGTCTCATATTTTTTGGACCAATAATGAAAGAGATATGAATTTTTAAAATGAAATGGAATTAAAAGAAATAAAAGGAAATTAAAACCAGAAATTAAAATGATGGAAAAACGTGGATCGTCTAATGAGATTTCATTAATTGACGTGGATCATCACGCGGCCAGGAAGCGTGCGTTCACCATGCACACTAGTCAAATGAATAACACCTGGCCTATGGAAAAGTCATAACAATGTATGGACTGGATTAAATCTGGAAAAAGCGTTGGATGGCTCAGATTCAATCTGGAGACCAGACGGTGACCAGCGCCACCGTCTTCTCCGGCCAGCTTCCGGCGAGGCTTAAAATTGAAGAGAAATAAATGTGCACCAAATGCCACGATCTTGGTACCAATCGAGAGCTGGGGTGATGTACATCACCCCTATACCAACCAAATCCACTCTAGGTTTCTACATTGAGAGAAATCAGAGATGGAATTTCTGTGGTGTTCAACTGAACTTAATGGAATTTAAAAATTCAAAGCTCTAAAATGTTGCCTCTATGCAGAGGACTTCAGATCACACAACAACAGCAAGAAACAAGCACAATATAAGCTGATTCGAAGAAAATAAAGTGTGAGGTAAACCTCTGATTTGTAGAGTTTGAGAGCATAATTCCTTGCTATGGATGCTTGCAGTTTGTACTTTGGATCAAAGGGAAGAAGGCTAAGGAACTTTAGATCTGAAAATCAATTGAGGAAATTAAAATTCAGATCTGAAAATTATGAATGAAAATGGTGAGTTCCTTTTGAGTGAGGTTGAGGGATCAGTTGTGCAACATTTGGGACGCCTTTAGGTTGCTGAAATGAGAAGCATGAGCAATGTATTTATAGGAGAAAGCAACTGATATGCATGAACATTCCATTGCATGAATGGAAAAGGCCTCCATGCATGGGCCTGTACAGGCGCATGGAGGGCCCAATTCCACTTGGATTTGGTAGCTAAGCATCAACATATGCAAACTAGACGTGCAAATTATGTAGTAATGGCTCATGTAATGCAAATTTTATTGATTTTCCAAAATTGTACCAATATGTTCATGTCTTCGAAAATGCCATGTCCAAACTTGAAACACAACCTTATGAGTAATGGTTGGAAAGCTTTTTGCATGAGGATCATTTTTTATGTTGATCAAAACTTCATTTGACAATTGGAAATTGATGAAAAGTGGACATGAAGTGTAGGGTGCAAAACATGTACAATTGAGATTTTCAAAAATGGCCAAAGTTCAAGCCCTTCTGTTTCAATGATGCAAGCTCCAAATGACAAAATCTTCAACATCAAAGTTGTATATCTTTTCAAGAAAATAAATTTGGACTTAAACTTTGCATCATTTGGATTTTTGATGAAGAAGTTATGGGCACTTGAAGTTGGACTTTTTCACATTTCAATGCATTTGGTCCAAAGTGACCTATAATGTTTTGCATTATCACATGTATTTATTTTAGGATTTTGAAATTTTTCTAAACATAACATTTGAATTAGACATCTTAAGCTTTCATAACATATGGTTCTTAAGAATATTTTTTCTCTTGGGTCATCTCCATTTGACAAACACATCAAACGTTAGGTCTCAGTGTATTTTAAAATAGTCAGATGAATTGACTGATCAACTTCTCAAGTCCAAACCTCATATCTTGATGAATTGATGATTGAGGACACTCAAATAAGTTCAAATATGCATTAGATGATGAATTAAATAACTTCCCTTGATTGCATTTGATCAAAGGTTGAGGTTGCTTCATGAGCAAGGCACAGTTGATGGACAGATGAATTAGGGTTTCCTTGGGAAACAAACCTTAAGCCCCTTGGTTTGCTTTGATCAAAATGATGAATTGAGATACTTGGGAGGCATATTTGATGGATGAGATCTTTGGGAACCATTTCCATGCTTGCTTTCATCTTCCCTTGACCATATCAATGCACATAGGATCTCCTAGAAGCTTTGGACCTTGTGACTGCTCAAGCTACAAACAAGAGATATTAGTGACATATTTTTGTGCTTTTGGTTAGTAAATAAAATGAGAAAAGCAATAATATACAATTCAAGCATGCTTGGTGGTCTCAAACCAACTCTCAAGAGATCCCACCCAAAGGTAAGGAGCCAAGATGCTATGATCCTTGAGGCAATATGCAAATGCAATGTTATGATGCCATGAGGGATCTTAGGGTCAAAATTAGGGTCTTACAGATGCCCCTATTTAAGGTCATTCTAACCGGAGAAGTGAAGGTTAAAATCTTCGTCTCGACGAGGTAGGATGGGCTTAAATAATACTAAAGAGACGAATTTTTGTCCCTAAGAGACTTCATGATACAAATGTATGTATGCAAACTGTAATACTTTGTGGAGATATGTGTCCACAAAGAAGAAAAGAAATCAGGAGAAACTGACAATCCATATGAGTGGTACACTCAATGGGACAGAGACTCTGGGGACTATGGGGATAAAAATGGGAATAAAATGCGTGAGCAGGTCACGACTTAGAACTTGCTGAGACACGAGAGGAATTCCATGAAAATAAATCAATGGAAGGACTCGAGCTGACTCAAAGATGCATGTATTGGGGAATATGCCAATACAGCAAAACTATCCATAAAGGATACTTCGGATGAAAATACGGAGTCAGATGGGGAAAATCCGCTAAGGGACTTCACTAGGGAAATGTCCAAACAGGACTCATCTGAGGAAACAACGGAATGAGGTATTACCGGTTACTGGGTAATAAGCTCAAGGAGACATGTGATCAAAACACCGGTATGAGGGTGAGAGAACAACATGCTCAGGGAGAATGAATATCTAAGACCGGTATGAGGGTGATAGATATCAAACATCCAAAAACATCTGAGGAAGACCTAAAAAAGGGTAAGCTTCGACTCAGGAAATCTGACTCCACAGGGGACAAAAGCCATAATAGGGAGCAGAAAAGAGAGGAACACCAGGGATACTGGTTACTGGGCATATAATAGGTGACCAACCAAGGCGTGAATTGGGGAATATTTCCAAGACACTCATCATCCAAAAGGAGGGCTAAAAAGCAAACTCAATTTACAGGATGGACATTCGACTCCGCCAAAGGGGATACGAATCTTACTCGACTGGGGAAGAACAAAAGACTTCGACCAAAGAGTGCATGAGATGTATTATCTATTACCGTCAGAACGTAGATAATATACTCGCATGGAAGATATCCACAACCGGTTACTGGGTTAATAAAGGATAAATCGACCGAAAGGAAAGGACATCAGGATATCGAATACTAGGTATAAAATGATGACCAATCAAAGGGAGAAACGATCATTACCAGCCACGGGTAAAAATGAAAGATGACTCGCTGGGGATACATTGACAAAGGCAATGATTCGGGAGATATATCACCGGTTACCGGGAGATATACTCAAAAAGTGAAGGAATATCAGTACCGAATATTGGGTAAAGATAACCAACAAATAGGGGATTACATCTACCGGATACTGGGTAGAAAACCACGGAAGAGTAACCGTCATCGGTTAGGATGAACAAAACAAGGTTAACTCTGCAAAGGGATAAAATGGGGTTTACAATTACCGGTATGCGGGTAGAAAACCACAGAAATAGGACTTACAACTACTGGTTACTAGGTAGAAGGCAACATACTCCGTCGGGGAATAGATGGACAATTACTGGTTACTGAGCAATCATTCATCCAGACTGCGGAGAACTGCAGGGGAAATAAAAAGAGCAGTCAGTCTAGGAACAAACTAGAGAGACACAATGAAACAAGACACGACCCAATGAGGATATATCTCAGGGGAAAACTCCATCCCAATATATGTGTTGGGAGGAAACTAAAATAACAATCATCCACGAGGACATAACTCAGTGGGGAATATGGGAGAAAGGGTAGACATTTTCTGCCTATGGGGCCGACTCTACATATGGAGAGATCAGACACAAACATCTGCTCGGGGAAATATATCACCAACTAGCAGGAGACAACAATCAAAAGATATATGGCAAAGAATGCAATACGAATATCTTGATGTCAAAATTATGCATGTATATGCGTGGTTTATGCATGATGAATGCTGACAAAACAGACATATCTAACACAAACAGGTCCAAGAATCAATGGACAAACATCCGGTACTACATCTCAGGAGAGAAAGCCAGACCCACTGGAGAACATCCAACCCGATGGGGGCAATAGATACCAGGAAGCAAAGATCTTTTCATGGAAAGGAGAACCCGTCACTCCAGCTAGGGAAAGGATCAACACATCTTCCTCAGAAGCTCTCATGCCACTCTGCAACCAGGCAGAGTCTTGGCTGGGGGATCTACACACAGATGAAATCCTCCATAGAAGCAACTCTACTGGGGAAATTATCGAAGAGAGAAATGAAACTCTGTGGGGAACAACCACCAATCAGAAGGTTCCAATGCCACCACATTTCTTGCACTGCGGAAGAGATCACATCTGCCAAGGAGAAAGGGACACTACTCCGCTGGGGATGGAAAGATAAACATTTGCATCAACCACTCTGCTCGGGAGGAAACTACAAACGGGCTCTGATCAGACAAATCCACCGGGGAAATACTGCTGACAACCGAATCGGGGATTAGCCGTAGGTAACTACTGGGGATACCCTGATGGTGCCCATTCTGGGGAGTAAAAGTGGGATCAACCTTGCCGAGGATGGTCGAGGAGAAAATCTGCTGGAGATCAAAGTAGACAAGTCCACAAGGGAAAAGCTACAAATTAAACTTGATGATGACTCCGCTTATGCTGGGGAATTTCCGGCTTACTCTGGCGAAGAAATTTCTAACTCGAAATGAGGGACGACCCACTCCTTTGAAAAGGTTAGCATATTCAATTTATCAATCTATAAGGTATTTTAGTTCAATCCATGTAAGGGATGACAACCATATAATTGATAACACAAATGCTAAATCCAGACTCACTGGGGTCTAGAAGATTGAGACCGCATCCAAAACTCCAAACTCTGGGGATTTGGTGGGATGTACAACTTTCTTCTGCGCTCGCGGAGGAGACAACCTGAAAGATAATGAAGAGGATACAAGTATGTTAGGAATATGAACAAATGTCTTACCCTTTTGGGAATCATACTATCCTTGGGAGAGCATCGAAGACGTCCCAAGTATCCTTTTGTCATTGTGAATGTTCACTTTGTTTAAAAACAATTTATGAAAATTTTATTTATTTAAACAATGAGATTTTTCAATTAAAACATGCAAAACATTTGTTTGAATAGAAACAAATAAGAGTGCAAAGAATTGGATAAAGGCTCAAATTTATTTGATGGAATGGTAGTCTGCAAATGGCAAGACTCCATGGATCTTTACAAATTTGAAATTGGTGATATATATTGGAAAAGGGCTACATTGAACATAATGACCATTTCTCCACCAACTCTGAATCAGATTTATTTGAAGCTTCAGTTGACGATGACTGAGCGAGAATCTTTGACAAATGACGATTGTAGAACAAAGTCTTATCAGGATGCAGTTACTTGCCAAATCCTAATTTTTGCCTAGATTGCCTCGGGGTGAGGTACTCAATCTAATGGGATATAAATATTTTTTATGTCTCTAACTTTTCCCTAGATCTCCCTTTCGGGTTTTCAATCCACCGAGACGCTCATTTTTGCCTAAGCCGCCCTTTCGGGTTTTCAACTTAGCGAGCTATTCTGTTTTTATTTTTAGGCAAAGTATTTCTTGACTACATCTGAATTCACAGGACGAGTGAAATCCTCCCCATCCATAGTTGTAAGTATCAAAGCACCGCCTGAAAAGGCTCTCTTAACAACATATGAACCTTCATAGTTTGGAGTCCACTTGCCCCTGGAATCGGGCGCGAAAGACAAAACATTCTTGAGCATGAGGTCACCTTCTCGGAACACACGAGGCTTGACCTTCTTATCAAAGGCTTTCTTCATCCTTTGCTGATATAACTGACTGTGGCACATGGCAGTCAATCTCTTCTCTTCTATCAAATTCAGTTGGTCATAACGACTCTGAACCCATTCAGCATCAGTCAACTTGGCTTCCATCAAGACTCTCATTGATGGGATCTCCACCTCTACTGGGAGTATAGCCTCCATGCCGTAAACAAGAGAGAAAGGGGTTGCCCCAGTTGAAGTGCGGACAGATGTACGGTATCCATGCAAAGCAAATGGCAGCATCTCATGCCAATCCTTGTACGTAACAACCATCTTCTGGACAATCTTCTTGATATTCTTATTAGAAGCTTCAACAGCCCCATTCATCTTGGGTCTGTAAGGGGAAGAATTATGATGTGCAATCTTGAACTCACTACACAGCTCTTTCATCATCTTATTGTTCAAGTTAGATCCATTATCAGTAATGATCTTATCTGGCACACCATAACGGCATATGAGTTGATTCTTAATAAACTTCACAACCACCTGCCTGGTCACGTTTGCATATGACGCCGCTTCAACCCACTTGGTGAAGTAATCAATTGCTACGAGAATAAACCTGTGACCGTTGGACGCTTTTGGCTCTATCATGCCAATCATGTCAATTCCCCACATAGACAAAGGCCATGGTGATGAAATCACATTCAGAAGTGTCGGGGGGATATGAACCTTATCCGCATAAATCTGACACTTGTGGCGTTTCTTCACATATTTGCAGCAGTCAGACTCCATTGTTAGCCAATAGTAGCCTGCTCTCAACATTTTTCTAGCCATGGCATGTCCATTGGAATGAGTACCAAATGAACCCTCATGGACCTCAGTCATTAACAGGTCTGCTTCGTGTCTATCCACGCATCTGAGCAGAACCATGTCAAAATTACTCTTATAAAGCACATCCCCATTGAGGTAGAAACTGCCTGATAATCTCCTCAAAGTCTTTCTATCTTTCACAGATGCCCCAGGCGGGTAAATCTGACTTTGGAGAAAGCACTTGATATCATAATACCATGGCTTATCATCTTTCACTTCTTCCACTGCAAATACATGAGCTGGTCTATCCAAACGCATCACAGTGATATTGGGAACTTCATTCCAGAGTCTCACTACGATCATCGAAGCAAGTGTAGCAAGTGCATCTGCCATCCGATTCTCATCTCGAGGAATATGATGGAAGTCAACCTCAGTAAAGAACGTTGAGATCCTCCTCGCATAATCTCTATATGGGATGAGGCCAGGCTGATTCGTCTCCCATTCACCCTTAATCTGATTAACAACAAGGGCCGAATCACCATAAACATCAAGATGTTTGATCCTAAGATCAATACACTCTTCCAATCCCATAATACAGGCCTCATATTCCGCCATATTGTTCATGCATTTGAAAGTTAGCCTTGTTGTAAAAGGAAAATGTGTGCCCTGAGGAGTAATAATCACCGCCCCAATACCATTTTCGTATTGATTTATAGCGCCATCAAACACCATGCTCCATCGGGAACCAGGCTCTGGCCCTTCATCAAGCGTAGGCTCATCGCAATCTTTCATTTTCAAATACAGAATCTCCTCATCTGGGAAGTCATACTGAACTGACTGATAATCTTCAATTGGTTGATGTGCCAAGTGGTCAGCCAAGATACTACCTTTAATAGCTTTCTGAGCTCGATACTCAATATCATACTCAGACAACAACATCTGCCAACGGGTGATCCTCCCAGTTAAAGCAGGCTTCTCAAAGATATACTTGATTGGATCCATTTTGGATATCAACCAAGTCGTATGATTCAACATATACTGGCGTAAGCGCTTAGCAGCCCAAGCCAAAGCACAGCATGTCTTCTCAAGCATCGAGTATCGAGACTCACAATCGGTGAACTTCTTACTCAGGTAGTAAATAGCATATTTTTTCTTCCCTGTCTCGTCTTGCTGACCAAGGACACAACCTATTGAGTCTTCAAGAACATTTAGATACATAATCAACGGTCTCCCTTCTACAGGTGGAGACAAAATCAGAGGCTCAGACAGATACTTTTTAATACTGTCAAAGGCTTTTTGGCAATCCTCGGTCCAATCATGCGACTGATCTTTCCGGAGGAGCTTGAATATCGGCGCACATGTGGCAGTCATGTGGGATATAAATCTGGAAATGTAATTCAAGCGGCCAAGAAAACCTCGGACTTGCTTCTCAGTTTTGGGCGCAGGCATCTCTTGTATTGCTTTGACCTTTGCAGGATCAACCTCAATACCTCTCTCGCTGACAATAAAGCCCAATAACTTGTCGGAACAGACTCCAAATGTACACTTGTTGGGATTCAAACGAAGCTTATACTTACTCAAACGCTGAAATAGCTTCAACAAGTGCTCTACATGTTCAACTTCCGTTCTCGACTTTGTGATCATATCATCAACATACACCTCAATCTCCTTGTGCATCATATCGTGAAACAAGGTGGTCATAGCTCGTTGATACGTGGCTCCGGCGTTCTTCAAACCGAAGGGCATCACTCGATAACAGAATGTTCCCTAAGGTGTGATGAATGTTGTCTTCTCCATATCCTCGGGTGCCATTTTAATCTGATTATATCCGGAAAATCCGTCCATAAACGAGAAGACATTGAATTTAGCTGTATTATCTACCAACATATCAATATGTGGTAAAGGGAAATCATCTTTCGGACTAGATTTATTCAAGTCTCTATAGTCCACACACATTCGGACTTTTCCATCTTTCTTAGGCACGGGCACAATATTGGCCACCCATTGAGGATATGTAGAAGTCACCAGAAACCCTACATCAATTTGCTTCTGAACTTCTTCTTTGATCTTTACTGCCATATCAGGATGAGTTCTTCTGAGCTTCTGCTTCACAGGCACACACTCAGGCTTCAACGGCAGGCAATGTTGCACGATATCAGTATCTAGACCAGGCATGTCTTCATATGACCAGGCAAAGACGTCGACGTATTCTCGTAGCAACTCAATCAACCCCTTCTTAACAGATTCTTCTAGGAGTGCCCCAATCTTCACTTCTCGCACACAATCTTCAAACCCCAAGTTGACTGTTTCCAGATTCTCAAGATGCGGCTGAATGATCTTCTCTTCGTGCTCAAGTAGACGGGTAATCTCGTCAGGAATCTCTTCAATATCATCTTCTTCCGCCTCAAATACAGGGAATTCAAAGTTGGGAGATGGTGTTGGATCATTATGTTCAATGGGTTTGATCAACCTGCATAATGATTTTGATATAAAGAGATTTTAGAATTCAAACAAGTGTAAGACCCCAATTTTGACCCTAAGATCCCTCATGGCATCATAACATTGCATTTGCATAGCCTCAAGGATCATGAGCATCTTGGTTCCCTTTGCCTTTGGGTGGGACTCCTTGTGATTGGTTTGAGATCACCAAGCATGCTTGAATTATACATCATTGTTTCTCTTACTTTTGTTTACTAAAAATAATAATAGTAATAAAAAAAAAAAAAAAATAATAATAATAATAATAATAATAAAAAAAAAATAAACGAAAAAATAAAATAAAATAATAATAATAATAAATAAATAAATAAATAAATAAATAAAATATAACAAAAAAAAATTTGGACTTGGGCCTCTCTCATTTGAGCCCACAGGTCCACAAAAACCAGGTTATAAATTCAGAGTTTCAGTGAAACAAAAGGAGGCCATTCCTATTACCCTGGCAGGAAAAAGAAAGTGAGAGAAGAGCTGACAGAGTTCATAGCAACCTCCAGAGGCAACCCCTCAGATTGCTCTGCAAACCTCACGGGTGCAACTCAATTTCAATCGAGCCTCCCCAATCAGGTATGCCCTATTTCCACTACTTTATACTTTCAACCTGAAATTTTTTGATACCCTTTTAATGTATGTGTTTGACAAGAGGTTTAGGCCTCCTGCCCTTGGTTGCTTTTTGTGAGCTTTTTTTGTGAATTTTAATGGCATGATTCATGTGGTTACATTTTGATTTGGGGGCAACTCTTGATTACCCTATCTTGTTTCTCTAATCTGTTTATTGAGTTTTTTTGTGAGGGCTCACATGACTCTTGCAGAGATGGCCTGGTGTTCCACTTTATTTGTGGGATACCACCTGGAGGTTTATTCCGATTACCTGTGCTTAATGGCTTGAGATATGGGAGCTACTTGGATCATCAATATGATCTCAAGAGGGGAACTCCTAATGTGGTTTTATTTTCTTTTCCCTTATCTCTTGTATGTTTAGGAATTTAACCCTTTTTTTCCCCATTCTAACCCAAGCCAAAACTTTTTGTGCAAACAATAACTTTTGTTTTCAACATTAGAAACCTAAGCCTTATGCTTTTGATTTTCAAAACTTATTTTTCATAACACTTATTCTGAATTGAACCTTTTAATCCACTTTAACCATATTTTTATAAATACTTTTAATTGGTAAATATAACCCATTCAAATACTTTTTGTGGTTTCAATGGCCACCTTCTTAATCAAACCCTTTTTTTTATAACCATTAGCTATTAGGTTTGAATTATCCTTGAGGTAGATATAATACTCACTTTTATCCTTAGTGATGGACAATGAGTCTTCCATGCTTATTATAGGGTTAACCCCTCACTAGCATGTTGAAGCTATCCTCACATGGTGGATTTGTGGTTTTAGGTTTAGTTTTCTCCCTTTGATAACAAAAGACCTTAAGGTTTTTGGACCAATCAATTCACCAACTTTTTTTTGAATTTTTTTACCCCGAACTGCGAGGTTTTGATCCTAATCTTTTTTTAAGATGGTACGTAGGCAATGGGTTCATCCATTCAAACACAAAATGTAAATAAATTTGTATATTCTTTTCTCATCCCTTCAATCATGTTTGCACAAATAAATTTTCACAAAAAAAAAAAACAACAACCTTACAACAAATGTGAAAAGGGCTCCCTAGGAGTACCTAGGATGCTTTGGGTGCCTAATACCTTCCCATTGCATAACCAACCCCCTTACCCAGATCTCTGACATTTTTACTAGTTTTTGATTCGATAAAACTTTTAGGTTTTTGTTCGATTTCTAACCATTCCTTTGGATAAATAGAAGTGCGGTGGCGACTTGACTTGTATGATTTACCTTGGATTTAGTCAATATCTCTAATGGTAACGAATACCCCGCTACAAAAAAATGGCGACTCTGCTGGGGACAAATAATTTGCCTAGTGGGTTTTGCCTACTTTTCATATTTGTTGTATTGTATTGTATTTTTTTGTGACATATTTTTGTGCAATTTGGGATTACTGTATTGTATGTAATGATTGAATTGTTTGAATATTAATTCCTTGTATGCTTGGTGATCTTTGTGAGATGAGTTCTATACCCGGACTCGAGTGCACTTAGGATAGGAGAATGGCATAGTCTTGTCGACTTGTGTGGAGTTATTCCTTAGCAAGTTGACTTGCAAGTCCATTCACTTGGTGGAGGTTATGTTGGGATCAATAATGTCACACAAGTAAGTTGTGGTTAGACATTACTTTTTCCAATATAGACCTTAGAAGCCAAGGACCTTAGTTTACCAAACCCATCTTGGCCTATTCTTAGGATGTAGTGCGAAAGTCGTTCAAGTGTAAGATTTGATACGATTGTTATGCGATACTACACTCATAAGAGTCTCTCTTGAGAATATTTTTGGAATACGAGTAGTCGTTTCTCCGATAATATCCAAAAGATGGGATGATGACTATGGGAACCTTTTGTAGAACATGTTTGGCAGGTTTAAACCCTAGTACACTCTCTTTTGGGTGGTTCTTAACCTAACTCCATGCTCGTGACTTACAACAAACCCTTGATTCATGGTTGATCCGTTCAGGTATCCTTAATATCAATGGAACTTAGGTGTTGATAAGGTGTAAACCATAATCCACCAAAATGGATGGTTGATATTAAGGATAACATGATCCATCCCATGACCTTTGTTTGGTGTGCTTTGCTTGATCCTTGAGTGTGATTGTTGCATTCATGCATTCATGCACCCATTTGCATTCATATCATCAAAATAAATAAGAAAATTTTCAAGGAACTTAAGGGGTTTATTTGCAAAATTTTCAGACATGGAAAGACAAAGAAGGAATACAAGGAAGTACAGCTTCAGGCAACCATATTTGAAAGAGTTAAGGAATCTGACATCCTATGTATTAGATCCTTTGGGTTTCAAAGCTCGTTTTGGCAAGCTTCTTCCTCTTCTGACTACTCAGGTGGATGAAGGATTGACGAGTGTATTGGTGCAGTTTTACGATCCTTTGTACCGTTGCTTCACGTTTCCGGATTTTCAGCTTTTGCCTACACTTGAGGAGTATGCTTATCTTGTGGGTATACCTATTCTGGATCAGGTGCCGTTCAGTGGCTTGGAGAGTATTCCTACTTCACAAGAGATAGCTGACATGTTACACATAGATGAATCTCTGGTTGGTGCTCATATGACTACCAAAGGTGGAATTCAAGGTCTCCCTTCTGAGTTCCTCATTGCTCAAGCTACTATATATGGGAAGGCCATGAGTGAGGATGCCTTTGAAGCCATATTTGTACTTCTCATCTATGGATTGGTATTATTCCCCAACATCGACAAGTTTGTGGATGTGAACGCTATTAGGATTTTCTCTACTCTTAATCCCGTTCCGACTCTGTTGGGCGATACCTACTTCTCTTTGCATATGAGGAATGCGAAGGGTGGTGGCGCCATTGTATGTTGTTTGCCCCTGTTGTATAAGTGGTTTATTTCTCACTTACCTCAGACGGTCGCTTTCAAGGAGAACAAGGAATGTCTACGGTGGTCCACGAGACTTATGTCTCTCACTAATGATGATATCTCTTGGTATAACCGTGTGTATGATGGTGTGCAGATTATTGACTCTTGTGGCGAATTCTCCAATGTACCTCTTCTTGGTACACGTGGTGGGATTAACTACAATCCTGTTTTGGCACGTCGGCAGCTTGGGTTCCCCCTAAAGGATAAACCCAATAACATTTTGTTAGAGGGTGTATTCTTTCAGGATGGTAAAGATCCCCAAGGCTTGAAAGCTAGGATGGTCCGCGCTTGGCGCAAGATTCATAGGAAAGGAAGGAAAGAGTTGGGTCCTAAAAATTGCATCGCTTTGGAGCCTTACACTGTTTGGGTTAGGAAGAGGGCGTCTGAGTATCTCATGCCTTACGAGTATCCGAGACCTACACCTATGATTATGGCTGGGCCTTCAACCCTCCCTAATCAAGGAGTAGAGAAGTTGAGAGACGAAGACTGTTCACGTGCCTGGATCCGTGAACGTGAAGAGTTGCTTCAGCAGATTAAGGAGAAGGATGCGTTGATTGAGTTTCTTGAGCATCAGGTTATTGATGACCCTGAGGATGTATGGACTTCTCTACTTCCTCAGTCTTCTAATTTCTGGAAGAGGAAGTATGATCGACTCGCCAAAGAGAAGGCCGATATGGAGGCAACCTACGAGAGGGAGGTGAAGAGGCTTCGCGCATCTTATCTTCCTGTGTCCCGAGCTTTAGATGATTGTTTCTAGGGATCCATAAGACGATTATTTTCCTTTTCTCTTGTACATGATTGACGATGCTGCACTTCTTTCCCTGATATTATTTGATGAGATATTTCCATACGTGATAAAATGCTTAATATTTCCAGAATTTGCAATTAAAACTCTAAAGTTCCTTTGAAATAAAAAAACAACTCATATGCACAAGCATTGCATGCATCATATGCATAAGCAGGTTCTGTTTCCGGTCCCTTGCCCTGTGGTCTAACTCTGTGTCCTTCATTTATTTTGAAGATAACCTGACTCACCGGTACTACACTAGAGCCAATATTTCAAGACTAATGGATCACTTAGAGCAAGAGAACCGCAAACTGTGATTGGGGAAGTTGATCTCCCAATCAAGATCGGACCGAGTGATTTCCAGATTACCTTCCAGGTTATGGATATTTACCCATCATATAGTTGTCTCTTAGGCAGACCATGGATTCACGAGGCAGGCGCCGTGACATCCACCCTACACCAGAAATTGAAATTCGTGAAAAACAAGAAGTTGGTGGTGGTAGGGGGAGAAATGGCTCTCCTGGTTAGCCATTTGTCTTCCTTCTCTTATATACATGCTGAGGTTGAAATTGGAACTCCTTTCCAAGCTTTATCTATAGCTGAGCCTATTGAGAAGAGAACTCCTTCATTTGCTTCCTACAAAGATGCAAAGTTGGCCATTGAGCGTGGTGCAACCACTGGTTTAGGAAAAATGATTGAGTTAGAAGACAACGAGTCCCGGGCTGGCATAGGTTTTTCATCTGGTACTTTCAACAAGCAAGGGTTATTCAAGAGTGGAGGTTTCATCCACACTGGTCTAGATGAGGAGGCTGCTGCCGTTTTAGAAGAAGATACAGAGGATTCTGGCAATTTCATCATCCCTGGAGGGGTCTGCAACAATTGGGTCACTGTGGATATTCCAACAGTTATCCATAAGTCAACGTAATGATCACTTTCTTTAAAAACCCTTCTCCCATGCCAAAAGGAGGGGTGATGACATTGGTGGCGCATAAGTGCAATGAAATTTTCATTCAATAAATTCATGTTAAATGTTTGTTTTTCCATTTATTTTCCCTTTTCGCTTTTGCATGAAATTGGTGATCACATAAAACCCTAAAAATAAAATAAAATCGATCTTTTCATATGCATAATGATTTGCCTTGTTTGAATTCTAAAGCTTTTCATATCCAAAAATCATTATGCAGGTTGATTTCTAAACCCATTGAACATAATGACCCAACACCATCTCCCAATTTTGAATTCCCTGTATTTGAGGCAGAGGAAGATGATGTTGAAGAGATTCCTGACGAGATTACCCGTCTACTTGAGCATGAAGAGAAGATCATTCAGCTGCATCTTGAGAATCTGGAAACAGTCAACTTGGGGTCTGAAGATTGTGTACGAGAGGTAAAGATTGGGGCACTTCTGGAAGAATCTGTTAAGAAGGGGTTGATTAAGTTGCTACGAGAATATGTTGACGTCTTTGCTTGGTCGTATGAAGACATGCCTGGTCTAGATACAGATATTGTGCAACATTTCCTACCTTTGAAGCCTGAGTGCGTGCCTGTGAAACAGAAGCTCGGAAGAACTCATCCTGATATGGCAGTGAAGATCAAAGAGGAAGTTCAGAAGCAAATTGATGCGGGGTTTCTGGTGACTTCTACATATCCTCAATGGGTGGCCAATATTGTGCCCGTGCCTAAGAAAGATGGAAAAGTCCGGATGTGTGTGGACTATAGAGACTTGAACAAAGCTAGTCCGAAAGATAATTTCCCTCTACCACACATTGATATGTTGGTAGACAATACAGCTAAATTCAATGTCTTCTCGTTTATGGATGAATTTTCCGGATATAATCAGATTAAGATGGCACCCGAGGATATGGAGAAGACAACTTTCATCACACCTTGGGGAACATTCTGTTATCGAGTGATGCCCTTTGGTTTGAAGAACGCCGGAGCCACGTATCAACGAGCTATGACTACCGTGTTCCATGACATGATGCATAAGAAGATTGAGGTGCACGTTGACGATATGATCGCTAAGTCAAGATCGGAGGTTGAAGCCAAGTTGACTGATGCTGAATGGGTTCAGAGTCGTTATGACTAGCTGAACTTGATAGAAGAAAAGAGATTGACTGCCATGTGCCACGATCAGTTATATCAGCAGAGGATGAAGAAAGCTTTTGATAAGAAGGTCAAGCCTCGTGTGTTCCGAGAAGGTGACCTTGTGCTCAAGAAAGTTTTGTCTTTCGCGCCCGATTCCAGGGGCAAGTGGACTCTGAACTATGAGGGTCCGTATGTTGTTAAGAGAGCCTTTTCAGGCGGTGCTTTGATACTTACAACTATGGATGGGGAGGATTTCACTCGTCCTGTGAATTCAGATGCAGTCAAGAAATACTTCGCCTAAAAAACTAAAAACTAAATAGCTCGCTAAGTTGAAAACCCGAAAGGGCGGCTTAGGCAAAAATGAGCGTCTCGGTGGATTGAAAACCCGAAAGGGCGATCCAGGCAAAAGTTAGAGACACAAAAAATATATAATAATGATATATGTATCCCGCTAGATTGAGTACCTCATCCTGGGGCAATCTAGGCAAAAATTAGGGATTTGGCAAGTAATTGCATCCTGACAAGACTTTGTTCTACAACTGTCGTCCGTCAGAGATCCTTGCTCATTATCAGCCAAAGCTTCAAATACATCGGATTCAGAATTGGTGGAGAAATGGTCATTATGTTCAATGTAGCCCTTTTCCAATATATATCACCAATTTCAAATTTGTAAAGATCTATGGAGTCTTGCCATTCGCAGACTACCATTCTATCAAATAAATTTGAGCCTTTTATCCAATTATTGGCACTCTTATCTGTTTCTATTCAACAAATGTTTTGCATGTTTTGATTAAGAAAATATCATTGTTTTAAACGATCAAATTTTTTTATAATTTGTTTTTAAACAAAGTGAACATTCACAATGACGAAAGGATACTTAGAAGATCCTCAGTGCTCTCTCAAGGGTGGTATGATCCCCAACAGGGTAAGATTTTTGTCCATATTCTTGGCATGACTGTATCTCCTCCCTCCGGAACCCCTTGTGGTTTATCCTACCAAGTGGATTGCTTGTTGAGAGTCACCTCTCTTCCCTTCAGCAGAGTAGCAATCTTTCCTCCTCAGCAGCTTGGATCTCTTTGGGCAAGAGCGGTATTTGGTGGTTGATCCCGATAAATCCTTTATCTCCTCGGATAGATTCCCCAGTAGAGTTGTTGGTGTGGTGGACCTTGTCTGTGATAACTCTCGTCCCCGGCTGGAATGATTGATGATTCATCCCCGCAGAGTTCTTTGCTTCCTAGTATCTCTGATCCCCAGCAGATTGGATACTCTCCGATGAACTTGGCTTTCTCTCTTGAGATGTAGTACCGGATGGTTGATTCCTGTACCTGGTTGTATTAGATATGTCTGTCTGTCAGCATACATCATACATAAACCACGCATATTCATGCATAATTATAACATTCAGGTATTCATGTTGCATTCTTTGCCATATATCGTTGTTTGTTGTCTCCTGCTATTTGGTGATATACTTCCCCAAGCAGACGTGTGTGTCTGATCTCTCCATATAGAGTCAGCTCCATAAGCAGAAAGCGTTTATTCTTTCTTCCATATTCCCCACGGGTTATATCCTCGTGGATGTTGATTGTTTTTGTTCCTTCCCAACACATATACTGGGATGGTTTTCCCCATTAAGTTATATCCTCACCGGGACAAGTCTTAATTTGGTATGCCTATTTAGTTTGATCCTAGATCGGTCTCTTAAGACTCTTTTCCTGTTTCCCCGTGGTAAATGAATAATCGCTCAATAATTAGTAATTATTATCCCGGCGGAGTCTGTGGTTCTCTACCCTCATACCGGTAGTTGTAAGTCATATTTTTGTGGTCTACTACCCAGTAAGCGGTAGTTGTAAACCCCATTTTGTCCCCGTGCAGAGTTAAACCTTGATTGTTGTTCATCCTAACCGATGACGGGTACTCTCTTTTGTGGTTCTCTACCCTCATACCGGTAGATGTAATTCCCTCCTTGTTGGTTATCTTTATACAAAATTCGATATTGACATTCCTTAATTTTTTAGTATACCACCCAGTAACCGGTGATATATCTCTTGGATAATTGCTCTAATTACGCAATTTATCCCCAGCGGGTCATCTCTCGTCTATCTTGTTGTTGTTAGTAACGATTGTTCCTCCCCTGAATTGGTCATCATTATATACCTAGTTTCGGTATCCCGATGCCTTTTCTTTTCAATCGATTTATCCTTTATTAACCCAGTAACCGGTTGTGGATAATCGTCCATGCGAGTATATTATCTACGTTCTGATGGTAATAAATAGTATATCTCATGCACTCTTTGGTCGAAGCCTTTTGTTCTTCCCAGGTTGAGTAAGATTCGTACCCCCTTTTCGGAGTCGAATGTCCATCCCATAATCGAGTTTGCTTTTTGCCCTCTTTTTGGATGATGAGTGTTTTGGGAATATTCCCCAATTCACGCCTTGATTGGTCATCATTATATACCTAGTTTCGGTATCCCGATGCCTTTTATTTTCGGTCGATTTATCCTTTATTAACCCAGTAACCGGTTGTGGATAATCGTCCATGCGAGTATATTATATATGTTCTGACGGTAATAGATAGTATATCTCATGCACTCTTTGGTCGAAGCCTTTTGTTCTTCCCCAGTTGAGTAAGATTTGTACCCCCTTTTCGGAGTCGAATGTCCATCCCATAATCGAGTTTGCTTTTTGCCCTCTTTTTGGATGATGAGTGTTTTGGGAATATTCCCCAATTCACGCCTTGATTGGTCATCATTATATACCTAGTTTCGGTATCCCGATGCCTTTTCTTTTCGGTCGATTTATCCTTTATAAACCCAGTAACCGGTTGTGGATAATCGTCCATGCGAGTATATTATCTACGTTCTGACGGTAATAGATAGTATATCTCATGCACTCTTTGGTCGAAGCTTTTGTTCTTCCCCAGTCGAGTAAGATTCGTACCCCCTTTACGGAGTCGAATATCCATCCTATCATCGAGTTTGCTTTTAGCCCTCTTTTGGATGATGAGTGTTTTGGGAATATTCCCCAATTCACGCCTTGGTTGGTCACCTATTATATGCCCAGTAACCGGTATCCCTGGTGTTCCCTCCTCTCTGCTCCCTATTATGACTTTTTCTCCCCTGTGGAGTCAGAATCCCTGAGTTGAAGTATACTTTTTAGGTCTTCCTCAGATGATTCAGTTGATTGATATCTCTCACCCTTATACCGGTCTTAAATATTCATCCTTCCCGAGCATGTTGTATCTCACCCTCATACCGGCGATCAGATCACATGTCTCCTTGAGCTTATTACCCAGTAACCGGTAATACCTCGTCCAGCTGCTTCCCCAGGAGTGTCCTTTTAGGCATCCCCAGCGAAGTCCCTTAGTGGATTGTTTTCATCCGGATTTTTATCCGAAGTATCCGTTGTGGATAGTTTTTGCTGTATTGGCATATTCCCGAATACATGCACCTTTGAGTCAGCTCGGGTCTTTCCATTGGATATTTTCCCTTTGGAATTCTGTTCCCCAAGCGTTGAGTCGTGACCTGCTCACGCATTTTATTCCCTCTCCTATCCCCATAAGAGTCCCCAGAGTCTCTGTCCCATTGAGTGTATTTCTCATATGGATTGTCAGTTTCTCCGGATGTCTTTTCTTCTTTATGCACACATATCCCCACAGAGTTCGTACTATTTGCATACATACATCTGCATCATGAGGTCTCTTAGGGACCAAAATTTGTCTCTTTGTTATTATTTAAGCCCATTCTACCTCGTCGAGACGAAGATTTTAACCTTCACTTCTCCGGCTAGAATGACCTTAAATAGGGGCATTTGCAAGACCCCAATTTTGACCCTAAGATCCCTCATGGCATCATAATATTGCATTTTCATTTGCATAACCTCAAGGATCATGAGCATCTGGGTTCCCTTTGCCTTTGGGTGGGACTCCTTGTGATTGGTTTGAGATCACCAAGCATGCTTGAATTATACATCATTGTTTCTCTTACTTTTAATTACTAAAAAAATATAATAAAAATATATATATATATATATATATATATATATATATATATATATATATATATATATATATATATATATATATATATATATATAAACAGAAAAAAAAAATTGGACTTGGGCCTCTCTCATTTGAGCCCACAGGTCCACAAAAACCAGGTTATAAATTCAGAGTTTCAGTGAAACAAAAGGAGGCCATTCCTATTACCCTGGCAGGAAAAAGAAAGTGAGAGAAGAGCTGACAGAGTTCAGAGCAACCTCCAGAGGCAAACCCTTAGATTGCTCTGCAAACCTCACGGGTGCAACTCAATTTCAATCGATCCTCCCCAATCAGGTATGCCCTATTTCCACTACTTTATACTTTCAACCTGAAATTTTTTGATACCCTTTTAATGTATGTGTTTGACAAGAGGTTTAGGCCTCCTGCCCTTGGTTGCTTTTTGTGAGCTTTTTTTGTGAATTTTAATGGCATGATTCATGTGGTTACATTTTGATTTGGGGGCAACTCTTGATTACCCTATCTTGTTTCTCTAACCTGTTTGTTGAGTTTTTTTGTGAGGGCTCACATGACTCTTGCAGAGATGGTCTGGTGTTCCACTTTATTTATGGGATACCACCTGGAGGTTTATTCCGATTACCTGTGCTTAATGGCTTGAGATATTTGTTTGTGACTGCTTATTCCAAAGGATGGGAGCTACTTGGATCATCAATATGATCTCAAGAGGGGAACTCCTAATGTGGTTTTATTTTCTTTTCCCTTATCTCTTGTATGTTTAGGAATTTAACCCTTTTTGTTCCCCATTCTAACCCAAGCCAAAACTTTTTGTGCAAACAATAACTTTTGTTTTCAACATTAGAAACCTAAGCCTTATGCTTTTGATTTTCAAAACTTATTTTTCATAACACTTATTCTGAATTGAACCTTTTAATCCACTTTAACCATATTTTTGTAAATACTTTTAATTGGTAAATATAACCCATTCAAATACTTTTTGTGGTTTCAATGGCCACCTTCTTAATCAAACCCTTTTTTTTATAACCATTAGCTATTAGGTTTAAATTATCCTTGAGGTAGATATAATACTCACCTTTATCCTTAGTGATGGACAATGAGTCTTCCATGCTTATTTTAGGGTTAACCCCTCACTAGCATGTTGAAGCTATCCTCACATGGTGGATTTGTGGTTTTAGGTTGAGTTTTCTCCCTTTGATAACAAAAGACCTTGAGGTTTTTGGACCAATCAATTCACCAACTTTTTTTTGAATTTTTTTACCCCGAACTACGAGGTTTTGATCCTAATCTTTTTTTAAGATGGTACGTAGGCAATGGGTTCATCCATTCAAACACAAAATGTAAATAAATTTGTATATTCTTTTCTCATCCCTTCAATCATGTTTACACAAATAAATTTTCACAAAAAAAAAAAACAACAACCTTACAACAAATGTGAAAAGGGCTCCCTAGGAGTACCTAGGATGCTTTGGGTGCCTAATACCTTCCCATTGCATAACCAACCCCCTTATCCAGATCTCTGACATTTTTACTAGTTTTTGATTCGATAAAACTTTTAGGTTTTTGTTCGCTTTCTAACCATTCCTTTGGATAAATAGAAGTGCGGTGGCGACTCGACTTGTATGATTTACCTTGGATTTAGTCAATATCTCTAATGGTAACGAATACCCCGCTACAACAAGGCAAATCATTATGCAGATGAAAAGATTGATTTTATTCTATTTTTAAGGTTTTATGTGATCACCAATTTCATGCAAAAAGCAAAAAGTGAAAATAATTGGAAAAACAAACATTTAACATGAATTTATGAAAATATCATTGTATTTATGAGCCAACAATGTCATCACTCCTCCTTTTGGCATCGGAGAAGGGGGGTTTTTGAACAAAATGAACATTACGTTGACTTATGGACGACTGTTGGAAAATCAACAGCGACCCAGTTATTGCAGACCCCTCCAGGGATGACAAAGTTGCTAGGATCTTCCTCTGCATCCTCTTCCACAATAGCAGTAGCTTCCTCGTCTTGAACAGTGTGGATGAATCCACCACTCTGAAGCAGCCCATGCTTGTTGAAAGTGCCTGAAGAATACCATATGCCAGCCCGAGATTTGTTGTCTTCCAGCTTGATCATTTGTCCTAAACTGGTAGTTGTGCCATGCTCAATGGCCAACTTAGCATCTTTATAGGACGCAAATGAAGAAGTTCCTTTCTTAGTAGGCTCAGCAATAGATAAAGCTTGGAACGGCGTTCCAACTTCATCCTCAGCATCTATGTAAGAAAAGGAAGACAAATGGCTAACCAGAAGAGCCTTCTCTCCCCCTACCACCACCAGCTTCTTGTTTTTGACAAATTTCAGTTTCTGGTGTAGGGTGGATGTCACGGCGCCTGCCTTGTGAATCCATGGTCTGCCCAACAAACAGCTATATGATGGGTGGATATCCATGACCTGAAAAGTGATCTGGAAATCACTCGGTCCAATCTTGACTGGGAGTTCAACCTCTCCAATCATAATTTTGCGGGACCCATCAAAAGCTTTAACCACCACTCCACTCTGCCTCATGGGAGGCCCCTAGTATGACAATCTAGCAAGAGTGGATTTTGGCAACACATTCAGTGATGATCCAATGTCCACCAGCATATTAGACATGGCATCATCCTTGCAGCTCATGGATATGTGAAGTGCCAAATTGTGGTCTCTTCCCTCCTCGGGGAGATCAGCATCACAAAAACTCAAATTGTTACAAGCGGTAATGTTTGCAACAATATTATCAAATTGTTCTATTGTGACGTCATGGTCTACATACGCCACATCCAACACCTTCTGCAGAGCTTCACGGTGTGGTTCTGAATTCATCAACAAAGATAGCACAGAGATCTTTGATGGTGTCTGTAGAAGCTGATCTACAACGTTGTATTCGCTCCTTTTGATGAGCCTCAACATCTCATCATAGTCTTCTTTCAGGGTACCACTCTGGCCAGCAGAGACAAGAGTCCTTACAACAGAGGCAGGTTTATTGGCAACAAGTGTCGGATTCGGAGAAATAACAACATTCCCAACCGGGCGTTCAGCATAATCAGCAACATCAGCCCTTCTGGTGTCAGCTTGGGGTTTCGACGGAGCCGAGAAAACACGACCGCTACGGGTCAGGCCGCTGACATCGGCAATATTAACAACAGAAGTTGAGGGCAGGGGCACCTCCTTCCCTTCTTCCAATGCCACATCATTGTAGTGATAGGGGACCGCTTTATCAGAAGAGTATGGCACAGGGCCAGCTGGTTTAATAATCAAAGAGGGAGAAGCCTTCTGCTTGCTGCCATCATACCGAATGACAACAGGCTCAGGGATCCGAAACACCGGAGATATCACATTGACTTCATCATCATTAACATCTCGATTCTGAAGTATTTCAATTACACCTTCATCCAGCATTTCTTGGATGTCTTTACGGACTTGGCGATATCCCCTTTGATTGACAGTGCAAACACGGCACCTGTCATGGTCATGCTCATAATGACTGTATTCACACAACAGTCTGTGCATCTGGACCAAAGATTGTCAAATATGGCTGACATACTTGATCTTATATTTACCAGGGCAGCCCTGGACCATGTTGACAGAGGATTTCCCATGCTCGGGCAATGGGTTCTTCTTCACATTGGGACCTACGTCCTCGAAACACAAGATACCACATCTCACAAGGTCTTGAACCTTGGTCTTCAGCGGGTAACAGTTTTCCATGTCATGTCCGGGGGCACCGGAATGATAAACACAGTGTAGCTCGGGCTTATACCACCACTGAGGGTTGGTAGGTATAGCCGGTGGGTCGCGTTGAGTAATCAACTTCCTCTCTATCAAAGAGGGATACAATTCTACATAGGACATAGGAATAGGATCAAAGGGGACCCTCTTTCTCTCATAGCTTGTACTGGTTTGATTGTTGTTTCGAGGCTGGTAGGCCTGCTGTTGAGGACGGTGTTGTGGTTGTTGATATTGCTGATGTTACTGTTGCTGGTTATTATTGTGCTGATAGTGTTGATTATCTCTGAAAACAGGTGCTACGTGGGCCACCTGATGCTGATTACCGGTAGGACGCACGGTCTTCATCCTTACTGAGGGTCTTCTTAGTTTAATATGGGAGGTCACAGCATGTGCCTTGCCATCTTTCTTCTTTCCAAACGCCCCATATCGTTTGGTAGAAGAGCCTTCTTCTCTGGTTAGGCGCCCTTCCCTGACTCCTTCCTCCAGACGCATCCCCATGTTCACCATCTCGATGAAATCAGAAGGAGCGCTGGCAATCATCCGCTCATAGTAAAATGAGCTCAAGGTCCTCAGGAAGATCTTGGTCATTTCTTTCTCCTCCAGCGGAGGCACAATCTGTGCTGCTAGCTCTCGCCACCTCTGGGCGTACTCTTTGAAAGTTTCCTTGTCCTTCTGGGACATGGCTCTCAATTGATCCCTATCGGGAGCCATATCCATATTATACTTGTATTGCTTGACGAAAGCTTCGCCAAGGTCATTGAAGGATCGGATGTTCGCGCTGTCCAAGCCCATATACCATCTCAGGGCAGCACCGGACAAACTGTCCTGGAAGTAGTGAATGAGAAGTTGATCGTTGTCGGTCTGAGTCGACATCTTCCTGGCATACATGACTAGGTGGCTGAGAGGGCAAGTATTTTCCTTGTACTTTTCAAAGTCAGACACTTTGAACTTTACAGGGATTTTGACGTTTGGGACTAAGCAGAGTTCAGCAGCAGACTTGCCGAAGAGGTCCTTTCCTTTGAGAGTTTTCAATTCCTTGCGGAGCTCAAGAAACTGATCATTCATAGCATCCATCTTTTCATAGACATCCTCAGACGGATCAGAATGGTAGATGGTGTCGTCTACTCTGGGCATAGTATGCACGACAGGAGGTGGAACAGCAAGGACCGGGCTAGATGCCGGCAAAGAAGCAAATTTGGGGGCAAGACCCTCAGGAAAAAAATTGGGAGACATCCCCCAAGGAAACCCGGCTGGCATAGCAGTTGGTGCAAAGTGGGCTCTAGCCGCAGGCATTGTTGAAGAGGCAATCTCAGAGATGACTGTCCTCTGGGGAGGAGTTGAAGGTGTCGGAGACGACTGGCTTTGGGCGGCCATGAAAGACTCCATCAGGGCAGTCAATCTGGCCACTTCCTCCTTGAGTTCACGGTTCTCTTGCTCTAGATGATCCATCAGTCTTGAAGCGTTGGCTCGAGTGTAGTACCGGTGAGTCAACTTGTCTTCAAAATAAATGAAGAACACAGAGTTAGACCATAGGACAAGAAGCCTGGAGCAAAACCTGCTTATGCACATGATGCATGAAACGCTTATGCATATGATTTTATTTATTTATCAGAGGAACTTTAGAGTCCTATTTGCAAATATTTGAAGATATATGTGGAAATATCACATCAATAATATCTGGAAAATATATTTTTTTACACCAAAGAAGTACAGTCTTGGTAACCAAATACAATACAAGAGAGAAGGAAAATGAACATCCTATGGAACCCTAGAAGCAATCATCTAAAGCTCTAGAGACTGGAAGATAAGTTGTACGAAGCCTCTTCACATCCCTCTCATAGGCTGCCTCCATGTCTGCCTTCTCTTTGGCGAGTCGATCGTACTTCCTCTTCCAGAACTTGGAAGACTGAGGAAGAAGAGAAGTCACCACATCATCAGGCTCGTCAATAACCTGGTGCTCAAGAAACTCTATCAAAGCATCCTTCTCTCTAATCTGCTGAAGCAACTCCTCTCGTTCACGGATCCAGGCACGTGAGCGGTCTTCGTCTCTCAACTCCTCTACTCCTTGGTCAGGGAGGGTTGAAGGCCCAGCCTCAACCAAAGGTGTAGGTCTCGGATACTCATAAGGCATGAGGTACTCGGAAGCTCTCCTCCAAACCCAAGAGGTATAGGGTTCCAAAGCAATACAGTTCTTCGGACCTAGCTCCTTCCTTCTCTTCCTATGGATCTTGCGCCAAGCGTGAACCATCCTGCCCTTCAAGCCTTAGGGGTCTTTACCCTCCTGGAAGGATACAACTTCTAACAGAATGTTATTAGGTTTATCCTTTAGGGGGAACCCAAGCTGACGACGTGCCAAAATAGGGTTGTAGTTAATCCCACCACATGTACTAAGAAGAGGCACATTGGAGAATTCACCATAAGAGTCGATAATTTGCACACCATCATATACACGGTTGTACCAAAAGATATCATCATTAGTGAGAGACATAAGTATCATGGACCACCGTAGATATCCTTTGTTCTCTTTGAAGGCGACTGTATGCGGCAAGTGCGAAATAAACCACTTGTACAGCAGAGGCAAACAACACACAATGGTACCACCACCCTTTGCATTCCTCATGTGCAAAGAGAAATAAGTGTCACCCAACAGAGTTGGAACGAGATTAAGAGTAGAGAAAATACTAATAGCGCTCACATCCAAAAACGTGTCGATTTTGGGGAATAACACTAGCCCATAGATGAGAAGTACAAATATGGCCTCAAAGGCATCCTCACTCATGGCCTTCCCATACATAGTAGCTTGAGCGATGAGGAACTCAGAAGGGAGACCTTGAATTCCACCTTTGGTAGTCATATGAGCACCAACCAGAGATTCATCTATATGCAACATATCAGTTATCTCTTGAGAAGTATGAACCCTCTCTAAGCCACTGGACGACAACTGATCTAGGATAGATATACCCATAAGATAAGCATACTCCTCAAGCGTGGGTAAGAGCTGGAAATCCGGAAATGTGAAGCAATGGTACAAGGGATCATAGAACTGCACCAATACACTCATCAAACCTTCATCCACTTGAGTAGCCAGAATAGATAAAAGCTTCCCATAACGAGCCTTGAAACCCAAAGGATCTAGTATATAGGATATCAAATTCCTTAGCTCTTTCGAGTCGGGTTGTCTGAAACTATACTTCTTTTTATTCCTTCTTTGCCTTTCCATGTCTGAAAATTTGCAAATAGACCTCTTAAGTTCCTTGAAATTTTTCTCATTATTAATGATATGGATGCAAATGGGTGCATGAATGCATGGATGCAACAATCACACTCAAGGATCAAGCAAAGCACACCACACAAAGGTCATGGGATGGATCATGTCATCCTTAATATCAATCATCCATTTTGGTGGATTATGGTTTACACCTTATCAACACCCAAGTTCCATTGATATTAAGGATACAAGAACGGATCAACCATGAATCAAGGGTTTGTTGCAAGTCACGAGCGTGGAGTCTTGGTTAAGAACCACCCAAAGGGAGTGTACTAGGGTTTAAACCTGCCAAGCATGTTCTACAAGAGGTCCCCATAATCATCATCCCATCTTTCGGATATTATCGGATAAACGACTACTCGTATTCCAAAAATATTCTCAAGAGAGACTCTTATGAGTGTAGTATCGCGTAACAATCGTATCAAATCTTACACTTGAACGACCTTCGCACTACATCCTAAAAATAGGCCAAGATGGGCTTGGTAAACTAAGGTCCTTGGCTTCTAAGGTCTATATTGGAAAGAGTAATGTCTAACCACGACTACTCGTGTGACATTATTGATCCCAACATGACCTCCACCAAGTGAATGGGCTTGCAAGTCAAGTTGCTAAGGAATAACTCCACACAAGTTGACAAGACTATGCCATTCTCCTATCCTAAGTGCACTCGAGTTCGGGTATAAAACTCATATCACAAAGATCACCAAGCATACAAGGAATTAATATATCAAGAAATTCAATCATTACATACAATACAGTAATCCCAAATTGCACAAAAATATGTCACAAAATAATATACAATACAATACAACAAATATGAAAAGTAGGAAAAACCCACTAGGCAAATATCCCCAGCAGAGTCGCCACTTTTCTGTAGCGGGGTATTCGTTACCATTAGAATTATTGACTAAATCCAAGGTAAACCATACAAGTCGAGTCGCCACCGCACTTCTATTTATCCAAAGGAATGGATAGAAAGCGAACAAAAACCTAATAGTTTTATCAAATCAAAAACTAGTAAAAATGTCAGAGATCGGGGTAAGGAGGTTGGTTATACAATGGGAAGGTGTTAAGCACCCAAAACATCCTAGGTACTCATAGGGAGCCCTTTTCACACTTGTTGTAAGGTTGGTATTTTGTGAAAAATTTGTTTGTGCAAACATGATTGAAGAGATGAGAAGAGAATATACAAGTTATCTACAATTTTGTGTTTGAATAGATAAACCCATTGCCTACGTACCATCTTAAAAAAGATTAGGATCAAAACCTCGTAGTTCGGGGTAAAAATCTCAAAAAAACAAGTTGGTGAATTGATTGGTCCAAAAGCCTTAAGGTCTTTTGTTATCCAAGGGAGAAAACTCAACCTAAAAACCACAAATCCACCATGTGAGGATAGCTTCAACATGCTAGTGAGGGGTTAACCCTATAATAAGCATGGAAGACTCATTGTCCATCACTAAGGATATAGGTGAGTATTATATCTACCTCAAGGATAACTCAAACCTAATAGCTAAAGGTTATGAAAAGTTTTTGATAAGAAAGTGGCCATTGAAACCACAAAAAGTATTTGAATGAGTTATATTTACCAATGAAAAGTATTTACAAAATATGGTCAAAGTTGACTTAAAGATTCAATTCAAAATAAGTGTTATGAAAAGAAAGTTTGAAAATCAAAAGCATAATGCTTAGGTTTCTAATGTTTGAAAACAAATGTTAAATGTTTGCACAAAAGTTTTGGCTTGGGTTAGAGTGGAGGGAAGAAGAAGAATGGCTAAGTCCTAATCATACAAGAGATGAAGGAGAAGAAATAAGACCACAAATGGAGTTCCTCTCTTGAGATCATATTGATGATCCAAGTAGCTCCCATCCTTTGGAATAAGCAAGAAAATAAGTGTAAGCTCAAACAAATCAATCAAGCAAGCAAAGCTCTTAGAAGATCCCCAATGGCTCTTAGATTTCTCTCTTTAGAAGCTCATGACAATGGTTCTTCACTTAGGCTCAATGTTGGAATCCCTAGCACAAGAACACACATCAAAAAGTTCTATCAAACAAACAAAGAATGAACAAGAAGGAGTTTAGAAATTGGTCCTTTCAAAGTTCTTTTCAACATTTATAGCACTCTAAAGGCCCAATGCCTAGTTGCTCTTTGACTTTTATAGCACTCTAAAGGCCCAACGCCTAGTTGCTCTTTGACTCCAATTTTGCATAGGGAATGTCCTAAAGTCTAAGTCCTTTTTGTCCATTTTTGCATTTGGTCCACAACAATCAAAACAAAATACAAGCACAATAATATATACACAATTATGTGCTCAAGTGAGCAAAAGACAAATTGCATTAACATAAACATTTGCTCAAATGAGCAAAAGAAAAAGCAAAATGAATAATATGTACAAGAATAGTAAATTGCATAATTGTAAAGAGCAAGAATTAAATGTTAATGGTTAATGGTTAGTGTTAGAGTTAGTGTGCCATAAGGCAATTTAGCGCTATGTTAAGCAATCGTAATTGGACTTATGTAGAAGTCACAACTATCTGAGGCCGGTCAATAATAATGTAGGCAACAACACAAGTTAGAGATTTTGATTAGTGAATCAAACTCCTACAACTTGCCATGCCAAAAAGAAGATGAGAAATGATCTTGTATTGATTTAGGTTCTTTGCTTGATTAGGAAGCAACTTATCCTTAATGCAAAGCCATTCACTTTATCCATGATCAAGATGAATTAGATTTGAATCAAGGAAGGTTAAACCTCCCATGTATCAAGGCTAACCACCAATCTTTAACTCATTGATCAAAAAAGAAAAAAGAAGAAGAAGAAGAAGATGAATATTAAAGTACATTAATGGAAATGGAATGAGATAATCAACAAGCATTGACCAAAGATAGAGAAGATCAAGGTCAAACAAAAGTAAACAGAAGCAAAATGAAGATTAGAAGTCAAGAAACAAATAAAATATTTTTGGTATTTTTCAATATTAAAATAAAACTTGAATTAAAATAATAAAGAAAAGGTCAAACTTCAAACTCACTTCAAATCAACTTTGAAAAGTCCAAGTGAATTATCCCAAGTTCAAACAAAGTTTGACAAAAAATTTCAGCATTTTTAGAAGTCAGAAACTATTTTTAATCAATTAAAATGCATAAAAATAACCTAATTGAATTAAAATCTCAAATAAATCTCAAATCAATTAATAAATTGATGAGAATATTTTTCATAGATCTATCATCATTCAAAGAGGTTGGAAAAATATTTTTGAATATCAAAAACTATTTTAAATGAATTAAAAATAAGCAGAAAAGAGAAAATTCTAAAAAAATATCAAATGATAAAATAAAAAATATTAAAAATCATTTTTAGAAACTAGAAATTAAAAGAAGAAAAATGCAATTGGTCTCATATTTTTTGGACCAATAATGAAAGAGATATGAATTTTTAAAATGAAATGGAATTAAAAGAAATAAAAGGAAATTAAAATCAGAAATTAAAATGATGGAAAAACGTGGATCGTCTAATGAGATTTCATTAATTGACGTGGATCATCACGCGCCCAGGAAGCGTGCGTTCACCATGCACACTAGTCAAATGAATAACACCTGGCCTATGGAAAAGTCATAACAATGTATGGACTGGATTAAATCTGGAAAAAGCGTTGGATGGCTCAGATTCAATCTGGAGACCAGACGGTGACCAGCGCCACCGTCTTCTCCGGCCAGCTTCCGACGAGGCTTAAAATTGAAGAGAAATAAATGTGCACCAAATGCCACGATCTTGGTACCAATCGAGAGCTGGGGTGATGTACATCACCCCTATACCAACCAAATCCACTCTAGGTTTCTACATTGAGAGAAAACAGAGATGGAATTTCTGTGGTGTTCAACTGAACTTAATGGAATTTAAAAATTCAAAGCTCTAAAATGTTGCCTCTATGCAGAGGACTTCAGATCACACAACAACAGCAAGAAACAAGCACAATATAAGCTGATTCGAAGAAAATAAAGTGTGAGGTAAACCTCTGATTTGCAGAGTTTGAGAGCATAATTCCTTGCTATGGATGCTTGCAGTTTGTACTTTGGATCAAAGGGAAGAAGGCTAAGGAACTATAGATCTGAAAATCAATTGAGGAAATTAAAATTCAGATCTGAAAATTATAAATGAAAATGGTGAGTTCCTTTTGAGTGAGGTTGAGGGATCAGTTGTGCAACATTTGGGACGCCTTTAGGTTGCTGAAATGAGAAGCATGAGCAATGTATTTATAGGAGAAAGCAACTGATATGCATGAACATTCCATTGCATGAATGGAAAGGGCCTCCATGCATGGGCCTGTACAGGCGCATGGAGGGCCCAATTCCACTTGGATTTGGTAGCTAAGCATCAGCATATGCAAACTGGACGTGCATATTATATAGTAATGGCTCATGCAATACAAATTTTATTGATTTTCCAAAATTGTACCAATATGTTCATGTCTTCGAAAATGCCATGTCCAAACTTGAAACACAGCCTTATGAGTAATGGTTGGAAAGATTTTTGCATGAGGATCATTTGTTATGTTGATCAAAACTTCATTTGACAATTGGAAATTGATGAAAAGTGGACATGAAGTGTAGGGTGCAAAACATGTACATGTGAGATTTTCAAAAATGGCCAAAGTTCAAGCCCTTTTGTTTCAATGATGCAAGCTCCAAATGACAAAAGCTTCAACATAAAAGTTGTATACCTTTTCAAGACAATCAATTTGGACTTAAATTTTGCATCATTTGGATTTTTGATGAAGACGTTATGGGCACTTGAAGTTGGACTTTTTCACATTTCAATGCATTTGGTCCAAAGTGACCAATAATGTTTTGCATTATCACATGTATTTATTTTAGGATTTTGAATTTTTTCTCAACATAAAATTTGAATTATACATCTTAATCTTTCCAATTCATTTGATCCCACCTCAAAATCATGAAAAATGAACGACTTATGTCCTTGGGAAGTTGACCCAAAATTAGGGTTTTAGTCAAAATGACCTATAATGTTTTAAAATGGATGATGACCTTCCAACTTCAAATCAACTTTTTATGAACATGAAAGGTGTTCATATGGTTCTTAAGAACATTTTTGCTCTTGGGGTCATCTCCATTTGACAAACACATCAAACGTTAGGTCTCAGTGTATTTTTAAATAGTCAGATGAATTGACTGATCAACTTCTCAAGTCCAAACCTCATATCTTGATGAATTGATGATTGAGGACACTCAAATAAGTTCAAATATGCATGAAATGATGAATTAAAGAACTTCCCTTGATTTCATTTGATCAAAGGTTGAGGTTGCTTCATGAGCAAGGCATAATTGATGGACAGATGAATTAGGGTTTCCTTGGGAAACAAACCTCAAGCCCCTTGGTTTGCTTTGATCAAAATGATGAATTGAGATACTTGGGAGGAATATTTGATGGATGAGAGCTTTGGTAACCATTGCCATGCTTGCTTTCATCTTCCCTTGACCATATCAATGCACATAGGATCTCCTAGAAGCTTTGGACATTGTGACTGCTCAAGCTACAAACAAGAGATATTAGTGACATATTTTTGTGCTTTTGGTTAGTAAATAAAATGAGAAAAGCAATAATATACAATTCAAGCATGCTTGGTGGTCTCAAACCAACTCTCAAGAGATCCCACCCAAAGGTAAGGAGCCAAGATGCTATGATCCTTGAGGCAATATGCAAATGCAATGTTATGATGCCATGAGGGATCTTAGGGTCAAAATTAGGGTCTTACAAATATAAGTGGAACTTGGGTGTTGATAAGGTGTAAACCATAATCCACCAAAATGGATGATTGATCTTGACAATGACTTGATTCATCCCTAGACCTTTGTTTTCCTTGTGTGTGATCCCTTATTTGTGATTGTTGCATTCATGCATTCATGTGCATCATAACATGCATCACACGAAAATTTCAAGGAACTAAGGTGTCATTTGCAAATATTTTCATACCATGGATTATGGACGAAGGAACACTAAGAAGTACAGTTTCAGATGTCCCGACTTGAAAGAGTTAAGGAAGCTAGCATCTTTTGTATTAGATCCCTTGGACTTCAAACAACGTCATGGGAAGCTTCTGTCCATTTTGTCTGCTGATGTGGTTGAAGGACTTTTGAGTGTGCTAGTGCAGTTCTATGATCCTCTCTACCGTTGTTTCACTTTCCCATATTTTCAGCTTGTGCCTACATTGGAGGAGTATTCTCATCTTTTGGGGATACCTGTTTCTAGTAGAGTGCCTTTTAGTGGATTGGAAGAGATTCCCCGATCTAGTATTATTGCTGAAGCTCTTCACTTGAAGAAGTCTGAGATAGAGGCTCATTGGGTAAAGAAAGGAGGGTTGTTTGGGTTGCCATCTATTTTCCTCATCAAGGAAGCTACTGCTTTTGCTCAAGCTGGTAGTATGGACGCTTTTGAAGCTATCTTTGTGTTGCTCATCTATGGATTAGCTTTGTTCCCTAACATTGACGGTTTTGTTGATGTTAACGCCATTAGACTTTTCTTGATTGGGAATCCTATGCCTACTCTATTGGGTGATATGTATTTCTCTTTGCATCTAAGGAATTATAAGGGTGGGGGAAAGATTTTCTATTGTATTCCTCTTCTGTATAAGTGGTTTATTTCGCACTTGCCTCAGACACCTGCTTTTGTGGAGAACAAACAATGTCTAAGGTGGTCTCAGAGACTTATGTCTCTCACTAATGATGATATAGTTTGGTATGATCCGTCCTTAAGCAGTTTGGATATTATTAATAGTTGTGGTGAATTCTCTAATGTGCCTCTCATTGATACACAAGGAGGAATTAATTACAACCCTGCTTTGGCTCATCGTCAACTTGGGTTCCCCTTGAGAGGCAAACCTAATAACATGTTATTATAAGGTCTTTCCTATCAAGAGGGTAAAGATCCCCAACAATTGAAGCAGAAGATTGTGCATTCTTGGTATAATGTGCATAGGAAAGGAAGATCCGAGCTTGGTCCGTGCAATTGTGTAGCTTTGGAAGCTTACATTCTTTGGGTGAAGAAGAGAGCTATGGAGTTGAATATGCCTTATCCTTGTGAAAGACCTATGTCTATGGTTGTGGTTGAGCCATTAACTATCCTTAACCAAGATGTAGAGGAGTTGGAAGACGCACTCGCCAAGATGAAGCAAGAGAAGGATATGTGGGAAGAGCATTTCCGTGCTTTGAGCAAGAAGCATGAAGAGTTGCAATTGGAGTCTAAGGACAAAGATGCACTTATCGAGCTACTTGAAGACCGAGTGACGAAGAGACCGAGAGATCCAGAGGTTTCATCTTCTAGCATGCCTCAACCTTCCGTTGCTTGGAAGAAGATTGTTGATCAGCTTATCCTCGAGAAGACTCAGATGAAGGCTTCTTTTGAGACCGAGATCCGTCGCATTCGAAGGAAGTACGCGTCTTCAGCCAGATCTTCTGACATTGTTGTTAGGGATCCTTAGGATGACTAGTCTCCTTTTCTCTTGTATTTTTCATTTGGTTTCTGAAATTGTACTCAGTGTAATCCTTCCAATTTATATAAACAAAAAGAGATTCTTGGTCATATCAAATTGTTGCAAGTACCATTTAAATATTATATATTTGCAAATGATACAGTAAGATCCTTGAAAATAAAAATAATCAAGCATTGCATTTCATGCATCATTTGCATAAGCAGGTTTTCGCCAGATGTATGATTGGTGTTTCTTCTGTGCTTTAGCCAAGCTGACTCACTGGTACAATACCCGAGCCAATCATCTGAAAATCATGGAACATTTGGAGCAAGAGAACAAAGAGCTGAAGAATGAGATCTCCCGCCTGACTGCCATGATGGAGTCAGTTCTTGCTACTCAAAATCAAGCTTCTCCAACACCTGCAACTCCTCCCGCGAGGCCTGTTACTTTAGAGGTGACTACCTCTACCATGGTTGCTGTTACCGCCCACTTCGTGCCAAATATGCCTGCTGGATTCCCGTGGGGAATGCCGTCCAACTTTGTGCCCGAAGGCTTTGCGCATACATTTGCTTCCATGCCGACATCTAGCCCGGTCATGTCTGTGCCACCTCCCGTTATGCACACTTTGCCTCGCGTAGAGGATACCATATATCATTCCGAGTCGTTTGAGGGTCTGGATGTGTATAAGAAGATGGATGAAATGAAAGATCAGTTTCTTGAGCTGCGCAAGGAATTGAAGACGCTGAGAGGTAAAGATCTGTTTGGGAAGAGTGTTGCCGAGTTATGTTCGGTGCCCAATGTCAAGAGCCCAGTGAAGTTCAAAGTGCCTGACTTTGAAAAGTATAAGGGGAACTCTTGTCCACTCAGTCATCTTGTGATGTATGCTCGCAAGATGTCAACTTAGACAGATAATGATCAATTGCTTATCCACTACTTCCAGGATAGCCTAATTGGTATTGCACTCCGTTGGTACATGGGGTTGGATAGTGCAAGCATTCACACTTTCACTGACTTGGGAGAGGCTTTTGTGAGACAATACAAGTATAATGTGGACATGGTGCCGGATAGAGACCAGCTGAGGTCTATGTCTCTGAAAGACAAAGAGACATTTAAAGAATACGCGCAAAGATGGAGGGAGTTGGCTGCCCAGATCACTCCTCCTTTGGAGGAGAAAGAAATGACGAAAATCTTCTTGAAAACCCTGAGTTCATTTTATTATGAACGCATGACCGCTAGTGCCCCCAGTGATTTTACCGAAATGGTAAATATGGGGATGAGACTTGAGGAAGGAGTCCGTGAAGGACGGTTGTCAAGAGACGAGGTGTCAACAAGCAAGAGATATAGTAGCAACTTTGGTAAGAAGAAGGATAGTGAGACCAACATAGTAATCAGTGGGAGGCAGATGAGGCCTCAGATCAGAAGAAATCCACCACCCCGTCAACATCATCATCATCAAGTGTCATCAGTAATTCCGGTATTTTCTAATCAACAAGTAACACCAAGTCAACAACAACAACATCAACGTCAACAACAACAACCGCAACAAAGAATGAACACCTACAACAACAACAATACCAACAACAATCATCATTAGCAGAACTTTGAGAGGAAGAAGGTCTCTTTTGACCCGATTCCTATGTCGTATGCAAAGCTGTATCCCTCGCTAGTTCTCAAAAACTTAATTCAACCGAGGAACCCACCGCAGATCCCAGAACCACTTCCCTGGTGGTTAAACCTGAGCTTCGTTGTGCTTTTCATCAAGGAGAACCTGGACATGATATTGAAAACTGTTATCCATTAAAGTATGAGATTCAAAAGCTTATGAAGAGTGGTAGGTGTCCTTCGAGGACCGCGCGCCAAATGTGAAAGCAAACCCTTTGCCCGCTCATGGGAACTCTTCAGTAAATATGGTGGACGGTTGTCCTGGAGAATTCAAGGTTTATGACGTCCGGTTTATCCGAAGATCTTTGGTGCAGATGCATAAGGATATCTGTTTGGTGAGTGACTGTGAACATGACCATGATGGTTGTGTTGTTTGTAGTGTGAACCCCAGAGGGTGTGTTGTAGTGAAAAGGGACATCCAACGTCTGATGGATGAAGGGATGATCCAAATTGTTCAATCTCGTCATGTAGATGACGACGTCAATGTCATAGTGCCAATTTTCAAACAACAAGAATGGTTGGTAATTCAATACGATAGCAGCAACAATAAGAATGTCAGTCAAAGATCAGTACCACCGTTGGTAATACGGTTAGCAGGCCCATTCCCGTATTCATCTGATAAGGTTGTACCGTACCAGTACAATGCTACAATGATAAATAATGGTCAAGAAGTCCCGTTACCTACGACTAGTTCAGTAGTAAGCATTACTGATGTAATGAAGGTGACCCGCAGTGGTCGAGTGTTTGGGCCAGTGTTCCCAGAAAACAAAGGAGAAACGATTGTTGGTAATAAGATGGAGGTTCCTAATGTAGATCCGGTTGGTTGTTCAAAAGATAAGTCTGGTGAATCCAGCAACTTGAAAGCCAATGATGATGTTGAGGTACTCCGACTGATAAAAAGGAACGAGTTTAATGTGGTTGAGAAGCTGCTCCAGACTCCCTCAAAAATCTCAGTGTTGTCTCTGCTGATGAATTCTGAAGTGCACAGAGAAGCACTACAGAGAGTTCTTGAACAAGCATATGTAGAGCATGATGTTAATGTGGATCAGTTTGATCACATCGTGGCTAACATCACTTCATGCAATAATCTGAGCTTCTACGATGAAGAACTTCCTAAGGAGGGAAGAAATCATAACCTGGCTTTGCATATTTCAATGAACTGCAAGGAAGATGCTTTGTCAAACGTGCTTGTTAACACTAGTTCGTCACTGAATGTGCTTCCGAAGTCAACTTTTTCAAAGCTATCTTACCAAGGAGCGCCTATGAGGTATAGTGGTGTAATCGTCAAAGCCTTTGATGGTTCGCGCAAGACAGTAATTGGTGAAGTGGACCTTCCAGTCAAGATAGGTCTGAGTGATTTTCAGATTACTTTTCAAGTAATGGATATCCACCCGGCCTACAGTTGTTTATTAGGAAGGCCATGGATTCATGAGGCAGGGGCTGTTACCTCCATTCTGCATCAGAAATTGAAATTTGTCAAGAATGGCAAGCTTGTGATTGTTAGAGGAGAGAAGGCGCTGTTGGTTATCCATCTGTCATCTTTCTCGTATATTGAAGCTGAGGATGAGGTTGGAACTCCGTTCCAAGCCTTATCTTTTGCTGTTGAGAAGAGAGTTGGGGCACCTATGTCCTCGTTGAAAGATGCTCAGAAGATTGTTGAAGAAGGTATTGTTGATCAGTGGGGGCGCATGGTAGAGGTCTCCGACAATAAAGGCAGAACCAGTTTGGGGTTCCAGAAAGGCTCATCGATTGCAAGATCTGAAGATATGCAACTCAGCTTCCGTAGCGGAGGGTTCATTCATGGCAATGAACAACACTTAACTGTTGTGCTAGAGGATAGCGAAGAGGAAGACTGCACCAATTTTGTGACGCATGGAAAGACATGCAACAATTGGATTGTTGTTGATATTCCTGTTATTTTGCATCGATCTAAGTAATTGCTTTTATATTTTAAAATCCTTCTCCTATGCCTAAGGGAGAAGTGAACATTGTTTGGGCATTTTAAATTGATCATTAATAAAATTAATTATATTCATCCACATCTTTGATGTTGATTTTACTTTTTGCTTTATTCTGAAAATGGTAATCACAAAAAACATAAATAAACAATATAATTGTCCATCTGCATAATATTTAGTCACAAATGCACTTCTCTAAAATCAAAATATCAAATCATTATGCAAGTTGGTTCCTAACCCCATTGAATACAATGATCCTTCTCCTTCTCCAAATTTTGAATTCCCTGTGCTTGAGGCCGAGGAGGAAAGTGATGTAAAAGTGAGTGATGAATTGTCTCGTCTTCTTGAGCAAGATGAAAAGATTATTCAGCCGTTTGAAGAGCAGATTTAGCTAGTCAACTTGGGTTCCGAAGATGATGTGAAGGAAGTCAAGATTGGGTCTCGACTGTGTCCAGATGCTAAGAAGGGGTTGATTGATCTTCTTCGAGAGTATTCATATGTGTTTGCTTAGTCCTATCAAGACATGTCTGGGTTGGATTCTGAGATTGTGGAGCATAGATTACCGTTGAAGCCAGAATGTCCACTAGTCAAGCAGAAGTTGAGAAGAACGCATCATGATATGGCTGTAAAGATCAAAGAGGAAGTGCAGAAGCAGATTTATGTCGGTTTCCTTGTAACAGCTGAGTATCCATAATGGGTGGCCAATATTGTGCATGTGCCGAAGAAAGATGGAAAAGTCCGCATGTGTGTCGATTATAGAGATTTGAATAAAGTCAGTCCGAAAGATGATTTCCCTCTGCCACACATTGATATGTTGGTAGACAATACTTCTAAATTCAAAGTCTTTTTGTTTATGGATGGATTTTCCGAATATAATCAGATCAAGATGGCACCCGAAGATATGGAGAAGACCACATTCATTACACCTTGGGGAACATTCTGTTATAGAGTGATGCCTTTCGGTTTAAAGAATGCTGGTGCAACTTACCAGATAGCAATGACTACTCTTTTTCATGATATGATGCATAAAGAGATTGAAGTATATGTCAATGACTTGATTGCTAAATCAATTGATGAAGAGGAACATGTTGAGCATTTGTTGAAGTTATTCCAGCGTTTGAGGAAGTATAAACTCCGCTTGAATCCTAATAAGTGTACTTTTGGTGTTCGTTCTAGTAAGTTGTTGGGCTTTATTGTCAACGAGAAGGGTATTGAAGTTGATCCTGCCAAGGTCAAAGCAATACAAGAGATGCTTGCGCCCAAAACTGAGAAGCAAGTTAGAGGTTTTCTCGGCCGCTTGAATTATATTTCCAGATTCATTTCCCACATGACTGCCACATGTGCGCCTATATTCAAGCTTCTTCGGAAAGATCAGTCTTGTGATTGGACTGAAGACTGCCAGAAATCTTTTGACAGTATCAAGGTATATTTGCTTGAACCTCTGATTTTGTCTCCCCCTATTCAAGGAAGACTGTTGATCATGTATTTGACTGTGCTTGAAGATAGTATGGTTTGTGTTCCTGGTCAGCAAGATGAGACTGGAAAGAAAGAATTTTCAATTTACTACCTCAATAAGAAGTTCACCGACTGTGAGACTCGGTATTCGATGCTTGAGAAGACTTGTTGCGCATTGGCTTGGGATGCTAAGCGTCTACGTCAGTATATGTTGAATCATACCACTTGTTTGATATCCAAAATGGATCCAATCAAGTATATATTTGAGAAGCCTGATTTAACTGCGAGGATTGCCCATTGGCAGATGTTGTTGTCAGAGTATGATATCGAATACTGATCTCAAAAAGCGATCAAAGGTAGTATTTTGGCTCACCAACCAATTGAAGATTACCAGTCAATACAGTATGACTTTCCTGATGAAGAGATTTTGTACTTGAAAATGAAAGATTGTGATGAACCATTGCTTGAAGAAGGGCCAGAACCTGGTTCCCGTTGGGGCATGGTATTTGATGGAGCTGTTAATCAATATGGAAATGGCATTGGGGAAGTGATTATTACTCCTCAAGGCACGCATTTACCATTTACAGCTAAATTGACTTTCAAGTGTACAAACAACATGGCAGAATATGAAGCTTGCATTATGGGGCTTGAAGAGGCCATGAATCTCAGAATCAAGTATTTCGATGTCTTCGGTGATTCTGCTTTGATTGTGAATCAAATCAAAGGTGAACGGGAGACAAATCAACCCGGTTTGATACCATATAGAGATTATGCGAGGAGGATTTCAACTTTCTTCACAAAGGTTGAGTTTCATCATATCTCTCGAGATGAAAACCGGATGGCAGATGCTCTTGCAATGTTGGCGTCAATAATTATAGTGAAGTTTTGGAATGAAGTTCCCAATTTATCTGTGATGCGTCTTGATAGGCTGGCTCATGTGTTTGTTGTTGAAGAGATCAAAGACGAAAAGCCGTGGTATTACAACATCAAATGTTTCCTCTAAAGTCAGATTTACCCGCCTGGGGCATCTTTGAAAGATAAGAAGACTTTGAGAAGATTAGCCGGTAATTTCTACTTGAATGCTGATATATTGTACAAGAGAAACTTCGACATGGTTTTGCTCAGATGCGTGGATAGACACGAAGCAGACTTGTTGATGACCGAAGTGCACGAAGGTTCCTTTGGTACTCATTCCAATGGACATGCAATGGCGAAGAAAATGTTGCGAGCAGGTTACTATTGACTGACAATGGAATCTGATTGTTGCAAATTTATGAAGAAGTGCCACAAGTGTCAAATTTATGCTGATAAGATTCATGTTCCTCTGACACTATTGAATGTTATCTCTTCCCCATGGCCCTTCTCCATGTGGGGAATTGATATGGTTGGGATGATTGAGCTCAAAGCTTCGAATGAATATCGTTTCAATTTAGTGGCAATTGACTACTTTACAAAATGGGTTGAAGCGGCACCGTATGCAAATGTAACCAAGCAAGTTGTTGTAAGGTTTATCAAGAATCAGATTATATTCCGGTATGGTGTGCCAAGTAAGATCATTACTGATAATGGATCGAACTTGAATAACAATATGGTGGAAGCTCTTTGTAAAGATTTCAAGATTGCACATCATAATTATTCTCCCTACATACCTAAGATGAATGGGGTTGTTGAAGCTGCCAATAAGAACATTAAGAAGATTATTCAGAAGATGGTTGTTGTCATACCCCAAAATTTGCCCGTTAATCTTGCAAGACATTTTTCTAAAGCACTCCAACTCATTTGTCAGGGGATTGACCTTAAAGGAACCAGGGCCCAGCTCACAAGGGGGCCCAATCCAGAAAAAGGCCCAAACTAGCTTGCTCGCTAGGCGAGCAACTCCTTCGCCTAGAGAAGCTTGCGAGTACCAGAATTGTTGGGCTTCATTCTGAGCCCATTAGGTCACAAATGGCCTGCTCGCTAGGCGAGCAAATCCTTCGCCTAGCGAAGCTTGCGATATATCAGAATTTTTGGGCTTCATTCTGAGCCCATTAGGTCACCACAATCACTATAAATACCGACACTTCAGTCACGAAAAGGGACAGACGAAGACGAACGGAAACCCTGGCATAGAAACCCTGGAAGCTAATCCAGAGAATTCAGAGTAAGGAAACGCTGAAGGCAGCTCATCCACACCGAAGCTACCGCCGCCCAATCCGATACCAAGAGTGATCAGCCCCTTCCACATTGCAATTCGATTGCAAACAGGTTTGCGCATCACTACTGTTTTATGCTTTTAATTGGTAATCTCTACATACATAATACATCATGATTAAATTTTCGGATATGCAATTTGATTTAACATGTGGATTTAGGTATGCCTGAATATCCTGAATGTTTGACCATGTTATTCCTGTAATTAGATGCCATAAGGTTTGGAATTCCGGAGATGGTACTGCTGCCAAATTCAAAACCCGTGGCCGCTCGCTAGCACATCGCTAAGCGAGCCTGGGGCGAGCACTCGCTAAGCCTTCGCTAGGCGAGGCAGGAGCGAGCGCGACAGTTGCTGTTTTTTTTCTTTTTCGTTCTGTCTTATGTTTATCTAATCGGGATTTATTATAATCACGCATTATTTGGCCTTATGACTGTGTTTATTTTGGGGTGCAATTTTCAATTGCACTTTAGCTCGATGTTCTAACCCGTGTGCTGAATTGTGTAAAGGCTTACATATCCCCGAAGAAACGGTCGGCTAGGTATTCCACCTTATTCGTGGGATACCCTTATGGAGATGCATTCTGAATTACTTAATTAATTTTAATGTGGAGATTCATCCTAATCGCTTAATTAATTTTAATGTGGAAATTCATCCTGATTACGTAATTAATTTTAATGTGGAGATTCATCCTGATTACGTAATTGGTTTTAATGTGGAGATGCATCCTAATTACTTAATTGACTATAAGATGGAAATTCATCTTAAGTACTTAATTAATTGTAAAATATTGCCTTTGAATATGTGATCTTGGACCTCTCTTTGTTGCCTTACGATACCACGGTATTACGGTCATGTCCCGCGAATGCGGGGATACCCTTAGCCAAGACCCTTCGATTAAATCATCATGTCCCTCTAAAATAAATCATAGTCCCTCGGATGTTGCCTTCGAATATATGATTTTGTCCCTCGATGACCCTTCGGTGTAGCCTACGGTTAAATGATGATCGTCCCTTCGAATGCTAAGGTATCCTTACAACCGTTGCTTTCAATGACCAATCAATGACCCTACGATGACCCTTTTACATCCAAAGGATAAGACTACTTACTTCTCAATAGTAAGGACAGTTTTATCCTCATAAGGATAGGAAATACTTATAAAGACCTCGGATCGGTATAACTCTTAATTGCTTACTCATGACTTAAAATACTTTTCACACCTCACGCCTTTCAAAAACATCTTCTAGAGAATCACCACTTGGTATACATTCATACTAGAATCATTACTGAGTTATATTTTTCTAAACCATTTTCAAAACTAAACGAGATAACCACTTTGTATACATTCATACGAGAATCATTACAAAGTTAAATTCTCTTTTTCAAAACATTTTCTAAACAATTCACGAACACTCTTTCAGACAAGAAAAATAATATAAGTGATCAAGCAATTAAGAGCCCATGGATAACCATGGATACAAAGGGTGCTAACACATTCCCTTTATATAATGTACCTCCCGAACCCAAAATCTAATTAAGGTCTTTCCTGTTCTTTTCCACCTTTCCTTATGGGATAAAAGAAAAGTCGGTGGCGACTCTTGCTATCCGCGACATTTGCTTTCCAAAGCAAAACACACAAAGTCAGTTCACCGTATGACAGAACTGGCGACTCTGCTGGGGACTATAAAAAGAGAGGTTACCTTAAAAACAAGATCACTTATTCAAATTGTCTGATTTACTTTTAAGGGATTGCTTGGGTATTTTATGCTTGAGTGAAAGATCGTACACCCGGATCTAGTGTACCTTAGGTAAGTAGCAAAAGATCATCGCGACTATCCGGCGTATACTGGAATGGTCAAAATGATGGCTACGGTTAATGTGACACTTTGGATGTCCTGATGTTCCTCATGTTTACTTGAGGAAAAATTTGGCTTCCGCGTGGTGTCATCAAAACATTAACCAGACCTTTAGAACCCTAACTGACTCATCCTAGCCACTAGAAAGTAGTGAGATAACTGACTTCGGTTCCGACTGAGGTTGGTTGAGACTCGATACTACACTCTTTGAGATTGGACTTTAGGGAAGCTTCGGTCAACCACTTGGTGTTGCACTGAAGTGGACTTAAGGAAAGGTCAATGATTTGAGACCCTTCTAGAACCCGGTTACTATTCTAGGACAGGTTGTACCAACCAAACTTCAGTGGGGAGGGTACTTACCTATGGAACTCATGCAAGCCTTAAAACCTAGGAATGATTGTTGGGTGACTTGTTTGTGCTTGTTGTTTACTTAACATCATAACATCATAACATCATGGCATTGTACTAACCATTTCGAGGACTTAGGGATTTAACTTTGCTCTGAAATAGGGCTATGGCTTCCAGAAAGACCATTCGGATCAATTTTGTAGCAATCTCTCCTCAACTAAAGGATTTAGTGTCAGAACTTCCTGATCAGACTCAGTTCATCAAGAAACATGGTTCTCTCCTCAATTTGGTTACCACTGATTTCAAAGAAGATATGATGAGAGTCCTATTCCAGTTCTTCGATCCTAAACATCATTGCTTCACATTCCCAGATTATCAGTTGGTACCCACATTAGAAGAATTTTCCAAGCTGCTTGGGATACCTATTCTTGATCAAATACCTTTCAGTGGTTTAGAAAAGATTCCGAAGTCTGAAGAAGTTGCCGCGGTCTTACACATGACAAAGTCCGATATTGAAACCAATTGGGTAACAAGAAGTGGAGTTAAGGGTTTACTTGCCAAATTTCTGATAAATAAAGCCCGAGAATTCCTCAAAGTTATGAATATCCATGCTTTCGAAGATGTTCTAGCATTACTAATCTATGGTTTGGTGTTATTCCCTAATCCAGACCAATTCATAGACGTGAATGCTATTAAGATATTTCTCACTCATAACCCTGTACCTACCTTGCTTGGAGACATTTTGCATTCTCTTCACACCCGTACTATGAAGAGACAGGGGACTCTCATGTGCTGCATACCTTTATTGTCTAGGTGGTTTATTTCGCACCTTCCTCAATCAGTCTTGAAGAATGAGCAAAATCTGAAATGGTCTCAAAGGATAATGTCGCTCTCCCATTCAGACATCCGTTGGTGTCCTCATCTCAAAGAAAATGTTATCATCATTGACCGTTGTGGAGAATTCTCTAACGTACCACTCCTGGGAATAAGAGGAGGTATTACTTATAACCCAGCTTTAGCCCTACGCCAGTTTGGTTATGCTCGAAGAGATGGTCCACATGAAATAATTATCCAAGGCACTGTGTTTGACTATGACAACGATTCCCAAGCACTCCGTCAAAGATTTGTACGAGCTTGGGGCATGGTGAAAAGAAGCGCTTTAGGGAAGAAAAACTTTATTCCTATGGGACCTTATCTCAGATGGGTACGTGCAAGAGCTCGTGAACTTGTCATGCCATATCTTGCAGTCGGACCGCTGATTGTTGAGCCAGAAGTTGAAGGAGGTACTCCTCAGATCATTCCTTATCCAGATATGCCTACCGATATTAAAGAGTTAAAGAAATCCTGGATCCAGTTGAGAGAGGAAAGGGATACTTTTGAAGCTCAGTTCTGTGTTGAAAGGAAGAAAGTGTTAGAGCTCACCAGCCAGCTTAATGAGGAACGAAGACTCAACGCATATCTTCGCCCAAAAAGAAGCCGCCCCTGGGAGACTTGAGCTTTTATTGTATTTTATTATTTATTGTAATGAACATTGATTAAAAAATATTAATAAAAGTTTCCTTTTTTGGTGGTTTACGCAAAGTTAAATTCCAAAAGTCCTTGAAAACATTTCATACATTGCATAGCATGACATAACATTGCATAACAGGTATTCTAAAGGATCAATATTCTCACGGTCTTCCTATTGCAAACAGAAAGATGGCTCTCGAACAAACTGTCAAAGATCTCCAGGCTCAGAATGCTCAATTCCAGGAGATGATGCTGAGCTTATCCAAGGGGCAGGAAGAACTGAAGGCTCTCTTGCTCGAGAAGAAGAAAGAAAAGAAACCTGTGAGTTACATTAACCCGGGAAGAAGGCTTAAAGGGCAGGCTGCAGGAGTCAAGATTAGAATTCCGAAGGATCAAGAAGAGGGGACGGATTCAGAAGATGAGAATGCTAATCCTTCCAGCCAGGAGGACGAAGATGAAGATTATGAGAATGAGCAGTACTCTCCAAGAGATGACAAGTACAAATTGCTGGAAGAACGTATGCTAGCTATGGAGGGTCAGAAGGCGCCCGGCCTGGATTTCGAAAGCCTGGGTCTGGTCTCTGATGTGGTCATTCCTCGCAAATTCAAGATCCCCACGTTCACTAAATACGATGGGGCATCTTGTCCTCAGATGCATCTGAGAGCTTACGTGAGAAAGATTCAGCCGTATACCACTGATAGGAAGCTATGGATCCATTTCTTCCAAGAGAGTCTGTCTGGCACACAGTTGGAGTGGTATTATCAGCTCGAGAGCTCTAACATCCATACCTGGACTGATTTAGCGACAGCTTTCTACAAGCACTACCAGTATAATTCTAAATTGGCGCCTACTCGGCTACAATTGCAGAATATGACTATGGGATCTAAAGAAAGCTTCAAAGAATATGCTCAAAAGTGGAGAGATTTGGTTGGCCGAGTCAAACCCCCTATGATTGATCGAGAATTAGTGGACATGTTCATGAGTACACTGACTGGCCCATTCTACAGCCATCTACTGGGAAGTTCTTCATCAGGTTTCACTGAACTCATATTGACGGGTGAACGTGTTGAAAGCGGTATTCGAAGTGGAAAGATACAGGCAGCTACCTCCGCAAGCACCAGAAAGACCCATCAGGGAAAGAATGAGTCAAATGCTGTGTATGGTGAAAGGGGTCATAACAAGAAAAGCCGTGACCATACCATTGGAGCAGTTACAATTGCAGCCCCGCCAGCTCAAAACTTCCAGCACAGACAAGACAGGCCAAGAAGGCAGTTTACCAAGATCAATATGACTTTAGCGCAAGCACTGCAGGGTATGCTAAAGGAAAATTTAATTACTCTCAGAGGCCCTCCTGCAAATCTCAACACTACTTCTCCCCGTTATAATCCCAATGTCAGGTGTGCGTATCACTCCGATAGCCCCGAGCATGATACAAACGATTGCTGGTTGTTGAAGAATAAGATTTAGGATATGATCGATGCTGGGGAAATTGAATTTGATCCTCCGGAGACTCCTAATGTCATCACTGCTCCTATGCCTAACCATGACAAGACTGTTAATTCTGTGGATGACAATTCTCACATTGCTAACATAGCCGACTTAGTGTATCCTCTCCTGACCATCAAGAAGAATTTATTGCAAGCTGGTTTATTTCCAGGTTGTGCTGAAAGTTGCGATCTTTGTATACTCCGACCTAATGGTTGCCTGAAATTGAGGAATGGTATTCAACGGCTAATGGATGATCGTACAATTCTCTTTGAAAGGATCCCTAAGGTGGAAAACGTTGTTGAAGAAATATCTGTGATTGCTAGGTCCAAAGTTCCAGTGAAGATTACCGCTACTAGAGTGCCCGTGAAGATTACTGCTGAGCCCAAGGTAGCTCCCCTAATCATTACTGCACCTGGCCCAGTACCGTATTCCTCCAGCAAAGCCATTCCGTGGAATTATGGAGGTGATGTCTACATCCATGGCGTAAAGCAAGTTGGTAATTCTGCTAATCCTAATGACATTGTTGGGATTAGTAAAGTTACTCGAAGTGGAAGGATCTTCTCTCCAGAAATCTCACCTCCCGCCCCTGAAACTCGGGGAAAGGAACCAGTAACCAATCCTTCTCAGTCAAAGACACCGGTCGAAGTCACTACTGAAGATGTTGCCAAGCAGGAAGTGGAGGAAATGCTGAAAATCATCCATAAGAGTGATTTTGATGTGGTAGAACAGCTGGGGCATACTCCGTCTAAGATCTCGATGTTATCCTTGTTATTATCTTCTGAATCTCATGCCAAAGCGTTGATAAAATTCTTGAAGACTGCTCATGTACCTCAAGAGACCTCCGTCGATCAGTTCGAAAACTATGTTGCTAACCTGATTGTTGACAATGGCCTAGGCTTTTCCGATGCTGATCTGACACCAGCAGGAAAGAATCATAATAAAGCTCTGCACATCTCCATTGAGTGTAAGGGGATCACCTTGGCTCATGTATTAATCGACAATGGCTCTTCTTTGAATGTGCTACCGAAAGCTGTACTCGATAAGCTTGACTGTAAGAGCATCGAATTGAAACCTAGTGATACTGTGGTGCGTGCGTACGACGGTGCGAAAAGTGTTGTCCATGGAGAAGTGGTTCTCCCTATCAAGATAGGACCTCAAGTCTTCAACACTACCTTTCACGTGATGAACATCCGTCCTGCCTATTCATGCTTGCTGGGACGCCCTTGGATTCATGGGGCAAGTGCCGTAGCTTCATCTCTCCATCAAAAGCTGAAGTATCCAATAGAGGGTAAGATTGTCACTGTGTGTGGAGAAGAAGAATATATTGTCAGTAGTGTGCAGGCCTTCAAATACGTCGAGATGGATGGCGAATTCTTTGAGACTCCCACTCAGTCATTTGAAATGGTTCACCCGCCTAGTCCTGTCCTTAAGCCAACTCCCCTTGTGCCCAAGGTTATTCGTGCTCCTCCTGCCATGATTTCTCTGAAGGACGCTCAAGCCGTGGTTGAAAATGGTGGTAGTACTGGTTGGGGTCAACTGATCAACGTACCGTACAAGTCTGACAAGTTTGGTCTGGGATTTAACTCTGAAAGGATGGGCAAAGATCAGATTAATGCTGTAGAAGATGCTGATAGCGATTGCGACCTGGATAGCTGGATTTTCCCAACAATTGGTGACGGACCCAATAATTGGAAGGCTGAAGACACTATCCCGATTTCCTTTAGTCAGGAGTAATTGTTATTGTCTATTTTAGTGTTGCAAATTTTTTAGTTTTTACAATTGAACTTCTTAAAAGCATTGTGTCTATGCCCGGGGCACAATAGCTAATTTGTTAAGGGTTTTGTCATCTTCATAAGCATATTCACATTCAATAAATCAATGGACGTTTTGCATTCAAACATTGCGCTCTTTATCTTTCCCGTCATCTTTCGAACAAGCTATGTTTTCTTACACACACTCACGTAACGAATTGCAGATCCACACCCACTCTGGATCCTGTTGATAATAGTTCTGCTACTGTTAATTATGACTTCGAAAATCCGATCTACCAAACCGAGGATGGAAGTGAGGAAGATTGTGAAGTACCTGAAGAGCTTGCCAGACTGGTATTGCAAGAAGAAAAGACTATACAGCCGCATGAAGAGTCGATTGAAACTGTAAATCTGGGTACTGAAGTGGACAAGAAAGAAGTCAAAATAGGAGTAGGCTTGGGAAACAGCGTCAAGGAAAGATTGATTCAGATGTTACATGACTATATTGAGATTTTTGCTTGGTCTTACGAAGACATGCCAGGACTGGATACTGATATAGTAGTGCATCGTTTGCCTATGAAGGAAGATTGTCATCCTGTTAAGCAGAAAGTTCGTCGCATGCGTCCTGAGATGTCCGAGAAAATCAAAGCCGAAGTTATGAAACAGTTCAATGCCGGTTTTCTAGCTGTTACTTCTTATCCCCAATGGGTTGCTAATGTGGTACCAGTGCCGAAGAAGGATGGTAAGGTGCGAATGTGCGTAGATTACAGAGATTTGAATAAAGCGAGTCCCAAAGATGACTTTCCACTTCCGCACATTGATGTTCTGGTAGATAACACCGCTCAACACAAGGTATTCTCCTTCATGGATGGATTCTCAGGTTATAACCAGATTAAGATGGCGCCTGAGGACATGGAGAAAACCACGTTTGTGACGCAATGGGGCACTTTCTGTTATAAAGTAATGCCATTCGGTTTAAAGAACGCATGGGGCAACATACCAGCGCGCTATGGTGGTTTTGTTCCATGACATGATCCATCATGAAATAGAAGTATATGTGGATGACATGATAGCCAGATCTCATACCGAAGAAGAACATCTCGATCATTTATACAAACTGTTTGAGAGGTTGAAGAAATACAAGTTGAGATTGAACCCAAACAAATGCACCTTTGGAGTAAGATCCGGTAAACTCTTGGGCTTTATTGTCAGTAGTAAAGGAATTGAGGTTGACCCGACCAAGGTGAGAGCTATTCGAGAGATGCCAGTTCCCCGTACGAATAAAGAAGTCAGAGGTTTCTTGGGACGTTTGAACTACATTGCCCGATTTATTTCCCATTTGACTGCTACCTGCAAACCCATCTTCAAACTACTAAAGAAAAATCAAGAGATGATATGGAATGATGAATGTCAAGAAGCTTTCGACAAAATCAAGAAGTATCTCCAAGAACCTCCAATTCTGGTACCACCAGTTGAAGGAAGACCTCTAATTATGTATTTGACCGTGTTAGAAAATTCAATGGGGTGTGTGTTGGGGTAACATGACGAGTCTGGTCGAAAAGAACATGCCATATACTACCTTAGCAAAAAGTTTACCGACTGTGAAACAAGATACTCACTGCTCGAGAGAACTTGCTGTGCTTTGGCCTGGGCTGCTCGCCGACTAAGACAGTATATGTTGAATCATACCACTTTGTTGATTTCTAAGATGGATCCTATCAAATACATATTTGAGAAACCTGCCCTCTCCGGAAGAATAGCAAGATGGCAGATGATTTTGACAGAGTATGACATCCAGTATACTACCCAGAAGGCCATCAAAGGAAGCGTGCTAGCCGATCATTTGGCTCATCAAGCAGTGGATGATTACCAATCTATGAAGTTTGAGTTCCCAGATGAGGATGTCATGCTTGTTACTGATTACGAAAAACCTGGACCAGATGAAGGACCCGAACTGGGATCCCGATGGACTATGGTTTTCAATGGATCTTCTAATGCGTTGGGCAATGGTGTTGGTGTTGTGATTATTTCTCCCAAGGGTTGCCATACGCCTTTCACTGCTAGACTATGTTTCGATTGTACCAACAATATGGCCGAGTATGAAGCATGTATTTTGGGACTCAGAGCTGCTATAGACCTGAGAATCAAGTTTTTGAGTGTGTACGGAGACTCAGCATTAGTAATCAGTCAGATCAAAGGAGCATGGGACACTAAACATCCGAATCTCATCCCTTATCGAGAGCGGGTGTTGACATTAATCCCATACTTTGAAGAGATTACATTCGAACATATTCCACGAGAGGAGAATCAGTTGGCAGACGCCTTGGCCACCATGTCATCTATGTTCAGAGTCAGATGGGACAATGAAGCTCCCAGGATCACCATTGAACGACTAGATGAACCAGCATATTGTTACGAACTTAACGCTGCTGAAGTAGAAGAGAAACCTTGGTTCCACGAAGTAAAAAGATATTTAGAAGCTCAGGAATACCCTGAAGGGGCATCCATCAATGACAGAAAGTTCCTGAGGAAGTTCTCCGCTAAATTCTTTTTGAGTAATGGAATATTATACAAACGTAATCATGATTCGACTTTGCTTCGTTGTGTGGATAAAAAGGAAGCAGAAAAGATTATGGAAGACATGCATGACGGTATTTTTGGGACTCACTCTTGTGGACATACAATGGCCAAGAAGATTTTGAGATCAGGGTATTATTGGTCTACCATGGAAGCTGATTGCCACCGTCACTCCAGAACTTGTCACAAGTGCCAGATCTATGCGGACAAAGTACATGTGCCTCCTGCTCCATTAAACGTGTTGACAGCCCCTTGGCCTTTTGCAATGTGGGGCATTGATATGATTGGGGAGATTAAACCTATTGCTTCCAACGGACATCGTTTCATCCTCGTGGCTATTGATTACTTTACAAAGTGGGTAGAGGCAGCCTCATTTGCTTCTGTCACCAAGAATGTGGTGGCACGGTTCATCAAGAATAGTCTTATTTGTCGATATGGCGTCCCTGAAAGAGTTATCACTGATAATGGCACTAATTTGAACAACAAGATGATTACTGAACTCTGCACGCAGTTCAAAATAAAACACCATAACTCCTCTCCGTACCGGCCAAAGATGAATGGCGCCGTAGAAGCTGCTAATAAGAATATCAAGAAGATCATACAAAAGATGACAGTAACGTACAAAGACTGGCATGAGATGTTACCGTTTGCTCTTCATGGTTATCGCACTTCAGTACGCACTTCGACAGGGGCAACTCCTTTCTCTTTAGTCTACGGAATGGAAGCCGTCTTACCGGTGGAAGTTCAGATTCCCTCGCTAAGAATCATGAAAGAGGCAGGTTTAGACGAGGATGAATGGATTCAAACTCGACTCGACCAGATAAATTTGATTGATGAAAAGAGACTTGCGGCTGTTTGTCATGGGCAGATATATCAGAAGCGCATGACCCGGGCATTTAACAAAAAGGTCAAGAGACAGGTGTATCAAATTGGCAACTTCGTGATCAAGCGTATCATTCTACCACAAGGTGATCCCAGAGGCAAATGGACCCCCACATACGAAGGGCCATTTGTAGTTAAGAAGGTATTCTCTGGTGGAGCCATGATACTTGCTACGATGGATGGCGAAGACTTCCCACATCCCGTGAACGCAGACATAGTCAAAAAATACTATGCGTAAAAGAGACCCGCTAGGTCGACGTACCTAGGCAAAAGTAAGGGCATCCCGGCGAACCAAAAGGGTTCGGGCAAAAATTAGGGATAAACATATAAAAATGTACACCCGGCAAGTCGAAAACCTGAAAAGGCGGCTTGGGCAACAAAGGGTATCCTGGTGGACTGAAAACTTGAAAAGGTGGTCCGGGCAAAAATTAGGGATTAAAAGCGTATGACTATGTCCCGTTCTCGGTCAGATACACCCAAATCAAAGGGACTAAGCAAGCCAATCACTTCTATCCGACAGCAGGAGATGAGATGCTTGAAGATATAATGACAGTAGCAGAATTAAAATCGATAGGACTTTTCCTTCATAGCTTTTTCTTTATGTTCTCGACGATGTCCTCTTACTAGGATTTCTGTCTCTTTGTACACAAATTGCATGTTTATAGGCCCTCTTTCAAAATCAATACAATTTTGTTTCCAAAAAAAAAAAATGCTTTTGTTTTACTTTCTCTGTTTTGTTTGAGTAAACGTCCATTGATTTAGATTGAATCGGTATATGCATTTGAATATGATCGATGTTTACCAAAAATGCATGCATAAAATAGAAATAGCAATTACTACAAGACTTCGGGATCGAGGGGAAGGTCTAACCAGGCTTTCCACTGAATCCGTTGCTAATTCTATCCCCCAGCAAAGCCAGAAGCAATTGGCATTACTAGACAAATTGGTCATCTCTTCCACCCCCAGCCAGGCTTCTGTTAAACATTTCTGCCATCAGACAGAAATCAAATATCCCCAGCTGAGAAAGGGTCATCAATACAAATATCTCCAACCAGGCTATGGGGATTTATTTTCCCCTGGCAAAATTCTCAGACACATAATTCATTCCATGCATCATTTCACATCACATACATGCATACAATGTTCGCGTTTATTTTCAAAAGCATAAAACATTCCATGCATCATGACATGGCATGAAGCTAACTTTTCGTTTCAGGTTAATTATCCTCCTGATATAGTCAAAATAAAAGGTTCATTCAGACGAACATCCTTATCAATTACATTCAAGATTCGAATACAGCTCTCGGATATAATCCATGTGACAAACTCTCTGATATCCTCCCAATGGTGGCATCTCTAAGCCCATCCCAGATATTCATTGCAAATACAACGTATACAAAGACTATCAGATATAGCCTAACGTACGGTTTCTTCTGATTCAGCTCGACATATGACTCCTTCAACTCAGATACGATCTAACGTACGATCCATTCTGACCTTCAAATCCTCAGATACTGCCTAGCGTACGGTACATTCCGAGGTGTAGTCTAGCGTACGACTACTTTCTTCTTCAGATACAGCCTAACGTACGGCTCATTCTGCAACTCAGATACGATCTAACGTACGATCCATTCTGACCTTCAAATCCTCAGATACTGCCTAGCGTACGGTACATTCCGGGGTGTAGTCTAGCGTACGACTACTTTCTTCTTCAGATACAGCCTAACGTACGGCTCATTCTGCAACTCAGATACGATCTAACGTACGATCCATTCTGACCTTCAAATCCTCAGATACTGCCTAGCGTACGGTACATTCCGGGGTGTAGTCTAGCGTACGACTACTTTCTTCTTCAGATACAGCCTAACGTACGACTCATTCTGCAACTCCAATACGGTCTAACGTACGACCCATTTGGATCTTCAACTCAGATACGATCTAGCATACGATCCATTCTGATCTTTCATCCCCAGCGAAGTCACCCGCCTAAGGGATACCTCATTCTGCTACTCAGATACGATCTAGTGTATGATCCATTCTGATCCTTTATCCCCAGCAGTGTATGACCCGTGCCGATCTTTCATCATCAAACTTCCTAGATGGCATCTTTAAGCCCATCTCCATCAAGACTAATGGACAAGTGCAAATTTTTGGGGCATTCTAGTGTTCAATAATCTTCCACCTCCAGACCATGAATGGCATATATGCCATCCTAACTCTCTCGGTTCAAGAATATTGAACAGGGGCAGCTGTCATACCCCAAAATTTGCCCGTTAATCTTGCAAGACATTTTTCTAAAGCACTCCAACTCATTTGTCAGGGGATTGACCTTAAAGGAACCAGGGCCCAGCTCACAAGGGGGCCCAATCTAGAAAAAGGCCCAAACTAGCTTGCTCGCTATGCGAGCAACTCCTTCGCCTAGCGAAGCTTGCGAGTACCAGAATTGTTGGGCTTCATTCTGAGCCCATTAGGTCACAAATGGCCTGCTCGCTAGGCGAGCAAATCCTTCGCCTAGCGAAGCTTGCGATATATCAGAATTTTTGGGCTTCATTCTGAGCCCATTAGGTCACCACAATCACTATAAATACCGACACTTCAGTCACGAAAAGGGACAGACGAAGACGGACGGAAACTCTGGCATAGAAACCCTGGAAGCTAATCCAGAGAATTCAGAGTAAGGAAACGCTGAAGGCAGCTCATCCGCACCGAAGCTACCGCCGCCCAATCCGATACCAAGAGTGATCAGCCCCTTCCACATTGCAATTCGATTGCAAACAGGTTTGCGCATCACTACTGTTTTATGCTTTTAATTGGTAATCTCTACATACATAATACATCATGATTAAATTTTCGGATATGCAATTTGATTTAACATGTGGATTTAGGTATGCCTGAATATCCTGAATGTTTGACCATGTTATTCCTGTAATTAGATGCCATAAGGTTTGGAATTCCGGAGATGGTACTGCTGCCAAATTCAAAACCCGTGGCCGCTCGCTAGCACATCGCTAAGCGAGCCTGGGGCGAGCACTCGCTAAGCCTTCGCTAGGCGAGGCAGGAGTGAGCGCGACAGTTGCTGTTTTTTTTCTTTTCCGTTCTGTCTTATGTTTATCTAATCGGGATTTATTATAATCACGCATTATTTGGCCTTATGACTGTGTTTATTTTGGGGTGCAATTTTCAATTGCACTTTAGCTCGATGTTCTAACCCGTGTGCTGAATTGTGTAAAGGCTTACATATCCCCGAAGAAACGGCCGGCTAGGTATTCCACCTTATTCGTGGGATACCCTTATGGAGATGCATTCTGAATTACTTAATTAATTTTAATGTGGAGATTCATCCTAATCGCTTAATTAATTTTAATGTGGAAATTCATCCTGATTACGTAATTAATTTTAATGTGGAGATTCATCCTGATTACGTAATTGGTTTTAATGTGGAGATGCATCCTAATTACTTAATTGACTATAAGATGGAAATTCATCTTAAGTACTTAATTAATTGTAAAATATTGCCTTTGAATATGTGATCTTGGACCTCTCTTTGTTGCCTTACGATACCACGGTATTACGGTCATGTCCCGCGAATGCGGGGATACCCTTAGCCAAGACCCTTCGATTAAATCATCATGTCCCTCTAAAATAAATCATAGTCCCTCGGATGTTGCCTTCGAATATATGATTTTGTCCCTCGATGACCCTTCGGTGTAGCCTACGGTTAAATGATGATCGTCCCTTCGAATGCTAAGGTATCCTTACAACCGTTGCTTTCAATGACCAATCAATGACCCTACGATGACCCTTTTACATCCAAAGGATAAGACTACTTACTTCTCAATAGTAAGGACAGTTTTATCCTCATAAGGATAGGAAATACTTATAAAGACCTCGGATCGGTATAACTCTTAATTGCTTACTCACGACTTAAAATACTTTTCACACCTCACGCCTTTCAAAAACATCTTCTAGAGAATCACCACTTGGTATACATTCATACTAGAATCATTACTGAGTTATATTTTTCTAAACCATTTTCAAAACTAAACGAGATAACCACTTTGTATACATTCATACGAGAATCATTACAAAGTTAAATTCTCTTTTTCAAAACATTTTCTAAACAATTCACGAACACTCTTTCAGACAAGAAAAATAATATAAGTGATCAAGCAATTAAGAGCCCATGGATAACCATGGATACAAAGGGTGCTAACACCTTCCCTTTGTATAATGTACCTCCCGAACCCAAAATCTAATTAAGGTCTTTCCTGTTCTTTTCCACCTTTCCTTATGGGATAAAAGAAAAGTCGGTGGCGACTCTTGCTATCCGCGACATTTGCTTTCCAAAGCAAAACACACAAAGTCAGTTCACCGTATGACAGTTGTCACATATAAGGATTGGCATGAGATGCTCCTTTTTGCTTTGCATGGGTATCGTACATCCATCCGCACTTCAACAGGGGCAACCCCTTTCTCTCTTGTTTATGGTATGGAAGCAGTGCTCACTGTAGAGGTTGAGATTCCTTCATTGTGTGTGCTCATGGAAGCCAAGTTGACTGAGGCTGAATGGTGTCAGACCAGGTTTGATCAGCTGAATTTAATCGAAGAGAAGAGATTAACTACTATGTGTCATGGTTAGTTGTATCAGCAGAGAATGAAGAAAGCCTTTGATAAGAAGGTCAAACCTCGAGTGTTCAGAGAAGGTGACCTTGTGCTCAAGAAGATTTTAACGTTCAAACCAGATTCTAAGGGAAAATGGGCTCCTAGTTATGAAGGCTCATATGTTGTTAAGAGAGCCTTTTCAGGCGGTGCTTTGATTCTTACAACTATGGATGGTGAAGAGTTCACTCGTCCTGTGAACGCAGATGCAGTCAAGAAATACTTCACCTAAAAAAGAAAAAAAATAGCTCTCTAAGTTGAAAACCCGAAAGGGCGACTTAGACAAAAATGAGCGTCTCGGTGGATTGAAAACCCGAAAGGGCGATCCAGGCAAAAATTAGAGACATAAAACAGAAAAGAATTTCCAGATAAGTTGAGTACCCCACCTTGGGGCAACTTATGCAAAACTTAGGGATTATGGCAAGTAACTGCATTCTGCTGATCTTCAGTGATTTTGAAGACTTGTTTGAGCACAAGGGTTGACATCAGTTCATCTCCAGTAGTGGTCAAGAGCACAGTGGATATCAAGAGTTGGTAGAGGAATTAAGGATCATTTGTATTCAATGTAACCCTTTTCCATGTAAATTACCATTTTCAACTTTGTAAAATCTATGGAGTCTTGTCATTTACAGACTACCATTCCATTAAATAAAGTTGAGCCTTTATCCAATTGTTTCTACTCTTATTTGCTTCAACCAATAATTTTAAATTTTATTATGATCATTTTGAAATTAAATTTTTAAATCAAAATCAAGTTTTCTTTAATATATAAAAGCAAGAATTTTTCCAAAGCAAGTAAAAGGAATATCAACAGCATTTCAATGAATAACAAGTCCTTAAGTGTGAAACATCAGAGGTTCCCCAAGCAGTTAACCCTTCGGGTATCCCCTAGACGTTTGTGTTGATTCACTTCCTCAGCGGAGTGTTTGATCCTCAGTGGAATTTCTTTCCTTGTCCCCAGCTGATTTGGTTGATTCAGATACCCTGCGACATGTTATTTTCCCCGATAGAGTTTCTGCCTTCCCCAGCGAAGTTCATATTTCCTCAGCAGGGTTGATCTTCAGAGATGGTTGATCTTCCTCAGTGGATCGCTTTGGTGTCCCCACCAATCACTATTCAACTCGCTTCCAGTCAGAGTTTCCTCCTGGTTTCTGAGCAGCTTTTGTTATGATTATTCTCTGTAGGGTTGTCTCCCATTTTTATGGTGATTTACCTAAAATTCCCCACATGTTGGATGTTTTTTCCTCAACAGACCTCCTCCTTCCCCAGTTAGATTTGAACCTTTGGGATGTTGATCTCTCTGTTCTCCAGCAGTTGTCTCCAAATTTTGTGGATTGACCGAGGATTGTACCGGTGGTTCAATTTCTTTGTGTCACCTTTGTATCCTTTGTGATAGTTTTGTCAGCATAATCATCATATATACATATACATATACATATACATTTGTATAATTTCATAATTTTCATATCTCGCATCTCCATATTTGATTTGTTTGAGATTCTTATAGCGATATTTTGTTCCCCATGCCAAACCTGGTGTCTGTCCTCCTTCAATTGTAGAGTGTCAGCCCCTTAAGCAGAAAGACTTTAACCTTTCTCCATTTCCCCACTGAGTTTATTTCCTCGTGGATGGTTGTTATTTCAGTTTCCTCTCCAGTAGATTTTCTGGATGCAATTACTCCCCTTGAGTTATGTCCTAATTGGATTGAGTTTTGATTGATTGTTTCTTTCTAGCTCTTACCTAGATAGATGCTTTGGTCCCCTAAGAGTCTATTACCCAGTAACTGGTAATATTCTTCTTAGTTTGCAGTTTGTTACTTCTTGCCCAATACCCGGCAAAAGTACCCTTATTTTTCTCCTCAGTAGAGTCCCCAGCGGATTTATTCCCCAGGAAGTATATCCTTGATATGTTCATCCTAACCGGTGACATATATCTTTCTTTCCCCTGCCTGAGTCTATCCTTGATATGTTCACTTTAACCAGTGACGGATATTCTCATTTTTGATATTCTACCCAGTAAAAAGGTAGTTGTAATCCCTATTTTGTTCCTCAGAGAGTTAATCCTTGATATGTTCATCTTAACCGATGACGGGTTTTCTTCTCCTTGTGGTTTTCTACCCAGTAACCGGTAGTTGTAAATCCCACTTTATCCCCTTTTCAGAGTCTATCCTTGATATGTTCATCCTAACCGGTGACGGATCTTCTCTCCGACGGTTTTCTATCCAGCTTTCGATAGATGTAATTCCTACCCTTTTTGTTCAGTTGGTATATCCTTGATATGTTCATCCTAACCGATGACGGGTATCCTCCTTGGCATTTCCAGGCAATTCTATCCTTGATATGTTCATTCTAACCGATGACGGATACTCTCACCCTTGGTCTTCTGCCCAGTAACTGGTAGTCGTAAATCCTATTTTCTACAGTTTTTTCCCAGCAAGGCTATTCTTACCCAGTAACCGGTAATGAATTTCCTCTCCTAGCGGTTCCCAGTGAGTCATCCTTGATATGTTCATCCTAACCGATGACGGGTGTTCTCTCTGTCATATTTTTATTATCTCCTTACCTAGTAACCGGTAGTAGATAATAGATTTCTGCTCCTCCTGCGTTGAAGTTTATTTCTTCCCCAGTTGAGTTGAGTGTGCGTTTTTTCCTTAGTGAAATCGTTTTTTCCCTGCATGATTCGAGTACCTCAGTTTTATCCTGACTTACTCGTATCCCCTACAGATGTTGTCATTCCCTGGCTGAGTCTTTTCCATGTTTGTGTGGAATCCCTCTAGTCCCCCAGTAGTTTTAAGTCGTAGCCTGGCCTACGCATAACTCCTTTTTCCCCAGAGTCTCTGTCTCCCCAGTGAGTTTTCCTTACGGAATGCATTGTGCTCCTGCGGATTTTCGGTCTCTCTGATTTCTTTTTCCTTTCTGGTAATATCTCCCCACAGAGCATTAACTTTTGCATTCATGTCATATGCATCATGAGGTCTCTTAGGGACCAAAATTTGTTTCTCTATGTTGTTATTTAAGCCCATTCTACTGAGTCGACATCAAGATTTTAACCTTCGTCTCCTCAGTTAGAATGTCCTTAAATAGGGGCAGCAGTAAGACCCCAATTTTGACCCTAAGATCCCTCGTGTAATTTCATCATAAGCACTAGCATTGGGATCATACCTTGGCATCCTCCTTACCCATCTTTCATTGGGTTTGTTTTGGGAGAGATCACCAAGCACTTCGTGATTGTATCATACTTGTATTTTATCATTTCACTAACCGAATACCAAAAATATGTCTTTGCATTTTGTCTAACTCTTTTGTAGGAAGGGCATGATTCCATCTAGGGTTTGATACCCTCATGAACAAAAAGAACAACCAAGAATTGATTCAAGAATGTTTATAGCATTATATGATTCCCAATGTTCTCTACATGTTATATTGATCAAGTTTTCTTCAAGAGTTTGAGGGTGATTTGCCTTGGAAACCTTAGTTTGACTAGGTATCTTGAGTAACTTCTCCAACAAGCTATCTCACCAATTGATCAAATTTCTCAAGGTACACTTCAAAATTCATAATATTATGCATATATTATCTACCATGAGCCAATAAAGTCAATAGAATTGGAAATTAGCAAGTTGGTTGATGGTGGTTGGCCAGATGGATTCATCTGATCAAAACTGGGTCTCCCTAGACCCTATCTCCTACAATTTTCACCATATGAAAATGATTCCAAGAGAAAAATTACTCTAAATGACATTACAAACAACTTTCATGTTGATACCTAGAGCTAGTTTTGCTTGGAAAATCATTTTCTATGTTGAAACATTATAGGTCATTTTGTCTAAACCCTAATTTGAAAGTCAAATTTCCCAAGGCCATAACTTTCTCAATTTTTATGAGATGAAAGACTTACAAGTTTCACAATTAAATTCAATGTGTCTAATTCAACTTTGATGTTTGTAGTGGGAGCTAATTCAACTTTTTTGAGCATGTGATATGAGGTTACATTATAGGTCACTTTTGACCTATACCATTGATCAAGTGATTTTTCCAAATTTCAAAAATGTATAACTCTATCATTTCAAATCCAAATGATATGAAATTGGTGACCATTTTGAAGGTATTTGAAAGAGATACAACTTTGATGAAGACACGTTTCTCATTTGAAGCTCATATAAAAAGTTAAGCAAGGTGGAATATTGAGACATATGGCTTGACACTTAGAAAAATTTTGATATGTCAAACATTTCCAAACTTCCACCTAAAATTTCTTCAAGTTCCAAGCTCCAAATGAAAAAGTGTTGAACATGAAAGTTGTTTTTCTTGATCTCACCTTTCCAAAGAGCTCAAATTCATTCATTTTGGACAAGGAATGCATAGGCCGCGCATGGCATGAACATGGTGTCATCACTTAGCAAAGATCAAACTTCAAATCCAAATGTACACTTGCCTTGCAATCCAAGTTGAATTCAGACTATCTAACATTCATTTGTGGACTTATGGCAATGATTTTATGGGCTTATGCGCGCCCATGCACCCATGCATCATCAATGACCAAATTTGGAAAGTGATTTCAAGTGTGCAGATATCAATGGTTTCAGCTATAAATAGAGCCTCATATGCTCAGCAATCAACACATATTCGCACCAGCTTTGATCCCCCATCTCTAACCCTCACTTTGCAAAGGATAAACCTGAGAAATTCATTTGAATTTGAGGTTGAATTTCCACTGTTTTGAAATTCAAATCTCCAGGAATCCACAGCCTTTTAAGCATTCGATCCTTCTTCTGCAAGCAAGTGGAGTGAGATCAAGCACAAGCAAGATCAAGATCAGTTGAATCTAGACCTCCATTGAAGGTATTTTCCAGAAATTTTGATCTCTTCGATTCTCTCAAATTCTTGCTCAATTCTATTAATTATTTGGTTGTCTGAAGTCCTACCAATGTAGGCAAGAAGATTGAGTTGCTTTGAGGCCAAATCGAAGCAACTCAGTTCATGTACCTCAAATTTCAACTCCATTTATCTCTCAATATACTTGGAGTTAGAGTGAATTGAGGTCAGATTCGAGCTCGGTGCCATTTTTACTTTGAAATCATGTCCTTGTTTTTAATTTTGGTGATGGTTGATGGTGGACCAGTCCGGTGAGGTCCACCGGAAAAGAAGACCGGAGCTACAGTTCCGGCCATGCGCTGGCATGTCTCACAGCCACATGATCCTCTTGATTTGTTTTAATCTGGAGCGTGCGTTTGAATTACCAATGTTATGGCGCGCTGACTCATGTGCATGGTGGAAGGCGTGTTTTGATCCACTTGATTTGCCACCTCAATTAATGAGGGAGATCAAGTGGTCCACGTTTTTTCTGATATTTTAATTTTCATTTTAATTGCATTACTTTCAATAATTCATATTAAATTCAATATTGATCCAAAAAATATGGGACTTTCACCAAAAAATTCCAAAGATTTTTCTCTTTCATATTCTGAATTAAAATCATTTTTTGGATCATTATTAATATTTTTCATGAATTAATTGATTTTGCATTTGTTTTTAATTGTTTAAAAATATTTTTAAATGTCCAAAATTTATGAATTTTTTTCTCCAAGGTCCTTTGACCTTGTTTGACCTATGATAAATCTCATGGTCATTCCTTTGGTGTTTTGATGAGATTTTAGGAATTGGACAAATCATATTTAATTTAAATGCATTATTTTAGTATTTTAATTTGAATAAATGCCAAATAAATTTGTTGACCAATTGTGATGACTTGTTTATGTTTAACTCTTGTTGTTGGGCCTTGGTAAAGGTTGATTTGACTTTGTCACATTAATATCATTGGATTTAGGGGATTGATGGAATGTACATTCCATCTCCCAAAATGAATGGATGATATTAATTTGGTAAAAGTCCTCCTTTGATCAATTTGTGTTTTGATCCATTCCCCTCCCACTTCATCTTACTCCCCTTCTTTATACATTCATCTCATTTGGCCTATTATATCTCAAAATCTTAATGCTAGTTGATTGAAAAATTGACATGAGTATGGATGAGATTATGTCACATGTTTTGCATATTCTTTTTGTGCGTGGTATGTTTCATGAGCATAGTCCATTATACTATGTCTCTAACATGCATTAACACCAAAAATTTATTGTCCGGCCTCAAATAGTTGTGACTTTTACATAAGTCCAATTACGATTGCTTAACATAGCACTAAATTTGTGACATAAAAGGCATAAGCATTCTAGTTAGTGAGATTGTAAGTCTCCCCTCTTTCATGGTATTGTATGGAAACTTGGCCTTCTTTCCTTCCTTTGGAAGATGTTTTGGCTCAAGGATTCATGCTTGTGATAAGTGGGTTGAGTGTTCTCCAAAGAATGTCTTGAAATAAAAAGCAAAAGCAAAACAATACTAACTTCTAACCAATTAACTACTAATTTTTAATTTCAAGCCTTTACTTTAATGCAATTTACTTTTAGCACATTATTCATTTGCCATTGTTCATATCATTATAATTGTTTATGTTAATGTGATTTTCACTTTGTCCACTTGGACCATATTGTGTGATATATCTTGTTGGGGTATATTTTGCTTGTTTGTATGGTCTTTGACCATTAATGCACATAATAATAACAAAAACCCTAAAAAACTTTTGAGTGGACTGTTGGCTTGATCTTGGACAAATGGACTTAGAATCTAGGCAACCTTCCTATGCTAAAGGACTTGGCCAATTCCAACTTGTTGAGAAACCAAGTGCTTGAAAATTTGAACTTCATCTGATACATCTTTAAAGACATCTCTAAGTTCATCTGCAACATGATCATTGTGAAGTTGTTATTTTGAACCTGTGACTTGTGGAATTCATCTGTTGCATGGGCTATTTTGGAGAAGATCATGGAATGGGTAAGCTTGGATGTAGCCATCTTTATTTGATTCCTTGCTCTTAAAGATAATATAATTGTGCATTTGTGTGTTGCTTGATTCTAAAAGTCCAAGGGAATTCTGGGTTTCTATTGACATTCTTGTCTATTGGATTGCTACCCATTTGGTCAGATCTTTTCAACTCTAAACTTTTAATTTTGTACATAGGATAGTCTCTTCATCTTCTCCCCATTTCTTTAATTTCAAAATCTCTCCCTCCATTTTTCAAAATCCTCTTTGTGTGAACTACTTTTGTTCTAAACCTTGACCACTTTTGCAAAAAGATAGAAACTTTGGCCTTATGCCATTGCATTTTCAAACTTTTTTTCTTAAATCAAACTTGTAAATAGACTTAACTATACTTGACCTAAACTTTCAAAAAAGACAAAAAGAACTAACTCATTCAAACCAGTTTTAGGCCTTTGTGCCTTTCAAACTTAATTTTTGTTAAAAAAACAATGCATCCACTTTGGAATTTGTATCATGAACTACGAGGTTTTGATCCCTCATTTTTATGTTGGTACGTAGGCATAAGACCGAAGGTCTTGTCAAACACAAAAATATAATTAATAAATTCTTTTCTCATCCCCCCATTCTATTTGTTTGTAAACATCACTTTATACCAAGTACATATGCACACAAAAAGGGCTCCCTAGGAGTACCTAGGACACTTTGGGTGCTAACACCTTCCCTCTGTGTAACCAACCCCCTTACTTGTAATCTCTGACATTTTATTAGTTTTGATTTGAAAACTTCTTACTTTTGGGTTTTGTTCGTACTTTTTCCCTTTTCCCTTGGAAACAATAAAAGCGCGGTGGCGACTCTTATTATTTGATCTCTAGCTTGTCAATAGCTTGATGATCATGAATTCACCGCTACAGGTATTTTCCCTTTTATTTTCTTTTTTTTAAACCATTTATAAATCATTTTTATTTCATTTTTTTAGTCACTTGATGTTTTGACTTAAATTGATTGCTTGGTTGATGAGGTTTTCCACATTTCAAACTATTGATAGATGGACTTGAGATTGATTCATCCTTCTTTGATTCAAACATGTTGATAGATGATCATGAACCATCTTCAACACTTTGCATCAATGATAGATTATCCCTTGATGCACCATATTTTGAGTCATTTAACTTGTGGATAGATCGACCCCTATGTGATTGCCTTAGCTCTACTCTTTAGTCTTTCTATCTTCATCCCTTCTCTTCTTTTGCTTTGATCAGTGGGTTACATGTTGTAGGAGATTAACTTTGTGTTAATTCTCTAACATGTCTGACACATAGATTGTTATTGACCGGCCTCAGATAGGTATGGCTTCTATATAAGCCTACTTACGATTTTTTAACATAATGCTAAATTGTCCCAACATAATTGATTGTTCACTAACTCCTAAGATTAAGCATTGATATTTAATTCTTGCCATATAATCAAGTCATTTAATTTATATCATTTACTTTTATGCCATTTGTTTAATGCACTTTATTTTTATGTCCCATTATTCATCATCTCACTTCATAAGTTATTCATCTTGTCTTATTCATCTGTTGCTTCTTATCTTGTTTGATTGATCTGCTTGTTAATCTCGATGAATCAAAACATGATAAAGTGACTTGACTTGATCTTTAAGACCTATGCTTGGCTTGGAGTGTTGATGACCTCTTGGAACTTTGGATCTTGGACTTAGGACTTAGACCCCTTGCTTGACTTGGAGTGACCTGAGACCCTTGGACCTTATGGACACTTTGACTTGCCTTTTCTCTTGTGGAACTTTTTGAACTTGTGGTTTTGTTCACTTGTTTTATGCCTCTATTTATTGCATTCATCTATTTAGGTTAGCACACATTATCACACATATGGATTTCTCTTAGGCTACCTAATAATGAGACCTAGGATAAGTATACTTTGCACCCACATGGCTTTCTCTTGGGCTACCTAACAATGAGACCCTAGGTTAGTTGTTGTATGATCATGCATATTGTTTGTTCATCAATCTCATTCCTTTGATTTGACTTGATTAAATTCCATTTGATCAACTAGATCCTTTCATCTGTTACACCTCCCTTAGTCTTTTTCAAGTGACCATAAGTCCATTGGTCACTTGGTAGGATTTGCCTCTGTCTCTTTGGAGTTTTAGCCTCCGAACAAGTACAAGATTATTTAGTGGACTACATATTTCCTCAACAAGTCGCAGTCATCTGACTCATCCCTACAAGCATCTTTAGGAACCTGTTTCAACAACTTATCATTCATTGACTAGGCTTGCATGTCATGAGCCTTAAGCAATAGATAATAATGATAGGGAATCTTTCCTACCCTTGTCTAAAATATCTCTGAGTACGGGATGAATGACCCCGTTACTAAGAGTTTTGTCCCTATTCATAGACTTTAGTGCAATTCCAGTCAATTCACTAACAAGTTTGCAACTAGCCTTGTGGATTCTTTCATCTCTCCTTTTGGTTTAAACACCATTGCAATCACCTTCTTTTAGGGACACACCTCTATGGTTAACCCCATATCATTTCTTCTGGGACACACTTTCATAGGTTAACCCCTATTTCTTAGTTTTGACACCACAATTCAGGTTGACACCGTCGTGGTTATATACCTCATTCGGGACACACCTTCATGGTTAATCCCCATTCCTTGTTTTAAACACCATTCCCTTAACATATGAGTCCTAGTGCTTTGGTAAGACCCTTTTCATGTGAGTCTTCGACTTTCACAAGTTCTTGTTTTTCTTCTTTACCATGTTAGACTCGGTGCTTTTGTAAGACCCTTGTCATGTGAGTCTCCGGCTTTGACAAGTTCTTGTTTTTATTCCTTACCATGTTAGACCCAGTGCTTTGGTAAGACCCTTGTCATGTGAGTCTCCGACTTTGACGAGTTCTTATTTTTCTTCCTTAAACACCATATTTTGTTTCTATTTGGTTTAAATACCATTTCAATCAATTTCAATCATTTTCGGTTTAAACACCACCCCCAATCATATCTCTTTTCTCAATCTTTATCCTCCGAACTACAGAGTTCTGACTTCCTCGTTACACTATGAGGGTACGTAGGCACGAGGATGCGAATCCTTGGAGAGCACTTTCTCCACTTTTCTTTCTTTTTACCCTTTCTCTCTCTGGTTCCACGAACTACAAGGCACTGAATTTCTCATTACACAATGAGAATATGTAGGTATGAGAGCCCCAATCCTCCTCGAGCACTCTCTCTCTAACCCACTTTTTGTTTTGCAGGTACATGAAGATAGCAACACCCATCCAAGCAAGAGCATTCAAAACAGTTCTCATGGAGTACCATGGATGTGAAGAGTGCTAATACCTTCAAAATAAAGTTCGGTGGCGACTTTGTTGTATCTTCGAGTGTGCAATGTGTTCGGGAATATTTTGTGTGGGTTCACCTTTAAACTAAATTAGGGTTTTGTAGAGGCTAACCTCTGACATTTGATAAACCACAAGTGCACAGTGTTATCAAGTAGTACAAAAAGATCGAACCCACATGGAGATGTATATGAGTACTGAATTTCTATTCTAACGTTGTTTAGCTAAAAAGATCACAATAGTGATTTGTTTGGTGCAAAGTGAAATGAAATTAGAAGATAATAAAAATAGGACACGGGGTTTATAATTGTCTATCTAGACTCACCCCAACGATTATCCATGTTTGATTACAAGAATAACTAAGCATTTTTATAAAAAAAAAAGTAGATAAAAGTGTGTGTCACCCACTTTCGTGGCGTGCACAACTAGATGTGTTTATGGCACAACTAAACGATTCAACCAAGAGTGAAATGCCATGTCACACGATGTTGCAACTTGGTTGTTTCTCAATCGAGAGAGATTCTCCTTCTCAAGACGGCCACCTCGCTTACTCTATTGTTTAGAAATCTGTGGTCAGACATAGATGCGTATCCTTTCGAACTATGATCATGTCTATGTTTCCTTTGCTTTCGCAACTGACATATATGTTTTTTTGGAACTCGGATTCTAAAATAAAAAGGACTTAAGATTCTGGTAATTCATATTGGATGAATCAATTGGGGGTTGTCATCAGATAGGCTTTCACAACCCATTTTCCTTATAGGACTACTCACACATGGCGAGGTAAACATTATCAAACAATAATAAGGTATAACAATCAATTGAAATAATGTAATACAACAAAACTAAATGCAAACAAACTTAAAATAAAGAAGGCATGAATTATTATACCAATATTGCCGAACAATTACAAGTGAAAGTAAGAACAAAAACTACAAAGTGGATACAAATTATAAGAGAAAAATATCAAGTAAGGGATAGTACCTAAGTGTCACCCTTAGGTCTCTCCCCCTTTTCTCTCAAGCTTAAGGCCTCTATTTATACTAACAGTAGTCATAAATCACCACTAATTTCCAAGTATTTTATGCTAACTATTAATTACCCACTAACGTAAATCCTAGGGAGGTTATGGATGTCAAGAAGTCACAAAACCACTCAAAAACCACTCAATTTTGTAACTTCTTGGGAAGCTGACACAAATCGTGTCAGGGGACACAGACAACCCGCGTCATCCCCGACTTCTTTATATGGGTGAAGTTTCAAGGGCCAACACGGCTCGTGTCAGAGGACACTTCCAGGTTGTGTTGGCCACAAGATTTTTGTAAGGAGAGAGCTCCCTTTTGTGCGACCTTTGGCCTTTTCACTCCGATTTTCTCCATTACCCTCTTATTACTTGTAATCATAAAAAGAAGACAAAAAGCACATAAAATCAAATTAAACTGATGAAAACACACATGAAAAAGGAAAGAAAACAAGCAAGAAATATGATGCATTTATCACTTATCAAATACCCCGCCAAACTTGAATTATAACTTGTCCTCAAGCAACAAGCTTTCTTAGAAGAAAAAATTAGGGTTATGCAATTTTAGTTCTTCAAAATCTTTTAAAGATAAAATCACTGATATTCATACGGAGTTTGTTGTTCTGACCGACTAAGACCTAAGTTCCCTCGTACTCACTAACACCCAAAGCACTACAAGAACACAAAACCGTAAAATAAGTACAGTCAAAAGTTTCCAATTTTTTTCACCTCTCTAGCTATGCTTTAAACTTACGTCTCTTTTTTTATTTCCCTTCCCTTTTGTCCGGACAATCAAATTAAGGCATTAGAATTATGATAATCATCACATGTACAAGATCGATTGAGAATTATCTTTTTTGTTTTTACACTGGATAAGCAATTACTTGCTTTCTTTATTTAATGATGAATTTACACACTTTTGTGTGTTTATTTTTGTTGATGTTGGGGTTCAACCATCATTGGGCTGAATAATTGGGTGAGGGTTTCCCAACTTAGAGGTTGCAGTTGCCTTTTACCGTCTTTTTTTTCTTCATCTTTTTGGTGTTTATATTTGTTATTTTTCTCTCAATCAATCATACATACATGTGAATCAAATATTTTCCAGACTGTCAAAGTAAATTGCTCAGAAAATACTTCTTTGAATCCAAGTACTATGGTATAAAATACATGTTAAACTCACAATCTACTCGGGAAACTAAGGGTGTTCGGGTAATACTGACGGCCCCCTAAACTTATCCAATCATTACTTCAATCCTATATACTTTCTCATATACTTTGCAAAATCAAAATCTTATTCATAATTTTTTTTAACAACTTAAATTTTTGGGGAAATCTGACAATGATACATGCAATCATATAAATAGAATATTCTAAACAGCACCAAACAACACACTGCAAGCATATATTAAAAATACAAAACTAAAAATAGAAATAGGAAAATACCCCCCCCCCCCCCCCAACTTAAATCGGACATTGGCCTCAATGTTCCAATAAAAGTAGGGAAAGGTAAAGAAAACCTTGTTGAGGAGGCGAGAAGCGCAACATGAGGTCCTGCAGTTACCTCTGAATGCTCCTTTAAAGCTTCTTTTTTATGAGTATCTCCCCCTATAACTTTACTTGATCCTTTAAAACAAAAAATAAGTTAATTGACAAAAATGTGGGTTACCCCTCATGGACCGTTTGTTTAACTTCATTTTTGCTCAACAGTCCATGAGTGCAAGCACAAGCACTCATGATGGTTACCTAAAAATTGATTCCTTAGCCTTACTCTCAATAGTGTTAGGTGTTCATGCCCACTTATCAAACCATCTCGTATCCATTACTCTTCATTTTCTTCTTTCTATAGGGTGGTTCATACTTCTGAACCTGTGGGAGTGGTTCTGATTCTATCCTAAGTATCAATTGTTCGGGTTTGACTTCAATCCTTTCACCCCCACCCCAAAGGTCAACCTTCCCCACTTAACGTAAATAATTTCCACAGTTTCATGGTCCTCTAATTTTTTCTTTTTAGACAGGACCTCAGTCAATGGTACATTGGTGTGGATCTTTTCCAATATTTTCGCAGACCTTTTGGATTTGGTCCCTACCTTAGCCTCCACAATCTTTGCGGTAAAGAAATTAGTGGCTTGTAGGATGGAGAGGAAACATAATGTGTTTCCTTCTCTACCTCTTCAACAACCTCCTTTTCGAGTGGTATCAGTGGATTTTCCTCAATCTCTACCTTTTTCTCACCAGAATTCTCCTCAACCTCTTTATCATTCTCCTTGGAATTTTCAACTTGTTTTTCACTTCTAGTTGTTACATCATTAACATGTACCTTGGGGAAGGGTCCTAGAAGGATGTGTGTAATCTGGGAGATTTTTGTGAGTCGCGAGGGACTCAACCAGTGTTTAGATGCCTAAGGACTTCACTAGTCTGGAGATTTTGGTTTATAAACTCTTTATTCTTACAAGTTTGTGTCTCCACAAAACTCTCATTCATAGATTCCAAGTTAGAGCGAGTTTGTGTCGCAATAAAATTCTCCATTAACATTTCAAGGTTAGACTGTTGGAAATATTGTGATTCCTTAGTACATTAGGGGTGGTTATTTTAGAGAAAATTTGGGTGATCTATCCACCATGGATTATAGGTATCGGGGTAACAGTTCCCATGGTTATTGTTCACATATTTGACCATATTTTGGATAGATCCCATGCATACAATAAAAGAAATAACATAAAGGTAAAAGTTTCTTTAGTCTATATGGTGCTAGAATAAAATTTCAATATCAAAACTATCTCCCCAACAACAGCGCCAAAAACATGACATGTGTTATACCGCAAGTGCACGCGTTGTCAAGTAGTAAAAAAAGATCGAACCCATAAGGAGATGTGTTTTTCCTTATTGGATTGACTGCATTATGCAAAATAATATTGTATGCACATGTTGTTTTTGTGAAGAAAGAACACATGTGGGAGCAGATGTCCCAACATGTGTTCGACATCTAGCCTTTGTCAGCAGACCAATGTTGTAGTAGTTCTACGCATTATTTTCTGGTTGTTTCAATAAGATTTGTTGCTATATTTTTTCAATGCATTTATGTAAATTTGTTTGATTATATTGGACGTTATCAAATCAAATTTAAATGGAGATTTAAAGTTGAATTTAAAATTAAATCATATCTTTTGTTGGAGGCTTTTGTGGGACAAATCAAGAATAAAATCCAACTAAATCTTATATATTTCTGGATGAAATCAAAATTGCTTATGCCCATTGGAAAAATACCATAAGAAGCATTGCTATTTAAGGAGACTCAAACCTCATGTTTGAGTACGTGTGTAAAGATTGAAGATACCTAATATTAGGCTTTTATTTGAGTCCTTTGTTTGTGTTGATTGTACACCATGCTAGTGCCCTCATTCGTATCATAAGGCATAATGTTGGTTTGTCTAGTTGAGTTTTGATTCAACATTCTCTAAGTTATTTATTAAAGTGTATCACTTTGGATTAGTGATTGAAAGAAAGTGAGAGGGGTTCTCATATTTAGGGGGAGACCTAAATAGAAAGTTATTAGGATTAGGAAAAGGCATTGAACATCATAGGGTGGGTGTTCCTATAAGACTAATTGAACTAATTCAAGATAGTGAATTTCCTTTCTTAGGAACTGTGCTCCCTAGACATAGGTGTGGTTTCACCGAACTGGGTTAACAATTATTGTATCCTATTATTGATCTTCTGCTTCATCATCTTGTGTATCAATTATTCATTAACTCTGGTGTAAGATGTTGAACACCTTTCTTTAAGCATCTGGTCCAACATATGTCCCCTTAAGAACATAATTTCAAGATGTATAGGAGTACTAAATTTCTTTTCTAACATTGTTTAGCTAAAACGATCGCAATAGTGATTTGTTTGGTGCAAAGTGAAACAAAGTTAGAAAATAATAAAAATAGGACACAAGGTTTATGATTATATATCTAGACTCACCCCAATGATTATCCATGTTTGATCACGATAATGTTTAAGCATTTTTATAGAAAAGTAGATAAAAATGTGTGTCACCCACTTTCGTGGCGTGCACAACTAGACATGTTTATCACACAACCAAACGATCCAACCAAGAGTGAAATGCCTTCTTATGTGATGCCGCAACTTGGTTATTTCTCAATCGAGAGTGAGTCGCCTTGTCACGACAGGCACCTCACTTACTCTATTGTTTAGGAATATATGGTCACACATAGATGCATATTCTTTCGGACTATGATCATGTCTATGTTGTCTTTTCTTTCACAACCGACATAGACGTGTTTTTGGAACTCAGATTCTAAAATAAAAAAAAGGACTTAAGATTCTCCTAATCCATATTGGATGAATCAATTGGGGGTTGTCATGAGATAGACTCTCACAACCCTTTGTCCTTATAGGATTCCTGACACATGGTGAGGTAAACAATAATCAAACAATAATAAGACATATCATGTAATTGAAATAAAGTAATACAACAAAACTAAATAGAAATAAACTTAAAATAAAGAAGGCAAGAATTATTATACCAAGGTTGCTAAACAATTACAAGTGCAAGTAAGAACAAAATCTACAAAGGGGAAGTAAGTAATAAGAGAAAACTATCAAGTGATTAATGGTACCTAAGTGTCACCCTTAGGTCTCTCCCCATTTTCTCTCAAACTCAAGGCCTCTATTTATACTAACACTAGCCATAAATCACCATTAATTGCCAATTATTTTGTACTAAGTCTTAATTACCCACTAATATAAAGCCTAGGGAGGTTATGGCTACAAGATTTGTGTATGAAGAGAGCTCCCTTTTATGTGATTTGTGGCCTTTTTTGCTCCAATTTGGTCCATTACCCTCTTATTGCCTGAAATCATAAAAAGAAGACAAAAGCGCATAAAATCGTACTAAAATGACAAAAACACAGAAAAAAAGCAAGAAATGTGATGCATTTATCACTTATCAACCTCGAACCAAGTTGAAATTTTACATAGGATAATCTCAAACCAAATGAGATTTTAAACTTGGATAAACCCAAGAACCAAGATGAGTTTTACACATGCTAATCTCGAATCGACAGAGCTTTTACACCAAGTTGGGCTCACGAACCGTTATGGAGATTTTATTGGTTGATCTTTGTGGAACCATGTTTTGAAGGTTACATAATCAAAGAAGCTCTCATGTTCTTAATGATGAATATAATTTTGATGATGACAACTAAATGAAAACATAACAAGTGGTCAAATATGCAAGCACACTAAGTAGAGTTTGATGACCACTACAAACATCCTATGATGAGGGTACTTAAATGGAATAAAACTCAAGCCTTATCTTCAAGAAGAATCCAAGCAAATGTATATACGACTAGATTACCTGACAAGTCTTAAAGCTTCAAAGTGTGAAAGAGAAGAAGTGTGAAAGATCTCCCTGTCGCGTCTGAGTGAACAATATTTTGTAAAAGCATAAGGGTTTTTTCGTAAAGTTATATGGATAAATCACACACACACACATACACACACACACACACACACACACACTAAAATATGTCTTAAAACCTATTTTCTTAAAGAATTATTCCTAACAATGTTTTAAAGTCGTGCGAGTTGAATCAAGAACTGTCTAAATGATTTTGATCGAAGTTTGTATTGTCTAACTGATTGGTACTTATACCTGATAACCCATATTTTGTGAGGTATTATACAACCTAATATCTTGTTTAAAGCCAATAGATTTATCATTTTATTTGTTTTTTAATGCATTATAGATGTTTCTACAGTTTTTAGCTTAGAGAACAATAGGTGATCTCTCTTGTAGTTTTGATGTGTTGTTACTTGTTTTTAAGTAGTGTTTTGATGAGATGGGGCAAGACAGTTGAGAACAGAAGCTGGGAGTTTAAGTTGGAACAAAAATGAATTCAGTTAAGGAATGAAATAAAGAAAACAGCTGAACCCATAGGGCATACGTGGATAAGGAGCTTAATTGGGAAGGAATATTTGTTTATGTGTTGGTAGAGCTCCTTTCAACTAAGTGGATAAGACTCATGGCGCTAAAAGAAAAAAGAAGGTACAATAGAACATCCTTAATGGAGATTGCCATGCAGAAAGGACATCGCCGCATGTGCCCCCCTGCCACATCAGACTGTCACGCTACACCTTGTCCCCCACTACTGTCCATGTTCCTGATTTCTTGTAAACGAAGCTGAAGGAATAAAGGGAATATTTTGATTTGATATTTGGGCTTGATGTGATCCTACAAAGGCCCCTGATCCAAGACAAAAGAGAAAGAAACCATAGTTAGAGGCTTATAAATAGACAATATTGAAGTTTGGGGAAGGAGTTGAGCACCTTAGAGAAAATCCCAAAGAATATTATTGTAAGAAAGAATGGAGAGAAAAAAGAGCTTCTTCTTCTCACCTTTTCTAGTGCTAACTGTTAAAGCATGGTGCAACTGAAGTCATCACTTATTGGTTATCCATCACAAGGAAGCTTCACGTTACTCTTAGGTTGCTATTTCTTTTTCATATTTTGTTTAAGAATGTTTCCTTTCAGAGTCAGCTTTGTAAGTTATACTCAACTCATCATGAGCTAAACCTTTTGTTTGTTGAGCAATGAGAAGTTAATATGAAGTTGTTTTTATGTTGAAATAATGTGTTGTTTAATGCCTTGTTTTATTATGTAACATGTTTAAATCTAATTCTTTGAATGGTCAACTTAGAAAAAGATAAAAGTTTGTTGTTGTGAGAGATCCAATAACAAGTGGATTTCATAGTAATAGTTGCACGAGTAAGATAGAGATATTCACTCACTTAGTTTGCTTAGAGATGAGAAACTACAACTATAAAGGAATTTCAGGAGACAACCAGACATATCCTAGGCTTATAAGTGAGACTTAGAGATTTGTTCCCTTTCCATTACCTACAAGCACATAGATCCATAACATGTGTGATCCTATTAAGATACTCAACAAATTTCTCATTATTCTCCATTTGTAAAAACTTAAATTTTCTTCTCAATGTTTGTAAACAAACCTTCACGAGTTTGTCATCACCAATATGACCTTTCTTAAGAATTTCCCACGTCTCCTTTGATGAAATATAATTCATATTTTTATCAACACATTGATGGATAAAAGACATTGTCTTGAAAGATTTATTCTTCAATTCTTTATGCATACCAACTTGAATATTAGATGCATCATTAGAAAGATCTTGCAAATCTATTTGCACTTTTTTCATGACTTATTAGAACCCAAAAATCATGTGTGCTTACTTGATCCATCTATCCAATTTCTTATTTTTAAGAATAGGAAACTTCCCATAAAATAGTTTCCAAATTTCTCAAAAAAAACTTGCCATTTCACTTATAACAGAGGTAACTCACTAATTTTTTTTAGATTTGAACTATATTTCAACACCAATAAACACATAAATATTTCCACTTCCAAACAATTCATAAAACTTAGACATTCAATTTAAAGATCCTACAATAAACAAGGAGCAAGATGATACCTCTAAAATTCATTATTGTAAAGAAACTTGGGATGTTGAGTGGATCAGTAACCTATTTCCTATGAAACACGCAAATTTAGGTTTCAAAGGAAAACATAATTCCTATAAACAAATGTGGTAGTCTTGTTCTTAACAATTATTAGCCCCACTGCCACTATACGAGATCAAACAATTATATAATTATCCAACAGAGTTTGTAATTTTACCTGTATAATTTTATTGGGCTCTATACTGAGGTAAGTTTATCAAATCTAAAATAAGAAGATTCAGAGAAAATAACGCAAAGTTGATTGGATACATAAAAATACCATAAGTCTCCTGAAGGAATGTCAGACAGGTACCGGTGATGCGCTTAGATCCCCATGACTTATCTAGAAAAATATCATAAAGCATTCATATTATACTTGGGTTATCTAGTGTAAATTTCACCGGTCCCAAGAACATGGGTAATGGCGTGACTTCATACGTCAATGTGATCGATGAGACAATCAAGGAAGAAAATCATGTTCCTCATGATTATACTAGAAAAACATTTTTACGTATCCCCCTCCTGAGAGAAGTGGGAGAATAACGACTTCCTGGATTCAAGAATTCAAGCCTAATGGATCTCTATAAATACATTGACTTTGAGATTGAGTGGAGAGATTACTATTCAGCTAAAAACCACAAATACAGAATTTCTCACCTTTTTGTGTGAGCTAACTCTAAACATCATGAACAACTTTAAAGATTCTATATAACTATTCAAATAGAACACCATTCTTATTGTACATTTGTAACTACTACATAACTGAATATGCATGTAAAATTTCTTCTATTTTAGAGTACTTTTTTAAGCTAAATGATACACTATTACATTATTAAATTTCTATCCCGATCACTACAACTATAAAAGTTACCCCAATGCGAGTAACAACCTGGTTAGAAATTTACATATTCTACAATAGTAACAACGTGAAATGCTCTTTTGAAATCAAGAAATAACAAACTCGAACTACATCCCTATAGAAGTGCTTTTCAGCCTCAAACAGTTTTTATTTTGTCAATGTTTTTTCGTAGTGCTCCTTTATTTCAAACTTGTTTACATCAACAGTACCCACACAAAAATTAGGTGCATGCGAATTGTACTAGGTATAGCAACATGGAAATGAAAGAGACATACATTATATCAGAAATGAAGTAACAACCAACCACCCAAATCATTTAACTTGTCACAAACAGAAAAAGGAATTTGGGTACGTGTTGGTAATTTAATTTCGATCCAGGCACTGATGGTGAAATGAGTAACCAATTGCCATTTCATAGGTTCGCCCAACAGACACAAACCAAATCCATCACAGCTGTTTCTACTATTTTTGTTTTGTTATTCATTTTCTTGCGTAAAGTTATGCCCACAGAATCTTTCCACAAATCTTTCACAGTTAGACACACAAACCAGTCCGGGGTCCCCCCTTAAAAATTAAAACCTCCCTCCATTTTCTCTTCTCCTCTTTAAATAAACACCAAACAATTCACAATCCAAACTTTCTAAAAAAAACTTGTTAATTAATAATTCTCTCCACCATCCCCTGTCTTTCAAGTTCATATCATAGCTTCAAAGTAAACTAATCACATGGGAAGTTCGGTGCGTGTTAAAGAAGCTGTGGTGGTGACCCCTTCAGAGCCCACACCACCCTGTGTTATGTTACTTTCACCTCTAGACTCTCAACTCTTTCTCCGCTTCACCATAGAATATCTTTTAGTTTACCGGCCCGGGCCGGGCCTTGACAAGGTGGCAACCACGGCTCGGTTAAAAGCTGCATTAGCTAAAGCTTTGGTTGCTTATTACCCATTGGCTGGGAGGGTACGGCCCAGCCCGAATAGCACAGGCCTTGAGGTGTTGTGTCGAGCACAAGGAGCGATTTTCATTGAAGCTGTTAGTGATCGTTACACTGTCAATGAATTCGAGAAAGTTCCGAAAACGGTTTTGCAATGGAGGAAACTCTTGTCGCTTAGTGTCCCAGATGTTCTCAATGGATCGCCGCCGCTGATTCTTCAGCTGACATGGTTATCCGACGGTGGTGCAGCTTTAGGAGTCGGTATCAATCACTGCATCTGCGACGGAATTGGCGGGGCTGAATTTCTTAACTATGTGGCGGAGTTGGCTTCGGGAAAACGAGGATGTCCGAAACCGAAACCCGTTTGGGATCGTCACCTATTCAATGTTCCACCTATGACTCGGGTTGATTCTACGAGTCACCCCGAGTTCAACAGAGTACCGGATCTATGCGGGTTTATGAACCGTGTCACGAATAATCTCAGGCCAACTTGTGTTATATTCGATAAGAGACGATTAATCGAACTCAAAGGTGTGGCTCGACGCACGTGTCAAATCGCTGACTCGTCGTTTACGTCGTTTGAAGTGCTTGCAGCGCACGTGTGGAGGAGCTGGGCGAGAGCAGTGGGGTTCCCGCCGAACCAGATACTGAAGGTGTTGTTCAGCGTAAACGTGCGGAACCGGGTCAAACCAGGTTTACCCGATGGATACTATGGAAATGCAATCGTAATGGCGTGCGCGCAGGCGAGTGCGAGGGAACTGGGAGAGAGAGGGATCGGGTTCGGGTCGGGTTTGGTGAAGAAAGCAAAGGAGAGAGTGGATAGTGAATATGTGAAGAGGGTGGCTGAGTTGGTGTCCGAGTCAAGAGCGAGTCCTGACTTGGTGGGTGTGTTGATACTGACGCAGTGGTCGAGGATGGGTCTCGACAGAGTTGAGCTTGGAATGGAGAAGCCGGTGTTTGTGGGGCCCATTTGCAACGAAAGGTACTGTTTGTTTGTGCCGGTGAAGGGTGAAAGAGACAGTGTCAAGGTCACGGTGGCTGTTCCCGCCGCTTCCTTTGATAATTACCATCGTTTCCTCCGGGAATAGTTAACCTTTCTGTTTTTGATTTTAACTTTCACTTGTATAATAAATTAATAATTTTAATTGTTTATTACTATTATTATTATTATTATTATTATTATTATTATTATTATTATTATTATTATTATTATTATTATTATTATTTCACTCTTAAAGTGAAATTGAATTGCCTTTATTAAAATTTTAATTTTCTGTATTAGTGAAATATAAAAAGATAAATTAAATAATCCTCTAAAATTTTGGCTGATATTTAAGTTAAGGTTTTGGAGATTTTTAACCATGATATATATTTAATAACTCTGACGAGATTAAAGCATCATCTAATAAAATATAATATTTAATATCATATTAATATTTTAAATTAAATATGTTATTTAACTAAATATAAATTTATGATTGATTAACAATATAAAAATACTTTATATTATCAATATATATTTTTTTTCTTCAAAATCTTGAATTGTTTATATTGATTTAATTTAATTAATATATATTAATGAAGTTATTACATCCATCTATTTAATAATTTTTTTATTTATATAGGAGTATAATTTACTTGTGACAAAATTTTAAACTATATAATTTACACATTTTTATCATTGCATTGTTCTAATATGTTGTATGTTATTTTTATAAATTAATTTACTTTTGGAAAAACTTAAATTTAAAATGATTTTTGCTTTCTTGTATTCAACCAAAATTAAAAATAGATAAATTATATTTTCTTTTTTCAAAAAATACATATATTACATTATTTTTTTTGTGTTTTCCTCATTCTCTTCTATATAAAATATATTACATTTCTCTTTTTGAGAGATAATGATATCACATTACTCTCTTTTCTTTTATGCAAAATATATTACACTTTCTTATGTATTAGAGATGCTCATATTACAATATATTCCTCTCCTATGTTTTTTTTGTCTAGTAATTTAGTGGTCATAATTTCACCATTTAAAGGGAAATAAATAAATGTCATTAGGGATGACAATGAGCAAGGTTTCGGCAGGGTACTATAATACCCATCCTCATACTTGTGATTTGAAAAAATTCCCGTGCCCGAGCCAATACCCGCTTGGGTGCCAAAGTTAGCACCCGTACCCAGACCCTATGGGTATGTAAGTACTCATACTCGAAATCCGTGACCCGCATTCCTATTAAAAATAAATAAATCAATTATAAAATATCATATAATTTTAAGTTTTTAAAAACATTAAAAAAATTTCAAACAATTTATTTTTGAAATAAAGAAACACTTATATTAAATATGTAATGATTTAACCTTGATATAGGTTTTATAATTGATAGACATACATTTTTATATAATAATATAAACTAAAATATATAAATAAAAATAAAATTACGTAAATATATAATATGCGGGTATGGGGCGGGCTGGGTACCAAGGTGCCCATACTCGCATACATACCCGCTTTTTTTTATGGAGAATTACCCGAGCCCATGCTTGTACCCGTTTTTGCGGGTTTTTACCCTACCCGTTGTGGGTAAATTTGCGGGTGCCTATTGGGGATGGGTCAAATTGCCATCCCTAAATGTCACAATTACAAACCAATCGCATGCAATCGAACGCTAATTAAAGGTGAATAAATTATACATACATTTTTATTCGACAAAGCATATTATAAAAAATGACACTTTCCTCCCCTAAAAGATGAATATATTACATTCTTCCTTCTTTTTAGTAGCTCGTCTTTCCATTATCTACGAAGCTCGCCCAAGTTGTTGAAGGTCCTAGTTCCAATACTTTTGACGAATTTAGACTCTAGTTGGAGTCCTAGATTTAACAAGGCATTTCTTCCTCTCATCGTTGGTGACCTTGATTAATATCGCTTTTACATTGAACCCCTTGATGTAGGATCGTATCGACTTGTCTTTCCCTTGTCTAATGGATCTCATGTTTTACACTAACTTGGATTTCCTTCTTGACATTGTGAAATGCACGGAAGACGTCTCATTTTAGTTCCAATACTTTCATCAAATTTGGACCTAGTGAAGTGTTTGTTTTCCATACACTCAACGGTATTGAGAAGGAAAAACATGTTAGTGGAAAACCTGATATCCATCAGACTATGGAAATGTGAGCTTCTACGATCCTACATCTAGAGGTTCAATGGAGAAGCGAAACTAGTCATGGGTGCCAACGAAAAGATGAAGAAGTACATGTTAAGTTGAAGACTCCAATAAGAGTCCAAATTCGTCAAAAGTATTGGAATCATGGTTCGTAAAACCTTTAGCAATCTACTTGCAAGGCTTGAAAAGTTAATACAATACGAGGTAAAGTTGGCCTTTTGTAAGGAAATTTATGACAAGGGGTTTGGGAAGGAGGAAACAAGCAAAAGGAGAAACAAAGAAACCAAACAAGAAAACAAAAAGATGAGGGAAGCCAGGAAAACACGGACCAACCGAGAGGTTAAATGAGCAATGCCTCCCGATATAGATTTTACACATCATTGAACTTATCAAGATAGTGTATCTTACAAGAATCCATTGACACAAAATTTAGAGAAGAGCAAGTTGAAACACCAAAACCACTCCTAAAACGTTAGAGAGTGGACAAATTTCGATAATGTCATTTCCACATCGGTAACATTCATACATAGAAGAATGTGTACAACTGAAAAATGCTGTCAAAGATTTAATTAGGAAGGAAAAATTGTTCAGATTCCTCCCCCGAGACAAAATTAAATATAAGGAAAAGAGTCAAGAAGAAGAAAGTCTGCAAATGAGAAGGAGTGAAATAGTTCATGTTGCTAAAAATTAGAGAAACTTCGATCATGGAGAAGAAAATAAATTACCAGTTGCATGCATCGTCGCAGAGAGGACATTAAGCAAATGAGAAGAACTAATCATGTTAATGAACATTGAGGAGGAACCATAGCAATTGTGAGAGAAACTTCCTTTCAACACCAAGTCAGACTCAAGAGGTGCAGAGGAGGCAAATATTAGAAGTGTCAACTAAACGAGATACTGCATGAACAAACCACGTTGTCCATGACTGAGGTAGTTTTAGGGGGGTTCCCTCATAAAAGTTTAAATATATTAAATTAGACTAAAATATTTAACAAGAGATTGAAGAGTAGCTTATAAAAGGATGACTAAAATATAGATTTTAATCTAAGGAGGATTGATAATGTAATTTATCATCTTTTAAAGATGGAAAGTGTCGTTTTTCCTAATATATATTTTTTTGGAGAAGGGATGTGAATGTATAATTTGTTCACTTTTAAAGAACATGTGATTGCATGAGTACAAGTTCAAACTCGCGGCATCCTACTTATATTTCTTTAAGGGGTAGGTAATTCTCTAACAACTAGACTACTAGATAAAAAATAAAAATAAGAGGGGAATATAGCGTAAGATGAACCTCTCTCAAGTGAGAAATCTAACATACGTATATAAGAAGGAAGAAGAGTGTGTATTTTTAACACAAATGAAGAATGTAAAATATTTTGCATAAAATAGGAGAAGAATGTATATTTTAACACAAGAGGGAAGAGTAGTGTAATATGAATATCTTTTAGAAAAGAATATGTAATTTACTCTTAGAGCTTATTTTAAAAAAATAAAACTCTGTATTTTCCAATTTAAAACTTTTTTATTATCAACATTAAATAAATTGTAGAAATGAAAATCCTTACTCCATATATTAAATAACAAACAATTTTTTTAAATTTTCTATGATTATAGACCGATTGAGAGTGATAGAAAGACTTAAGGATTTTTTGGGACTGAAAACATAACTAAAAAGATTCGTTATCAAATCTAATCAATCTAATTTTTCACAAAAAGTCTAATTAATCAATCAATCCAACTTTTTTCTACAAATTGTTAATTTTTTCAATCCATGGGCCAAAGTCACTGTGGGATTGTGAGATAAATGGGTGATCTATCCCATGTTGAAACAAATATTATGCCATTCCCACTCACTTGCCTTTTGTTTTTCCCAAACAGGTCCCAAATTTTCTTTTCATCGTACGATTCTCCCATGTTGTTACAAGATCCTTCCTTGAAGCACCTTGGATTACGAATCTTGCTAGCTTTATATAAATTTCAACTCACCTGGACACTTGTGTAAGAACATGTCAATGGAAGATTGAAAAGTGGATTGATGATGTATATATATATATATATATATATATATATATGTACCATAGTTTTGTATATAAAAGTAGTAGTACGATATTGATTGTTATAACTTTCATATGTAATATGTAGTCTACTGATATTGGACTTAAATCACTTTTAATTACTCTAATTTGACATTTTTTAATTTTTAATCTTTCTATTTTAAAAATATGGTTTTTTGTCTTTGGACTTTACTTTCTATTTTAAAAATATGTTTTTTTGTCTTTGAACTTTACTTTCTTTACAATTATTTATAATAATATATCATTGATGGCTGAACTTATTTATTAATTATTGTTTTTTAAATCTTTTTATTGAATAAATTATGAAGTTTTTTTTAGAATTAATTAATTAAAATTCATAAAACAAATATTCTGGACTCATAGAACATTAAGCTTCAGCATGACGCAAGCATTCATGATGGCTATTAGCATAAAAAGATCTATATAAATACTTGTCATATTTTATCAAAAAAGGATGTGGGACTTGTTTAGAAGCATTCTCAAGTAATGACTTCATTCTGCAACATGCAACAACAAACACTCCTTTGCTGCACTATACGATTACCACCATAACTCTCGTTTGTTATCTCACAGAAAAAATAAATAAGAATAAATTCAGTGCAACTTCTATAGGTGAAGCTGGTTTGAACAAGTGTGAGCCTTGGGATTTACCAAGTATGTTTTATTTTTCTTCTTTGTGTTTTATATAAATAGATGAACATAAATGAACCTTATGATGTCATAAATAATTATTGATTTTGATGTTGTTGTTGACCTCCATATGATGAAATGATTGAATGTAGAGAAAGCAAAGATGGAAGAGAAAAAAAACATGGAATTTCTAAGTTTCTTAAAATGGAAAGTGGCGTTGTTGTGCTTGACACGACCATTGAACAACATTAAGACATGATATTAAATAGATCCATGACAAGTTCATTACTAATATCTTAAAAGTGTAATACAACATGTATGAGCAACTGCCATCTTCTTTCTTTTTCCTATCTCTCTGCTTGTAAATCTCCCTTGGTGGCTCATTATATTTGTGGCCAAGTTGGCCCTGCTACTGTTGTAAATGGGAATGACATGGAATTATCATCGAATGTTGTTGTTATACAGGGAAATATCCTGAGTATTGTTTACTTTTAAATTCTTATTATAATGTATTACATTCACACGGTCTAGTCACTTTAACCATTCCAGATTTATAACGTATTACACCCATTGTTGACAGTTACACTTGTTTATATATACAAACAATAATGTCACGTAGGCAAAATGTTAATCTACACTAACTTGGTTAAGTTTAACAAAACTAATACTATTACTACTACTTAATATGAATTATTTCTAACACCATCCCTTAATTCATATTCAGCTAATCAAAACTAACAACACAAATTTCATCACTCAAGTGGAGAAATTGACCAGTTTTGATCGCTTTCGTCAGAACATCTGTCAGCTGCTTCTGGATGCTATAGTGCATAACTTCTAGCACTCCATTCTGAACCTGACTTCTCAAAAAACGATACTTAGTCTTAATATGCTTGCGTCTCCCATGCAACATTGGGTTCTTGACAAGATTGATTACAAACTTGTTATCAATCATCAGCTTCAGAGGCTTGCTTACCTTGATCTTCAGATCCTGCATTAAATTCAGAAGGCAAACAACTTAACATGCAACCACAACATATGTAATGTATTTAGCTTCATAGATTGACAAAGCAACAATTGGAAATAGGACCTCCCAGAGGCTTAATCAAATATCCAAAAGTACTTCTTCTGTCAACTCTGTCTCCACATCAATCAGAGTCTGAGTAACACACCAGCTTTGAATTATCCTTTTCTCTATAAGGGAACAAAACTCCATACTTCAGAGTCCCCTTAATATACCTCAGAATCCTGACAATAACTTGGTAATGAGAACACTTCAGTTTACTCATGAACCTACTAACCATTCCAACTACATAGCAAATATCAGGTATGGTATTACACAAATACCTCAGAGAGCTAACCAACTGCTTGAAAGTTGTAGCATCTACATCATCACCCTTAAGATCAGATTTCAGTTTGTGATTTGTATCTGAAGGTGTGACCACATCCTTACAATTCAACAGCTCAAATCTCTTCAGAAGCTCAAGTTCATACTTCAACTTATGTAAAATGATACCCTTCTCAGAGTACCAAATATCCATCCCTAGAAATTATACCATATTTCCCAAACCAGTCATCTCAAACTCATTCATCAGCACCTTCTTGAACTTCATTATCTCTTCTGAACATATTCCTGTCAGCAATATGTCATCAACATAGAGACACACCAAAATCATATTGGATTCAGAAGTATGCTGAACAAAAACGCCATATTGTATCTCACACTTTCTGAACCCTTGGAGCTTGAAAAATGAATCAATTTTTCAGATTCCGGGCTATAGGAGCTTGTTTCAGTCCATACATTGCTTTACGTAACATGTGCACCATCCCTTCCTTATTCCTTTCATAAATTCAGGAGGTTGTGGCACATATACCTCTTCTTGCAATGGACCGTTCAGAAATACAGATTTCACATCCAGATGCATCAGAGGCCAATTCCTGTTAGCAGCTATCATAATCACCAGTCTGATTGTCTCATGTCATGCTACAGGAGCAAATAACTCAAAGTAATCTAACCCATGTTTCTGTAGAAAACTTCTTGCCACTAACCTTGCTTTGTGTTTGCCAATTGATCCATCTGGCTTCAATTTCACCTGGAAAATCCATCTGACGCTGATGGTTTTCTTATCCTTTGGAAGCTCAGTCAACTCCCAAGTCTTGTTTCTTTCTATAGCCTCAAGTTCTTCTTTCATGGCCTTCAACCACACTTTCTTCTTGAGCACTTCTTCAACATTAACTACTTTTATTGTTTCCAAAGGAAAAGGGAAAAGTACGTACAAAACCCAAAGATAAGAAGTTTTCAGATCAAAACTAATAAAATGCCAGAGATTACAGGTAAGGGGGTTGGTTACATAGAGGGAAGGTGTTAGCATCCAAAGTGTCCTAGGTACTCCTAGGGAGCCCTTTTTTATGTGTGTATGTGTTTTGGTATAAAAGATGTTTGCAATAAATAAAGTGCGAGGATGAGAAAAGAATTCATTAATTATATTTTTGTGTTTGACAAGACCTTCGGACTTGTGCCTACGTACCAACATAAAATGAGGGATCAAAACCTCGTAGTTTATGGTATAAATAAAGTTGTTTGGAATGTCATTTAGAGTAACTTTTCTCTTGGAATCATTTTCATATGATGAAAATTGTAGGAGATAGGGTCTAGGGAGACCCAGTTTTGATCAGATGAATTCATCTGGCCAAGCACCATCAACCAACTTGCTAACTTGCAATTCTCTTGACTTTTTAGGCTCATGGTAAATCATATATGCATAAGATTATGAAATTTTAAGTGTACCTTGAGAAATTTGATCAATTGGTGAAGAAGCTTGTTGAAGAAGTTACTTAAGATACCCAGACAAACTAGGGTTTCCAATGCAAACCAATTCCAAACTCTTGAAGAAATCTTGATCAAAATAACATGCAAAGATAATTGGTACTCATATATTATGCTTATAGACATTGTGGATTAATCCTTGATTGTTCTCTTAGCCATGAGGGTCTTAAACCCTAGATATGAACTTGATAGATCAATGGGGATCATGCCCTACCTACAAAAGAGTTAGACAAATGCAAAAAAATATTTTGGGTATTTTGGTTAGAAAAATGATAATATACAAGTATGATGCAATCACATTATTCTTGGTGATCTCTCCCAAAACAAACCCAATGAAAGAGGGGTAAGTGTAGTGGTAAATTCATGATCATCAAGCTATGGATAAGCTGGAGATCAAATAACAAGAGTCGCCACCGCGCTTTTATTGTTTCCAAGGGAAAAGGGAAAAAGTACGAACAAAAACCAAAAAGTAAGAAGTTTTCAAATCAAAACTAATAAAATGTCAGAGATTACAGGTAAGGGGGTTGGTTACATAGAGGGAAGGTGTTAGCACCCAAAGTGTCTTATGTACTCCTAGGGAGCCCTTTTTGTGTGCATATGTATTGGTACAAAATGATGTTTACAAACAAATAGAATGGGGGATGAGAAAAGAATTCATTAATTATATTTTTTGTGTTTGGCAAGACCTTCGGTCTTGCGCCTACCAACATAAAAATGAGGGATCAAAACCTCGAAGTTCGTGGTATAAATTTCAAAGTGGATGCATTGGTTTTAACAAAAATTAAGTTTGAAAGGCATAAAGGCCTAAAAATGGCTTGAGTGAGTTAGTTCTTTTTGGCTTTTTTGAAAGTTTAAGTTAATTATTGTTAAGTTCATTTACAAATTTGATTTAAGAAAAGAAGTTTGAAAATGCAATGGCATAAGACCACAGTTTCTACCTTTTTGCAAAGTGGTCAAAGTTTGGAATAAAATAAGTTCAAAAGAAGATTCTGAAAAGGGGGGAGAGATTTTGAAATTAAATAAACGGGGAGAAGATGAAGAGACTAATCTTATGCACAAAATTAAAAGTTGAGAGTTGAAAAGATCTGACCAAATGGGTAGCAATCTGTCATACGGTGAACTGGACTTTTGTGTTTTTTGCTTTGGAAAGCAAATGTCGCGGTTAGCAAGAGTCGCCACCGACTTTTCTTTTATCCAATAAGGAAAGGAGGAAAAGAACAGGAAAGACCTTGATTAGATTTTGGGTTCGGGAGGTACATTATACAAAGGGAAGGTGTTAGCACCCTTTGTATCCATGGTTATCCATGGGCTCTTAATGGCTTGATCACTTATGTTATTTTTCTTGTCTGAAAAAAAAGTGTTTGTGAACTGCTTAGAAAATGTTTTGAAGAGAGAGTTTAACTTTATAATGATTCTTGTACGAATGTATACAAAGTATTTATCTCGTTTAATTTTGAAAGCGGTTTAAAAAAATATAACTTGGCAATGATCCTAGTACGAATGTATGCCAAGTGGTGATTTTCTAATAGATATTTTGCAAATTTGTGGGGTGTGAAAAATATTTTAAGTTGTGAGTCAGCAATTAAGAGTCATACCTACCCAGGTCTTTATAGGTATTTCCTATCCTTATGAGGGTAAAACTGTCCTTACTATTGAGAAGTAAGTAGTCTTGTCCTTTGGATGTAAGGGACATCGTAGGATCATCGATGGATCATTGAAGGCAACTTTTGTAAGGATACCTTAGCATTCGAAGGGACGATCATCATTTAACCGTAGGCTACAACGACGGGTCATCGAGGGACAAAAATCATATATTCGCAAGCAACATCCGAGGGACTATGATTTATCTTATAGGGACATGATGATTTAACCGAAGGGTCTTTGCTAAGTGTATCCCCATATTCGCGGGACATGACCATAATACCGTAATACCGTAAGGCAACAAAGAGAGGTCCAAGATCACATATTCAAAGGCAATATTTTATAATCAATTAGGCAATTAGGATGAATCTCCATATCATAATAAATTAGGTAATTAGGATGAATCTCCACAAGGGTATCCCACAAATAAAGTGGAATACCTAGCAAGCTACCTTTTCCGGGAGTATGTGAATCCTTACAAAATTCAGCAAACAGGTCAGAATCCCAAATCAGGGTGCAATCGAGAGTTGCACCAAACCAAAAGGAATCACAACAGTAATAGGGTCAGGTAAACAATGCATGGCTATGATAAAACATGTCAGATGAGCAAAGATCAGAACAGAAAAGTCAGCGACTGTCACGTTCGCTGCTGCCTCGCCTAGCGAGGGCTTAGCGAACACTCGCTACAGGTTCGCTTAGCGATGTGCTAGCGAACGGCTGCGGGTTTGAATTTAAGAACAGTACGATTTCAGCGAGTTCCAAGCCCTATGGCATCAATTACAGAAATTACATGGTTAAACATTCAAGATATTATTTTGCACATTCATATATACTTAAACCCATATGCAAAATCTAAGATGTGTTTATAAATTCAATCATAATGCCACATGTAAATTAAGAGCATAAAGTGGTAATGGTAGTACAAACCTGTTTGCAATTGAATTGCAACGTTGAATTGGCAGATCACTCTTGGTGTCAGATTGAGTTGGGCGGAGGTAACCTTTGTGCAGATGAGTTGCCTTCAGGGTTTTCTTTAGGGTTGCTCTGAATTCTCTTAGTTAGCCTCCAGGGTTTGCTCGGTTGCTTCTGTTAGGGTTTCCTTGCTAGGGTTTCTGTCCGTCTCCTTCTGTCCTTTTCTCTGACTGATCCCCTTTTTCTGAATGAGGTCTTGGTATTTATAATAGTTTTTTGTGACCTGATGGGCTCAGAATGAAGCCCAAAATTTCTGGTATTCGCAAGCTTCGCTAGGCGAGTGGCGCAGCGAAGAGTTCGCTAGGCGAATGATTTGGCTCGCCTAGCGAGCAAGCCATTTTAAGCCATTTTCTGGATTTGACCACCTGTGTGCTGGGTCTTTGTTCAATGCGTTGAAAAATGAGTTAGAGTGCCTTGAAAAATGTCTTGCAAGATTAACGGGCAAATTTTGGGGTATGACAGCTGCCCCTGTTCAATATTCTTGAACCGAGAGAGTTAAAATGGTATGTACGCCATTCGTGGTCTGGAGGTGGAAGATTATTGAACACTTAGAATGCCCCAAAAATTTGCACTTGTCAATTAGTCTTGATGGAGATGGGCTTAAAGATGTCATCCAGGAAGTTCGATGATGAGAGCTTCAGAGTGCGTCGTACATCAGACCAATTTGAAGACATGGGTGCCACGTCGGGTCATACACTAGACCGTATAATGAGTCATCCATTAGGTGGTATTAGGGTGAGCTGAACCTGATGAGATAAGGATCCGAATGGGTCATACCCCGCTGGGGATAAAGGATCAGAATGGATCATACGCTAGATCGTATCTGAATAGCAGAATGAGTCGTCCCTTAGGCGGGTGATTTCACTAGGGATGAAAGATCAGAATGGATCGTACGCTAGATCGTATCTGAGTCACAGAATGAGCCGTTCATCAGGCTGTATCTGAGGATGAAAGGGGAGTCGTACACTAGACCATGTTTCAGAATGTACTGCACGCTAGGTAGTATCTGAGGAATAAAGATTAGAATGGATCATACGCTAGATCGTATCTGAGGGGATAAACATCCAAATGGGTTGTACGCTAGACCGTTTTGGAACAGTTGGAGGAACCATACGTTAGGCTGAATCAGAATGAACCGTACGTTAGGCTATGTCTGACAATATTTGTATATGTTGTATTTGCAATAAATGTCTGGGATGGGCTTAAAGATGCCACCATTAGGAGGATATCAGAGTGCTTGTCGGAATGGATGTTCATGTGGATTATATCTGAAAGATGTAAATGTAATCGATAAAGATGTCCGTCTGAATGGATCTTTATTTTGACCGTATCCGGAGGATAATTAACCTGAAAAATAAAGTTAGCTTCATGCCATGTCATGATGCATGAGATGTTTTATGCTTCTGAAAATAAATGCGAACAATGTATGCATGCGTATGCTGTGAAATGATGTAATGAATGAATTATGCGTCTGAAAAGTTCTTCCAGGGGAAAATAAATCCCAATATTCTGGTTGGAGATACTTGTATTGATGACCCTTTCTTAGCTGGGGATACTTGATTTCTGTCTGATGGTGGAAATATCCAACAGAGCCTGGCTGGGGATGGAAGAGATGACCCGTCTGTCTGGTGATGCCGACCTCTTCTGGGAAATAGCTGGTTTTTGTTGGGGAATAGAATTAGCAACCAGATTCCTTGGAACGCATGGTTAGACCTTATCCTCGACCCTAAAGTCTTTTAGTAACTGTTATTGCTATTTTATGCATGTATTTTTGATAAACATCGATCATATTCAAATGCATATATTAATTCAAACTAAATCAATGGACGTTTACGCAAACAAAACAGAGGAAGTAAAACAACAACATTTTTTTTCGAAATAAAATTGTATTGATTTTGAAAGAGGGCCTATAAACAGGCAATTTGTGTACAAGGAGACAGAAATCCTAGTAAGAGGAAATTGTCAAGAAAACAAAAAGAAAGCCATGCAGAAAAAGTCCTATTGATTTTAATTCCACTACTGTCATTATGTCTTCAAGCCTCTCATCTCCCGCGGTCGGATAAAAGTGATTAGCTTGTTCAGTCCTTTGAACTTGGGTGAAGCTGACTGAGGACGGGACATAGTCATACGCTTTAATCCCTAATTTTTGCCTGGACCGCCTTTTCAGGTTTTCAGTCCACCAGGATACCCTTTTTTGCCCAAGCCGCCTTTTCAGGTTTTCGACTTGCCGGGTGTACATTTTTATATGTTTATCCCTAATTTTTGCCCGAACCCTTTTGGTTCGCCGGGATGCCCTTACTTTTGCCTAGATACGTCGACCTAGCGGGTCTCTTTTATGCGCAGTATTTTTTAACTATGTCCGCGTTCACAGGATGCGGGAAATCTTCGCCATCCATTGTAGCAAGCATCATGGCTCCACCAGAGAATACCTTCTTAACTACAAATGGCCCTTCGTATGTGGGAGTCCATTTGCCTCTGGGATCACCTTATGGTAGAATGATACGCTTGATCACCAAGTCGCCAATTTGATACACCTGTCTCTTGACTCTTTTGTTAAATGCCTAGGTCATGCGCTTCTGATATATCTGCCCATGACAAACAACCGCAAGTCTCTTCTCATCAATCAAATTTATCTGATCGAGTCGAGTCTGAATCCATTCATCTTCATCTAAGCCCGCCTCTTTCATGATTCTTAGAGAGGGAATCTGAACTTCCACTGGTAAAACGGCTTCCATTCCGTAGACTAAAGAGAACGGAGTTGCCCCTGTCGAAGTGCATACTGAAGTGCGATAACCATGGAGAGCAAACGGTAACATCTCATGCCAGTCTTTGTACGTTACTGTCATCTTTTGTATGATCTTCTTGATATTCTTATTAGCAGCCTCCACGGCGCCGTTCATCTTTGGCCGGTACGGAGAAGAGTTATGGTGTTTTATTTTGAACTGCGTGCAGAGTTCAGTAATCATTTTGTTGTTCAAATTAGTACCATTATCAGTGACAACTCTTTTAGGGATGCAGGTTTCCATTTTAGAAATCAATAAAGTGGTATGATTCAACATATACTGTCTTAGTCGGCGAGCAGCCCAGGCCAAAGCACAACAAGTTTTCTCAAGCAGTGAGTATCTTGTTTCACAGTCAGTAAACTTTTTGCTAAGGTAGTATATGGCATGCTCTTTTCGACCAGACTCGTCATGTTGCCCCAACACGCACCCCATTGAACTTTCTAACACGGTCAAATACATGATTAGGGGTCTTCCTTCAACTGGTGGTATCAGAATTGGAGGTTCCCGGAGATACTTCTTGATTTTATCAAAAGCTTCTTGACATTCATCATTCCATATCATCTCTTGATTTTTCCTCAGTAGTTTGAAGATGGGTTTGCAAGTAGCAGTCAAATGGGAGATAAATCGGGCAATGTAATTCAAGTGTCCTAAGAAGCCTCTGACTTCTTTCTTGTCCACTCTAGTACCCAGATTTACAATTTCAATTGATTCCTCATGCGGCTGTATGGTCTTTTCTTCTTGCAGTAACAGTCTGGCAAGTTCTCCAGGGACTTCACAATCTTCCTCACTTCCATCCTCGGCTTGGTAGATCGGATTTTCAAAGTCATAATGAACAGTAGTAGAACTATTATCAACAGGATCCAGAGTGGGTATGGATCTGCAATTTGTTACGTGAGTGTGTGTAAGAAAACATAGCTTGTTTGGAAGATGACAGGAAAGATAAAGAGCGCAATATTTGAATGCAAAAAGTCCATTGATTTATTGAATGTGAATATGCTTATGAAAATGACAAAACATTTAACCAAATTTGATACACTAAATAAGCAATAACAATTACTCCTGACTAAAGGAAATCGGGATAGTGTCTTCAGCCTTCCAATTATTGAGTCCGTCACCAATCGTTGGGAAAATCCAGCTATCCAGGTCACAATCGCTGTCAGCATCTTCTACAGCATTAACAGTCTTGTCATGATTAGGCAGAGGAGCAGTGATGATATTCTCCGGAGGATCAAAATCAACCTTTCCAGCATCGATCATATCCTGAATCTTATTCTTCAACAACCAACAATCGTTTGTATCATGCCCGAGGCTATCGGAGTGATATGCACACCTGGCATTGGGATTATAACGAGGAGAAGTAGTGTTGAGATTTGCAGGAGGGCCTCTGAGGGTAATTAAATTTGCCTTTAGCATACCCTGCAGTGCTTGTGCTAAAGTCATATTGATCTTGGTAAACTGCCTTCTTGGCCTGTCTTGTCTGTGCTGGAAGTTTTAAGATGGCGGTGCTGCAATCGTAACTGCTCAAATGGTATGGTCACGATTTTTCTTGCTACGACCTGTAGCGGTGTATTCGTCGCTATATGATCTATTGATAAAATCATAAGCAAAGCATACAATGAATCGAGTCGCCACCGCACTTTTATTTATCCTAAGGACTGGTTAAAAAGCGAACAAAAACCTAAGAAGTTTTACACGTAGAAAACCAATAAAAGATCAGAGAATCTGGGTAAGGGGTAAATTACGCAATGGGAAGGTGTTAGGCACCCATCACGTCCTAGGTACTCCTAGGGAGCCCTTTTCACACTTGTTGTATAAAAAATGTTTATTTGTTTTGACGTATTGTGCAAACATGAATGGGATGATGAGAAAAGAATGTACAAGTTAGTTATTTTTGTGTTCGAACGGATGAACCCGTTGCCTACGTACCTTCCATCAAAGGTAAGGATCAAAACGCCGTAGTTCGGCTAAAAACTTTCAAAAGTTAGTGGATTCAATTTTAAAACAAGAGCACTAAGGCTTTTCATTACCAATGGGAGAAAACTCAACCAATATCAACAATCCACCATGCGAGGACGGCTTCGACGTACTAGAGGGGTTAGCCCTGTTTTCAGTACGGAAGTCTTACAATCGACTCACTAAGGATAAGGTAAGATTTACATCAACCACTATGGTAATTGAAACCTAAGGCTAATGTATGAAAACATGTTAATAATGGACAAAGCCACAAAACAATTGAATGTGTTAGGTTAATTGATTATGATTATTCACAAAATATGGTCAAGGTATGATTAAGATTGATTCAAAGAAGTGTTATGAAATGGAGTTTGAAAAGTCAAGGACTTAGGGTCCAAGTTTCTAATTTGAAAAGAGATGAGAATGTTTGCACAACATGTATTTACAAGTTTTAAAAGTTAACAAGTGACAAGGGGTTTTGAAACAAAAAGGTGTGGATGAAGTGTAAAACTTCCTAGAGGTTCACCTCTTGAAATCATATAGAAGATGATTCAAAAGTGTCCTTAGGAGTGAGGCAACAAAGTAAGTAAGCAAAACAAAAGCAAGGTGATACCGGATGCCATCAATGGTCTTATAGCAATCTCATAAAAGCAAAAAGCGGATGTCGGATACCAATAAATGGGTTTACACCAATCTCCTAAAATAAAACAATGATACCGGATGCCATCAATGGTCTTATACCAATCTCACAAAAGAAAAGCGGATATCGGATACCAATAAATGGATTTACACCAACCTCCTAAAGCAAACAATGATATCGGATGCCATCAATGGTCTTATACCAATCTCACAAAAGAAAAGCGGATATCGGATACCAATAAATGGATTTACACCAACCTCCTAAAGTAAAACAAAACTTGGATGTCGGATGCCAATCTATCTGGACTTATACCAACCTCCAAAGTATGGTCATAGGAATACAAATGCCACATCACAGGGACTTACAATTGCATCCTCTCATACAACAAACAAGAGCAAAGAAGATATGAGTGACCAATGGGGTCTTACACTCTATCCTTCCATATCATGGGAACAAAAGCCAATCAACATGGACTTACAATTGTCCTCAATGGGCAAACAAACATAGATCACAAGGATATGCAATAATGATCATACAAGAATTAACAATCAATAATGATGAATGCACAATGGCAAGTAAGCAATCATGTCCAAATGAATCAAATAATCAATCAAACAAGTTCAAGTAGCACACACTATAACCACACAATTTAGGCTCAATCAAAGGTTGGACTTTAAAAGTCAACTGGAATAGGGTAGATGTCGCTCTTAACCTTGACATTGAGAGCCAAGGTGAAGCAGATGAAAGGATATGAGGGGTGTGCCTCATCACTCTTATCCCTGGTCAGGGAGAGCATTGAATATAAGAAGGTGGGGGAGTTCAGAAAGATGGAACTCTCTCCCCAAGTTAGACTCGATAGATCTTGGGCTTTTACTCAACATGCATCAAACACAAGTAGTGTGAGCAATGTGAGTGACTCACAGAATAGTAGGAGATAGGATACATATCTCTTTTGTCTACCAATTGCCTCACATGAGGTCTTTACCTGCTTGGGGACAAATTTAAACAATCACAAACATTGCCTCTTAAGGAGGACTTCAGACAGTTGCCTGGCTAAATAACAAGCCAGGTCTTCCAGACTACATGGAGACAAGAGAGTCTACCTCAATGCAAATGCTATACAAGCAAAGCAATGCAAGTTCTCAAAGAACTATTAGCGACTATGGTACCTGAAATCAATCAAATATAATCAGAATCCCAATCACAAAACTAAAACAGACAAATTATGAACCAACAGACAACACAATCAATCATGTGTGCAAAGCACAAACTCAAATGAAATGAGTTAGCATCCTACAAAACAAACAAGTTAGTTCACAATAATCAAATGAAACAACTCAATCAACTTGCATTAATTCCTTTAAAGCACTTTGCTTCTTAACCTGAAAAGTCAAAGTCAAACTCAAACATGAGAAGTAAGACCACTAGGACAAGCCTAGGGTCAAAAAGGAGGGAAAAATCTTAAAACAGCAAGTGAAACATGATCAAAACCAAGATAATTCAATTAAGAAGAAAGTCTAATTGGTCTCATATCAAAACAATACACCAATTTCATTTCATGCACAATCTAGGTCAAAGTAAGCAAGTGTGAACCACACATGAGTAAACAGAATGATTACAATCAAACAAATACCAAAACAGCTCAATAAATTCCACAAAAATTCCATTTTAAACAGAACACATTCAATGAGCTGCATATCAAATTTCATAGCATTTGAACAAGTGGAAGTATGGGAATTAAATCAGGAAATCATGGCATGCAAAAATCAATCCAAACAAGGTCACAAATCATATGTCAACTTCAATCAATTGTAAAACAGTGAAAACAAATGAAAAATGAATGGGACCAAAGCCAAAGTGAAGCTAAACATGTCAAGAAACACTCCACCAAATTTCATCTTCATATGATAAGGGATGAGGATTTTACAACACATGTAAGTTGATCACTCAAGAAAAGTTCACAAAATGGTAAACAGCAAACAAAAATACCAATCAAATAGGAAATGCCTCAACAAATCCTACAAAAAATCATGTTTAAACTAGACATACATAAGGTATCACATGCAAAAAATCAGAGCCATAGGTATGGAAAATAAAATCAGGAACATGGCATAACATAGTGTGACACACATTGTCACACTCATGAAGATCACATCATATCTCTCTAACCAGGGACTCAAAAATAACAAACTATACATCAAAATCACCAGGAAAGAGTCAAGAACATACCTATAAAATTTCATTCATTTTGGATAATGCATGATTATTTCATGATCAATATGGTAAAACATACACATATAGCATACATGTCAAAGATCACTAGGCCAAACCAAAAAATCACCAGGCACAACATTGATTAACATGCCTAAAAAAACTAGGGGAAATTTGGAGTTCAACAAAAAAATCCCCATGGAATTTGGATTAAGGATGATTTAATTATGGATTTTAGAAGTTTGGTTAAATTATGAAATAAACATTTAACTAATTAAAATGATTTAATTATTCTGAATGGCAATTTTGTAATTACCAAGGCCAGGGCCAAAACGCGCCCGTTCCACTTAATGCAGTGGCGCCTTGTGATTGGTCTATTCGCGCGCCAAACACCAATTCGAATTGAAACACCAGGCGGAAGGATCTACGCGTGCTTTTTTCCAGAAATTTCGAGAACCTCACCAATGTTCATCGTGTCCAGAATTCGTGAAGACCAAAGTTGCACGAAAATGTACAAATTATACACCGTTGGAAACAGCATGCAACGAGGATCATGGATATGGTCATGAAATTGTCCAGAAATTATCACATACAAATATCTAATCAAGAAATGTTTTGGTGCACAAACTTTAATTCAAGATTTCTCCATGGATATCCAACGAAATTGCACGATTCAAGCTTCATTCTACTCTATGTCAAAGGCACTACCTAAACCACATGGCAATTGCAAGAATCGGAGGTTTCGAAAATTTACCTCTTGATGATTACAGTGTGAAATCCGCGTGAGTTTGGTTCCAATTGATGAAAACAGATGGCCTACGATAGTTAGGAAGGTGATTGGAAGGTTCAGCACAGCTCAGAAACGCACGATCATGAAGAATTTTCCAGCTGCCATTGATGAGCAAGCTTTGCAACAGTTGGTTTTTGGCACGATTCTTGCTTCAATTGCTTCGAACAGCACTCCCAAATTACCTGCAGATGATGATTCAACAAAGAACTAGCACAAGCATTAGTGAATTCTTGATGAATTGATGAAAAAGTGGATGTGCAAAGTTGTGAAAATTGAGAGAATTTGTGAGATTTTGGATTGGATCTGAAAAAATGATTGTTGATCCCTTCAATTCTGTTAGGATTAGGCTTTTATACCCTCTCTTAATCCATGCCTTAATCAAGATTAACCAAAAATTGGACGATTAGCAAAATGAGCTTGTTATGGAAATTGGCCAATTTGCCCTTGGATAGCTTGAACCAATGGAACAGTGTTTTTTCACTTGGAGCAAATCTCAAATCACATTTAGAAGCTATTCCAATTGGTTTCATGTGGAAATTCCATGTATTTTGAAATTTGGCCTTTTTTCCCACCAATTTTTAAATGGTCCACTTGAAAAATGACCTTTTTATGTGAAGGTTTTTGATGAAATGTGATGATGGATTTGGATAGTACACATCAAATGGGATTTGCTCAAAGAAGAATCAACCTAATTGGCCATTCCATTCAAAAGTTATGGCACTTTGAATTTCAACTTTTTTTGAAAATGATTTGATCACAACTTGCCAACCATAAATGGGAAATGAGTGTTCTTGGACTTTTTGGAAAGGCAAGAACAAGATCTTCAACTTTAATGTTGGACAAATTTTGATTTGAAGCATTCTTGGACATGTAATTTTGGGGAGAAAAACTTTCCATTTTGGGCAGGTGAGAATTACAGGTCATTTCCATTTTGGGAAACTTTTTGCCTGACTTCAAATTCTTCAATGATGATCTTTGAAATACCAAATGAGGCTCATATAGACATGAATGAGACTTTTCCAACCATCTCACACCTTCCAAATCCTGATAAAATGCACAGTTGACCACAGTTGACCACAGTTGACTTTTCTAGGGTTTTGGTTGACTGAGCCATATTCTGATGAATTCCAAGCCTTTTTCTCTTGAGATCTTGATTCCAAATGATATCACAACTTAAATGAACTCTTATGAATAATCATGGTGCCCAATTTTATCTGTTTTGACCTAGTTGCTTCATCTGCAAGAAACATGGTTAGATGATAATATTTTTGTACTTTTGGTTAGTAAACAAATGAAAAGCAATGATATACAAATGCAATACATGCTTGGTGATCAAGAACCACACTCATAAGGTACCCACCCACTAAGATGCAAACAAAGGTGCACAATGATCCTTGAGGCAATGATATGATATGATATGATGCCTTGAGGCCATGAGGGATCTTAGGGCAAAAATTGGGGTCTTACAGATGCCCCTATTTAAGGTCATTCTAGCCGGAGAAATGAAGTTTAGAAATCTTCATATCGACGCGGTAGAATGGGCTTAAATAACAGTAATGAGACAAATTTTGGTCCCTAAGAGACCTCATGATGCAAATGTATGCATGTAAAAGACACTAACTCTGTGAGGATAATGGTTCACACAGAAGAAAAGACGATCCATCGGAGTAATGCACTCACCAGGAACAGAGACTCTAACAAGACTCTCATTGGGATTCTTATTGGGGATAATAAAAGAAAAAGAATGCGTGAGCAGGACACGACTTTGAGTTGAGGAAAACAAAACTGACATAACATGTGCAAGACACGACTCTGATTAGGGGATAACAGAAATCAGACTGGAGACCTCACTGGGGAAGTAAAGGACTCACACTGGGGATAAGAAGAAATCCCAAGGGAACACAATCCATTGGAAAGACTCAACCTGACTCACGAAATGCGTGTACTGGGGATAACCAATACAGCAACACAAATAGCAACACAAATCCGCTGGGGAAATCTAGAAAAGACTTTCCAGGGGAAACCAAGGATGGGATGTTACCGGTATAAGGGCAACAAACTCAGGAAGAATGAATATCTAAGACCGGTATAAGGGTGAGAGATATCAATCAACCAAACATCTGAAAAAGACCTGAAAAAGGTACATACGCTCAGGGAAATCTGACTCCACAGGGGACCAAAATCATAATAGGGAGTAGAAAGGAAGGAACACCAGGGATACCGAGGTATATAATAGGTGACCGACCGAAGCGTGAATTGGTATGTGTTCCAAAACACTCATCATCCTGAAGAGAGCGAACGCAAACTTGTTTATAGGATGGATATTCAATTCCACAAGGAATATGAATCTTACTCTGTGGAGAAAACAATCAACAGATTGACCCAAGAGTGCATGAGACATATCATTCATTACCGGCAGACCGTGAATAATATACTCGAAAAGGAAGAGACACCAGAGATACCGGAGTATATAATAGGTGACTAACCAAAGACGTGAATTGGTATATATGCCAAAACACACATCATCCGAAAGGAGGGCTTAAAAAAGCAAATCGACTTACAGGATGGACATTCGAATCCATAACAGGAAAACGAATCCTACTCAACTGGGGACACAAACCCAAAGAGCGCATGAGATATAATATCCATTACCGTCAGAACGTGGATAGAATACTCGCATGAGATATATTATCTATTACCGGCAGACCGTAGATAATATACTCGCGTGGTAAGAAACACCAGGGATACCGGTTACTGGGTATATAATAGGTGATCTACCGAAAACGTGAATTGGTATATATGCCAAAACACTCGTCATCCAAAACACAAACTGGTTAAAGGATGGGTATTCGATTCTACAAAGAATACGAATCTTACCCTACTGGGGAAGATCAACAAAGGATTCCAACCAAAGAGCGAAAGAGACATATTATTCATTACCGGCAGACCGTGAATAATATGCTCAAAAAGGAAAAGGCACCAGAGATACCGAAGTATATAATAGGTGACTAACCAAAGGAGAGAGACAATCGATACCAAGCATCCGGGTAAACGAAAGACAACTCAAAGGGGATAAATTGCAAGCATCCGGCAATTATCCAAACAACAAAATATTCGACTCCACAAAGGGAATTACGAATCTTACTCGACTAGGGAAACACAAAAGGCTTCGACTGAAGAGTGCATGAGATATATTATCCATTACCGTCAGAACGTGGATAACACACTCGCACGGAAGACTATCCACAACCGGTTACTGGGTTAACAAAGGATAAATCGACTGAAAAGAAAGGCATCGGGATACCAAAATTAGGTATATAATGATGACCAATCAAAGAAGCAACAATCATTACCGAGCAAACGGGTAAATGAAAGGCGATCCGCTGGGAATGAATTGCAAGCATCCGACAATTATCCACAGGGACTGGCTGGGGATACATTGATAAACAATCAATGATCCGGGGAACAAATCACTAGCAAACGGTGAAAAGGCCCACTGGCAACTTCAAAAGGGATAACATTGCGAGCATACGGCAATGATCCAGAAGACAACTTGCTGGGGATAAATTGCTAGCATACGGCAATTATCCACAAGCAAAAGGAGTATCAACATCGAATAACGAATGAAGATAACCACAAAGAGTAACCGTCATCGATTAGGATGAACAACAAGGTTAACTCTGCAAAGGGGAGAAATTAGGGTTTACAACTACCGAATACGGGGTAGAATACCAAAAATTCTGGCTGAGGAAACAAGAGGTTAACACTACCGACTACTGGGTAGAAACCAACAACTCAGCTGGGATAAAATTGCAAGCAACCGGCAATTTATCCACTCGTACCATAAGGCACAAACTCCGATGGGGAGAACAAAACAATATGGGATTTATAACTACCGAATACGGGGTAGAAGACCACAAACTCCACTGGGGATAGGATGAATGAAGGCCAAATACTGAGCACTTATTCAACTTATTCCACCGGGAAACGCAAACTCTGTGTGAGATAAAAACCACAACAACAGAGAATCCACCAACAACCAGAACGAACCACAAAGGTTACCTCTGCTGGGGGAAAAAAGATAGGACTTACAACTACCGAATACGGGGTAGTAGCCATACTCTGGTGGGAATAACCACAAATTAGGGTTTACATCTACCGAATACTGGGTAGAAAACCAACAACTCCGCATGGGGATGGAATGAATCACAAATCCGCACGGGAAACAAAATAGGGTTTATAACAAACCACAAACTGCTGGAGAGCAGGCAAACAGGATTTACGACTACCGACTACTGGGTAGAAAACCAACAACTCTTGCTCGAGGAATAAAAGGTGTATAACCATAAATTCCTCCAAGAAGAGGGAACATAGGACTTACAACTACCGGTATAAGGGTAGAGGCCCAACAAAACTCCGCTGGGGATAAATGAATTGATGCCGGTTACTGGGCAAACCATTCATCTCTTCCACAGGGAAGCACAAGAAACAACTGACAAAACGCCAATCCAGGGTTGATCCGAAAAGACAGACTGAATCAAAACACGTCCTATGAGGATATAACTCAATAGGAAAGTCCATCCCAATATATGTGTTGGGAGGAAACGGAAGAAACCGTCATCCACGAGGATATATCTCATTGGGGAACTGCAGAAGGAGAGATACAGACACTTTCTGCTTATGGGCCGACTCTATATGGAGAGATTAACCACCCGACATCCGCTTGGGAAGATCTATAAAGAGATCTACATCACCCATAGCAGGAGAACAACAATCAAAAGATATATGGCAAACAATGCAACATGAATATCTGAATGTTTATGAATATGCATGAATATGCGCACTTTATGTTTGATGAATGCTGACAAAACAGACAATTCTAACACAAACAGGTCCAGGAACCAAACGCCCGGTACTATACTTCCAGGGAAAAAACCAACTGGAAAGCCAATCTGCGAGGGACCCATATGCTGTAAAGCAAAGATCTGCGGGTACTGCAGGGGAGACAAAGAGATCAGGATACACTAAATCTCTGAGCAATGGATCAATAAACAACCCAAACAGGGTACAGAAAGTCACAACAGGCGAAACTGCCACCAAGACAAATCTGTATGGGAACAAGAGAATCCTGAGGATATCTGCAGGGGATCAGCATCAACTGAGAAACAAGGGTTCATGGCTCAACCAAGAACTGCTGCAAAAGCAACTCCAAACAACTCTGGGGAATAACCCACTGAAGGAGAATCATCCAAGTAGAATCTAACTGCACAAGCAACTCTACTGGGGAAAAGCTATCAGCTACTCTCTTGGGGAACAACCCACTGAGGGAGAACGCACCACACAAGTAGATTCTGCAAGAAGCCACTCTACTCGGGGAGAACATACATCTGACGGATCACACAAGTAGATTCTGCAATAAGCCACTCTACTGAGGATCAAAAGTAAATCGGGAAATCATTCCAATCTTGGGATGCTGGAGCCACCAACCGACCCTACTGGGGATTGAGATAGCTTTCAATAGGCATAAACTGCCACAACAACCATTCTGCAGACTAAGCTGGGAAAAATGGAAAACCATGCTGAGGAGAGACACAACAACTCCGCTGGCAACTGCACTGAGGAGAGACTACTGCTGAAGAAAAACGCGAAGTCTTCAACAACATTTCTGCTTGCGACTATACTGGGGAACAACCCCACCAACAACTCTGCTTGCGACAAATGCTGAGGAAAGCGGTAAAGTACCGGGATATCAATCCACCAACCACTGAATCTACCACAATGAGAACAACCATGTTGGGGAGATTACTGCTGGAGAAAAAACTGAGTCTTCAACAACACCTCTGCTTGGGTAACAACCCCAACAACAAAGCGGGAGAAAGAGGATACAATCAAATGCCAGGAATATGAACCAAGGTCTTACCTGTTGGGAATCATACCACCCTCGGGAGAGCACTGAGACATTCCTGAGTATCCTTTTGTCATTGTGAATATTCACTTTGTTTAAAACAACAATTTTGAAAAAATTTATTTGTTTAAAACAATGACATTTCATCAATTAAAACATGCAAAACATTTGTTGAATTGAAACAAATAAGAGTGCAAATAATTGGATAAAAGCTCAAATTGATTTGATGGAATGGTAGCCTGCAAATGGCGAGACTCCATAGATCTGTACAAATTTGAAATCAGTGATATATATTGGAAGAGGGCTACATTGAACATAATGATCCTTTCTCTACCAATTTGAATCTCGATGTATGCGAAGCTTCAGTTGACGACGAATCGAGAACCTCTGACGAAAAGACGGCTGTGGACCAGAAAGTCTTGTCAGGATGCAGTTACTTGCCAAATCCCTAATTTTTGCCTAGATTGCCCCAGGGTGAGGTACTCAATCTAGCGGGACGCAAATATACTCTTTTTTCAAGTCTCTAATTTTTGCCTGGATTACCCTTGCGGGTTCTCCACCGAGACGCTCATTTTTGCCTAAGCCGCCCTTTCGGGTTTTCAACTTAGCGAGCTATTCTGTTTTTCATTTGCATATACCCTTTTTTTTAGGCAAAGTATTTCTTAACTGCATCTGAATTCACAGGACGAGTGAAATCCTCCCCATCCATTGTTTTAAGCATCAAAGCTCCGCCTGAAAAGGCTCTCTTAACAACATATGGACCCTCATAGTTCGGAGTCCATTTGCCCCTGGAATCGGGCATGAAAGACAAGACTTTCTTGAGCACGAGGTCACCTTCTCGGAACACACGAGGCTTGACCTTCTTATCGAATGCTTTCTTCATTCTCTGCTGATATAACTGACCATGGCACATGGCATATAATCGCTTCTCTTCAATCAAATTCAGTTGGTCATAACGACTCTGAATCCATTCAGCATCAGTCAACTAGGGACTTGAGGGTATAATTTTCTTTTTTCTTTTGAAAAGATTTGAAAAAAAATTCCTGATTTTTGATTTTTTCATCTTTTTCACCCTCTCTTTTTTCATTTTTTTTTACATTACATTTGTAATGCCCCAATTTGACTGTTTTGCTGATTCTCATGATACAGCTGAATGAGCTCCTTTTGTGCTCAAAAAGTCGGGTAATCTCATCAGGAATCCCCTTCAACATCATCTTCCTCGGCTTCGAATACAAAGAATTCAAGATTGGGAGATGGCGTTGGATCATTATGTTCAATGGGTTTAGAAATCCCTGCATAATGATTTTGGATAATGAAAAGCTTTTGAATTTAAACAAGCAAATCATTTATGCAGATGAAAAAGTTTTCTTGTTTTTCAGGGTTTTTTGTGATCACTGATTTCATGCAAAAGCAAAAAGTGAAAACAAATGGAAAAACAAATGTTTAACAAGCATTAACTGAATGAAAACATCATTGTATTAAATGCTGCCAACAATGTCATCACTTCTCCTTTTGGCATGGGAGAAGGGTTTCAAACAAAGTGAACAATTACTCTGATCTATGGATGACCGTAGGAACATCTACAGCGACCCAATTGTGGCAGACACCGCCAGGAATAACGAAATTGTTCGAGTCCTCTGCATCCTTTTCCAAGATAGCAGCAGTTTCTTCCTCAGGTTGATCATCATGGATGAATCCTCCACTTGTGAACAAACCTTGCCCATTAAATGCCCCAGAACAGTAGCCAATGCCAGCCCGGGATTGGTTAACCAGGAATAAATCCATCAACAGTACTCAGTCTGGCAAATTCCTCCTTGAGTTCACAACTTTCTTGCTCAGGGTGATCCATCAATCTTGCAGAGATGACTCTGGTGTAGTACCGGCGAAGTGCGTCTTCAAAATAAATGAAGATCCCAGGGTCAGACCACAGGACGGGAGACCGGAACGAAACACTCGCTTATGCAAATGATGCATGAAGTGTTTGGGCATATGCTTGTTTTATTTTCAAAGAAACTCGAGGGTTTTATTTGCAAACTTTGAAATATTTAAGCATTTTGATCGTATATGAGAATATCTCATCAGATATATCAGGTGAAAAATTTTTCCCGGTTTTTTCCATGTTTGAAATTTTTTGCAAATAAACTCCTTTGAGTTCCTTGAAAATTTTCTTTTTATTTGATGATATGGATGCAGATGAATGCATGAATGCAACAATCACACTCAAGGATCAAGCAAGGCACACCAAACAAAGGTCGTGGGAAAGCTCATTGTATCCCTAATATCAATCATCCATTTTGGTGGATTTAGGTTTTCACCTTATCGACACCCAAGTTCCATTGATATTAACGGTACATGAACCGACTCTAACATCCTTAATATCAATCATCCATTTTGGTAGATTTAGGTTTTACACCTTATCAATACCCAAGTTCCATTGATATTAACGATGTTTGAACGACTCAACCACGAATCACGGGTTTGCTGAGAGTCACGAGCATGGAGTCTCGGTTAAGAACCACCCAAAGGGAGTGTACTAGGGTTTAAACCTGCCAGACATGTTCTACCAGAGGTTCCCATAATCATCGTCCCATCTCTCGGATATTATCGGAGAAACGAATACTCGTATTCCAAAAATATTCTCAAGAGAGACTCTTATGAGTGTAGTATCGCGTAACAATCGCATCAGATCTTACATCTGAACGACCTCCGCACTACGTCCTAAAAATAGGCCAAGATGGGTTTGGTAAACTACGGTCCTTGGCTTCTAAGGCACATGATTGAACGAATAATGCCTAACCATAAATAACTTGTGTGACATTATCAATCCAACATGACCTCCACCAAGTGAATGGACTCGCAAGTCAACTGGCTAAGGAATACTCAACACCAGTCAACAAGACTATGCCATTCTCCTATCCTAGAGTGCACTCGAGTTCGGGTATAGAACTCATCTCACAGAGATCACCAAAGCAAACATCAATTGTATATCAAGCAATTCAAACATTACAATCAATACAGTTATCCCAAATTATACAAAAATATGTCAAATAACACATAAATAGATGTCATACAACAAGGGTAAAAAGTAGGCAATACCACCAGGGAAGGTCTAATGTTGTCCCCAGCAGAGTCGCCACTTTTCTGTAGCGGTGTATTCGTCGCTATATGATCTATTGATTAAATCATAAGCAAAGCATACAATGAATCGAGTCGCCACCGCACTTTTATTTATCCTAAGGACTGGTTAAAAAGCGAACAAAAACCTAAGAAGTTTTACACGTAGAAAACCAATAAAAGATCAGAGAATCTGGGTAAGGGGTAAATTACGCAATGGGAAGGTGTTAGGCACCCATCACGTCCTATGGGAGAAAACTCAACCAATATCAACAATCCACCATGCGAGGACGACTTCGACGTACTAGAGGGGTTAGCCCTGTTTTCAGTGCGGAAGTCTTACAATCGACTCACTAAGGATAAGGTAAGATTTACATCAACCACTATGGTAATTGAAACCTAAGGCTAATGTATGAAAACATGTTAATAATGGACAAAGCCACAAAACAATTGAATGTGTGAGGTTAATTGATTATGATTATTCACAAAATATGGTCAAGGTATGATTAAGATTGATTCAAAGAAGTGTTATGAAATGGAGTTTGAAAAGTCAAGGACTTAGGGTCCAAGTTTCTAATTTGAAAAGAGATGAGAATGTTTGCACAACATGTATTTACAAGTTTTAAAAGTTAACAAGTGACAAGGGGTTTTGAAACAAAAAGGTGTGGATGAAGTGTAAAACTTCCTAGAGGTTCACCTCTTGAAATCATATAGAAGATGATTCAAGAGTGTCCTTAGGAGTGAGGCAACAAAGTAAGTAAGCAAAACAAAAGCAAGGTGATACCGGATGCCATCAATGGTCTTATACCAATCTCATAAAATCAAAAAGCGGATGTCGGATACCAATAAATGGGTTTACACCAATCTCCTAAAATAAAACAATGATACCGGATGCCATCAATGGTCTTATACCAATCTCACAAAAGAAAAGCGGATATCGGATACCAATAAATGGATTTACACCAACCTCCTAAAGCAAACAATGATACCGGATGCCATCAATGGTCTTATACCAATCTCACAAAAGAAAAGCGGATATCGGATACCAATAAATGGATTTACACCAACCTCCTAAAGTAAAAATAAACTTGGATGTCGGATGCCAATCTATCTGGACTTATACCAACCTCCAAAGTATGGTCATAGGAATACAAATGCCACATCACAGGGACTTACAGTTGCATCCTCTCATACAACAAACAAGAGCAAAGAAGATATGAGTGACCAATGGGGTCTTACACTCTATCCTTCCATATCATGGGAACAAAAGCCAATCAACATGGACTTATAATTGTCCTCAATGGGCAAACAAACATAGATCACAAGGATATGCAATAATGATCATACAAGAATTAACAATCAATAATGATGAATGCACAATGGCAAGTAAGCAATCATGTCCAAATGAATCAAATAATCAATCAAACAAGTTCAAGTAGCACACACTATAACCACACAATTTAGGCTCAATCAAAGGTTGGACTTTAAAAGTCAACTGGAATAGGGTAGATGGCGCTCTTAACCTTGACATTGAGAGCCAAGGTGAAGCAGATGAAAGGATATGAGGGGTGTGCCTCATCACTCTTATCCCTGGTCAGGGAGAGCATTGAATATAAGAAGGTGGGGGAGTTCAGAAAGATGGAACTCTCTCCCCAAGTTAGACTCGATAGATCTTGGGCTTTTACTCAACATGCATCAAACACAAGTAGTGTGAGCAATGTGAGTGACTCACAGAATAGTAAGAGATAGGCTACATATCTCTTTTGTCTACCAATTGCCTCACATGAGGTCTTTACCTGCTTGGGGACAAATTTAAACAATCACAAACATTGCCTCTTAAGGAGGACTTCAGACAGTTGCCTGGCTAAATAACAAGCCAGGTCTTCCAGACTACATGGAGACAAGAGAGTCTACCTCAATGCAAATGCTATACAAGCAAAGCAATGCAAGTTCTCAAAGAACTATTAGCGACTATGGTACCTGAAATCAATCAAATATAATCAGAATCCCAATCACAAAACTAAAACAGACAAATTATGAACCAACAGACAACACAATCAATCATGTGTGCAAAGCACAAACTCAAATGAAATGAGTTAGCATCCTACAAAACAAACAAGTTAGTTCACAATAATCAAATGAAACAACTCAATCAACTTGCATTAATTCCTTTAAAGCACTTTGCTTCTTAACCTGAAAAGTCAAAGTCAAACTCAAACATGAGAAGTAAGACCACTAGGACAAGCCTAGGGTCAAAAAGGAGGGAAAAATCTTAAAACAGCAAGTGAAACATGATCAAAACCAAGATAATTCAATTAAGAAGAAAGTCTAATTGGTCTCATATCAAAACAATACACCAATTTCATTTCATGCACAATCTAGGTCAAAGTAAGCAAGTGTGAACCACACATGAGTAAACAGAATGATTACAATCAAACAAATACCAAAACAGCTCAATAAATTCCACAAAAATTCCATTTTAAACAGAACACATTCAATGAGCTGCATATCAAATTTCATAGCATTTGAACAAGTGGAAGTATGGGAATTAAATCAGGAAATCATGGCATGCAAAAATCAATCCAAACAAGGTCACAAATCATATGTCAACTTCAATCAATTGTAAAACAGTGAAAACAAATGAGAAATGAATGGGACCAAAGCCAAAGTGAAGCTAAACATGTCAAGAAACACTCCACCAAATTTCATCTTCATATGATAAGGGATGAGGATTTTACAACACATGTAAGTTGATCACTCAAGAAAAGTTCACAAAATGGTAAACAGCAAACAAAAATACCAATCAAATAGGAAATGCCTCAACAAATCCTACAAAAAATCATGTTTAAACTAGACATACATAAGGTATCACATGCAAAAAATCAGAGCCATAGGTATGGAAAATAAAATCAGGAACATGGCATAACATAGTGTGACACACATTGTCACACTCATGAAGATCACATCATATCTCTCTAACCAGGGACTCAAAAATAACAAACTATACATCAAAATCACCAGGAAAGAGTCAAGAACATGCCTATAAAATTTCATTCATTTTGGATAATGCATGATTATTTCATGATCAATATGGTAAAACATACACATATAGCATACATGTCAAAGATCACTAGGCCAAACCAAAAAATCACCAGGCACAACATTGATTAACATGCCTAAAAAAACTAGGGGAAATTTGGAGTTCAACGAAAAATCCCCATGGAATTTGGATTAAGGATGATTTAATTATGGATTTTAGAAGTTTGGTTAAATTATGAAATAAACATTTAACTAATTAAAATGATTTAATTATTCTGAATGGCAATTTTGTAATTACCAAGGCCAGGGCCAAAACGCGCCCGTTCCACTTAATGCAGTGGCGCCTTGTGATTGGTCTATTCGCGCGCCAAACACCAATTCGAATTGAAACACCAGGCGGAAGGATCTACGCGTGCTTTTTTCCAGAAATTTCGAGAACCTCACCAATGTTCATCGTGTCCAGAATTCGTGAAGACCAAAGTTGCACGAAAATGTACAAATTATACACCGTTGGAAACAGCATGCAACGAGGATCATGGATATGGTCATGAAATTGTCCAGAAATTATCACATACAAATATCTAATCAAGAAATGTTTTGGTGCACAAACTTTAATTCAAGATTTCTCCATGGATATCCAACGAAATTGCACGATTCAAGCTTCATTCTACTCTATGTCAAAGGCACTACCTAAACCACATGGCAATTGCAAGAATCGGAGGTTTCGAAAATTTACCTCTTGATGATTACAGTGTGAAATCCGCGTGAGTTTGGTTCCAATTGATGAAAACAGATGGCCTACGATAGTTAGGAAGGTGATTGGAAGGTTCAGCACAGCTCAGAAACGCACGATCATGAAGAATTTTCCAGCTGCCATTGATGAGCAAGCTTTGCAACAGTTGGTTTTTGGCACGATTCTTGCTTCAATTGCTTCGAACAACACTCCCAAATTACCTGCAGATGATGATTCAACAAAGAACTAGCACAAGCATTAGTGAATTCTTGATGAATTGATGAAAAAGTGGATGTGCAAAGTTGTGAAAATTGAGAGAATTTGTGAGATTTTGGATTGGATCTGAAAAAATGATTGTTGATCCCTTCAATTCTGTTAGGGTTAGGCTTTTATACCCTCTCTTAATCCATGCCTTAATCAAGATTAACCAAAAATTGGACGATTAGCAAAATGAGCTTGTTATGGAAATTGGCCAATTTGCCCTTGGATAGCTTGAACCAATGGAACAGTGTTTTTTCACTTGGAGCAAATCTCAAATCACATTTAGAAGCTATTCCAATTGGTTTCATGTGGAAATTCCATGTATTTTGAAATTTGGCCTTTTTTCCCACCAATTTTTAAATGGTCCACTTGAAAAATGACCTTTTTATGTGAAGGTTTTTGATGAAATGTGATGATGGATTTGGATAGTACACATCAAATGGGATTTGCTCAAAGAAGAATCAACCAAATTGGCCATTCCATTCAAAAGTTATGGCACTTTGAATTTCAACTTTTTTTGAAAATGATTTGATCACAACTTGCCAACCATAAATGGGAAATGAGTGTTCTTGGACTTTTTGGAAAGGCAAGAACAAGATCTTCAAATTTCATGTTGGACAAATTTTGATTTGAAGCATTCTTGGACATGTAATTTTGGGGAGAAAAACTTTCCATTTTGGGCAGGTGAGAATTACAGGTCATTTCCATTTTGGGAAACTTTTTGCCTGACTTCAAATTCTTCAATGATGATCTTTGAAATACCAAATGAGGCTCATATAGACATGAATGAGACTTTTCCAACCATCTCACACCTTCCAAATCCTGATTAAATGCACAGTTGACCACAGTTGACTTTTCTAGGGTTTTGGTTGACTGAGCCATATTCTGATGAATTCCAAGCCTTTTTCTCTTGAGATCTTGATTCCAAATGATATCACAACTTAAATGAACTCTTATGAATAATCATGGTGCCCAATTTTATCTGTTTTGACCTAGTTGCTTCATCTGCAAGAAACATGGTTAGATGACAATATTTTTGTACTTTTGGTTAGTAAACAAATGAAAAGCAATGATATACAAATGCAATACATGCTTGGTGATCAAGAACCACACTCATAAGGTACCCATCCACTAAGATGCAAACAAAGGTGCACAATGATCCTTGAGGCAATGATATGATATGATATGATGCCTTGAGGCCATGAGGGATCTTAGGGCAAAAATTGGGGTCTTACACGACCCCTTTGACCGTACACAGCATTTGATTCATTCCTCCCCTGATAGGACCTTTTGGTGCTTGCAGAGGTAGCCGCCTGTATCTTTCCACTTCGAATGCCGCTTTCAACACGTTCACCTGTCAATATAAGTTCAGTGAAACCCGATGAAGAACTTCCCAGTAGATGGCTGTAGAATGGGCCCGTCAGTGTACTCATGAACATGTCTACCAATTCTCGATCAGTCATAGGGGGTTTGACTCTGCCAGCCAAATCTCTCCATTTTTGAGCATATTCTTTGAAGCCTTCTTTAGATCCCATAGTCATATTCTGCAATTGTAGCCGAGTAGGCACTAGTTCAAAATTATACTGGTACTGCTTGTAGAAAGCTGTTGCTAAATCAGTCCAGGTGCGGATGTTAGAACTCTCGAGCTGATAGTACCATTCCAACTGTGTGCCAGCCAAACTCTCTTGGAAGAAATGGATCCATAGCTTCCTATCAGTGGTATACGGCTGAATCTTTCTCACATAAGCTCTCAGATGCATCTGAGGACAAGACACACCATCGTACTTAGGGAAAGTGGGGATCTTGAATTTGCGAGGAATGGCCACATCGGAGACCAGACCCAAGCTTTCGAAATCCAGACCGGGCGCCTTCTGGCCCTCCATAGCTAGCATACGTTCTTCCAGTAACTTGTACTTGCCATCTCATGGAGAGTACTGTTCATTCTCGTAATCTTCATCGTCGTCCTCAGGGTTGAAGAGATCAACATTCTCCTCTTCTGAATCATTCTCTGTCTCCTCTTCTTGATCCTTCGGAATTATTATCTTGACTCCTGCGGCCTGTCCTTTAAGCCTTCTTCCCGGGTTAATGTAGCTCACAGCTTTCTTGTCTTTCTTCTTCTCGAGCAAGAGAGCCTTCAGTTCCTCCTGCCCCTTGGATAAGTTCAAGATCATCTCCTGGAATTGAGCATTTTGAGCCTGGAGATCCTTGACAGTTTGTTCGAGGTCCATTTTTCTGTTTGCAGGAAGACCGTGAGAACATTGATCTTTTAGAATACCTGTTATGCAATGTTATGTTATGCTATGCAATGTATGAAATGTTTTCAAGGACTTTTGGAATTTAACTTTGCGTAAACCACCAAAAAGAGAGGAACTTTTATTAATAATTTCTTTAATCAATGTTCATTACAACAAAATAATAAAATACAATGAAAGCTCAAGTCTCCCAGGGACGGCTTCTTTTTGGGCGAAGATATGCATTGAGTCTTCGTTCCTCATTAAGCTGGCTGGTAAGTTCTAACACTTTCTTCCTTTCAGCACAAAACTGGGCTTCAAAAGTATCCCTTTCCTCTCTCAACTGGATCCAGGATCTCTTCAATTCTTCAACATCGGTAGGCATATCTGGATAAGGAATGATCTGAGGAGTACCTCCTTCAACTCCTAGTTCAACAATCAATGGTCCGACTGCAAGATATGGCATGACAAGTTCACGAGCTCTTGCGCGTACCCATCTGAGATAAGGTTCCATAGGAATAGAGTTTTTCTGTCCTAAAGTACTTCTTTTCACCATGCCCCAAGCTCTTACAAACCTTTGACGGAGACTTTGAGAATCGTTGTCATAGTCAAACACAGTGCCTTGGATAACTATTTCATGTGGGCCATCTCTTCGAGCACAACCAAACTGACGTAGGGCTAAAGCAGGATTATAAGTAATACCTCCCCTCATCCCCAGGAGTGGTACGTTAGGGAACTCTCCCCAACGGTCAATGATGATAACATTTTCTTTGAGATGAGGACACCAACGGATGTCTGAATGGGAGAGCGCCATTATCCTTTGAGACCATTTCAAATTCTGCTCGTTCTTCAAGACTGATTGAGGAAGGTGCGAAATAAACCACCTAGACAATAAAGGTACGCAGCACATGAGAGTCCCTTGCCTCTTCATAGTACGGGTGTGAAGGGAATGCAAAATGTCTCCAAGCAAGGTAGGCACAGGGTTATGAGTGAGAAATATCTTAATAGCATTCATGTCTATGAATTGGTCTGGATTAGGGAATAACACCAAACCATAGATTAGTAATGCTAGTACATCTTCGAAAGCATGGACATCCATAGCTTTTAGGAATTCTCGGGCCTTATTTATCAGAAATTTGGCAAGTAAACCCTTAATTCTACTTCTTGTTACCCAACTAGTTTCAATGTCGGATTTTGTCACGTGTAAAGCCGCGGTGATTTCTTCAAACTTCGGAATCTTTTCCAAACCACTGAAAGGTGTTTGATCAAGGATAGGTATCCCAAGCAGCCTGGAGAATTCTTCTAATGTGGGTACCAACTGATAATCTGGGAAGGTGAAGCAATGATGTTTAGGATCGAAGAACTGGAATAGAACTCTCATCATATCTTCTTTGAAACCGATGGTAACTAAATTGAGGAGAGAACCATGCTTCTTGATGAACTGAGCCTGATCAGGAAGCTTTGACACTAAATTCTTGAGTTGAGGAGAGGTCGCTACGAAATTGATCCGGATGGTCTTCCTGGAAGCCATAACCTGTTTAACAAAGCAAACCTAAATCCCTAAGTCCTTGAAATGGTTAGTACAATGTCATGATGTCATGATGTTATGATGTTATGATGTTATGATGTTATGATGTCATGATGTAACAAGCACGAACAAGTCACACCGCAATCATTCCTAGGTTTTAAGGCTTGCATGAGTTCCATAGGTAAGTACCCTCCCCACTGAAGTTCGGTTGGTTCGACCTGTCCTAGAATAGTAACCGGGTTCTAGAAGGATCTCAAATCATTGACCTTTCTTTAAGTCCACTTCAGTGCAACACCAAGTGGTTGACCAAAGCTTCCCTAAAGTCCAATCTCAAAGAGTGTAGTATCGAGTCTCAACCAACCCCAGTCGGAACCGAAGTCAGTTATCTCACTACTTTCTAATGGCCAGGATGAGTCAATTAGGGTTCTAAAGGTCTGGTTAACGCTTTGATGACACCACGCGGACGCCAAATTTTTCCTCAAGTAAACATGAGGAACATCAGGACATCCAAAGTGTCACATTAACCGTAGCCATCATTTTAACCATTCTAGTATACGCCAGATAGTCGCGATGATCTATTGCTACTTACCTAAGGTACACTAGATCCGGGTGTAGGATCTTTCACTCAAGCACAACATACCCAAGCAACCCCTTAAAATTAAATCAGACAATTCAAATAAGCGATCTTGTTTTTTAAGGTAACCTCTCTTTTTAAGGGTCCCCAGCAGAGTCGCCAGTTCTGTCATACGGTGAACTGGACTTTTGTGTTTTTTGCTTTGGAAAGCAAATGTCGCGGTTAGCAAGAGTCGCCACCGACTTTTCTTTTATCCAATAAGGAAAGGCGGAAAAGAACAGGAAAGACTTTGATTAGATTTTGGGTTCGGGAGGTACATTATACAAAGGGAAGGTGTTAGCACCCTTTGTATACATGGTTATCCATGGGCTCTTAATGGCTTGATCACTTATGTTATTTTTCTTGTCTGAAAAAAAAGTGTTTGTGAACTGCTTAGAAAATGTTTTGAAGAGAGAGTTTAACTTTGTAATGATTCTTGTACGAATGTATACAAAGTATTTATCTCGTTTAATTTTGAAAGCGGTTTAGAAAAATATAACTTGGCAATGATCCTAGTACGAATGTATGCCAAGTGGTGATTTTCTAATAGATATTTTGCAAATTTGTGGGGTGTGAAAAATATTTTAAGTTGTGAGTCAGCAATTAAGAGTCATACCTACCCAGGTCTTTATAGGTATTTCCTATCCTTATGAGGGTAAAACTGTCCTTACTATTGAGAAGTAAGTAGTCTTGTCCTTTGGATGTAAGGGACATCGTAAGGTCATCGATTGGTCATTGAAGGCAACTTTTGTAAGGATACCTTAGCATTCGAAGGGACGATCATCATTTAACCGTAGGCTACAACGACGGGTCATCGAGGGACAAAAATCATATATTCGCAGGCAACATCCGAGGGACTATGATTTATCTTATAGGGACATGATGATTTAACCGAAGGGTCTTTGCTAAGTGTATCCCCACATTCGCGGGACATGACCGTAATACCGTAATACCGTAAGGCAACAAAGAGAGGTCCAAGATCACATATTCAAAGGCAATATTTTATAATCAATTAGGCAATTAGGATGAATCTCCATATCATAATAAATTAGGTAATTAGGATGAATCTCCACAAGGGTATCCCACAAATAAAGTGGAATACCTAGCAAGCTACCTTTTCCGGGAGTATGTGAATCCTTACAAAATTCAGCAAACAGGTCAGAATACCAAATCAGGGTGCAATCGAGAGTTGCACCAAACCAAAAGGAATCACAACAGTAATAGGGTCAGGTAAACAATGCATGGCTATGATAAAACATGTCAGATGAGCAAAGATCAGAACAGAAAAGTCAGCGACTGTCACGTTCGTTGCTGCCTCGCCTAGCGAGGGCTTAGCGAACACTCGCTACAGGTTCGCTTAGCGATGTGCTAGCGAACGGCTGCGGGTTTGAATTTAAGAACAGTACGATTTCAGCGAGTTCCAAGCCCTATGGCATCCATTACAGAAATTACATGGTTAAACATTCAAGATATTATTTTGCACATTCATATATACTTAAACCCATATGCAAAATCTAAGATGTGTTTATAAATTCAATCATAATGCCACATGTAAATTAAGAGCATAAAGCGGTAATGGTAGTACAAACCTGTTTGCAATTGAATTGCAACGTTGAATTGGCAGATCACTCTTGGTGTCGGATTGAGTTGGGCGGAGGTAACCTTTGTGCAGATGAGTTGCCTTCAGGGTTTTCTTTAGGGTTGCTCTGAATTCTCTTGGTTAGCCTCCAGGGTTTGCTCGGTTGCTTCTGTTAGGGTTTCCTTGCTAGGGTTTCTGTCCGTCTCCTTCTGTCCTTTTCTCTGACTGATCCTCTTTTTCTGAATGAGGTCTTGGTATTTATAATAGTTTTTTGTGACCTGATGGGCTCATAATAAAGCCCAAAAATTTTGGTATTCGCAAGCTTCGCTAGGCGAGTGGCGCAGCGAAGAGTTCGCTAGGCGAATGATTTGGCTCGCCTAGCGAGCAAGCCATTTTAAGCCATTTTCTGGATTTGACCACCTGTGTGTTGGGTCTTTGTTCAATGCCTTGAAAAATGAGTTAGAGTGCCTTGAAAAATGTCTTGCAAGATTAACGGGCAAATTTTGGGGTATGACACAATCCAATAGACAAGAATGTCAATAGAAGCCCAGAATTCCCTTGGATATTTAGAAAAAGCAACACACAAATGAACAATTATATTATCTTGAAGAGCAAGGCATCAAATAAAGACAGCCACATCCAAGCTTTATCCATTCCATGATCTTCTTCAAACTTAGCCCATGTAGCAGATGAATTCCAAAAGTCACAGGTTCAAAATAACAACTACACAAGAATCATGTTGCAGATGAACTCAAAGGGATCTTGAATGATGTATCAGATGAAGTTTCAAATTTCAAGCACTTGATTTGTCAATAAGTTGACATTGGCCAAGTCCTTTAGCATAGGAATATTGCCTAAGTTCTAAGTCCATTTGTCCCAGATCAAGCCAACAGTCCACACAAAAGTTTTTTAGGGTTTTTGTTGTTATTATGTACATTAATGGTCAAAGACCACACAAACAAGCAAAGTATATACAAACAAGATATATCACACAATATGGTCCAAGTGGACAAAGTGAAAATTGCATTAACATAAACAATTAGAATGATATGAGCAATGGTAAATGAATAAAGGCAAGAATTAAATGACATTAAAGTAAATGGCTTGAAATTAAAAGTTAGTTGTTAATGAGTTAGAAGTTAGTATTGTTTTGCTTTTGCTTTTCATTTTTAGACATTCTTTGGAGAACACTCAACCCACTTATCACAAGCATGGATCCTTGAGCCAAGACATCTTCCAAAGGAAGGAAAAAAGGCCATGTTTCCACACAATACCATGAAAGAGGGGAGACTTACAATCTCACTAACTAGAATGTTATGCCTTTTATGTCACAAATTTAGCGCTATGTTAAGCAATCGTAATTGGACTTATGTAGAAGTCACAACTATTTGAGGTCGGGCAATATAATTTTGGTGTTAATGCATGTTAGGGACATAGTATAATGGACTATGCTCATGAAACATACCAGATACAAAAAGAATATGCAAAAGAGGTGACCTAATCTCATCCATACTCATGTTAATCTTTCAATCAACTAGCTTTAGGACTTTAAGATATCATAAGCCAAATGAGATGAATGCATAAAGAAGGGGAATGAGATGAAGAGGGAGGGGAATGGGTCAAAACTCAAATTGATCAAAGGAGGACTTTTACCAAATTAATATCATCCATTCATTTTTGGAGATGGAATGCACATTCCATCAATCCCCTAAATCCAATGATATTAACTTGACAAAGTCAAATCAACCTTGACCAAGGCCTAACAACAAGAGTCAAACTCAAACAAGTCATCACAATTGGTCAACCAAATTATTTGGCATTTATTCAAACTAAAAATATTAAAATAAGGCATTAAAATTAAACATGGTTTGTCAAATTCCTAAAATCTCATCAAAACACCAAAGAAATGGCCATGAGATTTATCATAGGTCAAACAAGGTCAAAGGACCTTGGAGAAAAATTTTCAGAATTTTTGAAGACTTAAAAGTATTTTTAAACAATTAAAAACAAATGCAAAATCAATTAAATCATGAAAAATATTAATAAAGATCCAAAAAATAATTTTAATTCAGAATATGAAAGAGGAAATTATTTGAAATTATTTGGGGAAACTCTCATATTTTTTGGATCAATATTAAAATTAAAATGAATTAATGAAAATAAAGAAATTAAAATGAAATTCAAATAATCAGAAAAAACTTGGACCACTTGATCTCCCTCATTAATTGAGGTTGCAGATCAAGTGGCCACCAACGCGCGTTCCATGGTGGACTTGAGTCAACGCGGCATAGGCTTGGTATTTAAAAGTAACACACGGGATAAAAACAATTTGAAAAGGATCAATGGCTCTGAACCATGTCAACACATCACCGGCATCCAAAGGCCGGTCATCTTCTCTAGTGACCTTGGCCGGACTGGTTCACTCATCACCATTAAAAAATGAAAAAGGAGGACATGATCTAAAAGAAAAAATGGTGTAGAGCACAAATTTGACCTCAATTTTAACTAACTCCACATATATAGAAAGATATGAGGAGTTGAATTTTGAGGTGTGTCAACTGAGTTGCTTCGATTTGACCTCTAAGCAACTCAATCTTCTTGCCTACATTAGTAGGACTTCAGATAACCAATGATCCAAGAGAATTGAGTGGAATTAAGAGAGAATCGAATAGATGAAATTTTCTAGAAAATACCTTCAATGTAAGTCTGGATTCAACTTTTCTTGCTTTGGCTTGTGCTTGATCTTGCTCAGTATGCTTGCAGAAGTGGATTAGAATGCACAAAAGGTCTTGGATCCCTGGTGTTTTGAATCTCAAAACAGTGAGAATTCAACTCAATTTCCAATGGAAATTCTCAGGATTATCCTCTCAAATGGAAGGGTTAGGGGTTTAGGATCAAAGTTGGCGCGAATGTGTGTTCAATTCTGAGCATATGGAGCTCTATTTATAGTTGGACCATGTGATATTTGCAACTTCCAAATGACTTTCCAAAATTGGCAATGAGTGATGCATGGGTGCATGGGCGTGTACAGGCCCATGAGATCACTCCATTTGACCCATAATTGAGTGTAAAAGAGTCTGAAATCAACTTGGAATGCAAGGAAATTGTACACAGCTGTTTGAAGTTTGATCTTTGCCAATTGATAATGCAATGTTCATGCCATGCACAGCCCCAACAATTCTTGTCCAAAACGAATGAAATTGGACTTTTTGGAAAGGTTAGATCAAGAGGTACAACTTTCATGTTCAACAGTTTTCCATTTGAAACTTGTATCATGATGAATTTTGAAGTGGAGGTTTGGAAATTTCAACATATTGAAATTTTTTCTAAGTGTCAAGCCATATATCTCAATATTCCACCTTGCTTAACTTTTTATGTGAGCTTCAAATGAGAAACATGTCTTCATAAAACTTGTATATATTTCAAAGAACTTCAAAATGGTCACCAATTTCATGTCATTTGGATTTGAAATGATAGAGTTATGCATTTTTGAAGTTTGGAAAAATCACTTGTTCAATGGTATAGGTCAAAAGTGACCTATAATGTAACCTCATATCACATGCTCATAAAAGTTGAATTAGCTCTTACTCCAAACATCAAAGTTGAAGTATACATCTTGAATTTGATTGTGCACCTTGGAAATATTTCATCTTATAAAAATTGAGCAAGTTATGGCCTTGGGAGGTTGACTTTCAAATTAGGGTTTAGACAAAATGACCTATAATGTTTCAACATAGAAAATGATTTTCCAAGCAAAACTAGATCTAGGTATAAACATGAAAGTTGTTTGGAATGTCATTTAGAGTAACATTTATCTTGGAATCATTTTCATATGGTAAAAAGTGTAGGAGATAGGGTCTAGGGAGACCCAGTTTTGATCAGATGAATTCATCTGGCCAACCACCATCAACCAACTTGCTAACCTTCAATTATCTTGACTTCCTTGTCTCATGGTAGATCATATATGCATAAGATGATGAATTTTGAAGCGTCCCTTGAGAAATTTGATCAATTGGTGAGATAACTTAATGCAGAAGTTACTCAAGATACCCGGTCAAACTAGGGTTTCCAAGGCAAATCACCCTCTAACTCTTGAAGAAAACTTGATCAATATAACATGTAGGAATCAATGGAACTCATATATGATGGTCATAACCATTATTGGATCAATTTATGGTTGTGCTCTTTGTCATGAGGGTCTCAAACCCTAGATATGAACTTGATAGATCAATGGTGATCATGCCCTACCTACAAAAGAGTTAGGCAAATGCAAAGACATATTTTTGTATTTTGGTTAGTAAAATGATAATATACAAGTATGATACAATCACATAGTGCTTGGTGATCTCTCCCAAAACAAACCCAATGAAAGAGGGGTAAGGAGGATGCCAAGGTATGATCCATATGCTAATGCTTATGATGAAATTGCATGAGGGATCTTAGGGTCAAAATTGGGGTCTTATAGTAAGGAGGATGCCAATGTGTGATCCCAATGCTAGTGCATATGATGAGATTGCATAAGGGATCTTAGGGTCAAAATTGGGGTCTTATAAACTCCCTTTGGTTTATCTGATACACTCTTTCTCTATGTCCAAGCTGTTAATTTGATCTTATTGATATTATTTGATGGTTTCTCTTTGAGTGTGTTTCAAGGGATATTTCATCTGGTACATCTAAAAGACATTGGAGATTTCTTGCTTTGGAGTGCTTGATTGATGTTTGGTTATCTTTATTTGACACCATTGGTCTTCATATTAATTGCTTGGATGATTATAGCTTTGTTGCTTGCTTGATAATCCAAAGGAAATGGGTTTGCATATGACATTATTGTCTTGTGGATGCTTCCCATGGGTTAGATCTTTTCAACTCTAAACTTTTAAATCTTGTCTAGAATAGAACCTTCATCTCCTCCTTCTTCTTTAATTTCAAAATCTCCCTCTCATTTTTTCAAAACTTATTTGCTTGTTATTTTCAACTTTTAATAAGTAGAAACTTTGGCCTTATGCCATTGATTTTTTTCAAAATATTTTCTTAATCAAACTTGTAAAGAACTTAATCATATTGACTTTATTTTCAAAAACACAAAAAAATACTAACAACCTCATATAATCATTTTGGCCACTTTGTGCCTTTTCCCTTTAACCTTTTCAAAAGGAAGCATTTAGATTTGAGTTATCTTTGGTTGAGATATAATTCTCCCATTCCATGATATGTTGAATGTAAGACTTTCCATTTATTATGGGTTAGTAACATACTTGTTGATTGAATCCAAGTTGGAGCCCTCCCTCTTAAATGTTGTAAAGCCCTCATTATCGATGGATGTTTTGTTGAGTATTCTCACATTGATAACAAAAGATCTTTAAGCTTTTATTAAAATCAATCCACCCATATTTGAAATTTTTAGCACGAACTACGAGGTTTTGATCCCTCATTTTATGTTGGTACGTAGGCATAAGACCAAAAGTCTTATCAAACACAAAAATGTAAATAATGAATTCTTATCTCATCCCCTCATTCTAACTTTTAAGCAAGCATTTTTTTCAACCAAAACACTTACACACAAAAAGGGCTCCCTAGGAGTACCTAGGACACTTTGGATGTTAATACCTTCCCTCTGTGTAACCAACCCTCTTACGTGTAATCTCTGACATTTTATTAGTTTTGATTTGAAAACTTCTTATATTTGGGTTTTGTTCATATTTTTTCCCTTTTCCTTTGAAAACAATAAAAGTGTGGTGGCGACTCTTGTTTTATTGACGTTGAGCTAACCCATAGCTCAGTGGTCATGAATTTACCGCTACACAAGCTATTTCAAACAAAAAAACTTATTGATAATTTTCATAGCGTGATTCTAAACCTAAAATCAAGGGCATTTGTACTTCGACCGGATCGAGGCCATTTGTATTTCGTTGGCAATCTTCTGATTCTGCCAAACTCGTTATTGATTTGTGATTGTTGCTTGTTGATTCATGTGCGTTTGGATTCATAGTTCATGTCCCCATTATTTTCATTTGAATTTTTGTATTTTTTAGATTTGGTTTGATCTTGGTTTGAACAGTGTTTTCTGCAATCGAGCTTGTGTGAGGGAGGAGATGAAATCTCCAGATCAAACTAGAGTCGTCCAATCTCGTTTGTTTGGATCAATTCTTTTTATCATTCTGATGGCCCCATGGCTCCATTAGATTCGTCTAATCGTAACACCGAGGGGACCCTGTATAGGGAAACCTACCATAATCCCTTTAATCCTAACCCTTGGATCTGATCATTTGGTCGTAATGGGTTAATTAGGAAACTTGATCAGGGCCAAATGATCACAATCAGATGGCCACATGTGCATCACAATCCTCTCTCCATCTATTTGGAATTTGGACCTCTCAAGTGTTTGAACCTCGTCCCTTGCTGATCTCACCCCTCCATTCAGTCTCACACCTTCTGTTGGTGTAAGACTTTCTGAATAGTGGGGCTTTTTTGGACCTCTCTCTTTTGCTCGACAATGCCATATTTTTCAGTCTCACACCTCGTGATGGTGTGAGACATTTGAATATTGGGCTTCTTTTGGGCCAAGAGCGCCACACCATTCCCTTCTATTGCACCTTTTTCTTCTGTTTTTATTTATTTTTGTTTTCTTTTGTCCTCTTGGGCCTTAAGTCCATCGTCTATTATACGCTTATACCCCCATGTTAATATTTCTCCTCCCTTGTGTTTTACTTTATTTTTAGTTATTTTATCTTTTCTTTTTCTTTATCTTTTATTAATTGGTTAATTAATTAAACATAAATAATTAAATGTTTAAGGTTATCCCAATTAAAAAATCAACTTTTGATATTTAAGTTTTAAAAACTAATTTTTAAATAAAAAATCTAATTTTTCCCAACAAGATCAACACCAAGTCATTTTCCCTCTTAATCATATACACTCCAATTATTTTTATTAATCATAAAACGAATGAAAAATGATCTATTAGATGTATATCCCTATGATCCCCGAGTATTTAGATACAAGTTATATAGTTTTCCTTTCGAATACTTGTCATCCTCTCAAAATGTATTAATACGATTGAATTCAGCTCGTTCCTCCGTGGATGAAAAAGGATCTATTGGATGTATATCCCTGTGATCCCCGGGTACTTCCCCGGGTACCTTTCTTCCATCCAAGTTATATAGCTTGACTTTCAAATACTCGTCTTCCACCCAAAAATAAATCCAACTCATCAAACTTATTTTTTCCGCCTTAGCGCGATGAATAAACTTTCTCACAAACGAATGATGTTTTATCCATTCCAACGGAATACAAGTAAACGCTTCATTATGCTCGTGCGCAGAGAACAAGCAACGCTTAACTGCTCGAATGAGAACTAAACACCGTTCATTAAAATCAACCAAACCATAAACATTTGCTACAAATAACTACGTAGCTTTGTGTTCCCCATCGCGCATGGGGATACGTAGGAGCGAGATTCAACGTCTCGTCAAGCACCCTAATAAAAAAAATATTTGTAGTCCTTTTATTTCACATAAGTATTTTCAATAACTAGAAGAAATCAAATAACATACGCTAACACTCTTATTCGTAAAATTGATTAAACGCTTCCCGTTGAGTATAGTGGATGTGTGGGTGATAATACCTTCCCCACGTATAATCGACTTCCGAACCTAAATTTTGTTGTGATGATCATATTTTTGTTCTTTTAGAATTTTATCGACGTTTTCCCTTAAAATAAATAAATTTTTGTGGCGACTCTGTTGTATTTTGAGCGCTCGTACACTCAGGTACTTTTTGCACTGCGACAGCGAGTAGGAAATGGATCTATCCAACATACTTGTATAAATTGTGATGAAACTTCAGTCTGGTAGTTAAACCATCAACTATACATAAGTTTTTTAGTATTTCTCTTTCAAAGTCTTGGTGTCTTCATTAGTTAGATGTACAAAATGTCAATTTACATGAAAATATCAATTAAACTATGTACATGTACCAATATCTCAGTTTACGTAATCCTTGATATCCTGATTATGTATGTTTGCCAAAGAAGTTTATGTATAGTCTCAAACAAGCACCTCATGCTTGATACCAACGATTTGTAAAATTTGTTGTTATGATGGGGGTTTCTCATAGTGTATGTGATCATGCCTTATTCATCTACCATAGTGGAAATGACACAAGATACATTCTTCATTATATGGGTGATATCATCTTTACTACATAATCTAACACCCTTCACTAGTCCATCGTGTCTAAACTGTGTTTCGAATTTTCTATGAAAGATTAGGGTCTTCTATGTTGTGAGTTGTCATGTCTTCTTGCAAACCAATTTCTATGTTAGTAGATACATAAGCAAACTTAGTGGAACCTCTAGCAAATCATATCATGATTCCTTTGAACACCAAATTTGTCGGAGCATTGCAATATCTAACTTTTACAAGACATGATATTTCTTATGTTATTCAGCACACATGTCTTTTTATGATATGAAAAAGGAGATGTGGATTTTACAACTCCATTTTGATTAGATAAATTTATTTAAAATACTCTGAAAGTGTAAAAAGATTTTATACAGTCAATTAATCATAGACATTGGACGTTAGAAATGATTTGACTTTTTTCTAAACTATTTATAAAGTAAAACAAACGGATAATAGTGATGAATTGATAGTGTAAAACTTTTTACACCGACGATACATAGTAATTAATCTCTATATAAATAAGGCTTTAATGGTGATGCACTGATAGTGTAAAATAGTTTTAGACTGTCATCCAATAAGAATATATCATTTCGCCATTTCATATCAGTATTTTAAAATTTTCAGTATGACTTGGTGAGATGCATGATCGTCATTGATTGATAGTGTAAAATAAATTTACACTGATATGCATGACTTATAGTTGGAACTTTAAATGTTTTACTTGCTTATTCATAATCTTTTCAAGGAACTTGATGCGCCCTCATTTGTCCTCCCACCGGTAAGCATGGTATACAGATCCAGAGTATTAATGCCTATTGGATTGATTATAATAATTTCATTTTTCATAATCGGCGACATTGATGCATTGAATTTTGTATGGTATCATGTCTAGTTTAATTGATTGTGTAACTGCACAATGGAAATGATTTATCATTTGTTACAAAATAAATACTATAATAGCCACATGGGTACGAAAAGGAATCATTATATGTTTTGATAATTATTCTGTCTCACATTTTATATTTGTTGATGTTAATTTCTTCTACAATTCCGTTTGATCTTACACTGTATGATCCTTTAGATGCTTTAAGATAAGGCTGGAAGGATTCTCCCAATTAGAATAATAGCAAACTAACATAAATGTCAACCAACATACCAAATCAATTATTTGTCCTTATGCATTCCTCGCATTTTCCCAAGTTCTATTTCTTTAAATGACAAGCAATAATATAGATTGTTTCTTAAAAAATGGTTTTATACCAACTTTCTACGAATAAGTATTAAATCTTGGAATAGCCGTTATATCAGTCCATTCTACAAAAGATTGAAAAAAGAATAGAAAGAGTTAAGTTAATAATTGAAAGTGCAAATTTGAAATTTTAATCTATTTTAAAAATAAATAAATGTGTTTCATCTCTAAATATTAAAACTTGTAAAATTTATTGTTAATATTTTCACAAGAGGTTACAAAAGATTGTGACGGACCTCATATATTAAAGATTATCGGTGTAAAACTTTTGTCTGACCTAAAAAAAAAAGTGTTAGTATAATTTTAGAATAAATGTAATAAATATGTTTAAGTTTTTTTGCAGGAAATTTTTTAAGTTTGTTATTTGTTTATATTTAAAATAAATAATTTTAAAATTTTAAAATAGTTGTGTATAAATAAACCCAAGCCCAATTTATATAGCTTTCATTTTGATTCCTTTGTAATCATTTTTTGATGAAATGAAATCATTTTCACAAGAAGTTGTACACAAAAGTCAAGAATGAAAATGCTTAATTAAACCTCTTAGAAATGTACTAGTAACATCTACTACAAGTTTGAATTATCCACCAGAAATTGAGATATGAGATCGCTTAGATATCAAGGCACAAAAGATAAATAGTATATCAATTTTTTAAATCATATTCTGTGTCTTTATTTCTCTACATAAAATCGTCATTTTCTTTTGAAAAATTGATAAGATTCCAAACTCTTTTTACAATGATTCCAAACCCTATTAAGAACACTCTGAGATGTGGAAAATCTTTAAATCCTGGATTTCGTAATTTTTAATTATTCTTAATATTAAAATTATAATTCTTTTAATAAAAAGAATACGTGAATAGTATAATACCTTTCTATAACTACATTAGATAGACTTTTTTGAAAAGATGATTAAGTAGATTTTATTCCTACAACATTTTTAAATGTGCAATAATATACTAATGCTAAAGCTATCTACATTTATGCCTATATATAAGATGGGAATCAGAAACCACATGTCACATCATTTTTTTTATAGAATTTTTTAATGCATTTTATGTATTATCAGAATACCCCTTGAAAATGTAAAAATATCTCTAAAATTTAAAGATGCATTTTCGAATGTACCTTAAGTCAATAAAAATCTGATTTAATATATCTTCGTAAACATTATGTAGATGCATCTTTCGTCGTTGGTCGTACATAAAGCGTCAGAATCCTTTTTCTTTCTTACTTATTAAAAAAAAAAATTAAACTCTCTCAAAATCATATTGTCTCAAAATCAATCAAAACATCAAAGCTTTTTCAATCATCACCAGACGATATCAAAGAGCTCATCCAACTACATCAACTTCAAAGATTCCTCACTTGTAAGTTTTTTATTATTGTACATTTTTTTGAATTTTTATATAAATTTTTAGAAATTGATGACTATGTATTGAAATATATAGTTTATGCATGTTTGATAGTTGATACATTATGAGAAATGTGTTTCATAGCTAAAAGTAATGAGCAGTGCATTATTTTTGAGTTATTGGTGGTCTGCATTAGCGCCATTGAAGAAAATGAAAGTGGTAGGAAAATCTGGAGATGCATCTTCGTAATTTTTCAACGTTTGGATTCCCATGAACCAGCGATGCATCTTCGTGCTTTATCAGTCTGCATTTTTTTGTTTTTCTTGTTTGTAGGGTTACTTGTAGTAATTGTGTGACACTTGTCTGATCTAATTACATGCATTATGGCTGACAGAGATGACAGATTGAGGCACGGAAGGATTGCACAACATGCATTTGTTCGAAGGGAAAATAGTCAGGTTTCACAGGTTCATGTTCCCTCTAGCTCGGTTGATGTGGAAGCGTCGACTTCTAGGGCTCATTTATCTCCACCTTCTTCTTCCCGTCGGAGACGGGTTTCTCCTAGTGACACATCACTGCCTCAATCTTCCCATAGGCAACAAGTTTCACCTACTCAGGCAACAAAGGTATCCGAGTCACCGAAGCTACCTCAGTCACTAGAGGCACCAGTGTCACCCAGGCACCAGAGAGACATCAGGCTGATGACGCAGTTCCACCTCAAGTTGATGAGGCTGATGAGTCAGTTCCACCTCAGGTATTTGGAGGAGGCCTATTAGAGTTGTCATTGTTGCCTCTTTACCCCAACCATACTGCTAGACATATATGGGGCAGAGAGGTAAAATTAGTTGGATTCATTCTTTTGAAATTACGTTTATTATTGTATTATAAATTTCTGACGATGATTTATTTTTCTGCAGGACTGTGATCCACTGAAATTCATTAACCATGAGCGAAAGATCAATGGCTTGCATCAGCATACTGATGAGTGGTTTCAGCCTACTTTACATATATCTGGGATGAAATACTTATGCAAGATCGGTTATGTTACGGTGAACCACATGATGTTTAATGCATTTGTAGAGAAATGGCATACTGAGACCTCATCATTTCATATATCACTTGGTCATATGTATATCCCACTCGATGATGTGTTATGTCTACTGCATCTTTTGGTTAAGGGGAGACTTTTAGATCATGGAAGGATTATCAAATATGAGGCACTTGAGTTGATGATAGAATATTTGATAGTTGACACAAACGCTGCTTTGAGGGAGTTTGAAAAAACCAGAATGGCTCATGCTAGGTTGAATTCCTAAAAAAGGTATATACATATTGTAGCGGGGTATTCGTTACCTTTAGATTTATTGACTAAATCAAAAGTAAGCATACAATTCGAGTCGCCACCGCACTTTTATTTGTCCAAAGGAAAGGCTAAAAAATGAACAAAAGCCAAGTAAGAAGTTTTATCAAATCAAAAACTAATAAAAATGTCAGAGATCTAGGTAAGGGGGTTGGTTATGAAATGGGAAGGTTTTAAGCACCCAAAACATCCTTAGTACTCTAAGGGAGCCCTTTTTGCAAATGTGTGTTGTAGGTTGGTATTTGTGAAAATATTTGTGTAAACAAGATTGGGGGGATGAGAAGAGAATATACATATTTACAATTTTGTTGTTTGAATGGATGAACCCATTGCCTACGTACCATCACAAAGGTATGATCAAAACCTCATAGTTCGGGGTAAAAATCTCAAAGATTGGTGAATTGATTTGATCAACAAACTTAAGGTCTTTTGTTATCAAAGTGAGAAAACTCAACCTAAACCAACAATCCACCATGTGAGGAGAGCTTCAACATACTAGTGAGGGATCCATCCTATAATAAGTATGAAAGACTTATAGTCCAATCACCAAGGATAAGGTGAGGTTTACATCAACCACTATGATAACTCAAACCTATGGCTAATGTTTATGAAAAAGGTTTTAACAAAGGTGGTAATTGGAACCACAAAAACAACTTGAAGTGAGTTGTATTTACAAATTAGAAGTATTCACAAAATGAGGTCAAAGTTGAATTAATGTTTATTCACAATGAGTATTAATGAAAATAGTTTGAAAAATCAAAGGCATAAGGCCTAAGTTTCTAATTTGAAATAAAGTCAAAGTTTGCACATAAATGAGTTTGGTTTGGGTTAGAGTGAGGAGAAGAAGAGAAGGGCTAGTCCTAAACATGAAAAGATAAGAGAAGAGATAAAACCCTTGGAGTTCCTTTTCTTGAGATCATAAAGATTATTCAAGATGCTCCTTTCCTTTGGACTTAGCAATCACTCAAGTAATCAAACAAATATTATATTCAAGCTCCTAGGATCTCCATTTGGCTTGTCTCTCTTAACTTGGCTACTCATGACAATGGTCCTTCTTATTATCTCAAGATGGAATCCCTATCACACAAGAACAAACATCAAAAAGTTCACAACACAATAAGAGGAATGGACAAAGAATGAGTTTAGATTAGGGGTCCTTTCAAGTCAACTTTAAGATTTAGCATTCTAAAGGCATGAGGCCTAGTTTCTCTTCAACAAATTTATCATTCTAAAGGCATGAGGCCTAGTTGCTCTTGAACTCCTTTAAGCATAGGTAAGGTCCTAATTCTAAGTCCTTTCTCCTTTTTGCATTGGGTTCACACAAACAAAGACAAAACAATCACAAAGCAACAATATATTTATATACAATAATGAGCTCAAATGAGCAAAAGGGAAATGACATAAACACAAAATATGTGCTCAAGTGAGCAAAGGGAAAAGCAATATGAATAAATGAGCAAGAAAGTAAATTTCATTAAAGTAAATTGCAAGAAATTAAATGCTTGAATTAAAGTTAGTAGTTAATGGTCAATGTTAGTGTGTCATAAGACAATTTAGCGCCATGTTAAGCAATCGTAAGTGGACTAATGTAGTAGTCACACCTATCTGAGGCCGGTCAATAAAACTATAGGCAAATAAACACAAGTTAGAGATCATGACTAATAAGCCAAGCTCCTACAACTTGCCATGCCAAAAGAAAAGAGAAAGGCCTTGTATGGACTTTAGGTTTTTTGCTTGACCAAGAAGCAACTTATCTTGGACACAAAGCAACTCACTTGATCATGGATCAAGTTGAGTTTGATTTGGATCAAAGAAGGTTAAGCCTCTCATATGTCAAGACCAACCACAAATCATTAACTCATTGGCCAAAATAAAAAAAAAGAAATGAGATGGAATAAAGGGAGAATTCAAATGAAATAATCAAAACACAATGATCAAATGTGAATCAAATCATCATCAACCAATGTAAAACAGAAGAGAAATGAAAATTAGAAGTCAACAAGTCAAACATTTTTTTTTTGTATTTTTTGGAATTAAAATAAATGAAAAATAAAAATGGACAAAATATGGTCAAACCTTAAATTCAATTCAAATCAACTTCAACAAGTTCAATTGAATCATCATAAGTCTAACATGGCCAAACAAAGTTTGACAAATTTTCTCAACATTTTTTGAAAACAGAAACTATTTTAAAACAATTAAAAAAACCAAGAAAAATAACACAAATGAATTAAAATCTCAAATAAATCTCAAATCAATTAAGAAATTGACGAGACTATTTTTTATAGACTTCTCATGATCCATATGTGTTAAGAAAATATTTTTGGAATTTTCAGATATTAAAAAGTATTTAAAATGAATTAAAAACGATCAAAAACAAAATAATTCACAAAAAATATTAAATGAAGTCAAAAAAATAATTAAAAATCAGATTATGAAACTAGATTTTTCAAGAAAATTTTTAGTGTTGGTCTCATATTTTTGTGACTCCAAATAAAATAGTTATGAATTTTTGAAAATAAAAGGAATTAAAGAAATTAAAACAGAAAAATAGAAAATAGGAAAAATCAGGGGCGCTTGGATCTGTTTCATTAATTGACGTGGCGTCATCCAAGGGCTCAGAGGCGCTGATGTTCCATGGTCTTAAGTCAAGCACGAAACATAAGCATTTAAAATAAGTCAAACACACGCACGACCAAGATTAGATCGTTTCAAACAGATCCAAGGGCGCTGGAGCATCCACGTGGGGATGGTGGTGGAAACCACCATCTTCTCCGGCCAGAGAACAAACTCCGGCTACCACGCGCAGGTTTTTGAACCTCAACCAAAATAAGCAAGCATGAAACCAAAATGAAGCTGGGGTGATGTACATCACCCCTGTAACCTTGGATTTTCCTCCAAGTCTCTATTGAATGAGAAATCTGAGCTTGAAAATCAAGGTATGCAAACTGAAATGTCTCAAATCATGAAATTAAGACCACCATTGGCCTACCTCTTGCTCGAGGACTTCAGAAAACAATTAAAACCAGAGAAATTCACATTGTAAACCAAGATTCAGATTAAAACAGTTTGGAGATATACCTTTGAAGTGCAGCTTTAAACAGCATGATCTCTTCAAGCTTTTGCTTCCAATTTGATCTTGAGGTAATGAGGATGCAAGGCTTAGGAATTGAGACTTGAAGATCAACTGATTGTGTTGAAACTCAAGCTTGAAATTGAGAAATGAAAAACAGAAATTCCTTTGAGTGAGGTTGGGATTCCAATTCTGCAGGGTTTCAGATCACTTTAAGGTTGAGATTTGAATGAGCAAGGCCATGTATTTATAGCTGGAGATGAGGCAATGATGTGCAATACTCGTGTGCATGAGAATTGGGTCCTCCATGCATGGGCCTGTACAGGCGCATGTGAGGCCCGAAATTGGATGGAAATGCAAGCTGATATCATTTGCAGATGGTTTGGACGTGCAAAAGGCTTGTTGTTAGCTTATGCATGAAGTTACAAAGTGAATTGCATAATTGGACCTAAACATTCATCTCTTAGAAAGTCCCACATGGAAAATCCAAACATGGTGGTGTGATTAATGGTTGGAAAGCTCTTGACATGAGAAACAAACGCTATGTTGGGCAAAAATCCATTTGGAGTTTGGAAATTTGTGAAAACTGGCCTTGAAGTTTGAGGTACAAAACATGTCTAGGTTTCCTTTGAAATTTTTTCCCAAAAGTGATCAACTTCAATCCCTTCTGTTTCAGTGATGCAAGCCTCAAATGGAAAAACCTCCAACATCAAAGTTGTATATCTTTTTAAGATGATCAATTTGGACTTAAATTTTGCATCATTTGGATTTTTAATGAGAATGTAATGGGCACTTGAAGTTGAACATTTTTCACATTCAATGGTTTTGGTCCAAAGTGACCTATAATGTTTTGTATTATCACATGTGTTTATTTTAGGATTATGAAATTTTGTCCAACATAACATTTGCATTAGACATCTTAAGCTTTCCAATGTAATTGGTCTCATCTCAAAATTAGGGTTTCAGTCAAAATGACCTATAATGTTTTGAAATTAATTATGACCTTCCAAGTTTCAAATGGATTTTTGATGAACATGAAAGTTGTTCCTATGGTCCTTAAGAACATTGTTTCTCTTGGGGTCATCTTCATTTGACAAACACATCAAAAGTTAGGTCTCAGTGATCCTCAGTTTGGTCAGATGACTTTACTGGTCAACTTCTCAAGGACAAACTTCAACTCTTGATGAATGAATAATTGAGGATACTCACATAGGCTCATATATGCATAAAATAATGAATGAAATAACTTCCCTTGATTGAATTTGATCATAGGTTAAGGTTGCTTCATGAGCAAGGCACAGTCAATGCATAGTTGAATTAGGGTTTCCTTGGGAAACAATCCTCAACGCCCTTTGGGTTATCTTGATCAAATTGGCAAAATGAGATACTTGGGAGACATATATGATGATTAGGAACCTTGTGGACCATTTTCATGATTTTTCTCATCCTCATCTAGCCACTTCATTGAGCTTAGGAGCCTCCTAGGAGCATTGGGGCACATGATCCTTGAGCTTCATAACAAAAAAGGTTAGTGACATATTTTTGTGCTTTTGGTTAGTAAAAAAATAAGAAAGGCAATAATATATAATTCAAGCATGCTTGGTGGTCTCAAACCAACTCACACAAGTCCCACCCCTAGGGTTAAGGAGCCAAACATGCTATGATCCTTGAGGCAATGCAAAGACAAATGATATGATGCCATGAGGGATCTTAGGGTCAAAATTAGGGTCTTACACATATGAGCTGGTTAGAACAAAGCAAGCTAGAGGTGTTGAGGAGAAGGTGGAGTTGGTTAGAGCATACATGTTATATTTGGTTGGCACTGCCATTTTTGTGGACAAGAGTGCCACTTATATGGATGTCCTCTACCTACGATACTGTAGCGGTAAATTCGTGACCATCAAGCTATGTATAAACTTGACGTTAGTAAAACCAGAGTCGCCACCACACTTTTATTGTTTCCAAAGGAAAGGGGAAAAGTACGAACAAAACTCAAAGATAAGAAGTTTTCAAATCAAAACTAATAAAATGCCAGAGCTTACAGGTAAGGGGTTAGTTACACAGAGGGAAGGTGTTAGCACCCAAAGTGTCCTAGGTACTTCTAGGGAACCCTTTTTTGTATGCATATGTGTTGGGGTATAAAATATGTTTGATAAAAATATATGACTGAGGGGATGAGAAAAGAATTCATTTATTATATGTTTGTGTTTGACAAGGCCTTCGGTCTTATGCCTACGCACCAACATAAAAATGAGGGATCAAAACCCTGTAGTTCGTGGTAAAAATTTCAAAGAAGTTGGTGAATTGATTTTTAACAAAAGTTTAAGTGAAAGGGCACAAAAGGCCAAAGATTGAATGTGGTTGTTAGTTCTTTTTTGTCTTTTGAAATTTAAGTCAATATGGTTCAGTTTATCTTACAAGTTTGATTTTTTTTAAATGAAAATTTAATGGCATAAGGCCAAAGTTTCTAATCATTAAAACATGTCTAAGTTTGAATCACAAGCAAAGAGATTTTCTAAAAATAGGAGGAGATTTGAAATTAAATAAGTGTGAGGAGATGAAGAGACTACCCTAGGCAAAAATTAAAAGTTAAGAGTTGAAAATATCTGACCAATGGGATTCAATCCAACAGACAAGAATGTCATATAGAAATCCATTTTCCTTTGGACTTTGACAATCAATAAGCAATAAACAATGTCCAAGCAAACAGTATGAAGACCAAGGCATCAAATAAAGATAGCCATAATATCTAAGGAAACACTCCAATAGCTAGCAGTCTTCAATGTTTTCTAATGTAGCAGATGAAATACTCCTTGATCCACTCAAAACCATTATCAAACATAGGCAAAAATAACAATATAACAATAAGCACAGAAACAGAGTAGCAGATGAATCCAAGGCATCTGAGGTCTTGCATCAGATGAAGGCACAAGCAGAGATAGCTCAGTCTCAAATGTTGACATTGGCCAAGTCCTTAAGCACATGGAATGTTGCCTAATTCTAAGTCCAAAAGTTCAAATCAAATCCCAATAGTCTAGCCAGATGTTATTTGGGAGTTTTTGTTGTTATTAGATGTTTTAAGGTCCTAAAACCATAAACAAAACAAAATACAAACAAACAATATATACAATCACAAGATATGGCTCAAATGAGAAAAGTGAAAAGGACTTGAAACATAAACAAGTTGCATGAAATGTAAATGGCAATGAATGATAAAGGTACTGAATTTAAAATTTCATATATCAAATGGACTTATGTAGAAGTCATAACTATCTGAGGCAGGGCAATAAAAATATAGGTGTTAATGCATGTTGGAGATTTGGTACATGGAACCAAACTCCTAGGACATATCACACACTAAAAGAAATGGGGAGAGGACCTATCTTAGTCTGGCTCATGTTGATTCATCTGACACAAGGTCATTGATGAATCAACTAGCATTAGACATGAAAAGATTTCATTGGTCAATGAAGGATTGGGGAAGAATAGGGATGAAGATGAAGAGGGAAGGGTGAATAGAAATACAAATAGATCATGAGAGGAATTTCATCTGATCAATACCATCCAATCATTTTGGGAGATGAAATGTAAATTTCATCAATCCCCTAAATTCAATGGTATTGATCAAACAAAATTCAAATCAACCATGACCAAGGCCCAAACAGAAAGACAAACATCACAAGACCATAAAAATGGCTCAACATAATTTTTAAACATTTAATCAATTAAAAATCAAATTAAAAGGGAATTAAAATGCATGTTAATATGGACAAAGCCTCAAATCCCTTCAAAACACCAAATAAATGGCCAAGAGATTTATCCTAGGTCAAACAAGGTCAAAGGACCTTAGACAAAAAAAATCATGATTTTTGGAAAGTCATAAGTATTTTAAAACAATTAAAAATATGTAGAAAATCATTTAATTCATGAAAAATATCAAAATTAATCCAAAAAATAATTCTAATTCAAAATATGGAAGAGGAAAATATTTAAATATTTTTGGTGAAAGTCCCATATTTTTTGGATTAAAAATGAAGTTATTATGAATTAAACAAAATAAAGGAATTAAACAGAAAATCAGAAATTAAAATAAAATGAGAAAAAACGAGGGCCAACAGATCTCCCTCATTAATTGAGGTGGCAGATCTGATGGCCACAATGCGCGCTCCATCATGCACCCCAGTCAACGGGTGTACACACGTGGTAATCAGAAGCAAAAGGCGGGATTAAAACGTTTGAACATGATCAAGTGGTTGGGAAGATGCCAACACACCACCAGAGCCCTAGCTCTGGTATTCTTCTCCGGTGGACCTCACCCGACTGGTCCACATCAACAACCATTAAAATAAAAAGTGAGTACACTATTTTAAAGAGAAAGTGCTTAGGAGCTCGAATCTGGCATCAATTTCACCCAATTCCAAGTATATTGAAAGATACATCGACTTGAAGTCTAAGGTGCATGATTTTAGTTGCTTCGATTTGACGTCAAAGCAACTCAATCTTGTTACCTACATGGTAGGACTTCAGCCAACAAGAAATTACTGGAAATAATGGAGAGTTGAGAGAGAATCGGAGAGAGAAAGTTTCACAAAATTCACCTTCGGTTTGTAGTGATGAAGCTCGATTTGGATCTCAATTGGCTTGGGCTTGCTTCTAATTGCTTGCGGGAGATGAAAGGGATGATCAAAAGGCTTGGATCCTTGGAGTTTCAATCCCAAAACAGAAGTGGAATTAAAGCTCGATTTCAAGTGAAATATTCAAGGTTATCCTATCAATGGAGTTTAAGGAAGATGCAATTCAAAGCTTGGGCAATGGGGGTCCTCATTCTGATCACAAGGGCAATGTAATTATAGCCATGTTCATTGTTTTCCATACACTTTCAAACTTTGGAAAAAATTAGTAATGTGATGTGCATGTTTGTACGGGCGTGTGATAGGCCCATGAGATGATCTAAACAGGTCCAAATTCACTTTCCAATGATGTTGCACCTCTAACATGAAGCCATGCAATGTGTATTTGAAAAAATGATCATGAATTTTCCAATTAGGGCCATGCATTACACCCATGCGCAAGTCCCTCAATTCTTGTCCAAGTGAAGTGATTTTGGACTTTTTGGAAAGCCGACATCAAGGGGAACAACTTTGATGTTGAACACTTTTCCATTTGGAGCTTGGATCATGATGCACTTTGAGGTGGAAGTGGAGAAATCAAACATAGTTGAAAATTTTCTAAGTACAAAGTAAAACGACCACTTCTTCCACCTTGAATAACCTTTGCTATGAGCTCCAAATGAAAATGGTTTCTTCACCAAAGTTGTAGATATTTCATTCCTATTAAATTTGGTCACAAATTTGACATAATTTTGATTTGGCATGAGGGAGTTATGCATTTTAGAAGTTAAGGAAAATTGTTTGTTCAATGGTGATGACCCAAAATGACCTATAATGTTTCCTCTTGGCACATGCCCTTACAAGTTAAATTTTACATTTATCAAAGCATAAAAGTTAGAGAAGACATATTTTAATTGATCAGGAAACTTGGATGACCTTCATATCATAAAATTGAGTAAGTTATGGTCCTTGGAAGTTGACCTCCTAACTAGGGCACATACAAAATGACCTATAATGTTTCACCATAGAACATGACTTTCCAAGAAAAACTAGCTCTTGATGCCAACATGAAAGTTGTTTGGAATGTCATAAAGAGTAACTTTTATATTGGAAGAATTTTCATATGACAAAAATTGTAGGAGATAGGGTCTAGGGAACTCTAGTTTTGACTAGTTAACTTTCTTTGGTCAACCTCTTTGAACCAAATTGCAAACTTGAAGTTCTCTTGATCTTTAGGGCTCATTGAGTATCATATTTGCATAATATGATGTATAATGAAGTATCCCTTGATATATTTTACCAATTTTTGAAGAAACTTGTTGAGGAAGTCACACAAGATACCTAGATGAACTAGGGCTTCCAAGGCAAACAAACCTTAAACTCTTGATGAACTCATGATCAAAATGATAAATGACGAACATGGGGATCCACATATGATGTTTAGAACTAATGTTTAACCATTCTCTGATTGATCTCTTTCTATGATTGTCTTAAACCCTAGTTGTGAATGTAGCGGTAAATTCATGACCATTAAGTTATGGATAAACTTAACGTTAATAAAACCAGAGTCGCCACCGTGCTTTTATTGTTTCCAAAGGAAAAGGGAAAACTACGGAAAAAAAACCCAAATATAAGAAGTTTTCAAATCAAAAATAATAAAATGTCAGAGATTACAAATAAGGGGGTTGGTTACACAGAGGGAAGGTGTTAGCATCCAAAGTGTCCTAAGTACTCCTAGGGAGCCCTTTTTTGTGTGTACATATGTTTTTATATGAAAAGATGTTTGCAATAAATAGAGTGTGGGGATGAGAAAAGAATTCATTAATTATATTTTTATGTTTGACAAGACCTTCGGACTTGTGCCTACGCACCAACATAAGAATGAGGGATCAAAACCTCGTAGTTCGTGGCAACAATTTCAAACTCCATGTACCTCTGTATATACTTGGAGTTAGGTTGAATTGAGGTCATATTCGTGATCTACGCCATTTTTTCTTTAAGATCATGTCCTCTTTTTTCATTTATGTGATGGTGATGAGAGAACCAGTCTGACCAGGGTCATCGGAGAAGATGACTGGTGGTTTGCTCCGGCGATGTGCTGGACACGTTCTGAGCCATTTGATCATTTCAATTTGTTTTAATCCTGAGCGCTATTTGTGATTACCATTGGTGTAGCGTGCTAACTCGTGTGTTTGGTGGAACGCGCATTTCAGACCACTTGATCTGCCACCTCAATTAATGAGGGAGATTAAGTGGTCCACGTTTTTCTGATTAATTGAATTTTCATTTTATTTCTTTTATTTTCGTTAAATCATATTAAATTTAATATTGATCCAAAAAATATGAGGGTTTCCCCAAAAAAATTTAATAAAATCCTCTTTCATTTTCTGAATTAAAATTATTTTTTGGATCATTATTAATATTTTTCAATATTTAATTGATTTTGTGAATATTTTTAATTGTTTAAAAATACTTTTAAGTTTCCAAAAATTCTAAAAAAAAATCTCCAAGGTCCTTTGACCTTGTTTGACCTATGATAAATCTCATGGCCATTTATTTGGTGTTTTGATAAGGTTTTAGGAAATTGACCAACCATAATTTAGTTTAATGCATATTTTTATTATTTTTAATTGTTTAAATGCCAAATTAATTGTGTAGAGCCATTTTATTTGACTTTGTGAGTTTGAATTGTGTTGTTGGACCTTGGTAAGGGTTGATTTGACTTTTCTAGGTTAAGATCATTGGATTTAGGGGATTGATGGAATGTACATTCCATCTCCCAAAATGAATGAATGATATTAATTTGGTAAAAGTCCTCCTTTGACCAATTTGTGATTGATCCATTCCCCTCTCTCTTCATCTCATTCCCCTTCATTATTCATTCATGTCATGGGCCTATGATATCTCAAATATCCTAATGCTAGTTGATTGCAAAATCGACATGAGTATGGATGATATTAGGTCCACCACTTTGCATATTCTTTTTGTGTGTGGTATGTTTCATGAGCATAGTCCATTATACTATGTCTCTAACATGCATTAACACCAAAATTCTATTACCCTACCTCAAATAGTTATGACTTCTACATAAGTCCAATTACGGTTGTTTAACATAGCACTTTGACACAAAAAAGGCATAGCATTCTAGTTAGTGAGATTGTAAGTCTCCCCCCTTTCATGGTATTGTGTGGAAACTTGGCCTTTTTTCCTTCATTTGGAAGATGTCTTGGTTCAAGGATCCATGCTTGTGATAAGTGGGTTGAGTGTTCTCCAAAGAATGACTTAAACAAAAGAAAAGCAAAAGCAATACTAACTCCTAATTCACTAACAACTAACATTTAATTTCAAGTAATTTACTTTTAATGCACTTTAATTTTTAAGCCTTATTCATTTGCCATTATTCATATCATTCAAGTTGTTTATTTTAATGTCATTTTCACTTTGTCCATTTGGACCATATTTTGTGATATTTTGTGTTTGTATATATTTGTTTGTTTGTGTGGTCTTTTGACCTTAATGTACATAATAAGAATAAAAACCCTAAAAAACTTCTTGTGTGGACTATTGGTTTGATCTGAGACTATTGGACTTAGAATCTAGGCAACAATCCCTATGCAAAGGACTTGGCCAATGCCAACTTTTATGAGACAAAGTGCTTGTGAAGTGAACATTCATCTGATACAATTTTGAAGATCCATTTGAGTTCATCTGCAAGATGATCATTGTGAATCTATTATTTTGAACTTGTGACTTTTGCTATCTTTGAATTCATCTGACACACAGGAAATTTTGAAGAAGATCATGGAGTTGCTAAGCTTGGGATGTGGCTATCTTTATTTGATTCTTTTCTCTTCAACTTGCTATTTATGTATGTTTGTTGGTTGATTCTAAAGTCCAACGGAAATTTGGGTTTCTATATGACATTCTTGTCTATTGGATTACAGCCCATTTGGCCTTATGCCATTGCATTTTTAAACTTCTTTTCTTAATCAAACTTGTGAATAAACTTAACTATACTTGACTTAAAATTTCAAAAAAAATACAAAAAGAACTAACACTCATTCAAACCATTTTTAGGCCCTTGTGCCTTTTAAACTTAAATTTTTGTTAAAAGCAATGCACTCACTTTGAAATTGTTACCACGAACTACGAGGTTTTGATCCCTCATTTTTATGTTGGTACATAGGCACAAGTCCGAAGGTCTTGTCAAACACAAAAATATAAGTAATGAATTATTTTCTCATCCCCACATTCTTTTTATTTGTAAACATCATTTATACAAAAAAACACATATGCACACAAGAAAGGGCTCCCTAGGAGTACCTAGGACACTTTGGGTGCTAACACCTTCCCTCTGTGTAACCAACCCCCTTACCTGTAGTCTCTGGCATTTTATTAGTTTTGATTTGAAAACTTCTTATTTTTGGGTTTTGTTCGTACTTTTCCCTTTTCCCTTGGAAACAATAAAAGCGCGGTGGCGACTCTGGTTTTATTGACGTCTAGCTTATCTATAGCTTGATGGTCATGAATTTACCGCTACAGCATGCTTGCATGGGCATGTGATAGGCCCATAAAATGATTGGAATTGGTCCAAAATGATGTGTAAACCAACCTGAAACAATAGCATGAATTCATGCATTAGTGAAATGGAAGTTGATCATGGAACTTACCAAATGAACCCATGCATTACACCCATGCACAAGTCCTTTTAAAATGCTCCAAATGTCATGATATTGGATGATTTGGAAAGGTAACATGAAGGGGGAAGAACTTTGTTGTTTAATACTTTTCCATTTGGAGCTTGGATCATGATGAATTTTAAGGTGGAAGTTGGAGGAATTGAACATAGTTGAAACTTTTCTAAGTTAAAAGTCAAATGACCCCTTTTTCCACCTTGAATAACTTTTGCTATGAGCTTCAAATGAGAATTGTTCCTTCTTAAAAGTTATATCTATTTCATTCATCTTCAATTTTATCACAAATTTGACACCATTTGAATATTTCATGAAGGTGTTATGGATTTTAGAAGTTGAGGAAAATTGCTTGTTCAATGATGATGGCCCAAAATAACCTATAATGTTTCCTCTTAGTACATGCCCTTGCAAGTTGAATTTAACATTTCTCAAAGAAAAAAAGTTGGATATGTCATATTCAATTTAATCATGAAACTTGGATGGCCTTCATATCATAGAAAATGAGAAAGTTATGGTTCTTGGAAGTTGACCTTCTATCTAGGGCACAAACAAAATGACCTATAATCTTCACCACTAAAAATGACTTTAAAAGACAAATTAGCTCTTGATGTCAACATGAAAGTTGTTTTTAATTTCATAAAGAGTAACTTTTATCTTGTAATCATCTTCATATGACAAAAAGTGTAGGAGATAGGGTCTATGGAACCCTAGATTTGACTAGTTGACTTTCTCTGGTCAACCTCTTTGAACCAACTTGCAAACTTGAAGTTATTTTGATCTTTGGGGATCATGGAGGATAACATATGCATAATATAATGTATCATGAAGTATCCTTTGAGATATTTGATCAATTTTTTAAGAAACTTGCTAAGGAAGTCACACAAGATACCCAGATGAATTAGGGCTTCCAAGGCAAACAAGCTTCAAATTCTTGATTAATTCTTGATAAAATTACCAAAATAAAGAACATGGGGATCCATATATGATTCTTATAACCATGGTGAACCTTTCCTTGATTGATCCCTCTGCATTGAGGGTCTCAAACCCTTGATGTGAGCTTGATATGGCATAAATGGATGCATACACTACCTACAAAAGAAATGAAACTACACTAGATATATTTTTGAGATTTTGGTTAGTAAACAAAGGAAAATAAAGTGTGATACAATCAAATGTGCTTGGTGATCTCTCCAAATGCAAACCCAATTAATGGGGGGTGAGGAGGATACCAAGGTGTGATCCCAAAGCCAATGCAAATGATGAGATAGCATGAGGGATCTTAGGGTCAAAATTGGGGTCTTACAATGTTCATTTAAAGTGTCTATTCTATCAGGAGGGTAAAGATCCCCAAAATTTGAAGAACAGAATGGTGCATGCTTTTCATAATATGCATAGGAAAGGAAGATCCGAGTTTGGTCAGCACAATTGTGTAGCCTTTGAAGCTTACACTATTTGGTGAAGAAGAGAGCTTTAGAGCTTAAGATGTTGTACGCCTGTGAAAGACATATGTCTATGGTTGTGGCTGAGCCATCAACTCTCCCTAACCAAGATGTAGGGGAGTTGGAAGATGCACTCTCTAAGATGAAGCAAGAGAGAGACTTATGGGAATAACGGTTCCATGCTTTGAATTGAAAGCACGTAGAGTTGCAGATTGAGTCGCGAGACAAAGATTCACTCATTGAGGTTCTTGAAGAGAGTGAAGTGAAGAGATAGAGAGAGCTAGAGGATTTATTTTCCTCCGGTATTCCTCAGCTTTCCGGTGCTTGGAAGAAAATTGTTGATCGGCTCGTCCTTGAGAAATCCCATATGCAGGCATCCTTTGAGTCAGAGATCCGACGCATCCGAAGTTAGTACACTCCCTTGTGTAACACCTCAAAATTTTCCCTCCTCCCTTGGGACTAGCTTAACATATTGAATTTCATAGTTTAGGGCATTAGGCATGTGCATATTGCATATCATGTGAAACAAGCAAGTCATCCTCCTAAGTCTTTCTCAGAAGATAGAGAGGTCAAGAGATTCAAGCCTGAGGGTCTCATGGATTGATCACTAGCCATCTGAGGGTTTGTGCTTCAACTAGGGTTTCATTGGTCCTTCAAGGAGTTTGAGCATTATCTTATTGGAAAGGGTACATCATCATCATCATGGTTATGTCATCCTCAAGGGGCTCATTGTTCAGGCTCAGATTCTTTGGGATTAGGGTTTTGACCTCTGGTCAACCCTAATCAGTTGCATTCTATCAGTCAGGGTTCCCCAAGGAAATGGGGTTTATTTGCTTGGATGAGGATCATATGATTATTATGTGGAGCTTACAAGAGCTAGGGGTTCATTTTGGATCCATTTCATCAAGTGGTTGAGGCTTAGGCTGATCAGAGCACTTCTAAGTCATCTGAGGACCTAGAAAGTCAACAGAAAGTCAACTGAGGGCTAGGAGGTGGAGAAATGAGTTTCAACATCTCATTCATGTTCAAAAGGGGCTTATTAATCATGTCAAGTGCTTATCTTGAAGAATTTGAGGTCAGATCAAAAGTTTCCCAAAATGGAAAGTGACCTATAATTGAAAGTTTCCAAAAATGGAAAGTTTTTGATTCAAATTCAACTTGATCTTGCATCATGAAATAAGCTTCAAATGAAATTTTGTCCAACATGAAAGTTTAAGATCTCTCTCTCCCATTTCCAAAAAGTCCAAGATCATGAATTTATGATGAATGATTGAGGAGATATGACTAAATCATTACCAAGGGTGCATGGAACTTCAAAAGGGCATAACTTTTGATTCATAACTCCAATTTGAGTGGATCTTCTTGCATTTTTCTTCTCATGACATGAAGTTTCCAAAGCATCCATCACATTGCATGAAATTTGAACCTATGATCATTTGCTTATTCATGAAGATTTTGGAGGGAAAATCATAAATTTAAAAATGGTGCATTACATGAACTTTTTACCATTGCCAGTGTGTTAAGAAAATGATTTTAAGTGCATTTGAGCTGGTAATGGTTACTGTTCACGTTTGGAATTGCCATGCACCACAAAATTTCAATTTTTGTCACCACACCTTATCTTGCTTAACTTCAACTAAACCTTGATTAACTTTAATTAAAATAGGATTAGCACATGGTATATATACTAAATCATAACAGAATTTCAGAAGCTTAATCACAATTCACCATTTCTAGATCTAGTTTTCATCTCCCTCCAAAAATTTATCATAATCAAATTTCAAAATTCTTCAACATAACACCTTGTTTTTGTTGAAGATTCATGATCAGTGAGTGTGATTGAGTGTGAATTCATCATTTGTTTGGAGAATTGGAGCCATATTCGTGCAGTTGAAGTTCAAGAACCTTGCCATGGAAGTTGATTATTAAGCCAGATCTACACGTTTCTAAGCCTCAAATTCTTCATCAATCATCACTACAAGTATTCAGAAGGAGATTTGGATCATTTGGAGCTTTGGATCGTGCAAAATCAGAACCTGCTCTTCAAGAGGTAGGTTTTTCGACCTTCATAATTCTCAAATCCATGTGTATATTCATGTAGATCTCTTCTTGCTGATGATTCTGAGCTAAATTTCGTGTGATTTGGTGCAATATTCATGAAGTTATGTGGAATTGAAAGTTTGTAGATCTAGAAAGTTTTCCTTCGATTCTTGAAATTCATGATGAATTAGTGTGAATTGTTTATGGATTCGTGTTCCTCGTTGCATAGGCTTCGTTTTGATATAAAATTTGTGAAATTCTGGGCACTTTGAAGAATTCTGGAAAAAACACATGAACATTCATGCTGTTCTTCATCATCTTCATGAAGAAGATGAAGATCTTCGTGTTACGTCGGTTTTGCGTCCTTTGCGTCGGTTTGAACCGTCGCTAGCGTAGAACTAGGGCTCGCTGCCAAAACGGCAGCATTTCATGGCCAGGCGCGCTCAATTCAAATTGCTACCAGGTCCGATTCCTGGTAGCAGCGTTTTTTTGAATAAATTCTCATTTCCACTTTCCCTCCTAATTGCCTATGCCATGCTTCATTTGATTTCAAATTTTTCTCCAACTTCAAAAATCCATAAAAATTTGAAAAATGCTCCAATTGATCCCATTCTTTTTGCAAATTGATCCTTGAATTGTTCTCTATTTCATGATGATAAATTCTGAAGTTGTGCATGGCTGGATTCTGAATGGTGCTAGAATATGTGATCATGTGTACATTTGTGACCTTGCTCCATTCATCTTATCCTGAAATGCTTGATTTTAATCCAATGGATATGAAATTTTGCATGATTGTTCTTAACATGTTAATGGATGTTTTGTTTTTGGTTTGACATTTTTTCCATTTGCCATTTCTGTTTTATGCACATGTTTGCATGGTGTGACAATTTGTGTCACACCTTTGGTTGTTCAACTTGCTCAATTTAATTTCCATGCCAAATGATCTTTGTTGATTCTGATTTTTTGTATGGTGATTGTACTGGATGTGTTGAATGCTCATGAATATTTCCAGAATTATTTGAATCATTTATGTTTTGATTTGGAATTTTCATTCTCAATGTCCATTTGAATGCTTTGAAATTGTCTTTGACTTCCTTTGCACATGAAATGCTTTTGCTTTATAATTTTGATGTGTTCCTTTTTAGGACATATTCATATGTTTTTGAAGTTGCATTGTGTTGAATTTCAGCTCCTGTTTTGGATTTTTTCTTCACTTTTGACCCTAGGCTTTGACCTAGTGGTTTGTTACTTACATGTGAGCTTTGAATTTCAGGTTTAAGCATCCAAATGCCATGGTTGATGATGCTTCATCATTTGAATGTTGATATTTGCTTTTGATTGCTAACATTTGCTGTTTTGTAGGTTGATGATAAGTCACTTGAGTTTGCCTTATGGCTTATGTGTTGTACATTGGGATTGTCTGTTTGTTATTGACTGTTATCTGTGTGTCTGAGTATTGTACTGATTTGTTTAGTTGTTTACACAGGTACCTAAGTTGCTTTAAGTTCATTTAAACTTTGCTTTGCTTTTGCTTGTGGTTGGCATACCACTTAGGTATAATCCCTAATCTTCATGTAGTCTGGAAGACCTGTCATGTTATGTTGGCAGGCACCTGTCTGAAGCCCTCCTTAAGAGGCAATGTTTATGGTTGTTTAATTTTGTGCCAAGCAGGTTAAGTCCTTATAAGAGGCAATTGGCAGATAAAAGGGATGTGTAATCCATCCCCTGCTATTCTGTTGTGTCATTCATCTTGCTCACACCATGTGTTGATGCAGTTTGAATAAAAAAAAACCAAAAATCTTGTAGTGTTAGTCATGTGGAGAAGAGTTCCTTCATTCTGAACTCCCACACTTTCTATTGATTAAAGCTCTCCCAGGCCAGGGATAAGAGCTATGAGGCACACCCCTTATTCCCATTTCATCTGCTTCACCCTAACTCTCAATGTTAGGGTTAAGAGCTCAAAACACTCATTTCCAGTTGGTTTGTTTGTCAAGGTCGATATGACCCCTTGACTAAAGCCTAACCTTGCTTGAGCCCCCTTGGTTGTGTATAGTGTGTGCTATTTGCTTTTGATGTTTATCCGCTTAGCTTCTCATCTCCTTTCTGTAGGAGTTGTATGATCAACTTTTGAGGAAGTTGACGTACGTAGAGATAGACTTGAGTTGACTCACTGCCTGTGTGAGTCAAACTCTTGTTAGAGACTTCAACATAGGGATCGTATGCATGACAACTTCTAGGCTCGAGTCGTAGTCTCCCTAGTAGTCTGTTAGCTCCCTAGTCTCTGGTTAGGATAGAAGTTCTTTCCCTGTTCAGGGGAACTACGTTGCCCTGATCCTCATACCAGATGAGGTACGTAGGCAGGAGATCGTGCGAGATCTCTCCGGGCACCCTTTTCCTTTTTTGTGTGTGTTTGCTTGACAGCTAGCAGGCTCGAGTTCCAGACTCCCTGTTAGCTTGTTTGTTCAACTTTATCGTTACTTTTGACGACTCAGCGTCCGGTTAACCTCTTGGTTGCTTGGAGTCTGACGTAAGTCCAGCGATTGGCAGTCGGTTTCCTGTGTTTGTTTGTGTGGAGTCTGACGTAAGTCCAGCGATTGGTAGTCGGTTTCCTGTGTTTGTTTGTGTGTTCGGAGTCTGATGTAAGTCCAGCGATTGGCATTCGGTTTCCTTGTTTGTGTTTGTTGTTTGGAGTCGGACGTAAGACCAGCCATTGGCAGTCTGTTTCCATTTGCGTGTTTGCTTTGACGTCTCAGCGTCTGTGCGTGTGTTTTGTTCGGCGTGCGTTAGCCGAACTACGGTAGCTCTGATTCTCATTCCAGATGAGATACGTATGCATAGGATGCGATATCCTAGCGAGCCCGTTCCCCTCTCTTTCCATCTGTGTTTTATTCCAGTGTGCGTGCATTCTTTGAGCGGTTTTAGCAACCTTATTCTATCTTTCTGAGCGTGGATCCCGTCGAGTACGACGGACGTGAGGGGTGCTAATACCTTCCCCTTGCGTAACCGACTCCCGATCCTTGCGTCTCCGGTCGTAAGACCATTTCCTTTCCAGGTTTACTTCGAGTGTTTCCTTTCCCTCTTTTGGGATAAATAACGCACGGTGGTGGCTCTGTTTGTTTTGTTTTTCCCGCCGGTTATTTTTCGCGTTGCGACAGCTGGGGACTTAAGAAGTTGACCTCTTGCTGGTCCATCTTCCCTAAGCGAGTCAATCCTAGCGCTCTTTAGAATAGGTTTTTGGTTGCTTTTGCTTCTCTATTAATTGCATTTATGATTATTATATTGTGATTGTATATATTTGCATATGTGTTTGCATGCATCATATTATCATTGTGCTGACTCTGTACAGGTTGGTTCCTCTGATTTGGGGTGGGTGTTCTGAGTGGGGCTAAAATCCAGGCCCGAGTATACACCTAGGATTAACGTGGTCTCATGTTGCCTCTCATGTTAGGTCAACATGTTTTTGGCGACGTGACATACCGCAAGTCGGACGAGGTTCTTTTGAGGGAGCTCTTCCTTTGTGGAGTATCCACTTTGGTTGAGTCACTTCATCTGAGTTATTGACTTCGGTGACCGTTCTTTCCCGGACCTATGGTTTAGGTGATCTTAAGAGAGCTGCAACGGCACACCCGAAAGGGCAAACCCGTTGAGTATCTTTGCCCGATTGTCGAGACCATTATCCGCCTTAGGATGACCTGATTAGAATTCACCTGTGAGGGGAGGGTTTGATTCTTACAGATGCATGTTCTGATGGTGACTCTTTGTTGGTGACTAATGGTTCAGCCGTTGATCAGAGTCCTATTTATAAGCTGGATTTATGGATATTTATTTCTGAGACGCCGAAGTTCTGTCTGTGGTATTTATCAGTGGGGATCCGTTTATTTCAGGATTCCCTGGGCTGGTTCAGAGGATCTGGTGGTTATCTGTTCAAAGGATTTTCTGGTGATGATGGGGATATATCCTCAGGTTCCGTTTATTTCGGAACCCCGAGTTGGATTTACGGTTATTCGTTTCCTCAGATGGTTGTGATTAGTTCAGAGGCCGTAACTCAGTGTAGTGGATGTTCAGATGACTTGGAGGATGGCACAGTGCATTGCATTCATACATCAGCATCATTCCCATTTTGCATTCATTTGCATCTAACCCATGTCTATCCATACTCAGGGTACATTCTCAATTGAGATTCTGGTTGAGAGACATCCTGATGTCAGAATGTTATGGTCAAAATTTTTATCTGTCTCAATGAAGCCAGGATCGAAAGGCAGAATGTTCCTCATATGGATAGACATTGCATGCGTGAGTCATATTAACCTGTTTTCTGTTTTGTAGGTGTCAGTATCTAACCAAGTGCACATAGCTCTTCCACTCAGATACCCTACTAGACTCAACAAGTCCAAGCTGATGGATCCACCCAACGCCGACATTCTAGAATTGAAAGAGATGATGAGGGAGTTGTTCAATGTCGTGCAAGGGCTTGCCTTGGGGCAGAAAGTAATCGCTGAGAGGGTGGAAAGGATTGAAAAATGGCTGATAACGGAGAAAACTCAGGGAGAGGCTCCGTCGTCTGGAATAAAGAAGCCCTCTGGTAATGGTCAGCACAAGAAGGAGGTTGAATCAAGTGATGTGCATGCCAAGAGGGGTAAGGATCGTTATCACTCGTATGCTGCTGCAGTGACTATTCCTGCTGGTAATCAATCTGTACTACAGCAACAGCAGCCACCTCAACAGAGAGTACAGAAAGTCGGGTGCCAAGTGAGAAAAGGGAAGACAGATCGACAGTTTGATAAGCCACCCATGACGTATGCTCTTCTGTTGAAGAGGTTGAAGGATCTTGGATTGGTGCGGCCAAGGATGTTGGCTCCGTTGAGACCTGATCAGAGGCCTGCCAGTTATGATGAGAATGCCAAATGTGAATTCCACTCTGGTGCCCCTGGACACAATGGGGAGAATTGTAAAGCTTTTAAGCATATTATCCAGGACCTGGTGGATTCCAAGGCCATTAATTTTGCACAATCTCCAAATGTTAATGCTAATCACATGCCCGCGCATGGTCAGATGGGGGTGAATGCAATTTCTGAGGATAGGAGAACGATTGGGCTGATGAATGGGGATCAGTTAAAAACTCCAATGTCTGTGGTCCAGAGACCTCTGATGAAGAGTGGAGATTTCCCTGGTTATGATAATTGTTATACGGCTGTCGCCACAAACGGGTGTGTAATGATGAGGGAAACGACTCAGAGAATGATAGAGGTGGAAATGGATGGTGAAAATTTTGAAACACCATGTCAGGCAGTTGAAACCGTCAAGGTGGAGAATGCCATTATTGCTGAGAAAGAGAAAAAGTCGTCCATTTCTTCTTACAAACAGGCCGTGGAAGTTGTGAGAAATGGAGGGATCCCAGGCTGGGGAAGAATGATAGACATTGTGGTGAAAGCAGAGAGGTTCGGGATTGGTTATCAGGAAAGCCAAGACCCGTCTGAGCAAAACAGAAGACGTCGTCAACCGTTCACATTCATCAGTGCTGGAATGCTGGATCCAGGTCACGCTTGTGCGGTGGGTGAAGAGATTGACATTGACTGCGAACTTGACTCGTGGATAAAATCGTGCGTACCAGGGAACTGGAAGGCCAAAAAGATCATCACTGTCACTCTACGTGAAGAGTAATATTTCCTGTTTTTCAATTCTATTTGCATGAAAGCCATACGTTTTGCCCGAAACTTAATGGTCCATTGTAAGGGCCACCTCATGTGTTTCATTTTGCAACATTTTGCATCATTAATAAATGGATATTTTTCACAACAAAAGCGGTGTTCCCTGTTTTTCATTTATTTTTGAAGTTTAAAACAAAAATAAAAAATGGCAATGTTTGTTTTCGTTTTTCCCCCTTTTTGATTTGTCTCGTTCCGACTTCAGAAAATAATTCTCCTGATCTCATTGATAACAATTCGGTTACACCTCTGTATGACTTCGACAATCCGATCTATCATGCCGAAGAAGAAGGCGAAGAAGATTGTGATCTGCTGGAATTAGCCAGGTTATTGAAACAAGAGGAGAAGGTGATTCAACCGCGTGAGGAGCGAGCGGAGATTGTTAATCCAGGCACCAAGGAGGTCAAAAAGTGCAAGTTGGGGCCGCTTCAGAGGCAAATGTCAAGAGCAGAATGGTAGCACTGTTGAAAGAGTGCGTTGATATCCTCTCCTGGTCTTATCAAAATATGCCAGGGTGGAATACCGATGTTGTGGTGCACAAGCTACCATTGAGAGAAGACTGTCCTCCAGCGAAGCGGAAGCCGGTGCTGAAAAAGGATGAGAAGGCGAAAATGGGTATGGACTACCGAGATTTGAACAGAGCTAGTTCGAAGGGGAATTCCCAGTACTTCACATCGATGTATTGGTTGATAGTACAACTCATTTCGGTGTTTTCCTTCATTGATGGTTTTTCTGGCTATAATCAAGTTGAAATGTCGCCAGATGACATGGAGAAAACAGTGTTCATCACACCGTGGGGAACCTTCTTATTGCTATAGGTGATGCCATTCAGTCTCAAGAATGTCGGTGCTACCTACCAGAGGGCCATGGTGACTTTGTTTCATGATATGATTCATCGTAGAATCGAATGCTATGTTGAGGACATGATAACAAAGTCCCAAACTGAAGAGGGGCATCTGGCAGATCTGGCTAAGTTGTTTGACCAGTTGAGATAATTCAAACGAAGGTTGAATTCAGATAAGTGCACTTTCAGGGTGCGGTCCGGTAAGTTGCTGAGGCTTATTGTGAATGAAAGAGGAACAGAGGTTGATCCTGCTAAAAAAAAAGAGGAAAGGAAAAAGTAAAAGTAATACAAAAAGTGCCTGAACCGAGAATAGAAAAGAGGTCTGTGGTTTCCTAGATAGATTGAACTGCATCTCACGGTTCACATCTCATCTAACAGCCACGTGTGAACCCATTCAAGCTGTGGGAAAAAAAAAGATCAAATGGTCAGGTGAAATAATGATTGCCAAATGGCATTTGGAAAAAATAAAGGAACATTCGCAGGAAACTCTGATTCTGATGCCTCTAGTGAAGGAACAACCATTAATCCTGTACTTGACAGCCCTCGAGGGGTCTATGAGGTGTACTGGGTCAGCATGACGAGTCTGGTCGAAAAGAGCACACAATTTACCTTAGCAAAAAGTTTACCGACTGTGAAATAATACATTCACTGCTCGAGAAAACTTGATGTACTTTGGCATAGGCTGCTCGCCGACTGAGACAGTATATTTTGGTTCATACCACTTTGTGGATTTCCAAAATGGATCCGATCAGGTATATGTTTGAGAAGCCAGCATTGACCGGACGGGTTGCGAGACGACAAATGATTTTGACCGAACACGATAAAGGGGAGTGTATTGTCTGACTACCTCGCCCAGCAACCGATTGATGACTATCAGCCAATGATGTTTGAATTCCCTGATGAGGATATCGAGGTTCTCAAATCGAAAGATTGTGAGGAACCGATCCCGGAGGAGGGGCCTGACCCTGAATCCGAACGGATTCTGATGTCTGATGGGGTCGTTGATGAGAATGATAGTGGAGTTGGTGTTGTTTTCGTTACGCCAAAGGGATTCCCACATTCCTTGTGCTGTTAGGCTAACATTTGAATGCACCGACAATGTGGCAAGTATGAAGCTTGTATCCTGGGTATCGTACCTCGGTGCGTCTACTGGGGCAAAGCTTTTTTCGCTGTGTATGGAGGTCGTGCTACCAGTTGAGGTCCAGACTCTGTCATTGAGAGTTCTGAAGGAGGAAAATTGAAAGAGACTGAATGGATAAAGACTCGGTACGAAGAGGTGAGCCTGATTGAGGAAAAGAGGCTGGCGGCCATTTGTCACGGGCAGTTATACCAGCAGCGGATGAAGCGTGCTTTTGACCGAAAGGTACGACCTCGGGTATATCATGTGGGAAATTTGGTGTTGAAAAGGATCCTTCCTCCTCAAAACGATCGTAGGGGAAAGTGGACACCCAATTATGAGGGTCCATTCGTGGTCAAGAAGGTTTTCTCTGGCGGAGCCTTGTTGTTGACAACCATGGATGGCGAGGATTTCCCATCCCCTGTGAATGCGGACGCAGTTAAAAAATACTTCGTATAAGAGACCCGCTGGACGAAAAGAATAAAATAGTCCAGGCAAAAAAGGGCATCCCAGCGAACCAAAAGAAAATGAAAAGGTTCGGGCAAAAATTAGGGATAAAAAGGAAAAAATTGTACACCCGGCAAGTCGAAAACCTGAAAAAGGCGGCTTGGGCAAAAAAGGGTATCCCGGTGGACTGAAAACCCGAAAGGGCGGTCCAGGAAAAAGAGGGATTGAAACGAACAACTGCGTCTAGCATGATCGTTTGCTTTGGTTAAGATGACATGGATAATCCCCGGTAGGGATCGGTCGGAAGCGTCTTGTTCAGAAGGCAGCAAGCACGGAGAGTCTTGAGGACATATGGGGTGTAACCGAGTTGGAACTCGATGAGATCGCGGTTTCACATTGCAATTAAGATAGATTTTTCCTTTTGTGCGCAATTACCTCTTTTCAGGAATTGCTTCCTGTGTATTGCTCAGTTTCGAGCCACACCTTTTTCAATCAATAAAATGCATATTCAGTCAAATAATTTTGTTTTTGTTTTCATAACCGTTTTGATTGCAAAAACATCCAGTTATTTTTGATAAAGAATCTTTGCATTTTGAGACATGGAGATCCCTTCCAATGCATGTTTATAAGATTGAAAGCTTGAAATCTTATTCGGAAGGTTGAGTGACCTAGGTGTTGAAATTTTGGCACGCCTGGGGCACGTTTTTATCTAACGATCTCTTTTGCAGGCGCTGTTAGATATTTTCACTCACTTGCAGGTTGTGATGTGAAGCTTCTTGACAAAAGATCCCCGTGGAGTCCAATCAGGGACAAGGAATTGAAGAATGGTGAAAAGACAGCGAGAGATGTGCGACGATCCTGGAGTATTAATCAAGAAGACTCTTCAAAGTCTATGGACTGGAAAGTTTGTATGAATCCAAGGATTCTGATCTCCGTAAAGTACGGAGAAGTCGAGGATACAAGGTGATGAATCAGAAAAGTCCAAACGAGTCTAGGAGCTCTCAAAAGTGGAAAGCTGACACTGGATTTGGATGTTGAATACCAGGGTTCGACGAGTCAACGGGTGTTCTGTGCCAGACTTTCCTTATTTCCCCAAGCAGAGTTGGGATTGTTACCTCCCTAGCAGGTTCAAGGTCTGTGTCTTCCCTAGCAGGGTCAGGATTGTTATCTCCCCAGCGGATTCAAGATCGGTGTGTCCCCAGCAGCTCACACTGAAGGTTGTTATTTCCCCAGCGGAGGTGTCTATTGGTAGTTGTTTCCCCTAGCACGGCGGGGCTTGTTAGTTCCCCAGCAAGTCAAGGATTGTTGTTTTCCCCGCAGAGTGTGTTGGTGGTTGGTTCCCCAGCGAGGTTCCCAAGTGGATCGGGGTCAGTGGAATTCATCCCCGGTAAGGGTGGTCCTTTCCCCAACGGCAGTGCTATTCCCCAGCAGGGTGGAGATTGGAGCGACAGCGAGTTCCTCAGCAGAGTGCCTCGAGCTCCCCAGAAGAGTCCCTTGAGGGGATATTTTTTATGCGTTCATCATTTAGATAAGCATAGCATATTACATAGCAAATTGCGTAGCATTCCTTGATTATGGAGCATTACGTTAAAAAATCATCATGCATCAGCATTGCAAGCATAAGCTAGTCTCAAAGTCGTGGTTACTGTTTGAGAGGTGGTTTCGCCAGAAGGTGAAGATGTTACTCTGAGGAGTCTGGCATCATGACGTCAGAGCAATAGTATTCCCCAGTAGTGCGATATTGGAGGAAGGATTTCTGTCGGGCGGAGATGGAAATGATAATCCAAAAAGTTTTGGGGTTCAAGAAAAAAAAAGAGAAAGAGAATAATCCCCAGCTGAGCACAATTTGTTCGTTCACAATGGATTAAGCAGGGATAGCACACTCATGACTTGGTATCCCCAGCATGGGTCGTTGGCACGCGTGCCGCCTCATTTATCACTGTTCCTTATTTCTGCCGGTGCTGACAGGCATAAAAGGTTTCCGGTGTTCAGGCCGAGGTGGGTATTCTGACCAGATTTTCCGATGTTCAGATCGAAGAAGCTTCCGAAGTTCAGATCGATGCAGCTTGCGGCATTCAGGCCAGGTTTCCGGTGTTCAGGCCGAGGTGGGTATTCAGACCAGATTTTCCGATGTTCAGATCGAAGAAGCTTCCGAAGTTCAGATCGATGCAGCTTGCGGCATTCAGGCCAGGTTTCCGGTGTTCACGCCGAGGTGGGTATTCAGACCAGATTTTCCGATGTTCAGATCGAAGAAGCTTCCAAAGTTCAGATCGATGCAGCTTGCGGCGTTCAGGCCAGGTTTCCGGTGTTCAGGCCGAGGTGGGTATTCAGACTAGATTTTCCGATGTTCAGATCGAAGAAGCTTCCGAAGTTCAGATCGATGCAGCTTGCGGCGTTCAGGCCAGGTTTCCGGTGTTCAGGCCGAGGTGGGTATTCAGACCAGATTTTCCGATGTTCAGATCGAAGAAGCTTCCGAAGTTCAGATCAATGCAGCTTGCGGCATTCAGGCCAGGTTTCCGGTGTTCAGGCCGAGGTGGGTATTCAGACCAGATTTTCCGATGTTCAGATCGAAGAAGCTTCCGAAGTTCAGATCGATGCAGCTTGCGGCGTTCAGGCCAGGTTTCCGGTGTTCAGGCCGAGGTGGGTATTCAGACCAGATTTTCCGATGTTCAGATCGAAGAAGCTTCCGAAGTTCAGATCGATGCAGCTTGCGGCATTCAAGCCAGGTTTCCGGTGTTCAGGCCGAGGTGGGTATTCAGACCAGTTTCCGATTTTCAGATCGAAGAAGTTTCCGACGATCAGGTTGAAGTACTTGTGGCATTCAGGCCAATCTCCCGGTATCCAAACCGAAGTGGTAACCAGACCGAAGTGGTATCCAGACCGAAGTGGTATCCAGACTGAAATGGCATTCAGGCCAGTTTTTCGGGCATTCAGGCCAATCTCTTGGTGTTCAGACCGACATTAATACTCTCATATTCCAATATTCAGTATTCAGACTGACGCGCGGCGTTCAGGCCATGGGTATTCCTGGGTTGCCCTTTATTTTGGTATCCAGGTCAACATTCTGTTTCGGTGTTCAGGCCGACTGTCTCCGTACCAGACGGATTTTTCTTTCCAAATCACTTCTTTGCCGATTCTGACAGGCATTGTTAATTATTTCCCATCGGAGTGCAAATTGTTCGTCTGTTCTTGGTATTCAATCACTCTTCACCCTGGTCATCTGAAAGCCAAGGCTATTCATATAAACAGGTTCACAGTGGATTGAATAGGGGCAGCTGTAACACCTCAAAATTTGCCCTCCTCCCTTGGGACTAGCTTAACATATTGCATTTCATAGTTTAGGGCATTAGGCATGTGCATATTGCATATCATGTGAAGCAAGCAAGTCATCCTCCTAAGTCTTTCTTAGAAGATAGAGAGGTCAAGAGATTCAAGCCTGAGGGTCTCATGGATGATCACTAGCCATCTGAGGGTTTGTGCTTCAACTAGGGTTTCATTGGTCCTTCAAGGAGTTTGAGCATTATCTTATTGGCAAGGGTACATCATCATCATCATGGTTATGTCATCCTCAAGGGGCTCATTGTTCAGGCTCAGATTCTTTGGGATTAGGGTTTTGACCTCTGGTCAACCCTAATCAGTTGCATTCTATCAGTCAGGGTTCCCCAAGGAAATGGGGTTTATTTGCTTGGATGAGGATCATATGATTATTATGTGGAGCTTACAAGAGCTAGGGGTTCATTTTGGAGCCATTTCATCAAGTGGTTGAGGCTCAGGCTGATCAGAGCACTTCTAAGTCATCTGAGGACCTAGAAAGTCAACAGAAAGTCAACTGAGGGCTAGGAGGTGGAGAAATGAGTTTCAACATCTCATTCATGTTCAAAAGGGGCTTATTAATCATGTCAAGTGCTTATCTTGAAGAATTTGAGGTCAGATCAAAAGTTTCCCAAAATGGAAAGTGACCTATAATTGAAAGTTTCCAAAAATGGAAAGTTTTTGATTCAAATTCAACTTGATCTTGCATCATGAAAGAAGCTTCAAATGAAATTTTGTCCAACATGAAAGTTGAATATCTCTCTCTCCCATTTCCAAAAAGTCCAAGATCATGAATTTATGATGAATGATTGAGGAGATATGACTAAATCATTACCAAGGGTGCATGGAACTTCAAAAGGGCATAACTTTTGATTCATAACTCCAATTTGAGTGGCTCTTCTTGCATTTTTCTTCTCATGACATGAAGTTTCCAAAGCATCCATCACATTGCATGAAATTTGAACCTATGATCATTTGCTTATTCATGAAGATTTTGGAGGGAAAATCATAAATTTAAAAATGGTGCATTACATGAACTTTTTACCATTGCCAATGTGTTAAGAAAATGATTTTAAGTGCATTTGAGCTGGTAATGGTTACTGTTCACGTTTGGAATTGCCATGCACCACAAAATTTCAATTTTTGTCACCACACCTTATCTTGCTTAACTTCAACTAAACCTTGATTAACTTTAATTAAAATAGGATTAGCACATGGTATATATACTAAATCATAACAGAATTTCAGAAGCTTAATCACAATTCACCATTTCTAGATCTAGTTTTCATCTCCCTCCAAAAATTTCTCATAATCAAATTTCAAAATTCTTCAACATAACACCTTGTTTTTGTTGAAGATTCATGATCAGTGAGTGTGAATTCATCATTTGTTTGGAGAATTGGAGCCATATTCGTGCAGTTGAAGTTCAAGAACCTTGCCATGGAAGTTGATTATTAAGCCAGATCTACACGTTTCTAAGCCTCAAATTCTTCATCAATCATCACTACAAGTATTCAGAAGGAGATTTGGATCATTTGGAGCTTTGGATCGTGCAAAATCAGAACCTGCTCTTCAAGAGGTAGGTTTTTCGACCTTCATAATTCTCAAATCCATGTGTATATTCATGTAGATCTCTTCTTGCTGATGATTCTGAGCTAAACTTCGTGTGATTTGGTGCAATATTCATGAAGTTATGTGGAATTGAAAGTTTGTAGATCTAGAAAGTTTTCCTTCGATTCTTGAAATTCATGATGAATTAGTGTGAATTGTTTATGGATTCGTGTTCCTCGTTGCATAGGCTTTGTTTTGATATAAAATTTATGAAATTCTGGGCACTTTGAAGAATTCTGGAAAAAACGCATGAACATTCATGATGTTCTTCATCATCTTCATGAAGAAGATGAAGATCTTCGTGTTACGTCGGTTTTGCGTCCTTTGCGTCGGTTTGAACCGTCGCTAGCGTAGAACTAGGGCTCGCTGCCAAAACGGCAGCGTTTCATGGCCAGGCGCGCTCAATTCAAATTGCTACCAGGTTCGATTCCTGGTAGCAGCGTTTTTTTGAATAAATTCTCATTTCCACTTTTCCCTCCTAATTGCCTATGCCATGCTTCATTTGATTTCAAATTTTTCTCCAACTTCAAAAATCCATAACAATTTGAAAAATGCTCCAATTGATCCCATTCTTTTTGCAAATTGATCCTTGAATTGTTCTCTATTTCATGATGATAAATTCTGAAGTTGTGCATGGCTGGATTCTGAATGGTGCTAGAATATGTGATCATGTGTACATTTGTGACCTTGCTCCATTCATCTTATCATGAAATGCTTGATTTTAATCTAATGGACATGAAATTTTACATGATTGTTCTTAACATGTTAATGGATGTTTTGGTTTTGGTTTGACATTTTTTCCATTTGCCATTTCTGTTTTATGCACATGTTTGCATGGTGTGACAATTTGTGTCACGCCTTTGGTTGTTCAACTTGTGCAATTTAATTTCTATGCCAAATGATCTTTGTTGATTCTGATTTTTTGTATGGTGATTGTACTGGATGTGTTGAATGCTTATGAATGTTTCCAGAATTATTTGAATCATTTCTGTTTTGATTTGGAATTTTCATTCTCAATGTCCATTTGAATGCTTTGAAATTGTCTTTGACTTCCTTTGTACATGAAATGCTTTTGCTTGATGATTTTGATGTGTTCCTTTTTAGGACATATTCATATGTGTTTGAAGTTGCATTGTGTTGAATTTCAGCTCCTGTTTTGGATTTTTTTCTTCACTTTTGACCCTAGGCTTTGACCTAGTGGTTTGTTACTTACATGTGAGCTTTGAATTTCAGGTTTAAGCATCCAAATGCCATGGTTGATGATGCTTCATCATTTGAATGTTGATATTTGCTTTTGATTGCTAACATTTGCTGTTTTGTAGGTTGATGATAAGTCACTTGAGTTTGCCTTATGGTTTATGTGTTGTACATTGGGATTGTCTGTTTGTTATTGACTGTTGTCTGTGTGTCTGAGTATTGTACTGATTTGTTTAGTTGTTTACACAGGTACCTAAGTTGCTTTAAGTTCATTTGAACTTTGCTTTGCTTTTGCTTGTGGTTGGCATACCACTTAGGTATAGTCCCTAATCTTCATGTAGTCTGGAAGACCTGTCATGTTATGTTGGCAGGCACCTGTCTGAAGCCCTCCTTAAGAGGCAATGTTTGTGGTTGTTTAATTTTGTGCCAAGCAGGTTAAGTCCTCTTAAGAAGCAATTGACAGATAAAAGGGATGTGTAATCCATCCCCTGCTATTCTGTTGTGTCATTCATCTTGCTCACACCATGTGTTGATGCACTTTGAATAAAAAAAAATCAAAAATCTTGTAGTGTTAGTCATGTGGAGAAGAGTTCCTTCATTCTGAACTCCCACACTTTCTATTGATTAAAGCTCTCCCAGGCCAGGGATAAGAGCTATGAGGCACACCCCTCATTCCCATTTCATCTGCTTCACCCTAACTCTCAATGTTAGGGTTAAGAGCTCAAAACACTCATTTTCAGTTGGTTTGTTTGTCAAGGTCGATATGACCCCTTGACTAAAGCCTAACCTTGCTTGAGCCCCCTTGGTTGTGTATAGTGTGTGCTATTTGCTTTTGATGTTTATCCGCTTAGCTTCTCATCTCCTTTCTGTAGGAGTTGTATGATCAACTTTTGAGGAAGTTGACGTACGTAGAGATAGACTTGAGTTGACTCACTGCCTGTGTGAGTCAAACTCTTGTTAGAGACTTCAACATAGGGATCGTATGCATGACAACTTCTAGGCTCGAGTCGTAGTCTCCCTAGTAGTCTGTTAGCTCCCTAGTCTCTGGTTAGGATAGAAGTTCTTTCCCTGTTCAGGGGAACTACGTTGCCCTGATCCTCATACCAGATAAGGTACGTAGGCAGGAGATCGTGCGAGATCTCTCTGGGCACCCTTTTCCTTTTTTGTGTGTGTTTGCTTGACAGCTAGCAGGCTCGAGTTCCAGACTCCCTGTTAGCTTGTTTGTTCAACTTTATCGTTGCTTTTGACGACTCAGCGTCCGGTTAACCTCTTGTTTGCTTGGAGTCTGACGTAAGTCCAGCGATTGGCAGTCGGTTTCCTGTGTTTGTTTGTGTGGAGTCTGACGTAAGTCCAGCGATTGGCAGTCGGTTTCCTGTGTTTGTTTGTGTGTTCGGAGTCTGATGTAAGTCCAGCGATTGGCATTCGGTTTCCTTGTTTGTGTTTGTTGTTTGGAGTCGGACGTAAGACCAGCCATTGGCAGTCTGTTTCCATTTGCGTGTTTGCTTTGACGTCTCAGCGTCTGTGCGTGTGTTTTGTTCGGCGTGCGTTAGCCAAACTACGGTAGCTCTGATTCTCATTCATGATGAGATACGTAGGCATAGGATGCGATATCCTAGCGAGCCCGTTCCCCTCTCTTTCCATCTGTGTTTTATTCCAGTGTGCGTGCATTCTTTGAGCGGTTTTAGCAACCTTATTCTATCTTTCTGAGCGTGGATCCCGTCGAGTACGACGGACGTGAGGGGTGCTAATACCTTCCCCTTGCGTAACCGAGTCCCGATCCTTGCGTCTCCGGTCGTAAGACCATTTCCTTTCCAGGTTTACTTCGAGCGTTTCCTTTCCCTCTTTTGGGATAAATAACGCACGATGGCGGCTCTGTTTGTTTTGTTTTTCCCGCCGGTTGTTTTTCACGTTGCGACACCTTGGTCAGTTTAAATGATGCAGTTGCTAGGGATCCTTAGGATGATATTTTCCTTTTCTCTTGTATTTGTATTTTGGTTTCTGAAATTGTACTCAGTGTAATCCTTCCAAATTTTATGAATAAAAATAGATTTTATTGGCCAAAATTGTCATTGATTATTGTTATTAATTGAAATATTTTCCAATAGAAACTTATATGTTCCTTGAAATTTAAAATAAAAAATATTGCATTTCATGCATCATTTGCATAAGCAGGTTTTCTTCAGCCAGATGTTTTATTGGTTCTTCTTCTGTGTATCAGTCAAGCTGACTCATCACTATAACATTCGAGATAATTGCTAGAGAAGAATGAAACATCTTAAACAAGAGAACAGAGAGCTTAAAGATGAGATTGCCAGATTCACTGCTTTGATGGAGTCTGTGATTGCTGCTTAAAATCAACCATCTCCGCCTCCTGCAACTCCTCCTGCTCAGAGGACTGTTATTTTAGAGATTACTTCAACGTTTGTGCTCGCAGTTACTAGCCGGTCTGTGCCTGCCATGCCTGTTGGGTTCTCGTGGGGAATACCACCAAACTTTGTCCCTGAAGGGTATACTCCAACTTTTTCTTCTATGCCGGAACCTAGCCCTATCCTATTTGTGCCTCCTCCCATTGTGCATACTTTGCCTCGTGTCAAGGAAACCATCTATCACTCTGAGCCTTCTGTGGACCCCGATGTTTATGAGAAGATAGACGAGATGAAAGACAAATTTCTTGAGCTGAAAAGGAGTTGAAGACCTTCAGAGGAAAAGATTTGTTTGGTAAGAGTGTTGATGAGTTGTGCCTGGTACCCAATGTCAAGATTCCTGTCAAGTTCAAGGTCCCAGACTTTTAAAAATATAAGTGAAATACTTGTCCACTGATTCATCTTATCATGTATGCTCGCAAGATGTCTACTCAGACCGACAATGATCATCTACTCATCCATTACTTCCAGGATAATTTAACTGGTGTTGCACTCAAATGGTATATGGGCCTGGACAATGCTAATGTTCATACTTTTAATGACTTGGGTGAGGCCTTTGTCAAACAATACAAGTATAATATCGATATTGCTCCCAATCAGGATCAATTAAGATCGATGTCCCAGAAGGACAAAGAGACATTCAAGGAGTACACCCAAGGATGGAGAGAGCTGGATGCTTAAATTAATCCACCCCTGGAGGAGAAAGAAATGACCAAGATCTTTTTGAACACACTGAGTTCATTTTACTATGAACGAATGATTGCTAGTGATCCTAATGATTTCATCGAAATTTTGAACATGGGGATGAAATTGGAAGAGGGTGTCCGAGAAGTATGGTTGTCTAAAGATGAAGCTTCTGCAAGCAAGAAATATGGTGGTAGTTTCTCCAAAAGGAAGGAAGGATAAACCAATGCAGTGTCTGCGGGAGACAGGGAAGGCCTCTTGTGAAGAAGATATCCCAGTCCCGTCAACATCACTATCAGGTATCATCAGTAATTCATGTGTTTACCAATAATTTAGCAAATCAATCAGTTCATGTTCAACAACAACATCAGCAACATCTACAACAATGTACGAACTACAACATCAACAATCATCATCACAACTTTGAGAGGAAGAATGTCTATTTTGACCTTATTCATATGACGTGTGAAGAACTATATCCTTCTTTGGTTGTCAAGAATCTGATCCAACCAAGGAATCCTCCACATACTCCTGAACCATTGTCGTGTTGGTTCAAACCTAACTTGCACTGCGCTTTTCATTAGGGAGCTCCTGACCATGATATTGAAAACTGCTATCCTTTGAAGTATGAGGTTCAGAAACTGTTTAAGAGTGGTATGGGGTCCTTTGAGGACATAACACCTAATGTTAAAGAAAATTCGTTTCCCGCTCACGGCAATTCCTCTTTGAACATGGTAGATGGTTGTCCCAGGAATTTTAGAGTCTTTGATATTCATTACATTCGCCAGTCTTTGGTGGAGATCCGCATGACTCTATGCTTAATCAGTGATTGTGAACATGACCATGACGGTTGTGTTATCTCCAGCGTCAACCCTCGAGGATGTGTGATAGTCAGGAGGGATATCCATAATTGGTAGATGCGGGTACAATTTAGAGCAAGTAGTCCCGAGGTATATGGGGAATGTTGTAAATGTTATCGTACCAGTATTCAAAACCCTTGAGCAGGTAGTTATTGAGTTTGACAGCAGCAGCATAAATGTTAATAGATCGGTATCACCGTTTGTTATATGGTTAAAGGGCATCATCCCCTACTCATTCGATAAAGATATGCCATATAGGTACAATGCCACCATGATTGAGAATGGGCAAGAGGTTCCTCTTCCCGCCGCAAATTCAGTAGTAAGCTTTGTAGATGAGGTGAAGGTGGCCCATAGTGGTCGTGTTTTTGGCCCTGTATCTCCTAGAGTTATGGAAGATGTTTCAGTGGGTAAGAAAGCAGATATTCCTACAATTGATCCGGTTTATGCTCCAACTTGTCAGTTTGGTGAATCCAGCAGGTTGAAGATTAATGCTGATGATGAGGTTCTATGTCTGATCAAGAAGAGTGAGTTCAACATTATGGAGCAGCTGCTCCAAACACCATCAAAGATTTTTGTGTTATCATTACTGATGAACTCAGAGGCGCATAGAGAGGCTTTGCAGAAAGTATTGGAGAAAGCCTACATAGAACATGATGTTACTATGGGTCAGTTTGACCATATTGTTTACAACATTACTTCATGTAATAATTTGAGCTTTTGTGATGAATAATTTCCTGAGGAAGGTAGAAATCACAACTTGGCGCTGCACATTTTAATGAACTGCAAAGAGGATGCTTTGTCCAATGTATTGGTCGATATTGGTTCATCATTGAATGTGTTGCTGAAGTCAACATTGGAAAACCTTTCTTATCAAGGTGCCCCTATGAGGTACAGTAGTGTTGTGGTTAAGGCGTTTGACGATTCCCAAAAAACTGTCATTGCTGACACTACAACAAACAAGACCTTAGACAGCGCTTTTTTTAGCCTTAGACAGCGCTTTTTTTAAGCCCCCCCCCCCCTTAGACAGCGCTTTGGCCAAAAGCGCTTTCTAAGACCCTCCTATTTTAATTTTTTTAGGTATACCTTAGACAGCGCTTTTGGCCAAAGCGCTGTCTAAGGGGGGGGGGGGGGGGGGGGCTTAGACAGCGCTTTTGGCCAAAGCGCTGTCTAAGGGGGGGGGGGGGGGGGGGGGGGCTTAGACAGCGCTTTTCAAAAAGCGCTGTCTAAGCCCCCCCCCTTAGACAGCGCTTTTGCCTAAAGCGCTTTCTAAGACCCTCCTATTTTAATTTTTTTAGGTATACCTTAGACAGCGCTTTTCAAAAAGCGCTGTCTAAGCCCCCCCCCCCTTAGACAGCGCTTTTGCCTAAAGCGCTTTCTAAGACCCTCCTATTTTAATTTTTTTAGGTATACCTTAGACAGCGCTTTTCAAAAAGCGCTGGCTAAGCCCCCCCCCCCCCCCCCTTAGACAGCGCTTTGGCCTAAAGCGCTTTCTAATCCCCCCCTTAGACAGCGCTTTTTACAAAAGCGCTGTCTAATGTATACGAAATTTTTTAAAGCTTTTGTTTTAAACCACATTTTTTCCAGGTTTATAAACCAGAATTTCTACCTGTTTTCAACCAGATTTTGACAGAGAATTATCACATTTTATACATGCCATTTTGGCCTTTTTTCTACCAATTTTTGGCTAACAAATATATATATATATACCAATTCAAACCAATTTTGCCTTAAATGTATCAAAATATATACAAATTTATGTACACATTTACAAGTCATTACATATACTACAAATGTACACATTAATTACACAAATTTATGAAAAAACATTGAGCTCTATCATGAATTGACACCACTCCTCTTTGATTTCGTCCACTTGATCCTTTGTATAAAATGCACACTTGAATTCCTCAAAGTACTACATAATAATATAACATATTTTGAATTAATTCCAACTATTTAATTATATGAGATATGTGTAAATATAAAAATAACTCATAAGTTAGAAATACATACATCGGTGGGAATCACTAATCGGCCCAAAGCAAGAGTATCTCGCATAAACCTCAACATGAAATACCCGCAATCTATTTGATTACGTTGTTGAGGACACTACATATGAAAAAAAATATGGATTATAAATCCTAAGTTTTATCAAGTGTCATCACTAATATAATAAAAAATGTGGTAATTAAAAATATACCGCCACTTTAATCCATGTAATGCAGTTGGCGCCCCTCCTTGAGGTTTGGATATCTCGTTGGGCCCGAAAAGCTTGTAGGACGCTAATAAAATAAAAATGAAGCAATTAGAACAATTCACATAAACTAAGAAAAATTTTGAACATTCTCACTTACGTGTCAATTAGGACCTTCATATCCGGGTATGTTGTCCAATCATTTCCTAACGAGTCAAGATAATACACAATTTCTCGGATAGGATTGATTGCGAGCAACAACCAATGTCCACTGTAATGATTAGGCAAATGTTAGATGGTAACTTGGAAAATAATTATAATAGATGAATTTAGAATGAAATGCTAACCCGGTATTAAACGGTATAAAAAACAACTTCTCCGCATCTTTATTGTCCATGAGGATCCGAAGAACATACTCCGTCACGGTATGCGGTCTACTTAAGATTAAACCTAAGTTGATGGTCGCGGGTGCTAAGAATCCGAATGACTCGTCCAAATCATTGGGGCGCATCAATTTGTCATACAAAAACCTAATATAAAAACATCATTAACACCTCTTTTGAAACATAAAGTAAACCGGATTAACATAAAGTAAACATCATTAACATAAGTTGTTTAATTAATAAAACAAAGTAGACCGAATTTACCTAATATATGTATTGACAACGTTGACGCCGATTTCTTCATGACCAAAAACTTGCATGAAGTCTTCATTACCAATCATTTGGTCGTAATCAAAGCCGAAAATCCCTACCTCCATATGTACATTCCGAACACCTCCGGTCGGTATATCGGTCATCTCTAGAAATGTCCTGAGGCACGACCTATACTTGGTGGTAGGTTTTTTCCTAGCTACGGTCTTCTTAGCACCAGAACTTTTTACCCGTGCGGAGGCGTTGCTAACCTCCTTTTTTGTTGTGCGGAGGCATTGCTAACCTCATTCTCTTTTGATTTGGATTTTGTGGGAGTCTATTTAACATAACCAAGGAAAATATGTAAGTAAAATTTTAAGCATAAATTTTAAACTTTGAATATACACATTAAAGTTAACATAAGTTTTAAGCATACCTCATATCCTACGCATATGAGGTTTGTCGGCCATGCAACAAACGAACCTACTGCTTCGTGCACCGTTGTTGCATCCGAATCATCGCTAGGATATGGTAATGCTGCATTCGGCTCAACTGCAATATCAACTGATACCTTCAAACATCCAGCAGGGAGCTCTCTAGTGTGGAGTAATACTCCGCTAACGTTATGCACTTTTCCCTTGCCAACCATCCGATAGTATGGTGACGACAAATACAGCTGACAATGGGAAATGCCCTAAAACCAATAATAACAAGAAATCGTTAATGTGTATATATGTCAAATACATAATTTAAGCAAATAGTTCAATTTAAGACAATTATATGTAATTACCTCTGGAATGTTCGGCTGAAAGGTACAGTTGATACTGTTTTTGTCCGAAGCATCTCTGTATACTGTTGAGGCGCTAGCCTCTCTTTCTCTCCTCAATGCATCAAGCTCAGTTTGCATGGCTTCCAGTCTTGCATGAAGCTCCCGATTACTAGGAGCCTTTCCTTTTTTAACACTCAGGGAGGTCGGAGTGACTCCAAATCCCTTACCCCTCACCCGACCAGAATACTCAGGGACATCTAATGCCCGACTAAGTATGCCCTTAGTATCATTGGGAGATATAGACTGAGATAGCTCCTCCTGAAAAATCAGATGAATACCGTATACTTGTCAAATATTTGTGTATAAAAATGTTATTCAATTAATGAAAAAATGTTATACTTACACATTTCTGGTATACGTGTAAAACTTCTTCTTGAGGAACTCCAGATTTGCCCACACGGGCTTCCTTCCACAAAACATGTGCAGGAAGAGATGTTTCTGAACTTTCCTCCTTCTGCAGCTACACATTAAGTCATACAATTTGATCAGATAAAACTAATATATGATGAACAAATTTGTTATCGCAATTTATAAATACTTACCATGGATTGTTCTAAGCGTCCATATCCGGCACGTCCTTTTCGGTACGGATATGCGGGACTTGATGCTCTTTCCCGATTTGTAGCACTTATTCTTTGAAAAACCGGGTCTTGTCTTTTGGATTTGAAAGCTTCCCATTCTTCAGCCGATATCAAACTTTCATATTTTTTAGGAAGCTCCGCATCCACAAAATTACCATCCGCATCCTTAAGGAACTTGGATGATAAAAATGTCCGAAACCCTCTTAGAAGCTTTCCGGCCAATTTCATACAAAAACCTCTTCTTTCTTCTTCGATGTTAAAACATCGCTAAGAAAAACATACAGATTGATAGTTAGTATCGGTAATTGAAAAAACATAATTGATACCGTATAATTAAGGGCCAAATGATTGTACCTTTATCTCACTCCAAATTTTTTCTTTCGACTCATTCAGCTCTTTGTTTCTCCAATCATCACATGTAATGGGAATTTCATTCCTTACTAGTGCACCGATAAAACTAGTTAAGGTATGCCCATTAGGTTCTATAAGCTGTCCCTGGTTGTTCCAACAGACATCTAGTATGATGCCTCGAGATCTTCCTTGGACCACCCTCCTCATTACTGTGATGCCTCTTCGAATTTCTTCTTCCGCGGATACTTTTTTACTAACTTCCTCCTGTTGGTTATCAGCCATGTCTAACCTGTAATAAACCAAGGAAACCATCAAATATCAAATATAACTTATAATCAAAGCAATTGAAAACAAAAAAATAAAGAAATCATGCATTATCAGATATAACTTATAATCAAAGCAATTGAAAACAAAAATATAATGAAATCATGCATTATCACATATAACTTATAATCAAAACAATTGAAAAAAAAAACCATGGATAATTTACCTAAGTCACTAACATCTCTTTCTTTTCTTTGTTGGAATATTAATCACTTGTTTCTTAGCAATGCGTACGGATGAATTGATCCAAATTCCCTCATTATGATCGTTTCTTATATATGACTCATCCGGTATAAGATCCTCAACTTCATCATTTCTATTCAACTCATTCCGTCTAATGCATGACTCATTCTCAACATCAATATCACATTGATCGACACCGCTATCATCAGTCACTTTGTTAGAGAAAAGCACTATAGACCATTTTGTACTCTTCGGGTCATTCACATAGAACACTTGTTTAGCTTGAGATGCTAGAATAAAAGGTTCATCTTTGTACCCCACCCTAGTAAGATCAACTTGCAAAAATCCAGACTTATCCATTCGTATGCCACTACTATTCACCCATCACTTTCATCTTACCTCATCACTTTCATTTTTTATATTACAAGAATCAAACTTTTTCTATTACAATATACCTATAAGTATACCTATAACTATATTAGAGTTCGTTCAATCATTTTATGGGAGAAATCTTGTTCCTTTAGAATGAAAGTGAGATGAACAACACTTTCACACTACGCCAAATAAGGGAAAAGAGGGCGCTTATTTTGGCCTATAACAGCGCTTTTAAGCGCCCTCTAATCTGGCGCTGGCATAGGTAAAGACAGCGCTTTGTTTTCCTGGAGAAAGCGCTGTCTAAAGGCCCACATTATAGTGCGCTTTATGAAAAAAGCGCCCTCTGGAGTGGTCCATAAAGGGACACCTTAGAGGGCGCTTTCTGGAAAAAGCGCCCTCTAAAGTTGTCAATGTAAAGTGTTTAGAGGGCGCTTTCTGGAAAAAGCGCCCTCTAAAGTTGTCAATGTAAAGTGTTTAGAGGGCGCTTATTTTTTTAAAATAACTAACACTTTAGAGGGCGCTTTCTGCAGAAAGCGCCCTCTAAAGTTGTCAATGTAAAGTGTTTAGAGGGCGCTTTCTGGACAAAGCGCCCTCTAAAGTTCTCAATGTAAAGTGTTTAGAGGGCGCTTCCTACAGAAAGCGCCCTCTAAAGTGTTAGTTATTTTAAAAAAATTTGTTTGAAAAACAGTGGATATTTAATTGGTAACCTGTTCGCATGCTGCAAAAGTGTAAAATTCATATTGATTTCATCCTTTAATCCAATGTTATACACCATTAATCCATTGATATATACAACATGAATCCATTTATATACAACATTAATCCTCCATATATACAACATTAATATATGATTCTTTGATCAACAATATACAACAACATATTCATGATTTAGTAAAAGTACAACAACAATATACAACATATATACAACAACAACATACAACAACAACATTCCATACATATATGTACAACAATATACAACCTAGCTATATGATTCTTTGATCAACAATGAATTGACACAATTCATCCTTCATTTCATCCAAATGAGCTCTTGAGTAAGATTTGTATTCCTCAAAGTACTACAATTAAGAGAATAAAACATATTCATGATTTAGTAACAAATTAGATTAGTTATCCGATAATATTAAAATAAACCCTAAGTTATTATTCCATACCATTTTTGGGATGTCTATACGATTCAATGCAATGATATCTCTCATAAATCTCAATACAAAAAATCCGCAATCGACCGAATTATTTTGCTGAGGACACTACACAGAAAAACAAACAATAGATATATAGTTAATTTCTTACAAACACTATTATAAGCAAAAAAACAAACACTATTATAAGCAAAAATAAGATACTTAATATATACCTGAACTCTGACCCAGGTAATGTCCTTCCTAATGCGGTAATTCTTTTTCGATCTAAATTTTAGTATTGCCCTAACAAAATAAAAACGTATATTGAGATCAATCTGACAGACATAATTAAATATAGAAATACACACGAATATTTAGGGGAATTTCACTTACGTGTCAACCGTCTTCTTCAAACCCGGATATTTACTCCAATCACCCGATAACGAATCGAGATAATACACTATTAGTCTCGAAAGATCCATAGCAACCAACACCCAGTGGCCACTGTAAAATAAAACAAAAATTTAGATGAATGAAAATTTTCTACGTAAAAGATATACATAGATTAGAATGAAATTATTAGAAAGAAAATCTAACCCGTTGCCAGAATTAAACGGTAAAAAATACAAACTGCGTGTAGTATTATCGCCGCCCGCCATGAATCTATCGACTAGATCATTCTTTACGGATGTTGGATTTTTCGATATTAACGTTGCGTTGACACGGGAAGCAGCAATAAAATTGAAACGGTTACACAATTCAGTTCCCCGCATCAATTTGTCATACATATACCTTAAATAGAAACATAATAAATATTAGACTACTCATTGAAATGTGTAAATAAATTGTTCAACTAAGTAAATTATAGATTGATCGGAGTACCATATGTATGTATGAATGATAGCGATGCCCAATTCGTCGTGCTCAAAAAGTTGTTGCATGTCCTCCTTTCCAATTATTTCGAAATGAGCTTTTCCGAAAACACCTTCATCAAAATCTATACTACGAATGGACCCGTCCATAATATCGGACTCTTCCACCATTTTCTCAAGACGCATCATAATTTGAGATTTTGTCCCGGCCGTCGTTGGAATATCCTTCGTTGGAATATCCTTCGTTGGAATATCCTTACCATCGCTTTTCAACTTTCGACCGGGAACCTAAAAATTCATATAAAATAAATCATTACTTTTTGTGATGCAAAAGAATCGTTGTGTATATAATTCAATGGGTATATATATTTGTACCTCTTTTTGAGATGCAACCGACTCGATGCGTCTTGAAATCCCTTTACCAGCTTTAGGGGTGGGTCTTGTAGGAGTCTAACATTACCATGTAATAAGGATTGATTAAATATCATAATTGTAGCTGAATTGAAATGTGAATTCTAAATATTCATAATCATTTAGAACATATATACCTCGGCATCAGGGAAAATTAGATCTGACGGCCAACCAACAAAGGATCCGACTGCATCTCGCATCAACGTTGTCTCTGAAACAACGTCGGGTAATGGTAGACGGGCGTCCGTATCTAATACGAGGTCAATCGAAACTTTCATAAATCCCACCGGGAGGGGATTATGGTGAAGTAATTCACCCGAAGTATTGTGCACTTTTCCCTTGCCAACCATGCGATAAGTTGGTGACGATAGATACAGCTGACAAGGTGAAATGCCCTAAACCAATAATAAATGTTATTGTTAACTTGTATATGTGTCAAGTAAAAAAGTGCTATTTTAATTTCATAATAACATATATAATTACCTCGGGAAATTTCGGTTGATGATTGATACTAGCTCGGTCACTAGTATCTTTTGCCTCGGAAGCGCACCTTTCCTCTCTATACCTTGCATTCTCGTTTTGCAGTTGGAGTACTTGTGCCCTTAACTCCGCCAAGGTCTCCATCACCTCTTTGTTGGTAGGATTTTTTGTTTTTGTTTTTTTATAAAATGACGACGGAGTCACACCAAAACCCTTACCCCTCACACGATCGGAATACTCAGGAACATTTAGTACTCGACTAAGTACGCTCCTGCAATCCTGGACCTCGGTTGAAGGGGTTTGGGATAAAGTCTCCTGAAATATTATTAGAGGAGATTAAAAATGAATTATATGTCTAACAAAATTTTCGATATAATTAAAGAAATAATGTTACATATACTTACACATTCGTCATAAACATTTTGGACCGCTTCAACGACAGCCCCATCCTTCCCAACCCGAGCAGCCTTCCATAATACGTGGTCCGGAAGAGATGTTGCGTCACTTTTCTCCTCGGCTAGCTACACATTGAATTAGATTATAAGATCATCAATTATAACATATTGTGACAATGTATAAGCTCATAGCATTTGAATATACTCACAATTCTTTGTTGTAACCGTGCATAACCCGTACGCCCTTTTTTGTACGGATACGCGGGTTTTGATGCCCTTTTCCTATTTATGTCGCTTATTTCCTGGATAAAAAAGTTTAAGGCATATTAGAACCAAGTAACTTAACAATTGTATAATACCATAATTAATAGACATTACATGGAATTTTTCGTTTCTTCGTTTGGCGACAAAGTTATCCCATTCATCGGCTGAAATAATCTCGGCATACTTCATTGGCCGTTCTCCTTCAACAAATTTTCCTTCCTCATCCTTGAGAAATTTGTTGCACAAAAAGGATCGAAATCCTCGGAGTCTTTTTCCGGCCAATTGAATACAATATTTTTGCCGGCTTTCATCGATGTGAAAGGATCTCTAAAAAACATACAAATGGAGTGTGTTATTATAAAGTAATATTATAACAATATATGGTTAACAAATAGTCAACAAAAAAAACATATAACAATATATGGTAAGTACCTGTATCTCCGACCATATTTTTTCCTTGCCAACCTTCAAGTCCGGACTTCTCCAATTATCACATGTAATCGGAATATGTTGGCGAACAAGGAAACCAATGTAACTTGCCAACATTGAACCGTTAGGCTCAATTAGTTGGTCTTCAGCACTCCAATGTACTTCAAATTTTACACCCTTGTCTCTTGCACGAATGATTGACTTCATAACAGTCAATCCTCGTTTGATTTCTTTTTCAACATTATTACGTGATTCATTCGCGGCATGGGTATCGTCTTGGTTAGCCATTTTATCTGTAATATAGAAATGATTCAATAAGACCCAAGTAAGACAATGATTCAATACGTGAACACATTTACTGCATGCACAAACTTACTGCATACACATTTACTCACACACACCTACTGCATGCAAAAGACCAATGCAAACTTATGGTGTTTGGAACATGAACAAACTTGCATCCATAATCATCAAACTTCCAAGCACAAGCTCAAACACACTTCAAATATATCAGTTTTCAATCAGAAATAAAAAACTCAGTTTGCCCTAAACAACATTAATCAACATAATGCACAAAATGAAAAACTAAGTTTAGAAAATGCCCTAATCAAACACATGAAGAAAGTGAACGGTAACGATGGAGAAGAGAAATACCTTAAAGGTGACGGTAACGATGGAGAAGAAAGTGAACAGTGACGGTGGAAGAGGTTAACGCAGTGAACGTGAACGGTGAGGGAGGGAGAACGAACGGCGACGATGACGGTGAGGGAGGGAGAACGAACGGAGGACGAGAGTAATCGCAGTAGAGAGTAATCGCAGTTGAGAGAAAACCCAGTTACGTAAACGAAATAGCTTATAGAGAGGGAAAATAAAGAGACATGCAGTATATGTTATAATTTTAATGTTTACTAAAGGGGACCTTAGAGGGCGCTTTTTTAAAAAAAGCGCCCTCTAAAGGGGGCCTAAGAGGGCGCTTCTGAAAGCGCTCTCTAAGGCTTTCCAAAAGCGCCTTCTAAACTGGAAATGTACATGGACTTAGAGAGCGCTTTTTCAAAAGCGCCCTCTAAGGGTAACCTTAGAGGGCGCTTTCACAAAAGCGCCCTCTATTGTTGTCCCTCCATTTTTTTTTGGCTTCACTTTAGAGGGCGCTTAGTTACAAAAGTGCCCTCTAAAGGGGGCCTAAGAGGGCGCTTCTAAAAGCGCTCTCTAAGGCTTTCCAAAAAGCGCCTTATAAACTGGAAATGTACATGGACATAGAGAGCGCTTTTTTAGAAGCGCCCTCTAAGGTTACCCTTAGAGGGCGCTTTCAATAAAGCGTCCTCTATTGGTGTCCCTCCATTTCCTCATTATTTTTTCGCTTCACTTTAGAGTGCGCTTTGTTACAAAAGCGCCCTCTAAAGTGCGCTGTCTATTCCAATAGTATGCTCCTTATTTTTTCTCTTTACTTTAGAGTGCGCTTTTGTAATAAAGCGCCCTCTAAGGGGCGCTGTCTATTCCAGTTTTTGGCGTAGTGTCACAGTTAAAAAGAAAAAAAACTACCTATTCAATCTTCAAGTATAATCACTAAGGAAACATGAAGTTTGAACAATATTGAACATCTAAATCCAAGCCTAGTCATGACAGCCCCAACATGCAATGCATTTCAAAATTCATCATGCATACCAAGCAAGTATAAAGAAAATCAAATTGCATACACTTATACATACACAATTCAATATACATACATACACAAACTAACAACTCCCAAATCACCAAGTATCATTAAACATTGCATTTGTAACACCAGCAACTAACCGATTAGCATAGCATTTTCAACAAACAGTTAACCATAATTATCATAATTATAAATTTCAATGAAGAAACATGTACACCAAAGCATTAGTACATAGCATTACATGGCAAACTTCGTGCACATTAACATAACATACTTTTACTTCTATGACAGTTGCAGACCAAATTTACATAACAAGACCAAGCAATACATATTTTTTAACCAGCATACATCAATTCACGTGCAATCCATTAACACCATTTCAAAAGGGGGCATGAATGCATTGCTAACAATCATTTCCTACAGTAACAACCCTATTAATCATCTTAACAATGGCAGTTGTGGTGGATAGTAAAAATTTGATCAAGATTGCAACAGGGCAATGGACAAACCACAAGCATTGAGTGTAGATTCAAACAGGGCAGCCATATGCTAACACCAACCCATACACATACGTTCAGCCATGGATCTAATTGCACACATACAAGGCTATAATAAACAACAACGGGTCCATTCAAGCAGAGCAATTAACATAGGCAAAACATACAAGTGCAACAAGTATAAAAGAAAGAAACTATTGCAGTAACAATCCAAGTTATTTGAACTCATGGCATTACAATCAAACAAGCACATTTTTAACACCAACATTTCAGTTCAAGCCAAAGTCAAACAAGCAGGCGTTGTGGCATTGCATAACTAGTAAGCTAGCTAACTAACAGAATAGCTCAGTTAGCATCATTGACAAATCCAAGAACACTCCAACATTCTAACTTCATTCTATGACAGAAATCCCACTGAGTTCATTAATTTTTCTTACTTCATTGACAAATCCAAGAACACTCCAACATTCTAACTTCATTCAACTTCAAAAGATGGAAGAAGAGGAAGAGCATTAGAGCAGAACGTACCGTATTCAAGTGATCTCCTTGCGCTGCAACCTTCGATTGTTTGGGTGACGGCGGAGGTTCGGAGGTGAGAGGCGAGTGCGGCGGTCGACTGTTTCGGTGACGGCGGAGGGACCCTCGAAGGCGGAAAATAGGGTTTTCGGAAAATAGGGTGATATGGGGATGTCGTGTTTTGGAGTGTCTGCGTGATGTTGTGTGAGTTGAGAAGAAGGTTACGACTGATGGAGATTGAGGGGAAGAGGAAATGGCGTAAGTTTTTGAGGTGAGTGAAGAAGAGGGAAAACAAAAGAACAGAGAACGAAAGCGCTTTTGTGGTCTGAAATTTTATTTTAATAAGACCTTAGACAGCGCTTTTGTGGAAAGCGCTTTCTAAGGTATGCCTAAGACAGCGCTTTCCAAAAGCGCTTTCTAAACCCCCCCTTAGACAGCGCTTTTGGTTTTAATTTTTTTTTTTAATTTAAAGACTTTAGACAGCGCTTTACCAAAAGCGCTGTCTAAAGTCTATATTTAAAAGCGCTTTCTAAAAGCGCTGTCTAAGGGGGGGTCTTAGACAGCGCTTTTAGAAAGCGCTGTCTAAGACCCCCCCTTAGACAGCGCTTTTATTATTTTCTTGGAACATTTTCCGTGTTTGTTTTTAATTTTAACCTTAGACAGCGCTTTCTTTTAAAAGCGCTGTCTAAGATGCGCTGTTAAAAGTCATTTTTGGCGTAGTGTGAGGTGGATCTTCTTGTTAAGATAGGTCCGAGTGACTTTCAAATTAGTTTTCAAGTAATGGACATTCACCCCGCCTACAGTTGTTTGTTGGGAAGGCCATGGAACTACGAAGTTGGGGTTGTGACGTCAACTTTGCACCAGAAGTTGAAATTTGTTAAGAACAACAAGCTCGTCATTTTTGGTGGGGAGAAATCGCTTTTAGTAAGCCATTTGTCATCCTTCACCTATGTGGAAGCTGAAGAAGAGGTTGGAACTCCGTTCCAGGCTTCGTCTATTGCTGATGAATTGAAGAAGACTAGGGCATCCATGTCTTCTCTGAAGGATGCACAAGAGGTTATTCAGGCTGGCAACATCGGCAAGTGGGATCGTGTTATAGAAGTTATTCCAATCAAGAATAAAGTTGGGTTGGGATTTCAGCAAGGGCCATTCAACGCCAGTGTCAAGGCTATGCAAGAAGTTTTCTGCAGTGGAGGGTTCATTCACAAGGATGATCAACACTCAACTCTAATTATTGAAGACAGTGATGAAGATGAAGCTTGTGCCAACTTTGTGACACACGGACAAACCTACAACAATTGGGTTGCTGTTGATATTCTCGTTGATGTGCACCGTTAAAGTAATTTTTTTATTATTAAAGAAAAATCATTCTCCTATGCCTATGGGAGAAGTGAAACATTGTTGGGCATTTCAATATTATCATCTATAAAAATACAATTTTATTCATCCACATCTTTGATGTTTGTTTTTACTTTTTGCTTTTTTCTGAAAATGGTAATCACAAAAAACATGAATAAGCAATAATTTTCCCCATATTTGCATAATATTTGTTTGCACTCCATTTCTCTAAAATCAAAATATCAAATCATTATGCAGGTTGGTTCCCAAACCCATTAAACATAATGATCCTTCTCCCTCTCCAAACTTTGATTTCCCTGTGTTCAAAGCTGAGGAAGAGAATGATGATGAAGACATGTCTGATGAGTTGTCCCATTTGCTTGAGCACGAGGAAAGAACCATTCAGTCGTTTGAAGAGCAAATTGAATTAGTCAACTTGGGTTCTGAGGATGATGTGAAGGAAGTAAAGATTAGGTCTCAACTTTGTCCAGAGGTTAAGAAGGGGTTGGTTGATCTTCTCCGTGAATACTCTGATGTGTTTTCTTGGTCATATCAAGATATGCCAGGTTTAGATTCTGATATTATGGAGCATAAATTGCCTTTGAAGCCAGAATGTCCAGCGGTCAAGCAGAAGTTTAGAAGAACTCATCCTGATATGGCGGTGAAGATTAAGGAGGAAGTGCATAAGCATATTGATGTTGGTTTCCTTGTTACCTCTGAGTATCCGCAATGGGTGGCCAATATTGGTCTTGTTCCTAAGAAGGACAGAAAAGTCCGCATGTATGTTGATTATAGAGATTTGAATAAAGTCAGTCCAAAAGATGATTTTCCTCTGCCACACATTGATATGTTGGTAGACAATACAGCTAAATTCAAAGTCTTTTCATTTATGGATGAATTTTCCGGTTAAAATCAAATCAAGATGGCACCCGAAGATATGGAGAAGGCCACATTCATTACACCTTGGGGAACATTTTGTTATCGAGTGATCCCCTTCGGTTTAAAGAATGTTGGCGCAACATGCCAGAGAGTAATGACCACTCTTTTCCATGACATGATGCATAAAGAGATTGAGGTTTATGTTGATGATGTGATTGCTAAGTCAAGAGATGAATCAGAGTATGTTGAGCATTTATTGAAGTTATTCCAGCGTTTGAGGAAGTATAAACTCTGCTTGAATCCCAATAAGTGTACATTTGGTGTTCGCTCTGGTAAGTTGTTGGGCTTTATTGTCAGCGAGAAGGGTTTTGAAGTTGATCCTGCCAAGGTCAAAGTAATACAAGAGATTCTTGTGCCCATAACTGAGAAGCAAGTCAGGGGTTTTCTCGGCCGCTTGAACTATATTTCAAGATTTATATTGCATATGACTGCCATGTGTGCAATATAAATCTTGTGATTGGACCGAGGATTGCTAGAAAGCTTTTGACAGTATCAAAGAGTACCTGTTGGAGCCTTCGATTTTGTCTCCGCCTGTTGAAGGAAGACCATTGATCATGTATTTGACTGTGCTTGAAGAGAGTATGGATTGTGTTCTTGGTTAGCAAGATGAATCTGGTAAGAAAGAATATGCAATTTACTACCTCAGTAAGAAGTTCACCGACTGTGAGTCTCAATATTCAATGCTTGAGAAGACATGCTAACATCGGCTTGGGCTGCTAAGCATATGCGTCAGTATATGTTGAATCATACTACTTGGTTGATATCTAAAATGGATCCAATCAAGTATATTTTTGAGAAGCCTGCTTTAACTGGGAGGATTTCCCGTTGACAAATGTTGTTATCGGAGTATGATATTGAATACCGAGCTCAGAAGGTTGTTAAAGGTAGTGTCTTGGCTGACCATCTGTCTCAACAACCTATTGAAGATTATCAGTCAATGCATTATGATTTTCCCGATGAAGAGATTCTATATTTGAAGATGAAGGATTGTGATGAACTGTTGCTTGAAGAAGGGCCAGAACCTGGTTCCCCTTGGGGAATGGTATTTGATGGAGCTATTAATTCATATGGTAATGGCATTGGGGCAGTGATTATTACTCCTCAAGGCACTCATTTTCCGTTTACAACTAGATTGACCTTCAAATGTACAAACAATATGGTTGAGTATGAAGCTTGCATTATGGGGCTCGAAGAAGCCATTGATCTTAGGATTAAATATCTTGATGTCTATGGAGATTCAACTTTGGTGGTTAATTAGATCAAAGGTAAATGGGTGACGAATCAACCCGGTTTGATACCGTATAGAGATTATGCAAGGAGGATTTCAAATTTCTTTACAAAGGTTGAGTTTCATCATACCCCTCGAGCTAAAAACTGGATGGCAGGGGCTCTTGCAACTTTGGCTTCCATGATTTTGGTGAAGCTTTGGAATGAAGTTCCTAATTTGAATGTGATACGTCTTGATAGGCCAACTCATGTATTTGCTATTGAAGAAGTCAAAGATGAAAAGCTATGGTATTGTGATATCAAAAGTTTCCTACAAAGTCAGATTTACCCATCAGGGGTATCTTTGAAAGATAAGACGACTTTGAGAAGATTGACTGGCAACTTCTACATGAATGGTGATGTGCTATATAAGAGAAATTTCGATATGGTTTTGCATAAATGCATGGATAGACACGAACCAGACCTGTTGATGACTGAAGTCCATGAAGGTTCCTTTGGTACTCATTCCAATGGACATGATATGACAAAGAAGATATTGAGAGCAGGTTACTATTGGCTGACAATGGAATCTGACTGTTGCAAGTTTGTGAAGAAATGCCACAAGTATCAAATTTATGCAGATAATATTCATGTTCCTCCGATATTGTTGAACGACATTTCCTCCCCATGGCCCTTCTCCATGTGGGAAATTGATATGATTGACATGATTGAGCCCAAAGCATCGAACGAACATTGTTTCATTTTGGTGGCTATTGATTACTTCACAAAGTGGGTTGAAGCGGCATCATATGAGAATGTGACCAAGCAAGTTGTTGTGAGGTTCATCAAGAATCAGATTATATGTCATTATGGTGTGCCAAGTAAGATCATTACAGATAATGGATCTAACCTGAATAGCAATATGGTGGATGCGCTTTACAAAGACTTCATGATTGCACATCATAATTCTTTTCCCTACAAACCTAAGATGAATGAGGTTGTTGAAGTTGCGAACAAGAACATTAAGAAGATTATTCAGAAGATGGTTGTGACGTAAAAATATTGGCATGAGATGCTCCCATTTTCTTTGCATGGGTATCATGCATCCGTCTGCACTTCAAGAGGGGAAACCCTTTTCTCTTTTGTTTATGGCATGGAAGTTGTGCTCCCAATAGAGGTTGATATCCCGTATCTTGATGGAAGCCAAGTTGACTGATGCTGAATGGTGTCAGACTAGGTTTGACCAGCTCAATTTGATTGAAGAAAAGAGATTGACTGCCATGTGTCATGGTCAATTATATCAGCAGGGAATGAAGAAAGAATTTGATAAGAAGGTTAAGCCTCGTGTGTTCAGAGAAAGTGACTTCGTGCTCAAGAAGATTCTATCTTTCAAACCTGACATTAGGGGAAAATAGACTCCTAATTATGAAGCCACATATGTTGTTAAGAGAGCATTTTCAAGCGGTGCATTGATTATTACAACTATGGATGGTAAAGAGTTCACGCGTCCTGTGAATGTCGATGCAATCAGGAAATACTCCGCCTAAAAAAAAGAACAACTCGCTAAGTCGAAAACCCGAAAGGGCGGCTCAGGCAAAAATGAGCATATCGGTGGATTGAAAACCCGAAAGGGCGATCCAGGCGAAAGTTATAGACATCAAAACAGAAAATTTTATCCTGGAAGATTGAGTACCCCTCCTTGGGGAAATAAAAACAAAAATTAGGAATTATGGCAAGTAACTGTATCCGGACGATCCTGATCGTTGAAGCAGTTGTGAATAGTCATTTGATTCTCATTCATCATTCTCAACCAAAGACAGGAGCACAGTGGATTTCAAAGTTGGTAGGGAGAGTAGTGGTCATTGTATTCAATGTATCCCTTTTCCATGTAAATTACCATCTTTCAAACTTTGTAAAGATCCACGGAGTCCTGTCATTTGTGGACTACCATTCTATTAAATAAGTTGAGATTTTATCCAGTTATTTATATTCTTATTTGTTTCTGTTTTAATAAAATTGAATTTATGATGATAATTTTGAAAAAAATAAATCAATGAGTAATCATTTTCCTTGAAATAATAAGGAATTTACTTTAAGAACAGTCGATTTCAAAAAGGAATATCAACAGCAATCTAAGAACGGTAAGTCTTGAGATATGAAGTATTGTTGTCTTCCCTAAGCAATTGGTTGGTGTTTTTACCTACCCAACAGTTTGTCATTCATCCCTGGTAGAGTTGATGGGTGGTTCCCCAAGCAGTTCATCATTTATCTCTAGTAGAGATAATGTGTTGTTCTCTTTGCAGTTCATCCTTCCCCAGCTGAGGCTTTATAGTTTCCACTCTCAGTTTGCATTTGTGTTTGTGAATGAACCCTGGATATTTAAGAAACCTTTATTTGGTTTTCAGATCCCCAACACCTTTATTTGGTTGTTTCACAACCGTGGCAACTTCTCCCCGTCGTGAGTCTGCAGGTCCGGTTGATATCTTTGGTACCTTGGAATTGGTTTATTTCTCAATCTCCAAAAAGAGTCTGATGACTGTAGCTTTCCTTTTGAGGAATTTGTTGTTGATGTGTATACTCGTGTGGCCTTTTATTTGACCTGGCAGATTGCGTATGCCTAGTGAAGCCCCACAAAGTTTTTTTTATGGAATCCTCAATAGACTGTCTGGTTCCCCACTCATATTTTTGCCTCTTGTTGTGACTTGGATGCCCAACGGAGTTCCATCTTTTGATAGAAGTTTTTCTTCATTCATACAGTTTTTTATTCTGAGCAGTATTGATGTCGTCCCTAGTAGGGTTATGTCCCATTTGATATGGCGTTGACCTGAAATTCCCCGCAATGTTGACTTGTTTCTTTGATATATATATATATATATATATATATATATATATATATATATATATATATATATATATATATATATATATATATATATATATATATATATATATATATATATATATATATATATATATATATATATATATCCCTCAGCATGTCGGTTGATATTTCCAACAGTGCTTTCATCCCCCGCGGAGTTGCCAAGCTGTATCTTTCTCCTCTCTTAGAGAGTTTGAGTTTTAAGCAAGATCTTTGATAATCATGGCTTATCCCCTAGCAACATTGTCTCCTCCTCTTTTGAGAGTTGAGTTTGAGTTAGATTTGTTTTGATCCTTTTGATTGCTACAGATATATATATTTTTCGTCCCCTTAGAGCGATGAGTTTTCAGCAGTTTTCGGCCGAATGCATGTTCTCCATGCCTTTCCCCAGCCTGAGTTGAACTTATTTTGAGCTAGGATCTTTATCCCTAATGATTTATTTTCATCCCTAGCAGGTTCTCCAGTTGGTGTTCCCTTCTTGTTGAGATTAGTCGAGTATCTAGTTGTGATGATTCAAATCTTCATGTTAGTATCCTTTATGTTTGTCATCATAATCATATACATACTCAAGCATATTCATGCATAAAACATAGCATAAGATATTTCATTATGCATTTTGTCGCATTGACCTTTCTTCTGATCCCCTGCTTTGGCAATATTATTTCCCCAAGCAGATTCAGGGTGTCCATCCTCCGCCAATTGTGCCATCCCCTTTAAGCAGAAAGAGTTTATCCTTTCTTCTTCCCCATTGAGTTATTTCCTCGTGGATGATTATTATTTTGTTTCCTCTCTAGTTCATTATCTAGATGGAACCACTCCCCTTGAGTTATATCCTCATTGGGTTGAGTCTTGTTTGACAGTTTCTTTCTAGTTCTTACATAGATAGATCTTTTGGTCCCCAAGAGTTTATTACCCAGTAACTGGTAATATCCTTCTTGATGTTGAGTACTTTACCTGTTATTTACCTAGTAACCGGTAAAAGGTAATTTACTTCTTTGATTTCTCCAGCGGATTCATTTTGCGTTTCCCTGACAAGTCTATCCTTGATATGTTCATCTTAATCGATGACAGATATTCTTCTTGTCTGGTTTTCTACCTAGTAAAAAGGTAGTCGTAAATTCTTCTTTCCCCATTGAGTCTATCCTTGATATGTTCATTTTAATCGATGACATATATTCTCTATTTTGGTCTTCTGCCCAGTAAAAGGTAGTTGTAATTCCTATTTGTGGTATTCTACCCAATAAATGGTAGATATAAATCTGATTCTCCTCTCTGAGTTTATCCTTGATATGTTCACTTTAACCAGTGACGAATATTCTCTATTTTGGTCTTCTGCCCAGTAAAAAGGTAGTTGTAATTCCTATTTTCCTTGGTAGTCTATCCTTGATATGTTCAACTTAACCGATGACGAATATTCTTCCCTTTAAGTTTATCCTTGATATGTTCACTTTAACCGATGACAGATACTCTTTCTTCAGTCTTCTACTCAGTAACTGGTAGTTGTAAATCTTATTCTTTTGGTGGTTTATCCTTGATATGTTTACCCTAACCGGTAACAGATATTCTTCCTCATTCTCCAAGTAGTATATCCTTGATATGTTCATCTTAACCGATGACGGATATTCTTTCCTTTGAGTTTATCCTTGATATGTTCACTTTAATCGGTGACAGGTACTCTCTCTTTGGTCTTCTTCCGAGTAAAAAGATAGTTGTAAATCTGTAGCGGGGTATTCGTTACCATTAGAGATATTGACTAAATCCAAGGTAAACCATACGAGTCGAGTCGCCACCGCACTTTTATTTATCCAAAGGAATGGTTAGAAAGCGAACAAAAACCTAAGAGTTTTATCGAATCAAAAACTAGTAAAAATGTCAAAGATCGGGGTAAGGGGGTTGGTTATGCAATGGGAAGGTTTTAAGCACCCAAAACATCCTAGGTACTCCTAGGAAGCCCTTTTCACACTTGTTGTTGTCGCAACTGGTGTGAAAAAAACAACCGGCAAAAAAAAGAAAACAGAAGAGTCGCCACCGTTCGTTATTTATCCCAAGGGAGGGAAAGGAAACGATCGAAGAAAACCTGAAGAGAAGGAAAAGACAAGGTCTCGCAACCAAATCTAAGGTTCGGGAGTCGATTATGCGAAGGGAAGGTATTAGCACCCCTATGCATCCTTAGTACTCTACGGGATCCACTCTTGTTGTTCTAGTCTAAAGGGTGTAGGTATATCTAAAGTACTATCTGCTAAAAGAGGGTCAAAAGAAAATGACTCGCAAGGATGTCGCATCCACTGCCTACGTATCTCACCTGAGTATGAGAATCAGAGTCTTCGTAGCTCGGCTACCTATGGGTTAAAGAGAAGTGTGCTCGGTAAGACATCGTGTCTTATGCCTACGTATCTCATCTGGAATGAGAATCAGAGCCAAACATAGTTCAACTAACTACGGGAACAAGGGTCTTGATTGCAACTAGGGCAAGAGAAAGGGAAGGTCTCGATCGCAACGAGGGCGAGAGAAAAGAATCGCGGCAAGGGCGAAAGAAAGCAAAGATTAGTTGTTAGTCGTCAGTCAAACTCGGCAAGATATCGTATCTCGTGCCTACGTATCTCATCTGAACATGAGAATCAGAGTTGTCGTAGTTCGACTAACTAGGGGTTAAGGATTGCCATCTGAACATGGACTTACTAAAGAGGACACCAGTTGTGTCAAAGGAAAGTGGGCAATGTGTTCAACGTCCTAGCAGTAGGTGTCGTAGCTTGCTGAATCGAGTCTTAGGCAGTTACCTCTTTGCAATAGAATGGATTGACATGCCACAATATCGGAGACGCACGGAAGGTCTAAAAGTGGGGAAGCTCTGCCCTAGAGTTGTCATGCAATGTGGACCTATGTGTTAGGATTTGCAAATGGGAACATCTACCTAATGTTAGCATGCAAAGAAATAAGGGAATTCTACCTATGCTATCATACAAAGGGTTCTACATAATGGGTGCTACCTAAACGGAACAAGAGTCAACGGATGGAGCAAGGAGATGAGCCACGGATAAGGGTAGACGGCGATGCCTGAGGCAATCGACTTACAGGTAGATGGCGATGCATGAAGCAATCGACTTACAGGTAGATGGCGACGCCTGAAGCAATCACTTACAAAAGGATGGATGAATACGTGCTGGTTTTGTTAAGTTTTGAAAATGATTACTCGACGTTGGATCAAGCTTTTGATCTTGTTTTGAAATGATTATCGGATGTTCATTTTAATTCTTGTATTAACAGATGAATAAAGAATGAAAGAATAAACATTATACTCTTTATGGAAGAGGGGTACATTTGTTATGAATGAGGATGGTTCATGGCAATCAAACAATAAGAATATATGCCTCATACATCATACAAGTAGACAACAGTTAATCAAACAATAAGAATATATGCCTCAATCATCATTCAAGTAGGCAACAGTTATCAATCGAATCAGATAAGTAAATAATGTATAATCAAGCCAAAGAATCAAAGAATGAGATAATGGAGAATTAAACAATGTATGGGAAGTATGAACATGTTAAACAATCAAGAAATAATAAGCATGGATGAGAGAAACAAGTATAACTGATAACAGATGAATCAGACAGGTGAAAAGATGCACAAGAAGGTTCACTGAAATAATTTAATCAGGAAATGAGGTAAGGACCAAATAAAATCAAGGTAAAAGGCCTCTAATACATGGCATATGAGATGAACAAGGGAGGATCAAAAGATCTCTTCAATTGCCATGAGCAATCCCTAAGTCAAACATCGATCATAAAGAAGTCAACTGAAAATTCAAGTCAACTTAAAAAATATCAAATAAATAGTAAATTAATCAAGAAAATTATGAAAAATTAAAGTAAGTAAGGCGGGGTCAGGACATCATCATCCCCCAAAAAGATTTTAAAAATAATGAAAATTGGTTCATAAATTAATTGAAATAAAATAGAGGTCAAAACAAAAGTCAACCTACTAAACTAGGTCAATAATAAATCTAAGATAAATTGAAAATGGGAATAAAATTCCAAGAAAAGTTCAGGTTGACCATGGGACAGTGGTCAACCTTCATCCCAAAAATCAAAAGCTAAAAATAATTTTAAGACATAAAAATAAAATCAAGAGTAAAATGAATGCTAAAATGGACCACTTGAAATAAATAATTAAAATAAAATACTAATATTAAATAAATACGAAAATAAAAATTAAATAAAATTAAATAAGACATTAAGAAATACGGAATATATTTCTTGATATTTTTATAGACAAAGAAAATATTTTAAAATAATTAAAACCACAACAGAAAAAATAAATGTGAATTAAAAAGAAAATGAAGATATAGTGTGTTAGTGCTAATGGACCATGAAGTGTGGGGTGTGGAAAGCAACATGCGCTGGCCCATGATCCAAAACAAATAATAATCCAGCGTGACACACTAAATAACATTTTAATAAAACAATTCATGTGACATTGTTATCAATTGGTCAAGTTTCATAAGTGACTAAAAGACAAAATGAAAGGGATAGCCAGGATTAAAACAAAAGCAAGTGATCCAAGGGTTCCTAAGATGACACGTGTTCATCTTCTTCCTCACACCAAACCCTAACACCATGCACAAGGAAACGCAGCCCATTCAGTGAGTTTTTCCAAACTTCCATTCACTAATACGACCACTATGATGCACCAAATGACATGAAGTAAAAACCAAAACTCAAGTACAAAATGTGTAGATTAACATGGTGACTTGTTTTAGGTTAAATGATGGCTTAATCATGGAGCAATGTTGTCAACAAGGTGACAACATGGGCACGGGCTAGGGCAAAAACTCAGCAGCACAAATCACTATCAAGAACATTGCCTCATGTTGAGGGCTTTAGAAACAAGCATAGCATATGGTTAACATGAAAATAAACATGATGATGAGCATGGTGATGGCATTAAGCAAGCATGGGAAACATGATGATAAGCATGTATATACCAATACATGGCCATGAAAGAGGAGTAAGGATTACCTAGTGGAAGTTAGGTCCACTGCCTCTTGGTTGTGGAGAGTATGGAAGAATAGGAGGCTGCCTTGATGCTTCAAGAATCTTCAACTTGAGAGCTTGATGAGAAGAATGGGATCTGACCTTGCCTTGCTTGCCACAAAATTCCAATGCCTCCTTCTAGGTTTAGGGTTTTTAGCTTATATATATGGTGAAACAAATGTTCTCATGGGCTTTAAAATAAATGATTTGTCCATAATCAAAATAATGCCAAGTGAGGTGTAGAAAGAATGGACACATGAGGTTTGTATTATTTTGGGCCAAACTTAAGTGAATGAATATCCAATGCATGGCCAAATGAGGTAACAAAAACGTGACTTGGTTTGTGCAGCATACATAATGGATGGTTTGGCAAGCAAGAAAACATTCCAAGATGGTGACTTTGTGGCCATGTAACTTGATGATCAAGTCACCAAATGATGAAACAATGCAAACAGTAGAAAGATCTCATGGAGCATGTCATCTTTCATGTTGAGCACAAGTTGAAATGATGAATGGAAGAAGGTGAAAAATGGCCTCAAAGTCATGTCACCACAACTGCAAGATGGTTGGGCCAGCTAGGCCCAAAATCTGCCTAGAAAATCAAGTCATAATGCCCACTTTAGGTGAATGTATCTCTCAAACCATGGATCCAAATGAGATGATTCCAAAAGGAGGTGAAAGAGGACATGGCAAGCTATAATTTTTGTGAAGAAAACATTTTCAATTGATTCCTTAAAGTGCAAGAAAACTGGCCAAGAAGTCTTGACAAACTTTAAAGATTTTGAGACTTAGAAATTTTTCTAAGTGTCCTAAAAAATGTTTCACTTTGACTAAGCATAACTTTCTCTATCTTGATCAAAATGGAGCAAACTTTATATCTCTAGAAATCTTAGAACAAGAGGAACAACTTTCATGTTGGAGAAATTTTCAAATGGAGCTTTTATCTTGATGGAAAATGGGCTTAAAGTGAGTGCAACAATCATGAAAACTTGCCCTAAATGGAAAGTCAACCATTTCCAAATTAAGTAACTTTTCCAATTCCTGATTAAATGATGAATCCATGATCCAACCTTGATCAAATTTCACATGTAGGCTCCCATAGGCATGAATTTTGAGATTCCACTCTCAAAAAGTCAGGAGTTGACTTTTCTGGCCCCACAGTTGACTTTTCACAAACTGTCTGATTCCCGATTCCAATGATCAATTGAAGCACTTCTGGCTCAATTAAAAAGATGATTTTTTGTATGTAGACCCTTGTGGACATATGGAGGGCCATGGAAAAGAGTTTCACCCAAAGAATCAGAAATAAACTGATTTTATACCAAACCCTAGTTTAGGGCAAAAATGATCGGGGACTAATTGCACTGCTTTCCAATGGATCTTTCTGAGATAATTGTGAGTCTTCCTAGGCCAAGATACCTATTCAAACATGACATGGATGAGCCCATCTACTTCCAACCAAACATTGCCTATTGCAGGTAGCCATGAAACCCTAATTTCCGATTAAATCCAGATGAACACTCTGATAGCTCTAAGTCCTTCACTAATGAACTGAGGACCATAATAAGACACCTGGACCCTCTGAGACCCTTGAGACTTGTATATTTAGAAAATGAAGTCCAATTCTCAATCTTGCTTTGTGTGGGCTCCTTCTGTTAAGGGGTGATCAATCAAAAACTGATTCCCAAGTCACTAATGCAGTATGCAATGAGTATGACCTAGTATGATGCTAATGAAATGTGAAACATAATCTTATGCTTCCAAGAAAAATGAAGGGTAAATTTTGGGGTATTACAGTTGTAAGGTTGGTATTTTGTGAAAATTTATTTGTGCAAACATGATTGAAGAGATGAGAAGAGAATGTACAAGTTATTTACAATTTTGTGTTTGGATGGATAAACCCATTGCCTACATACCATCTTAAAAAAGATTAGGATCAAAACCTCGTAGTTCGGGGTAAAAATCTCAAAATAAGTTGGTGAATTGATTGGTCCAAACGCCTTAAAGGTCTTTTGTTATCCAAGGGAGAAAACTCAACCTAAAACCACAAATCCACCATGTAAGGACAGCTTCAACATGCTAGTGAGGGGTTAACCCTATAATAAGCGTGGAAGACTCATTGTCCATCACTAAGGATATAGGTGAGTATTACATCTACCTCAAGGATAACTCAAACCTAATAGCTAAAGGTTATGAAAAAGATTTTGATTAAGAGAGTGGCCATTGAAACCACAAAAGTATTTGAATGAGTTATATTTACCAATGAAAAGTATTTACAAAGTATGGTCAAAATTGGCTTAAAGATTCAATTCAAAATAAGTGTTGTGAAAAGAAAGTTTGAAAATCAAAAGCATAAGGCTTAGGTTTCTAATGTTTGAAAACAAATGTTAAATGTTTGCACAAAATTTTTGGCTTGGTTTAGAGTGGAGGGAAGAAGAAGAATGGCTAAAGTCCTAATCATACAAGAGATGAAGGATAAGAAACAAGACCACAAATGGAGTTCCTCTCTTGAGATCATATTGATGATCCAAGTAGCTCCAATCCTTTGGAATATGCAAGCAAAATAAGTGTAAGCTCAAGCAATCAACATAATCAAACAAGCTCTTAGAAGATCCCCAATGTCTCTTGTATCTTTCACTTTGGATGAACATGGCAATGGTTCTTCAATTTGGCTCAAATAGGATTCCCTAGCACAAAAGCACACACATCAAAGAGTTCTATGAAGTAAATCAAGAATGGACAAGAGTGAGTTTAGAGATTTGGTCCTTCTAATCCATCTTCAACATTTAGGCATTTTTTACTCCATTTTGCATAGGGAATGTCCTAGAAACTAAGTCCATTTGTCCATTTCTTTGCATTTGGTCCACAACAATCAAAATAAAACACAAGCACAATAATATTGTCGCAACATGCGAAAAAAACAACCTGCGAAAAAAGAAATAGAAGAGTCGCCACCGTTCGTTATTTATCCCAAAGGAGGGAAAGGAAACGATCGAAGAAAACCTAAAGAGAGGAAAAGACAAGGTCTCGCAACCAAATCTTGGGTTCGGGAGTCGACTATGCGAAGGGAAGGTATTAGCACCCCTACGCATCCGTAGTACTCTACGGGATCCACTCTTGTTGTTCTAGTCTAAAGGGTGTTGGTATATCTAAGGTACTATCTGCTAAAAGAAGGTCGAAAGAAAATGACTCACAAGGATGTCGCATCCACTGCCTACGTATCTCACCTGAGTATGAGAATCAGAGTCTTCGTAGCTCGGCTACCTATGGGTGAAAGAGAAGTATGCTCGATAAGACGTCGCGTCTTATGCCTACGTATCTCATCTGGAATGAGAATCAGAGCAAAACGTAGTTCAACTAACTACGGGAACAAAAGTCTCGATTGCAACTAGGGCAAGAGAAAGGGAAGGTCTCGATCGCAACGAGGGCGAGAGAAAAGAATCGCAGCAAGGGCGAAAGCAAACAAGGATTAGTTGTTAGTCGCCAGTCAAACTCTGCAAGACATCGCATCTCGTGCCTACGTATCTCATCTGAACATGAGAATCAGAGTTGTCGTACTTCGGCTAACTAGGGGTTAGGGATTGCCATATGAACATGGACTTACAAAAGAGGACATCAGCTGTGTCAAAGGAAAGTGGGAAATATGTTCAACGTCCTAGCAGTAGGTGTCGCAGCTCGCTAAATCGAGTCTTAGGCAGTTACCTATTTGCAATAGAACAGACTATCATGCCACAAGATCGGAGATGCACGGAAGGTCTAAAAGTGGGGAAGCTCTGCCCTAGAGTTGTCATGCAATGTGGACCTATGTGTTAGGATTTACAGAGGGGAACATCTACCTAATGCTAGCATGCAAAGAATAAGGGAATTCTGCCTATGTTATCATACAGAGGGTTCTACCTAATGGGTGCTACCTAAACGGAACAAGAGTCGACGGATGGAGCAAGGAAAGGAGCCACGGATAAGGGTAGATGGCGATGCCTGAGACAATCGACTTACAGGTAGATGGCGATGCCTGAGGCAATCTACTTACAAGTAGATGGATGAATGCGTGTTGGTTATGTTAAGTTTTGAAAATGATTACTCGACGTTGGATCGAGCTTTTGATCTTGTTTTGAAATGATTATCGGATGTTCCTTTTAATTCTTGTATTAACAGATGAATAAAGAATGAAAGAATAAATATTATACACTTCATGGGATAGGGGTACATTTGTTATGAATGGGGATGGTTTATGGCAATCAAACAATAAAAATATATGCCTCAATCATCATACAAGTAGGCAACAGTTAATCAACAATCAGAATATATGCCTCAATCATCATACAAGTAGGCAACAATTATCAATCAAATCAGATAAGTAAACAGGTATATAATCAAATCAGAGAATCAAAGGATGAAATAAGGGAGAATTAAGCAATGCATGGAAAGTATGAATATGTTAAACAATCAAGCAATGGTAAGCATGGATGAAAGGAACAAGTATGACAGCTAAGAGATGAATCAGACAGATGAAAAGATGCACAAAAGGTTCACTGAAATAATTAAGTCAAGAAATGAAGTAAGGACCAAATAAAATCAAGATAAAAGGCCTTTAATACATGGCATATGAGATGAACAAGGGAGGATCAAAATATCTCTTCAATTGCCATAAGCAATCCCTAAGTCAAACATCGATCATAAAGAAGTCAACTGAAAATTCAAGCCAACTTAATAATTATCAAATAAATAGCAAATTAATCAAGAAAATTATGAGAAATTAAACTAAGTAAGGTGGGGTAAGGACATCATCATCCCTCAAAAATATTTTTAAAATGATGAAAATTGGTGCATGAATTAAATGAAATAAAACAGAGGTCAAACCAAAAGTCAACCAACAAAACTAGGTTAAAAATAAATCAAGAATAAATTAAAAATGTGAAATAAAAATCCAAAAAAAGGTCAGGTTGACCATGGGGTGGTGGTTAACCTTCATCCTAAAAATCAAAAGCTAAAAATAATTTTAAGTTATTAAAATAAAATTAAGAATAAAATGTATGCTAAAATGGACCACTTGGAATGAATAATTAAAATAAAATATTAATATTAAATAAATGCGAAAATAAAAATTAAATAAAATTAAATAAGGCTTTAAGCAATATTGAAAATATTTTTGGATATTTTTATGGACAAAGAAAACATTTTAAACAATTAAAATTAAAACAGAAATAAAAAGGAATTAAAAAAAGAAAGTGAGAAGAGGGGGGTGTATCAGTATTTATGGCTGAATTGGAAACAAGTGTTATGCGCTGATGGGCCTTGAACGGAGGGTGTGAAAAGCAGTTAGCAAAGCCCATAGTCCAAAACACAAATAAGTCAGGCATGACATAGTGAAATAACATTTTATTAAAATAAATCATGTAAACCTCATGTCAATTGGTCACACTCAACTTAAGTCACTACAGGACAAAACAACACGAATGGCCAGGATTAAAACGGCAACGCTAGATCTAACGGTTCTCAAGATGACACGCGGTCATCTTCTTCATTGAACCTTTCCCTAGCCATATTCATGCAGGAACACGCAGGTAAACAATGAGTTTTTTCAAACTTCAACTCAAAAATACAACCACCATAGTGCATCAAAAATCATGAAATAACGCCTAATTCTCAAGTATAAAACGCAAGGATTAACATGGTATCTTGTTTTAGGTTAAATGGTGGCTTAATCATGTAGAAATATTGACAACAAAGTGTCGACATGGACACGGATATGAGCAAAAAGCCAACAACACAAATCAATAACATGAACATGGCCTCATACTGAGGACTTCAACAGCAAGTATGAGCATATGATTGGCATGGAAACAAGCATGAAGCAAGCATGGAATGAGCACAAATGTATCAACAACATAGATATGGAAATGGTGCAAGGAAGTTACCTAGTGGAAGCTTGGTCCACTGCCTCTTGACTATGGAGAGAATAGAAGGAAATGGTGTTGCTCTCTTGGTGCTTCAAAAGCTTCAACTCAAGAGCTTGAAGAGGAATGAAATCTGACTTGTGACCTTGCCTTTGCTTTGCTCGAAAATTCCAATGGCCTCCTCATGTTTAGGGTTTATGGCTTTAAGTATGGTGGGTCGGATGTCTTAATGGGCTCTGAAATCAATGTTTATCCATGAATAAAAATGATGTGCATTTGGTGAGGTGCACTAGAAATTGAAAAGAGGCACGTGAGGGTTTTTGTTATTTTGGGAAAAACTTAAGTGAGTGGAAATACAATGCATGGCCAAATGAGGAAAGTAAAACATTGGCTGAGTTTGTGCAGCATGGTTGGTCTGGTTTGGCAGGCAAGGAAACATTTCAAAGTGGTGACTTTGTGGCCATATAACTTGATGAGCAAACCTCCAATTGATGAGATAATGCAAACAGTAGAAAGATATCATGGAGTATGGCATGTTTCATGTTGAGCATAAGTGGAAATAATGAGTGGAAGAAGGTGAAAAATGGCCCTCAAGATCATGTCACAACATTGCAAAACTGGTTGGGCAAGTTAGGCATAAAATCTGCCTAGAAATTCAAATCATGGTGCCAACTTTAAGTGAGTGCATGTCATACGGTGAACTGACTTGGGGTGTTTTTCTTTTAATCGCAATGTCGCGGATAGCAAGAGTCGCCACCGACTTTTCTTTTATCCAATAAGGAAAGGTGGAAAAGAACAGGAAAGACCTTAATAGATTTTGGGTTCGGGAGGTACATTATACGAAGGGAAGGTGTTAGCACCCTTTGTATCCATGGTTATCCATGGGCTCTTAATTGCTGGATCACTTATGTTTTGTCTGAAAAAGTGTTCGTGAATTGCTTACAAATGTTTTGAAAAGAGAGTTTAACTTTGTAATGATTCTCGTATGAATGTATACAAAGTATTTATCTCATTTGATTTTGAAAACGATTTAGAAAAATATAACTTGGTAATGATTCTAGTATGAATGTATACCAAGTGGTGATTTTCTAGGATTTGCAAAGTGTGAGGGATGGAAAATGTTTTAGGTTATGATCCAGCAATTAAGAGTTATACCTTCCTATGGTCTTTATGGGCATTTCCAATCCTTATGAGGGTAAAACTGTCCTTACTATTGAGAAGTAAGTAATTTTAGCCTTTGGATGTAAAAGGGTCATCGTAGGGTCGTCGATTGGTCATTGAAGGCAACAGTTGTAAGGATACCTTAGCATTCGAAGGGACGATCATCATTTAACCGTAGGCTACACCGAAGGGTCATTGAGGGACAAAAATCATATATTCGAGGCAACATACGAGGGACTATGATTTATTTTATGATGATTTAATCGAAGGGTCTTGGCTAAGTGTATCCCCACATTCGCGGGACATGACCGTAATACCGTAATATCGCAAGGCAAAAGAGAGGTCCAAGATCACATATTTAAAGGCCATATTTTAAAGTTAATTAGTTAATTAGGATGAATCTCCACATTAAAATCAATACATTAAAATAATACATTAAAATTACTACATTAAAATTAATTAAGCAATTTAGGATAGATCTTCACAAGGGTATCCCACAAATAAAGTGGAAGACCTAAACAGCAATCTTTCCCTGGGGTGTGTGAACCTTTGCAACATTCAGCAAACGGGTTAGAATACCAAATCAGGGTGCAATCGAGGATTACACCGCAAAACGAACACAGCAGTATGCATGTCAGGCAGACAACGCAGAATTAACATAGAATAGATCAGATAAGCATAGGACATAACAACCAAAATATTAGCGACTGTCACGTTCGCCTCTGCCTCGCCTAGCGAAGGCCTAGCGAATATTCGCTACATGCTCGCTTAGCGATGTGCTAGCGAGCGGCTGCGGGTTTTGAATTTCAGAACAGTATAATCTCAGCATACTGCAAGCCTTATGGTATTCAATTACAGAAATAATATGGTCAAACATTCAGGATAGGCAGGCATACTTAAACTCACATGCAAAATCTAACTACATATCCAAAAATTCGATTATGATGCATTATGTATTTAGAGATTACAACTTGGAAGCATAAAACAATAGTGATGCGCAAACCTGTTGCAGCTGAATTGTAACACTGAACTGGCAGATTGTTTTTGGTATCGGGTGGCGTTGGACGGCGCTAACTTCGGTGCGGATGAACGACCGTCAGGGTTTCTTTACTTCGACCTCTGTAACACCCTTCTAAAATACCCCAAATATTTAATAACAACAACAAATATATATATCAGAGTAATCATGCACCAAGGGTGTCACACAACATTTCGCACCATAATAACTGTCATGCTCTTCATTCAATCAAAATAAACATTTTTGTTTGCATAATTCGCAGCGGATAAAATCAACCAACCATTCAAAACACATAACGTTTTACAGGTAAAAAGGTTCACAATCAACAATAAACAATTAAAACATCCCGTCCCGATGTTACATCTATCAGAGCACGACCCACTACGTAGACTACACTAGACTCCAGGCACTAGCTTCTACTCACTCACTGCTCGTTACCTGAAAAATAATTGTAAGGGTGAGTTCCTCAATCGATGTAACAAACATTATAAATTATCATGTTATGTTAAGTAAATTTACACGTTAATCACCCTAATCATATCATGCATTTAGTAACGGCACATCAACTCAAATATCATACTCCATAACAACGTAAAATGCAACTCAATAACGACATAAAATGCAACTCAATAACAACATAAAATGCAACTCAAATGAGACTCGACTCTTCATGCATGTGGTACCATTCGGAGTAAAACTCCCAACTTAAAATCATTGCCATTTTAGTGGGCATCAAGGCATAAGCCTTCAACTTTCAACTTAAAATTTTGCCAATCCAGGCCAACGTGGTGTGAGCAAAGCTCCGACTTAATGCATATGAATGTACATGGCATACACGACTTTAAACTGTCAACAACATAATAATAATATCAACACAACAACGTTTTCAACAAAAATCAACTTATAATCAACTTTGGCTCATCAAGCCTCCAACTCAGTATTTTCAACAACTTTAATACAACTAATCAACATATTTGGATCACCATTTCATAACATAAACCCAACAAAATCATTCCTCACAATCAACTAAAATAGGCCAATCACCAATTACGTTCACAACATTAAAATACCAATTTTTCTAATTTCCAACAGTGTTAACCGGTTAACGCCCTGGGTTAACCGGTTAACGCAGGACAAAATACATTTTCTGGCAAAACGCAACAGTGTTAACCGGTTAACGCCCTGGGTTAACCGGTTAACGCAGGACAAAATACATTTTCACAAAATATAACAGTGTTAACCGGTTAACACCCTGGGTTAACCGGTTAACGCAGACAAAACAGCAGTTCCTGCGCTAACACAAAGCAGAATGCAGAATTCTCCGCATTTTCCGCCGTTGGAGGGCTTCCGGACCTCCGATTCCAATTCCGTAAAAAGCTACACTTTCAGGAAATCAAGACTCATCCAATTACAGAGTCAATTTCAGTTTTAACACAACTTATCCATCACAATTTTTCCGCATTCAACATCCCAATTAGGGTCAAATCAATGGTTCATCACTACCCATTACATGTTAACCCATAATACCCATTAAACGACGATAAACCCCCCTTACCTGAGTTAATCCGGCAATCCCTAAGCTTCAAGCTTTTCCGTTCTTCAACCTCTGCTCTTTCTCCACTTTTCACCTTTCAGTCGCTCCTCTGTTTCACGTGAAAACTCTTTACCAACAATGAACCCTTTTTTTCCATATTCCAACTTATATATTTTCCACTATAATTATTATTCCAATTAATAATAATAATATTAATAATAATCCAATAATTCAATTTATTTAATTAAATTATTAAATATATTATTAACTTAATTAAATAATCCTCTTATTTAATTCGGGGTGTTACAACTCTCCCCTACTAAAAGAGTTTTCGTCCTCGAAAACATACCTCAAGCAAATAACTCCGGATAAGACTCCTTCATCCGACTCTCAAGTTCCCATGTCATACTTTCGCCCGTAGCTCCCAACCAAACGACTTTAACCAACACAATCTCTTTTCCTCGAAGAGTCTTTGTCTCACGATCTTCAACTCGCACAGGCTTTGTCTCTACTGTTAAATTATCTCGCACTTGCACATCATCCATACTAACCACATGAGACGGATCTGAGATATACTTCCGAAGCTGCGACACATGGAATACATCATGCAAATTCGAAAGATTAGGTGGTAATGCCATCCGATAAGCAACTCTTCCAACCCGTTCTAAGATTTGATACGGACCAATGAAGCGAGGAGTGAGCTTTTTAGACTTCAAAGCCCTCCCAACTCCGGTCACAGGCGTGACTCTCAAAAACACATGGTCACCAGCTTGAAATTCTAAATCCTTCTTCCGCTTGTCATGGTAACTCTTCTGCCTACTCTGAGAAGCTTTCATCTTCTCCCGGATAAACTTCACTTTCTCGGTAGTTTCTCGAACTAACTCTGGTCCAAGTACTACACTCTCACCAGATTCGTGCCAACACAACGGAGTTCTACATCTACGACCATATAATGCTTCAAAAGGCGCCATTCCGATACTAGAATGGTAACTATTATTGTATGTGAACTCGATCAATGGAAGATAAGTGTCCCACGAACCTCCTTGTTCAAGAACACAAGCCCTCAGTAAATCTTCCAATGACTGAATAGTTCTCTCAGTTTGGCCATCAGTTTGGGGATGATATGCCGAACTCAACCTCAACTTAGATCCCAACGAACCTTGCAGACTTTTCCAAAATCCCGATGTAAACCTCGGATCTCTGTCCGACACAATACACAGAGGAACACCATGCAACTTTACAACTACTCGAATGTAAATCTCCGCCAACTTCGCAATTGGGTAAGTGATGTTAATAGGTATAAAGTGAGCCGACTTCGTGAGCCTATCAACGATCACCCAAATCGAATCATGCCCTCGTAAGGTAGCAGGCAGCCCCGTTACAAAGTCCATAGAAATGCTATCCCATTTCCATTCTGGAACGTCCAACGGTTGCATCAACCCAGCAGGCTTCTGATGCTCAATCTTTGACTTCTGACAAGTTAAGCACGCATACACAAAACGAGCCACCTCTTCTTTCATTCCGGGCCACCAAAATAATTTCTTTAAATCCTGATACATTTTAGTAGCTCCTGGATGAATACTCAAACTGCTTCTATGGCCCTCCTCTAAAATACTTCTCTTCAAAATCGCATCATCAGGAATACAAATTCTTTCCCCTAATTTCAACACACCTCTCGCGTCAACCTTAAAGTCACTTTTCCCTGATTTACCACAACGATTAAGGATATCTACTAATTTCACATCCAATTTCTGTGCCTCTCGGATACTATCCATAAAATCATTATTAATCTTTAGCATTCCTAGCATCACACTCTGCGGTGTTACTTCGCAAACCAAACTCATATCCCGAAATTGATCCATTAATTCCAACTCCTTAATCATCATTGCTGACACATGCAAGGTCTTTCTACTTAAAGCATCGGCCACAACATTTGCTTTTCCTGGATGATAATTCAAACCGAAATCATAATCCTTAAGCAATTCGAACCACCTACGTTGTCTCATGTTCAACTCTTTCTGATCAAATAGATACTTTAAACTTTTATGATCGCTGAAAACTTCGAATCTGGAACCATAAAGGTAATGCCTCCAAAGTTTTAGCGCAAACACTACAGCAGCAAGTTCAAGATCATGCGTAGGGTAGTTCTTTTCATGAATTCTCAACTGTCGCGACGCATAAGCAATTACTTTATTATTTTGCATGAGCACACCTCCCAAACCCATCAACGAAGCATCACAGTAAATTATAAACGGTTCCTCCGGATTTGGCAAAGTCAAAACCGGCGCCGACGTCAATCTCCTCTTTAATTCATTAAAACTCTCTTCGCACTGAACATCCCACACGAAAGCTTTACCTTTGCAAGTTAATTTAGTCAACGGAAGTGCTAACTTAGAAAATCCTTCAATAAATCTTCTATAATATCCAGCTAATCCCAAAAAGCTTCTAATCTCGGTAACCGACTTAGGAGTTTCCCATTGCAATACAGCTTCTACCTTGGAAGGATCTACAGCAATACCTTTTCCTGAAATTACATGGCCGAGAAAACTGACTTCTCTTAACCAAAACTCACACTTGGACAACTTCGCATACAATTTCTTATCTTTCAAAACCTCCAATACTAATCTCAAATGTTCCTTATGCTCTTCTTCTGACTTAGAGTAAATCAAGATATCATCAATAAATACTACCACAAAATGATCCAGATAAGTATGGAAAATACGATTCATGTATTCCATAAATACTCCCGGCGCATTAGTCACACCGAAAGGCATCACAGAATACTCATAATGTCCATACCGAGTTCTGAACGCGGTCTTCTGGATGTCTTCATCTTTCACTCTGATCTGATGATAGCCCGATCTCAAATCAATTTTACTAAACACACAAGCACCCACTAATTGGTCCATCAAATCATCTATCCTCGGTAGTGGATACTTATTCTTGATCGTTACTTTATTCAATTGTCTATAATCAATACAAAGCCTCATACTACCCTCTTTCTTCTTTACTAGCAACACTGGAGCTCCCCACGGCGACACACTTGGTCTTATAAACTTCTTCTCAAGTAAGTCTTCCAATTGCTTCTTTAATTCATACAATTCAGATGCCGACATTCTATACGGTGCCATCGAAACAGGCTTAGTACCAGGTACCAGATCAATAGTAAATTCAACTTCCCTCTCTGGCGGCACACTAGGAATTTCATCAGGAAAAACTTCAGGGAATTCTTTCACCACTAACAGTTCCTCTATCTTAGCTTTACTTTCAACCGACAACGTCGCCATCAAGGAAAACATCTGAGCTCCTTCTTTCATCAATTTTCGCAATTCTCTGAAAGGTAATAAGTCAACTCCTTCCTCTTCAGGAGTGGAAAACCTCACCGACTTATGATGACAATTTATATGAACATAATTATACTCTAACCAGTTCATACCAAGAATTACATCCATCCCATCCAACTGCAAACATACTAAATCAACACAGAAATCTTTATCGAAGATCGACAAAGGACATTTTAAACATACCAAAGAAGTAGTTACTGATCCCTTAGCTGGGGTCTCAACAGTCAATTCACCATCTAAAGCTGACAATTTTAAACCCAGTCTTCGAGCACAGTTAGCAGAAATAAAACAGTGGGTAGCACCGGTATCAATAATAGTAATTAAAGGAGTACCATTTATGAAACATGTACCTCTGATAAGTCTGTCCTCACAGGAGGTTTGAGTTCCGGTCAATGCGAACACCTTCCCAGTCTGAGATTTCTTTGGCTTCTGACACTGACTTCCAATATGTCCTTCTTCGCCACAATTAAAACAAATCATTTCCTTGTGCTTGCAATCAGCCATTGCATGACCAGTCTTACCACAACGAAAACACCTCTTTACTTCAGCAGTGCATACATTACTCTTATGACCAGCCTGACCACATTTGAAGCAAACTATACCAGCAGGAGCACCTCCCCTACTAGTCCTCTGAGCCGGAGCAGCTCCTTGTTTCCCTTTTCCCACTGGAGCATCATACGGCTTGCCACGGTTTTGATGCTGCTTTCCCTTGCGGTCACTGACAACCTTGTAATGAGCATTATTGTCTTCCTCAAATATCCTGCAGCTATCAACCAATTCAGTAAAGATGCGTATCTTCTGATACCCAACAGCCTTCTTAATTTCAGAGCGCAATCCGTTCTCAAACTTGATGCACTTTGAAAATTCAGCACCAGCACCAGTGTAATGGGGATAAAATTTGGACAACTCCACAAATCTCGCAGCATAATCAGTGACAGACATGTTTCCTTGCTTCAGCTCAAGGAACTCAATTTCCTTCTTACCACGGACATCTTCCGGGTAATACTTTCTCAGGAATTCCCTACGGAATACATCCCAAGTAATGTCTTCACCTGCCACGGTCAACTTCTCGTGAGTCTCTAGCCACCAGTCATCAGCTTCGACTGCTAGCATGTGAGTACCATACCGAACCTTCTGAGCTGGAGTGCAATCCATAACACGGAAGATCCTCTCAATTTCTTTCAACCATCCCAAGGCTGCATCTGGATCATGCTTCCCTTTAAACACCGGCGGATTCTCTCTTTGAAAAGTCGCCAAGCTACGTGATCCAGCATCTCCACCAGCATTTGGCAAGTTCTGCACCGCTTGTGCCATTGCTTGCATTGCGGCAGCCATTGCAGCGTCATTCCTTCCAGCCATTTCAACTTATCAATACAACACAACTTAAAGTTAGATTGGTAACAATACACAATTGTTAGACAGTAACGACACGACAACTGGCCGGACAGACCGACCTGCTCTGATACCACTAATGTAACACCCTTCTAAAATACCCCAAATATTTAATAACAACAACAAATATATATATATCAGAGTAATCATGCACCAAGGGTGTCACACAACATTTCGCACCATAATAACTGTCATGCTCTTCATTCAATCAAAATAAACATTTTTGTTTGCATAATTCGCAGCGGATAAAATCAACCAACCATTCAAAACACATAACGTTTTACAGGTAAAAAGGTTCACAATCAACAATAAACAATTAAAACATCCCGTCCCGATGTTACATCTATCAGAGCACGACCCACTACGTAGACTACACTAGACTCCAGGCACTAGCTTCTACTCACTCACTGCTCGTTACCTGAAAAATAATTGTAAGGGTGAGTTCCTCAATCGATGTAACAAACATTATAAATTATCATGTTATGTTAAGTAAATTTACACGTTAATCACCCTAATCATATCATGCATTTAGTAACGGCACATCAACTCAAATATCATACTCCATAACAACGTAAAATGCAACTCAATAACGACATAAAATGCAACTCAATAACAACATAAAATGCAACTCAAATGAGACTCGACTCTTCATGCATGTGGTACCATTCGGAGTAAAACTCCCAACTTAAAATCATTGCCATTTTAGTGGGCATCAAGGCATAAGCCTTCAACTTTCAACTTAAAATTTTGCCAATCCAGGCCAACGTGGTGTGAGCAAAGCTCCGACTTAATGCATATGAATGTACATGGCATACACGACTTTAAACTGTCAACAACATAATAATAATATCAACACAACAACGTTTTCAACAAAAATCAACTTATAATCAACTTTGGCTCATCAAGCCTCCAACTCAGTATTTTCAACAACTTTAATACAACTAATCAACATATTTGGATCACCATTTCATAACATAAACCCAACAAAATCATTCCTCACAATCAACTAAAATAGGCCAATCACCAATTACGTTCACAACATTAAAATACCAATTTTTCTAATTTCCAACAGTGTTAACCGGTTAACGCCCTGGGTTAACCGGTTAACGCAGGACAAAATACATTTTCTGGCAAAACGCAACAGTGTTAACCGGTTAACGCCCTGGGTTAACCGGTTAACGCAGGACAAAATACATTTTCACAAAATATAACAGTGTTAACCGGTTAACACCCTGGGTTAACCGGTTAACGCAGACAAAACAGCAGTTCCTGCGCTAACACAAAGCAGAATGCAGAATTCTCCGCATTTTCCGCCGTTGGAGGGCTTCCGGACCTCCGATTCCAATTCCGTAAAAAGCTACACTTTCAGGAAATCAAGACTCATCCAATTACAGAGTCAATTTCAGTTTTAACACAACTTATCCATCACAATTTTTCCGCATTCAACATCCCAATTAGGGTCAAATCAATGGTTCATCACTACCCATTACATGTTAACCCATAATACCCATTAAACGACGATAAACCCCCCTTACCTGAGTTAATCCGGCAATCCCTAAGCTTCAAGCTTTTCCGTTCTTCAACCTCTGCTCTTTCTCCACTTTTCACCTTTCAGCCGCTCCTCTGTTTCACGTGAAAACTCTTTACCAACAATGAACCCTTTTTTTCCATATTCCAACTTATATATTTTCCACTATAATTATTATTCCAATTAATAATAATAATAATATTAATAATAATCCAATAATTCAATTTATTTAATTAAATTATTAAATATATTATTAACTTAATTAAATAATCCTCTTATTTAATTCGGGGTGTTACAACTCTCCCCTACTAAAAGAGTTTTCGTCCTCGAAAACATACCTCAAGCAAATAACTCCGGATAAGACTCCTTCATCCGACTCTCAAGTTCCCATGTCATACTTTCGCCCGTAGCTCCCAACCAAACGACTTTAACCAACACAATCTCTTTTCCTCGAAGAGTCTTTGTCTCACGATCTTCAACTCGCACAGGCTTTGTCTCTACTGTTAAATTATCTCGCACTTGCACATCATCCATACTAACCACATGAGACGGATCTGAGATATACTTCCGAAGCTGCGACACATGGAATACATCATGCAAATTCGAAAGATTAGGTGGTAATGCCATCCGATAAGCAACTCTTCCAACCCGTTCTAAGATTTGATACGGACCAATGAAGCGAGGAGTGAGCTTTTTAGACTTCAAAGCCCTCCCAACTCCGGTCACAGGCGTGACTCTCAAAAACACATGGTCACCAGCTTGAAATTCTAAATCCTTCTTCCGCTTGTCATGGTAACTCTTCTGCCTACTCTGAGAAGCTTTCATCTTCTCCCGGATAAACTTCACTTTCTCGGTAGTTTCTCGAACTAACTCTGGTCCAAGTACTACACTCTCACCAGATTCGTGCCAACACAACGGAGTTCTACATCTACGACCATATAATGCTTCAAAAGGCGCCATTCCGATACTAGAATGGTAACTATTATTGTATGTGAACTCGATCAATGGAAGATAAGTGTCCCACGAACCTCCTTGTTCAAGAACACAAGCCCTCAGTAAATCTTCCAATGACTGAATAGTTCTCTCAGTTTGGCCATCAGTTTGGGGATGATATGCCGAACTCAACCTCAACTTAGATCCCAACGAACCTTGCAGACTTTTCCAAAATCCCGATGTAAACCTCGGATCTCTGTCCGACACAATACACAGAGGAACACCATGCAACTTTACAACTACTCGAATGTAAATCTCCGCCAACTTCGCAATTGGGTAAGTGATGTTAATAGGTATAAAGTGAGCCGACTTCGTGAGCCTATCAACGATCACCCAAATCGAATCATGCCCTCGTAAGGTAGCAGGCAGCCCCGTTACAAAGTCCATAGAAATGCTATCCCATTTCCATTCTGGAACGTCCAACGGTTGCATCAACCCAGCAGGCTTCTGATGCTCAATCTTTGACTTCTGACAAGTTAAGCACGCATACACAAAACGAGCCACCTCTTCTTTCATTCCGGGCCACCAAAATAATTTCTTTAAATCCTGATACATTTTAGTAGCTCCTGGATGAATACTCAAACTGCTTCTATGGCCCTCCTCTAAAATACTTCTCTTCAAAATCGCATCATCAGGAATACAAATTCTTTCCCCTAATTTCAACACACCTCTCGCGTCAACCTTAAAGTCACTTTTCCCTGATTTACCACAACGATTAAGGATATCTACTAATTTCACATCCAATTTCTGTGCCTCTCGGATACTATCCATAAAATCATTATTAATCTTTAGCATTCCTAGCATCACACTCTGCGGTGTTACTTCGCAAACCAAACTCATATCCCGAAATTGCTCCATTAATTCCAACTCCTTAATCATCATTGCTGACACATGCAAGGTCTTTCTACTTAAAGCATCGGCCACAACATTTGCTTTTCCTGGATGATAATTCAAACCGAAATCATAATCCTTAAGCAATTCGAACCACCTACGTTGTCTCATGTTCAACTCTTTCTGATCAAATAGATACTTTAAACTTTTATGATCGCTGAAAACTTCGAATCTGGAACCATAAAGGTAATGCCTCCAAAGTTTTAGCGCAAACACTACAGCAGCAAGTTCAAGATCATGCGTAGGGTAGTTCTTTTCATGAATTCTCAACTGTCGCGACGCATAAGCAATTACTTTATTATTTTGCATGAGCACACCTCCCAAACCCATCAACGAAGCATCACAGTAAATTATAAACGGTTCCTCCGGATTTGGCAAAGTCAAAACCGGCGCCGACGTCAATCTCCTCTTTAATTCATTAAAACTCTCTTCGCACTGAACATCCCACACGAAAGCTTTACCTTTGCAAGTTAATTTAGTCAACGGAAGTGCTAACTTAGAAAATCCTTCAATAAATCTTCTATAATATCCAGCTAATCCCAAAAAGCTTCTAATCTCGGTAACCGACTTAGGAGTTTCCCATTGCAATACAGCTTCTACCTTGGAAGGATCTACAGCAATACCTTTTCCTGAAATTACATGGCCGAGAAAACTGACTTCTCTTAACCAAAACTCACACTTGGACAACTTCGCATACAATTTCTTATCTTTCAAAACCTCCAATACTAATCTCAAATGTTCCTTATGCTCTTCTTCTGACTTAGAGTAAATCAAGATATCATCAATAAATACTACCACAAAATGATCCAGATAAGTATGGAAAATACGATTCATGTATTCCATAAATACTCCCGGCGCATTAGTCACACCGAAAGGCATCACAGAATACTCATAATGTCCATACCGAGTTCTGAACGCGGTCTTCTGGATGTCTTCATCTTTCACTCTGATCTGATGATAGCCCGATCTCAAATCAATTTTACTAAACACACAAGCACCCACTAATTGGTCCATCAAATCATCTATCCTCGGTAGTGGATACTTATTCTTGATCGTTACTTTATTCAATTGTCTATAATCAATACAAAGCCTCATACTACCCTCTTTCTTCTTTACTAGCAACACTGGAGCTCCCCACGGCGACACACTTGGTCTTATAAACTTCTTCTCAAGTAAGTCTTCCAATTGCTTCTTTAATTCATACAATTCAGATGCCGACATTCTATACGGTGCCATCGAAACAGGCTTAGTACCAGGTACCAGATCAATAGTAAATTCAACTTCCCTCTCTGGCGGCACACTAGGAATTTCATCAGGAAAAACTTCAGGGAATTCTTTCACCACTAACAGTTCCTCTATCTTAGCTTTACTTTCAACCGACAACGTCGCCATCAAGGAAAACATCTGAGCTCCTTCTTTCATCAATTTTCGCAATTCTCTGAAAGGTAATAAGTCAACTCCTTCCTCTTCAGGAGTGGAAAACCTCACCGACTTATGATGACAATTTATATGAACATAATTATACTCTAACCAGTTCATACCAAGAATTACATCCATCCCATCCAACTGCAAACATACTAAATCAACACAGAAATCTTTATCGAAGATCGACAAAGGACATTTTAAACATACCAAAGAAGTAGTTACTGATCCCTTAGCTGGGGTCTCAACAGTCAATTCACCATCTAAAGCTGACAATTTTAAACCCAGTCTTCGAGCACAGTTAGCAGAAATAAAACAGTGGGTAGCACCGGTATCAATAATAGTAATTAAAGGAGTACCATTTATGAAACATGTACCTCTGATAAGTCTGTCCTCACAGGAGGTTTGAGTTCCGGTCAATGCGAACACCTTCCCAGTCTGAGATTTCTTTGGCTTCTGACACTGACTTCCAATATGTCCTTCTTCGCCACAATTAAAACAAATCATTTCCTTGTGCTTGCAATCAGCCATTGCATGACCAGTCTTACCACAACGAAAACACCTCTTTACTTCAGCAGTGCATACATTACTCTTATGACCAGCCTGACCACATTTGAAGCAAACTATACCAGCAGGAGCACCTCCCCTACTAGTCCTCTGAGCCGGAGCAGCTCCTTGTTTCCCTTTTCCCACTGGAGCATCATACGGCTTGCCACGGTTTTGATGCTGCTTTCCCTTGCGGTCACTGACAACCTTGTAATGAGCATTATTGTCTTCCTCAAATATCCTGCAGCTATCAACCAATTCAGTAAAGATGCGTATCTTCTGATACCCAACAGCCTTCTTAATTTCAGAGCGCAATCCGTTCTCAAACTTGATGCACTTTGAAAATTCAGCACCAGCACCAGTGTAATGGGGATAAAATTTGGACAACTCCACAAATCTCGCAGCATAATCAGTGACAGACATGTTTCCTTGCTTCAGCTCAAGGAACTCAATTTCCTTCTTACCACGGACATCTTCCGGGTAATACTTTCTCAGGAATTCCCTACGGAATACATCCCAAGTAATGTCTTCACCTGCCACGGTCAACTTCTCGTGAGTCTCTAGCCACCAGTCATCAGCTTCGACTGCTAGCATGTGAGTACCATACCGAACCTTCTGAGCTGGAGTGCAATCCATAACACGGAAGATCCTCTCAATTTCTTTCAACCATCCCAAGGCTGCATCTGGATCATGCTTCCCTTTAAACACCGGCGGATTCTCTCTTTGAAAAGTCGCCAAGCTACGTGATCCAGCATCTCCACCAGCATTTGGCAAGTTCTGCACCGCTTGTGCCATTGCTTGCATTGCGGCAGCCATTGCAGCGTCATTCCTTCCAGCCATTTCAACTTATCAATACAACACAACTTAAAGTTAGATTGGTAACAATACACAATTGTTAGACAGTAACGACACGACAACTGGCCGGACAGACCGACCTGCTCTGATACCACTAATGTAACACCCTTCTAAAATACCCCAAATATTTAATAACAACAACAAATATATATATATCAGAGTAATCATGCACCAAGGGTGTCACACAACATTTCGCACCATAATAACTGTCATGCTCTTCATTCAATCAAAATAAACATTTTTGTTTGCATAATTCGCAGCGGATAAAATCAACCAACCATTCAAAACACATAACGTTTTACAGGTAAAAAGGTTCACAATCAACAATAAACAATTAAAACATCCCGTCCCGATGTTACATCTATCAGAGCACGACCCACTACGTAGACTACACTAGACTCCAGGCACTAGCTTCTACTCACTCACTGCTCGTTACCTGAAAAATAATTGTAAGGGTGAGTTCCTCAATCGATGTAACAAACATTATAAATTATCATGTTATGTTAAGTAAATTTACACGTTAATCACCCTAATCATATCATGCATTTAGTAACGGCACATCAACTCAAATATCATACTCCATAACAACGTAAAATGCAACTCAATAACGACATAAAATGCAACTCAATAACAACATAAAATGCAACTCAAATGAGACTCGACTCTTCATGCATGTGGTACCATTCGGAGTAAAACTCCCAACTTAAAATCATTGCCATTTTAGTGGGCATCAAGGCATAAGCCTTCAACTTTCAACTTAAAATTTTGCCAATCCAGGCCAACGTGGTGTGAGCAAAGCTCCGACTTAATGCATATGAATGTACATGGCATACACGACTTTAAACTGTCAACAACATAATAATAATATCAACACAACAACGTTTTCAACAAAAATCAACTTATAATCAACTTTGGCTCATCAAGCCTCCAACTCAGTATTTTCAACAACTTTAATACAACTAATCAACATATTTGGATCACCATTTCATAACATAAACCCAACAAAATCATTCCTCACAATCAACTAAAATAGGCCAATCACCAATTACGTTCACAACATTAAAATACCAATTTTTCTAATTTCCAACAGTGTTAACCGGTTAACGCCCTGGGTTAACCGGTTAACGCAGGACAAAATACATTTTCTGGCAAAACGCAACAGTGTTAACCGGTTAACGCCCTGGGTTAACCGGTTAACGCAGGACAAAATACATTTTCACAAAATATAACAGTGTTAACCGGTTAACACCCTGGGTTAACCGGTTAACGCAGACAAAACAGCAGTTCCTGCGCTAACACAAAGCAGAATGCAGAATTCTCCGCATTTTCCGCCGTTGGAGGGCTTCCGGACCTCCGATTCCAATTCCGTAAAAAGCTACACTTTCAGGAAATCAAGACTCATCCAATTACAGAGTCAATTTCAGTTTTAACACAACTTATCCATCACAATTTTTCCGCATTCAACATCCCAATTAGGGTCAAATCAATGGTTCATCACTACCCATTACATGTTAACCCATAATACCCATTAAACGACGATAAACCCCCCTTACCTGAGTTAATCCGGCAATCCCTAAGCTTCAAGCTTTTCCGTTCTTCAACCTCTGCTCTTTCTCCACTTTTCACCTTTCAGCCGCTCCTCTGTTTCACGTGAAAACTCTTTACCAACAATGAACCCTTTTTTTCCATATTTCAACTTATATATTTTCCACTATAATTATTATTCCAATTAATAATAATAATAATAATATTAATAATAATCCAATAATTCAATTTATTTAATTAAATTATTAAATATATTATTAACTTAATTAAATAATCCTCTTATTTAATTCGGGGTGTTACAACCTCTCTGGACTAGTCTTTAGGGTTTCTATGCCAGGGTCTCCGTCCATTGTCTGTTTTTCCTCCCCTTTTTTCTGACTGAAGCTTGGCTATTTATAATGCTCTTGTTGTGACCTAATGGGCTCAGAATGAAGCCAGAAAATTCTGATATTCGCAAGCTTCGCTAGGCGAAGGAGTTGCTCGCCTAGCGAGCCAGCTAGTTTGGGCTTTTTCTGGATCTGGTGCTTCGCTGGGGCGAGTGTCATAACGAGGGGTTCGCTAGGCGAAGGAATTGCTCGCCTAGCGAGCAGGCCAGTTTGGGCCATTTTCTGGATTGGGCCTGTTGCGAGCTGGGCCTTTTGTCCCTTTAAGGTTAGTGCCTTGCAGAATAAGTCGGAGTGCTTCGAGAAATGTTTTGCAAGATTAATGGGCAAATTTTGGGGTATGACAGCTGCCCCTGTTCAATATTCTTGAACCGAGAGAGTTAAGATGGCAAGTATGTCGTTCGTGGTCTGGAGGTGGAAGATTATTGAACACTAGAACGCCCCAAGAATTTGTACTTGTTAATTAGTCTTGATGGAGATGGGCTTAAAGATGCCATCCAGGTAATTTGATGATGAGAGCTTCAGAGTGCATCGTACGTTAGACGATATCTGAAACCATGTGTGTCATACTAGGTCATATGCTAGACCGTATAGGGGGTCATCCATTAGGCTGTCGACTTTACTGGGGAGTCAGAGTGTGTCATACGCCGCTGGGGTAAAAGATCAGAATGGACCATATGCTAGATCGTATCTGAATTGCAGGATGAGCCATCCGTTAAGCAGCATCTGATGAAAAGTAGTCGTACGCTAGACTGCACCTCGGAATGTACTGTACGCTAGGTAGTATCTGAGGAAAGATCATCCAAATGAGTCGTACGCTAGACCGTATCGGGCTTGTTTGAGGAGTCATATGTGTGCCGAATCAGGATGAGATAAAGATCCGAATGAGTCATACACTGCTGGGGGATAAAGGATCAGAATGGATCATACGCTAAATCGTATCTGAATCGCAGAATGAGTTGTCCCTTAGGCGGGTGACTTTATTGAGGATGAAACATCGGAATGGATCGTACGCTAGATCGTATCCGAGTTGCAGAATGAGCCGTCCCTCAGGCCGGTGACTCCGCTGGGGATGAAATACCAGACTGAATCGTACGCTAGACTGTATCCGTCCATTAGGCAGTATCCTGGAGGGGTAGTCGTATGCTAGACTACACGCTAGGTAGCCTCCTAGAAATGACAGGTCCTACTGGGTCGTAAGTTAGACCGTATTGGAGTAGTTGAAGGTCAGAATGAATCGTCCGTTAGCTCATATCTGAGTGGAAGGAGTCATATGTTGAGCTGAATCAGAATAAACCGTACGTTAGACTGTATCTGATCGTATTTGTAGATGTTGTATTTGCGATAACTGGCCGGGATGGGCTTAAAGATACCATCCTTAGGAGGAAAATTATCCTGAAAAATAAAGTTAGCTTCATGCCATGTCATGATGCATGAGATGTTTTATGCTTTCGACAATAAATGCGAGCAATGTATGCATGCGTATGCTATGAAATGATGTAATGAATGAATTATGCATCTGAAAGGTTCCTCCCGAGGGCCCTGCTGGGGAAAATAAATCTAGTCTGCTGGTCGGAGATATTTGTATTGACGACCCTTCCTTAGCTGGGGATACTCGATTTCTGTCTGATGGCAGAAACATCCAACAGAGCCCGGCTGGGGATAGAAGAGATGACTAGTCTGTCCGGTGATGCCAACCTCTTCTGGGGAATAACTAGTTTCGCTGGGGAATAGAACTAGCAACGGATTCCTTGGAAAGCATGGTTAGACCTTCTCCTCGATCCTGAAGTCTCGTAGTAATCGCTATTTCTATTTTATGCATGCATTTTTGGTAAACATCGATTATATTCAAATGCATATATTAATTCAAATTAAATCAATGGACGTTTACGCAAACAAAATAGAAAAGGTAAAACAAAAGCATCTTTTGGAAATAAAATGGTATTGATTTTGAAGGAGGGCCTATAAACAGGCAATTCGTGTACAGGGAGACAGAAATCCTAGTAAGAGGAAATTGTCGAGAAAACAAAGAGAAAGCTATGAGGAAAAAGTCCTATTGATTTTAATTCTACTACTGTCATTATGTCTTCAAGTATCTCATCCCTTGCTGCCGGATGGAAGTGATTAGCTTGTTCAGTCCTTCGAACTGGGTTGAAGCTGACGGAGAACGGGACATAGTCATACGCTTTAATCCCTAATTTTTGCCTGGATCGCCTTTTCAGGTTTTCAGTCCACCAGGATACCCATTTTTGCCCAAGCCGCCTTTTCAGGTTTTCGACTTGCCGGGTGTACATTTTTATATGTTTATCCCTAATTTTTGCCCGAACCTTTTTGGTTCGCCGGGATGCCCTTACTTTTGCCTAGATACATCGACCTAGCGGGTCTCTTTTATGCGTAGTATTTTTTAACTATGTCCGCGTTCACGGGATGCGGGAAGTCTTCGCCATCCATTGTAGCAAGTATCATGGCTCCACCAGATAATACTTTCTTAACCACAAACGGCCCTTCGTATGTGGGAGTCCACTTGCCTCTGGGATCACTTTGTGGTAGAATGATACGCTTGATCACCAAGTCGCCAGTTTGATACATCCGTCTTTTGACTCTTTTGTTAAATGCCTGGGTCATGCGCTTCTGATATATCTGCCCATGACAAACAGCCGCAAGTCTCTTCTCATCAATCAAATTTATCTGATCGAGTCGAGTCTGAATCCATTCATCTTCATCTAAGCCCGCCTCTTTCATGATTCTTAGAGAGGGAATCTGGATTTCCACTGGTAAAACGGCTTCCATTCCATAGACTAAAGAGAACGGAGTTGCCCCTGTCGAAGTGCGCACTGAAGTGCGATAACCATGGAGAGCAAATGGTAACATCTCATGTCAGTCTTTGTATGTTACTGTCATCTTTTGTATGATCTTCTTAATATTCTTATTAGCAGCCTCCACGGCGCCGTTCATCTTGGGCCGGTACAGGGAAGAGTTATGGTGTTTTATGTCGAACTGCGTGCAGAGTTCAGTAATCATCTTGTTGTTCAAATTAGTACCATTGTCAGTGATGATTCTTTCTGGAATGCCGTATCGACAGATGAGATTATTCTTGATGAATCGTGCCACCACGTTCTTGGTGACAGAAGCGAATGAGGCTGCTTCTACCCACTTAGTAAAATAATCAATAGCAACAAGAATGAAACGATGTCCATTAGAAGCAGTAGGTTTGATCTCTCCGATCATATCAATGCCCCACATTGCAAAGGGCCAAGGGGCTGTTAGCACGTTTAAAGGAGCAGGAGGTACATGTACTTTGTCCGCATATATCTGGCACTTGTGACAAGTTCTGGAGTGACGGTGGCAGTCAGCTTCCATGGTAGACCAATAATACCCTGACCTCAGAATCTTCTTGGCCATTGTATGTCCACTAGAGTGAGTCCCAAAAATACCGTCATGCATGTCTTCCATAATCTTTTCTGCTTCCTTTTTATCCATACAGCGAAGCAAAGTCGAGTCATGGTTACGTTTGTATAATACTCCATTACTCAAAAAGAATTTAGCGGAGAACTTCCTCAGGAATTTTCTGTCATTGATGGACGCCCCTTCAGGGTATTCCCGAGCTTCTAAATACCTTTTTACTTCGTGGGACCACGGTTTCTCTTCTACTTCATCAGCGTTAAGTTCATAACAATATGCTGGTTCATCTAGTCGTTCAATGGTGATCCTGGGAGCTTCATTGTCCCATCTGACTTTGAACATAGATGACATGGTGGCCAAGGCGTCTGCCAATTGATTCTCCTCTCGTGGAATATGTTCGAATGTAATCTCTTCAAAGTATGGGATTAATGTCAACACCCGCTCTCGATAAGGGATGAGATTCGGATGTTTAGTGTCCCATTCTCCTTTGATCTGACTGATTACTAAGGCTGAGTCTCCGTATACGCTTAAAAACTTGATTCTCAGGTCTATAGCAGCTCTGAGTCCCAAAATACATGCTTCATACTCGGCCATATTATTGGTACAATCGAAACATAGTCTAGCAGTGAAAGGCGTATGGCAACCCTTGGGAGAAATAATTACAACACCAACGCCATTACCCAACGCATTAGAAGATCCATCGAAAACCATAGTCCATCGGGATCCCGGTTTGGGTCCTTCATCCGGTCCAGGTTCTTCATAATCAGTAACAAGCATGACATCCTCATCTGGGAACTCAAAATTCATGGATTGGTAATCATCCACCGCTTGATGAGCCAAATGATCGGCCAGCACGCTTCCTTTGATTGCTTTCTGGGTAGTATACTGGATATCATACTCTGTTAAAATCATCTGCCATCTCGCTATTCTTCCGGAGAGGGCAGGTTTCTCAAATATGTATTTGATGGGATCTATCTTAGAAATCAACAAAGTGGTATGATTCAACATATACTGTCTTAGTCGGCGAGCAGCCCAAGCCAAAGCACAGCAAGTTCTCTCGAGAAGTGAGTATCTTGTTTCACAGTCGGTAAACTTTTTGCTAAGGTAGTATATGGCATGCTCTTTTCGACCAGACTCGTCATGTTGCCCCAACACACACCCCATTGAGTTTTCTAACACGGTCAAATACATGATTAGAGGTCTTCCTTCAACTGGTGGTATCAGGATCGGAGGTTCCTGGAGATACTTCTTGATTTTGTCAAAAGCTTCTTGACATTCGTCATTCCATATCATCTCTTGATTCTTCCTTAGTAGTTTGAAGATGGGTTTGCAGGTAGCAGTTAAATGGGAGATAAACCGGGCAATGTAATTCAAACGTCCCAAGAAACCTCTGACTTCTTTATCTGTACGAGGAACTGGCATTTCTTGGATAGCTCTCACCTTAGCCGGGTCAACTTCGATTCCTCTACCACTGACAATAAATCCCAAGAGTTTACCGGATCTTACTCCAAAGGTGCATTTGTTCGGGTTCAATCTCAGCTTGTATTTCTTCAACCTCTCAAACAATTTGTACAAATGGTCGAGATGTTCTTCTTCAGTATGAGATCGGGCTATCATGTCATCCACATATACTTCTATTTCATGATGGATCATATCATGGAACAAAACCACCATAGCACGTGGGTAAGTTGCCCCGGCGTTCTTTAAACCGAATGGCATTACTTTATAACAGAAAGTGCCCCATTGCGTCACAAACGTAGTTTTCTCCATGTCTTCAGGTGCCATCTTAATCTGGTTGTAACCCGAGAATCCATCCATGAAGGAGAATACTTCGTGTTGAGCGGTATTGTCTACCAGAACATCAATGTGCGGGAGTGGAAAGTCATCTTTGGGACTCGCTTTATTCAGATCTCTGTAATCGACGCACATCCGTACCTTACCATCCTTCTTCGGTACCGGTACCACATTAGCAACCCATTGAGGATAAGAAGTAACAGCCAGAAAACCTGCATCAAATTGTTTCATAACCTCGGCTTTGATTTTCTCAGACATTTCAGGGCGCATGCGACGAACCTTTTGCTTAACAGGACGACACTCTTCGTTCGTTGGCAAACGATGCACTACTATATCAGTATCCAATCCTGGCATGTCTTCATAAGACCAAGCAAAAATCTCTATGTAGTCATGTAACATCTGAATCAATCTTCCCTTGACACGGTTCTCCAAGCCTGCTCCTATTTTGACTTCTTTCTTATCTACTTCGGTACCCAGGTTTACAATTTCGATTGACTCCTCATGCGGCTGTATAGTTCTTTCCTCTTGCCGTAACAGTCTGGCAAGTTCTCCAGGTACTTCACAATCTCCCTCACTTCCGTCCTCGGCTTGGTAGATCGGATTTTCAAAGTCATAATGAACAGTAGTAGAACTATTATCAACAGGATCCAGAGTGGATATGGATCTACAATTCGTTACGTGAGTGTGTGTAAGAAAACATAGCCTTTTTTGGAAGATGATAGGAAAGATGAAGAGCGCAATATTTGAATGCAAAAAGTCCATTGATTTATTGAATATGAATATGCTTATGAAAATGACAAAACCCTTAACAAATTAGCTATTATGCCCCGGGCATAGACACAATGCTTTAAGAAGTTCAATTGTAAAAATTAAAAATTACAACACTAAAAAAGACAATAACAATTACTCCTGACTAAAGGAAATCGGGATAGTGTCTTCAGCCTTCCAATTATTGAGTCCATCGCCAACGGTTGGGAAAATCCAACTATCCAGGTCGCAATCGCTGTCAACATCCTCTACAGCATTAATTTGCCTCTTGACTACCTTCTCAGAGCTAAACCCCAGGCCGAATTTGTCAGACTTGTATGGTACGTCGATCAGTTGACCCCAGCCAGTACGATTACCATCTACAACCACGGCTTGAGCGTCTTTTAGAGAAATCATGGCAGGAGGAGCACGGATAACCTTGGGCACACAGGAAGTCGGCTTAAGGACGGGATTAGTCGGAGGAACTACTTCAAATGACTGAGAAGGAGTCTCCAAGAATTCTCCATCCATCTCAACGTATCTGAAGGCCTGCACACTACTGACAATGTACTCTTCTTCTCCACACACGGTGACAATCTTGCCTTCTATTGGATACCTCAGCTTTTGATGGAGAGACGAAGCTACGGCACTTGCCCCATGAATCCAAGGGCGTCCCAGCAAGCAGGAATAGGCAGGACGGATGTTCATCACGTGGAAGGTAGTGTTGAAGACTTGAGGTCCTATCTTGATAGGGAGAACCACTTCACCGTGAACGACGCTTTTTGCACCGTCGTACGCACGCACCACAGTATCACTAGGCTTCAATTCGATGCTCTTACAGTCAAGCCTATCGAGTACAGCTTTTGGTAGCACATTCAAAGAAGAGCCATTATCGATCAACACATGAGCCAAGGTGATCCCCTTACACTCAATGGAGATGTGCAGAGCTTTGTTATGATTCTTTCCTGCTGGTGTCAGATCAGCATCGGAAAAGCCTAGGCCATTGTCAACAGTCAGGTTAGCAACATAGTTTTCGAACTGATCGACAGATGTCTCCTGAGGTACATGAGCAGTCTTCAAGAATTTTATCAATGCGTTGGCATGAGATTCAGAAGATAACAGCAAGGATAACATCGAGATCTTAGACGGAGTATGCCCCAGCTGTTCTACCACATCAAAATCACTCTTTCGGATGATTTTCAGCATTGCTTGGCAACATCTTCAGTAGTAACTTCGACCGGTATCTCTGACTGAGAAGGGTTGACTGGTTCCTTTCTCCGGTTTTCGGGGACTGGAGGTGAGATCTCTGGAGAGAAGATCCTTCCACTTCGAGTAACTTTACTAGTCCCAACAATGTCATTAGAATTACCAACTTGCTTTACGCCGTGGACGTAAATATCGCCTCCATAATTCCACGGAATGGCTTTGTTTGAGGAATACGGTACTGGGCCAGGTGCAGTAATGATTAGGGGAGCTGCCTTGGGCTCAGCAGTAATCTTCACAGGTGTTCTGGTAGCGGTAATCTTCACTGGAGCTTTGGACCTAGCAATCACAGATATTTCTTCAATAGGGTTTTCCACTTTAGGAACCTTTTCGAAGAGAATTGTGTGATCATCCATCAGCCGTTGAATACCATTCCTCAACTTCAGGCAACCATTGGGTCGGAGTACACAAAGATCACAATTTTCAGCACAACCTGGAAATAAACCAGCTTGCAATAAATTCTTCTTGATGAACAGGAGAGGAGATGTTAAATCGGCTACATTAGAAAGGTGAGAATTGTCATCCATAGCATTAACAGCCTTGTCATGATTAGGCATAGGTGCAGTGATGACGTTAGGAGTCTCCGGAGGCTCAAATTCAATTTCTCCAGCTTCGATCATATCCTGAACCTTATTCTTCAATGACCAGCAATCGTTTGTATCATGTCCGGGGCTACCGGAGTGATATGCACACCTGGCATTGGGATTATAACGAGAAGAAGCAGTGTTGGGTTTCGTAGGAGGATCTCTGAGGGTGATCAGATTTGCCTTTAGCATTCCCTGCAGTGCCTGTGCCAAGGTCATATTGATCCTGGTAAACTGCCTTCTTGGCCTGTCTTGTTTGGGCTGGAAGTTTTGAGACAGCGGTGCTGCAATCGTAACCGCTCCAATGGTATGGTCACGATTTTTCTTGTTACGACCCTTTTGACCGTACACAGCATTTGATTCATTCCTCCCCTGATAGGACCTTTTGGTGCTTGCAGAGGTAGCCGCCTGTATCTTTCCACTTCGGATGCCGCTTTCAACACGCTCACCCGTCAATATAAGTTCAGTGAAACCTGATGAAGAACTTCCCAGTAGATGGCTGTAGAATGGGCCAGTCAGTGTGCCCATGAACATGTCCACTAATTCTCGGTCAGTCATAGGGGGTTTGACTCTGCCAGCCAAATCTCTCCATTTCTGAGCATATTCTTTGAAGCTTTCTTTGGATCCCATAGTCATATTCTGCAACTGTAGCCGAGTAGGCGCTAGTTCAGAGTTATACTGGTACTGTTTATAGAAAGCTGTTGCTAAATCAGTCCAGGTGCGGATGTCAGAGCTCTCGAGTTGATAATACCATTCCAACTGTGTGCCAGACAGACTCTCTTGGAAGAAATGGATCCATAGCTTCCTATCAGTGGTATGTGGCTGAATCTTTCTCACATAAGCTCTCAGATGCATCTGAGGACAAGACGCACCATCGTACTTAGTGAAAGTGGGGATCTTGAATTTGCGAGGAATGGTCACATCGGAGACCAGACCCAAACTTTCGAAATCCAGGTCGGGCGCCTTCTGACCCTCCATGGCTAGCATACGTTCTTCCAGTAACTTGTACTTATCATCTCTTGGAGAGTACTGTTCACCTTCATAATCTTCATCGTCATCCTCATGGTTGGAGAAATCAACATTCTCCTCCTCTGAATCATTCTCCGTCTCCTCTTCTGGACCATTCGGAATTCCAAACTTGACTCCCGCGGCCTGTCTTTTAAGCCTTCTTCCCGTGTTAATGTAACTCACAGCTTTCTTGTCTTTCTTCTTTTCGAGCAAAAGAGCCTTCAGTTCCTCCTGCCCTTTGGATAAGCTCAGCATCATCTCCTGGAATTGAGCATTCTGAGCCTGGAGATCTTTGACAGTTTGTTCGAGAGCCATTTTTCTGTTTAGAAGGAAGACCGTAAGAACACTGATCTTTTAGAATACCTGTCATGCGATATTATGTTATGCTATGCAATGTATGAAATGTTTTCAAGGACTTTTGGAATTTAACTTTGCGTAAACCACCAACAGAGAGAAATTTTTATTAATAGTTTCTTTAATCATTGTTCATTACAAGAAATAATAATAAAAATACAATGCAAGCTCAGGTCTCCCAGGGGCGGCTTCTTTTTGGGCGAAGATATGTATTGAGTCTTCGTTCCTCATTAAGCTGACTGGTAAGTTCTAACACTTTCTTCCTTTCTGCAACGAACCGAGTCTCGAAAGTATCCCTTTCTTCTCTCAACTGGATCCAGGATCTCTTCAGTTCTTCAACATTGGTAGGCATATCTGAATAAGGAATGATCTGAGGAGTACCTCCTTCAACTTCTGGTTCGACAATCTGAGGTCCGATTGCAGGATATGGCATGACAAGTTCACGAGCTCTGGCGCGTACCCATCTGAGATAAGGTCCCATAGGAATAGAGTTTTTCTGTCCTAAAGTACTTCTTTTCACCATGCCCCAAGCTCGTACAAACCTTTGGCGGAGACCTTGGGAATCGTTGTCATAGTCAAACACAATGCCCTGGATAATTATTTCATGTGGACCATCTCTTCGAGCATAACCAAACTGGCGTAGGGCTAAAGCTGGGTTATAAGTAATACCTCCTCTTATCCCCAGGAGTGGTACATTAGAGAATTCTCCGCAACGGTCAATGAGGGTAACATTTCCTTCGAGATGAGGACACCAACGGATGTCTGAATGGGAGAGTGACATTATCCTTTGAGACCATTTCAGATTTTGATCATTCTTCAAGACTGATTGAGGAAGGTGCGAAATAAACCACCTATACAATAGAGGTACGCAGCACATGAGAGTCCCTTGCCTTTTCATAGTACGAGTGTGAAGGGAATGCAGAATGTCTCCGAGCAAGGTAGGCACAGGGTTATGAGTGAGAAATATCTTAATAGCATTCATATCTACGAATTGGTCTGGGTTAGGAAATAGCACCAAACCATAGATTAGCAATGCTAGAACATCTTCGAAAGCATGGACATTCATATCCTTTAAGAATTCTCGGGCCTTATTTATCAGAAACTTGGCAAGTAAACCCTTAACTCCACTTCTTGTTACGCAATTGGTTTCAATATCGGACTTTGTCATGTGTAAAGCCGCGGCAACTTCTTCAGACTTCGGAATCTTTTCTAAACCACTGAAAGGTGTTTGATCAAGGATAGGTATCCCAAGCATCCTGGAGAATTCTTCTAATGTGGGTACCAACTGATAATCTGGGAATGTGAAGCAATGATGTTTAGGATCGAAGAACTGGAATAGGACCCTCATCATATCCTTTTTGAAACCAGTGGTAACCAAATTGAGGAGAGAACCATGTTTCTGGATAAACTGAGCCTGATCAGGAAGTTCTGACACTAAATCCTTGAGTTGAGGAGAGATTGCTACAAGATTAATCCGGATAGTCTTCCTGGGAGCCATAACCTGTTTAACAGAACAAAGCTAAATCCCTAAGTCCTTGAAATGGTTAGTATAATGTTATGATGTTATGATGTTATGATGTTATGTAAGTAAACACAAGCAAGTCACACAACAATCATCCCTAAGTTTTAAGGCTTGCATGAGTTCCATAGGTAAGTACCCTCCCCACTGAAGTTTGGTTGGTTCAACCTGTCCTAGAATAGTAACCGGGTTCTAGAAGGATCTCAAATCATCGACCTTCCTTTAAGTCCACTTCAGTGCAACACCAAGTGGTTGACCAAAGCTTCCCTAAAGTCCAATCTCAAAGAGTGTAGTATCGAGTATCAACCAACCCCAGTCGGAACCGAAGTCAGTTATCTCACCACTTTCTAATGGCCAGGATAAGTCAATTAGGGTTCTAAAGGTCTGGTTAATGCTTTGATGACACCACGCGAATGCCAAATTTTTCCTCAAGTAAACATGAGGAACATCAGGACATCCAAAGTGTCACATTAACCGTAGCCATTAGTTTAACCATTCCGGTATACGCCGGATAGTCGCGATGATCTATTGCTACTTACCTAAGGTACACTAGATCCGGGTGTAGGATCTTTCACTCAAGCATAACATACCCAAGCAATCCCTTAAAGGTAAATCAGAAAATTTAAATAAGTGATCTTGTTTTTAAGGTAACCTCTCTTTATTCGGACTCCCCAGCAGAGTCGCCAGTTCTGTCATACGGTGAACTGACTTGGGGTGTTTTGCTTTTAATCGCAATGTCGCGGATAGCAAGAGTCGCCACCGACTTTTCTTTTATCCAATAAGGAAAGGTGGAAAAGAACAGGAAAGACCTTAATAGATTTTGGGTTCGGGAGGTACATTATACGAAGGGAAGGTGTTAGCATCCTTTGTATCCATGGTTATCCATGGGCTCTTAATTGTTGGATCACTTATGTTTTGTCTGAAAAAGTGTTCATGAATTGCTTACAAATGTTTTGAAAAGAGAGTTTAACTTTGTAATGATTCTCGTATGAATGTATACAAAGTATTTATCTCATTTGATTTTGAAAACGATTTAGAAAAATATAACTTGGTAATGATTCTAGTATGAATGTATACCAAGTGGTGATTTTCTAGGATTTGCAAAGTGTGAGGGATGGAAAATGTTTTAGGTTATGATCCAGCAATTAAGAGTTATACCTTCCTATGGTCTTTATGGGCATTTCCAATCCTTATGAGGGTAAAATTGTCCTTACTATTGAGAAGTAAGTAATTTTAGCCTTTGGATGTAAAAGGGTCATCGTAGGGTCGTCGATTGGTCATTGAAGGCAACAGTTGTAAGGATACCTTAGCATTCGAAGGGACGATCATCATTTAACCGTAGGCTACACCGAAGGGTCATTGAGGGACAAAAATCATATATTCGAGGCAACATCCGAGGGACTATGATTTATTTTATGATGATTTAATCGAAGGGTCTTGGCTAAGTGTATCCCCACATTCGCGGGACATGACCGTAATACCGTAATATCGCAAGGCAAAAGAGAGGTCCAAGATCACATATTTAAAGGCCATATTTTAAAGTTAATTAGGTAATTAGGATGAATCTCCACATTAAAATCAATACATTAAAATTACTACATTAAAATTAATTAAGCAATTTAGGGTAGATCTTCACAAGGGTATCCCACAAATAAAGTGGAAGACCTAAACAGCAATCTTTCCCTGGGGTGTGTGAACCTTTGCAACATTCAGCAAACGGGTTAGAATACCAAATCAGGGTGCAATCGAGGATTACACCGCAAAACGAACACAGCAGTATGCATGTCAGGCAGACAACGCAGAATTAACATAGAATAGATCAGATAAGCATAGGACATAACAACCAAAATATTAGCGACTGTCACGTTCGCCTCTGCCTCGCCTAGCGAAGGCCTAGCGAATATTCGCTACATGCTCGCTTAGCGATGTGCTAGCGAGCGGCTGCGGGTTTTGAATTTCAGAACAGTATAATCTCAGCATACTGCAAGCCTTATGGTATTCAATTACAGAAATAATATGGTCAAACATTCAGGATAGGCAGGCATACTTAAACTCACATGCAAAATCTAACTACATATCCAAAAATTCGATTATGATGCATTATGTATTTAGAGATTACAACTTGGAAGCATAAAACAATAGTGATGCGCAAACCTGTTGCAGCTGAATTGTAACACTGAACTGGCAGATTGTTTTTGGTATCGGGTGGCGTTGGACGGCGCTAACTTCGGTGCGGATGAACGGCCGTCAGGGTTTCTTTACTTCGACCTCTCTGGACTAGTCTTTAGGGTTTCTATGCCAGGGCCTCCGTCCATCGTCTGTTTTTCCTCCCCTTTTTTCTGACTGAAGCTTGGCTATTTATAATGCTCTTGTTGTGACCTAATGGGCTCAGAATGAAGCCCATAAAATTCTGATATTCGCAAGCTTCGCTAGGCGAAGGAGTTGCTCGCCTAGCGAGCCAGCTAGTTTGGGCTTTTTCTGGATCTGGTGCTTCGCTGGGGCGAGTGTCATAACGAGGGGTTCGCTAGGCGAAGGAATTGCTCGCCTAGCGAGCAGGCCAGTTTGGGCCATTTTCTGGATTGGGCCTGTTGCGAGCTGGGCCTTTTGTCCCTTTAAGGTTAGTGCCTTGCAGAATAAGTCGGAGTGCTTCGAGAAATGTTTTGCAAGATTAATGGGCAAATTTTGGGGTATGACAGTGCATCTCTCAAACCATGGATCCAAATGAGATGATTCCAAAAGGAGGTGAAATAGGACATGGCAAGGTATAATTGTTGTGAAAAAAATATTTTCAATTGGTGCCTTGAAGTGCAAGAAAACTGGCCAAGAAGTTTTGACAAACTTTAGAGATTTTTAGACTTAAAATTTTTCTAAGTGTCCTAAAAAATATGCCCCACTTTGACTAAGCATAACTTTCTCAATTTTGATCTAAATGGAGAAAACTTTATATTTATAGAAAGCTTGGAACAAGAGGAACAACTTTCTTGTTGGAGAAAGTTTCAAATGGAGCTTTTATCCTGCTAGAAAATGGGCTTAAAGTGAGTGCAAAAATCATAAAAACTTGCCCTAAATGGAAAGTCAACCAATTCCAAATTAGGTAACTTTTTCAATTCCTGATTAAATGATGAATCCATGATCCAACCTTGATCAAATTTCACATGTAGGCTCCCCTAAGCATGGATTTTGAGATTCTACTCTCAAAAAGTCAGGAGTTGACTTTTCTGGCTCCACAGTTGACTTTTCCCAAACTGTCTGATTCCTGATTCAAGTGATCAATTGAAGTACTTCTTGCTCAAATAAAAAGCTGATTTTTTGTATGTAGACCTTTGTGGACATATGGAGGGCCATGGAAAAGAGTTTCACCCAAAGAATCATAAATAAACTGATTTTATACCAAACCCTAATTTTAGGGCAAAATTGATCAGGAACTGATTGCACTGCTTGCCAATGGATCTTTCTGAGATAATTGTGAGTCTTCCTAGGCCAAGATGCCTCTCCAATCATGACATGGATGAGCTCCTCTACTTCCCACCAAACATTGCCTGTTGCAGTTGGCCATGAAACCCTAATTTCCTGATTAAATCCAGATGAACACTCTGATAGCTCTGAATCCTTCACTGATGAACTGAGGACCATAATAAGATACCTGAAGCCCCCTGAAACCCTTGAGACTTGTATATTTAGAGAATGAAGTCCAATTCTTAATCTTGCTTTGTGTGGGCTCCTTCTGTTAAGGAGTGATCAATCAAGACCTGATTCCCAAGTCACTAATGCAGTATGCAATGAGTATGACCTAGTATGATGCCAATGAAGTGTGAAACAAAATCCCATGCTTCCAGGAAAAAATAGTAGGGTAAATTTTGGGGTATTACAAATATATACATAATTATATGCTCAAGTGAGCAAAAGGCAAATTGCATTAACATAAACATGTGCTCAAATGAGCCAAAGGAAAAAGCAAATGAATAATATGTACAAGAATAGTAAATTGCATAAATGTAAAGAGCAAGAATTAAATGTTAATGGTTAATGGTTAGTGTTAGAGTTAGTGTGCCATAAGGCAATTTAGCGCTATGTTAAGCAATCGTAATTGGACTTATGTAGAAGTCACAACTATCTGAGGCCGGTCAATAATAATGTAGGCAACAAAACAAGTTAGAGATTTTGATTAGTGAATCAAACTCCTACAACTTACCATGCCAAAAAGAAGATGAAAAATGATCTTGTATTGATTTAGGTTCTTTGCATGATTAGGAAGCAACCTATCCTTAATGCAAAGCCATTCACTTGATCCATGATCAAGATGAATTAGATTTGAACCAAGGAAGGTTAAACCTCCATGTATCAATGCTAACCACCAATCTTTAACTCATTGATCAAAGAAGAAGAAGAAGATGAAGAATTAAAGTGCATTAATGGAAATGGAATGAGATAATCAACAAGTATTGACCAAAGATAGAGAAGATCAAGGTCAAACAATAGAAAACAGAAGCAAGATAAAGATTAGAAGTCAAGAAACAAATAAAATATTTTTGGTATTTTTTAATATTAAAATAAAACTTGAATTAAAATAATAAAGAAAGGTCAAACTTCAAACTCACTACAAATCAACTTTGAAAAGTCCAAGTGAATTATCCACAGTTCAACAAGGTCAAACAAAGTTTAACAAAAAATTTCAGCATTTTTAGAAATCAGAAACTATTTTAAATCGATTAAAAATGCATAAAAATAACCTAATTGAACTAAAATCTCAAATAAATCTCAAATCAATTAATAAATTGATGAGAATATTTTTCATAGATCTATCATTATTCAAAGAGGTTGGAAAAATATTTTTGTATTTTTTGGATATCAAAAACTATTTTAAATGAATTAAAAACAACCAGAAAAGAGAAAATTACTAAAAAATATCAAATGATAAAATAAAAAATATTAAAAATCATTTTTAGAAATTAGAAATTAAAAGGAGAAAAATGAAATTGGTCTCATATTTTTTTGACCAATAATGAGAGAGATATGAATTTTTAAAGAAAAATGGAATTAAAAGAAATAAAAGAATTAAAAATCAGAAAATAGAAAATAAGGAAATACGTGGACCGCTTGATGAAAATTCATTAATTGACGTGGATCATCACACGACTGAGAAGCACCCGTTCACCATATGCGTGAGTCAAATGCAACACACCATGCAATTAATAAAGTCATAAGGTTGGATGTGTGAGATTGCATCTGGAAAAAGGAATGGACGATCCAGATCAAATCTGGAGACCAGACGGTGGCCAGCGCCACCCTCTTCTCCGGCCAAGCTCCGACCACGACCAAATTTGCAGAGATTTAAATGGTGACCAAAAGACACGATCCAGGCATCAATCGAGAGTTGGGGTGATGTACATCACCCCTGTACCAACCAAATCCATTCTAGATCTCTATATTGAAAGAAATCAGAAGTGGAAGATTTGTGGTGTTCATATGAACTTCATGAGTTTTGAAAATTGAAAGCATAATAATGTTGCCTCTGTGCAGAGGACTTCAGATCACACAACAACAATGAGAAATAAGCATTATGCAAGCTGATTCAAAGAAAATAACAGTTGAGGTAAACCTCTGATTTGCAGGGCTTTGAGTCACAATTCTTGGATGTTATTGCTTACAGTCCACACTATAGATCAAGGAGAAGAAGGTTTAGGAACTTTAAGATCTGAAAATTGATCAAGGAAACCAAAGTTCAGATCTGAAAATTTTAGAGAAAAGTGAGCTAGTTCCTTTAGTGAAGGTTGTGATTTCAGTTTAGCAGCAATTGGGGCGCCTTTAGGTTGAGGAATTATGAAGCTATGGCATTGTATTTATAGGAAAGGCAATGCTGAATGCATGATTTCAAATTTGCATGAATGGAAAGGGCCTCCATGCATGGGCCTGTACAGGCGCATGGAGGGCCCAATTCCAACTGGATTTGGTAGCTGATGCATGATGCAAGTAAATTGGACGTGCAGATTGGATGGTAATAGCTCATGCAATGCAAATTAAATGATTTTCCAAAATTGGACTATTAGGTTCAAGCCTTCGAAAATGCTATTTCAAAAATAGAAACACCACCTTATGAGTAATGGATGGAAAGCTTATTGCATAATGATCATTTGTTATGTTGATCAAAACTCCATTTGGGCCTTGGAAATTGATGAAAATTGGACATGAAGTGTAGGGTGCAAAACATGCACATGTGAGATTTTCAAAATTGGCCAAAGTTCAAGCCCTTCTGTCTCAATGATGCAAACTCCAAATGACAAAATCTTCAACATAAAAGTTGTAGATCTTTTCAAGTAAATCAATTTAGACTTAAATTTTGCATCATTTGGATCTTTTATGAAGAAGTTATAGGCGCTTGAAGTTTTACTTTTTCATATTTCAACGCATTTAGTCCAAAGTGACCTATAATGTTTTGCATTATCACATGTATTTCTTTTAGGATTTCGAAATTTTGTTCAACATAACATTTTAAGTAGACATCTTAAGATTTCCAATGAATTTTATCCTACCTCAAAATAATGAAAAATGAAGGAGTTATGTCCTTGGGAAGTTGACCCAAAATTAGGGTTTCAGTCAAAATGACCTATAATGTTTTGGAATGGATGATGACCTTCCAAGATTCAAATCAATTTTTGAGGAACATGAAAGTTGTTCATATGGTCCTTAAGAACATATTTTCTTAATGTGTTTCAAAATAGTCAGATGAATTGACTGATCAACTTCTCAAGTCCAAACCTCATATCTTGATGAATTGATGATTGAGGACACTCAAATAAGTTCAAACATGCATGAAATTATGAATTAAGGAACTTACCTTGATTGTATTTAACCATGGGTTGAGGTTGCTTCATGAGCAAGGCACAGTTGATGAACAGATGAATTAGGGTTTCCTTGGGAAACAAGTCTCAAACCCCTTGATTTGATTTGATCAAAATGATGAATTGAGATACTTGGGAGACATATTTTATGGATGAGAGCTTTGGGAACCATTGCCATGTTTGCTTTCATCTTCTCTTGGACATATCAATGCACATAGGATCTCCTAGAAGCTTTGGACCTTGTGACTGCTCAAGCTACAAACAAGAGATGTTAGTGATATATTTTTGTGCTTTTGGTTAGTAGATAAAATGAGAAAAGCAATAATATACAATTCAAGCATGCCTGTTGACCTCAAGCCAACTCTCAAAAGATCCCACCCAAAGGTAAGGAGCCAAGATGCATATGATCCTTGAGGCAATGTAAATGCAATGTTATGATGCTATGAGGGATCTTAGGGTCAAAATCGGGGTTTTACAAAATCCTATTTGGTTTCTTTTTCCCTAGTAGGTTATTCTTACCCAGTAATCAGTAATGAATATTCCTCATTTTCTTCAGCGAGTCATCCTGATTGTCCCTCTATCCGAGTGTATTATCTTCTCACCCAATAATCGGTAGTAGATAATATCTCTTTTACTCCTGTGTTGAATTTTTTCTTCCCCGGTTAAGTTTGGGTTCTTATTTCTTTGTGAAATCAAATTTCCTTTGTTGAGTATTTCAGCTTTGTTTTGATCTACTCTATTCCCATGCAGATCTCTTTGTCTCGTGCAGCCAAGTCTTTCCATTGATTTATTTTCATGGAAATCCCCTCGTGTCACCAGCAGTTTTCAAGTCGTAGTTTGGCCTACGCATAGATTTTATCCCCAGAGTCCCTGTCTCCTCAGTGAGTTTTCCTTATGGAATGCATTTTTGCATCTGTGGACTTTCAGTCACTCCGGATTCTTTTCCTTTGTGGCAATATGTTCCCCACAAAGATCATTTTTGCAATAATATCATATGCATCATGAGGTCTCTTAGGGACCAAAATTTGTTTATTGATGTTGTTATTTAAGTCTATTCTACTGAGTTGATACGAAGATTTTAACATTCACATCCTCAGCTAGAATGTCCTTAATAGGGACAGCTGTAAGACCCCAATTTTGACCCTAAGATCCCTCATGCTATCTCATCATTTGCATTGGTTTTGGGATCAGACCTTGGTATCCTCCTTACCCCTCCTTCATTGGTTTTGCATTGGGAGAGATCACCAAGCACATTTTATTGTATCATACTTTGTTTTTATTTGTTTACTAACCAAAATACCAAAAACATGTCTAGTATAGCTTTGTTTCTTTTGTAGGAAGTGTGTGTGTCCATTTATGCATCATCAAGCTCACATCTAGGGTTTGAGACCCTCAACACAAGAGATTAATAAAGGAAAGTTACACCATGGTTCTAAGCACCATATATGGATTCCCATGTTCTTTTTTTTTTCAATTTGATCAAGAATTCATCAAGAGATTTGAAGCTTGTTTGCCTTGGAAACCCTAATTCATCTGGGTATCTTGTATGACTTCCTTAACAAATTTCTTTAACAATTGGTCAAAATATTTCAAGTGATACTTCATTATAAATTATCTCAAGCATATATGATCCTCCATGATCCCCAAAGATCAAAAGAACTTCAAGTTTGCAAGTTGGTTCAAGGAGGTTGACCAGAAAAGTCAACTAGTCAAATCTGGAGTTCCCTAGACCCTATCTCCTACAATTTTTGTCATATGAAAATGTTTCCAAGATCAAAGTTACTCTTTATGACATTCCAAACAACTTTCACGTTGGCATAAAGATCTAATTTTTCTTTTAAAGTCATTGTTTATAGTGAAAGATTATAGGTCATTTTGTTTGTGCCCTAGATAGAAGGTCAACTTCCAAGGACCATAAAAACTTGCTCAATTATTATGATATGAAAGCCTTCCAAGTTTCATGATTAATATAAAGATGTATTATCCAACTTTTCTTCTTTGATAAATGTTAAATTATACTTTAAAGTGTATGTATCAAGAGGAAACATTATAGATCATTTTGGGCCATCATCATCGAATAAGCAATTTTCCTCAACTTCTAAAATACATAACTCCCACATGCAAGATTCAAATTGTGTCAAATTTGTGACCAAATTTAATAGGAATGAAATATATAAAACTTTTAAGAAAGAAACATTTTCATTTGAAGCTCATAGAAAAAGTTATTCAAGGTGGAAAAAGTGGTCATTTGACTTTTAACTTAGAAAATATTTAACTATGTTTGATTCTTCCAACTTCCACCTTAAAATTCATCATGAACCAAGCTCCAAATTGAAAATGTTTTAACATCAAAGTTGCTCCCCATTCATGTTAGCTTTCCAAAGAGTCCAATATCATGGCATTTGAAGCATTTTTAAGTGACTTGCGCATGGGTATAATGCATGGCCCCATTTGGAAAGTTTCATGACCAATTTTCAAATCAACATTGCATGGTTCCATGTTATTGTTTCACCATCATTTGGATTTGAATTTGGACCTATTTGCATCATTTTATGGGCCTTGTGCACGCCCATGCAAGCATGCATGATGACATTGCTATTTTTGGCATTTGATTGAAAGTGTGTGAAAAGCAAGTGTGTAGGTGATAAATACATGTCCCTTGAGCTCAGAATGAGGATCTTTTGGCCCAAGATTTGACCTTCATCTCCCCTAACCTCCATTTAAAGGATAAACTTCAAGATTTCTCTTGAAATCGAGCTTCAATTCCCTTTTTGTTTTGGGATTAAAACTCCAAGAATCTAAGCCATTTGATCATTCATTTCACTTCCTGCAAGCTGGTTGAAGCAAGCCAAGCCAAATTGGAAGCAAGATCGAGCTCAATTGAAGCAAACCGGAGGTGGATTTTTTTATTTTTCTCTTCTTCGAGTTTCCTCAATTCTCCACTATTTTGCTTGATCTTTTGTTGTCTGAAGACCTACCAATGTAGGCAACAAGATTGAGTTGCTTTGAGGTCAAATCGAAGCAACTCAGTTCATACTCCTCAATTTTCAATTCCACATATCTCTCAATATAATGAGAATTGGAAAATTCTGAGGGCAAATTCGAACTCCTGGCATTTTTCTTTTCAAATTAGTGTATCCATCTTCATTTTTCGTGAACTTTGGTGGTGGACCAGTCCGGTGAGGTTCACCGGAGAAGATGTCCGGAGCCCTAGCTCCGGTGATGTGTTAGCGTGTTCCCATTCATCTGATCATGATTCCACGTTTTAATTAGGACCTTTGGTTTATTTGACTCGGTTTGCCACGCGGTTGACTCAAGTGTTTAGTGTACCTTAGCGCGTGGCCATCAGATCTACCACCTCAATTAATGAGGGAGATTCGATGACCCAGGTTTTTCCATTTATTTTTATTAGCCATATTTTATTTTATTCATATTAAATTCATTTTTGATCAAAAAATATATGGGACTTTCACCAAAAATCTTTGAATATTTTTCTCTTCCATATTTTGAATTAAAATCATTTTTTGAATTAATTTTGACATTTTTTGTGAATTAAATTATTTTTGACTTGTTTTTAAATATTTAAAATACTTATGACTTTCCAAAAATTCTGTAATTTTTTGTCTATGGTCATTTGACCTTGTTTGACCTAGGTGAAATTCTTCGGCCATTTATTAGGTGACTTGAAGGGACTTGAGGTTTTTACTTTTGAAAAATGCATTTTAATTTGATTTTTAATTGTTTAATTGTTTAAAAAAATATTGAGCCATTTGGTTGACTTTTTGATGTTTGACTTTCTGTTTGGCCTTGATCATGGTTGATTTGAACTTCCATTTGATAAATACTGTTGGATTTAGGGGGTTGATGAAATGTACATTTCATCCCTCAAAATGCATGGATAGTATTGATCAAATGAAATTCCTCATGTGATCAATTTCGGTTTCTATTTCCCTTTCTCTTTTCATCTTTATCCCTTTTCTTCCCCAATCCATTCATTGACCAATGAATTATCTACAAGTCAAATGCTAGTTGATTCATCAATGACCTTGTGTCAGATGAATCAACATGAGCCTGACTGAGATATGTCCCTCCCACTTTATTTTTGTGTGTGGTATGTTTTAGGAGCTTGGTTCTTTGTACCATGTGTCTAACATGCATTAACACCAATATTATTATTGTCCGACCTCAGATAGTTGTGACTTCTACATAAGTCAAATTATGATTGCCTAACATATAGCTAAATTTGTCCCAAAAGGCATAACATTCTTGTAAGTGAGATTTTAAGTCTCCTATTCTTCATGGAATTGTGTGAAAACTTGAATGTTTTTCCATTTGTGAGAGCTAGTGGCATACTTATTGATTTATCCAAGTTAGAGCCCTTCTCACAGATGATGTCTTGGTTTAGGTCTTCATACCTGTGAATGGATGGTTTAGTGTTCTCCAAGGAAGGACTTAAATAATTAAAACTCTTTAACTAACACTTCACTAACCTCTTATTAACATTGCTTTACTGTAAAGTCATTTAGTTAATACAATTTAAATTTCAGTATCTTTATCATTCATTGCCATTTACATTCCATGCAAGATGTTTATATTTCAGTCATTTTTATTTTTTTCTCTTGAGCCATATCTTGTTATTGTATATATTGTGTGCTTGTGATTTTGTTCTGTTTGTGGTCTTAGGACCTTAAAATACTTAATAAAAAACAAAAAAAGCCTAAAAAATATGTTGATGGACTGTTGGACCTCTGCCCTTGGCTTGATCTGAACTCTTGGACTTAGAAGTAGGCAACATTCCCTATGCTTTGAAGGACTTGGCCAATGCCATTATTGTGAGACTGAGATATCCTTAGCAGTGCCTTTCATATGATGCAATCCTTGAGTCACTTTGGTTTATCTGTTACCTTGTCTCTGTGCTTGATTATTATACTGTTATTATTGTTAATGTCTGATGATTGTTTCTATTAGTCTGCCACAAGGAGTATTTTCATCTGATACATTTGAAGACATTGAAGACTGCTTGCTATTGGAGTGCTTGCTTGGATATTATGGCTATCTTTATTTGATACCTTGGTCTTCATATTAATTGCTTGGATGTTGCATATGCTTGTTACTTGCTCAAAAGTCTAAAGGAAATGGATTTCTATATGACATTCTTGTCTTGTGGATTGCATCCCATTGGTCAGATCTTTTCAAATCTTAACTTTTAATTTTTGTCTAGGGTAGTCCCTTCATCTTCTCCCGCTTCTTTAATTTCAAAATCTCTCCCTCTTTTCAAAACCTTCTTTGCTTGTGATTTCAAACTTAGACATGTTCTAATGAGTAGAAACTTTGGCATTATGCCAATGAATTTTCAAACTTTTTCTTAATCAAATTTGTGAATGAACATAACCATATTGACTCTAATTTCAAAAGACAAAAATAACTAACAACCTCATTTAAATATTTGTCCATTTTGTGCCCTTTTCTTTTAAACCTTTGTTAAAATCAATCCATTAACTTCTTTGAAATTTTTACCACGAACTACGAGGTTTTTATCCCTCATTTTTATGTTGGTACGTAGGCATAAGACCGAAGGTCTTGTCAAACCCAAAAATATAATAAATGATTTCTTTTCTCATCCACACATTCCATTTTTATCAAACATCTTTTCAACTAAAACACTTGCACACAAAAAAGGGCTCCCTGGGAGTACCTAGGACACTTTGGGTGCTAATACCTTCCCTCTGTGTAACTAAACCCCTTACATGTAATCTCTAACATTTTATTAGTTTTGATTTGAAAACTTCTTATCTTTGAGTTTTGTTCGTACTTTTCCCCCTTTCCTTTGGAAACAAATAAAGCGCGGTGGAGACTCTGATTTTTCAATGATGTCGAGTTTATCCATAACTCGATGGTCACGAATGTACCGCTACACCTATTTCACCGGTTTCTACTTAGCATACATGGCTTCATGTGTCACATATAAATAATAGAACATGCATATAGCATGCATATCATGATCCACATAATATTTCAATCAAACCTGTAACAGGTGAACCTCTGAGTCTACCTGCCATTCCATACTCACTATACACCTACCTATATCACCTTATAACCATTAATAACGGGATTTTTTTGGATAATTTGGTATTTAATCTTCTTCTACCTTGAATACTCGAAAAGCTTTCGCAATTCGTGCATTCAAGTTTAAGAAGATTAAATAGGGGCAGTTGTCGTACCCCAAAATTGGCCCTCCCTTTTTCATTCTTCATCCAACATTTGACCTAAGATTCATATGTACCCATTCATGCCTCATTCATGTGCATTATTCATTCATGTTAATACTTTCTAACAAGCATCATAGATTCAAGGATGATGGACAATAACAACTAGGGTTTTATTTGAGGATTGTAGAATTGCTCATCATATGAGGGAAACCCTAATTTAATGCTCTCTTTGATCTTGATTCAAGAAATTCACATCATGACATTCTGTCATTCATTCAAACCCTACTTCATGACGTTACTGTTCTTTGATCTCGTGAGCTTTCACCTATACATCATGAAACCCTAATCAGGGATGACTGGTCTTGGGTGCCAGTTGGATTTGACTTTTGACCATAGGATGAACTGAAACCCTATCTCCAAGAAGGGAGGTTCCTGTCATCCATCTTGTCATGCATGGCATATAAGAATCATCCACTTGCTTAGGATTTCATCTGGTTCAAGGTTTGTTCAGACATCCATCCATATGGTGCTTTCAAGATTCATATGTCTTTGATGCTTGCATCAGGGCATTGATCTTTTGGTCCTCGATTTGTCATTTGATCCATTATGATTCAATCCAGCATAAGACATCATTGTGAGTCCATCTATGCATTTGACCAGGTTCATTCATATGGCTTTGAACATTTGTTTCAGAACATTATTCATTCAATGCCTTGCATTACACAAGTTCATTTTGCACAAGATAACCCTAGTTTAAAACCTATAGTTGACTTTTTGATCAACAAGTTGACCAAAGTCAACCATCTTCTCTAAGTCATTTTGGGGCCATTCTCTAGGCCATTTTGTTCATGTCATATTTAACAAGTCAATCCATATCGTTTTTGCTATTAACTTTTAATTCAAATGAACATGACTTGTGGTTGTCCCACATTTCAATTTACAATGATATAGTCCATAACCATTAATTCAACCTTTCATTGCCATTTAATTTAACACTTTTTCATCCTTATATCTTCCATGTGCAAAAATAGAATCATTCAATATTGCCTTTAATACAATTCAAGGACTTTCCATGTAAATCCAATTTTCTTTATAACTTTCATTCAATTCCATTACAATACTCAACCAATTCATATTCGTCACTTTAATTTACGATGTTCACATTTAAGTTATAATTCATGATTCAATCCATATTATAAGGTACAAACCATTTCACCATTTCAAAACCATTTTTAATCATTTCAAACTTTATTAACATTTCATTTCAAACTAATATCCATTAACTTTCAATTAACATTTAAATTCTATTTCATACTTTATTAACATTTAAACCAATTAAACCAAATAAATTCCAATCATAATTCATTCATTAAATCATAATTCATTCATTAAATCTCAATAGCAATTCCACAATTCCATGTACAATTCAAACAAATTCCATATCAATATTCCATATACATTCCATCAAACAAGCCTATAGGCATTAGGCATTAATCCCATTCAGTTGCATTTCAATCAATACATTTTGCAAATTCAATAGCATTCAGTGGCTTCCAACATTTTCCAAACTCACTCTTCCATTTAACCTGCTAAACCATGTTTAACATAAACCAATCAATATTCAAAACCAATTTCAAAACTTAAAATTCAAACCAATTTCAAACTAACAATTCCAATTCCAATTCCAATTAATTATTCAAAATATTTAATTAACATAGCTCAATTCCATTCATTATTGTAGAGCTGCTAATAAAAGTTATAACAGAAAAAATCCAATTCATTTAAACCTGTATAACATGTACTAACAGAAATCGGGTTCCAGCTGCACATAAACATTCACTTGCTTTTTAAAACACTAACTGAAAATAACATTCCAAATAACTTATGCAGAATTTTCCTAACATTTCAGAAAGAAATTGCAATGCATTTCAAAGGGAGGAAGAATGGTTTTTCATTTGCAGTATAATTGAATTTCAAATTTGTCACTATAAAACTCAGCAACAATAATTCTTACAAATTGTTTTACATTCCAATTTCATCCCTTTAATCTCAACTTATAACCAATTCAAAAACCAATTTTGACATCAAGCTAACTACGAAGTCTCAACTTACAACAAATTTCAATTCCATATAACAAACCCAAACGCAAAATCAAGTTAAGACAAAATGCAAGCCAAATTCAGTTTCACTTATCTCACCATTTACTAATCGAAATAAAATTTCATAACTATTTCATTTAATTTATATCTAACCTTTGCTATTCATACAAATTTAACAATAACTTCATGAGAATCTCATAACAGAATTAGAGTTCTATATATAGACTCTGCAATCACAAAATCAGGGGATCTAAAAATTATACAGGAAAATTGAAACTCTATATTGATACAGAAAAATCCAAAGCTCTTCACTCAGTCAAGAGAGAGGTTTCATTTCCACTATTTCAAGATTTGCGTTCACTCTTAACTCTCTGATTTTCTCTCTCAACTCTCTGCAACACATCGACAGCAACAAGGAAGAAGAACAGGAAGAGGAGAAGATTTGAATTGAAGCAGAGCAAGGAGAAGATTGATTCGATACATGCTTGCCGCTGCGTCGAAACCGGTGAGTCTTCGCTTTGATCCTCAATTAGTTGTTGTTGTTGAATCCTTCGAATCCTTGATGCTAACACGCTACCGAATCTAAAACGCAAATCATAATGAACACAATCCAATCCGGATGCGCATCCATGAATCCAAGACGCGATAACGTCGATACCGAGATGCGATGATACAGGTCACGACGGGATTCAAACTCATTGATGCAATCCGCGAAAACGCGACCCCACGATGAACAGCGATGACGGTGGTGTCGGAGGCGAGCGGGATCGGTGACAGATCAGTGGCATAAGCTCTCTTCGGCTCAGATTTGATTGACCTTCGTTTATTGCTTTCATTTCATAGGCATTTGTTATCAGGTTGTGGATAATCGTTGGTTGGGCAAATGTTGGCCTACAGCTTCAGGCTCAATTTGGAGTTGGTTACGGTTTGGGCCCAAAGCCCACACAGTTCTTTCAGTACCTCAAACATTTGGGCCTGCACCCCCAATTTTTAACCTCTTGATATTTATTAATTATTTGATGTTTTTTTCTTCTTCTTTTGATAATTACAAGTAGGGATAGAATTAGGATTAATCATGGTTGATTATTGTTCTATTTAGATTAATTAGAACATTCTCTTTTAGAATAATTTAAAAATTTGGTCATAATTAGATTTGTACAATTAATAGATTTTAAAATCTAATTAGAATGTTAAATCTTGATTAGGTTTGATTATGATAAGTAGATTTTAGACTAATTAGATTTTTACAAATAGATATAATTAGGATTAGTTAGTTTTGATTAAATTTTGATTTTAGAAAACTATCTTCCTAACTAATTCATTTGCACATATCGATCATTTTTCCCTTAGGTAGAAAAATCCTGATTTTTGCATGATCACCTAGCTTAGGGTTTGCTTATAGACAATTGATTCAACTAACTGACTAATTCATTAGGTTGTTGTACATAGTTCAACTGATTTCTTTCAACCCCACTTATTAGTGTTGATCAAAAGTCACTTTGGTCAACCAAATCCTTTGTATTGTGCTATAATCCCCAAGCCTATTCAAATGATCAAAAGACCATTGATCAACTGATATTGAAAGTCCATTGTTCTCAAGCTATATTGGATATGCTGAATCTCTAGAGCTCAAGACCTCAAGACCTCAAGGTTCAAATGCAAGATCAAGACTTCAAATTCAGCATCAATCGAGCTTAGCTGACAAAGTGGACTACTTCTCAAGCACAACAAAGATATCAACACTTGTCAATGATAATTCATATTGTATGGCACTAGCCTTAAGACATAGAGAATTAATGAGAATGGAGAATTCCATTAACTCATTCTTAATATCTTTGGGTACGGGACGACTGACCTAGTTGCTCATCGTATTCACCTCTATTCATAGACTTTATCACAATTCAAATTGTGTGATTGTCAAGTCTTCTTCTACAACAAGATCAACACTCAGGGTCTCTTATCAGCAATTTGTCAATTATGATTCATATGTATGCCATTAGCCTTAAGAAATAAAGAATGATGAGAGTGGAGAATTCATATCCTTGTCTAGGGTATCCTTGGGTACAAGACGAATGAACCAGTTGCTCAAGTTATTCGTCTTTGTTCATAGACTTTAGTGCAATTTGAATCATACAATTGACAAGTCTTCTTCAAGTAAGAATCAATCATTCAACACTTCAATGATGAAGCATTGTTGCTAGCAACACCTTGTGGTTGTATACCTTCTTCCAGGTAATTCAATCTTTCTTTCCTTTAAGGTGGTAGACCATGACAATATTTCTTTGCCCCATGAGGTGGTGGACCTTGGTAAATTCTTTATGTGCCTATGGAGTTATAGACTTTGACACTTGGTTATAGACTTTGACAATCCCTTTGAGTAGCCTTGTAGAGTTATGGACTCTTGGAAATCCCCTTGGCTATCAGGTTATGGACCTTGGCAGTGCTTTCCTTTGCCTTGAGAGTTATGGACTCTGACATCCGTTCTCTTTGCCTTTTAGGTTATAGACCTTGGCAGTTCAGTTCCTTTCCATTAGAAGTTATGGACTCTGGTAGTGTTTCCTTGCCTAGAAGGTTGTAAACCTTGGCACTCCTTTTTCTGCCTCAAAGGGTTGTGTACCCTGGAAATCAATCTATCTTACTTTGTTTCATTCGTAGTAGGCTAAACTACGAAAGCTCTAAATTTATCATTACACCGTGAGAATAGGTAGGCACGAGAATTCAGATTCTCCGTGAGCTACCCTATTTATTAATCCTACCTTATTTATATCTACCTCAATTTATATTCTTCATCAATCAATACCATCTTTTTTAGATCAAATATCATTTTTCCTTGGATTCCAGGCACACCCTTTTAGGACGATATAACAACAGTCCACCTTGTGAACCAAGAGATATTTGGCTATGAAAACCAAACAATACATTCCTTCTTTTTTGACTAAGACGTTGGTTTACTCTTCGGTTCAGAGTTTATTCATTCATGGATCCAAGATACCATTCTTCTTTGATTTTAAATTGTTTGTTCCCTATAGTGATATATTATTTCCGATGCTAAAATAACACTGTAGCCAACCCTTGAAGTTGTGTTTGTCTTATCAATCCATGTTGCCTAGGTATACACCTCTTTGTTTCCATTGTAATTAACCCTTGAATTTGTGTTTGTCTTATCAGCCCCTGTTGCTTAGACAAGCACCTTTTTGTTTCCACCATTTTATTGGTACAAGTTATACGTTTTACCACTTCCTTATCTCTCTCCTTTGTTCTCGTGGTTCCACGAACTACGAGTGCTCTGACTTTTTCATTGTACGATGAGAATAAGTAGGCATAAAGCCTCGAACCCTTGGCAAGCATAGTCCTAATTATTTTTTCTGCCTTAGAGCACCATTGATATCTTTCATGAACCATTATCTACCTTCATTCGTTGAACCATTCATGTGATATAATGTTATCTTTGAGCCAAATATATTATCTCTTTGAGCCCCATCTTGTGTCAGCTTGTGAACCAAGAGTTATTTGTGTTGTGAAACCAAACACTTAATTCTCTTTGTTTTCGGTCATACCATATATAGTGGCGAATGCTTCAAGCTACCCACATATTGGTTAATGCCAGTTTTACTCTTGGGTTCAGATTTCATCCCTTTTGGGAGTTCAAACAACATTATCCTTTTGTTCAGACCATACTTGTTATCACAACTTTTTTCACCTCCCACCATTAGTTCCACGAACTACGGAATTCTGATTTCATTATTGCACTATAACGATATGTAGGCATGAGGGCCCCAATCCTCACCGAGCATTCTATCTATTCTTTTTCTTTTCCCTTATTCTTTCACGAGTAACCTTTAGATATAACACCCATTCGAGCTAAGAACAATCAAAATGGTTCCCATTGAGTACATCGGATATTAGGGGTGCTAATACCTTCCCCTTGCATAACCGACTTCCTTACCCAGTTATCTCTTTCCCCGGGTTTTTATCGATGTTTTCCCTTTCCTTCGGGAATAAATAAAGTTCGATGGTGACTCTGTTGTATGTTCAGGTGTGCGATGCATTCAGGTATATTTCTGCTAGCTTCAGATGGAGTCAATATTTTCCTCTTGCCTGTGAATAGGACTGAACCATTGTTTTGATTTATGGCTTTACATGTTTTTTGATTAAAGATCACGTCATAACCGTTATCACTTAATTGACTTATGGATAACAGATTATGCATTAATCCTTCTACGTAAAGAACATCAGATATAGAGGGAAGAGTACCATTACCAATAGTTCCGGAGCCTCTGATCCTTCCTTTCTGATCTCCTCCGAAGCCTACGAATCCAGCGTCTTTAAGTTCCAGGCTTTGGAACATAGACTTTCTTCCCGTCATGTGTCGCGAGCATCCAGAGTCCAGGTACCATGACTGGTGTTTGAACTTTGCTGCATAGGATATCTGCAACATAAACAATCTTATATTTTGGTACCCAGAGTCTCTTGGGTCCTTTCTGATTAGTTTTCCCAGAGTTTCTTATAACCTTGGGTTTTCTAGCATTTTCAAATTTTTGTTCTTGTGTGTGTGTGTGTAGTGATATGAAAAAGGAGATTTTTGTTGGTCACTAGTAGAAGTTTTATCTTCCTTAGGATCATACCCAATTCCCTTTTTATTGTTTTGACTGACTCCATAAATCATGGATGCCATAACACTCCTTCCTATCCTATTTTTCAGAAATTCTTAAAAGGCTTCTTCGTATTTATAAATTATCGTATTTGAAGTTTGTGGAGCTTGAGATAACGCTTCTTCCAGTTCTAAACGATGTTTAATTGCTCCATCTCTTTGTAATGTTAAAGATCTGATTTCATCTTCTCGTTTTAGAATTGTCATCTCAAGTTGGTCACATTCTTCAAATTTTGCTTCAAGACAGCCTTTTATTGCTTTAAACTTTTGTTTTAATTTCTGATATGAGCTAAGAGTTTCTGACAAGCATGATTCTAGATCAGATCGAGAGAGTTCAAAAAATACCTCTTCAGATTCTTCATCTGAACTGTTCCTGGATGTGGTAGCCATGAATGCCACATTGGCCTGTTCATCAGAGTCAGATTCTGATGAGTCAGATTCGCTATCATCCCAGGTAGCCATTAATCCTTTCTTTGTCCTGAAGGTATTTTTCTTGAAACTTTCTTTTCTGGAACTGTCTTTCTTTAGCTTGGGGCATTCATTCCTGTAGTGACATGTTTCTTTACATTCATAACAAGTAATATCTTTGTTAGTTTTACCTTTTGAGGTTGATTCTGATCGATCCCCTCTGGGTCTTGGTCTTCTGAAGTTGTTGTTCCTCTTTTTCCAGCGTTGTTTAACTCTTCTGGTCAGGAGGGACAATTCTTCTTCCTCATCAGAATCTTCTTGTTCAGAGTCATCTGCATCTTCTGTCTCGGCCTGGAATGCTTTGGTTCTGTCAGATTTGCGTCTTTCAGATCTGGACTTTAATGCTACAGACTTGTTCTTCTTCTGAGGTTCGTCTTCCTCTAGTTCTATCTCATGGCTTCTGAGAGAACTAACAAGCTCTTCAAGACTGATATTGTTCAGATCCTTAGACAACTTCAGAGCAGTGACCATGGGTCTCCACTTCTTTGGCAAGCTTCTGACTATCTTTTTGACGTGGTCTGCAGTTGTGTACCCTTTGTCTAGAACTTTGAGACCTGCAATAAGAGTTTGGAATCTAGAGAACATTACCTCTATGGCTTCGTCATCCTCCATTTTGAAGGCTTCATATTTCTGGATAAGCGCCAGAGCCTTTGTCTCTTTGACCTGAGAGTTTCCTTCATGAGTCATCCTCAGAGAGTCAAGTATGTCTTTGGTTGTTTCTCTGTTGGTGATCTTTTCATACTCGTTGTAATATATAGCATTGAGAAGTATGGTTCTGGCCTTGTGATGATTTTTGAAAACTCGCTTCTGATCATCTGACATCTTACTCCTGGGAACTTCAACTCCATTTTCTGAGACGGGAGGTTTGTATCCATCTGTGACAATGTCCCAGAGATCAGCATCATAGCCTAGAAAGAAACTTTCAATTCTATCTTTCCAGTAATCGAATTTCTCTCCATCAAAAACAGGAGGCTTAGCATTGTAACTGTCTCTTTCATTTGTGTGGGCCATAGTTTTTCTCGTTCTGGATCTCTCTACACTGTTAAGTGTTTGATTAGAAAATCAATAACAGAGCCGAAGCTCTGATACCAATTGAAGGTGAGAAAAACAAGAAAGGGGGGGTTTGAATTGTTTTGGAAAATAAGTGCTTTTTCAGACAAAGACCACACAAGGAATTTATACTGGTTCGCTTATAACACAAAGCTACTCCAGTCCACCCGGCCAAGGTGATTTCGCCTTCAACAAGGACTTAATCCACTATTCTTGAAAGATAGTTTACAACCAACGTCTAAGAGAAAGATCTCTTAGTCCTCTCAAGTATACAGACTACGCAGAGTCACTTGAGGAAATAAAACAATAGATAAAAAGACAATGTAATCTAGAGTGCTTCTAGGATAAGCAAAATATTACAACAGTAAGATCAAAAGAATGTTTCACGTTCTAAGCAAAAGCTTCGTGAAAGATTGAGAGAGAGAGAGAGTAAAACGTTTATGTGCGTTGGTGTGTCTCTCAATGCTGTTTGCTGTCCTTTATATAGGGGTGAAGGGACCGTTGAAATTGATGGCAGAGATTTGTCTTGAATAGGAATTAATGCCATAACTTCTGTTGTTTCTTGCCAAAACAACTTTGTCTCCCTGAATAACTTCTTTCCAATAATAGTTTCTTTCCATTTGAGATTGAAGTTGCCGTTACTCTTTCTATAAGGAAGTCCAATATCAGAGTCTGCGTGGCTCTAGGAATCTTTAAGAGTTCTGATGATGTCTTCAGATGACGCTGAGAGCTTCTGGAAAGATATACCATTGTTCAGAGTCAGAACTTCTAGAGTGCACTCCTTCTTCAGATGCTTCTGATATTCTGCTGTTTTGCTCAGAGTTAGAACTTCTTGAGCGTGTTTCTACTTCAGATGCTTCTGATCTTCTGGTAATTTGTATCTGATATGATTCTGTATCTGATGACGTAATCAGATTCCTTTCTTTTTGTTTAGAGTCCTGCACACTTAGAAACTTTTCGTTAGAGTGCCATTTTTGGTTTCATCCTTTGTTATCATCAAAATCTTGGAATCTGTTGTAGAACAGTTTTTGTTCTTACAAAACTCTCATATGCTAATCTGGTATAGTTATTATGTTTGCAGTTGGTCATGTAGTTGAACATTCCTTCTACTAAATTTGTTAGATGATGTTTGATTAACAACCATAATGGGATTACTTCTTCTCTTACATGAACTTCAAGGTTTCCTTGTCTAATAAGAAGAATTCAAGCAACTATATAGTGCAAAAATCGACATTTATCCTTCAAGAATTTTGTTTTAGGAGGAAGCTTCTTTTCCCCCATTTGATCTTCCACAAACCATACTACACCAGCATTTAGACTAAGTCTTATGAACTTTTAAGGTCCATCATAGCCATAGGATACACCACAATTGGGTACTTAAAACATCATTAAAAATTTCTTGGGTTGATACTGATTTCGACCTTTTTTACCTGAGTTATGAGAGTTAGACCTTCAATTTGGATATTTTGGAAACATTCGATCAAGAATCTTAGTACATAATTCTCTAAGTAATCCTCTTCTAAGATTCTCATAGGTATACCTTTAGATTTGATAAATCATTTATGTTCTTCAAAGAGGTTCCTTTCAAGGAGATTTGATTGAAGATTGAATTCTAGTAGAACAACTATTTGATGGAGCCGTAATAGGATGAAACTAGTAATAATAAGCTAGAACTCAAACAAGAAAGCAGAGAGAGAGAGAGAGAGAGGGAGAGAGAGAATAAGAGATGATGAAAAAGAAGGGAATATGAATCCCTATTTATAACGTTACTGCTTAACGATTGGGCGTGAAAATACTACACAAAATCCTTGAAGAGAAGGTCAAGAAAATATTGAAAGTAAAAAAATTCTAAAGTCATGGTGATAATCGATTATTTGAGGGACCTAATCTAATTTTTTATGACGGTTTTGAAGATTTCATGTGATATCTGTCAATGGTCTGATTTGATTTTCTTAGTGGCGGAGATACAATCTGATTTCATTTGAAATTTGAAACGCATGGAGCATCAATCAATTATTTGCCTTGGTTTATATCTTCTTGGTCTTTTTGGGCCTTTGTTTGAGATTTAACTTTGGCATACTGCTTTTGACCCCCCCTTTTCATTCAGAAAAACATTATTTTGAAAAAAAAATAGTATTAAAATAAGAGTTATAAAAAACTTTTAGTATATGTAGTGGAAGAATAAATACGCGGAAAATAAATTGCAGAAATGTATAGAGTTAAGGGAAGAGAACAACACCAAGAGTTATACAGATTCAGTAAAAATGACTTACTTCTATCCCCAAGAATTGATCTTGAGAGTATCTAATATAATTAAGATCTTTTAGTAGGTTAAACTCTATAACCCCCTTATATAAGGAAAAATGAAGTTTATGCCTAACTTCCAACAAAACAATAAACACTCGAGAAAAGTGGCGAGTCTTCTTTACAAATGGCAGATCGAAGCGGTTAGTCTCATTTCCGCAAGAATCTTGAACCAAACAAGAGAAACGGGTAAGAAAGTTGGTTATGCAATGAGAAGGTATTAGCATCCCCACATCCATTGTACTCAACGGTAACCATTTTGATTGTTCTTTGCATGAATGAGTGTTACTATCTAAAGTTTACTTATGAATGCTAAAAGGGGAAAAATAAGTTTATCAATTAGTGTGCTCGCCAAGGATTCAGACCCTCGTGCCTACGTATCCTCATAATGCATTAAGAAAATCACAGTTATGTAGTTCGTGGTAGAAAATACGGGTTTGTTGGTTGATTTTATGGAACAAGGTTACCAGTCAGTTGTTCCCAAAAATGACCAAACTCATGTGCTCACTCTGTGTCTAAAGGGGTCTCACAAACAACACCCTCACCATGTGGGAAATGTAATAGGTCAACTTTATCATTTTGGTTAAATTGATACTCTCAGTTAAACATTTTGAAGCTGATTGTCCCTACAGTGCTAGCACTCACTAATTGAGTAGTGTATGAAAGTAAGCTTAGGAATTCTAAGGTGAGTCTAACATAGGTGAGGTCTTTTAGTGCACAAAAGTGAGTTAATATTACCCTATTAAGCATCCAATAAACACTATAATATAATCCTGAATTGCATAAACAAGAGTCATCACCATACCTCGTGGGCACATATCGTTCGATTGAATAGAGATTTCGTAGTGCTTTCTCTGCTTCACAATATCCCTTCCATCCCGAAATACAAAACCCATGTCATCACCATCCCTTCTTTGAGCCATTGTTGGAAAGTGAAAATTGAAGTCGGGTTAAGGAAGATTCTTTTTGTAGGTGATAATGATATAATGACAGATGCAGAGCTTTATTTAGAAATTGAGTTTATATAATAACGTGATAATGTTGGAAGAGGGAAAATAAGAGATTTGAAGGTTTTGAAAAGGTTTTGGCAATAGAGAAGAGTAAATGTGAGTTGGTGTTAGTTAAAGAGTGAGTTTGAGTGGGTTGAAATTAGAAAGATGGAGGTCAAAAGGTATAGGGTCTGATCTTGGGATTTTTGGCGCGTTCAAAGTTCATGGCGAAGTCATGAACCCATGGCAAATGCCATAAGTAGTAAATTTGCATTTTCATTTGGTTGAGGGTCATGGCAAACTCCATGCCTCCATGTCTAATGACATGGACCTTATTAGTGTGTTTCAAGAAGTTTTAGGGGTTATAATTATATTTTGGTCCCATTTAAGGCTTCATGAACCAAAATTTTGAAAAAACAATAGAAATATAATAGAGATATAGACTTAAAAATAGAAACTAAACAAAAAATACTTAAAGGAAAATAGTTAAAACTAAAGAAAGAAAAATTTAATTAAATGGAATATAATAAAACACTATGGGTTGCCTCCCACACATCGCTTTGTTTCACGTCGTTAGCTCGACGTGTTTTAAGAGTGTAAGCACATGTAGCGGGGTATTCGTTACCATTAGAGATATTGACTAAATCCAAGGTAAACCATACAAGTCGAGTCACCACCGCACTTCTATTTATCCAAAGGAATGGTTAGAAAGCGAACAAAAACCTAAAAGTTTTATCGAATCAAAAACTAGTAAAAATGTCAGAGATCTGGGTAAGGGGGTTGGTTATGCAATGGAAAGGTTTTAAGCACCCAAAACATCCTAGGTACTCGTAGGGAGCCCTTCTCATATTGGTTGTAAGGTTGGTATTTTTGTGAAAATTTATTTGTGCAAACATGATTGAAGAGATGAGGAAAGAATATACAAGTTTATTTACATTTTGTGTTTGGATGGATGAACCCATTGCCTACATACCATCTTAAAAAAGATTAGGATCAAAACCTCGTAGTTCGGGGTAAAAATCTCAAAAAATGAGTTGGCGAATTGATTGGTCCAAAAGCCTTAAGGTCTTTTGTTATTCAAGGGAGAAAACTCAACCTAAAAACCACAAATCCACCATGTGAGGATAGCTTCAACATGCTAGTGAGAGGTTAACCCTATAATAAGCATGGAAGACTCATTGTCCATCACTAAGGATATAGGTGAGTATTACATCTACCTCAAGGATAACTCAAACCTAATAACTAAAGGTTATGAAAAAGTTTTGATAATAAAGTGGCCATTGAAACCACAAAAGACATTTGAATGGGTTATATTTACCAATGAAAAGTATGTACAAAATATGGTTAAAGCTGACTTAGAAGTTCAATCCAAAATAAGTGTTATGAAAAGAAAGTTTGAAAATCAAAAGCATAAGGCTTAGGTTTCTAGTGTTTGAAAACAAGTGTTAAATGTTTGCACAAAAGTTTTGGCTTGGGTTAGAGTGGAGGGAAGAAGAAGAATGGCTAAAATCCTAATCATACAAGAGGTAAGGGATAAGAAGTAAGACCACAAATGGAGTTCCTCTCTTGAGATCATATCGATGATCCAAGTAGCTCCCATCCTTTAGAATATGCAAGCAATATAAGCAAATACTCAAGCAATCAAGCACACAATCACAACAAGCTCCTAGGAATCTTCCAATGGCTTTTAGATCTCTCTCTCTTAGAAACTTATGGAAATGGTTCCTCAATTTGGCTAAATGTTGGAATTCCTAGCACAAGAACACACACATCAAAAAGTTCTATCAACAAACAAAGAATGAACAAGAAGGAGTTTAGAAATTGGTTCTTTCAAAGTTCTCATCAACATTTATAGCACTTTAAAGGTCCAATGCCTAGTTGCTCTTTGACTTTTATAGCACTCTAAAGGCTCAATGCCTAGTTGCTCTTTGACTCCAAATTTGCATAGGGGAAGTCCTAAAGTCTAAGTCCAATTGTTCATTTCTTTGCATTTGGTCCACAACAATCAAAATAAAACACAAACACAATGATATATACATAGTTATGTGCTCAAGTGAGCAAAAGGAAAATTGAATTAACATAAACATGTGCTCAAGTGAGCAAAGGGAAAAGCAAATGAATAATATGTAAAAGAATAATAAATTACATAAATGTAAAGAGCAAAAGGTAAATATTAATGGTTAATGGTTAATGTTAGTAGTTAGTGTGCCATAAGGAAAATTTAGCGTTATGTTAATCAATCGTAATTGAACTTATGTAGAAGTCACAACTATCTGAGGCCGGTCAATAATAATGTAGGCAACAACACAAGTTAGAAGTCTTGATTAGTGAACCAAGTTCCAACAACTTGCCATGCCAAAAAGAAGAAGAGAAATGATCTTGTATTGGTTTAAGTCCTTTGCATGATTTAGAAAGCAATCTATCCTTAATGCAAAGCCATTCACTTGATCATTTGATCAAGATGAATTAGATTTGAATCAAGGAAGATTAAACCTCCCTAATCAATGCTAACTTATCAACCTTTAACTCATTGATCAAAAAAAGGAAAAGAAGAAGAAGAAGAAGATAATGGAAATGAAGAAAATAAAGTGCATTAGATGAAATGGAATGTACCAATCTATCAATGTTGACCAAAGATAGGGAAGATCAAGGTCAAACTATAAAAAACAGAAGTGGGATGAAGATTTGAAGTCAAGAAATAAACAAAATATTTTTGGCATTTTTAATATTTGAAAATAAACTTGAATTAAAATATTAAAGAAATGTCAAACTTCAAATCAACTTTGAAAAGTCCAAGTGAATTATCCCAAGTTCAACAAGGTAAAACAAAGTTTGACACAAAATGTCAGCATTTTTAAAGGTCAGAAACTATTTTTAATCAATTAAAAATGAAGAAAAATAACCTTATTGAACTAAAATCTCAAATAAATCTCAAATCAACTAATAAATTGATGAGAATATTTTTCATAGATCCATCATCATTCAAAGAGGTTGAGAAAATATTTTTGTATTTTTTGAATATCAAAAACTATTTAAAATGAAAAAAAATAACCAGAAAAGAGAAAATTATTTAAAAAATAGCAAATGATAAAATAAAAAATATTAAAAATCATTTTTAGAAACTAGAAATTAAAAGAGAAATAATGCAATTGGTCCCATATTTTTTGGATCAATAATAAAAGAGATATGGATTTTAGAAATAAAATGGAATTAAAAGAAATAAAAGAAAATAAAATCAGAAATAAGAAAATATGAAAAAAGGAGAGGCGTTGGATGATGGCTCATTAATTGAGCTGGCACATCCAAGGGCTATCAGAGCGCGCCTACCAAAGTCTTTAGTCAAATGAATCACATGGCGCATTATCAAAAGTCATAAGATCTAATGGTTGTGATATAAATTGGGAAATGCATCCAACGACTCATGTTTGATCTGGCAAAGAGACGGTGGCCAGCGCCATCGTCTTCTCCGGTGAGCTCCGGCGAAGATAAAAAAACATAGAGGTTCAAATGCTAACTAAAATGAGCGATCCATGCACCATTCGAAAGGTGAAGTGATGTACATCACTCCTATGCCACTCACTTCCATTCTAGATTCCTATTAAGAGAGAAATCAGAGATGGAAGTTTGGTGGTGTTCAACTGAACTTGCTCGATTTCAACAATTAAGCACACAATAATGATGCCTCTATAGAGAGGGCTTCAGACAACACAATATCAAGGCAAATGGAGCAAAGTATGATGAGATTCAAAGCAAAATTCAGTGGAGCAAAACCTTTGGATTGTGAAGAATTGAGTCACTCTCCCTGGTTCCTTTTGCAAACAGAAACTTCAATAGATCAAACGATGAAGGTTTAGGAACTTTAGATCTGAAAATTCAACCAAATGCAACTGAATTTTAGATCTGAATTTTTGGAGAAAGTGAACTTTGTTCCTTTAGGTATGGCTAGGGATTCAATCTTGCAGCATTTCAGGCGCCTTCAGGTTGGAGAATTGAAGAGCTATGGCAAGGTATTTATAGATGGAGAGAGCTGAATGCATGAGCTAACTCGTGTGCATGGCAAATGGATTTTGCATTGCATGGGCTTGTGTGATCATGTGGAAGGCCCAATGAAGGCTGAAACAACCTGCTGAGTTCATGTGAAATGCAAATGGACGTGTACATCAAGTGTAATTAGCTCATGCATGGCAATTGAATTGAATTTCACAAAATGCACTTAATTATTCATGTCTTCAAAAATGGTGCTTCCAAACTCCAAATGCTACCTTATGAGTAATGGTTAGAAAGCTTGTTGCATAAGGAACAAATGCTATGTTGATAAACATTCCAATCGGGCCTTGGAAATTAGTGAAATTTGAGCTTGAAGTGTAGGGTGCAAAACATGTATATGTGAAGTTTCCAAATTTGGCCAATGTTCAAGCCCTTCTGTCTCAATGATTCAAGCTCCAAATTGTAAAATCTTCAACATGAAAGTTGTATATCTTTTCAAGACAATCAATTTGGACTTAAAGTTTGAGTCATTTGGATTTTTAATGACGAAATTATGGGCACTTGAAGTTGGACTTTTTCACATTTCAATGCATTTGGCCCAAAGTGACCTATAATGTTTTGCATTATCACATGTATTTATTTTGAGATTTTGAAATTTTGCTCAACATAACATTTGAAGTAGACACAATAATCGTTCCAATGAATTTGGTAGCACCTCAAAATCATGAAAAATGAATGAGTTATGTGCTTGGGAAGTTGACCCAAAATTAGGGTTTCAGTCAAAATGACCTATAATGTTTTGGAATGGATGATGACCTTCCAAGCTTCAAATTAAATTTTGTTGAACATGAAAGTTGTTCATATTGTCGTGAAGAACATTGTTTCTCTTGGGATCATCTCCATTTGACCAACACATAAAAAGTTAGGTCTCAGTGTGTTTCAGGATAGTCAGATGAATTGACTGATCAACTTCTCAAGTCCAAAACTCATACCTTGATGAATTGATGATTGAGGGCACTCAAAAAAGTTCAAATATGCATGAAATGATGAACTAAAGAACTTCCCTTGATTGTATTTGACCATGGGTTGAGGTTGCTTCAAGAGCAAGGCACAATTGATGAACAAATGAATTAGGGTTTCCTTGGGAAACAAACCTCAAACCCCTTGACTTGCTTTGATCAAAATGATTAATTGAGATACCTGGGAGGCATATTTGATGGATGAGAGCTTTAGGAACCATTACCATGCTTGCTTTCATCTCCTCTTGACCTTTTCATTGCACAAAGGATCTCCTAGAAGGTTTTAGACCTTGTGATTGCTCAAGCTACAAACAAGAAATGTTAGTGACATATTTTTGTGCTTTTGGTTAGTAAATAAAATGAGAAAAGCAATGATATACAATTCAAGCATGCTTGGTGATCTCAAACCACTCACAAGAGGTCCCACCCAAAGGCAAAGGGAACCAAGATGCTCATGATCCTTGAGGCTTTGCAAATGCAATGTTATGATGCCATGAGGGATATTAGGGCCAAAATTGGGGTCTCACAGATGCCCCTATTTAAGGTCATTTTAGCCGGAGAAGTGAAGGTTAAAATCTTCGTCTCGACGAGGTAGAATGGGCTTAAATAATAACAAAGAGACGAATTTTGGTCCCTAAGAGACCTCATGATGCAGATGTATGTATGCAAGAAGAGTAATACTTCGTGGGGAATCTCTTCACAAAGAGAAAAGAAATCCGGAGAAAATGACAATCCATATGAGTAACACACTCAATGGGATACAGACTCTAGGACTCTTATGGGGATAGAAAAGGGGATAAATTGCGTGAGTAGGGCACGACTCAAAGCTTGGGGAGCAGAATTCCAAAAGAATAAATCAGTGGAAAGACCCGAGCTGACTCAAAGGCGCATGTATTGGGGAACATACCAATACAACGAAATTATCCACCAAGGATACTTCGGATGAAAATCCGGATTCAGATGGGGAGAATCCACTAAGGGACCTTGCTGGGGAACATCCCAACAGGACTCCTCCGGGGAAACACTAGGGCGAGGTATTACCGATTACTGGGTAATAAGCTCAATGAGACATGTAATCCGAACACCGGTATGAGGGCGAAAGAACAACACACTCGGGGAGAATGAATATCTAAGACCAGTATACAGGTGAGAGATATCAAACATCCAAAAATCATCTGAGAAAGACCTAAAAAGGTATATTTCAACTCAAGAAAATATGACTCCACAGGGGACAAAAGGTCATAATAGGGAGCAACAGGGAAGGAACACCAGGGATACCGGTTACTGGGCATATAATAGGTGACCGACCAAGGCGTGAATTGGGGAATATTCCCAAGACACTCATCATCCAAAAGAGGGCCGAAAAGCAAACTCAATTACAGGATGGACATTTGTTTCCACAAGGGAAGACAAATCTTACTCGACTGGGGAAGAACAAAGACTTCGATTGAAGAGCGCATGAGATATATTATCTATTACCGTCAGAACGTAGATAACATACTCGCATGGAAGATTATCCACAACCGGTTACTGGGTTAATAAAGGATGAATCGACCGAAAGGAAAGGGTATCGGGATACCAATACTAGGTATAAAATGATGACCAAATCAAAGGGAGAAACGATCATTTCCGATGAAAGGAAAATGAAAGATGACTCACTGGGGATACATTGACAAAGGCAACGATCCGGGAGATATACTCAAAAAGGGTGAAGGACTATCAACACCTAATATTGGATAAAGATAACCGTTAAGGAGGGGATTACATCTACCAGATACTGGATAGAAAACCACGGAAGAGTAACCGATCAGTTAGGATGAACAAAAAAGGTTAACTCTGCAAAGGGGATAAAAATAGGGTTTACGACTACCGGTATAAAGGTAGAAAACCACAGACTCCGCCGTGGAAAAGATGGATAATTACTGGTTACTGAGCAATCATTCATCTGAACTACATGGAATCGCAAGGATAATCCCTAGAAGCCAAGTCTAGGAACAAACTAGAGATGCATAAAGAAACAAGACTCATACCTATGAGGATATAACTCAATGGGGGGGGGGGGTTCCATTCCAATATATGTGTTGGGAGGAAACAAAAACAACCATCATCCACGAGGACATAACTCGATGGGGAATATGGAAGAAAGGATAAACATTTTCTACTTATGGGGCTGACTCTTCATGGGGAGATCAGACACAAACAATCTGCTTGGGGAATATATTATCGACTAGCAGGGAATAACAAACAAGGATATATGGCAAAGGATGTAACATGACTATCTGAATGTTAAAACTATGCATATATGCGTGGTTTATGTATGATGAATGCTGACAGAACATACATATCTAACACAAACAAGTCCATTGATCGATTGAATAAACATCCGGTACTACATCTCAAGAGAGAAAGCCAGGCTCAGCAGAGAACATCCCATCTGCTGGGGATCAGGGGTACCAGGAAACAAAGCCTTTTGCAGGGGAATGAACAACCATTCCAACAGGATCATGGCACAGATACGCTCCATTGGGGAAGCCACTCCACCGGGGAAATTATCAAAGGGGAGAATGGATCTTCGTGGGGAACAGCCACCGATCAGAAGCTTCCAAGGTCATTCAAATCAAGAGCTCACATCTACTGAGGAGGAAGGAGGCTGAATACCTCTACTACACACTCTACTCGGGAGGGAAAACCACAAAAGGCTCTGGAGGAAGAGAATACAAACATGCCAAGAATATGAACAACTGTCTTACCCTGTCGAGAATCCTACCATCTTTGGGAGAGCACTGAAGATATCCCTAGTATCCTTTTATCATTGTGAATGTTCACTTTGTTTAAAAACAAGTTATGAAAAGTTTAATTTTTAAAAACAATGATATTTCTCAATTAAAACATGCAAAACATTTGTTGAATAGGAACAAATAAGAGTGTAAATAATTGGATAAAGGCTCAAATTTATTTGATGGAATGGTAGTCTGCAAATGGCAAGACTCCATAGATCTTTACAAATTTGAAATTGGTGATATATATTGGAAAAGGGCTACATTGAACATAATGACCATTTCTCCACCAATTCTGAATCCGATGTATTTGAAGCTTCGATTGATGATGATTGAGCGAGAATCTCTGACGGATGACAGTTTGTAGAACATAGTCTTGTCAGGATGCAGTTACTTGCCAAATCCCTAATTTTTGCTTAGATTGCCCCAGGGTGAGGTACTCAATCTAGCGGGATACATATTCATTTTTTATGTCTCTAACTTTTGCCTGGATCGCCCTTTTGGGTTTTCCATCCACCGAGACGCTCATTTTTACCTAAGCCGCCCTTTCGGGTTATCGACTTAGCGAGTTATTCTATTTTTATTTTTAGGCGAAGTATTTCTTGACTGCATCTGAATTCACAGGACGAGTGAAATCCTCCCCATCCATAGTTGTAAGTATCAAAGCACCGCCTGAAAAGGCTCTCTTGACAACATATGAACCTTCATAGTTTGGAGTCCACTTGCCCTTGGAATCGGGCGCGAAAGACAAGACTTTCTTGAGCACAAGGTCACCCTCTTGGAACACACGAGGCTTGACCTTCTTATCAAAGGCCTTTTTCATCCTTTGCTGATATAACTGACCATGGCACATGACAATCAATCTCTTTTCTTCTATCAAATTCAGTTGGTCATAATGACTTTGAACCCATTCGGCATCAGTCAACTTGGCTTCCATCAAGACTCTCATTGATGGGATCTCCACCTCTACTGGGAGTACAACCTCCATGCTGTAAACAAGGGAAAAAGGGGTTGCCCCTATTGAAGTGCGGACAGACGTACGATATCCATGCAAAGCGAATGGCAGCATCTCGTGCCAATCTTTGTACGTAACAACCATGTTCTGGATAATCTTCTTAATATTCTTATTAGCAGCTTCAACAGCCCCATTCATCTTGGGTCTATAAGGAGAAGAATTATGATGTGCTATCTTGAACTCGCTACACAGCTCTTTCATCATCTTGTTGTTCAAGTTAGATCCATTATCAGTAATGATCTTATCTGGCACCCCATAGCGGCATATGAGTTGATTCTTGATGAACTTCACGACCACCTGCCTGGTCACATTTGCATACGATGCCGCTTCAACCCACTTGGTGAAGTAATCAATTACTATGAGAATAAATCTGTGACCGTTGGACGCTTTCGGCTCTATCATGCCAATCATGTCGATTCCCCACATAGAGAAAGGCCATGGTGATGAAATCACATTCAGAAGTGTCGGAGGAATATGAATCTTATCCGCATAAATCTGACATTTATGGCATTTCTTCACATATTTGCAGCAGTCAGACTCCATTGTCAGCCAATAGTAGCCTGCTCTCAACATCTTTCTAGCCATGGCATGTCCATTGGAATGAGTACCAAATGAACCCTCATGGACCTCAGTCATTAACAGGTCTGCTTCGTGTCTATCCACGCATCTGAGCAGCACCATATCAAAATTTCTCTTATAAAGCACATCGCCATTGAGGTAGAAACTGCCAGATAATCTCCTCAAAGTCTTCCTATCTTTCACAGATGCCCCAGGCGGGTAAATTTGACTCTGAAGGAAGCACTTAATATCATAGTACCATGGCTTATCATCTTGCACTTCCTCTACCGCAAATACATGAGTTGGTCTGTCCAAGCGCATCACAGTGATATTGGGAACTTCATTCCAAAGTCTTACCACAATCATCGAAGCAAGTGTGGCAAGAGCATCTGCCATCCGATTCTCATCTCGAGGAATATGACGGAAGTCAACCTCAGTAAAGAACGTTGAAATCCTCCTCGCATAATCTCTGTATGGGATGAGGCCAGACTGATTCGTTTCCCACTCACCCTTAATCTGATTAACAACAAGGGCCGAATCTCCATAAACATCAAGATGCTTGATCCTTAGATCAATGCACTCTTCCAATCCCATAATACAAGCCTCGTACTCAACCATATTATTCGTGCATTTGAAAGTTAGCCTTGTTGTAAAAGGAAAATGTGTGCCCTGAGGAGTAATAATCACTGCCACAATACCATTTCCATATTGGTTTACAGCGCCATCAAACACCATACTCAATCTGGAACCAGGCTCTGGCCCTTCATCGAGCGTAGGCTCATCGCAATCTTTCATTTTCAAATACAGAATTTCCTCATCTGGGAAGTCATACTGAACTGACTGATAATCCTCAATTGGTTGATGTGCCAAGTGGTCAGCCAAGATACTACCTTTAATAGCCTTCTGAGCTCGATACTCAATATCATACTCAAATAACAACATCTGCCAACGGGCAATCCTCCCAGTTAAAGCAGGCTTCTCAAAGATATACTTGATCGGATCCATTTTGGATATCAACCAAGTCGTATGATTCAACATATACTGGCGTAAGCGCTTAGCAGCCCAAGCCAAAGCACAACATGTTTTCTCAAGCATTGAGTATCGAGACTCACAATCAGTGAATTTCTTACTCAGATAGTAGATAACATATTCTTTCTTCCCTGATTCGTCTTGCTGACCAAGGACATAACCCATTGAGTCTTCAAGAACTGTCAGATACATAATCAATGGTCTTCCTTCCACAGGCGGAGACAGAATCGGAGGCTCAGACAAATACTCTTTAATGCTATCAAAAGCTTTTTGGCAATCCTCGGTCCAATCACGAGACTGATCTTTCCGGAGGAGCTTGAATATTGGTGCACATGTGGCAGTCATGTGAGATATGAATCTGGAAATATAATTCAAGCGGCCAAGAAAACCTCAGACTTGCTTCTCAGTTTTGGGCGCAGGCATCTCTTGTATTGCTTTGACTTTCGCAGGATCAACCTCAATACCTCTTTTGCTGACAATAAAGCCCAATAACTTTCCAGAACGGACTCCAAATGTACACTTGTTAGGATTCAGACGAAGCTTATACTTCCTTAGACGCTGAAAAAGCTTCAACAAGTGTTCTACATGTTCAATCTCCGTTCTTGACTTTGCGATCATATCATCAACATACACTTCGGTCTCCTTGTGCATCATATCATGAAACAAGGTAGTCATAACTCGTTGATACGTGGCTCCGGTGTTCTTCAAACCGAAGGGCATCACTCGATAACAGAATGTTCTCCAAGGTGTGATGAATGTTGTCTTCTCCATATCCTCAGGTGCCATTTTGATCTGATTATATCCGTAAAATCCGTCCATAAATGAGAAGACATTGAATTTAGTTGTATTGTCTACTAACATATCAATATGTGGTAAAAGGAAATCATCTTTTGGACTAGCTTTATTCAAGTCTCTATAGTCCACACACATTCAGACTTTTCCATCTTTCTTAGGCACGGGCACAATATTGGCCACCCATTGAGGATATGTAGAAGTCACCAGAAACCCTGCATCAATTTGCTTCTGAACTTCCTCTTTGATCTTTACTGCCATATCGGGATGAGTTCTTCTGAGCTTCTGCTTCACAGGCACGCACTCAGGCTTCAAAGGCAGGAAATGTTGCACGATATCTGTATCCAGACCAGGCATGTCTTCATATGACCAGGAAAAGACATCGACATATTCGCGTAGCAACTCAATCAACCCCTTCTTAACAGACTCTCCCAGGAGTGCCCCAATCTTCACTTCTCGCACACAATCTTCAGACCCCAAGTTGATTGTTTCCAGATTCTCCAGATGCGGCTGAATGATCTTTTCTTCATGCTCAAGTAGACGGGTAATCTCGTCGGGAATCTCTTCAACATCATCTTCTTCCGCCTCAAATACAGGGAATTCAAAGTTGGGAGATGGTGTTGGATCATTATGTTTAATGGGTTTGATTAACCTGCATAATGATTTTGGATATAAAAGAGGTTTTAGAATTCAGACAAAACAAATCATTATGCAGATGAAAAGATTGATTTTATTCTTATTTTTAGGGTTTTATGTGATCACCGATTTCATGCAAAAGCGAAAAGGGAAAATAATTGGAAAAACAAACATTTAACATGAATTTATTGAATGAAAATATCATTGTATTTATGCGCCAACAATGTCATCACTCCTCCTTTTGGCATGGGAGAAGGGTTTTTAAACACAATGATCATTACTTTGACTTATGGATAACTGTCGGAATATCCACAACGACCCAATTATTGCAGATCCCTCCAGGGATGATGAAAATGCCAGAATCCTCTTCATCTTCTTCCAGAATAGCAGCAACCTCTTCGTCTTGACCAGTGTGGATGAAACCTCCACTCTTGAACAACCCTTGCTTGTTGAAGACACCAGAAGAATAGCCTATGCCAGCCCGGGATTTGTTGTCTTCCAGCCCAATCATTTTCCCCAAACCAGCAGTTGCACCATGCTCAATGGCCAACTTTGCATCTTTATAGGAAGCAAATGAAGGAGTTCCCTTCTTAATAGGTTCAGCAATAGATAAAGCTTGGAATGGAGTTCCAACTTCATCCTGAGCATCTATATATGAGAAAGAATACAAATGGCTAACCAGGAGAGCCTTCTCTCCCCCTACCACCACCAGCTTCTTATTCTTTACAAACTTCAGTTTCTGGTGTAGGGTGGATGTCACGGCGCCTGCCTCGTGAATCCATGGTCTGCCTAAGAGACAGCTATACGATGGGTGAATGTCCATAACCTAGAAGGTAATTTGGAAATCACTTGGTCCGACTTTGACTGGGAGATCAACCTCTCCAATCACAGTTTTGCGAGACCCATCAAAAGCCTTCACAACTACCCCACTCTGCCTCATGGGAGGCCCCTGATAGGATAAATTCGCAAGAGTGGATTTTGGCAATACATTCAATGATGACCCAGTATCCACCAGCACATTGGACATGGCGTCATCTTTGCAGCTTATAGATATGTGTAATGCCAAGTTGTGGTCTCTTCCCTCCTCGGGGAGATCAACATCACAAAAACTTAAATTGTTACAAGCGGTGATGTTTGCAACAATACTGTCAAATTGTTCAATTGTGACATCGTGATCCACATACGCCACATCCAACACCTTCTGCAGAGCTTCTCAGTGTGGTTCTGAATTCATCAGCAATGATAATACAAAGATTTTGGATGGCGTTTGTAGAAGCTGATCTACAACGTTGTACTCACTTCTCTTGATGAGCCTTAGCATCTCATCACAATCTTCTTTCACATTGCCACTCGGGCCAGCAGAAGCAGGATTTCTCAACGTAGAGGCAGATTTAGCAATAAGTGCCGGATTCGGAGCGTTCACAGCATTCCCAATCGGGCTTTCAGCATAATCAACATTGTCGTTCCTTCGAGCGTTAGCTTGCGGCTTCGGCGGAGCCGAGAAAACACGACCGCCGCGGGTTAGGCCGCTGACGTCGGTAATGTTAACGACAAACGAAGAGGGCAGAGGCACCTCTTTCCCATTTTCCACTGCTACAACATTGTAGCGATAGGGAACCGCCTTCTCAGAAGAGTACGGTATAGGGCCGGCTGGCTTAATAGTCAGAGCAGGAGAAACCTTCTGCTTGCTACCATCATACTTGATGACAACAGGCTCAGGTATCCGGAATACCAGAGAAATTACATTGACTTCAACAGCATCTTCGTCAACATTTCTGTTTTGAAGGATCTCAATGACTCCCTCATCTAGCATTTCCTGAACATCTTTGTGCACCTGGCGACAACCTCTCTGATTAACAGAACAAACTCGACATCTATCGTGGTCATGTTCATAATGGCTATAATCACACAGCAAACGATGCATCTCGACCAGCGATTGTCGAATATGACTGACATATTTGACCTTGTACTTGCCAGGGCAGCCCTGGACCATATTATCAAATTTCCCATGCTCAGGCAATGGGTTCTTCTTCACATTCGGACCTACGTCCTCGAAAAACAAAATCCCACTTCTCACAAGGTCTTGCACCTTGGTCTTCAAGGGATAACAATTTTCCACGTCATGTCCGGGAGCACCGAAATGATATACGTAGTGAAGCTCAGGTTTGTACCACCATTGGGGATTAGTAGGTACAACGAGAGGGTCTCATGGAGTAATTAACTTTCTATCAATCAGAGACGGATAGAGTTCAGCGTAAGTCATCGGAATTGGATCAAAGGTGACCCTCTTCCTCTCGTAGTTGGTGCTGGTGTTGTTGTTTCGAGGCTGGTAGGCCTGTTGTGGTGGAAGATGTTGTTGCTGCTGATATTGCTGAGATTGTTGTTGTTGATAATGTTGGGCTTCTCTGAAAGCAGGTGCTATATGAGCCACCTGATGCTGGTTGCTAATGGGGCGGGAAATCTTCCTCTTCACAGAGGGTCTTCTCTTGACATGGGAAGACACAACATGTGCTTCTCCCTCATTCTTCTTTGCAAAGCTTCCATATCTCTTTGATGAAGAGCCTTCATCTCAAGTCAAACGTCCTTCACGGACCCCCTCTTCCAGTCTCATTCCCATATTCACCATCTCGGTGAAGTCTGAGGGAGCACTGGCTATCATTTTCTCATAGTAGAATGAACTCAAGGTCTTCAAAAAGATCTTGGTCATCTCTTTCTCCTCAAGGGGTGGCACTATCTGAGCTACCAACTTACGCCACCTCCGGGCGTATTCTTTGAAGGTCTCTTTCTCTTTCTGGGACATTGCCCTTAGCTGGTCCCTATCAGGAGCCATATCCACATTATATTTATATTGCTTAACGAAGGCCTCGCCAAGATCATTGAAAGAGCGGATGTTCGAACTTTCCAGACCCATGCACCACCGGAGAGCGGCACCGGACAGACTCTCCTGGAAATAGTGGATGAGCAATTGGTCATTATCAGTTTGCGTCGACATCTTGCGAGCATACATCACAAGATGGCTGAGAGGGCATCTGTTTCCCTTATACTTCTCAAAGTCATATACTTTGAATTTAATAGGGATCTTCACGTTGGGAACAAGGCACAACTCAGCAGCACTTTTACAAAAGATGCCCTTCCCCCTCAGAATCTTCAGTTCCTTGCGAAGCTCAAGGAATTGGTCTTTCATGTCATCCATCTTCTCATAAACATCTGGACCTTCAGATGGTTCAGAATGGTAGATGGTATCTTCAACTCTTGGTAATGTGTGCACGACGGGAGGTGGCACTGAAAGGACCGGGCTAGATGCCGACAAAGAAGCAAGAGTAGGAGCAAAACCCTCTGGCACAAAATTGGCGGGCATTCCCCACGGGAATCCGGCTGGCATAGATGGCGCAAAGTGGGCGGTTGCAGCAGGCACAGTAGAAGTTGCGATCTTAGAAATGACCGTCCTCTGAGGAGGAGTTGAGGGTGTCGGAGAAGACTGGCTCTGGGCAGCCATGAATGACTCCATTAGGGCAGTCAATCTGGCTACTTCCTCATTCAGCTCGCGATTCTCTTGTTCCAAATGATCCATCAGTTTCGATGAGTTGGCTCTGGTGTAGTACCGGTGAGTCAGCTTGTCTTTAAAGTAAATGAAGAACACAAAGTTAGACCATAGAACAAGAAGCCTGGAGCAAAACCTGCTTATGCGCATGATGCATGCAATGCTTGTGCGTATGATTTGTTTTTATTTATCAGAGGAACTTTTAGAGTTCTATTTGCGAATGTTGGAAATATTAAACATTTATCACATATGGAAATATCTCATTAATAATATCTGGAAATATTTTTACACCAAAGAAGTATAGTTTCGGTAACCAAATATAATACAAGAGAGAAGGAAAATGATCATCCTATGGATCCCTAGAGAGGTTGGAAGATAAGATGCACGAAGCCTCTTCACCTCCTCCTCATAGGCTGCCTCCATATCTGCCTTCTCCTTGGCGAGACGATCGTACTTCCTCTTCCAAAACTTGGAAGACTGAGGAAGCAGAGAAGTCCATGCATCATTAGGATCATTAATAACCTGATGCTCGAGGAACTCTATCAAAGCATCCTTCTCCTTGATATGCTGAAGCAACTCCTCTCGTTCACGGATCCAAGCACGTGAACGGTCTTCATCTCTCAACTCCTCTACTTCTTGGTCAGGGAGGGTTGAAGGCCCAGCCACAACCAAAGGTGTAGGTCTCGGATACTCGTAAGGCATGAGGTTGGAAGCTCTCCTCCTAAACCAAGAAGTATAAGGCTCCAAGGCGATACAGTTCTTCAGACCTAGCTCCTTCCTTCCTTTCTTATGGATCTTGCTGTAGCACCTCAAATTTGCACCTATCATTGTACATACATTCTCATATTAGGTCATAACATAACATAGTCCATTGCATAACATTGCATTGTCCTCTTGCCTCAAGTGCAAGATAATCAAGAAATTAGGTCAAACTGATCAGGAGATCAGTCAACCAAGCAAGCAAGGGTGTTTCTCAAGGAGCCAAGGCCCTAGGGTTGGTCCAACATGTTCACATGACTTGGGGGTCCATTTGAAGTGCTTAAGTCAAAGATTGGAGGCTCAGAGGTCATCAGTCCATGCACAGTCAGTCAGAAACCCTAAAAAGTCAAACTTGGTCAACTGTGGCTGATTTTATGGTTTTGATGGATGGACTTGGTTTGAGAGAGCTCATTCATGCCTATATAAGCTTCATATATCATGTCAAACATCATCATGGAAGAATTTGAGGTCAAACAAAAAATTTCCAGAAATAGAAAGTTGACCTGTAATTCAAATTTGCCAAAAATGGAAACTTCTTGATCCTAAACTTGCATCATGATACAAGCTTCAAATGAATTTTTGCCCAACATGAAAGTTGAAGATCTTGTTCTCCCATTTCCAAAAAGTCCAAGAACTCTCAAATCCCATGTATGGTTGGCAAGATATGATCAATTCATTTTTACAATTTCTTGAACTTCAAAAGGCCATATCTCATGAACCATTTGGCCAAATTTGGTGGGTTTTTTTCCTACAAGTCCTATTTAATCCCCTCTTTCCAAAAATGTCATCCTCATGTACCAAAACCTTACCATGCAAAATGGCCTTTTTGGACTTGCATTAATTAAATTCAAGTGTGGTGCAAAAGTGACTTTGTGAATTAAGTATTTTTACTCACTTTGGCCAATTGGAACTTGTTGGAAATGATATTTGAAACTTGCTTGAGGCCCAATTCGTGCAGAATTACACACCCCATGTGCATATGGTGGAAAATTAGCAAATGGCAAAGTGGCTTCATTTAAGATAAACATGATTAGCATTTGTTAAGCCAAGTTAAAACATAAGTATTTAAACTTATTTTCTGTCATTTCAACCCTAGCTGCAGCCTGACAAACATACAGAAAACCCTCTTCTTTCAAGAACACCATTTTCACATTTTGCAATTTCTGCTCAAAAAAACTCTAAAGAACCACGAGCCATCTTGGTTGATTCATCACCTGGCCATCATTTGGAAGCCATTTGGAGCATCAAACCCCAGCTGGAACAGCATACTCGTGTTCTGTTTTCTCCAAGCACATCAATGGTGATTTTCGATTTGGACATTTTCAAGCATCACTGAGCTAAGCTTCTTCAAGTATCCATCAATACTAACCATCAGCTTCATCTGTTTGAGCTTACATCTCCAAAACAACAGCTGTTTCACGAGTTTCTTCAAAATCAAGTAAGCAATCGAATCTCTAGTTTCTTAAAATGATGCTATGCCTTGTGTAAATCTCTTCTTGCTGGTCATTCTGAAACTCGAATCACTTGATTTGGTTGATTATTTCTTGAGTTATGTTGTTTTTAAGTTTGAAGATGAAATGATTTCTTGCTCGATTCACACTGTTTGAAGCTGATTTTGTTAAAATGGATGTTGGATTATGATTATGCTTGGTCTGCTGATGAGAATAGTGTGCTCGATTTCATGTTCTGGGTGAATTCATTTTCCACGATTCTTGGAGAAGATGAACATGTACTGTTACTGTAGCAAACCCTAAATTATTTCCAGAAAACTTGATTTTCACGAATTGCCTGCGTTTTGTTACTGTTATATTGGCATGGGCCAATCAGAACATTTCGTTCACTCGCCCCTGTACGCCGCGTTTTGGTAATTGCATGTGAGATTTACAAAAATGCCACTGGTCAACCATTTGACTTATCAATCCATGTTCATTTTGTTTATTTATTTCATTTTGGTTCAACATTTTGTGAAAATCATAACTCGTGCATTTCAAATCCAAAATTCATGAAAATTTTTGCATCATGTTCATATGAATGTCTACTTTTTTATCATGATTTTTGCTGATTTTTTGGAGGGCTGGATTTTTAATGGCATTAGGGTTTTGCTCATGTATGCATATTTTGTACATCTTGCCAATTCAATTGTGAAATGATGAGGATATATCCAATGACCCTGAAAGTTTTTGTGCTTAATCTACACTCATCCATGGTGATTTTGATATAGATTTCATGATTTTATCTTATCTGGTTGTTAAGATATGAATTTTTGAAGTAGGGTGTGACAATTTGTGTCACACCAATGATATGCAATTTCATGATTTTTGTTGACATGCTTCCTGACCTCCAATTAATGTGAAATTTTGCATGAACCTACTTGTATATGTCTAGTTTATGTGTGAATTTTCTCGGAATTAATCATGCCATTTCATAATTGTTTGAGATTTTACTCTCCTGCCTAGTCAATTGTTGACTTTGTGTGATACATCTTGCCATTCCATTTGGGAAATTCTCATACTTTATTGGATGATCATGAAATTTTACATGTGCATACTAGACATCTTAAGCTTTGCCATGGTGTTGATCCCATTCATTTTTCATGTGTCATCACTGATTTATGAATTTTTAAAGTTGACACATGTTTGTTTGACTTCTTTGAGCATGCTTGAAATTGCTTTGACTTTCTGATTTTCATTGACTATCTTCCCATGATCCAAATGAGCTGAAATTTTATATGCATGTCATATTATGGATTGTGATTGATCATGAATTATTTGATGGTTTTTGGAATTGATTATGATTGGTTTTGAGCTAAGTCTTGCTGTTGACTTCTATGAGCTTTCATTTGCCATGCTTTGACTTCCTTTGCTTATGAAATCATGATGATGAATGATATGAATGTGGGACGAATTGAGTTTGCTTCTTGATTGTTTAAACTTGATTTTGGTTGAATTTCATTTGCTGTTTTGACTTTCTCATCCTCTTTTGACCCTAGGCTTGTCCTAGTGGTCCCGTGGCTTATGTTTGAGTTCTTGTTTTCAGGTTAAGCTACAAATGCTTCAAAGAGATCATTACAATTTGATTGAGTTCATTTGATTATCATGAGCTAACCTCTTTGTTTTGTAGGTTGCTTGGCTCATGTGCCTTGAGCATTGTGCTTTGCCCATTTGTTAATTGCATTGACTGTTGATGTCTGTTTCTTTTTGCTTTGTTTGAAGTTGTATACTAATGTCTGCTTGACTATTTCAGGTGCTTTTAGTTGCTCAGTTCCTTGTGAACTTTTGCTTTGCTTTGCTTATTAAGCAATTTGCATTGAGGTATACCTTTCTATCTTCATGTAGTCTGGAAGACCTGGCCTGTTACTTGGCCAGGCAACTGTCTGAAGTCCTCCTTAAGAGGCAATGTTTGTGTATGTTTAATTTTGTCCCTGTACATAGTCAAAGACCTCCTAAGTGAAGAGGCAATTGGCAGAATCAAGGGATAAGCAACCTATCCTCTGCTATTCTGTGTGTCTTCTGCTTTGCTCACACCACTGTGTTGATGCATTGCAGATACAAACCCAAGATCTTGTACAACTGTACAGTTGAGTCAGTATCAAATGTGTAGAAGGGTTCCCACTTTCTGAACCCACACATTCTTGTCAAATGCTCTCCCTGGCCAGGGATAAGAGAAATGAGGCACACCCCTCATCTCCTTTCATCTGCTTCACCTTAGCCCCTCAATGGCAAGGTTAAGAGCAACATCTACCCAATTCCAGAGGTTTGTTTGTTGAGGTTGATATGACCCCTCGACTAAAACCTAGCCTTGATGTTTGAGCCCCTTGTTGGTGTGTTTATTTCATGCTGTATGTGCTTGTGTGGTGTGCTTGTATCCCCTAGGTTTGCTAGACTCCGCGTAGTCTCGTTTGCATGTCAATTAAGGTGGCACGGTTCCTTCGTATAGGACTTCCTTTCTTGCTTGAGCTTTCCTAAAAACACAAACAAACATTATCCCCTCTTAAGGATACGTTAACTCCTTCTACTACAGGTGAGTAAGTCTTCAAAGGTCGAGCATCAGGTAGATTGCGCAGTGACGTTGTCCACTTAAAAAACACAAACCAACAGACATAGTTTAGCCGAACTACGGCAACTCTGATTCTCATGTCCAGATGAGATACGTAGGCACGAGATGCGATGTCTTGTCGAGTTTGACTAACAACTAACACTAATTCTTTTCTCTCGCCCTCGTTGCGATTGAGACCTCCCCTTTCTCTTGCCCTAGTTGCAATCGAGACCCTTGCTTCCTGTGCAAGTTAGTGTAGGTGTGGCTTGCTTCCTGTGCGAGTCATGTTTAGGATAGGCTGGCTCCCTGTGCCAGTTAGCTAGAAACCTTAACTTAGGGACGACTTTGCATGACAACATCTAGGCTCGAGTCGTAGTCTCCCTAGAGTTGTGTCTCCCTCTGTTATCTGGTTAGGCTAGTCCTTTTTCCCTGTGTAGGGGAACTACATCGCCCTGATCTTCACACCAGATGAAGTATGTAGGCAGGAGATTGAGCTGATCTCTCCGGGCGCCTTTTTTTTCTTTTTGAGTGTGTTGTTTGACAGTTATAGGCTCGAGTCCCCGACTCCCTATTAACTTGTTGTGTTGTTGTGTGCTTGGAAGCTGATGTAAGTCCATCGAGTGGCATTCGGGTTCCAGTGTGGGTGTGTTTTTTGGTTCGGATGCTGATGTAAGTCCAGTGATTGGCATTCAGGCTCCACGTTTGCCTTTGCTTGTGTTTGTTTGTGTGCGTGTCAGCCGAGCTACGAATGCTCTGATTCTCCTTCGTCCAAGGAGATACGTATGCATAGGATGCGATATCCTAGCGAGCATGTGTCGTTTCCCCAGTCCGAACTACTTCGACTCTGATGTCTATGCCTGATAGACTAAGTAGGCCCAGGATGCGATATCCTGCCGAGTCAGCTTCAGTCTTGTCTGTTTTCTTGTGTCTCTTTCAGCCAGTGTGTGTGTGTGTGAGCAGTGTTTTAGCAACCATTTTCCTTCCTATTGTGCGTGGATCCCGTCGAGTACGACGGATGCGTAGGGGTGCTAATACCTTCCCTTCGCATAACCGACTCCCGAACCCATCCTCTTTGGTCGCGAGACCATGTTCTTTCCAGGTTTACTCTGAGCGTTTCCTTTCCCTCTTTTGGGATAAATAACGCACGGTGGCGGCTCTGTTGTTCTTCGTTTCCCGCCGGTTTTTCGCGTAATGCGACACTTGCGCCAAGCGCGGACCATCCTGCCCTTCAAGCCTTGGGGATCTTTACCCTCCTGAAAGAACACACCCTCTAACAGAATGTTATTGGGTTTATCCTTTAGGGGGAACCCAAGCTGACGACGTGTCAAAACAAGGTTGTAGTTAATCCCACCACATGTACCAAGAAGAGGCACATTGGAGAGTTCACCACAAGAGTCGATAATCTGCACACCATCATACACACGGTTGTACCAAAAGATATCATCATTGGTGAGAGACATAAGTCTCGTGGACCAACGTAGACATCCTTTGTTCTCCTTGAAGGCGACCGTCTGCGGCAAGTGCGAAATAAACCACTTGTACAACAGCGACAAACAACACACAATGGTACCACCACCCTTTGTATTCCTCATATGCAAAGAAATATAAGTGTCACCCAATAGAGTCGGAACGGGATTAAGAGTAGAGAAAATCCTAATAGCGTTCACATCCACAAACTTGTCGATGTTGGGGAATAACACTAGCCCATAGATGAGAAGTACAAATATGGCCTCAAAGGCGTCCTCACTCATGGTCTTCCCATACATAATAGCTTGAGTAATGAGAAACTCAGAAGGGAGACCTTGAATTCCACCTTTGGTAGTCATATGAGCACCAACCAGAGCTTCATCTATATGCAACATATCATCTATCTCTTGAGAAGTAGGAATACTCTCTAAGCCACTAAATGGCAACTGGTCTAGAATAGGTATACCCACAAGGTAGGCATACTCCTCAACTGTAGGAAAAAGCTGGAAATCCGGAAAAGTGAAGCAACGGTACAAGGGATCATAAAACTGCACCAATACACTCATCAATCCTTCGTCCACTTGAGTAGTCAGAAGAGAAAGAAGCTTCCCAGAACGAGCCTTGAAACCCAAGGGATCTAATACATAGGATGTCAAATTCCTTAGCTCTTTCAAGTCTGGTTGTCTGAAACTGTACTTCTTCGTATTCCTTCTTTGTCTTTCCATGTCTGAAACTGTACTTCTTCGTATTCCTTCTTTGTCTTTCCATGTCTTTTCATCTAGCGCTATGTTAAGCAATCGTAATTGGACTTATGTAGAAGTCACAACTATCTGAGGCCGGTCAATAATAATGTAGGCAACAACATAAGTTAGAAGTCTTGATTAGTGAACCAAGTTCCAACAACTTGCCATGCCAAAAAGAAGAAGAGAAATGATCTTGTATTGGTTTAAGTCCTTTGCATGATTTAGAAAGCAATCTATCCTTAATGAAAAGCCATTCACTTGATCATTTGATCAAGATGAACTAGATTTGAATCAAGGAAGATTAAACCTCCCTAATCAATGCTAACTTATCAACCTTTAACTCATTGATCAAAAAAAGGAAAAGAAGAAGAAGAAGAAGAAGATAATGGAAATGAAGAAAATAAAGTGCATTAGATGAAATGGAATGTACCAATCTATCAATGTTGACCAAAGATAGGGAAGATCAAGGTCAAACCATAAAAAACAGAAGTGGGATGAAGATTGGAAGTCAAGAAATAAACAAAGTATTTTTGGCATTTTTAATATTTGAAAATAAACTTGAATTAAAATATTAAAGAAATGTCAAACTTCAAATTCACTTCAAATCAACTTTGAAAAGTCCAGGTGAATTATCCCAAGTTCAACAAGGTAAAACAAAGTTTGACACAAAATGTCAGCATTTTTAAAGGTCAGAAACTATTTTTAATCAATTAAAAATGAAGAAAAATAACCTTATTGAACTAAAATCTCAAATAAATCTCAAATCAACTAATAAATTGATGAGAATATTTTTCATAGATCCATCATCATTCAAAGAGGTTGAGAAAATATTTTTGTATTTTTTGAATATCAAAAACTATTTAAAATGAAAAAAAAAACCAGAAAAGAGAAAATTATTAAAAAAATAGCAAATGTGAAAATAAAAAATATTAAAAATCATTTTTAGAAACTAGAAATTAAAAGAGAAATAATGCAATTGGTCCCATATTTTTTGGACCAATAATAAAAGAGATATGGATTTTAGAAATAAAATGGAATTAAAAGAAATAAAAGAAAATAAAATCAGAAATCAGAAAATATGAAAAAAGGAGAGGCGTTGGATGATGGCTCATTAATTGAGCTGGCACATCCAAGGGCTAGCAGCGCGTGCCTACCAAAGTCCTTAGTCAAATGAATCACATGGCGCAATATCAAAAGTCATAAAATCTGATGGTTGTGATATAAACTGGGAAATGTATCCAACGACTCATGTTTGATCTGGCAAAGAGACGGTGGCTGTAACACCCTTCTAGATACCCCAAATGTTTATAATTAAAATAACAAATATATTCATCAGAGTAATTATGCCCCGAAGGGTGTCACACAATCATTTCACAAAATTATCAAAATGTCCTGTCATGCTCATTTATTTAATCAAAATAAGGTTCTTTTGCATAATTCGCAGCGGAATAAAATCCAACATCAATATAAAACATGTAACACAATACATGGAAATCATTCAACCACCAATATCAAATTAATTAAAACATTCCCTCCCGATGTTACATCTATCAGAGCATGACCCATAAGAACTACTCTAGACTCCAAGCATTAGCTTCTATTCAACTCATTTCTCGTTACCTGAAAAATAGGTGTAAGGGTGAGTTCTTCAATCAATATAATAAGCATTATAGAACAACATGTAATGCTAGGTAATTAACACATTAATTCACCCTAACCAGACTACACACTCAGCAACGGCAGTATCCGTTCAAACATCATATTCAACAATAACATATAGCATATATATAATCTCAACCATACTCAACATCAACAACACAACACACAACACACATATAATACTGGAATACATCCATTCATATTATATGCCATACATTTATTATGCAATGAGACTCTATGCATGCGGTACCGACTATTTGTGAACATATAGTTCAACCTCACCGTCCAAATCCAGGCACGGCTACCAAGCTCACTAGTCCCACTCATTTGAGACATAGTGACTCACTCACTAATTCCTCACCATGGGAATTAGCTACCACCCCAAATGGGCCATGAAATGCACGCTACTCACCTAGCATGCAAACAATCAACAACAGTCCAATAATTACTAAACTCACTAATTCCTCACCATGGGAATTAGCTACCACCCCAAATGGGCCACAATGTGCAAGCTAATCACCTAGCAATTGCAACATCGACAACGAATTCAGAATAGACACTTGCTCACACTCTAGCCACAAAACAGTCTATTCACAAATGCATACACAACTGATACAATCACAGCATCATGCATATCAACACACATCATTAACACGTTTTATCACAAAAGCATATCATATCATGCCACATAATCAAACACAGTATTAGCTCACTCTACTAATACCTATACTACTCAAAACAACGGGAAATGATCCCTATCACATCATGCCTCAGCTAAGTCGCATCACTCAGCCTAAACAACCAAAAACTGCATAACAGTAGCACAGAAAATTCACAATTCTGCCCATACGCGTATTGCCTCTGCCATACGCGTATTGCCCAAACCTGGCCAAACCCATACGCGTAATGCCCACTCTCATACGCGTATTGTGCATTTCCTCGCCCAACTCATACGCGTATCACCTATCCCATACGCGTATGCTACGCGTAACAATCTCCCCTTACGCGTACCAACAGAGACCAATTTACGTTCAAAATATCATCTTTTTCTCCCATACGCGTAAGGCCTCCTCCATACGCGTACCAACCAGCTCATACGCGTATTGCCTAGTGCCATACGCGTATGACCAGAAACCAGAACTCTCAGATCTGCTATGGCTTTCTCTGTTACGAAACCTATCCGATCCAACCTTCCACAGTCCAAATTACACACAATCATCGTCCATCTCATCTACAAGAATCATATCCTATTCGTCTTCACCGTTCCTAACATTATCCCTACTAATTCCTACGAATTCTTTTCAATTATCATTCAATTTCATTCATCCAATATTTCACAGATTCATCATGCATCAATCTAATCAGAGATACAACCAATGGTTATCACTACCCAGTACATATTATCATATAATACCCTTTAACCGATGATAAACCCCCCTTACCTGAGTTAATCCGGCAGCTTCCGAGCTCCAAGCTTCTCCTTCCTTCAACCTTCGTTCTCTGGCTTTTTGCCCTTTCTGCCTCTTTTCCCTTTTCACGTGAAATTAACCTTTTTACCAAAAATGGGATTTTTCTAAATTCCAACCTATATATTATTCCAATAAATAATTATCCCAATAATTATTATTCCAAAATAATAATAAAATAATAATAATCCAAACTTCCAATTATTCAATTAAATTAATAAATAAAATATTAATTTAAATTGAATAATTAGCTTAGTTTAATTGGGGTGTTACAGTGGCCAGCGCCACCGTCTTCTCCGGTGAGCTCCGGCGAAGATCAAAAATCACATTGGTTCAAATGCTAACTAAAATGAGCGATCCAAGCACCATTCGAAAGGTGAAGTGATGTACATCACTCCAAAGCCACTCACTTCCATTCTAGATTCCTGTTAAGAGAGAAATCAGAGATGGAAGTTTGGTGGTGTTCAACTGAACTTGCTCGATTTCAACAATTAAGCACACAATAATGATGCCTCTATAGAGAGGGCTTCAGACAACACAATATCAAGGCAAATGGAGCAAAGTATGATGAGATTCAAAGCAAAATTCAGTGGAGCAAAACCTTTGGATTGTGAAGAATTGAGTCACTCTCCCTGGTTCCTTTTGCAAACAGAAACTTCAATAGATCAAATGATGAAGGTTTAGGAACTTTAGATCTGAAAATTCAACCAAATGCAACTGAATTTCAGATCTGAATTTTTGGAGAAAGTGAACTTTGTTCCTTTAGGTATGGCTAGGGATTCAATCTTGCAGCATTTCAGGCGCCTTCAGGTTGGAGAATTGAAGAGCTATGGCAAGGTATTTATAGATGGAGAGAGCTGAATGCATGAGCTAACTCGTGTGCATGGCAAATGGATTTTGCATTGCATGGGCTTGTGTGATCATGTGGAAGGCCAAATGAAGGCTGAAACAACCTGCTGAGTTCATGTGAAATGCAAATGGACGTGTACATCAAGTGTAATCACCTCATGCATGGAAATTGAATTGAATTTCACAAAATGCACTTAATTATTCATGTCTTCGAAAATGGTGCTTCCAAACTCCAAATGCTACCTTATAAGTAATGGTTAGAAAGCTTCTTGCATAAGGAACAAATGCTATGTTGATCAAAATTCCAATTGGGCCTTGGAAATTAGTGAAATTTGAGCTTGAAATGTAGGGTGCAAAACATGTATATGTGAAGTTTCCAAATTTGGCCAATGTTCAAGCCCTTCTGTCTCAGCGATGCAAGCTCCAAATTATAAAATCTTCAACATGAAAGATGTATATCTTTTCAAGACAATCAATTTGGACTTAAATTTTGCATCATTTGGATTTTTAATGAAGAATGTATGGGCACTTGAAGTTGGACTTTTTCACATTTCAATGCATTTGGCCCAAAGTGACCTATAATGTTTTGCATTATCACATGTATTTCTTTTAAGATTTTGAAATTTTGCTCAACATAAAATTTGAAGTAGACACAATACTATTTCCAATGCATTTGGTTCCACCTCAAAATCATGAAAAATGAATGAGTTATGTGCTTGGGAAGTTGACCCAAAATTAGGGTTTCAGTCAAAATGACCTATAATGTTTTGGAATGGATGATGACCTTCCAAGCTTCAAATCAAATTTTGTTGAACATGAAATTTGTTCATATTGTCCTGGAGAACATTTGTTCTCTTAGGATCATATCCATTTGACCAACACATCAAAAGTTAGGTCCCAGTGTATTTCAAGATAGTCAAATGAATTGACTGATCAACTTCTCAAGTCCAAAACTCATACCTTGATGAATTGATGATTGAGGGAACTCAAACAAGTTCAAATATGCATGAAATGATGAACTAAATAACTTCCCTTGATTGTATTTGACCGTGGGTTGAGGTTGCTTCAAGAGCAAGGCACAGTTGATGAACAGATGAATTAGGGTTTCCTTGGGAAACAAACCTCAAACCCCTTGACTTGCTTTGATCAAAATGATGAATTGAGATACCTGGGAGGCATATTTGATGGATGAGAGCTTTGGTAACCATTACCATGCTTGCTTTCATCTCCTCTTGACCTTTTCATTGCACAAAGGATCTCCTAGAAGGTTTTAGACCTTGTGATTTCTCAAGCTACAAACAAGAAATGTTAGTGACATATTTTTGTGCTTTTGGTTAGTAAATAAAATGAGAAAAGCAATGATATACAATTCAAGCATGCTTGGTGATCTCAAACCACTCACAAGAGGTCCCACCCATAGGCAAAGGGAACCAAGATGCTCATGATCCTTGAGGCTTTGCAAATGCAATGTTATGATGCCATGGGGGATCTTAGGGCCAAAATTGGGGTCTTACAGCACCCATGGTGGTTCTTTTGAGAATAATTCCTCGGTCAAACTTTTAGTAATCTTTGGTTTCCATGGCCACTGATCAATCCATCTCTCATATCCCTCACCTTTTCTCTTCTTCCTTCAGTGGGGTGGTTCATACTTCTGAACTTGTGGGGATGGTTATGGCTCTATCATGAGTATAAGCTTTTCAAGTTTAGGTTTAATTCTTTCATCCACCATGATCACACTGAATTACACCGTATTTTTGACTCGGATTTCACATGTTTATTAGGACTTTATTATCATTTTGTTTGTATTATGCTCTCTTTTCTCTTGTTTTCAGATATTTAGCACTTTCGGACTCTTTTGGAAGAAACAAAGCAAAAGACCTAAAATTAGGGTTTTTCGGCGAAATTACACCTATGGAGTTGCACATGGCGTCCGCTATAGGGGAAGCCATGAGTCATCAGCCCTCAACTAGGAGGTAACCGCCACGTTCCCATGATCCACCCCATTTACACACATGGCGGGCGCCATGAAGGGATGACGGGCGTCACCTTTGTAAATGACGTTCCCACTAAGTCACACTAAGGAGAAGTTGGTGGGCACCATGGTCTTTACAAACTGCTGAAAATCTCTATAAATAACTCATTCCATTTTGTTTTCTAATCATCCAACTTAGTTTTACAACACTAAACATATATTTATCATTTGTAATAGCGATAATCCGTCACATCGGGGGGTTATCGCACCTTTGTGAGATTGAGTTGGGTCACTTCGAGTTGCTGTCGTCTTTAGCTTCAGGAGTTAGAGGTTTATTTTTGTACCAGAGTCGAAGCCTCCGTTTGGACCAGGTTCTTATTTATCGCTTTATTTATTTATTTCTTGCATCGCTTTTATTTTATTTATTTCCCGCATCGCTTTTATTTTATTTATTTCCTGCATCGCTTTTACTTTATTTATTTCCCGCACTCGCTTTTACTTTATTTATTTTCCGCACTCGCTTTACTTTATTTATTTTCCGCACTCGCTTTTACTTTATTTATTTTCCGCACTCGCTTTATTTTATTTACTTTACGCACTTTACTCGCTCTCTACGCCTCACATTCTAAAACAAACTTTTCATCATGATTAACACCGTTGTGTTCGTTTGTGTTACCATGTCTGGCTAAATCTTTTAAAGGTTAGAATGTAAGGATCGCGGTTAAAGTAATGTTTCACATATTGAAATCTGTAGAAATACTTAAAAGACTGTTTTGATTTTTAACTTGAGTTTTCTAAAACAGACTTGGTTAGTTTTAACTATTCGAGGAGTGCAAAAGCACCCTGGCTTAGTAACTAGGAATCTTTATCACTTTAAGGAAAAACAATTTTTGAAATTGTTTTCGGACGCGTTGATAGGTTTAAAATCAGGAAACTCCTTGGGTAAACTTTCCAAATCAAAATCACTTTTCAACTAAGTTTACGAGTCTCATTTCTTAAAAATAGGTTTACTACTTTAGCGTTCTATGCACCTTTTATAAGTGACAATAAAAGGCCTTAATTTAAGGGTAAACTCGGTTCTGAATACGCGAAAGCGACAATTCCTTTTAAATGGATTCTTTTAAAGAGTAGAAAATATTGCCTCATAAGTAGTTCTATTTAGACAATCGAAACATCACTTAATTGACGTGAATTACATTCAACCTGTCTTTACCTGCATTTATTATTTACCGTTATTTTGCAAACCCAATATCTCTTTTATATCGCCTTAGATAAACACTGTAACGATAGTAATCGATAGATTGACGATTGGTCTCTATGGGATCGATATTCTTTTATATTACTTTGAGGTTATTCGTGCACTTGCGAATCACGACGATCAAGTTTTTGGCGCCGTTGTCGGGGACCAACTTCGTCAAATTTCGTACCCTGTTGTTACACCGTATAGACTAAGGCATTATTAGCCGGTAAATGCGAAGAACCCGTAGTACTGAAAATTTAGTAGATCCTTTAGCGGAACCCGAATGTTATACTCGTACACGTCTCTTACTCATCCGAATTAAGAAAGCTATGGCCGAGAATCGCGATAGGAGACCTCTTAAGGAATTCGCCCAACCCTCTGATGAGGAACCTAGTTCGAGTATAGTAAACCCTCTTATACCTGCTAACAATTTCGAACTAAAACCGTCTTTGTTGCAATTAGTGCAACAGAACCAATACACGGGTCTCGCTACTGAGAACCCGAATCAACATTTAAAAGTTTTTATCCAACTAGCTGACACCTTTAAATCTAACGACACTTCACCCGATGCGATCCGTTTAAGATTATTTCCTTTCTCCCTCAGGGATAGAGCACGTTCATGGCTAGATTCACTTCCAGCTAATTCAATAACTACCTGGGAAGACCTTAGGAGTGTATTCCTTGCTAGATATTTCCCCCTAGTAAGATTGCTGTTCTTCGAAACCAAATAACTAGATTTGCTCAAAACCAAGGAGGATCGCTTTTCTAAGCTTGAAAGAGATATAAAGAGCTATTAAGAGTCTGCCCACACCATGGCCTAGAACAATGGCTGATCGTTCATACCTTATACAATGGACTCGATTATAACACCAAGATGAGCATCGACGTTGCCGCAGGCGGCACGCTGATTAACAAACCTTATCCAGAAGCTTGTGACCTAATTGAGGATATGGCCCAAAACCATTATCAACGGGGAACTGAATGAGCATCAATAGAGAAAAAGGAGACCCAAGGTGGAATACATGAGGTAAGCTCTCTAGACATGATGCAGGAGAAAATGGACGCTTTAGCCCTTAGGATCGAACATATGTCAACAAACACCAAGACCGTAGCAGTAGTCCACACAGAGTGCGAACTCTATGGATCTAAAGGACACGAATCGGCGGAGTGTAACCTTTTGAACGAACTAAATACCGACCAAGTGAATTACGCCCAAGGTAACCCATTTTCAAACACTTACAACCCTGGATGGAAGAATCATCCTAATTTCTCCTATAAAAACCAGAACCATATCCAAAATCATGCACCTCAGAGACCGCAAGGTTATCAAGCCCAAAAACTAAATCAACCTATGCAAGTTGTGCCCCAGAAGTCTAACCTAGAGAAGATCATGGAAAGCTTTATATCGGGCCAGACTCAGCAAAATAAAGAATTCCTAAACCAAAACATTCATGTAAACGAACTTATAACGCAATTAGGAACCAAGGTTGATCAAATAATCACTCACAACAAGATGCTTGAAACCCAGATCTCACAGGTAGCACAAAACCATGCCCCACAAACTACACCTGGAGTCCAATTTCCTGGACAACCTCAACCAAACCCTCGAGGGCAAGCTAATGTTATCTCGTTACGAAGTGGGACCGCTTACGAAGGGCCTCAGAACCCAGCAATGAGCGAATCTAAAACTTCTAAAGAGAATATGCCTACTAACCAAGAAGAGGAACCAGAGGAATCCGAGAAACAAACCAACCAAGAAGGTGAAGCTAAGGATAAAACTTACAAACCACCACCCCGTACAAACCACCAATCCCGTATCCGCAAAGACTTAAACAAACCAAAGTCAACAAGCAATATCAAAAATTTATAAAAGTGATAGAAAAGCTTTCACCCAAATTCCGTCTTACGCCAAATTTCTCAAAGACATCTTGACTAACAAGCGTAGGCTCGACGATCCAAAACCCTTGGAATGCAACTTTATTTCTGAGGATAAACTTGCTAAGAAGGAGAAAGACCCTGGTAGTTTTTCTATACCTTGCATTTTAGGAAGTCATGTGATCGACAAAGCTTTCCTAGACTTAGGCGCTAGTGTAAGTTTAATGCCCTTAGCTGTATGTAAGAGGTTAAACCTAGGAGAATTGCAACCAACTAAGATGTCCCTACAATTAGCCGATAGGTCTGTTAAGTATCCTGTAGGCATTTTAGAAGACATCCCAGTTAGGATCGATCAACTTTATATCCCAATAAACTTTGTGGTCATGGATATAAAATAAGACGAAGATATCCCTATCCTTTTAGGTAGACTATTCTTATCAACGGCCGGAGCTATAATAGATGTCAAAAGAGGGAAATTAACCTTCGAAGTAGGGGACGAAAAGATCGAGTTCATTCTTTCGAAATTCCTGATGGCACCAATTCTAGGAGACGCATGTTATGAGATCGATATCATAGATGAGTGCATAAGAGAATTCGATCAGGGAGAACCCAAGATCGAACCATTTTCAAACTCGAATGAAAAGGATGACGAGTTAGAGGAAACAGAACCTCGCACTAACGAATGTTTGGATCTTACTCCAGACCCTTCACCTAATTCTCAAAAACCAGCCTAAGAACTTAAGGAACTACCCAAGAACCTAAGATATGAGTTTTTGGAGGAAGAAATGAACCGCCCAGTAATAGTCAGTGCCACCTTAAACCAAGACGAGACGAATCGACTCTTGAATGTTTAAGAAGGTACCCCTCTGCCTTAGGGTACAACATCTCTGATCTAAAAGGTATTAACCCATCCGTATGTATGCACAAGATCTCACTAGAGGATGATTCAAAACCTTCCAGAGAACATCAGAGAAGGATCAACCCTGTGATGAGCGAGGTAGTAAAGAAGGAAGTCCTTAAACTACTGGAAGCAAGTATAATCTATCAGATCTCTGATAGTAAGTGGGTAAGTCCTGTACATGTGGTACCCAAGAAGGGAGGCATCACAGTCGTGCAGAACGAAAAGGGAGAGCATGTCGTTAAACGCATAGAAGGCGGATGGTGTATGTGCATAGATTATAGGAAGCTCAATAAGGCAACTAGGAAATACCATTTCCCCCTTCCATTCATAGATCAAATGCTTGAGCGTCTTGGCAGACACTCTTACTTTTGTTATCTTGATGGATATTCTGGATTTTTCCAAATACCCATTCACCCCGAGGATCAAGAGAAAACAACCTTTACCTGTCCTTACGGAACATTTTCTTACAGACGAATGCCGTTTGGACTCTGTAATGCGCCAACTACTTTCCAATGTTGTATGATGTCAATCTTCGCAGATTATCTCAACAGAATCATGGAAGTATTTATGGATGACTTCTCGGTGTGTGGATTAAACTTTGAAGACTGCCTTATTAACCTTGAGAAAATCCTAGAGAGATGCGTAGAAGTTAACCTTGTGTTAAACTGGGAGAAGTGCCACTTTATGGTCAAAGAAGGCATAGTGTTAGGACATATAATATCTTAAAGAGGCATTGAGGTCGATAAAGCAAAGATAGAAGTTATAGAAAACCTTAACCCTCCTAAGACAGTTAGAGAAGTCCGTAGTTTCCTTGGACACGCCGGTTTCTACCGACGCTTTATAAAAGACGTTTCTAAAATAACAAAACCCCTGACCGGCCTTCTGATGAAAGACATCGAATTTATTTTCGATGAGAAATACATCAAAGCCTTTAACCAGTTAAAACAAGCATTAATTTCGGCACCCATTCTACAAACCCCAGATTGGACTAAACCCTTTGAAATAATGTGTGATGCTAGCGATTTCTCTATAGGAGTTGTGTTAGGGCAAAGAAAAGATAAGAAACTACACGTAATATATTACGCTAGTAGAACCCTAGATGCCGCTCAATTAAATTATACAACAACAGAGAAGGAACTCCTAGCTGTAGTTTTCGCAATCGATAAATTTAGGTCTTATCTTGTAGGATCTAAGATTATAGCCTATATAGACCATGCAGCTATCCATTACCTTCTGAGCAAAAAGGATGCAAAACCTAGATTACTCAGGTGGATCCTTTTGCTACAAGAATTCAATTTAGACATTAGAGACAAAAAAGGAACAGAAAACGTAGTTGCTGACCATCTTTCCAAATTAGAGCATTTAAAGCTGGATCATTTACCTATAAATGATGACTTCACTTATGATAGACTGATAGCTAAGATAAATATCGCTCCCCTTAAACCTGATAGAGACAACCTTGGGACGATTTCAGAAATTAGCAGAGTACCATGGTACGCTGATTTTGTGAACTATCTAGGCCCTGATATCATACCACTTGACCTCAACTATCAACAGAAGAAGAAGTTCTTTAAAGATATAAGACACTTCTATTGGGACGAACCACTCCTTTTCAAAAGGGGAACTGATAACATATTTCGACGTTGCGTCCCGGAAGAAGAAGTTAGAAACATCATAGAGCATTGTCATTCTTCACTCTATGGTGGACATTCAAGCACATCCAAGACATACGCTAAGATCCTTCAAGTTGGTCTGTATTGCCCGACATTATGGCGTGATGTCCATGCTTATATTGTCCGATGTGACCGGTGCCAACACGCTGGGAACATCTCAAGACGTGACGAAATGCCTTTGAAGAACATCCAAGAAGTAGAACTATTTGACGTTTGGGGTATAGATTTCATGGGACCTTTTCCATCTTCATTAGGAAACAAGTACATTTTGGTGGCAGTTGACTATGTGTCCAAGTGGATAGAAGATATAGCCGCACCCACCAACGACACAAGAGTAGTCATCAAGATGTTCAAGAATAATATCTTTCCCAGATTTGGAGTTCCACGACTTGTCATAAGCGATGGTGGATCATATTTTATATCCAGAATATTTAATAAACTCCTAAGGAAATATGGAGTGAAACACAGAGTAGTAACACCATATCACCCCCAGACTAATGGTCAAGTGGAAGTATCCAACAGAGAGATTAAGCAGATCTTGGAGAAAACTGTATCAATATCTAGAAAAGATTGGTCTGAAAAGCTAACAGAAGCACTGTGGGCTTACATAACTACTTACAAGACCCCCATTGGAACTACACCGTACCAGTTGGTCTACGGGAAGTCATGCCACTTACCTTTTGAACTCAAGCACAAGGCATATTGGGCCATCAAGACCCTAAACTTGGATTACCTAGCATCTGACAAGAAGCGAATCCTTGATATTCTCAAATTGGAGGAACTTCGCTAGAACGCTTACGAGAATGCCGTTATATACAAGGAGAGAACTAAAGCTTGGCATGACAAGAGGATCGTGAAAAAGGAATTTAATATAGGAGACTCTGTTCTTCTCTTCAATTCGAGATTACGTCTTTTTCTAGGTAAGCTGCGTTCGAGATGGACAGGCCCCTTTGAGGTGTCCAAAATCCTGAAATCTGGAGCAGTTGAAATCTGGAAACAACTCCTGTAATCCATTCGTGGTAAATGGACAAAGACTGAAGCAATACCAAGGAGGTGAGATACCCACAGAATGTCATGACCAAACTCTGACCGACCCTCTAGTTCCTACCTCTAACGTATAAAGTTCGAATCGTCAAGCTAACGACATTAAACAAGCGCTGCATGGGAGGCAACCCATGACTTCTTTTCCTTTACTTTTACTCTTTTTTATATATTTTTATTTGTTTTATATATATGTATATCTATGTGGAGACTAACAACTATAATATTTGTGATTTAAGGTGTCCTCTATTTCTAAACTAACTTTTCAGGAATGGAGAATATCGACACTATGCCAGTAATATTTCGTGACCCAGTTCAAGAGCAGCGCTACGCCATGCTTTCACAGTGCCCGATGCTGCCTACCAGATATCCCGACTCGAGCTGCATGGAGGCATTAGGAATTGAGCCTAGTGTTAGGCACTTGTGCAACCAGTTACAGTGGGATGAATATACAGATGCTATGCACGTGACTTACAGGAACCTGACTTTGGAGTTCCTGAGCTCGCTTATCTACGAGCCTTATGTTGGTCACGCCAGTGATGAAGGATACATTAACTTCAGATTGTTTGGGGCAGAATACACCTTCAACCACAAGCGTTTCGGTGACTTGCTTGGTTTCCAGACTGCCTATGATGCTTCATCCGAGCTCCCCATAAGCTAATTTCTGAGCCGAGACATCGAGAAGTTTTGTAGCGATATCACGTGTGGAGGAAGTCTTGACCCTTCAACCCAGATCTCCAACAAGATTCACAACCCTGCTTTCCGATACTTCCAGATGATCATTGCCCACACCTTCCTGGGGAAGAGTGACCCTGATACGCATGTGAGTGTTGAAGAGATCTTCTTCATGTACTGTACCACTCAGTCACACCCGGTAGACTATGGAACTTTCTTGATCGAGAGCCTATACCTTAATGCTCTCTCTACTGCGAGCCCCATACATGTTGGAAGCACGGTGACTCACAGAGCCTCATCCCTGGGACTCGATAGGAGACTATCTGTCATACCCCAAAATTTGCCCGGTAATTTTTCAAGACATTCTTCAAGGCACTCCAACTCATTGTTCAAGACATTGATCTTAAAGGAACAAAGACCCAGCTCACAGGTGGCCAAATCCAGAAAATGACTCAAACTGGCATGCTCCCTAGGCGAGCAAATCCTTCGCCTAGCGAACTCTTCGCTGCACCACTCGCCTAGCGAAGCTTGCGAATACCAGAAATTTTGGGCTTCATTCTGAGCCCATCAGGTCACAAAAACTATTATAAATACCAAGACCTCATTCAGAAAAAAAGGGGGGAGGACGAAAAAGAGAGGAGAAAAGGAGAAACACAAACACGCACAGAGAGCAAACCCTGGAGGCTAACCAAAAGAATTCAGAGCAACCCTAAAGGAAACCCTGAAGGAAACTCACCTGCACAAAGGTTACCTCCGCCCACTCGATCCGGTACAAACCCTAAGAGTGATCTACCAATTCACTGGTTCAATTCAATCGCAAACAGGGTTGCACCATCACTACCGTTTTATACTTCCAATTTGTAATCTCTAAATACATGATGCATTATGATTGAATTTTGGATATGTAGTTAGATTTTGCATGTGGGTTTAAGTATGCATGAATATCCTGAATGTTTAACCGTGTAATTTCTGTAATGGATGCCATAGGGTTCGGAGTTCCGGAAATCGTACTGTTATCAAACTTAAAACCCGCAGCCGTTCGCTAGCACCTCGCTCAGCAAACATGTAGCGAGTGTTCGCTAAGCCTTCGCCAGGCGAGGCAGTAGCGAACATGACAGTCGCTGATTTTGCCGTTCTGTTCTGTGCTTATCTGACATGTTTTATTATAACCGTGTATTATTGGTCTGACATTCTTACTACTGTGATTCTTTTGTTTGGTGCAACTCTCGATTGCACCCCGTTTTGGTATTCTAACCCGTTTGTTGACTTTTTGTGAGGGTTCACATACTCCCGAAGAAGGTAGCTTGCTAGGTATTCCACTTTATTTGTGGGATACCCTTGTGGAGATCTATTCTAATTATCTAACTGATTACAAATGTTGCCTTTGAATACATGTGATCTTGGTCCTCTCTTTGTTGCCTTACGGTATTACGGTCATGTCCCGCGAACTTGGGGATACACTTAGCAAAGACCCTTCGATTAAATCATCACGTCCCTATAAGATAAATCATAGTCCCTCGGATGTTGCCTTCGAATATATGATTTTGTCCTCGATGGCCCGTCGTTGTAGCCTACGGTTAAATGATGATCGTCCCTTCGAATGCTAAGGTATCCTTACAAATGTTGCCTTCAATGACCAATCGATGACCCTACGATGTCTCTTTACATCCAAAGGATAAGACTACTTACTTCTCAATAGTAAGGACAGTTTTACCCTCATAAGGATAGGAAATGCCCATAAAGACCTTGGGTAGGTATAACTCTTAAATGCTTACTCACAACTTAAAATACTTTTCACACCTCACACTTTGCAAAACATCTATTAGAAAATCACCACTTGGTATACATTCGCACTAGAATCATTGCCAAGTTATATTTTTCTAAACAGCTTTCAAAATTAAACGAGATAAACACTTTGTATGCATTCGTACAAGAATCATTACCAAGTTAAACTCTCTTTTCAAACATTTTCTAAACATTTCTCAAACACTTTTTCAAACAAGAAAAACGTAAGTGATTAAGCAATTAAGAGCCCATGGATAACCATGGATACAAAGGATGCTAACACCTTCCCTTTGTATAATGTACCTCCCGAACCCAAAATCTAATCAAGGTCTTTCCTGTTCTTTTCCACCTTTCCTTATTGGATAAAAGAAAAGTCGGTGACGACTCTTGCTATCCGCGACATTTACTTTCCAAAGCAAAAGCACCCAAAGTCAGTTCGCCGTCTGACACTATCTCACCTGACGCCTTATTGCAGCTACACCTTGATGGATGCTGATTTCTGTCTGGACCGTGGTCTGATAAGGAGATCTTCTTTCCATCCAGATCAATACAGGATGTTAATTGAGGGTGAGACCATTCACTACTTCACTTTACCTAACCCTTAGGTGACTTGTGTTATTAATCAGGCCAATTGGGCCTACACCATAGAAGGGCAGGGTGAGACAGTAGATGCGCCGAAGATTGCACCGATCAGAATCAAAGTCCGTACCAACAATCCTAATCTCTAGACTCCGAGCATGCAGTCCGAATTGGTTAAGCTTCGCATGGAGATAGCCGAGCTTCACCAGGAGCTTGCTGACGTTGCCCTGCAGGTCGAGGTAGCAATTGCCTAACATGACACCGAGACTGATATGCTGCATGATGAGATCGCCGATCTCCGACGCCAGATCACCGAGCTTTGAGGCTACGAAGTCGAGGAGACTCCACTATATCCCGAGCATTGATGCCATCATGGACCGAGAAATACCATTTGAATTTCCCTATTTTTCCGTTACTTGTTATTCATGCCTATTTTTATCGTTTCCTATGACATTATGCTTGCTTTATTTTCCCTAAGATCTCTGGACTCGTGAATTATTATTGACTCCTCACACACACACACACACACACACACACACACACACACACACACACACACACACACACACACACACACATATATATATATATATATATATATATATATATATATATATGAATTATATTATTATGTTTTTTATGTCCATTATTTTATTTTGTTTTATTTTTACTTTATTATTTTATTTTGTTTTGTTTTATTTTTGTTTTACTCTATTTTGTTTTATTTTATTTTATTTTATCAAGCTTAAAATCAAAAACAAAAAACAGCATTCGTGGATACCTATATACACCCCCCATTACAAAAATGAAGACGAGAGGATTGAGGCCGAAGAAGCAAACAACACAGCCGGCCCAAACCAAATCCGAAGACATGGCGGGCGCCATAAACTCCATGGCGGGCGCCATGACGTAACGATCAGATTTGCCTTTTCCACTATTTATACCTTCTTCAACCTCTCCAAACCTATTCTCTTCTTCTCCAAACTCCACCAAAACTCATAAAAATTTCCAAGCTTCTCATTTTCACTACAAGCCATTACAATTCTCCAACTTCACTTCTCCAACTCTCCACCAAAAATCCATTAAATTCCATTTTCTCTTTTCTTTTCTATAAATACCCATTTTTCTCTACAACCACCATTCATGGCCGGAATGGAGTTTAACAACATCACTCTTCATGGAGGAAAGCCCAGTGAGCGACAAAACAAGATTTTGCAAAGATTGCAAACTCGGGAGATCCTCGCTACCAGGTATGTCAACGAAGACTGTTTGTACACTCTAGGCACATATCATAGTGTTTTTCACATGCTAGATAATTTAGGATTACACGATATTTTTTCTAGTAAAGCGCCCACCTACGATAGGCTCACTAGGGAATTTTTAAGTTCCCTAATTTACATTGTCCATCTTGGCACTACTAGCACGATATGTACCGTTTATTTTAGAATGTTTAATGTAGAATACGAGTACACTACCGATGCTTTAGCAGGTTTGCTCGGAATTCCTTATGGTGATGGTGCTATTTGTGAGACGCCGTTAGATGCTGAATGAGCACTCAAGGCATTTACTTTTTGGAACCGATTATCTAATGTGAATGTCACTTCCTTTGAAGGAATTTTGGCTTCTAATATCCATAACCTGACCATAGGTATTTTTAGATACCTTTTGGCATGTACTATATTTAGCTGGGAAAATTCTAACAAAGTAAATGCCCGAGAATTGCTGTTTTTACAGAGTTGCCTCACTAGTCGCAGGATCAATCCTGTTCCTTTCATGTTGGCCCATATGTCTGCCATCCTTAAGAAAGGAGGAACCATCTCTTTCGGTGGTTTGATTACCTCCATTGCTAGAGCGTTAAATCTACACGCTGAGTTAGCCACCTTGGAACCACTCCCTCACCGCACCATTACTTCAAGTTTTTGAAAGATATGAAATTATGCAAGGTTGGTGAGAAGGTGGTTTCTACCTCATGATACATGGTGCAACTGTATCCAGTGTTGTCCTACCTTGCTCTCAGTGTACGGATGTGCGACATACAAGGAACTGGACATACGATCTTGATGCTCCACCCTTTACCGGTCCTTTGCCACCTAACATTCCTATGGAAGATGGGCAAGGGACCAATGATGAGTATGACCGGCGCGACCAGTCACCGGCTCATGATATTCCTACTGTAGCACCTGCACACACCGCACCTTCTTCCTCTAACCCTTTTGCAGGCACCACTCCCGGTTTCTACATCACCGAGGAGATATGGCGCGAGCACCTGGCTCGTGAGGAAAGACGTGACACCCTCCTGAACACCATAAACCAACAACTGTCAGATAATATGAGTTTTATGGTAGTTTCCCAGCAGCGTAGTGAGCGAGCACATCAGATTGTCACTGAGTCTTTGCTTGCGATCACTAATGAGTAGCAATGCATAAGACAATCTAATGAGCGTCACTTCGCTCTCATTGAGGCCACCAAAGGATCTCTCCTAGGTCGCTCTCAGCAGCGGCAGGAAGGACTCAATACTCGAACCAGACGTCGTCGACCCAGGCATCCTGACCAGGACGGTGACGATGACGGTACCGGTGCTCACCCCTAGCTCTCTCTCTCTCTCTCTCTCTCCCTCTCTCTCTCTCTCTCTCTCTCTCTCTCTCCCTTCCAGGTTACTCCTACCCTATCTCATATCGAAACATTGGGGACAATGTTCGGTTTAAGTGTGGGAGGATATTTTATCGTTTTTCATCTTTCCTTTATTTTTTATTGCCTTTTATCGCTTTTCTTTAATTTTAGTATGTTTTGTTTATTTTAGTTGCTTGTTTTTCCTTTCAATAAAATAACATGTGTCTGATGAGTCATCTGTGTAAGTGTACCCTTATTTCCCCCCATTTCTTTAACCTTACCAAAACATTTTTAGCCAAGAAAACAATACATCTTGAACATTCAGGCTATAAGACAAGTTTGTAATAGGATGTAAAAGACTTGGGAAAACTTTTTCTAAAAATCGGTATTGTCTTAACACCTTAGGCTTCATGATTATAAGAGTCGATCCCGATACCCCATATGCTGTAGCCCCAGTTTTTGTTCCAAATAAAGTCCTTAAGTAGTTTATCCTAGCAGTCAGCTCCGGCTTAAGCATGCTCTACGTAGGGGACCGATGAAAATAAGTGAATGATCACAAAAATTCCTGCTTTATTCCCAAATTGCATGAAAATCCGGGCTAGGTGACTCTCACACGGTCATTTAACCCAACAAAATAAAAACGTATGCTGAACATGTAGGAGAAAAATAAAAAATAAATAATAATAAGCCTATTTGTTTGTTGGTTCAGAGGTATCCGGTGCTAAACTTGGTAGGGTGGATTACGATCCAATCCCCCACAACTGCAAATTGGGTTGAATAAAAGGGGTTATACCAACTTATATACCAGAGCCCCATGCTTAGAAAAATAAAATAATAAGCCTATTTGCTTGTTGGTTCATAGGTATCCGGTGTTGAACTTGGTAGGGTGGATTACGATCCAATCCCCCACAACTGCAAATTAGGTTGAATAAAAGGGTTACACCCACTTATGTACCAGAGCTCCACGCTTAAGATTATAACCACTAACCGGTCACTTTACTATGAGTATGTACGGATAACGGGCTTAATGTGATTGCACTTGCATGAAAAGGACTTTAAGAAAACAAAAAGAAGGCTTAGGTATGGTGGGGTAATGTGGATTGATTTGTATAGGAACGAAGCCTACGACCGCAATTGCGGGAAGTGTCACTACAATACCCTTAGTTCGATTCGTTAGTACCTATCAATACACCCCTTGAAAGAACTCGTAAGTCTTTTTGCCTCGAATAAACTCTAGTTGATACTGATTTTCTTGCATAAACTATAAAGAGTTTTGCTTGAGGACAAGCAAAGGTTTAAGTGTGGGAGAATTTGATCACACTGAAATACACCGTGTTTTTGACTCGGATTTCACATGTTTATTAGGACTTTATTATCATTTTGTTTGTATTATGCTCTCTTTTCTCTTGTTTTCAGATATTTAGCTCTTTCAGACTCTTTTGGAAGAAACGAAGCAAAAAGACCTAAAACTAGGGTTTTTCGGCGAAATTACACACATGGCGTTGCACATGGCGGCCGCTATAGGGGAAGCCATGAGTCATCAACCCTCAACTAGGAGGTAACCGCCACGTTCCCATGACCCACCCCATTTACACACATGGCGGGCGCCATGAAGGGATGGCGGGCGCCACCTTTGTAAATGACGTTCCTACTAAGTCCCCCTAAGGAGAAGTTGGAGGGCACCATGGTCTTTACAAACTGCTGAAAATCTCTATAAGTAGCTCATTCCATTTCGTTTTCTAATCATCCAACTTAGTTTTACAACACTAAGCATATATTTATCATTTGTAATAGCGATAATCCGTCACATCGGGGGGTTATCGCACCTTTGTGAGATTGAGTTGGGCCACTTCGAGTTGCTGTCGTCTTTAGCTTTAGGAGTCGGAGGTTTATTTTTATACCAGAGTCGAAGCCTCCGTTTGGAGCAGGTTCCTATTTATCGCTTTATTTATTTATATCCCGCATCGCTTTTATTTTATTTATTTCCCGTATCGCTTTTATTTTATTTATTTCCCGCATCGCTTTTACTTTATTTATTTCCCGCACTCGCTTTTACTTTATTTATTTTTCGCACTCGCTTTACTTTATTTATTTTCCACACTCTCTTTTACTTTATTTATTTTTTACACTCGCTTTACTTTATTTACTTTACGCACTTTACTCGCTCTCTACGCCTCACATTCTAAAACAAACTTTTCATCATGATTAACACCGTTGTGTTCGTTTGTGTTACCATGTCTGGCTAAATCTTTTAAAGGTTAGAATGTAAGGATCGCGGTTAAAGTAATGTTTCACATATTGAAATCTGTAGAAATACTTAAAAGGCTGTTTTGATTTTTAACTTGAGTTTTCTAAAACAGACTTGGTTAGTTTTAACTATTCGAGGAATGCGAAAGCACCCTGGCTTAGTAACTAGGAATCTTTATCACTTTAAAGAAAAACTATTTTTGAAACTGTTTTCGGACGCGTTGATAGGTTTAAAATCAGGAAACTCCTTGGGTAAACTTTCCAAATCAAAATCACTTTTCAACTAAGTTTACGAGTCTCATTTCTTAAAAATAAGTTTACTACTTTAGCGTTCTGCGCACCTTTTATAAGTGACAATAAAAGGCCTTAATTTAAGGGTAAACTCAGTTATGAATACGTGAAAGCGATAGTTCCTGTTAAATGGATTCTTTTCAAGAGTAGAAAATATTGCCTCATAAGTAGTTCTATTTAGACAATCGAAACATCACTTAACTGACGTGAATTACATTCAACCTGTCTTTACCTGCATTTATTATTTACCGTTATTTTGCAAACCCAATATCTCTTTTATATCGCCTTAGATAAACACCATAACGATAGTATTCGATAGATTGACGATTGGTCTCTGTGGGATCGATATTCTTTTATATTACTTTGAAGTTATTCGTGCACTTGCGAATCACGACGATCACACCACCTCAAGGGCTAACCTTCCCCTCTTAACACTAATTATTTCCCTAGTTTCAGGATATTGAATGTTGGTCCCCGACAACGGCACCAAAAAGTTGATGGGTATCCTTACGAATGATCTAAATCTCTCAAGCGGAATCTCAAATTCTAACTTTAAAGTGCAAAAATTCCTAAATGTGAGAAATAATCACTCTGCAAAAGTATTTTTCTGCCTAATAATTATTCTGGTTGTTGCAGCCTTCATGTGGATTGCTTGTTATCGTGAGTTCAAGCCCAAATTCATGTGTCTTATTCTGTCCAATTGGTTAATGTATGTGCAATATTTAATTGTGTGACCATGACACTTGGTATGGTGGATGCAGGACCTGTTTGGAAAGGTAGAGTTATGGTTGGAAATGCAACAAAGTCTAAGTCATGGCATGGTGGGCATGAAGTTGAAAGTGAGCCAAATTACTTGGAAATGAAGAAACAAGGCCAAACACCTCAAACATGACTCTTGGATGATGAATCAAGGAAAAAATGGGCTAGATTAGGTCTTAGGTGGTCAAAAATGGATGGGTTGACTTTGGTCAAAGTTGACCAAAAAGTCAAATGTTGACTAGAGTCAACCCTTAATCAAAGTTATAAAAATGTGTATTTTTTTCATGTAATGACTAATGTGATGGATTGTAATTGCTTAAAATGGATTGAAATTGATTTAAAATTAGTTTGAAATGGATTGACAATGGTTTTCTTTTTGTATAAGTATGCTTGATTTTGAAATGAAATGAACATGACATGACTTGTAACATGGAATGATCACATTACATGGATCAAGAACATAGCTATGACTAGATGAAATAAGACTAAGGATTCACATGAATCAATAGTATTGACCACCATTTGGATTGTGATACAATATGCTTTAGTGGTTTGAGTAGACAAGGCCATGAATGCACCAATAACAAGACATGGGTTGAAATCAAGACCAAGGACCAAATGAAAACAAACCAAGAGTGGACCAAGTACTTGAGATGATCATATGAAATGGCATGGATCGAGCCAAACATGGAAGCTATGGAACCATAGACTTGAGCTAAGACAAAAGGTTACGAGGGATAATGATCAAGGTGGGCACCAATCATTCAATGGGTACAAGGTGGATGAAATTAGGGTTTTGGATGTCACTAGATGGAAAGTAAAGCCACAAAGTCCACCAAGATCATTCCCTCCTTGATTAGGGTTTTGGTGAGGCCCACTTCCCCAATCGAGCCCTTTGAATCAAACCAGATGCTTTATCAACAAGTCTTCCCATGTATGAGCCCTCACTAGGGTTTTAATGGCCTAGACAAGGCCCAAAGAAGATTTAGAAGATCCCCTCATCATATCATCAAGGATTAGGGTTTTGGAGACCCCTAAAGATTGATTAGATAGCACCTTGTTGAATCTATACCTCCATCATCAAGAAATTAGGGTTTTACATACCTTATTCTTTGATGCAAGTCTAAGTCATACCTTTGAAATAATTCCACATACAAACCCTAGCTCCACAAGTCAAGAGTTTTGAATCTATAGTGATCCATTAATGGAATAAATGATGCATATGAATGAATTGCTAATGTATGCAACTGGTCTCTAAGTCGAGTGGTTGGATGGAAATATGAAAAAGTGGAGGGAAAATTTTGGGGTACAACACCTGTAAGATCTGATACAAACCAATAAAAAATGGAGTGAGCTTTTGAGACTACAACACACGACCAACACCAATCACTAGAGTGACTCTCAAAGACACACGATCTCCCTCCTAGAACTCAAGTTCATTTATCCGCCTATCATGATATCTCTTCGGTCTACTCTGGGAAGCCTTCAACTTCTCTTGGGTCATCCCGATCTTCTTAGTAGTCTGTTGAACAATCTCTACCCCAAGAACAACACTTTCACCTGATTCATACCAATACAAAGAAATTCTACACCTCCTTCCATACAAATCCAAGCGTCTTGTGTCAATTATCCATTTGTTATCTTAGGACACAATGCACATATGAGGCTGTCTCTTGGGCTACCTTATAACGAGACCCTTTATTTCTTGCATCATCTCCCTTGTATTTTTCATGTATTCCCTTCCCAACTTTGGTGTACTTTTTACTCGCTATCCTTTCTTTGTTGTTGCTTGTTAGCCAACCTTATGAGCTAGAATCATCACCATTTTATAAATAAATAAAAAAACCCTTGATCCAACATCAAGCGACAATTTCTCAAATCAAATTTAAAACACAATAAAATACGCTTAGGATTGTATGCCACAAACCTTAAGTGGTGGAGAAGGAATGTCAATGGAGTTTTCCTACCCTCATTCTGAGTATTTTGGACACAAGACGCTTGGCTTGGTAGTTCGAAATATTCACCTTTACCCATAGTATTGAGTGCAATTCGAAGTAAAAAACAATCTCTTTTCAAAACCTAAAATCAATGTCAACTCATAAAACCTTTTCAAGGTAAAAGCAACCAACACACAAGCGTCTGTACCACGAACTACGGGGCTCTAATTTCTCACTTTAATATGTGAGTATACGTAGGCACGAGGGCCCAAATCCTTGGCGGGCACACTAATAAAAAACTCACTTCCACTTCATAAACCATTAGAAAATGAACATTAAGATAATGACACCCATTCAAGCGAGAGACAACCTAGATGGTTCCCATCGAGTACGATGGATGTGAGGGGTGATAATACCTACCCCTTTCATAACCGACTTTCGAACCTGTTCATGGTTGCAATGAATATTCTTTTGGGATTTTCTCGATATTTTCCCTTTCCCTTGGAATAAATAAAATTTGATGGTGACTCTGTATTTTTCGTGTAGTGACATTATGGTAAGGGAATGATGTTTAAACCAAGAAGGGAGGTGTATAACCACTAAGGGTGTCAACCTGAATTGTGGTGTTTAAACTAAGGAAATGAGGGGGTTAACCATAAAGGTGTGTCCTTGAAAGGAAGTTGCAATGATGTTTAAACCAAAAGGATCTAGAGAAAGGGAGTCACAAGGCTAGTTACAGACTTGACAGTGAATTGACTTGAATTGCACTAAAGTCTATGAATAGAGATGAATACTCTAAGCATCTTGGTCATTCATCCCCTACCCAAAATATTCAGAATAAGGATAGGAATTTCCCCTCTCACATCTTCTCTACTGCTTAAGGATCATGTCATGCAATCCTTATCAATGTCTGACAAGTTGTTGAAGCAAGTTCACCAAGATGAACTGTGGGGATGAGGCAGAGGGTTGATGCCTAACTGGTGCTTGATGTCTTGTACTTGTTAAGAGGTTGAATCTCCAAAGTAATAGAGACAAGTCAAATCAAGTAACCAAAGGACTTATGGTCAATTTCACAAAGACAAAGGGCATGTGTGCAAAGTTAAAAGATCTAGTTGATCAAATATAATTTGATCAAGCTAAATCATAGGGAAAGAGAATAATAGAACACACAATGCATGATCATGATACAGATTAACCTAGGGTCTCATTGTTAGGTATCCCAAGAGAAATCCATGTGTGTGCTATGTGTATTGAGCCTAGTCTAATTATTAGGTAGCCCAATAGAAAGCCATATGGGTGCTAATGTGTGATAACCTAAACAAATGAATGTGATATGCAAAGACACAAGGCAATGGATATAAGAAACAAAGCTACATTAATAACAAACCTGCAATCAAGTACATGAGTCCACCAGTCCATGATGATCTCCATATTGAGCTACGGTCATGCAAAAAATACTTAAGTCTAATGAAAGTCCATGTCCATTGTAACTTGATATCAAGCTTAGGTCAAAGTCCAATGGTCCAAATCAAGCTTAGGTCAAAGATTGATCCAATCCTTTAAGTCTTTTATTATGTTTTGATTTATTAAGAGTGTCTTAACAAAAGCAAGATGAAATAAAAGGAAATAAGATAAATAAGTTAGGAGTAAGGAGCACAAAAGTAAATGTTAGAAGTTAGTAGCATGACAATAAATTGACAAGAATTAAATGACATGAAAGTCAAGTCAAGAAGTTAATAGTTGATGATAAAGGTCAGTGTTCAGTTGATCGTATCGGGACAATTTAGCACTATGTTAATCAATCACAAATAGGCTTATGTAGAAGCCATACCTATCTAAGGTCGGTCAATAACAATCTATGTGTGAAACATGTTAGAGAATTAACACAAAAGTTAATCTCCTAAGACATATAACACAATGGTTTAAAACAAAGGAAAATAAAAATAGAAAAACAAATATAATGCTAAAACCAAATGTAAAAACTAAATTAAATCAAGATATGATAGAAAATAAATATTACAATATTAGAATGATATTGTAAAAAAGAGAAATTATCAAAACAAAAATAATAAAATATAATATGAGCAAAAATAAAATGAAAGAGAAATGGGTCAGGGTGAGGACAGAATTGTGAGGTGTGCAAGATTAAATGTAAGGGCCCATTGGAAAAAAAACTTCAGCATGGGGGTGTACACTGGATTGTGAGGTGTATGTAAGACCCCCAATTTTGACCCTAAGATCCCTCATGCAATCTCATCATATGCATTAACATTGGGATCATACCTTGGCATCCTCCTTACCCCTCTTTCATTGGGTTTGTTTTGGGAGAGGTCATCAAGCATTATGTGATTATATCATACTTGTATATTATCATTTTACTAACCAAAATACCAAAAATATGTCTTTGCATTTGCCTAACTCTGTTGTAGGTAGAGCATGATCACCTTTGATCTATCAAGTTCACATCTAGGGTTTGAGACCCTCATGGCTAAAATCAAAACCAATGATTGATCCACAATGTCTCTAAGTATCATATATGAGTCCCAATGATCTCTACATTTTATTTTCATCAAGCATTCTTCAAGAGTTTGGAGTTGATTTGCCTTGAAAACCCTAGTTTGTCTGTGTACTTTAAGTAACTTCTTCAACAAGCTTCTTCATCAATTGATCAAATTTCTCAAGGGACACTAAAAAATTCATAATCTTATGCATATATGATCTACCATGAGACTAAAAAGTCAATAGAATTGCAAGTTAGCAAGTTGGTTGATGGTGGTTGGTCAGATGAATTCATCTAATCAAAATTGGGTCTCCCTAGACCCTATCTCCTACAATTTTCACCATATGAAAATGATTCCAAAATAAAAGTTACTCTAAATGACATTAAGAACAACTTTTATGTTTAAGTCTAGAGCTAATTTTTCTTGGAAAGTCATTTTCTATGTTGAAACATTATAGGTCATTTTGTCTAAACCCTAATTTGAAAGTCAACTTCCCAAGGCCATAACTTGCTCAATTTTTATGATATGAAATATTTCCAAGTTGAGAAATCAAATTAAAGATGTCTACTTCAACTATGATGTTTGGAGTGAAATATAAATCAACTTTTATGAGCATGTGATATGAGGATACATTATAGGTCATTTTGGACCAATACCATTGAATAAGTGATTTTCCTCAACTTCAAAAATGCATAACTCTCTAATTATAAATCCAAATTATGTCAAATTGGTGACCATTTTTAAGGTCTTTGAAAGATTTAACACTTTGATGAAGACACGTTTCTCATTTGGAGCTCACATAAATTTTTTAGTAAGGTGGAACCTTGAGGTATATGGCTTGACACTTAGAAAAATTTTCAAGATGTTGAAATTTCCAAACTTCCACCTCAAGATTCCCCTTGATCCAAGTTCCAAATGGAAAAGTGTTCAACATAAGAATTGTTCCTCTTGATCTAAGCTTTCCAAAGAGTCCTAATTCATTCATTTTGGACCAAGTTTTCTAGGGTTGTGCATGGTTTTAACATGCCTGCATCATTGGTGGAAATCAAAGTTCAATTGATCACATAATATTGCCTTGTCATTCAAGCTTCATTCCAATCTCATTTCAGATGCATTTGGACCTAATTGGATTGCTTCATGGGCCTGTACACGCCCATGCAAGCTTGTGCGTGACATTGCCAAATTTTGAAGAAACTTGAAGTGTGCAAATAACATTCCCAATTGCTATAAATATGGACCCTCTGAGCTCATTTGAAACGATCTTTGTGTGTCAGCTTTTCCCCCTCTCTTCAAACCTTCCCAATTCAAAGGAAAACCTGATAATTTTCACTTGAAAATTGAGTTTGAATCTCACTGTTTGGAGATTAAAAAAACTCCAGGATCCAAAGCTTCTTTCCATTCCTAATCCACTTCTGCAAGTCATTGGAGCAAGATCAAACAAGAATTGAAGCAAGGAAGAGCAAGTTCTTCACAACATTGAAGGTATTTTCCAGAAATTTTCTTCTCTTCGATTCTCACTCAATTCTCATCAATTCTCTTGGATATTTGGTTGTCTGAAGTCCTACCAATGTAGGCAAGAAGATTGAGTTGCTTTGAGGTCAAATCGAAGAAACTTAGTTGACACACCTCAAAATTCAACTCCTCGTATCTTTCTATATATTTGGAGTTAGTTAAAATTGAGGTCAGATTCGTGCTCTACGCCATTTTTTCTTTCAAATCATGTCCTCCTTTTTCATTTATGTGATGGTGATGACTGAACCAGTCTGCCGAGGTTCGCCTGAGAAGATGACCGGAGGTTTAGCACCGGTGATGCGTTGGACAGGTTCTGAGCCACATGATCAATTCAAAATGTTTTAATCTCGTGCGTTTCTTGTAAATACCACTTGTGTTGCGGGTTGGCTAGTGACTATGGTGGAAAGCGCGCTGATGACCACTTGATCTGCCACCTCAATTAATGAGAGAGATCAAGTGGTCCATGTTCTTTTTGTATTTTCTGATTTTATTTTATTCCTTTGATTTTCATTAATTCATATTAATTTTAATATTGATCCAAAAAATATGAGAGTTTCACCAAAAAGTTTTAAATAAAATCCTCTTCCATATTCTGAATTAAAATTATTTTTTGGATCATTATTAATATTTTTCATGATTTGATTGATTTTGTGATTATTTTTAATTGTTTAAAAATACTTTTAAGTCTCTAAAAATTCTGAAATTTTTTCTCCAAGGTCCTTTGACCTTGTTTGACCCATGATAAATCTCGTGGCCATTTCTTTGGTGTTTTTATGAGATTTTAGGAATTTAACAAACCATATTTAATTTAATGCATTATTTTTAGTATTTTTAAACTGAATAAATGCCAAATAATTGTGTTGAGCCATTTTGATTGTTTGTATGAGTTTGACTTGTGTTGTTGGGCCTTGGTCAAAGTTGATTTGACTTTGTTAGGTTAAGATCATTGGATTTAGGGGATTGATGGAATGTACATCCCATCTCCCAAAATGAATGAATGATCTTAATTTGGTAAAATTCCTCCTTTGTCCAAATTTGAGTTTTGATCCATTCCCATCCCACTTCATCTCACGCCCCTTCTTTATGCATTCATATCACAGTTATATAATATCTCTACATCCTAAGGCTAGTTGATTGCAAAATCAACATAAGTATGGATGAGATTAGGCCACCACTTTTGCATATTCTTTTGTGTATGGTATGTTTAATGAGCATAGTCCATTATATTATGTCTCTAACATGGATTAACACCAAAATTCTATTGCCCGACCTCAAATAGTTGTGACTTCTACATAAGTTCAATTACGATTGCTTAACATAGCGCTGAATTTTTGATACAAAAGGCATAACATTCTAGTTAGTGAGATTGTAAGTCTCCCCTCTTTCATGGTATTGTGTGGAAACTTGGCCTTTTTTCCTTCCTTTGGAAGATGTCTTGGTTCACGGATCCATGCTTGTGATAAATGGGTTGAGTGTTCTCCAAAGAATGACTTAAAATAAAAAGCAAAAGCAATACTAACTTCTAATTTATTAACAACTAACATTTAATTTCAAGTCCTTTACTTTCAATACAAATTTAATTTTAAGCCTTATTCATTTGTCATTATTCATACCATTCTAATTGTTTATGTTAATGTCATTTTCACTTTGTCCATTTGGACAATATTTTGTGATATATTTTGCTTGTGTATATTGTGTTTGTTTGTGTGGTCTTTGACCATTAATGTACATAATAAGAACAAAAACCTTAAAAAAAATCTTGTGTGGACTGTTGGTTTGATCTGAGACTATTGGACTTAGAATTTAAGCACCACTCCCTATGCAAAGGACTTGCCCAATGTCAATTTTCATGTAACCAAGTGCTTGTAATCTGAAACTTCATCTGATACATCATTAAAGATCCATTTGACTTCATCTGCAACATGATCACTGTGAAGCTATTATTTTGAACCTGTGACTTATGACATTGTGGAATTCATCTGCTACATGGGCAAATTTAAAAAAGATCATGGAGTTGCTAAGCTTAGACGTGGCTATCTTTATTTGATGCCTTACTCTTCAAGTTAATACTGTGTGCATTGTTTGTTGCTTGATTCTAATGTCCAAGGGAATTTAGGTTTCTATATGACATTCTTGTCTATTAGATTGCAGCCCATTGGTCAGATCTTTTCAACTCTTAACTTTTAAATTTTTGCTTAGGATTAGTCTCTTCATCTCCTCCCCACTTCTTTAATTTCAAAATCTCTATCTCCTTTTAAAAAACTTCTTTGTTTGTACTTATTTTTTTCTAAACTTAGACCATTTTGCAAACTAGAAACTTTGGCCTTATGCCATTGCATTTTAAACTTTTTTTCTTAAATAAACATGTAAATAAACTTAATTATACTTGACTTAAAGATTTCAAAAGCCAAAAAGAACTAACTCATTCAAACCATTTTTAGGCCTTTGTGCCATTCAAACCTAATTCTTGTTAAAAGCAAAGCATCCACTTTGAAATTTGTATCACAAACTACGAGGTTTTGATCCCTCATTTTTATGTTGGTACGTACGCACAAGTCCGAAGGTCTTGTCAGACACAAAAATATAATTAATGAATTCTTTTCTCATCCCCCATTCTATTTGTTTGTAAACATTATTTGTACAAAATACATATGCACACAAGAAAGGGCTCCCTAGGAGTACCTAGGACACTTTGGGTGCTAACACCTTCCCTCTGTGTAACCAACCCCCTTACTTGTAATCTCTGGCATTTTATTAGTTTTGATTTGAAAACCTCTTATTTTTGGGTTTTGTTCATACTTTTCCCTTTTCCCTTGGAAACAATAAAAGCGCGGTGGCGACTCTTGTTATTTGATGTCTTGCTTATCCATAGCTTGATGATCATGAATTTACCGCTATAGTATGGAAAGTGAATTAATGGGATTGAAGCCCAAATGTATATGTGATAAGTGGAAATAGAAAAGGGAGTCAGTTTAAAACTACACACATGTGTCGTTCCTTACTCCACCGTCTCTGTTACGCTGGCGTCACCGGCGACGACACGGAGGACCCAGAAAAAGCCAAAAACTACATCAATCTTCTCCTCTTCTCACCCCGAGCACTGTTAGAACAATATTTGGTTCTACATCTATACCTTGAGTTTTCATGATAACAATGTTGTATTTGTGTGAGAACATTTTTGGTACCCTAATGGGTTTTTATTGTGTAGCTTTAACAACTAGTTATGATTCTGAGTATATGACATGCAACAACATCAGATTTTGAATAATGAGTTTCAATTCCGCTTCTGCGTCAGTTATAAGAGGTTCTGAAAGATGTTCAAAGTTGTTGTTGCAATGATCTTTCTGCTTCTGTGTTGATTCACTCCGGAGAAGCTTCTAAGGAGAATCTATGTTATTGCAACAATGTTCTCTCAGATCGGGCTTTTGGACGTGACTCTGATCACCAAGCTTCTAAAGAATGGCAAGCTTCTGAAATTATATTACATAGCTAAAGATTCTGAAGATCTCAAGCCAGACGATTGAGGTTATTATGGTTCTGAATGTAGATTCTGAAGACTCTGAAAAGATTATGAAGATACTGAAGATGTCAAGCCAGACTACTGATGTTATCAAGGTTCTGACCAAAGATTCCGAAGTTTCTGAATCCAGCTTTATGTTTCTTCATTTCATGCTTCATCAACTTTCATTAGAAGCCAATGAACTTGAAGATAAGATCAAATGGGTACGTGATCAAATAGTACATAGTAAAAATCGAATATCCTTTCCACTACCTGATTTTGTGGGAAAATGACAGTACCATACATCACACTTGTCATTAATTTTATGGACTAAGGATAATACGCAGTATCACTTCTTTCACTACCCAGTAATGGACAGCCACTCTATGAGCTTTCCCTATTTCCCTCTCAAACGGTCTTCTTCTTATGCTATATAAGTAAGACTTGGAGACTTGAAGAAAGACGACAAAGATTTATACAAAAGCGCTGCTAAACTTTGAAAAGTTATCCTTCTTTTATACACAATTTTTCTTTAAGTGTTTGTTTATCGTTTGTGTAAAATCTACTTGTATAGAAGCAACTTGTAACACATAATATATTATTTAAATTGTTTATTTCATTACTTAAGGAGACTAGGGTATAGTCGGATCCTAGAGAAGATAAAGAAGGTTATTCTTTGTGAGTCCTTAAGGAGACAAGGGTATAGTCGGATCCTTGAGAAGACAAAGAAGGTTATTCTTTGTGGTTATTGTAATCTGTTGATTATAGTGGATTAAATCCTTGTGTATAAGGAAAAATCACCTTGGTGGATGGACTGGAGTAGCTTTGAGTTTCAAGCGAATCAGGATAAAAATACTTGTGTTTTTATCTCTTTGTTATTAAATTTTAAATGGTGTTCTTGAGTTGTCAAAAAACTTTTGTTTTGTAAAACCCGATTCAAACCCCCATTTTCTTATGTTTTTCACACCTTTAAGCTCAAATATGGTGATGGAATGTCAAAAATCTCAGTGAAGAAACCAAATCGAGGCTTGTAAATGAATAACCCTAGAACCTGGAAGCCAAATTAAATGATGATCAAACACAAAAACAAGGAAATGGATGAGGGCTTTGGTTCCTCTGAGCACCCTATGTGCACTGGTAACCTTAGTTAATGGAATGGTGGAAGGAAAATGACACCTATGACGTGGTGGCTCTGACAAAGATGAGTTGAAGTTGATGGAGCTCTGAATCAGGTACTTCTTCTTATCCTCATTTACTCATATTCTTCTCCTTTCTAAGTGCTTTTTCTCTAAGTCCTTCTTCTCTTTTCAATCTACTGCTTACGTTATGTTGAGTGAGAGTGATTCACTAGGTTTAAGATCAATTGGTTAGAGATTCAAAGGCCGAAGCTCTAACGATTATGAGGATTTTAAGCATATGGTGAGGGTGGAGATTTCAGAGAGAGTTAAGAGAAGATTGAGTAATGAGAGTCGAGGATGAATTGTGATTGAGAGAGAAAGTGAAAATAGATCCCCCCTTGAATTATGACTGCAGTATGATATAAATAGAGAAAACAAAATGAGGTGAATGAGAAAATTTATGTGAGCAAAAATGTGTGCAGTAAGTGTGATTCTGATGTATTTTGTCTATAGTGAGAAAATGAAATGTCGTCCATGTCACACCCCGATTTTGACCCTGATTCACCGATTCAACACATTCATCATAGCTATTGCATCTCTATATAGCATAACATGCATTTCATACCACATAGTTCCTAGAATATCAGTTGAAATAATTTTTTGGATCTACAGGCAAACCGATTGAATCAATTGTCAAATCAGCGGGAGAAAATTTTTAAAATCAAGCTTGCAAACATCAATTTTATTAATCTACTTTTCACGTAGTTTAGTATGGTGTGCTCGATTGATTTGTTTGACTAATTTTTTGGACACATTTTGATACTTTTGAGCATTTTATCCGGGCATTTTCCATTTCAAAAATTGACAAAAACATGTATATTTCTGAGTCGTTTATTCCACACTAATCATGGTAGTGCAGTCATTTTAATTTTTTGAGCTTTTTTTTTTGCGTCCGACTTTTATTCTTTTTTTTTTTAACTCTTTTATGTTATTTCTTTAATCGAAATAATCAAGGAGTTTAAATAGATTTAAGTGACTAGGTTAGTTATTTTTTTTTATTATATTTCGTTCAATCACTAACTTGTTTTTTAAGCATTCAAAATCATAAAATAGAAAGAAATTATAAGAAATAAGAGAGAACCAAATGGTATTCATTCTCCAATCACATGTACATACGACCAGCTGTATTGATTTGAGTGAATTTTCTTTTCAAATTTTTGGACCACTTGATGCGTCCACACGCCAGCTAGCATGTAGTATTCCTATATGTTAGAATTTTTTTTCTCATCCAATTACATGAGGAAGAAGGCATTTATTTCCAGCTAACGCGAAGTGGATTTTATTTCCCACTAAATGCAAGGACAAGTTTCCATTCCCTCTAGGTGATAAGAGTAAAACAGATCCTCTCTCTCACAACTGTCATCAAATCTAAATTATGAGTGGGTATGTGAATAATACGAAAAGAAAGGAGGACAAGAGCCCACACTAACCAAGGAGGAAAGGATTTTTTTTCATGTTTTTCTCTCATATAATGTTGGTGTAATCCTTAGAGGCCAATACTTTTGGTACTTGTATCGAATTATTTATTAATAATAAAAGGCGTTTTCTTTATTATGTTTGTCTAATAAAGTCCCTAGAATAGATAGTCCGTTTAATGTATCAAGTGTGACTTAATCATGAGATCACATTAAACATAAGGACACTATTCTTAAAGTATCCATAGTCGAGCTTTATTATGAAGTGAGATAACATTAAAGCATTAAGACTATTATGTATATAGACTGATGATCACATCTCATAGATCATGGATAAGGAGTTATCAAGTCTTAAACATAGGTATGAATATTAAGAGTAATATTTATACTGGATTGACCCGCTATGAGAATACTATATAGAATGTTATGCAAAGTATCATAAGTTATTCTCATTGTGATAATGGTGTATACCACCCTTCGACCTGAAACCACTATGGACCCTAGATGTAGAGTCGAGTGCCTTATTGCTGATCAAACATTGTCCGTAATTGGATGACCATAAAGACAGTTGATGGGTACTCCACGAAGCATGCTAAGGGACATGAGTGACCTAGATGGAATTTTCCCATCCTGCATAACAGGATAAATGTCTATGGGCCCAATATTGAACTGGACAAGGATGACACGGTTTATGCCTTGTGTTCAATATAGACATAAGGGCAAAAGAGTAATTATACACATAAGTATTATCACAAAAGAATTTGTCAGATTACATGACATTTTCGTGTCTTGGGTAGTAGTGATGTGTTGTTAGATACCGCTCACTATTTATTATGTTAAATATGTGATTTAATATAATTGCCAATGCCGCGAAAACCTACAGGGTCACACACAAAAGGACGGATTGATGAGAGATAGAGTAACTAAGGAATACCGTAATGTACGGTGCACTTAAGTGAATTGTAGAACATCGTAAGGTACGATGTACTTAAGTAGAATATGAAATATGGTAAGGTACCACGCGCTTAAGTGATTTTGGCATATTATAAGATATGGGCCACATACACTTGAGTGGGCTTTTTTAGCTTGCAGCCCACACAAGTGGTTCTATAAATAGAACCCTTGTGTAGAAGCATTTGTGCAGTTGCAATTTCGTTTCTCTCTCTCTCTCTCTCTCTCACTCAAAGCCTTCATTCGTAGCAGCTAGCACTAAGATTGAAGGAATCCGTTCGTGTGGACCGAGTAGAGGCGTTGTCATCGTTCAACGTTTGTGATCGCTCCGTAGATCTGCATCAAAGGTTACAATAGCCACAAGAGGTAACGATTCTATCACTGATCATGCCCATTCGTAAGGATCACTAAAGGAGAAATTTTAAATTCCGCTGCATTCTGGATCGCTCTTCTCCTTCAGTGGTATCGGAGCCACTTACGAAACCATGCATCTAATAGCTGTTTATTTTCTATATTTTCTGTATTAATATGATTAAAAGACAAAATAAATCAAAGAATAACATTTCTTTTGACACAGTCCCACTGGGCGTGCCAATTTGTTTACCAGTAATTTCTGACAAACAACCGCTAGTCCTCCAATATTATAAATCTTGGTAACTTACAGGATCAACTAGATTGATCCTAGGACATATGTCTCAAGAACTATTGTTATGGTGGTTTGACTCATGATTAAGTTTGTTTTTGGTTTATGAATGGTGAAAGGTGTTTCGACAATAATTCTAAACGAAATTTATGACTTTATTGAAAAGGAGTAAATGGCAGTAATTCTTGTAAAAAAGGGTTTTTTAAGATAACAAAAGTAATTGGCGAAAGTGAAACTAAATAACTTGAAGTAAAAGGCTTTAGGTTTGAAAAGTGTTGGAAATGAATGTTTGGCGAAATGTAAATGTGAAGGGAAAAGTAATGATGAAATACTGAAAATAAGGTTAATTCGACAGCAGAAAAGACAGTAAGTGACTTTAGTTTAAATGACTTGCATAAAATAAATAACATGAAACGTAATTATGGTGTTCTTCATACATACATTTTCAGCAAAGACTATTTTCTCTCGCTCCGGTTCTTTGAGTATTTTAGTGAACTTTTGTATATCTGTTTTAACACACCAAATCTAAAAACTAAGACTCCTATTTATAACAATTCGACCCTAACGGTCTCTACACAGATGACTGTCACGTTCGACATTTTCAAGTGTTGCGTGTCTCAGATGCTTCCACGCGTTGGCTTGACGAAACTGCTTCATTTGAATTTCAAATATTTCCCGCTTGAAGCTTCGAATCTGTCAAATGCCTACGTCGAAGAGAACTTGTGGAGACCCAAAAAATCTTCTAAGTTTCAAGCTTCGACAGGAAAGGTCCTTTCTCCCAAGAAAGGATTTAATAAATAACTTCGACACAACCATTTTTATTTGTTCTCCAAAACATAACATTTTCAAAGAACTTCACCTAATTGTCAAAATCTCCAGCTAACACTACCACGTGGGGATGGTGGTGGAAACCACCATCTTCTTCGGCGATCCAACAAGATCCGGCCACCACGCGCAGGAAATTAAATGGCAATGAAAAAGAAAAATGAAGGCATCAAAATGAAGCTGAGGTGATGTACATCACCCCTGTAACCATGGATCATCCTCACAGTTCCTATTTAGAGAGAAACATGAGCTTGAAGATCATGGTGCATGAACTGAAATGGCACGATTTGCAAAATTAAGACCACCACTGGCCTGCCTCATATGAGAAGACTTCAGAAAACAACATAAACCCAAGGAGTTCACATTATATTGCAAGATCTAGATCAAGAAAGTTTGGTGTTCTACCTCTGAAATGCATCTTCAAACAACACAAATTCTCCAAGCTCTTGATCTACTTTTGCCCTGGAAGTGTGATGATGATGCTAGATTAAGGAATTGAGCTTTGAAGATCAACTAATGATCTTGAAATTTAAGCTTGAAAGAGAAATGGAAAACTGAAAATTCCTTTAGTGAGGGTTTGGATTTCAATTCAGCAGCACTTCAGATCTCTACTTGGTTGCCATTTGAATGAGAATGCACACTTATTTATAGCTGAAATGTGATGAGAAGCATGGTTCCCTCGTGTGCATGAAGTTTGAATCCTCCTTGCATGGGCCTCTACAGGCGCATGTAAGGCCCAAGAATGAATGAAAATCCATGCTGAGATCAAATGGAAGTGAATTGGACGTGCAATTGGAGTGGCATTAGCTTACACATGAAGTTACAAAGTGAAATGCAAAAGTGGACATACATAGAAAGCTCTTCGAAACTCCCACATGGGAAGTCCAAAAAATTAATGTAAGTAATGGTTGGAAATCCCTTGAAATAGGGAACAAAAGTCATGTTGGGAAAAAATTCATTTGGAGTTTGGAAATTAATGAAAACTGGCTGTGCAAGTTTGGGTACAAAACATGTTTAAGTCACCTTTGAAAAATTTCACCAAAATCAAGCCTCTTCAAGCCCTTCTGTTTCAATGATTCAAGACTCAAATGGAAAAACCTCCATTTTAAAAGTTGTAGATCTTTTCAATATGATCAATTTAGACATAAATTTTGCATTATTTGGATTTTTTATGAGAAAGTTATGGTCACTTGAAGTTGGGCATTTTTCAAATTCAATGACTTAGGTCAAAAGTGACCTATAATGTTTTGTATTATCACATGTATTTCTTTTAGGGTTATGAAATTTTATCCAACATAACATTTTAAGTAGACATCTTAAGATTTACAATTCATTTGGTCTCACCTCAAAATCATAAAAAATAAGGAAGTTAGGTCCTTGGGAAGTCGACCCAAAATTAGGGTTTCAGTCAAAATGACCTATAATGTTTTGAAATGAATGATGACCTTACAAGTTTCAAATGGATTTTTGATGAACATGAAAGGTTTTCATATGGTTCTTAAGAACATGTTTTCTCTTGGGGTCATATTCATTTGAAAAACACATTAAACGTTGTATCTCAGTGATCTTCAGTTTAGTTAGATGACTTGACTGGTCAACTTCTCAAGGCCAAACTTCAAATCTTGATGAACGAATGATTGAGGTGCCTCACATAAGATCATATATTCATAAAGTAATGAATGAAAGAACTTCCCTTGATTAAATTTGATCATCGGTTGAGGTTGCTTCATGAGCAAGGCACAGTCAATGCACAGTTGAATTAGGGTTTCCTTGGGAAACAATCCTCAAGCTCTTTGGGTTATCTTGATCAAATTGGCAAATTGAGATACTTGGGAGACATATATGATGATTAGGAACTTTGTGGAACATTTTCATGCTTGTTCTCATTCTCATCTAGTGATTTCATTGAGCTTATGAGCCTCCTAGGAGCAAGGGAGCACATGATCACTTGAGCTTCAAAACAAAGAGTTAGTGACATATTTTTGTGCTTTTGGTTAGTAATCAAAATAAGAAAAGAAATAATATACAATACAAGCATGCTTGGTAGTCTCAAACCACTCACACAAGTCCCAACCCTAGGGTTAAGGAGCCAAAACATGCTATGATCCTTGAGGCAATGCAATGAGCAATGATATGATGTCATTAGGGATCTTAGGGTCAAAATTGGGGTCTTACAATGAAGAAAGAGAATAATTCAATATCAAAGGAGGACGACCTTGAAGATCTTGCTTGGAGAAGCTTAGATCGTTATTAGGTTAGCTTAGGTTCTCTCATTGGCTTGGGAGAACAATTGCGCTAGGGGCCATAACTGTTTCATTATGTATGTTGATGCATGTGAATGTATGTTGATGCATGTGAGAGACGATTTATATGATAAATAAGCCAGTGAGATCAGAATAATTGTAAATTCCCTCAAATTAAATATTAAGTTTATGCTTTCCAAGTTTTAGCACTCATCAAGACTAGTATCGGATAATGTAGGTTTCGCCTACGCGAGGTGCATGTTCTATATTAGTAAGGTGCAATAGGATAATTGTAATATCCAATTGCTAAAATAATGGGTCAAACTTAACTAAAAAAATTATAATAAGATTATATATGTTTAGAAGCAAGAGTTGGAAATGATCCATGTGATGGATTGGAATAAGGAGTTATTCACCCAACTAAAATATTCGAGAGTTATATTAGATACAATTGGAAGGAGTTCCTACCTAAATAACCTAGTTTTGTGTAATCCGCCTACGCGGACTTAAAACAAAGTGAAATATGGATCTCAACCAACTAGAAAATCTTCCAACAGAATTTCTAGAATCAAATGGTGAGGGTCATTTGTTTTGAGTAAAATAGTAGGAGCATATTTAATTAAAGGCCTAATTAAATATCTTATTGATACTTATATTTTCATTATTTTCATGTAGATTACCATGACAACAAACACCTCTAACAACATTTTGCGATCAATCCTTGACAAGGAAAAATTGTTTAGGACAAATTTTCTGGATTGTCACTGAAATCTGAGGATTGTCCTCAAACATGATAGAAAGTTGTATGTCTTGGAGAAACCTGTTCCTGAAGAGGAACCTCCTAGTTCTGCACCTAAGGAAGAAAGAGATGCTTATAAGAAGCATGTCGATGATGCCAATGAAACTGCTTGTCTCATGCTAGCTACCATGAACTCAGAGTTGCAAAAGCAACATGAGAACATGGCAGCGTTCGATATGATCGAACACCTGAAGATGCTCTATCAAGAGCAAGCAAGGCATGACAAGTTTGAAGTTTCAAAAGCCCATTTTCAAGGCAAGTTAGCTGAGGGAGCCCCTGTAGGTCCCCATGTGCTCAAGATTATTGGGTATGTGAAAAACCTTGAGAGGTTGGGTTTTTCCCTCAAAAAGGAGCTTGTAACTGATTTGATCTTGCAATCTTTGCCAGATAGATTCAGTCAATTTGTTCTAAATTTCAATATGAATGATATGGAAAAATCTCTTCCTAAACTGCTAGCCATGTTAAGAACTGCTGAGCAGAATCTGAAGTCAAAAGGGAAGTCCATTCTGATGATCGGAAATGGAAAGAGACAGAACAAAAGACCCACCAAGCAGGGTGATAAAGGGAAATGCAAGGAAGTTGCCAAAACCAAACCCAATGTTGCTGCTTTGAAGCCTAATGTAGGCATAGCAAAGGAAGGCACCTGCTTCCATTGCGGTAAGACTGGACACTGGAAGAGAAACTGCCCAAAGTACTTGGAAGATAAGAAGAATGGAGTAGAGACTTCAACTTCAGGTATTTTTGTTATTGAAATTAATTTATCTACTTCTGCATCATGGGTATTAGATACTGGATGCAGTTCTCACATTTGTACCAATGTGCAGGGGCTAAAAAAGAGTAGAGATTTGGAAAAATGTGAAGTTGACCTACGAGTTGGCAATGGAGCAAAGGTTGCTGCTTTAGTCGTAGGAACTTATGTATTGACTTTACCTAGTGGTTTAATAATTCAGTTAGAGAACTGTTATTATGTACCTGCAATTAGCAGGAATATTATTTTCGTTTCTTGTTTGGACAAGTTTGGGTTTTCATTTATAATAAAGAACAATCATTGCTCAATTTATTTGAATGATATATTCTATGCTACTGCACAAATTAACAATGGACTATATGTCCTTGATCTTGAAATTCCTATTTATAACATTAATACTAAAAGGATGAAACCTAATTAGTTAAATCCAACTTACCTTTGGCATTGTCGATTAGGCCACATAAATGAGAAACACATTTCCAAACTCCATAAAGATGGACTCTTGGACTCTTTTGATTATGAATCATATGAGACATGCAGATCTTGTTTAATTGGAAAGTTGACAAAGTCTCCATTCACAGGAAAAGGTGAAAGAGCTAATGATTTTTTGGCCCTCATACACACTGATTTATGTGGACCACTGAACATACCAGCCAGAGGAGGTTTTCAGTACTTCATCATATTTACTGATGATTTCAGTAGATATGGTTATGTGTATTTAATGAAACACAAATCAAAGTCCTTTGAAAAGTTCAAGGAATTCAAGAATGAAGTACAAAACCAACTAGGTAAGAATATTAAAACTCTTCGATCAAATCGAGGTGGTGACTATTTAAGCCTAGAGTTTGATGACCATCTAAAAAAGTGTGGGATCCTATCCCAACTTACTCCTCCTGGAACACCCCAATGAAATGTTGTATCTGAGAGAAAAAATCGAACCCTGTTAGACATGGTCCGATCCATGATGAGTCACGCCGATCTTCAAAACTTCTTTTGGGGACATGCACTATTGACAACAGCTTACACACTTAACCGTGTTCCATCCAAAAAGGTTGAGAAGACACCATATGAGATATGGAGTGGTAAGAAACCACATATGTCTTACATGAAGATTTGGGGTTGCGAATGTGAAACGACAAATTTCAACTAAGCTTGAGCCCAAATCTGACAAATGCTTATTTGTGGGTGTAGCGGTGTATTCGTTACCATTAGAGATATTGACTACAAATCCAAGGTAAATCATACAAAGTCGAGTCGCCACTGCACTTCTATTTATCCAAAGGAATGGTTAGAAAGCGAACAAAAACCTAAAAGTTTTAAAAAAAACTAGTAAAAGAAACAGAGATCTGGGTAAGGGGGTTGGTTATGCAATGAGAAGGTGTTAGGCACCCAAAACATCCTAGGTACTCCTAGGGAGCCCTTTTCACACTTGTTGCAAAGGTTATTGTTTTTGTGAAATTTTATTTGTGCAAACATGATTGAAGAGATGAGAAAAGAATATACAAGTTTATTTACATTTTGTGTTTGGATGGATAAACCCATTGCCTACGTACCCTCTTATAAAAGATTAGGATCAAAACCTCGTAGTTCGGGGTAAAAATCTCAAAAAAAATGAGTGGATTGATTGGTCCAAAATCTTTAAGGTCTTCTGTTATCAGAGGGAGAAAACTCAACCTAAAACCACAAATCCACCATGTGAGGATAGCTTCAACATGCTAGTGAGGGGTTAACCCTATAATAAGCATGGAAGACTCATTGTCCATCACTAAGGATATAGGCGAGTATTACATCTACCACAAAGATAACTCAAACCTAATAGCTAAAGGTTATGAAAAAATTGATTAAGAAAGTGGACATTGGAACCACAAAAAGCACATTTGAATGGGTTATATTTACCAATTAGAAGTATATACAAAAATGGTCAAAGTTGACTTAAAGATTCAATTCAAAATGAGTATTATGAAAAGAAAGTTTGAAAATCAAAAGCATAAGGCTTAGGTTTCTAATGTTGAAAACAAAGTCAAACATTTTCACAAAAAGGTTTTGGCTTGGGTTAGGGTGGAGAAATGAAGAAAACAAAAGGTGAGAGGTAAGAAATGAAATCACACTAGGAGTTCCTCTCTGGAGATCATATAGATGATCCAAGTGGATCCCATCCTTTGGAATAAGCAAGCACAAAGCATAAGCAATCAAACCAGTCTCATAAGAGATCCTCAATGCATCTTGTATCTTCCACATGGATGAACATGGTAATGATCCTCAATTAAGCTCAAAAGGAAACTACTTGTTCAAGAGCACACACATCAAAAGTTTACAAGAAAACAAACATCACACACTATATACATACAAGAGGCTTCAAACCATGGGTGGGCATTAGTCAAGAGGGGTCATGTCAACCTCGACAAACAAGCCAAACTGTAATGGGTAATCTATAACTCTTAACCACTAACATTGAAAGTTAGGGTGAAGCTGATCAAAGATGGAAATGAGGATGAGACCTCATACTCTTAACCCTGGCCGGGGTGAGCTCATGACAAAGAAAGCATGGGGATCCAGAAAGTGAGATCCTATTCCACTTGACAAACTTTGGACAAAGATCTTGGGTACATGTTCAGAAGCATCAGCATGTAGTGCGAGCATAAAGAACGACTCACTGAATAACGGGGGATTGGCTACTAATCCCTTTTATCCGTCAATTGCCTCTTCTCTTGGAGGACTTGTCAAGTAACACATGCCTCATCTTGGAGGTCTTTGGCACAATTGTAAACAAACACAAACAGAGCCTCTGAAGGAGGACTTTCCAGCAAAATGCCTGCCAAAAAGGTGACAGGACTTCCAGACTACATGAAGTAAGAAGATAACTACCTAAGTGGTGTATCAACCATAATCCAAAGCTCAAGCAAGAGCAAAAAGCAAGCAACTAAGGTACCTGTACAGAGACTAAACAGTTAATATTTCAGTCAGAAAACCAACAGACAAACAGTGAAACCATCCAACAATTACACAATCCAATGAACAATGCTCAAGCACTCAAATGAACTCATGAGCTCAAGCACATCACTTAAAATCCTACAAAACAAACACAAGTTAGAAATCAAATCATTTGCATCTCACAAAGTGAGAACAAATCAACCATCAATGCTAAATGTCCAAACCTGAAACACAAAGCACAGTTAGTTTATGCACAAAACACTAGTACAAAGACTAAGTTCAAAACCAAACCAAATGATCAAAACAGAACTCAATCTTCCATATAATGCACATTCAAACATTCCACAAAATGTCCTCAAAAGGACCAACATCAATTCAATAAGCAAATATCTCAAATGGCCTATGCTATGCAATGATCACAAAATATGCACAAAGTGAACTTCCAATTTAGAAAATTCAAATCAAAACAGAAATGCATGCAATGACTTTGAGATTTTTTATGCAAGTTCCTTATGTCACGAACAATCATTATGCAAAATATCAAATCCAGAAAGGTTCAAATGCTATGTGATCAAAAATGCAACAATCCAATGTCAAAAATGTGACACAAATTGTCACATTTATCTCCATGTGTCAAAAATAATGATAGCATATGAGAAAAAATCCCAACCAGTGCTCAAAAATTCATATCATGTGTGAATATCAAGCATGCAAAAAATTGGATCAAGAAGCTCAACATATAGAATTTCACAAGGCATTGAACACAAAATATCAATTTAGCACAATGTTCATTCAAAAATTCAAAAATCACAAACCAGACATCAACAAATCATGAAATTAATACCATAAAAAACTAGACATCAAAACAAAACTATGAAAAAAAATGGGATCAAATTGGATCATTTTTAGATTTTTAATGAATTTTTCAAAACAGCCAAACAAATGAAATAAAAAAATAACAATGGAGGGAAATTCAAATATTTGAATAAACTCAGAATAAACATCAACCATTTGATCTAGCGCGCGCCAAATCCAACGCTCCACATTTAAACACTCAAAGCGCTGCGTTTCATTAAACACGTTGGCATGCACGGTCAACATTTCAACACTCGAGTGGCAAGGTCAAAGAATCCATAGCCAATCAAACACACACGCAAGCAACACATCAGCACACAGCAAGGCAAAACCCTAAGAATTACAGAGACGTCGGAGCTAAGCTCCGGTCGTCTTCTCCGGCCAACTGCACGGCGGCTCAGGCACAAAAGTTTCCAGAAATGAACAAGGCATACATCAATCGAATCATCTTTCCATGTACATTCCAAATATCATATCCATTGATCCTAATTCCTACCAGGTTTTCCAGATCGAAGCAAAACATTATTGAGATCCAAACTTGAAGTTCATCATACATGCTCAATTCTCAACCAAATCAAAATCTAAACACATGTCCAAGCTCTACTAAACGAGATCTACACATCCATATCTACTCCACTACACTTGCCTTGAAGCTTTGAGCAAAAATGAATGGTTGAAAACACTTGAATCTTCCTCAATTTCAAACTTCCATCGCCATGTTCAATGGTTGATTCTTGCTCAATGAAGCATGATGATCAAGAATCTACAAGAATTTTTGGTGTTTGTGTGGAGAAATTCAAGATTCGAAGAGAGAGAAAAATGGAGGGAGTTTCAAATTTCAGATCTGAAAATGCTTCTCTTTCTTTGTTATGATTAGGGTTTGAGCTTTTATATGCCTTGTTAATGATGCTGCTAATCACACTTTCCATTTGTTAATCAAGATTAAGGAGATGTAAGGCAATATGCAAAAATGAAAATGAAGCTCTCCTTGCCATAATCCATGTGCTCTTTCTCATGCAAGGGTCTGAATCCACTCCAAATTATCCAATGGTCATGATGGAAGTGTTTGTTTGCTTGTAGCTTAAGCCAAAAATGAATTATGAATATTTTCTTCAAAATGCACATGTATGAAATAGTGAGAATACAAGCCATGATTCCTTTGCATAATTGAGCCAAATGAGGTCAATTTGAGATGTCTTGCACATAAGGAGCATTTTGCAAAAAGAATGGACCAAATTGGAGCTTTGTATCAAAAGTTAGGCCATTTTGAATTTCCATGCACACCTTGTGATCAAATGACCATAACTTCTCAACCATTCATCATATGGACATGAATGAGGACTTTTTGGAAAGGGGAGACAAAGATCTACAACTTTGATGTTCACCAAAAATCCATTTGAAACTTCTTTGACATTGACAAGTCAAGTTGAATGTGGAACAAAAACTTGCCAAATTTGGAAACTTTGAATTACAGGTCATTTTCCATTTTTAGTAACTTTTGCCATGACCTTTGAATATTCAAGATGGAAGTTTAGAATGATGAATAAGCCTCATTTGAACATGATTGAGGTGTCTCAACTCATTTCACCCACCTCATAGCCCTCAGTTGACTGCACAGTTGACTTTTTGGTCCTCAGATGACCTTGAAATGTTTTGATGAACTTGAGCCTTTACCACTTGATGAAATGGCTTCAAAATGAAACCCTAGCTCATGTAAGCTCTTTATAATGATCATGTGGTCCTCATCTCAAGAAAATACCTCATCTCTTGCAAAAAGGATCTTCTTGAAGCTCTTGACCTGGTGATTGCTTGAGCTACAAACCAAAATGTTAATGACATATTTTTGTGCTTTTGGTTAGTAAACAAAAGTGAGAAAAGCAATGATATACAATTCAAGCATGCTTGGTGATCTCAAACCACTCACAAGAGATCTCTACCCAAAGGGAAAGGGAGCCAAGATGCTCAAAGATCCTTGAGGCTATGCAATGCAATGCTATGATGCCATGAGGGATCTTAGGGACAAAATTGGGGTCTTACAGATGCCCCTATTTAAGGTCATCCTAGCCGGAGAAGTGAAGGTTAAAATCTTCGTCTCGACGAGGTAGAATGGGCTTAAATAATAACAAAGAGACAAATTTTGGTCCCTAAGAGACCTCATAATGCAAATGTATGTATGCAAAACAAACAAACTATGTGGGGATATGTGTCCACAAAGAAGAAAAGACATCGGGAGGAAAGACAATCCGTAGGAGTAATACACTCACTAGGGATAGAGACTCTACCGGGGACTCGCATGGGGATAGAAAAGGAGATAAAAATGCGTGAGCAGGTCACGACTTGAAACTGGGGAAAAGAGTTTCCAAAGGGAGTAAATCCATTGGAAAGACTCGAACTGACTCAAAGATGCATGTATTAGGGAATATGCCAACACAGCAAAACTATCCACAATGGATACTTCGGATAAAAATCCGGACTCAGGCTGGGGAAAGATCTGAACAAAACATCCCTGCCGGGGAAAATGCATGTATTGGGGAATATGCCAACACAGCAAAACTATCCGCAATGGATACTTCGGATAAAAAATCTGGACAAAAACAATCCACTAAGGGACTTCGCTGGGGATGTCTTAAAAAAGACTCTCCTGGGGGAGCAGCGGGATGAGGTGTTACCGGTTACTGGGTAACAAGCTCAATGAGACATGTGATCTGAACACCGGTATAAGGGTGAGAGAACAACAAGCTCGGGAAGAATGAATATCTAAGACCGGTATAAGGGTGAGAGATATCAATCAACCAAATCATCTGAGGAAGACCTAAAAAGGTATATCTCAACTCAGGAAAATCTGACTCCACAGGGGACCAAAGTCATAATAGGGAGTAGAAGGAAGGAACACCAGGGATACCGGTTACTGGGCATATAATAGGTGACCAACCAAAGCGTGAATTGGGGAATATTCCCAAAACACTCATCATCCAAAAGAGGGCTAAAAGCAAACTCGATTATAGGATGGACATTCCATTCCGCAAAGGGAATACGAATCTTACTCGAATGGGGAAGGACAGAAGGCTTCGACCAAAGAGTGCATGAGATATATTATCTATTACCGTCAGAACATAGATAATATACTCGCATGGAAGATTATCCACAACCTGTTACTGGGTTAATAAAGGATAAATCGACCGAAAAGAAAAAGGCATTGGGATACCAAAACTAGGTATATAATGATGGCCAATTCAGGAGAGAAACAATCGTTACCAACAGCAACAGGGTAGACGAGAGATGACTCACTGGGGATAAATTGCGAGCACAAGGCAATTATCCAGGAAAAAGAGGGAATATCAACATCGAATACTGGATGAAGATATCCATCAAGGAGGGGATTACATCTACCGGACACTGGGTAGAAAACCACGGAAATGAACATTCGATTACATCTACTCGCATGGAAGATTATCCATAACCGGTTACTGGGTTAATAAAGGATAAATCGACCGAAAGAGACAGGCATCGGGATACCAAAACTAGGTATATAATGATGACCAATCAAGGGGAGCAACAAACATCATCGGCAAACGGCAAATGAAAGAGGACCCGATGGGGATAAAATTGCTTAATCAGAGCAATTATCCAAAAGAAGGAGGGAATATCAATACCAAATATTGGATAATGATAACCGTCAAAGAGGGGATTACATCTACCGGATACTGGGTAGAAAACCACGGAAGAGTAACCGTCATCAACTAGGATGAACAACAATGGTTAACTCTGCGAGGGGAGGAACATAGGGTTTACAACTACCGGTATAAAGGTAGAAAACCACAAACTCCGCTAGGGGAAGAAAGTAGGATTTACAACTACCGGTATAAAGGTAGAAAACCACAAACTCCGCTGAGGATAAGGTGAATAATCATCGATTACTGAGCAATTATTCATTTACCACAGGGAAACATTAAAGACAGTCACAAGAGGCCAATTTAGGATCAAACCAAAAAGGCAAACTGAATCGAGACTCATCCTAATGAGGATATAACTCAATAGGGGAACCCATCCCAATATATGTGTTGGGAGGAAGCGGAAACAACCGTCGTCCACGAGGATATGACTCAGTGGGGAATATGGCAGGAAGGATAAACACTTTCTGCTTAAGGGGTTGACTCTATATTGAGAGATCAGACACACACATCTGCTTGGGGAAATATATATCACCAAATAGCAGGAGACAACAAACAATAGATATATGGAAAAGAATGCAACATGAATATCTGAATGTTATAATTATGTATGTATATGCATGATTTATGTATGATGGATGCTGACAAACAGACATATCTAACACACACAGGTCCAGGAATCAACCACCCGATACTACATCTCAAGAGAAGGAGCCAGGATCATCGGAGAATATCCAATCTGCCGGGGATCAGAGACAACAAAATCTCTGCAGGGATGAATCATCAGTCTCAGCAGAGGAAAAAAGTTCATTGCACAGGCAGAAACTGCCACAAAAGCAACTCTACTGGGAAATCCATCTGAGGGAGATAAGGGGAAACTGGTGATCCAACACCAAGTACCAAACTCACCAAGGAAATCACACCCGCTGAGGAGAAAAGATCGCTCTTCCACTGAAGGGGAGAGTGGTGAACATCTCAACAAGCATACCACTCGGGGATGAACCATCACAGATAAAATCCACCACACCAACAACTCCGCTAGGGATCAGAGATACCAGGAAACATCAATATCTCTGCAGGGGATAACATCATCATAGATAAGATCCAACACACCAACAACTTTGCTGGGGATCTATCTGAAGAAATGAAGGAATTCTGGGGATCAACCACCAAATACCGAACCTTCCAAAGAAGACACTTTTGCTGAGGAGGGAAGACCAATGCTCTACTGAAGGGAGGGGAGATGAATAACCTCAACAAGCACTCTGCTCGGGAGATTAACCCACAACAATATTCTGGGAGAAGAGGATACAGTCATGCCAGGGATATGAACAAATGTCTTACCCTGTTGGGAATCATGCCACCCTTGGGAGAGCACTGAGAATCCCTTAAGTGTCCTTTTGTCATTGTGAATGTTCACTTTGTTAAAAAAAAGTTGTGAAAAATTTGTTTGTTTAAAATAATGATATTTTCTCAATTAAAACATGCAAAACATTTGTTGAGTAGAAGCAAATAAGAGTGCAAATAATTGGATAAAGGCTCAAATTTATTTGATGGAATGGTAGTCTGCAAATGGCAAAACTCCATAGATCTTTACAAGTTTGAAATTGGTGATATATATTGGAAAAGGGATACATTGAACATAATGACCATTTCTCCACCAATTCTGAGTTCGATGTATTCGAAGCTTTGGTTGACGACGAATGAACAAGAATCTCTGATGGATGACAGTTGTAGAACGCAGTCTTGTCAGGATGCAGTTACTTGCCAAATCCCTAATTTTTTGCCTAGATTGCCCCAGGATGAGGTACTCAATCTAGCGGGATGCATATATTCATTTTTTTATGTCTCTAACTTTTGCCTGGATCGCCCTTTTGGGTTTTCAATCCACCGAGACGCTCATTTTTGCTTAAGCTGCCCTTTCGGGTTTTCAACTTAACGAGCTATTCTGTTTTTATTTTTAGGCGAAGTATTTCTTGACTGCATCTGAATTCACATGACGAGTGAAATCCTCCCTATCCATAGTTGTAAGTATCAAAGCACCGCCTGAAAAGGCTCTCTTAACAACATATGGACCTTCATAGTTTGGAGTCCACTTGCCCCTGGAATCGGGCACGAAAGACAAGACTTTCTTGAGCACGAGGTCACCTTCTCGGAACACGCGAGGCTTGACCTTCTTATCAAAAGCTTTCTTCATTCTCTGCTGATATAACTGACCATGACACATGGCAGTCAATCTCTTTTCTTCAATTAAATTCAGCTGGTCATAACGACTCTGAATCCATTCAGCATCAGTCAATTTGGCCTCCATCAAGACTCTCATTGATGGGATCTCCACCTCTACTGGGAGTACGACCTCCATGCCATAAACAAGAGAGAAAGGGGTTGCCCCTGTTGAAGTGCAGACAGATGTACGATATCCATGCAAAGCAAATGGCAGCATCTCATGCCAATCTTTGTACGTAACAACCATCTTTTGGATAATTTTCTTGATATTCTTATTAGCAGCTTCAACAGCCCCATTCATCTTGGGTCTGTAAGGAGAAGAATTATGGTGTGCAATCTTGAACTCACTACACAGCTCTTTCATCATCTTGTTATTCAGATTAGATCCATTATCAGTAATGATCTTATCTGGCACACCATAACGGCATATGAGTTGATTCTTGATAAACTTCACGACCACCTGCCTGGTCACGTTTGCATATAATGCAACTTCAACCCATTTGGTGAAGTAATCAATTGCTACGAGAATAAACCTGTGTCCATTGGACGCTTTCGGCTCAATCATGCCAATCATGTCAATTCCCCACATAGAGAAAGGCCATGGTGATGAAATCACATTCAGAAGTGTCGGAGGAATATGAATCTTATCCGCATAAATCTGACACTTATGGCATTTCTTCACATATTTGCAGCAGTCAGACTCCATTGTCAGCCAATAGTAGCCTTCTCTCAACATCTTTCTAGCCATGGCATGTCCATTGGAATGAGTACCAAATGAACCCTCATGGACCTCAGTCATCAACAGGTCTGCTTCGTGTCTATCCACACATCTGAGCAGGACCATGTCAAAATTTCTCTTATAAAGCACTTCGCCATTGAGGTAGAAACTACCTGACAATCTTCTCAAAGTTTTCCTGTCTTTCACAGATGCCCTAGGCGGATAAACCTGGTTCTGGAGGAAACACTTGATGTCATAATACCATGGCTTATCATCCTTCACTTCTTCAACTGCAAATACATGAGCTGGTCTATCCAAGCGCATCACAGTGATATTGGGAACTTCATTCCAATATTTAACCACAATCATCGAAGCAAGCGTAGCAAGAGCATCTGCCATCCGATTATCATCTCGAGGAATATGATGGAAGTCAACCTCAGTAAAGAACGTTGAAATCCTCCTCACATAATCTCTATATGGAATGAGACCAGGCTGATTCGTCTCCCATTCACCCTTAATCTGATTGACAACGAGGGCCGAATCACCATAAACATCAAGATGCTTGATCCTTAGATCAATGCATTCTTCCAATCCCATAATACAGGCCTCGTACTCAGCCATATTATTCGTGCATTTGAAAGTTAGCCTTGCTGTAAAAGGAATATGTGTGCCCTGAGGAGTAATGATTACTGCCCCAATACCATTTCCGTACTGATTTACAGCGCCATCAAATACCATACTCCATCTGGAACCAAGCTCTGGCCCTTCATCGAGTGTAGGCTCATCACGATCTTTCATCTTCAAATATAGAATCTCCTCATCTGGGAAGTCATACTGAATTGACTGATAATCCTCAATCGGCTAGTGTGCCAAGTGGTCATCCAAGATACTACCTTTAATAGCCTTCTGAGCTCGATACTCAATATCATACTTAGACAACAACATCTGCCAACGGGAAATCCTCCCAGTTAAAGCAGGCTTCTCAAATATATACTTGATTGGATCCATTCTAGATATCAACCAAGTTGTATGATTTATCATATACTGGCGTAAACGCTTAGCGGCCCAAGCCAAAGCACAACATGTTTTTTCAAGCATTGAGTATCGAGACTCACAGTCAGTGAACTTCTTACTCGGGTAGTAGATGGCATACTCTTTCTTTCCTGATTCGTCTTGCTGACCCAGGACGCAACCCATCGAGTCTTCAAGAATAGTCAAATACATGATCAAAGGTCTTCCTTCTACAGGCGAAGACAGGATTGGAGGTTCAGACAGATACTCTTTGATACTATCGAAAGCTTTCTGGCAATCCTCGGTCGAATCATGAGACTTCGGAGGAGCTTGAATATCGGCGCACATGTGGCAATCATGTGGGATATAAATCTGGAAATGTAATTCAAGCGGCCAAGAAAACCTCGGACTTGCTTCTCAGTTTTGGGCGCAGGTATCTCTTGTATTGCTTTGACCTTTGCAGGATCAACCTCAATACCTCTTTCGCTGACAATAAAGCCCAATAACTTGCCAGAACGGACTCCAAATGTACACTTGTTGGGATTCAGACGAAGCTTGTACTTCCTCAGACATTGAAAAAGCTTCACCAAGTGCTCTACATGTTCAACTTTCGTTCTTGACTTAGCAATCATATCATCAACGTATACCTCAATCTCCTTGTGCATCATATCATGGAACAAGGTGGTCATAGCTCGTTGATACGTGGCTCCGGCGTTCTTCAAACTGAAGAGCATCACTCGATAACAGAATGTTCCCCAGGGTGTGATGAATGTTGTCTTTTCCATATCCTCGGGTGCCATCTTAATCTGATTATATCCGGAAAATCTGTCCATAAATGAGAAGACTTTGAATTTAGCTGTATTGTCTACCAACATATCAATATGTGGTAGAGGGAAATCATCTTTCGGACTAGCTTTATTCAAATCTCTATAATCCACACACATCCGGACTTTTCTGTCTTTTTTAGGCACGGGCACAATATTGGCCACCCATTGAGGATATGTAGAAGTCACTAGAAACCCCGCATCAATTTGCTTCAGAACTTCCTCTTTGATCTTCACTGCCATATCAGGATGAGTTCTTCTGAGCTTCTGCTTCACAGGCATGCACTCAGGCTTCAAGGGTAGGAAATGTTGCACAATATCTGTATCTAGACCCGACATGTCTTCATATGACCAAGCAAAGATATCGACATATTCTCGTAGCAATTCGATCAACCCCTTCTTAACAGATTCTTCCAGGAGTGCCCAAATCTTCACTTCTCGCACACAATCCTCAGACCCCAAGTTGACTGTTTCCAGATTCTCAAGATGCGGTTGAATGATCTTATTTTCATGCTCAAGTAGACGGGTAATCTCGTCAGGAATCTCTTCAACATCATCTTCCTCTGCCTCAAATACAGGGAATTCGAAATTGGGAGATGGTGTCGGATCATTATGTTCAATGGGTTTAGAAATCAACCTGCACAATGATTTTGGATATAAAAAGCTTTTAGAAATCAAACAAGGCAAATCATTATGCAGATGAAAATATTGATTTTATTCCTTTTAGGGTTTTATGTGATCACCAATTTCATGCAAAAAGCAAAAAGGGAAAATAATTGGGAAAACAAACATTTAGCATGAATTTATTGAATGAAAATATCATTGTATTTATGTTGCCAACAATGTCATCACTTCTCCTTTTGGCATGGGAGAAGGGTTTTTAAAGAAAGTGATCATTACGTTGACTTGTGGACAACCGTAGGAACATCCACAGCGACCCAATTGTTGCAGATCCCTCCAGGGATGACAAAATTGTCAGAGTCATCTGCATCCTCTTCCAAGACAGCATCAACTTCTTCTTCCTGACCGGTGTGGCTAAAACCTCCACTCTTAAACAATCCTTTCTCATTGAATACCCCAGAAGAAAAGCCAATGCCAGCCCGAGACTTATTGTCTTCCAGCTCAATCATTTTTCCTAGGCCAGCAATTACACCACACTCAATGGCCAATTTCGCATCTCTATAGGAAGCAAATGAATGAGTTCTCTTCTCAACAGGCTCAGCTATAGATAAAGCTTGGAAAGGAGTTCTAACTTCATCCTTAGCATCTATGTATGAGAAGGAAGACAAGTGGCTAACCAGGAGAGCCTTTTCTCCCCCTACCACTACCAGTTTCTTATTCTTCACAAATTTCAGCTTCTGGTGTAGGGTAGATGTCACGGTGCCAGCCTCGTGAATCCATGGTCTGCCTAGGAGACAGCTGTACGATGGGTGAATATCCATAACCTGGAAGGTAATTTGGAAATCACTTGGTCCAATCTTGATAGGGAGATCAACTTCCCCAATCACAGTCTTACGCGACCCATCGAAAGCTTTCACAACAACTCCACTCTGCCTCATGGGAGGCCCTTGATATGACAGTCTTGAAAGAGTAGATTTTGGAAATACGTTCAGGGATGACCTAGTGTCCACCAGCACATTGGACATGGCGTCGTCTTTGCAATTCATGGATATGTGTAAAGCCAAGTTGTGGTCTCTTCCCTCCTCAGGGAGATCAGAGTCACAAAAACTCAAATTGTTACAAGCAGTAATGTTTGCAACAATGCTATCAAACTGTTCTATTGTGACATCATGATCTACATATGCCACATCCAAAACTTTCTGCAGAGCCTCTCTATGCGGTTCTGAATTCAGAAGTAATGATAACACAAATATTTTGGATGGCGTTTGTAGAAGCTGGTCTACAACATTGTATTCACTCTTCTTGATGAGCTTCAGCATCTCATCACAGTCTTCTTTCACATTGCCACTAGGGCCAACAGAAGTAGGAGTTTTTAGTACAGAGGAGGGTTTAATAACAGGTGTCGGATTCGGGATGCTCACAGCATTCCCAATCGGGCGTTCAATAAAATCAGCTTTAGCCTGAGGCTTCGGAGGTGCTGAAAACACACGACCACTGCGTGTCAGACCACTTACATCAGCAATATTCACAACAGAGGAGGATGGCAAAGGCACTTCTTTCCCATCTTCTACAGCAACAGCGTTGTAACGGAAGGGAATTGCCTTTTCAGAAGAATAAGGCACAGGACCGGCAGGCTTGATGATCAGGGAAGGAGAAACCTTCGGCTTGCTACCATCGTACTTAATGATAACAGGTCCAGGTATCCGAAACACTAGGGAGATTACGTTGACCTCAGGTTCATCTTCGTCAAAATTCCTATTCTGAAGGATCTCAATAAGTCCTTCGTCCAACATTTCCTGAAGATCTTTGCGCACCTGGCGACAACCCAATCGGTTAACAGAGCAGATTCGGCATTTATCATGATCGTGCTCATAGTGACTGTACTCACACAACAAACAATGCAACTCGACCAGAGATTGTCGAATATGACTGACATATTTGACCTTGTACTTGCCAGGGCAGCCCTGGACCATGTTGACAGATTTACCATGCTCGGGCAATGGGTTCTTCTTCACATTAGGACCTACGTCCTCAAAGCACAAAATGTCGCACCTCACAAGGTCTTGAACCTTGGTCTTCAACGGAAAACAATTCTCCACATCGTGGCCGAGAGCCCCAGAGTGATAAACACAATGCAATTCAGGCTTATACCACCACTGAGGGTTAGCAGGTACAGCTGGTGGGTCTCTCGGAGTAATCAACTTCCTATCTATCAAAGAGGGATATAGTTCTGCATATGTCATCGGAATAGGATCGAAAGTGATCTTCTTCCTCTCATAACTCGTGCTGGTTTGATTACTGTTTCGAGGCTGATAGGCCTGCTGTTGAGGACGGTGTTGTTGCTGCTGATGTTGTTGAGATGGTTGTTGATTATTATTATGTTGCTGATACTCTTGATTATCCCTGAAAACAGATGCTATATGAGCCACCTGGTGCTGATTACTAGCAGGACGCACAGTCTTCCTCCTCACAAAGGGTCTTCTAGATTTCACATGGGAGGTCACAGCATGTGCCTCTCCATCTTTCTTCTTCGTAAACGCCCCATAACGTTTGGCAGAAGAGCCTTCCTCCTTGGTTAGACGTCCTTCTCTAACCCCTTCTTCTAGACGCATCCCCATGTTCACCATTTCGGTGAAGTCAGAAGGAGGGCTAGCGATCATCCGCTCATAATAGAATGAACTCAAGGTCTTCAGAGAGATCTTGGTCATTTCCTTCTCTTCTAGCGGAGGCACGATCTGTGCTGCCAACTCTCGCCACCTCTGGGCGTACTCTTTGAATGTTTCCTTGTCCTTCTGGGACGTGGCCCTTAGCTGATCTCTATCGGGAGCCATATCCACATTATACTTGTATTGCTTGACGAAGGCCTCACCAAGGTCATTGAAGGATCGGATGTTCGCACTGTCTAACCCCATATACCATCTCAGAGCGGCACCGGACAGACTGTCCTAAAAGTAGTGGATGAGCAACTGGTCATTATCAGTCTGAGTTGACATATTCCTGGCGTACATGACCAGGTGGCTGAGAGGACAAGTATTCCCTTTATATTTTTCAAAGTCGGGGACCTTGAATTTTACAGGAATCTTCACATTGGGAACCAAGCATAATTCGGCAGCAGACTTGCCAAAGAGATCCTTTCCTCTAAGAGTCTTCAATTTCTTGCGCAACTCAAGAAATTGATCATTCATAGCGTCCATCTTCTCATGAACATCTGGGCCCTCAGATGGCTCAGAATGATAGATGGTGTCCTCTACCCTAGGCACGATATGCACGACAGGAGGAGGAACAACAAGGACCGGGCTAGATGCCGGCATAGAAGCAAAAGTTGGAGCAGGGCCCTCAGGCATGAAATTAGGAGGCATCCCCCACGAAAACCCGGCTGGCATGGCCGCTGGAGCAAAATATGCACTGGCTGCAGGCACAGTTGAGGAAACAATCTCAGAGATGACTGTTCTCTAGGGAGGAGTTGAAGGTGTTGGAGAAGACTGGCTCTGGGCAGCCAGGAACGATTCCATCAAAGCACTCAGTCTGGCGACTTCTTCTTTGAGTTTACAGTTCTCTTGCTCTAGATGATCCATCAATCTTGCAGAGTTGGCTCTAGTGTAGTACCGGTGAGTCAGCTTGTCTTCAAAATAAATGAAGAGCACGGAGTTAGACCACAGGACCAGAAGCCGGGAACAAAACCTGCTTATGCATATGATGCATGCAATGCTTGTGCATATGATTTGTTTTTATTTCAAAGGAACTCTAGGGTTTTATTTGCAAATTTTGGAAAATTAAACTTTTGTCGCATATGGAAATATATCATCAAATAATATCAGGGAAAAGAAGTACTACATTGTCAATCATATACAAGAGAAAAGGAAAGTGATCATCCTATGGATCCCTAGAAACAATCATCTAATGCTCGGGATACACGAAGCTTCTTCACCTCCCTCTCGTAAGCTGCCTCCATATCTGCCTTTTCCTTAGCGAGTCGGTCATACCTCCTCTTCCAAAACTTGGAAGACTGAGGAAGTAGAGAAGTCCATGCATCATTAGGATCATCAATAACCTGATGCTCGAGGAACTCTATCAAAGCATCCTTCTCCTTAATCTGCTGAAGCAACTCTTCCCTTTCACGGATCCAGGCACGTGATAGGTCTTCGTCTCTCAACTCCTCTACTCCTTGGTTAGGGAGGGTTGAAGGCCCAGCCACAACCAAAGGTGTAGGTCTCGGATATTCGTAAGGCATGAGATACTCAGACGCTCTCTTCCTTACCCAAGCAGTGTAAGGCTCCAAAGCAATGCAATTCTTAGGACCCAACTCCTTCCTTCCTTTCTTATGAACCTTGCGCCAAGTGCGAACCATTCTGCCCTTCAAGCCTTGGGGATCTTTACCCTCCTGAAAGAACACACCCTCTAACGAAATGTTATTAGGTTTATCCTTTAGGGGGAACCCAAGCTGACGACGTGCCAAAACAGGGTTGTAGTTAATCCCACCACATGTACCAAGAAGAGGCACATTGGAGAATTCACCACAAGAGTCGATAATCTGCACACCATCATATACACGGTTATACCAAGAGATATCATCATTAGTGAGAGACATAAGTCTCGTGGACCACCGTAGACATCCCTTGTTCTCCTTGAAAGCGACCGTCTGAGGTAAGTGAGAAATAAACCACTTATACAACAGAGGCAAACAGCACACAATAGCACCACCACCCTTTGCATTCCTCATATGCAAAGAGAAATAGGTATCACCCAACAGAGTCGGAACGGGATTAAGAGCGGAAAAGATCCTAATAGCGTTCACATCCACAAACTTGTCGATGTTGGGGAACAATACCAACCCATAGATGAGAAGTACAAATATGGCTTCAAAGGCATCCTCACTCATGGCCTTCCCATAAATAGTAGCTTGAGCAATGAGGAACTCAGAAGGGAGACCTTGAATTCCACCTTTGGTAGTCATATGAGCACCAACCAGAGATTCATCTATGTGCAACATGTCAGCTATCACTCGAGAAGTAGGAATACTCTCCAAGCCATTGAACGGCAACTGATCCAGGATAGGTATACCCACAAGATAGGCATACTCCTTAAGGGTAGGCAAAAGCTGGAAGTCCGGAAACGTGAAGCAACGATACAGAGGATCATAAAACTGCACCAATACGCTCATCAGCCCTTCATCCACCTGAGTAGTCAGAAGAGGAAGAAGCTTCCCAAAGCGAGCCTTGAAACCTAAGGGATCTAATACATAGGATGTCAGATTCCTTAACTCTTTCAAATCGGGCTGTCTGAAGCTGTACTTCTTTGTATTCCTTCTTTGTCTTTCCATGTCTGAAAATTTTGCAAATAAACCCCTTAAGTTCCTTGAAAATTTCCTTTATGGATGATATGGATGCAGATGAATGCATGAATGCATGAATGCAACAATCACACTCAAGGATCAAGCAAAGCACACCAAACAAAGGTCATGGGATGGATCATATTATCCTTAATATCAATCATCCATTTTGGTGGATTATGGTTTACACCTTATCAACACCCAAGTTCCATTAATATTAAGGATACATGAATGGATCAACCATGAATCAAGGGTTTGTTGCAAGTCACGAGCATGGAGTCTCGGTTAAGAACCACCCAAAGGGAATGTACTAGGGTTTAAACCTGCCAAACATGTTCTACAAGAGGTTCCCATAGTCATCATCCCATCTTTCGAATATTATCGGAGAAACGACTACTCGTATTCCAAAAATATTCTCAAGAGAGACTCTTATGAGTGTAGTATCGCGTAACAATCGTATCAAATCTTACATTTGAACGATCTCCGCACTACATCCTAAAAAATAGGCCAAGATGGGTTTGGTAAACTAAGGTCCTTGGCTTCTAAGGTCTATATTGGAAAGAGTAATGTCTAACCACAACTTACTTGTGTGACACTATTGATCCCAACATGACCTCCACCAAGTGAATGGACTCGCAAGTCAACTTGCTAAGGAATAACTCCACACAAGTCGACGAGACTATGCCATTCTCCTATCCTAAGTACACTCGAGTTCGGGTATAGAACTCATCTCACAAAGATCACCAAGCACACAAGCAATTAATATATCAAGCAATTCAATCATTACATACAATACAGTAATCCCAAATTGCACAAAAATATGTCACAAACAATATAATACAACAAGTGTGAAAAGTTGGCAAAACCCACTAGGGACAAGATTTTATTTCTTCCCCAGCAGAGTCGCCACTTTTCTGTAGCGGTGTATTCGTTACCATTGGAGATATTGACTAAATCCAAGGTAAATCATACAAACTCGAGTCGCTACCGCACTTCTATTTATCCAAAGGAATGGTTAGAAAGCGAACAAAAACCTAAAAGTTTTAACAAAAAACTAGTAAAAGAAACAAAGATCTGGGTAAGGGGGTTGGTTATGCAATGGGAAGGTGTTAGGCACCCAAAACATCCTAGGTACTCCTAGGGAGCCCTTTTCACACTTGTTGCAAAGGTTATTGTTTTTGTGAAATTTTATTTGTGCAAACATGATTGAAGAGATGAGAAAAGAATATACAAGTTTATTTACATTTTGTGTTTGGATGGATAAACCCATTGCCTACGTACCCTCTTATAAAAGATTAGGATCAAAACCTCGTAGTTCGGGGTAAAAATCTCAAAAAAAATGAGTTGATTGATTGGTCCAAAAGCTTTAAGGTCTTCTGTTATCAAAGGGAGAAAACTCAATCTAAAACCATAAATCCACCATGTGAGGATAGCTTCAACATGCTAGTGAGGGGTTAACCCTATAATAAGCATGGAAGACTCATTGTCCATCACTAAGGATATAGGCGAGTATTACATCTACCACAAAGATAACTCAAACCTAATAGCTAAAGGTTATGAAAAAATTGATTAAGAAAGTGGACATTGGAACCACAAAAAGCACATTTGAATGGGTTATATTTACCAATTAGAAGTATATACAAAAATGGTCAAAGTTGACTTAAAGATTCAATTCAAAATGAGTATTATGAAAAGAAAGTTTGAAAATCAAAAGCATAAGGCTTAGGTTTCTAATGTTGAAAACAAAGTCAAACATTTTCACAAAAAGGTTTTGGCTTGGGTTAGGGTGGAGAAATGAAGAAAACAAAAGGTGAGAGGTAAGAAATGAAATCACACTAGGAGTTCCTCTCTGGAGATCATATAGATGATCCAAGTGGATCCCATCCTTTGGAATAAGCAAGCACAAAGCATAAGCAATCAAACCAGTCTCATAAGAGATCCTCAATGCATCTTGTATCTTCCACATGGATGAACATGGTAATGATCCTCAATTAAGCTCAAATGGAAACTACTTGTTCAAGAGCACACACATCAAAAGTTTACAAGAAAACAAACATCACACACTATATACATACAAGAGGCTTCAAACCATGGGTGGGCATTAGTCAAGAGGGGTCATGTCAACCTCGACAAACAAGCCAAACTGTAATGGGTAATCTATAACTCTTAACCACTAACATTGAAAGTTAGGGTGAAGCTGATCAAAGATGGAAATGAGGATGAGACCTCATACTCTTAACCCTGGCCGGGGTGAGCTCATGACAAAGAAAGCATGGGGATCCAGAAAGTGAGATCCTATTCCACTTGACAAACTTTGGACAAAGATCTTGGGTACATGTTCAGAAGCATCAACATGTAGTGCGAGCATAAAGAACGACTCACTGAATAACGGGGGATTGGCTACTAATCCCTTTTATCCGTCAATTGCCTCTTCTCTTGGAGGACTTGTCAAGTAACACATGCCTCATCTTGGAGGTCTTTGGCACAATTGTAAACAAACACAAACAGAGCCTCTGAAGGAGGACTTTCCAGCAAAATGCCTGCCAAAAAGGTGACAGGACTTCCAGACTACATGAAGTAAGAAGATAACTACCTAAGTGGTGTATCAACCATAATCCAAAGCTCAAGCAAGAGCAAAAAGCAAGCAACTAAGGTACCTGTACAGAGACTAAACAGTTAATATTTCAGTCAGAAAACCAACAGACAAACAGTGAAACCATCCAACAATTACACAATCCAATGAACAATGCTCAAGCACTCAAATGAACTCATGAGCTCAAGCACATCACTTAAAATCCTACAAAACAAACACAAGTTAGAAATCAAATCATTTGCATCTCACAAAGTGAGAACAAATCAACCATCAATGCTAAATGTCCAAACCTGAAACACAAAGCACAGTTAGTTTATGCACAAAACACTAGTACAAAGACTAAGTTCAAAACCAAACCAAATGATCAAAACAGAACTCAATCTTCCATATAATGCACATTCAAACATTCCACAAAATGTCCTCAAAAGGACCAACATCAATTCAATAAGCAAATATCTCAAATGGCCTATGCTATGCAATGATCACAAAATATGCACAAAGTGAACTTCCAATTTAGAAAATTCAAATCAAAACAGAAATGCATGCAATGACTTTGAGATTTTTTATGCAAGTTCCTTATGTCACGAACAATCATTATGCAAAATATCAAATCCAGAAAGGTTCAAATGCTATGTGATCAAAAATGCAACAATCCAATGTCAAAAATGTGACACAAATTGTCACATTTATCTCCATGTGTCAAAAATAATGATAGCATATGAGAAAAAATCCCAACCAGTGCTCAAAAATTCATATCATGTGTGAATATCAAGCATGCAAAAAATTGGATCAAGAAGCTCAACATATAGAATTTCACAAGGCATTGAACACAAAATATCAATTTAGCACAATGTTCATTCAAAAATTCAAAAATCACAAACCAGACATCAACAAATCATGAAATTAATACCATAAAAAACTAGACATCAAAACAAAACTATGAAAAAAAAATGGGATCAAATTGGATCATTTTTAGATTTTTAATGAATTTTTCAAAACAGCCAAACAAATGAAATAAACAAATAACAATGGAGGGAAATTCAAATATTTGAATAAACTCAGAATAAACATCAACCATTTGATCTAGCGCGCGCCAAATCCAACGCTCCACATTTAAACACTCAAAGCGCTGCGTTTCATTAAACACGTTGGCATGCACGGTCAACATTTCAACACTCGAGTGGCAAGGTCAAAGAATCCATAGCCAATCAAACACACACGCAAGCAACACATCAGCACACAGCAAGGCAAAACCCTAAGAATTACAGAGACGTCGGAGCTAAGCTCCGGTCGTCTTCTCCGGCCAACTGCACGGCGGCTCAGGCACAAAAGTTTCCAGAAACGAACAAGGCATACATCAATCGAATCATCTTTCCATGTACATTCCAAATATCATATCCATTGATCCTAATTCCTACCAGGTTTTCCAGATCGAAGCAAAACATTATTAAGATCCAAACTTGAAGTTCATCATACATGCTCAATTCTCAACCAAATCAAAATCTAAACACATGTCCAAGCTCTACTAAACGAGATCTACACATCTATATTAAGAAAACATCAAAAGGAGAGGATCGAATTTGCATCACCTGGAATTGAAGGTGGCTGAAATCGTGTCTTCAAGCGCTCTACAGCTCTAGATCTACTCCACTACACTTGCCTTGAAGCTTTGAGCAAAAATGAATGGTTGAAAACACTTGAATCTTCCTTAATTTCAAACTTCCATCGCCATGTTCAAGCTCTTGATCTGCATGAAATCTGGCTGAATTGTTCCAATCAATGGTTGATTCTTGCTCAATGAAGCCTGATGATCAAGAATCTACAAGAATTTTTGGTGTTTGTGTGGAGAAATTCAAGATTTGAAGAGAGAGAAAAATGGAGGGAGTTTCAAATTTCAGATCTGAAAATGCTTCTCTTTCTTTGTTATGATTAGGGTTTGAGCTTTTATATGCCTTGTTAATGATGCTGCTAATCACACTTTCCATTTGTTAATCAAGATTAAGGAGATGTAAGGCAATATGCAAAAATGAAAATGAAGCTCTCCTTGCCATAATCCATGTGCTCTTTCTCATGCAAGGGTCTGAATCCACTCCAAATTATCCAATGGTCATGATGGAAGTGTTTGTTTGCTTGTAGCTTAAGCCAAAAATGAATTATGAATATTTTCTTCAAAATGCACATGTATGAAATAGTGAGAATACAAGCCATGATTCCTTTGCATAATTGAGCCAAATGAGGTCAATTTGAGATGTCTTGCACATAAGGAGCATTTTGCAAAAAGAATGGACCAAATTGGAGCTTTGTATCAAAAGTTAGGCCATTTTGAATTTCCATGCACACCTTGTGATCAAATGACCATAACTTCTCAACCATTCATCATATGGACATGAATGAGGACTTTTTGGAAAGGGGAGACAAAGATATACAACTTTGATGTTCACCAAAAATCCATTTGAAACTTCTTTGACATTGACAAGTCAAGTTGAATGTGGACCAAAAACTTGCCAAATTTGGAAACTTTGAATTACAGGTCATTTTCTATTTTTAGTAACTTTTGCCATGACCTTTGAATCTTCAAGATGGAAGTTTAGAATGATGAATAAGCCTTATTTGAACATGATTGAGGTGTCTCAACTCATTTCCCCCACCTCATAGCCCTCAGTTGACTGCACAGTTGACTTTTTGGTCCTCAGATGACCTTGAAATGTTTTGATGAACTTGAGCCTTTACCACTTGATGAAATGGCTTCAAAATGAAACCCTAGCTCATGTAAGCTCTTTATAATGATAATGTGGTCCTCATCTCAAGAAAATACCTCATCTCTTGCACAAAGGATCTTCTTGAAGCTCTTGACCTGGTGATTGCTTGAGCTACAAACAAAAATGTTAATGACATATTTTTGTGCTTTTGGTTAGTAAACAAAAGTGAGAAAAGCAATGATATACAATTCAAGCATGCTTGGTGATCTCAAACCACTCACAAGAGATCTCTACCCAAAGGGAAAGGGAGCCAAGATGCTCAAAGATCCTTGAGGCTATGCAATGCAATGCTATGATGCCATGAGGGATCTTAGGGACAAAATTGGGGTCTTACAGTGGGGTATCCTAAAGAAACAAGAGGGTATTACTTCTACAATCCTTCTGAGGGCAAAGTGTTTGTCGCTCGAACTGGAGTTTTCCTAGAAAAGGATTTTATTTCCAAAGGAATCAGTGGGAGGAAAGTAGAGCTTGAAGAAATTCAAGAATCACAAAGCATTGATACACCTATGGAGGAATTAGAGCAGGAAACACAAGTAGTTGTGGAAGAGCAACCTGCTCAAGTAGAACAAGACCAACGTAGGTCAAGCAGGATACATCACCTACCTGAGAGATATGGATATCTCATAACTGATCATGGTCATGTATTACATATGGATCAAGATGAGCCTGTGACCTACCAAGAGGCCATAACTGCTCCCAAGTCTGAGAAGTGGCTAGAAGCCATGAAATCTGAAATGGATTCCATGTACACAAACCAGTTTGGATCTTGGTAGAGCCTCTTGTAGGAGTTAACCCCATAGGATGCAAGTGGGTCTTTAAAAAGAAGACTGGCATGGATGGTAAGGTACATACCTATAAGGCAAGACTGGTTGCAAAAGGATATAAATAAATTCATGGGGTTGACTATGATGAAACCTTTTCACCAGTTGCAATGCTTAAATCTGTTCGAATTTTACTTGTTATCACTGCATATTGATCGTCGTGATTCGCAAGTACACGAATAACGTCAAAGTAATATAAAAGAATATTGATCCCACAGAGACCAATCATCAATCTATCGATTACTATCGTTACGGTGTTTATCTAAGGCGGTATAAAAGAGATATTGGGTTTGCAAAATAACGGTAAATAATAAATGCAGGTAAAGACAGGTTGAATGTAATTCACGTCAGTTAAGTGATGTTTCAATTGTCTAAATAGAACTACTTATGAGACAATATTTTCTACTCTTGAAAAGAATCCATTTAACAGGAACTGTCGCTTTCGCGTATTCAGAACCGAGTTTACCCTTAAATTAAGGCCTTTTACTGTCACTTATAAAAGGTGCGCAGAACGCTAAAGTAGTAAACCTATTTTTAAGAAATGAGACTCGTAAACTTAGTTGAAAAGTGATTTTGATTTGGAAAGTTTACCCAAGGAGTTTCCTGATTTTAACCCTATCAACGCGTCCAAAAACAGTTTCAAAATTAGTTTTTCCTTAAAGTGATAAAGATTCCTAGTTACTAAGCCAGGGTGCTTTTGCACTCCTAGAATAATTAAAACTAACCAAGTTTGTTTTAGAAAACTCAAATTAAAAATCAAAACAGACTTTAAAGTATTTCTACAGATTTCAATATGTGAAACATTACTTTAACCGTGATCCTTACATTCTAACCTTTAAAAGATTTAGCCAGACATGGTGATCAGTCACCATTTATGCTAGACATTCCACTATTTAACCGTAAATAAGTCAGGTAAACTGTGTAAACTGAAGCATTTTTAGTTAGATATAAGCTCAATTCTATAATATGAAGTGTGTTGTTACTTATGAATTTCTTAAGGATATTTTACACTTTTGGGTATGTTAGCAGGTAAAAAACTAGTCTGGAAGCTCAGGGAATCAAACGTCAGATGCGAAATTAAGCCAGGGCAAGAAAACGGAAGAAAAAATCAATTCTTGAAGAACTTGCTGTCCATACGCGTATGGCCTTACATGATACGCGTATAGACCTTCCCAGTACGCGTATCATACGCAAATGACCAGAGGGGTTGAAAATCAAGCAAAAATACAAGCTTCTGGTGATACGCGTACCAAACTGGTGATACGCGTACCAGACTGGGCAATACGCGTACCAGACTGGGCAATACGCGTATCAGAGGCTGTCTTACGTGCGATACGCGTACCAGACTGGGCAATACGCGTATGAGACTGGGCAATACGCGTATCAAGCCCAGAATCAGGAAAAGCCCAACTGAACAGCTATTTAGAGGGGAGAAAACGATTTTTCAAGTGTTGGACGATTTTGGAGAGAAAAGAGACGCGTTTGAGACCTGGAGACTCCACGTTTATCAGAGGATTCATATGTTCAAGAGTTTTCCGACGATTGAAGATTGATTCCTCACGAAATTCTGTAATGACAACAATGTTAATCTTTGTTTTTATTTCGATTATGAGTAGCTAAACCCCCCATTGCTAGGGGGTGGCCCTGATTCTGAATGTGACAGATTTGATGTTTATGAATGCATTGATTATTTCTTCTTTTCCATTGATTTGTTCTTATTACTGTTCTTTATGCTTTATTCGTCGGACCAACGAATGATGATTAATATGAATAGTTTAAGCTGGACAGCGATTATTCATTGATCTGGATAAGAACTTTGGATAGTAAAAATAACCTAGGACTAGGGATTTTCTATCTGACCGGTAATTCTTGATATTTGAATGCTTGAGTATGAACTTAATTATTTATGGACATAGTAATTAGGTTACATAATCAAAGGTCTTTTCACTAAGGAATTAGGAATAGATAACCTTGAGGACCGGAATTAATTGGACAGGAATATTGTCTACACCTTCATAAATTATATCTGTTACAAGAAGTTTCATTCACCGAACCCTAGCAATCTTCTCTCATTTGTCTCTTGTTCAACCTTTTTACTTGTTTTATTTATTTGCAATTGGTAGTATAATTACTCACAACACAAAAACAAAAGGCTTTTGTCTAATTGAAACAATCGATAAACTTTGTATCGTCAAGCAGTCCTTGAGATCGACAAACGGGGAATTTCCCTTTTATTACTACAGTGAGAAAAATAGTACACTTGCTATTTTCCCATCAAGTTTTTGGCGCCGTTGCCGGGGACTGCCAAAGATAATAGAGTTTATTAAGTTATTTTCAATTAGAATTTTGTTGCTCTGCATCCAAAATTTTATTTATTGTTTAATTTTATTTTTATTGTTATTATAACTAATTTCTGTCTAATCTGTGTATGCGAGGTAAGGCCTCAACTAATTTTCATTTTGACGCAGAACCAAAGAGAACATTGCGCGCAAAGCTCAGAGAAGCTAGAAGAAAGAAACTGGCAAACTCTGACACCGAAGAACCAGCCACACCTGGCACACCAATCTCTGTTCACTCCGAAAATTCTGAGTCAGACACAGATTCACATCCAGACACTGTTAACATGGTTGTAGACCCACCTTCAGCGGAAAGACTTTTAGGTGACTATGGCAGACAGAATAATCCAGCAGTGCGGTTGACCATTGTTAACCAACCTGTTAATGTTGCTCACTTCCAGTTACACCCCTCAACTATCCGTCAGTTGGAAAGCAAACCTTTTTCAGGAAAGATCAATGAGGATGCAAACAAGCATCTGCAGAGGTTTCTGACTATGACTACATCATTAAAAATTGATGGGAATTCTGAAGAGGCAAAGAGATTGGTCATGTTCCTATTCACGTTATCTGAGGACGCTGAGGAATGGTTCTATTCCCTACCCGCAGGAAGCATTACTACTTGGCAACAAATGGAAACAGCATTCTTGAACGAGTATTTTCCTGCTTCTGTGTATATCCGTAAGAGGTATGACATTGTGAATTTTAAACAGAAAGACGGAGAGACACTTGGAGATGCATACAAAAGATTCAAGAGATGTTTAGTTGCATGTCCTACACATAATCTGGATGAAACTGAACAAATGCAGAATTTTGTAAACGGGCTGAAGATGAGAACTAAGCAACTCATTGATACAGCTGCTGGTGGCTCATCTAATTTTTCAACAGCAACCGGTATCAAAAAGATCATCGAAGCTATTGCAGCGAATGAGCATTTGGAATTATATGACCGTACTGTGAATCAGCCGGAGGGAAAAATTGACTTGAAATTAGCAAATCAGGTAGTGAAAATGGAAGACCAGATTGCTGCTGAGGTTGAAATAAGATTGAAAGCGATGAATTTAGGTACCCAAACTGTTGCTCAAGTTCAACCGGTTCCGACCATGATTTGTGAGATTTGTAGTGGACCACACTTTACCATGCATTGTGTTGCAACCGCAGAACAAGTGCAAGCTATAAATTACCTGAGGCAAAATCATCCCTACTCAAATACATATAATCCGGGGTGGAAAAATCATCCTAATTTCTCTTGGAAAGATCAGCAAGGTAATATTCAGAACCAAGGACCTCCACAACAACAGCCACCTTACCAACCACAATATCAATCGCAATAGCAACCTTATCAGCAACAAATACCGAAGAAAGCGGATTGGGAGATTGCTATAGAGAAGATGGCAACTCAGAATATGCAATTTCAGGAGGAGACCAGGAATAATCAGAAGAGCACCAATGCATCCATTAAAAATCTGGAGATTCAATTGGGTCAGATAGCACAACAGATAACAAATTTTCAAACACCGGGCGCATTACCTAGTGCAACAGTGACAAATCCGAGGGAGCACCATAATGTGAGTGCGGTAACAACAAGAAGCAGAAGATATGTTGAAGATCGTAAGAAGAAGGATGAAGAAGAAGATCAGTTGCTTGAAGTGGACCTGGAAATCTTAGAAAACAAGACACCACCTGAGGAAGAAATTGTAATACCGCCGGTGGTACAAGAAAAGCTCCCTGAACCAAAACCCATCATTAAGCTTCCTTTCCCACAAAGAAACAAAAAGAAGAAGCAAGATGAGAAAAATTTTCAGAAATTCATGGAGTTGTTCAGGAAATTAGAAATCAATATTCCATTCTCTGAGGCACTCGAGCAGATGCCTATCTATGCGAAATTCATGAAAGACATCATCTCCAAGAAGCGCACCACTGACGCTGACCCTGTTATACTAACTGAAACTTGTAGTGCTATTTTGCAGGGTATGAAGATTCCAGTGAAGAAGCCAGATAGAGGTTCTGTGACTATCCCGTGTACCATTGGAGATAGGTCCTTTAAAAGGGCGCTGATTGATTTGGGGGCTAGTGTTAGCCTTATGCCTTTGTCTATTTACAGGAAGCTAGGAATTGGAAATGTTCAAGATACCAGAATGACACTTCAATTTGCTGACCACTCAGTGAAGAGACCTTTTGGGGTAGTTGAGGATGTTCTGGTCAAAGTTGATAAATTTGTTTTTCCTGTTGATTTTGTGATTTTGGAAATGCCAGAAGATGAAGAGATACCTCTGATTCTGGGAAGACCTTTCTTAGAAACAGGGAGAGGCAATATAGATATGGAGGAAGGTACCATGACCCTAAAGGTGTATGATGAAGAGCTCAGAATTGATGTCCGAGATACTATGAAACATAAAGAGAATATGTGTACAAACCACTCCGTGGAAGTGATTGATCAAATTGTAACTAGCACAATTCAAAGAAAGTTTCCTGAATTACCGTTAGAAAGAGTTCTTAGTCTGTCGGTCAGAGAGATGGAGGAGAAGGATGAGGAAAAAGAAAAAGAAGTGCTTGCTATGCTGGATACACAAACCCCTTGGAGGAAATACAACCCACGCAGGTGGGAGGATCTGAGAGCTTCACCAGAATTTGAAGATGAAAAGGTACTGAAGAAACATAAAAGTGGTATTGGTGTTTTAAATGAGAAGAATGGCGACACCTTCAAGGTTAATGGTCAGAGGTTGAAACCATATGATCCCGGTGAAGGGGGACCAATTGAAACTGTTAAACTCATCTGAGTATGAGGTGTCCCGTCGAGCCATGCGACGTTAAACGAAGCGCTGCTTGGGAGGCAACCCAAGGGAGGTTTGAAATTTCTTTGTGTCTTTTTTTCTTTTTGGTTTATTCAGTTTTTATTTGCTTTTGCTTGGATGTAATCACCTATTATGGGTTGGCTTAATCTAATGAATTTGATTTTGTTTACCTCCATTTTCCTGTTTATTTCGTTAGATATGTGACTATGTCTGGCTATTGGTTTTCTTGATCACTTACACCAAATACTTGGGCGTTCTCTCTTTCAGTCCCCTGACTGTAGATACTGTTGTTTATGATTGGACGCACTGGTTAAGATTAACATCAGAACCACGAGCATGAGCTTTGAACTCAGAGGTATGATAGAACAAGTCAGCTTAACCCGTCCTGGTGAGATCAGAAAAAGCCAAACACTTATCATCATATGAGAGATATCAGGTATGTCTTTATCAATCTTGGTTTGCGTATGTTCTTTTGTTATTATTAGCTGTACGACTACACACACTGAGGCATGTTTTTGTTTATTACCTAGAGCCTTTCTAGCCATCCCATTATTATTATTATTATCCATTGTTTTACCCTGTTGAGCCTGTTAATCATTTATTTTTGATATACCCGTTTTTTTCTAAAGCCATGACCTTGTACCTATCCTACCCTGTTCAGAGTATGTGAGGATTGATTTCATCTCTACGTTTCTATCTAAGTTTGGGGTTGCTGTTGGAATAGCAACCTTTAAGTTTGGGGTAGCTTTGCAGTACGTGAATAGTAAGTGAATGTCGTATAAAAGAAAAAAAAAGAAAAAAAAGAGAAAAAAAAAAGGAAAAACAACAACAACATGAAAAGAAAGAAAGAGAAAAGCGAAAAACAATAAAAGAACAGCTTTTGGAAAATGCTACATTCACTATAGATAAAAGGAAAAGAGGATTGCAAGACCCTACAGGAATAATAGGAAAGAAACGTAGTGAGAGAATGATTTCATGTACTCTGAACCAAAAGACCCAAAAAGACCTCAAGAAGTGTGTGTGATTGTACATGTTGATAGGATGAGAGAATTTATTCAAACTTCTGATTTGATATTGCATATTGTGATTTGAGAGTGATAACACTTTAACCCAGAGAGACTTGGTGAGAGTGTGATATAAGCTGACAGGTAAAGTCATATCTCTGAGGGAAAGAGTTTCTAGCTCGTTGGCTATGTGGAAGAATCAGAAAACCTGAAAAACATCAAGAGGTCCAGTGCGAAAGATTTCAGCAGTATTGTGGTAAGAACTGTTTTACAGTAAGTTTGGGGTGACATGATCTTTGATGGTAATAAAATGTTACTTGAGGACAAGCAACAAGCTAAGTTTGGGGTTGTGATCAGTCACCATTTATGCTAGACATTCCACTATTTAACCGTAAATAAGTCAGGTAAACTGTGTAAACTGAAGCATTTTTAGTTAGATATAAGCTCAATTCTATAATATGAAGTGTGTTGTTACTTATGAATTTCTTGAGGATATTTTACACTTTTGGGTATGTTAGCAGGTAAAAAACTAGTCTGGAAGCTCAGGGAAACAAACGTCAGATGCGAAATTAAGCCCGGGCAAGAAAACGGAAGAAAAAATCAATTCTTGAAGAACTTGCTGTCCATACGCGTATGGCCTTACATGATACGCGTATAGACCTTCCCAGTACGCGTATCATACGCAAATGACCAGAGGGGTTGAAAATCAAGCAAAAATACAAGCTTCTGGTGATACGCGTACCAAACTGGTGATACGCGTACCAGACTGGGCAATACGCGTACCAGACTGGGCAATACGCGTATCAAAGGCTGTCTTACGTGCGATACGCGTACCAGACTGGGCAATACGCGTATGAGACTGGGCAATACGCGTATCAAGCCCAGAATCAGGAAAAGCCCAACTGAACAGCTATTTAGAGGGGAGAAAACGATTTTTCAAGTGTTGGACGATTTTGGAGAGAAAAGAGACGCGTTTGAGACCTGGAGACTCCACGTTTATCAGAGGATTCATATGTTCAAGAGTTTTCCGATGATTGAAGATTGATTCCTCACGAAATTCTGTAATGACAACAATGTTAGTCTTTGTTTTTATTTCGATTATGAGTAGCTAAACCCCCCATTGCTAGGGGGGTAACCCTGATTCTGAATGTGACAGATTTGATGTTTATGAATGCATTGATTATTTCTTCTTTTCCATTGACTTTTTCTTATTACTGTTCTTTATGCTTTATTCGTCGGACCAACGAATGATGATTAATATGAATAGTTTAAGCTGGACAGCAATTATTCATTGATCTGGATAAGAACTTTGGATAGTAAAAATAACCTAGGACTAGGGATTTTCTATCTGACCGGTAATTCTTGATATTTGAATGCTTGAGTATGAACTTAATTATTTATGGACATAGTAATTAGGTTACATAATCAAAGGTCTTTTCACTAAGGAATTAGGAATAGATAACCTTGAGGACCAGAATTAATTGGACAGGAATATTGTCTAAACCTTCATAAATTATATCTGTTACAAGAAGTTTCATTCACCGAACCCTAGCAATCTTCTCTCATTTGTCTCTTGTTCAACCTTTTTACTTGTTTTATTTATTTGCAATTGGTAGTATAATTAATCACAACACACAAACAAAAGGCTTTTGTCTAATTGAAACAATCGATAAACTCTGTATCGTCAAGCAGTCCTTGAGATTGACAAACGGGGAATTTTCCTTTTATTACTACAGTGAGAAAAATAGTACACTTGCTATTTTCCCATCACGTGGTAACACAAACGAACACAATGGTGTTAATCATGATGAAAAGTTTGTTTTTAGAATGTGAGGCGTAGAGAGCGAGTAAAGTGCATAAAATAAATAAAGTAAAGCGAGTGCGGGAAGTAAATAAAGTAAAGCGAGTGCGGGAAATAAATAAAGTAAAGCGAGTGCGGAAAATAAATAAAATAAAAGCAATGCGGAAAATAAATAAAATAAAGCGATGCGGGAAATAAATAAAATAAAAGTGATGCGGGAAATAAATAAAGTAAAGCGAGTGCGGAAAATAAATAAAATAAAAGCGATGCGGAAAATAAATAAAATAAAGCGATGCGGAAAAAAAATAAAATAAAGCGATGCGGGAAATAAATAAAATAAAAGTGATGCGGGAAATAAATAAAGTAAAGCGAGTGCGGAAAATAAATAAAATAAAAGCGATGCGGAAAATAAATAAAATAAAGCGATGCGGGAAATAAATAAAATAAAAGCGATGCGGGAAATAAATAAAATAAAAGCAATGCGGGAAATAAATAAAATAAAAGAGATGCGGGAAATAAATAATTAAAGCGATAAATAAGAACCTGCTCCAAACGGAGGCTTCGATTCGGGTACAAAAATAAACATCCGACTCCTGAAGCTAAAGACGACAGCAACTCGAAGTGACCCAACTCAATCTCACAAAGGTGCGATAACCCCCCAATGTGACGGATTATCGCTATTACAAATGATAAATATATGCTTAGTGTTGTAAAACTAAGTTGGATGATTAGAACACGAAATGGAATGAGCTATTTATAGAGATTTTCAACAGTTTGTAAAGACCATGGTGCCCTCCAACTTCTCCTTAATGGGACTTAGTGGGAACATGATTTACAAAGGTGGCGCCCGCCATCCCTTCATGGTGCCCGCCATGTGTGTAAATGAGGTGGATCATGGGAACGTGGTGGTTACCTCCTAGTTGAGGGCTGATGACTCATGGCTTCCCCTATAGCGGCCGCCATGTGCAACGCCATGTGTGTAATTTTGCCGAAAAATCCTAATTTTAGGTCTTTTTGCTTTGTTCTTCCAAAAGAGTCTGAAAGTGCTAAATATCTGAAAACAAGAGAAAAGAGAGCATAATACAAACAAAATGATAATAAAGTCCTAATAAACATGTGAAATCCGAGTCAAAACCCGGTGTAATTCAGTGTGATCAAATTCTCCCAGACTTAAACCTTTGCTTGTCCTCAAGCAAAACTCTTTATAGTTTATGCAAGAAAATAAGTATCATCTAGAGTTTATTCAAGGCAAAAAGACTTACGAGTTCGTTCAAGGGATGTATCGATAGGTACTAACGAATCGAACTAAGGGTATTGTAGTGACACTTCCCGCAATTGCGGTCATAGGCTTCGTTCCTATACAAATCAATCCACATTACCCCACCATACCTAAGCCTTCTTTTTGTTTTCTTAAAGTCCTTTTCATTCAAGTGCAATCACATTAAGCCCGTTATGCGTACATACTCATAGTAAAGTGACCGGTTAGTGATTATGATCTTAATTTGCAGTTGTGGGGGATTGGATCGTAATCCACCCTACCAAGTTCAGCACCAGATACCTTTGAACCAACAAGCAAATAGGCTTATTATTTTATCTTTCTAAGCATGGGGCTCCGATACATAAGTTGGTATAACCCCTTTTATTCAACCCAATTTGCAGTTGTGGGGGATTGGATCGTAATCCACCATACCAAGTTCAGGACCGGATACCTCTGAACCAACAAACAAACAGGCTTATTATTATTATTTTTTTATTTTTCTCCTACATGTTCCGCATATGTTTTTATTTTGCTGGGTTAAATGACCGTGTGAGAGTCACCTAGCCCGGATTTTCATGCGGTTTGGAATCAAAGCAGGGATTTTTGTGATCATTCACTTATTTTCATCAGTCCCCTACGTAGAGCATGCTTAAGTCGGAGCTAACTGCTAGGATAAACTACTTAAGGACCTATTTAGAACAAAAACTGGGGCTACAACATATGGGGTATCCGGATCGATTCTTATAATCATGAAGCCTAAGGTGTTAAGACAATACCAATTTTTAGAAAAAGTTTTCCCAAGTCTTTTACATCCTATTATAAACTTGTCTTATAGCCTGAATCTTCAAGATGTACTATTTTCTTGGCTAAATGTTTTTTGGTAAGGTTAAGGAAATGGGGGAAATAAGGGTACACTTACACAGATGACTCGTCAGACACATGTTATTTTATTGAAAGGAAAAACAAGCAACTAAAATAAACAAAACATACTAAAAGTAAAGAAAAGCGATAAAAAGCAATAAAAAAATAAAGGAAAGATGAAAAGCGATAAAATCTCCTCCCACACTTAAACCAAACATTGTCCTCAATGTTTCGATATGAGATAGGGTAGGAGTAACCTGGAAAAGAGAGAGAGAGAGAGAGAGAGAGAGAGAGAGAGAGAGAGAGAGAGTTAGGGGTGAGCACCAGTACCGTCACCGCCCTGGTCAGGATGCATGGGTCGACGACGTCTGGTTCGAGTACTGAGTCCTTCCTGCAGTTGTTGAGAGCAACGTAGGAGAGATCCTTGGGTGGCCTCGATGAGAGCGAAGTAACGCTCATTAGACTATCTCATGCGTTGCTGCTCATTAGTGATCGCAAGCAAAGACTCAGTGACAGTCTGATATGCTCGCTCACTACGTTGCTGGGAATCTACCATAAAACTCAGATTATCTGACAGTGGTTGGTTTATGGTGTTTAGGAGGGTGTCATGCCTTTCCTCACGAGCCAGGTGCTCGCGCCACATCTCCTCGGTGATGTAGAAACCGAGAGTAGTACCTGCAAAAGGGTTAGAGGAAGAAGGTGCGGTGTGTGCAGGTGATGCAGCATGAATATCATGAGCCGGTGACTGGTCGCACCGGTCATACTCATCATCGGTCCCTTGCCCATCATCCCTAGGAACGTTAGGTGGCAAAGGACCGGTAAAGGGTGGAGCATCAAGATGGTATGTCCAGTTCCTCGCACGTCTCACATCCATACGCTAAGAGCAAGGTAGGACAACACTGGGTACATCTGCACCATGTATCATGAGGTAGAAACCACCTTCTCGCCGCACCTTGCATAATTTCATATCTTCCAAAAACTTTAAGTTAATGGTGCGGTGAGGGAATGGTTCCAAGGTGGCTAACTCAGCGTGTAGATTCAACGCTCTAGCAATGGAGGTAATCAAACCACCGAAAGAGATGGTTCCTCCTTTCTTAAGGATGGCAGACATATGGGCCAACATGAAAGGAACAAGATTGATCCTGCGACTAGTGAGGAAAACCTGTAAAAATAACAATTCTCAGGCATTTACTTTGTTAGAATTTTCCCGGCTAAATATAGTACATGCCAAAAGGTATCTAAAAATACGTATGGTCGGGTTATGGATATTAGAAGCCAAAATTCCTTCAAAGGAAGTGACATTCACATTAGATAATCGATTCCAGAAAGTAAATGCCTCGAGTGCCCATTCAATATCTAAGGGCGTCTCACAAATAGCACCATCACCATAAGGCATTCCGAGCAAACCCGCTAAAGCATCGGTAGTGTACTCGTATTCTACATTAAACATTCTAAAATAAACGGTACCTACCGTGCTAGCAGTGTTAGGATGGACAGTGTAAATTAGGGAACTTAAAAATTCCCTAGTGAGCCTATCGTAGGTGGGCGCTTTACTAGCAAAAATATCGTGCAATCCTAAATTATCTAGCATGTGGAAAACACTATGATATGTGCCTAGAAGGTACAAACAGTCTTCGTCGACATACCTGGTAACGGGGATCTCCCGAGTTTGCAATCTTTGCAAAATCTTGTTTTGTCGCTCACCGGGCTTTCCTCCACGAAGAGTGATGTTATTAAACTCCATTCTGGCCATTAATGGTGGTTGTAGAGAAAAATGGGTATTTATAGAAAAGAAAAGAGAAAATGGAATTTAATGGATTTTTGGAGGAGAGGTGGAGAAGTGAAGTTGGAGAATTGTAATGGCTTGTAGTGAAAATGAGAAGTTTGGAAATTTTTATGAGTTTTGGTGGAGTTTGGAGAAGAAGAGAATAGGTTTGGAGAGGTTGAAAAAGGTATAAATAGTGGAAAAGGCAAATCTGACTGTTACGTCATGGCGCCCGCCATGTCTTCGTATTTGGTTTGGGTCGGCTGTGATGTTTGCTTCTTGGGCCTCAATCCTCTCGTCTTCATTTTTGTAATGGGGGTTGTATATAGGTATCCACGAATGCTGTTTTTTTGTTTTTGATTTTAAGCTTGATAAAATAAAATAAAATAAAACAAAATAGAGTAAAACAAAAATAAAACAAAACAAAATAAGATAAAACAAAATAAAATAGTAAAGTAAAAAAAAAAAAAATAATGGACATAAAAAACATAATATATATATATATATATATATATATATATATATATATATATATATATATATATATATATATATATATATATATATATATATATATATATATATATATATATATATATATATATATATATATGTGAGGAGTCAATAATAATTTACGAGTCCAGAGATCTTAGGGAAAATAAAGCAAGCATAATGTCATAGGAAACGATAAAAATAGGCATGAATAATAAGTAACGGAAAAATAGGGAAATTCAAACGGTATTTCTCGGTCCATGATGGCATCAATGCTCGGGATATAGTGGAGTCTCCTCGACTTCGTATCCTCGAAGCTCTGTGATCTGGCGTCGGAGATCGACGATCTCATCATGCAGCATATTAGTCTCGGTGTCGTGTGAGGCAACTGCTACCTCGAACTGCAGGGCAACGTCAGCAAGATCCTGGGGAAGCTCGGCTATCTCCATGCGAAGCTTAACCAATTTGGACTGCATGCTCGGAGTCTGGAGATTAGGATTGTTGGTACGGACTTTGATTCTGATTGGTGCAATCTTCGGCGCATCTACTGTCTCTCCCTGCCCTTCTATGGCGTAGGCCCAGTTGGCCTGATCAATAACACAAGTCACCTGAGGGCCAGGTAAAGTAAAGTAGTGAATGGTCTCACCCTTAATTAACAGCCTATATTGACCCAGATGGAAAGAAGATCTCCTCATCAGACCACGGTCCAGATAGAAATCAACATCCATCAAGGTGTAACTGCAATGAGGCATCAGGTGAGATAGTCTCCTATCGAGTCCCAGGGTTGAGGCTATGTGAATCACCGTGCTTCCAACATGTATGAGGCTCACAGCAGAGCGAGCATTAAGGTATAAGCTCTCGATCAAGAAAGCTCCACAGTCTACCGGACGTGACTGAGTGGTACAGTACATGAAAAAGATCCCTTCAGCACTCACATGCATATCAGGGTCACTCTTCTCCGTGAAGGTGTGGGCAATGATCATTTGGAAGTATCGGAAAGCAGGGTTGTGAATCTTGTTGGAGATCTGGGTTGAAGGGTCAGGACATCCTCCACACGTGATATCGCTCCAAAACTTCTCGACGTCTCGACTCAGAAAGTAGCTCATGGGGAGCTCGGACGAAGCATCATAGGCAGTCTGGAAACCAAGCAAGTCGCCGAAACGCTTGTGGTTGGAGGTGTATTCTACCCCAAACAATCAGAAGTTAATGTATCCTCCATCACTGGCGTGACCAACATAAGGCTCGTAGATAAGCGAGCTCAGGAACTCCAAAGTCAGGTTCCTGTAAGTCACGTGCATAATATCTGTATATTCATCCCACTGTAACTGGTTGCACAAGTGCCTGACACTAGGCTCAATGCCTAATGCCTCCATGCAGTTCGAGTTGGGATATCTGGTAGGCAGCATCGGGCGCTGTGAAAGCATGGCGTAGCGCTGCTCTTGAACTGGGTCACGAAATACTACTGGCATAGTGTCGATATTCTCCATTCCTGAAAAGTTAGTTTAGAAACAGAGGACACCTGAAATCACAAATATTATAACTGTTAGTATCCACATAGATATACATATATATAAAACAAATAAAATAATAAAAAAAAGGGTAAAAGTAAAGGAAGAGAAGTCATGGGTTGCCTCCAATGCAGCGCTTGTTTAACGTCGTTAGTTTGACGATTCGAACTTTATACGTTAGAGGTAGGAATTGGAGGGTCGGTCAGAGTTTGGTCATGACATTCTGTGGGCATGTCACCTCCTTGGTATTGCTTCAGTCTTTTTCCATTTACCATGAATGGATTACAGAAGTTGTTCCGGATTTCAACTGCTCCAGATTTCAGGATTTTGGACACCTCAAAGGGGCCTGTCCATCTCGAACGCAGCTTACCTGGAAAAAGACGTAATCTCGAATTGAAGAGAAGAACAGAGTCTCCTATATTAAATTCCTTTTTCACGATCCTCTTGTCGTGCCAAGCTTTGGTTCTCTCCTTGTATATAATGGCATTCTCGTAAGCGTTCTGGAGAAGTTCCTCCAATTTGTGAATATCAAGGATTCTCTTCTTGCCAGATGCTAGGTAATCTAAGTTTAGGGTCTTGATGGCCCAATATGCCTTGTGCTTGAGTTCAAAAGGTAAGTGGCATGACTTCCCATAGACCAAGTGGTACGGTGTAGTTCCAATGGGGGTCTTGTAAGCAGTTTTGTAATCCCACAGTGCTTCTGTTAGCTTTTTAGACCAATCTTTTCTAGATATTGATACAGTTTTCTCCAAGATCTGCTTAATCTCTTTGTTGGATACTTCCACTTGACCATTAGTCTGGGGGTGATATGGTGTTGCTACTAAGTGTTTCACTCCATATTTCCTTAGGAGTTTATTAAATATTCTGGATATAAAATGTGATCCACCATCACTTATAACAAGTCGTGGAACTCCAAATCTGGGAAAGATATTGTTCTTGAACATATTGATGACTACTCTTGTGTTGTTGGTGGGTGTGGCTATAGCTTCTATCCACTTGGACACATAGTCAACTGCCACCAAAATGTACTTGTTTCCCAATGAAGATGGAAAAGGTCCCATGAAATCTATACCTCAAACGTCAAATAGTTCTACTTCTTGAATGTTCTTCAAAGGCATTTTGTCACGTCTTGAGATGTTTCCAACATGCTGGCACCAGTCACATCGGACAATATAAGCATGGACATCATGCCATAATGTCGGCCAATAAAGACCAGCTTGAAGGATCATAGCGTATGTCTTGGATGTGCTTGAATGTCCACCATAGGGTAAAGAATGACAATGCTCTATGATGTTTCTGACTTCTTCTTTGGGGACGCAACATCAAAATATGTTATCAGTTCCCCTTTTGAAAAGGAGTGGTTCCTCCCAATAGAAGTGTCTTATATATTTAAAGAACTTCTTCTTCTGTTGATAGTTGAGGTCAGGTGGTATGATATCAGCGACTAGATAGTTCACAAAATCAGCGTACCACGGTACTCTGCTAATTTCTAAAACTGTCTCAAGGTTGTCTCTATCAGGTTCAAGGGGAGCGGTATCTATCTTAGCTACTAGTCTGTCATAGGTGAAGTCATCATTTATAGATAAATGATCTGGCTTTAAATGCTCTAATCTGGAAAGATGGTCAACAACTACGTTTTCTGTTCCTTTTTTGTCTCTAATGTCTAAGTCGAATTCTTGTAGCAAAAGGATCCACCTGAGTAATCTAGGTTTTGCATCCTTTTTGCTCAAAAGGTAACGGATAGCTGCATGGTCTGTATAGACTATAATCTTAGATCCTACAAGATAAGACCTAAATTTATCGATTGCGAAAACTACAGCTAGGAGTTCCTTCTCTGTTGTTGTATAATTTAATTGAGCAACATCTAGGGTTCTACTAGCGTAATATATTACGTGTAGTTTCTTATCTTTTCTTTGCCCTAAAACATCTCCTATAGCGAAATCGCTAGCATCACACATTATTTCTAAGGGTTTAGTCCAATCTGGGGTTTGTAGAATGGGTGCTGAAATTAATGCTTGTTTTAACTGGTTAAAGGCTTTGATGCATTTCTCATCGAAAATAAATTCAATGTCTTTCATTAGAAGGCCGGTCAGGGGTTTTGTTATTTTAGAGAAGTCTTTTATGAAGCGTCGGTAGAAACCGGCGTGTCCAAGGAAACTACGGACTTCTCTAACTGTCTTAGGAGGGTTAAGGTTTTCTATAACTTCTATCTTTGCTTTATCGACCTCAATGCCTCTTTCAGATATTATATGTCCTAACACTATGCCTTCTTTGACCATAAAGTGACACTTCTCCCAGCTTAACACAAGGTTAACTTCTACACATCTCTCTAGGATTTTCTCAAGGTTAATAAGGCAGTCTTCAAAGTTTAATCCACACACCAAGAAGTCGTCCATAACTACTTCCATGATCCCGTTGAGATAATCTGTGAAGATTGACATCATACAACGTTGGAAAGTAGCTGGCGCATTACAGAGTCCAAATGGCATTCATCTGTAAGCAAACGTTCCGTAGGGACAGGTAAAGGTTGTTTTCTCTTGATCCTCGGGGTGAATGGGTATTTGGAAAAATCTAGAATATCCAGCAAGATAACAAAAGTAAGAGTGCCTAGCAAGACGCTCCAGCATTTGATCTATGAATGGAAGGGGGAAATGGTCTTTCCTAGTTGCCTTATTTAGCTTCCTATAATCTATGCACATATGCCATCCACCTTCTATGCATTTAGCGACATGCTCTCCCTTTTCGTTCTACACGACTTTGATGCCTCCCTTCTTGGGTACCACATGTACAAGACTTACCCACTTACTATCAAAGATCTGATAGATTATACCAGCTTCTAGTAGTGTAAGGACTTCCTTCTTTACTACCTCGCTCATCACAAGGTTGATTCTTCTCTGATGTTCTCTGGAAGGTTTTGAATCCTCCTCTAGTGAGATCCTGTGCATACACACGGATGGGATAATACCTTTTAGATCAGAGATGTTGTACCCTAAGGTAGAGGGGCACCTTCTTAAAACATTCAAGAGTCGATTCGTCTCGTCTTGGTTTAAGGTGGCACTAACTATTACTGGGCGGTTCATTTCTTCATCCAAAAACTCATATCTTAAGTTCTTGGGTAGTTCCTTAAGTTCTTGGGCTGGTTTTTGAGAATTAGGTGAAGGGTCTGGAGTAAGGTCCAAACATTCGTTAGTGTGAGGTTATGTTTCCTCTAACTCGTCATCCTTTTCATTCGGGTTTGAAAATGGTTCGATCTTAGGTTCTCCTTGATCAAATTCTCTTATGCACTCATCTATGATATCGATCGCATAACATGCGTCTCCTAGAATTGTTGCCATTAGGAATTTCAAAAGAATGAACTCGATCTTTTCGTCCCCTACTTCGAAGGTTAATTTCCCTCTTTTGACATCTATTATAGCTCCGGCCGTTGATAAGAATGGTCTACCTAAAAGGATAGGGATATCTTCGTCTTATTTTATATCCATGACCACAAAGTCTGTTGGGATATAAAGTTGACCGATCCTAACTGGGATGTCTTCTAAAATGCCTACAGGATACTTAACATACCTATCGGATAATTGTAGGGACATCTTAGTTGGTTGCAATTCTCCTAGGTTTAACCTCTTACATACAACTAAGGGCATTAAACTTACACTAGCGCCTAAGTCTAGGAAAGATTTGTCGCTCACATGACTTCCTAAAATGCAAGGTATAGAAAAACTACCAGGGTCTTTCTCCTTCTTAGCAAGTTTATCCTCAGAAATAAAGTTGCATTCCAAGGGTTTTGGATCGTCGAGCCTACGCTTGTTAGTCAAGATGTCTTTGAGAAATTTGGCGTAAGACGGAATTTGGGTGATAACTTAGGTAAAAGGAATCTCTACATGAAGCTTTTCTATCACTTTTATAAATTTTTGATATTGGTTGTTGACTTTGGTTTGGTGGTTTGTACGGGGGTGGTGGTTTGTAAGTTTTATCCTTGGCTTCACCTTCTTGGTTGGTTTGTTTCTCGGATTCCTCCGGTTCCTCTTCTTGGTTGGTAGGTATAGAAGTTTTAGACTTGCTCATTGCTGGGTTATGAGGCCCTTCGTAAGCGGTCCCACTTCGTAACGAGATAATGTTAGCTTGCCCTCGAGGGTTTGGTTGAGGTTGTCCAGGAAATTGGCCTCCAGGTGTAGTTTGTGGGGCTTGGTTTTGTGTTACCTGTGAGATCTAGGTTTCAAGCATCTTGTTGTGAGTGATTATCTGATCAACCTTGGTTCCTAATTGCGTTATAAGTTCGTTTACGTGAATGTTTTGGTTTAGGAATTCTTTATTTTGCTGAGTTTGGCCCGATATAAAGCTTTCCATGATCTTCTCAAGGTTAGACTTCTGGGGCACAACTTGCATAGGTTGATTTGGTTTTTGGGCTTGATAACCTTGCAGTCTCTGAGGTGCATGATTTTGGATAGGGTTCTGGTTTTTATAGGAGAAATTCGGATGATTTTTCCATCCAGGGTTATAAGTGTTTAAAAACGGGTTACCTTGGGCGTAATTCACTTGGTCGGTGTTTAGTTCGTTCAAAAGGTTACACTCTGCCGATTCGTGTCCTTTAGATCCACAGAGTTCGCACTCTGTGTGGACTACTGCTATGGTGTTGGTGTTTGTAGATATATGTTCGATCCTAAGGGATAAAGCGTCCATTTTCTCCTACATCGTGTCTAGAGAGCTTACCTCATGTATTCCACCTTGGGTCTCCTTTTTCTCTATTGATGCTCGTTCAGTTCCCCATTGATAATGGTTTTGGGCCATATCCTCAATTAGGTCACAAGCTTCTGGATAAGGTTTGTTCATCAGCGCGCCACCTGCGGCAGCGTCGATGCTCATCTTGGTATTATAATGGAGTCCATTGTTGAAGGTATGAACGATCAGCCATTGTTCTAGGCCACGGTGTGGGCAGACTCTTAATAGCTCTTTATATCTCTCCCAAGCTTCGAAAAGCGATTCTCCTTGGTTTTGAGCAAATCTAGTTATTTGGTTTCGAAGAACAACAATCTTACTAGGGGTAAATATCTAGCAAGGAATACTCTCCTAAGGTCTTCCCAGGTAGTTATTGAATTAGATGGAAGTGAATCTAGCCATGAACGTGCTCTATCCCTGAGGGATAAAGGATATAATCTTAAACAGATTGCATCGGGTGAAGCGCCGTTAGATTCAAAGGTGTCGGCTAGTTGGATAAAAACTTTTAAATGTTGATTCGGGTTTTTAGTAGCGAGACCCGCGTATTGGTTCTGTTGCACTAATTGCAACAAAGACGATTTTAGTTCGAAATTGTTAGCAGGTATAAGGGGGTTTACTATACTCGAACTACGTTCCTCATCAGAGGGTTGGGCGAATTCCTTAAGAGGTCTCCTATCGCAATTCTTGGCCATAGCTTTCTTAATTCGGATGAGTAAGAGGTGTGTACGAGTATAACGTTCGGGTTCCGCTAAAGGATCTACTAAATTTCTGGTACTACGGGTTCTTCACATTTACCGGCTAATAATGCCTTAGTCTATATGGTGTAACAACAAGGTACGAAATTTGACGAAGTTGGTCCCCGGCAACGGCGCCAAAAACTTGATCATCGTGATTCGCAAGTGCACGAATAACGTCAAAGCAATATAAAAGAATATCGATCCCACAGAGACCAATCGTCAATCTATCGATTACTATCGTTACGGTATTTATCTAAGGCGGTATAAAAGAGATATTGGGTTTGCAAAATAACGGAAAATAATAAATGCAGGTAAAGACAGGTTGAATGTAATTCACGTCAGTTAAGTGATGTTTCAATTGTCTAAATAGAACTACTTATGAGACAATATTTTCTACTCTTGAAAAGAATCCATTTAACAGGAACTGTCGCTTTCGCGTATTCAGAACTGAGTTTACCCTTAAATTAAGGTCTTTTATTGTCACTTATAAAAGGTGCGCAGAACGCTAAAGTAGTAAACTTATTTTTAAGAAATGAGACTCGTAAACTTAGTTGAAAAGTGATTTTAATTTGGAAAGTTTACCCAAGGAGTTTCCTGATTTTAACCCTATCAACGCGTCCGAAAATAGTTTCAAAATTAGTTTTTCCTTAAAGTGATAAAGATTCCTAGTTACTAAGCCAGGGTGCTTTCGCACTCCTCGAATAATTAAAACTAACCAAGTTTGTTTTAGAAAACTCAAGTTAAAAATCAAAACAGCCTTTAAAGTATTTCTATAGATTTCAATATGTGAAACATTACTTTAACCGCGATCCTTACATTCTAACCTTTAAAAGATTTAACCAGACATGGTAACACAAACAAACACAACGGTGTTAATCATGATGAAAAGTTTGTTTTAGAATGTGAGGCGTAGAGAGCGAGTAAAGTGCGTAAAATAAATAAAGTAAAGCGAGTGCGGGAAGTAAATAAAGTAAAGCGAGTGTGGGACATACATAAAGTAAAGAGAGTCCGGAAAATAAATAAAATAAAAGCTATGCGGAAAATAAATAAAATAAAGCGATGCGGGAAATAAATAAAATAAAAGCGATGCGGGAAATAAATAAAGTAAAGCGAGTGCGGAAAATAAATAAAATAAAAGCGATGCGGAAAATAAATAAAATAAAGCGATGCGGGAAATAAATAAAATAAAAGAGATGCGGGAAATATATAAAATAAAAGCGACGCGGGAAATAAATAAAATGAAAGCGATGTGGGAAATAAATAAATAAAGCGATAAACCTCTGACTCCTGAAGCTAAAGACGACAGCAACTCGAAGTGACCCAACTCAATCTCACAAAGGTGCGATAACCCCCCGATGTGATGGATTATCGCTATTACACATGATAAATATATGCTTAGTGTTGTAAAACTAAGTTGGATGATTAGAAAACGAAATGGAATGAGCTATTTATAGAGATTTTCAGCAGTTTGTAAAGACCATGGTGCCCTCCAACTTCTCCTTAGTGGGACTTAGTGGGAACGTGATTTACAAAGGTGGCGCCCGTCATCCCTTCATGGCGCCCGCCATGTGTGTAAATGGAGTGGATCATGGGAATGTGGCGGTTACCTCCTAGTTAAGGGATGATGACTCATGGCTTCCCCTATAGTGGCCGCCATGTGCAACGCCATGTGTGTAATTTTGCCGAAAAACCCTAATTTTAGGTCTTTTTGCTTTGTTTCTTCCAAAAGAGTCCGAAAGTGCTAAATATCTGAACACAAGAGAAAAGAGAGCATAATACAAACAAAATGATAATAAAGTCCCATTAAACATGTGAAATCCGAGTCAAAAACACGGTGTAATTCAGTGTGATCACATATCATGATTATGAAATATGGCAGATGGATGTCAAAACTGCTTTCCTTAATGGGAATCTTCTTGAGGATGTGTACATGACACAGCCTGAAGGATTTGACATACCAGAAGAAGCCCAAAAGATATGTAAGTTACAAAGATCAATCTATGGATTGAAGCAAGCTTCCAGAAGCTGGAATCTTCGTTTTAATGAAACAGTAAAACAATATGGATTCATCAAGAACGAAGATGAGCCTTGTGTCTACAAGAAGGTTAGTAGGAGCATGATCGTTTTCCTAGTATTATATGTAGATGACATATTACTCATTGGAAACAATGTCCCTACCCTACAACAAGTAAAGTCTTGGTTGGGGAAATGCTTTTCTATGAAGGACCTAGGTGAAGCATATGCTTTCTTTTAATTTTTTTGGTTCATTTTTAAATGAAGGTGTTACTGTGTTTGTTTTTACTTATTTATTTTAGTTTATTCATTTTGTTTTTAATTTTTTGGGCTTGAAAGTGTAGGTTTTGTTTTAAGCCCATTTAGTGATGACACCTCTTTTGTGTCTTCAAGTTACATTAACATTTTAAGTCTTTATTATTATTTTTCTTTCGATTTCAACAACTTTGTTGATTTTGTGAATTTACCATAAATTTTGTAAATAATATTTGTTGTGGTTCCTGTTTATTTCCATTGCGATAAATGAGATTTCGATCGGTTGGATTCGACAATTTTTATGTCGTTATACTGTCAGATTTTTTTATCGATACATTGATTATATTTCGCCGTGTTTTGATACATCACATACGGCATTTTGATTGTTGACAAATGCGCAAACCGGCTTTGAGCATATTACCTAGGGTTTTGTTTGTGTCTCAATTTCCATTTTCCTTGCACGTATTTGCATTATGTGACTTTGATTCACATTCTCGCATCACGATTTTGATCCGTCTACGTCCCAATTTTATTTCTTTTAATTTAAATTTTGAGTATGTTGTAAATATAATTTTTTGTGTTTGTTAATTTCTTCACACGACTTACTCTTGGGCCTTCTTACAATGAGACGGTTCTCTTGCACCTACACTCATGCATTTCTTAATCGTTGATTGGGCCCGATTTAATTATTGTATTATCTTGAATCCCCATTCGACAAAATGTACCCCCATTCCCATGATGTGTAATAATTTTACCGTTTTTATTTCTTTATTTGCTTGATTGTTTAGTTAGTACTAACACAAGAATAAAATCAACTTCTTTTCAAAAAGATCAAAAATAATGACTCGATCCAACGTTGCGTATTTTCTTAATAAACAAATTAATCTATTTCTATCCATTCCATTTCTTGTCAACTATTTCATTCAAATATTTCTCAATCATTCATCAAACGCTTGATTCAACGTCAAGTCACTTTAATAATAAAACTCAAAAATACTTAATCCTTATCAAACACTTTTCAATAAAGATGGAAAAGGAACAGGGTGGATACCATGAGCTCTTGAGACTAAGATTCGAGATGGATATCTCTCCCATCTTAGCTCTCGCCATCATCCAAAATTGCCAATGCGGTTTCGTCAAACCCTTTTCTCAACTAAATCTCAAAAACACATAAAAATATCAAACCTTTTTGCAAATAAGATGTAAACGGAACGTGTTGGATACCACACACTTCTGAGACTAGGATTCAAAATGGATATCTTGTTGATCCAAGCTCTCGCCATTACTCAATACAAATAAACCAATCAAACTATTTTCTCGCTGTCGTGCGATTGATCCTTAAACCCTTTTCTCAAACGAAAGGTATTTTGTTTCAAGATGATGCAAAGCAATGTTTCATCCACTTGAACGTGTGAGCAAGCTTGTGACGTTGCCCACGAATGTTGATTTGTAAATCCATTCGAATGTGATGCAAACATCCCCTTATCCATTTGTTTTGGGTAGTCCAACATTGTTTTCATCGATTAACATAAAGTAGCTTTCGCTAAAATCGACCAATAAACAAACATTTTCTACCTAGAACTACGTAAGCCTTAAGTTCTCTATTGCACCCGGAGATACGTAGGAGCAGGATTTGTAAATCTTGCCAGGCCCATTAATAAGAAACTTAGGTTTAGTCCCCTTCGTTGGAAAATCCAAAAACATTTTCTCTTTTTCTTTTCCTCTTTCCCACCTAATAACTCGAGAATCCTAAACATTTCGAGCTAACACTAACGCGTACAACCACTACGCCAAATAAGGGAAAAGAGGGCGCTTATTTTGGCCTATAACAGCGCTTTTAAGCGCCCTCTAATCTGGCGCTGGCATAGGTAAAGACAGCGCTTTGTTTTCCTGGAGAAAGCGTTGTCTAAAGGCCCACATTATAGTGCGCTTTATGAAAAAAGCGCCCTCTGGAGTGGTCCATAAAGGGACACCTTAGAGGGCGCTTTCTGGAAAAAGCGCCCTCTAAAGTTGTCAATGTAAAGTGTTTAGAGGGCGCTTTCTGGAAAAAGCGCCCTCTAAAGTTGTCAATGTAAAGTGTTTAGAGGGTGCTTATTTTTTTAAAATAACTAACACTTTAGAGGGCGCTTTCTGAAGAAAGCGCCCTCTAAAGTTGTCAATGTAAAGTGTTTAGAGGGCGCTTTCTGGACAAAGCGCCCTCTAAAGTTCTCAATGTAAAGTGTTTAGAGGGCGCTTCCTACAGAAAGCGCCCTCTAAAGTGTTAGTTATTTTAAAAAAAATTGTTTGAAAAACAGTGGATATTTAATTGGTAACCTGTTCGCATGCTGCAAAAGTGTAAAATTCATATTGATTTCATCCTTTAATCCAATGTTATACACCATTAATCCATTGATATATACAACATGAATCCATTTATATACAACATTAATCCTCCATATATACAACATTAATATATGATTCTTTGATCAACAATATACAACAACATATTCATGATTTAGTAAAAGTACAACAACAATATACAACATATATACAACAACAGCATACAACAACAACATTCCATACATATATGTACAACAATATACAACCTAGCTATATGATTCTTTGATCAACAATGAATTGACACAATTCATCCTTCATTTCATCCAAATGAGCTCTTGAGTAAGATTTGTATTCCTCAAAGTACTACAATTAAGAGAATAAAACATATTCATGATTTAGTAACAAATTAGATTAGTTATCCGATAATATTAAAATAAACCCTAAGTTATTATTCCATACCATTTTTGGGATGTCTATACGATTCAATGCAATGATATCTCTCATAAATCTCAATACAAAAAATCCGCAATCGACCGAATTATTTTGCTGAGGACACTACACAGAAAAACAAACAATATATATATAGTTAATTTCTTACAAACACTATTATAAGCAAAAAAACAAACACTATTATAAGAAAAAATAAGATACTTAATATATACCTGAACTCTGACCCAGGTAATGTCCTTCCTAATGCGGTAATTCTTTTTCGATCTAAATTTTAGTATTGCCCTAACAAAATAAAAACGTATATTGAGATCAATCTGACAGACATAATTAAATATAGAAATACACACGAATATTTAGGGGAATTTCACTTACGTGTCAACCGTCTTCTTCAAACCCGGATATTTACTCCAATAACCCGATAACGAATCGAGATAATACACTATTAGTCTCGAAAGATCCATAGCAACCAACACCCAGTGGCCACTGTAAAATAAAACAAAAATTTAGATGAATGAAAATTTTCTACGTAAAAGATATACATAGATTAGAATGAAATTATTAGAAAGAAAATCTAACCCGTTGCCAGAATTAAACGGTAAAAAATACAAACTGCGTGTAGTATTATCGTCGGCCGCCATGAATCTATCGACTAGATCATTCTTTACGGATGTTGGATTTTTCGATATTAACGTTGCGTTGACACGGGAAGCAGCAATAAAATTGAAACGGTTACACAATTCAGTTCCCCGCATCAATTTGTCATACATATACCTTAAATAGAAACATAATAAATATTAGACTACTCATTGAAATGTGTAAATAAATTGTTCAACTAAGTAAATTATAGATTGATCGGAGTACCATATATATGTATGAATGATAGCGATGCCTAATTCGTCGTGCTCAAAAAGTTGTTGCATGTCCTCCTTTCCAATTATTTCGAAATGAGCTTTTCCGAAAACACCTTCATCAAAATCTATACTACGAATGGACCCGTCCATAATATCGGACTCTTCCACCATTTTCTCAAGACGCATCATAATTTGAGATTTTGTCCCGGCCGTCGTTGGAATATCCTTCGTTGGAATATCCTTCGTTGGAATATCCTTCGTTGGAATATCCTTCGTTGGAATATCCTTACCATCGCTTTTCAACTTTCGACCGGGAACCTAAAAATTCATATAAAATAAATCATTACTTTTTGTGATGCAAAAGAATCGTTGTGTATATAATTCAATGGGTATATATATTTGTACCTCTTTTTGAGATGCAACCGACTCGATGCGTCTTGAAATCCCTTTACCAGCTTTAGGGGTGGGTCTTGTAGGAGTCTAACATTACCATGTAATAAGGATTGATTAAATATCATAATTGTAGCTGAATTGAAATGTGAATTCTAAATATTCATAATCATTTAGAACATATATACCTCGGCATCAGGGAAAATTAGATCTGACGGCCAACCAACAAAGGATCCGACTGCATCTCGCATCAACGTTGTCTCTGAAACAACGTCGGGTAATGGTAGACGGGCGTCCGTATCTAATACGAGGTCAACCGAAACTTTCATAAATCCCACCGGGAGGGGATTATGGTGAAGTAATTCACCCGAAGTATTGTGCACTTTTCCCTTGCCAACCATGCGATAAGTTGGTGACGATAGATACAGCTGACAAGGTGAAATGCCCTAAACCAATAATAAATGTTATTGTTAACTTGTATATGTGTCAAGTAAAAAAGTGCTATTTTAATTTCATAATAACATATATAATTACCTCGGGAAATTTCGGTTGATGATTGATACTAGCTCGGTCACTAGTATCTTTTGCCTCGGAAGCGCACCTTTCCTCTCTATACCTTGCATTCTCGTTTTGCAGTTGGAGTACTTGTGCCCTTAACTCCGCCAAGGTCTCCATCACCTCTTTGTTGGTAGGATTTTTTGTTTTTGTTTTTTTATAAAATGACGACGGAGTCACACCAAAACCCTTACCCCTCACACGACCGGAATACTCAGGAACATTTAGTACTCAACTAAGTACGCTCCTGCAATCCTGGACCTCGGTTGAAGGTACGGTTTGGGATAAAGTCTCCTGAAATATTATTAGAGGAGATTAAAAATGAATTATATGTCTAACAAAATTTTCGATATAATTAAAGAAATAATGTTACATATACTTACACATTCGTCATAAACATTTTGGACCGCTTCAACGACAGCCCCATCCTTCCCAACCCGAGCAGCCTTCCATAATACGTGGTCCGGAAGAGATGTTGCGTCACTTTTCTCCTCGGCTAGCTACACATTGAATTAGATTATAAGATCATCATTTATAACATATTGTGACAATGTATAAGCTCATAGCATTTGAATATACTCACAATTCTTTGTTGTAACCGTGCATAACCCGTACGCCCTTTTTTGTACGGATACGCGGGTTTTGATGCCCTTTTCCTATTTATGTCGCTTACTTCCTGGATAAAAAAGTTTAAGGCATATTAGAACCAAGTAACTTAACAATTGTATAATACCATAATTAATAGACATTACATGGAATTTTTCGTTTCTTCGTTTGGCGACAAAGTTATCCCATTCATCGGCTGAAATAATCTCGGCATACTTCATTGGCCGTTCTCCTTCAACAAATTTTCCTTCCTCATCATTGAGAAATTTGTTGCACAAAAAGGATCGAAATCCTCGGAGTCTTTTTCCGGCCAATTGAATACAATATTTTTGCCGGCTTTCATCGATGTGAAAGGATCTCTAAAAAACATACAAATGGAGTGTGTTATTATAAAGTAATATTATAACAATATATGGTTAACAAATAGTCAACAAAAAAAACATATAACAATATATGGTAAGTACCTGTATCTCCGACCATATTTTTTCCTTGCCAACCTTCAAGTCCGGACTTCTCCAATTATCACATATAATCGGAATATGTTGGCGAACAAGGAAACCAATGTAACTTGCCAACATTGAACCGTTAGGCTCAATTAGTTGGTCTTCAGCACTCCAATGTACTTCAAATTTTACACCCTTGTCTCTTGCACGAATGATTGACTTCATAACAGTCAATCCTCGTTTGATTTCTTTTTCAACATTATTACGTGATTCATTCGCGGCATGGGTATCGTCTTGGTTAGCCATTTTATCTGTAATATAGAAATGATTCAATAAGACCCAAGTAAGACAATGATTCAATACGTGAACACATTTACTGCATGCACAAACTTACTGCATACACATTTACTCACACACACCTACTGCATGCAAAAGACCAATGCAAACTTATGGTGTTTGGAACATGAACAAACTTGCATCCATAATCATCAAACTTCCAAGCACAAGCTCAAACACACTTCAAATATATCAGTTTTCAATCAGAAATAAAAAACTCAGTTTGCCCTAAACAACATTAATCAACATAATGCACAAAATGAAAAACTAAGTTTAGAAAATGCCCTAATCAAACACATGAAGAAAGTGAACGGTAACGATGGAGAAGAGAAATACCTTAAAGGTGACGGTAACGATGGAGAAGAAAGTGAACAGTGACGGTGGAAGAGGTTAACGCAGTGAACGTGAACGGTGAGGGAGGGAGAACGAACGGCGACGATGACGGTGAGGGAGGGAGAACGAACGGAGGACGAGAGTAATCGCAGTAGAGAGTAATCGCAGTTGAGAGAAAACCCAGTTACGTAAACGAAATAGCTTATAGAGAGGGAAAATAAAGAGACATGCAGTATATGTTATAATTTTAATGTTTACTAAAGGGGACCTTAGAGGGCGCTTTTTTAAAAAAAGCGCCCTCTAAAGGGGGCCTAAGAGGGCGCTTCTGAAAGCGCTCTCTAAGGCTTTCCAAAAGCGCCTTCTAAACTGGAAATGTACATGGACTTAGAGAGCGCTTTTTCAAAAGCGCCCTCTAAGGGTAACCTTAGAGGGCGCTTTCACAAAAGCGCCCTCTATTGTTGTCCCTCCATTTTTTTTTGGCTTCACTTTAGAGGGCGCTTAGTTACAAAAGCGCCCTCTAAAGGGGGCCTAAGAGGGCGCTTCTAAAAGCGCTCTCTAAGGCTTTCCAAAAGCGCCTTATAAACTGGAAATGTACATGGACATAGAGAGCGCTTTTTTAGAAGCGCCCTCTAAGGTTACCCTTAGAGGGCGCTTTCAATAAAGCGTCCTCTATTGGTGTCCCTTCATTTCCTCATTATTTTTTCGCTTCACTTTAGAGGGCGCTTTGTTACAAAAGCGCCCTCTAAAGTGCGCTGTCTATTCAAGTTGTTCGCTCCTTATTTTTCTCTTCACTTTAGAGTGCGCTTTTGTAATAAAGCGCCCTCTAAGGGGCGCTGTCTATTCCAGTTTTTGGCGTAGTGAACTAACCTAACGGTTCCCATTGAGTACAACGAAAGTGAGGGGTGCTAATACCTTCTCCTTGCATAATCGACTCCCGAACCCTGATATTGGTTGCGACGACCATAATCATTGTCTTTCTTTCCCGACTGCTGAGCTCAAAAGAAATGATTAATCAGAAATGTGAACATTAGGAGGTCTGTTGTTTGTGGTGCACTGAAATTGTTTGATTTACTTTGAATTGGTGTAATGGGCATGTTGTTGAATTGGTTGTTATTCAAGTGGCTTGAAATATTATTGTAGTTTATGTTTAATGGCTTATTATTGCTTCCCGTTTGCAATTATTATTAGGATTACCTGCTTCTGTGTATTGTTGAGATGATGATGAAATGATTGTTAGAATATCAACCTGGGCTTGCTGTACTATGTGAATAATGTCTATTGAACCAAGGGACTGATATATTTAGTTTCTAAGGCTTTAAAATTAATTTTTCAATGACTCCTGCTTTGCTAATCTAGCCTATTCTTCATCTGCTATAATGACTTGTTCCAATTTTTTCACCATGTTAACTTGGCTTGTTCTGCTGCAATACTTTCTACAAGGTATGCAGGCTGTTGGTATGCATGCGTAGATGATTCATGATGATTCTATGTAAGCCATGAGCATGAGTAGCTAGTTTAGGAATATCATGAAATTGGTCATAATTGTGGGATCTGTTAGTGTAATGATATGCATTATTTTTGCTGTTATGCACGATGTTGCTTGTTAGCTTGGAATGCCATTAGGGATATTGTGACATTAATATGAATGCAATGCAATAAGACTGTTATCACTTTGTATGGGGATGTTATTGTCATGAGCATGATTGCTTGATGTCATGTATGGATCTGTTTAATGCTTGATGTCATGTGACTTATGTATGCTAATGTATGGATTGATTTTACATGGCTAGCTTGTTGTTTCATTGAATAAAAAAAGCTTTATCATGATCACTAATGGAAACTTCATGGCCATGGTCATGCTTGCTTGCTCATGAAGCATCCTTGGATGGAATATGGATGTAATGGAGAATGAAGTAAGAAGAATGGGGATTATGATGTTTAGTACCCTAGAAAAAAGTGTGTTGACTTTGGTCAAAGTTAACCAAAAAGCCAATTGTTGACCAAAGTCAACCTTTGGTCAAAGTTGCTAATTTTCGTACTTTTATTTGTAAAATGTTGTAATGAATGAACATTTGTGTATGAAAATGGTTCTTTTATTGAAATCGAAACAAAACTTTCTATCAAAACTTAAGTTTGAAATTCTTATGAAACATGTACTATGAGATGGATGAATGTGTATAAATGTCATAATGAACTAAAACTCAATGGATATTAGGGGAATTATAAACCAATGGATCCTTAACAAGAAAATGGTCAAAGGTAATCTAAATCAAAGCTAAATAATGCACCATGAGCAATGAATCAAGAACAAAATTGAATGAGCACAAATCCCATAATCATGTAACAAAAACCTTAATCAAAATGATTTATGGAAAATGATATGATGCAAGACAAAGTGATCCAGCATTTCTTCTCAAGGCATTGGGACTTCCGCCACTAAGTCAATGTACAGGACACAAAGCCACCAAGGGTTAAACACCCACAACTAGAGTTTAAAGCCAAATTAGAAGATCAACAAACCAAGCTATATGGACAAGGATGATCCGATAAGTATTAATGAATCAAGAAATAGAGGTTGCAAGACTCATGGTCCTAATGGTTGAGAATTAGGGTTTTCAATCAATCAAGGAGTCGTGGGAACAAGCACCATGTCTCAAGGGGAAAACTAGGGTTCCTTAATAAAGATTTCCCCCTAGCCCCTGGAATTAGGGTTTAGGATTTAATCATGACTATTGAATCAAAACACAAGGTAAAAAAAGATTAGACAAGCATAAATGAATCGAGGACCTAGGGTTTGCAATCCCCATGGTCAAAAGATGATCAACTTAGAAACAATGCTCCAAACCAAAGACCCACAATAAATTAGGGTTTTAAGGTCAAGTGAGATATTATGATCAAGGAGTATACCCCACCATCAAGAGCTAGGGTTTGGGCTTGGTACACATGAACCTTTGAATCTATGAATATGCTTGCACGTGTTGATATGGATGGATGGTTCATATGCAATTTGCAGAATGTATACAAATGAATTTTGGGCCAAAAGCCAAATGAAAAATAAAAAATGAGAGGCAAATTTTGGGGTGTTACAGTAGCGGGCACGCCATCACAACAACTTCCAACCTACAAAATGCAGTAGTTTTTTTTCTTTGAGAATTATGGTCTAGTTTCTCTTATTTGCAGGTGTATGAATTTATTATTTTTCAAGTCATCCTAACCACTCTCACACATAAAGGTATATTGAAAGAGTAGTAGACAAAGATTGTTCAATGAAAAAAAAAAGTTTAATAGATGGAATTATTATCATTACCATCTATAAAAAGATACATTTGGAACCTTTTTTCAAACATAATGTCCATTCTTGTGATATTAAAAACACACAAAATGAAACCTTTAAAAAATAATGAAAATTAAATTTTAGAGACAAAACTCAAACATATAGAATAAACATTGGATAATGTAATACCATGTGACCTTGAAAGACATTCACATGAAGCCATTGAACATAAATTAATATTTATAAAAAATCTTGCATACTATCAAATCCATTTATGCACAAAATTTTAGTTTTTTTTGGCAATTAAGTACATGCAACAATTTTTCTATTTATGTATAAAAAAAAATAACATTTAAACTTCAATATAATTAATTAAATCTAAAATAAATAAAATAGATCCATAATCACACAATAAACTAATCATATTTAAATATTTTACAGCAAGAACACATATATAGTTTGACAAAGTGAGAGAGAAAGAGTTATTTTCGAAGTGGATTGGCAAAAATTAGTTTCCAAAATAATTGAAAAAGTAAAAAGGCAATTTACAAATGTTTGCAGTGATTGTGGGAAGTTATGTTTGATGGTTATAAATGTAAGTTCTAAGGGTAAATATGGAACAAAAATAGTTCATTCCAAAATACACTATCCCTTTTATCTATAGTTATAGATGATGAAAATATATCTCTAAAAAAGGTAGTAAAAGAGAGAAAACATAAAGATAAAGTTTGTAGTGGTTAAACTCCCATCAGATGAATAGAGAGTATATTATAGTCCCCCTGAGAGTACACTTCTTCCTCTTTTGAATAATCAAAAGGAGGTAAAAATATGATATAAAGTATGGCAAGCATATAATTCACATAGTTCAAACATGTTTTACTAGAGAAGAAAAAATCGTTACTTTATTAAAAGATTATTCAAACTGCGGAAAGCAGGGAATATGAGGAAATTTAAAGCACAATTAGTAGCTAAAATTTAAACATATAGGTGAGACTACTTGTTGTATCTATTTCCATTCCTAAATATGGATTCTCCTTTGGAATTCTTGGTGAGGGAAGCAACATCCTTGAATAGCTTTTCCATAACAAAAGGAATCTCTTGAGAGGTGACGAGGATGCCACTTATAACTCTTTCATTAACCACAAGTAGGGGGATGGAATATTCATCTTCCTCCATAAAATCATCCTTTAATTCCCTGTTAATGATACAAATCTTCATCTTGCTTAGGCATGTTGAATTGATTTGGTGGTGGATGGAGTCAATATTTTCTTATGCAAGATCAACTCTTTCTTTAGCTAGAATCTTTGTGATCAAACTCTAATATGGTAATCCAATATAGTGATTATGTTTGCAGTATGTCATGTAGTTGAACATTCCTTCTACTAAATATGTTAGATGATGTTCGATTAACAACCACAATGGGATTACGTATTCTCTTACATGAACTTCAAGGTTCCCTTATCTAATAAGAAGAGTTCGAGTAACTATATAGTGCAAAAATCGACATTTATCCTTTAAGAATTTGTTTTAGGAGGAAGCTTATTTTCCCCCATTTGATCTTCCACAGACCCTACTACACCAGTATTTAGACTAAGCCTTTTGAACTTTTAAGGTCCATCATAACCATAGGATACACCACAACTGAGTAGTTAAAACATCTTTAAAAATTTCTTGGGTCGATAGTGATTTCGACCTTTTTTACCTGAGTTATGAGAGTTCAACCTTCAATTTGGATATTTGAATATAACTTTATAACATGCCTTGGAAACATTCGATCAAGAGTATTAGTACATAATTCTCTAAGTAATCCTCTTCTAAGATTATCATAAGGTATACCTTTCGATTTGATAAATTATTTATGTTCTACGGAGAGGTTCCTTATAAGGAGATTTGGTAGAAGATTGAATTCTAGTAGAAAAACTATTTGATGGAGCCATAATAGGATGAAACTAGTAATAATAAGCTAGGACTCAAATAACAAAGGGAATATGAATACCTATTTATAGGATGAAACTATTTGAGAGAGAGAGAGAGAGAGAGAGAGAGAGAGAATATAAGATGATGAAAAAGAAGGGAATATGAATACCTATTAATAACGTTACTGCTTAGCATTTGGGTATGCAAATACTACACAAAATCATTGAAGATAAGGTCCCGAAAATATTGAAAGTAAAAAATTCTAAAATCATGGTGATAGTCTATTATTTGAGGGACCTAATCTATTTTTTTATGACGATTTTGAAGATTTCATGTGTTTGTCAATGGTCTGATTTGATTTTCTTAGAGGTGGAGATACATTTTGATTTCATTTGAAATTTGAAACGCATGGAGCATCAATCAATTATTTGCCTTGGTTTCTATCTTCTTGGTATTTTTGGGACTTTGTTTGAGATTTAACTTTGGAATACTGCTTTTGACACCCCCTTTTCATTCAGATTGCACCCATTTCTCCAAAAATACTAAAACATTAAATATTTTATAAGTCATTATAATCATTAAGGATTGAGCAAATACTAACCAATTATTTAGACGGTTAATAATAGTGCTTTTATTTTTCAACCTCTATAGAGTATACCACATTGAATCCAAATTTGACTTTGGAAAACTCCCCCTTTCGAGGGAACAACAAAACATTGTCGTAAGTCCTTTTCGTTGGACATGTGACTTCGCACACAAGAGGGGGAGGGGGTGAACTGCGTGTTTAAAAAAAACATGGTTTTGAAAAAAAAATATTAAAGTACGAGTTATAAAACTTTTTTAGTATATGTATTGGAAGAATAAATATGCAGAAAATAAATTGTAGAAATGTATAGAGTTAAGGGAAGAGAACAACATTAAGAGTTATACAGGTTCAGTAAAAATGACTTAGTTCTCTCCCCAAGAAATGATCTTGAGAGTATCTAATATAATTAAGATATATTAGTGAGTTAAACTCTATAACTCCCTTATATAAGGAAAAATGAAGTTTATGCCTAACTTCCAACAAAACAACAAACACTGGATAAAAGTGGCGAGTATTCTTTCTAAACGGTGGATCGAAGCGGCTAGTCTCATCTCCACAAGAATCTCAAACCAAAATAAGAGACTTGATCATACAAATCTCAAACCTAAGCTTTTTATGGGTTTAGCTTCAAGCCCAAACAAATAATCCATACGTGGATAAAATTTTCAACCAAGGTATAAATAAAGCTCCTTGGTTAACTTACAAAGCTACCCTTACTGAATTGCAACTTCCTTACTCACAAAACTACTTTCTCGAAAAGAACTTCGTCTAAATTCTTAGTGAGAGAAAGTTAACAAAAGAAATTTGAGAGAGAGAGAGAGAGAGAGAAAGGGAGAGAGAGAGAGAGAGAGAGAGAGAGAGGAATAAGTGAGAAGTGAAAACACATTTCTGGATGATTTTGAAAGTGGGAAGAGACCTTTATTTATAGGCTAGAGGTTGACACAAAAAAGGAAAAGATTTTTTGGCCTTTTATAACTTGCCAATCAATTGGGAACATTTTCGTGCCGCAAAAAATACCTGAGCGCATCGCACACTCGAAGGTACAAAAGAGTCGCCACCGGACTTTATTTATTCCAAAAGGAAAGGGAAAATGTCGATGAAACCTAGGGGAATAAAACAGGTAAGGAAGTCGGTTATGCAAGGGGAAGGTATTAACACCCCTCACATTCGTTGTACTCAACGAAAACCATTTTGATTATTCTTTGCTCGAATGAGTGTTACTATCTAAAGTTTACTTGCGAATGCTAAAAGGGGGGAAATACGTTTATTAATTAGTGTGCTCGCCAAGGATTCGGACCCTCGTGCCTACGAATCCTCATAGTGCATTAAGCAAATCAGAGCTCTGTAGTTCATGGTAGAAAATACAAATTTGTTGGTTGATTTTATGGAACAAGGTTACCAGTCAGTTGTTCCTAAAAATGACCAAACTCATGTGCTCACTATGTGTCTAAAAGGGTCTCACAAACAACACCCTCACCATGTGGGAAATGAAACAGATCAACTTTATCATTTTGGTTAAATTGATACTCTCAATTAAACATTCTGAAGCTGATTGTCCCTACAGTGCTAACACTCACTAATTGAGTAGTGTATGAAAGAAAGCATAGGAATGGTAAGGTAAGTCTAACATAGGTGGGGTATTTTTATGCATAAAAGTGAGTTAATCCTACCGTATTCAGCATCCAATGAACACTATCATATTATCCTAAATTGCATAAACAAGAGTCATCAACATACCTCGTGGGGACAAATCATTCGATTGAATAGAGCTTTCGTAGCGCTTTATTTGCTTCACACCATCCTTTCCATCCTGAAATACAATACCCATGTCATCACCATCCCTTCTTTGAGCCATTATTGGAAAGAGAAAATTGAAGTCGGGTTGAGGAAGATTTGTTTTTGTAGGTGATAATGATATAATTGAGAGGTGTGGAGTTTTATTTAGAAATTGAGTTTATATAAAGGTGTGATAATGTTGGAAAAGGGAAAATAAGATATTTGAATGTTTTGAATAGGTTTTGGAAAGAGAAAAGAGTAAATGTGAGTGGGTGTTAGTTAAAGAGTGAATTTGAATGGGTGTAAGTTGGAAAGATGAAGGTCAAAAGGTATAGGGTATGATCTTGGGATTTTTGGCGCGTTCAAAGTTCATGGCGGAGCCATGAACTCATGGCAAACGCTGTAGCGGTGTATTCGTTACTATATGATCTATTGATTAAATCATAAGCAAAGCATACAATGAACATAGAGTCGCCACCGCACTTTTATTTATCCTAAGGACTGGTTAAAAAGCGAACAAAAACCTAAGAAGTTTTACACGTAGAAAACTAATGAAAAGATCAGAGATCGGGGTAAGGGGTAAATTACGCAATGGGAAGGTGTTAGGCACCCATCACGTCCTAGGTACTCCTAGGGAGCCCTTTTCACACTTGTTGTATAAAAATATTTATTTGTTTTTGACATATTGTGCAAACATGAATGGGATGATGAGAAAAGAATATACAAGTTAGTTATTTTTGTGTTTGGATGGATAACCATTGCCTACGTACCTTTACAGGATCAAAACCCCGTAGTTCGGCTAAAAAAATTCCAAAAACATGAGTGAGTTCATTTTAAACACAAGCCCTAAGGTTTTACGTTACCCATGGGAGAAAACTCAACCTTATATAACAACTAGTCCACCATGTGAGAAAAGCTTCAACTTTCCAGAGAGGGGTTAACCCTATAATAGACAAGGAAGACTTACAATTCATCTACTAAGGACAAATAGGTGAGATTAATATCAACTAACTAGGGTAAATCAAACCTATAGCTAATGTATGAAAACTTAACAAACATGGACAAAGCCATAAAATCACTTGAATGGGTGAAGTTATTTGGATTATTTACAAAAAGGTCAAAGTATGATTAAAGTCAATTCAAAATGAAGTATTTACAAAATGGAGTTTGGAAAATCATGGACTTAAGGTCCAAGTTTCTAATTTGGAAAGAGGTGAGAATGTTTGCACAACACTTATTTCAAAGTTTTAAAAGTATGTGTGAAAAGGTAGGACACAATGGGATGAATGGAATGGTGGGTATGTAAAACTTCTTAGAAGGGTCCGCCTCTTGAAATCATATAGAAGATGATTCAAGTGGGTCCTTAGGAATAGGCTACAGATGAGCAATGAACATGGTAACAGATGAAAGTAAATAAAAGCGGATACTGGATGCCACTCAATGGTCTTATACCTGTCTCCTAAAACAAGCAAGGATATCAGAAGCCACTCTATGGACTTACACTAATCTCCATCAGAATAAAACAAAAGCGGACACCGGATACCACTCAATGGATTTACACCACTATCCTTAAAACAAAACAAACATGGAAGTTGGAAGCCAATCTGTCTGGACTTATCCCATCCTCCAACGTATGATCATGGGAATACCAATGCCACATCACAGGGACTTACAATGAATCCTCACATACAACAACAATGCTCAAACAAAGAGCAAAGAAGATATGAGTGACCGATGAGGTCTTACACTCTATCTCTTCCATGTCATGGGAACAGATGCCAACTCACAGGGACTTATAACTGGTTCCTCAATGGGAAAACATCAATGTCACAAGGACAAAGGAAATGATCATGCACTAATGGCAAACAAAGATGATAAATGCACAACGGCGATCAATGATAGTAAATGCACAATGGCAATCAAGTAATCATGTATAAATGAATCAAGTAATCAATCACATAAATTCAAGTAGCACACGCTATAACCATTCAATGAGGCTCAAGCAAAAGGGTTTGACTATGAAAGTCCACTGTAAGAGGTAAGTGTCGCTCTTAACCTTGCCATTGAGGGGCTAAGGTGAAGCAGATGAAAGGGTATGAGGGGTGTGCCTCATTGCTACTATCTCAAGTCCGAGAGAGCATGTAAATATAAGAATGTGGGGGAGTTCAGAAAGATGGAACTCTTTCCCCAATTAGACTCGATAGATCTTGGGTTTGGATCTCAATGCTACAACCATGTAATGGGAGCAAGGAGAAGACTCACTGAATAGTGGGAGATAGGCTACTTATCTCTACCTTCCACCAATTTCCTCAAATGAGGACTTTTCCTGCTTAGGACAAATATAAACATACACAAGCATTGCCTCTTAAGGAGGACTTCAGACAGTTTGCCCGGCCAAATAATGGGTCGGGTCTCCAGACTACATGAAGAAGAAGGTGCAATACCTCAATGCTAATTGCTTATAAGCAAAGCAATGCAAGTTCTTAAGAGAACTAAGCAACTAAGGGGTACCTGAAAACAATCCAACATAATCAGCATCCCATTCAAAAATCAAACAACAATACAAGAACCAACAATGTACAATCATAATCAAACAAATAATGTGCATAGCACAAAGCTCAATGTGAACCAACATCCTACAAAACAGCCACATTAGTTTACAAGTCAAGTAAGATAATCCCAAATGTGAAACAATTCCTTTAATCATTAACTCCTTAACCTGAAAAGCCAAAAACAACTTCAAATGTAAGTAATAAGACCACTAGGACTAGCCTAGGGTCCAAAAGAAGGAAAAATCCTAAAACAGCAACCAATTCATGATCAAAGTCAAGATATTTCACTAACAAAGGGATCCCAATTGGTCCCATATCCAAACTATGCACCTATTTCAATTTATGCACCATGTAAGGCAAAGTGAGCAATGTTGAATCACATATGGACAACCAGAATGATTACATCCAAAAAAAAATATCAAAACAACACAGTAAATTCCACAAAAATTATATCCTAAACAGAGGACATTCAACAAGCTACATGTCAATTTTTAAGCCATTTGGATTAGTGGAACTATGGGAATTAATTCAACATGACAAAGCATGCAAAAACACAATCAAATGAAGCTACAAAATGTACACTAACTTCAATCAAATGGTAAACAGTGATGGTAAATGGGAAATTAGTAGGACCAAAGCCAAATGATAGCTTAACATGTTAGGAACTACTCTATCAAATATCATGGTCATTGGATAAGGTATGTGGATTTGGCAACATATATACAAAGGGTTACACAAGTAAAGCCCTAAAATGCTAGGCAGCACTCAAAAATTCTAATCAATTAGGAAATGGACTATTAAAATCCACAAACATTCACAGTGAATGTTAACATGTTAAATGTGCTACATGCAAAAAATCAAGGCCATAGGCCAAGGGGAAGTATGGCAAAAAAATCAGGGAACTCAGCATATCACATTGTGTCGCATATTTCCACACTCAAGTTCAATAAATCATAGCTAAAAGACCAGAGGTCCAAAAATTACAAAACCTATGCCAAAAATTCCAGAAATGAGTCAAGAACCTACATCTAAAATTTCATTTAATTTGGATTATGTATGGTGATTTTATGATTAAATTGGTACAACATATGGAAATAGTATACATTAGAAAGACTTCTATGGCAATTTATTTTTTCTACCAAGCACTATTTATTTTTTGATTCTATAAAAAAAAGTAGATAAAAAAAGAAGATCATCAAAAAAAGTCTTGATTTATTTGGATTAATAATGATCATTTTATGATTTTTTGAAGTTTTTTAATATTTATTTCATATTTATTGGATTTAATTAGGATGGTTAAATTAAATAATTGGATGAAATGGCATAACAGTAATTATGTTGCCAAGGCTAAAACGACGTCACTTGGCATTTATGTGCTGGCGCGCGAACATGATTCGAAAACGGAACCGCAAGCTGAAAGATCAAACAGAAAATAAATCCAGAAAATTCTTCTTCTTCGCGCGGTACGTCCTCCATGTCCAAGCTCGAGTTCAAGCATTTCATCGCCAAATTGCACAAACTAATATCCGTTGGAATCGTCCTTCCACGTACAACAACGATATGCCTACGAAATCTCCTAACTCCTATCCTACCGCACAGATCGATCGAAAGAAGGTTTCGCGTCAAAGCTTCGAGTTCGGATTTCTCAACCTATAGTCCACCGTTTCACAAACCGAGCCTAGCATGATAAACTACGTCTAACGAACTACCACACGCATATGAACATTTATCAATTCTTGAGGTTCGAAAATTTACCGTCGTTTGATGACAGTGATGAATCGTGAGGTATTGGCGTGTGAAAGTCAAAAACAGTCGTAGAATGATCTTCCAGGAGTTGAATGCTATGCTCAAATTCAATCGAAATTGCTTCTAATGCGCGAAAATCGAATTCACCATTGATGGAGCTTTCCTGGACAGTTGCGAATGGTGGCTCTTCTCGATTCAAACTTCCAAAACAGATGGAGTAGAGGATGGTGGGAGATCAACACAAAAGGAATTTTCAGAATTGATCAAGAATTGGTGAAGTTTGATCAATTTTTGTGTGAAGTGTTCTTGGTGAAAAGTGAGAAAGAAATGAGAGAATTGGAGAGTTTTTCTTGAAATTTTCTGTTAGATTGCTGAATTGTGTCTGCAGAAAGTGTGATTGTGAAGTTGTGATTAGTTCTTAATTTCTGTTATGGATTAAGAATATATATGGAGTACTAATCCAAGCATAATCGTAATTAAGGAAAAGAAGGGATTAGTGCCATTTAGCTTATGTGCACTTTTGGATTTTAAGCTCTTTTCTCTTTAGAAGCAATGTAGCAGAAAATTGTCACTTGGAACCAATCACAAATATCATTTGGAAGCTGGTTGCATTGGCCTCATTTTCAAATTTCTCATATTTTCCAATTTGGACCATTTTGCCCCTCCCTCTTAATTGTTTCACTTCAAAAATGGCCTTTTGCATTGAGCCTTTTCCAAGAAATCCAATTATGCACCCTTGAAGTACACATTAAATGGAGTTTGTGCATATAAAGAACTTGCAATTTGGACAATCCATGTGGAAGTTATGCCCTCCTGATTACGGGTCTTTTTTGAAATTCATCTGACCATATCTTGCAAACCACACATGGAATTTTTGAGTTCTTGGACTTTTTGGAAAGGTGAGATCAAGATCTTCAACTTTCATGTTGGACAAATTTTGATTTGAAGCTTGTATCATGACTTCATCTTGAGGGGAAAAACTTTCCATTTTGGGCAACTGAGATTACAGGTCCACTTGCCATTTTGGGAAACTGTCTGTCTGACTTCAATTCCTTCAACCTTGGTCTTTGAAATGCCAAATGAAGTTTATATAGACATGAATGAGACATTTTCAACCAATTCCAATCATCAAATCACTGATTAAATGCACAGTTGACCACAGTTGACTTCTGTTGACTTTTGGTTGACTGGGCCAAGTTCTGATGAATTCCAAGCCTTTTTTACTTGAGATATTGATTCCAAATGATATCACAAGTTATATGAACTCTTTATGAATGATCATGGTGTCCAAATTCTTCAAGAATGGCCACCATCAATTGCTCAGTGCCTGATTTAACTGCTTTGACCTGGCTAGCTTCATCTGCAAGCAACATGGTTAGATGACAATATTTTTGTACTTTTGGTTAGTAAACATATGAAAAGCAATGATATACAAATGCAATACATGCTTGGTGATCAAGAAACACACTCACAAGGTAACCCACCCACTAAGAGGGAAGCTAGGGTATGCAATGATCCTTGAGGCCATGATATGATATGATATGGGCCATGAGGGATCTTAGGGTCCAAAATTGGGGTCTTACAGATGCCCCTATTTAAGGTCATTCTAGCCGGAGAAGTGAAGTTTAGAAATCTTCATCTCGACGCGGTAGAATGGGCTTAAATAATAGTAATGAGACGAATTTTGGTCCCTAAGAGACCTCATGATGCAGATGTATGCATGCAAAAGCAAATTCTATGGGGAATATATGATTCGCACAGAAGAAACGACGATCCGTTGGAGTAATACACTCACCAGGAACAGAGACTCAACTAATAAGACTCTTATTGGACTCTATTAGGGGATAGTAGAAAAAGAATGCGTGAGCAGGACACGACTTCGATTAGGGTAATGACAAAACTGACATAGCGTGAACTAAGGCACGACTCCGAGTGGGGATAACAGATATCGGAATGGAGAACTTGCTGGGGAAGCAAAGGACTCGCACTGGGGAATAAAGAACTCCAGAGGAAAATAAATCCATCGGAAAGACATAAGCTGACTCAAATTATCCATAAAGGATACTTCGGATAAAAATCCGGACTCGGACCAGGAAAAGATTCACATAGAACCTCCCTGCCGGGAAATGCATATACTGGGGAATAAACACCCATATAGCAAAAAGGGTAAAAATCACCAAAGGAAACTCCACAGGGGAATGTCTAACAAAGAGACTATCCTGGGAAACGCAACAGGAATGAGGTGTTACCGGTATAAGGGTAACAAACTCAGGAAGAATGAATATCTAAGACCGGTATAAGGGTGAGAGATATCAATCAACCAACATCTGAGAAAGACCTACAAAGGGTATAATACTCAGGAAAATCTGACTCCACAGGGGACCAAGGTCATAATAGGGAGTAGAAAGGAAGGAACACCAGGGATACCGAAGTATATAATAGGTGACCGACAGAACGTGAATTGGTATATATGCCAAGACACTCATCATCCGAAAGGAGAGCTTGAAAAAGCAAATCAACTTAGAGGATGGACACTCGAATCCACAACGGGAAAACGAACCTTACTCAACTGGGGACACAAACCCAAAGAGTGCATGAGATACTATATCCATTACCGGCAGACCG